>NC_140591.1:121762513-123042322 GCF_964204655.1 Triturus cristatus
ACAGCAGAAAATCTTTCGCCACACATGGCAATTAGATACGACTCAAACAATTTTATCCAGTCTTTCCAATGGATTTTTGGTTTCCCAAACTCATTCAGAAACGAAGGTGGTTGACTCATAGCCGGCACAGCCATTGTCAAGACTAATAAGAAGAGGACGTAATATTATAATGAAACAATAGTGTATGGAACAACAACAACACCGTCCTAAACAATTAATACTTCACAGGTTTGAGAAATTATATGTAACATAGAACACTATAATGAAGACGGTGTGCTGTCACAGAGAATAAGGTAGTGGCACACAGAGATCAAGGTGTCACCATGAAATGTCTATACTTTCGAAATATGTGGCAATGATATAGATTTCATAAAAGGTGTGCGTAACACCGTGAAAAACAATGGTACACACAGGAAGGCGTGTGTGTAGCTGTTAGATTTCTACCCAATGATGAATATAATTATTGTCAACTTAAAAGGTGTGCGTTTCACCGTGTAAAGAGCGTGTGCACACACTGTACTGGAAAGCACTATATTGAAGGTGTGTACATCACCGTTAAGGCACATTTAAAACCAAACAAATCTTACCTGACAACTAGTACGTATAAAACAATCATCCAGCAAACGGTTCAATTAAATTGATGGAGTGTATAAAATGAGAAATGTGCGCAGAACCAAGAACCATTGTGCCCGGTACTTTCAGTCACCTGATGATTTCCTCCATCAATATAACTCTGTGGAAGGATTGCTGGTTGTTGAAGGTTTACTCACAATGTGAAAGCGAGCTAAATGAGCAGCAGGAATTACACATGGGCGTGACTAAAAGCGTTAATCTGCCTCAAATCTTTCTTTCTGAAGGAGGCGTAGAAGATACACCCACAACGTGAAAGTGTGTCAACTGATGTCCTGGGAAGAAATACGGGGCGTGACAGGACTCTGTTCTGCGTCCAGGCGTTCTTACTGGAGGAGGTTTTCCTTGCTAGGTGCACACTCCGGTCCGCAACCTTACGGGCTGGATACTTTAGGCATGAAAACAACAGAATTCTGCCTCTGTTTGAATTTTCTGAAGAGGCGTTTCATCCCCGCAATGAAAATGATGGCTGTAAGACGCCGAGACGATATATTAGAACTAAAGAGCATCTTTATTCCCAGTCATCCGCTCTCCACAACTGTCAACTGTCTCACAGAACATTCTAAGGTACGCTCTAATATAACGTTCTAAGAGAAAAGGAGGAAGGAGGGATATACCATTATTTAGGTAAAATGTGGAGTGAGGAAAGGGGAAAGAAAAGACAGATTACAACAATTGCCAATGCTTGTTGCTGTTCCTCCAGGGTCTTCAAATCTTTGGCATATCAGCAGACTGCACAGAGTAGTGGCCACATAAATGCCAATTGTAGCTACTGTTCTACAGAAATCACCCGAGTTTGCGAAGAGGACAGTGGAGAGCTATGATGAAATATTCAAACATTGTTGGGTGAAGTTCTGAAGGGGGTGCATCTCAACTTGATAATTGCTGTTAAACTTTGCTAGCTTTGTGATTTACAAAAAAAAAGAATCTGAAAGGGATCCCGCACTGTGGCATTACCTATTGTAAGTGGAGGGGTCCTATGCCCACATACTAACTCAAATAATGACACAGACACTAGTGTTGGTAGAACATAATTGGCATGGGGGAACATGCCAATTATGTTCATTGTTCAAAGGCATTGCATCGCAATGCCTTTACATCGCGGGTAATACAACACAAGTCGTTACAACGACTTGCGCTGGATTGCGCTCTAACCTTAGGAATAGTATGATTTACTATTCCAACACCTTCCCTACTGTATGTAGACTGGTGTTGGAATAGTAAATCATACTATTCCTAAGTCCATCCAGCGCCCTCCAGTGCAAGTCGTTGTAATGACTTGCATTGTAAAATCTGCGATGTAACGTTCCGCGATCATTTTGATCGTGTTGTAACATCACATATTCGGCATGGGGCATGTCAGCCCAGCCCCTTTTATTAGTAGGGTCTCTTGACTGTTAGAGCCTGTGTTGGGTATAGGGTGGGTCTTAGCACTGCCCCAAGGGAAGGCTGCTGCATGACATGTTCAGCAGGACACTTCATCACCCGAAATCAAAAAGAAATGACACAGAGTCTAACCTTTGGGGGAACAAAAACAAAAACCCGAATTCACATAGTCCATCAGTCTCTAGACTCACTCAGCAGGACAGCAGTAGACGCATGGACGGATGATACTGGCTGCAACAGGCCATCTCTTCTCATATTCATACTTCAACATGTCTGAGAAAGTATATTACACTGGTTCAAGGATATTGAAAATCTTCTGGCTACAGGCCAGCTGTAGTCATGTCCATTGTGTGGAGTTGGCTCCCTCTGCTGATGCTCCAGATGATTTGTGGTTGGTATCGAGTGTTCAAAAGCAGGGTGCGTCAGGAGCGTTGTCAGCGTCCATGGCAAAGATTTCATTGGTGGTGTTGCTTGTCTACTTCATAACAGTCTTGGCATGCTGCAATCTGTTGTTGAAGTCTCAGCTGTTAGGCCCTAGTAGCTCCTGGCATCCATTAGTGGGGCAGTGTCAAATCCATCTTTTGCATTCATATAGGCTCTTTATTTGGGTTTCAAAAGACCCGAGTGTGGTCTGTACTGAGGCTGCATGTGTTCCACATCTGGGCTGCTGCAAGACCACTATGGATCCACTGCCTAATAACTCATGAAACACAGGGAAAGATGGGTCCTTATCAAGACACACTCTCACCTCCAGGATCAGGATGGAGGCACGGTAAGCAGGTGAGGACTAATTCTTCAGAAAGTCAATGGTGCTTCGTGCCTTGGTGGCACTTCTACCATGGCATACAGCCAACCAATGTCTCTGTGCACTCCGACAGTGCTCTGGTTGCAGTATAGTGCAGGGTCTCTCATGCCAAGGTGGCAGACCCTATTCTCCTTCTGGGATCACAGACCATATGTGGTGGTCTCTGTAGCTGGGTACTGCTGTCCGTCCATCGCTATGTGGCGTTGCTGCTGCTCCACTGGTCTCTTGTCTGCCTTCCTTTTGGTTATGTACTTCTTGGACATATGCCACTTCTTGTCATTGGATTTCATGTATTTCACAATGCTGCTGTGCTTGTTAGCAGGGTCCCTTGGTGCTTGGAGGGTGCAGATTTTCTTTTCTATTTATTTTTTCTATTGAGCTTCCCAGCTAGCACCTACAAGTCTTTATTACTGTTGTGTGTTTAGCCTCCTTCTTTCGGTGGCAGCAGTTGACCACCAGGGAGTGCATGTGCTCCTCTGCACTAGTCTTGGGTCCTTCTTCTCACTTGGCTTCAGTGCAGTCATTACTGTGAGATGATGACCCACCACTCTACTTATATACTGCAAATCATAGCAGACAGACGTTAACCTCCTTGATTGGGGACCAGTGGCAGTCCTCCTACTCCTAGTATCAGCAGTGGCATCGCAGGGCACCTCAGCAGGTAGGCCTGCTCCTTGATGCTCATATAGTCTCTTCAGGAAGAGCTGGAGAGCAATGGCCTGTGCTTCAATGCTGGCAAGGGAGACAAACAGTCTCCTTTCCTACCCACAGTTGTGAAGGCAGATGTTCACTAGGGGGTATGCAGCGCTCCTTACCTCTGATTCAGACATGGGCACTGTAAGTGAGACAGGCTCAGTTCTCACCTAGTCCTCAGCCCTATTCAGGGTCCGTGGGGCCACCTGCTAGTTCTCTTCCTTTTTAGGCCTCTCTGCAAGCGATCCAACGTATGCCAAACTCTCTCCAGGAGCAGGTAGTCAGTTTATTTCACATTTGATTGCCACATTGACAGGTGGCTATCTGCCAACATGAGGTGGTGGTGGCAGGGTTTGTCAGGTGGTTTACAGCACTCCCTGGACTCACCTCAGCTTTCCTTTACAGCCACGTTCTCTGCTGCAGCACAGGATGGGGAGAGCTATTCTTGCACTTGGTGAGTTTATGGAGAGGGTAGGGCTCCTTGTCTTGGTGTGTGCTCTGTGCGGTGCTCCCAGTGCTTGGTTTGCATCTTCCTTTTACTTAGCGGCAAGCAACAGCAGGTGCTGCAATGTTTGGGCAGGGGGCAAACAGTCTCTATTTCTCCCCATGGTGGTGACAGATGGCCACCGGGGGTGCAAGGTACTCTCTGTGCTTGTCCTGATTTTTCCTCTTTTTCACAGGCGAGGTTCACCTCTCACGTACATGAGCATGTTGTGCTTCTGGTCTGTCTCGGTCCGGTGAAGCGGTGAGATATGGAGGCGTCGTACCACATGCTTCTCTTCATCTCCCGCGACGCATGTCATGCCAGGTACTTATCCGCACTGAAGAAAGGAAGGGCAAAGGACTGCTACACCCCAATGTTCTTGGCCAGTCTGTGCTGCAAGCTGCATATCTAAACGTGGATGACAGCGGGGAGTACTAATCGCGGATGTCACTCTCCTCGCCAGCTAGTTGGCTTTCTCCACTTATTGCATCATTCCAAAACCTTAGTGCCTTGGTCGCTGCCCTCCTAGAAGGGGAGTTGAGGTGCTCCGGAATCCATCTACCCATCCCCCCCAGATTCTGTGCTCTCAGCATTGCAGAGTGTGGGGAATAAATACCGGGCCCAGGGCACTTGCACACGACCCCATTTATTTGCAGGGTCACCCAATTGGGGACACCTATGTTGCACAAGTGTGGGGTTGGTGTTAGCACTGCCCCTAGGGATGGGCTACTGAATGAGGTGTCCAGCAGTACACTACAACTATCACAAAACAACACAGTTCTGGGAATGGCAGCCAATGCATGTTTAGTGGTGATGCTGTAGTTCATTTCTCCTGTCTTCTGCCAGTGGTTAATGATTGAGACTTCTGTCAAAAAGGAACAATTCTTGTTAGAGTAACTGCCATTGTGCCTCAAAGTCTTGCAGAATGATGTCTCCTTCATGTTGAGCAGGACATCTGGCTCGGAGGTACAGGGTCAGTTAAATTAAACTCTGCATGCCTCAGGCAAGCTAGTTTTTTTCTTTGTTTCACAAAGTTCAAACATATCTAAATTTGTTTGACTATGCTGGCACAATTAAACATTCAGCCATATTCTAACCACTTTGTTCTCAATTCGCAACTAAAAAGTAAAAGGTCGTGCAGAGAGTTACATGTCTAATTGAACATATTTTTCTTTTCTTTTTAAATTCAAAAGCGTTCTCTGTAGTAGTCCTGAAAAGCTAAACCAGACACAGGTTTCCCAACTTGGACTCCTATTCCCCCTGTGCAGAAATCTACAGATGGGAGATTTTAGCACAAAGGGTGGACTTGCTGTGCAAATGCACATTTGTGTCTTTTTTTACTTTGCAGGGAAAACATTTTACCCTGTAGAGGAAGCGCTTACCCTACACCGTCACCAAATGTTATGTTATGTGTATTTTTAAGCACACTTTCACCCGTGAGGGTATTCTAGTGTTCTGCAGGTGTGTGCGCCTAGCTCTGCCTATGGTAGACTGGTAAGTTGAAAAGCGAGGTCTTCAGCTCCTTGCGAATTCAAGAAGAGAGGAGTAGGCTCTGATGAAGAGCTGGAATTCTTTCCATGCTTTTGGAGCGACAATAACTAACCTGCTCTTGTTCTGTATATGCGTGGGCACTTGAGTCCGGCGGAGCGGAGGTGTCTGCCTTCTTGGTAGAAGGAGATGCAACTTTACCGCTAGGTGGGGTCTGAATGTAGTGCCATAAATGTGTATGTGGAAGTTTGAATTGAGGGTGTTTGTGAATCAGGAGCCAGTGTTGTTCCCTGAGGTGTGCTGTAATATGGGTCAAATGTGGGAGGTTGAAGATGAGTATGGCTACTGAGTTCTGGATGGTTTCTAGTCTTCGAGTTGCTTGGTGATCCCAGAATAGAGGATGCTTCCAAAGTCCAACTTGCTGGTGACTAGAATATGAGTTACAGTTTTTCAAGTGCTGCGTTGCAGCCATTTGAAGATTTTCCTCCGTATTTTCAGGGTGTGAATGCAGTGATGGCATTGTCTTGTGCAGTCATGTCCAATTTTTTGTTGATGATTATTCCAAGGTTCCTGGTGTGGGTTTTGTGTGTGGGTCTGAGTTCGGCCGGCCACAAATTGGAGTTCCATGGTGTGGTGTTTTTGCTGAAGGTCAATACTTCTATCTTGTCAGTGTTAAGACAGTTGGCTTTCTTCTAGATAGCGACTTTGGTCATGCAGGCAGTGAACTTGATTCCTGGGTTGGAGTTGTGAAATCTGTGTAGGAGAGGATGTTGATGCTGTGTGTGTGGATGACTTTGGCCAGAGGGAGCATGTATGCATTGAATTGGGTAGGGCCGAGCAATGAGCTTTGAGGTACTCTGAAGAGAATTATGTGGGCTTCGGAAGAGTAAGGTGTCAGGCTGACAACTTGTTTTTGATCCTTTTGAAAGGAGCAGATCCCACGATCATGGAGGCACCTGATGAGGATGGGGTGTGAGACCGTGTCAACTGCTCCAGAGAGTTCCAGGAGGATAAGGGCTGCCATGCCTCCTCTTGTCAAGGACCTTGCGGATGTCAACTGTAGAGGTTATAAGCAGTGTTTTTATACTGTGATTGGGACTGAATCCGGATTATGTGAGGTTGAGGAGTTGTGGTTAATAAGGTGGACAGTGAGATGTCAGTTGATTAGTTTCTCTAAGACCTTTCACATGCATGGTAGGAGGTAGATGGGTCTGTAGTTGGGAATCGTGGCTGGGTCAGCGGATGGTTTCTTGAGTGACAGTGGCATGTTTCCAGATGTACGGGAATGATGCTGAGTCGATGGAGGCATTGCAGATGATTTTAGTGCTTTGCTAATTGGTAGGAGACTGTTGGTGAAGGCGTGATGGCGGCAAGTGTCAAATGGAGTCTCCGAGTGGATGGTATCCATGATAGGAGCGATTTCAATGATGGCCTGCCACAAGGTCAGGGTTCATTCATTGGCTATGATGGGAAGTTGAGGTGAGACGGTGACGGGGTCTGGTTGAGTGTAGAGGTTGTTGTATATGGAGGTGATTTTGTTACAGAAGAATTCTAAGAACTTGTTGCAAAGCTCTTGTGAGGGGGTGATGCTGCTGGAGGTGGCAAGAAGCACTGTAAAATATTTGATGATGGACGGAGTGCTGAACATTGCAAACACTCACCCCCAGTCACAGATCTGGGTTGAATGCATCACTGTTGTTTAGCTCACTTTGCCACCCCAGTTCAGACACAGCTATATGCAAATCAGTCTTGACCCTTTGCCTCATGGGAACAGTCCAGGCTGAACTGCCAAGCCATGTCTTCTCTGGACCAGAAACAAGCATCCTGGGACCGGTTTCGGGCCAACAGCCCTCATCAGCCAGGCTATCTTGAATCCTGTGGCAAAGTAAGCTAGGGACCCACGTCTGGGCATACCCTACCAACTTAGGGCGAACAAAGCAAACACAAGGAGATGATGGACAGAGTGCTGAACATTGCAAACACTCACCCCCAGTCACAGATATGGGTTGAACATACCATCGTTCTTTAGCTCACTTTGCCACCCCAGTTCAGATTTCCTTGCTTCTGTTAGTGCTGGCATTGATGCGATCTACAAGAGCTGCGTTCTTGGTGTTCCATATCTGCTGGTGGCAGCATCTTAGGACTGATTTTGAAGATGTTTTTATCTGTGGTGTCTCGATGTGTTCTCTATTTCCGATCCAGTGGCATGTAGTGGCTTTTCGTAAGCCTGTCAGTGGCATAACAAAACATTAGGGAGCCCACCCTGCAAGAAATTATTTGGGGGCCCCCATCAATGCCCGTCCCCTCGCAGTCACCAACCATCCCGTAGACACCTTTGCTCCTTGCACCCACATGGAATTTCCATGATACATTTAACGTCAAAGACAATTAAAAGTCATCTTGGTGGGATGAGCATGCTTTACACATATGCACATTGAAAATGTTGTTGTGTTCATGTTTTTTATTATAACATTATTATTATTATTATTTTTGGTGGTAACAAAATATTACTTTAAGTGCTGAGTGTATGTTTTTCTCACTGACGCTTAAACAAGGGAGTAGGTTTGTAAGGTATGTGCTGATGTAAATTAAATCTAACCACCAAAAGATGAAGTTTAAGTGGGTCATTTAAATTAAAAGGTTGGCAATTTAATCTACTATAAATTCATGAAGCCCCCATTCCATAAGACTGTCAGTTCTCCTTTCCATTTAAGATCTTATTCTGAGTTTTCTGGTGTAGCACCTGGTAATTTTGTTGATTCCACATCCCGGAGTTACTAATATGAGTTACCAGTAACTCTGGATGTCAGAGTTAATGGGTACTATGGGTCAGATTTACAAGCCCCTTGCGCCACTTTTGTGTCATTTTTAAAATGGGAAAAATGACGCAAAATTGGCGCAAGGGGCTGGTAAATCTGGCACTACAAGTTGAGCCTAAGTCTGCCAGCAGCAGATGATGTGTGGTCTACCACCACAGGTCCCTGCCGTCAATATATCAGGGTGGCCTGCCCTATTTTAAATGGGTTTCTAGATTTAGACACCTGTCCAGGTCTGTCTTGCCAGACAGGGAAAATTAACATTGACCTCCACTCGCAGGGAAAAAAAATCACTTTAAGTGGAAACCTTCGCTTTTTGGGTGATTTTCAGAAACAAATGGATGACTATTCAAGTCACTGTTCTAGGTAGGCTCAGCCGCCATTGATTACATACCCATTCTGTACTGATTGGGAAAAGGCAGGATTAGGTATTGTTTATGACTGATCTAGAGATGCCAAGCTCCTCCTCCTTGGCAACGGGACAGGAGGAACCAACCAGACAGCTTGTCATGGGCAAGAACCACATAATGTATTCTTTTATATTGTTATAGTTCTTTTATATAAAACATTTTTTTTTTTTTATCTGGAAAGAAGAGCAAATAATCATGTTCTGAGTACTGAGTAAATATCACTGGCACCAGCTATTCTCACTAACTTCATTTATAATGTTTAAATAGATGTCTAGATCATAGGCGCCAGCAATAAAGTTATGAGGATTGCGGTGGCATGGCAATCTACGATGTGGGAATTTAATAGTAATATTTAAAATATTATTTGAATATCTCCACCTCGTGGCCTTTTTTGCAATTTGGGGGCATATGTATCAAGCGAATTTTTAGTCGCAAACGCTGCGATTCGCAAAATACAGCGTTTGCGATTAAAAATTCGCAAAACGGGATGTATTAGGCAAATTCCCAACGCAAAATTAAGGAATTGCTAATTTAGCGATTTCTTAATTTTGCGTAAGCATTTAAGAAATCGCAAATTGCAATTTCTTAAATGACATGTAAAAAGCACCCAAGTTGTGCGAATTATCCTTAAGAAATCGCAAATTACCACCAACTTCCAGTTGGTGGTAATTTGCGATTTCCTTTCAAGAAGCACTTTTTTTAATTTTACAAAGTGCCACGTGGCGCTCATACATGCCCTTAGGGCATGTATGTGCGCCATATGCACACACATGCTAATTTCAGGGGTGCATCAGGGTGTCATCATGACACCCTTGCACCTTTGAAATTATTCTCAAATAGCGATTAGCAAATTGCGATTCGCTATTTGAGAATTACTTCCCATTCATTCCTATGGGTCTCCTGGCCCATAGCAATGAATGGGCAGGTATTCCTTAATTGCGATTTCGCAATTTGCTAATCGCAATTAAGGAATTTTAAGAAATCGCAAAAAGTTTGCAACTTTTTAAATACATCCCGTTTTGCAATTCTCAAATAGCGATTCTTTAAAAATCGCTATTTGAGAATCGCAAATGGTGATGTTGATACATATGCCCCTTAGTCATTTATCCTGCCTACTCTTACTTATCTCTTATGATTATAGGGGCACATGCATCAACATAAGGAATTGTAATTCCTTAATAGCGATTATTAAGGAATCGCTAATTAGGAATCGCAATAACTTATGCATGTAAGAATCGCAAAATAAATTGCGATTTCTACACATTACCTATTAGCAAATTGCAAATCGTGATTCACTAATAGGGAATGCCTTCCCATTCATTCCTATCGGCCTAGAGGCCATTCGCAATTTGTGATTACCAATAAGGTAATCGCAACTTGCGCATGCAATTTCAAGGGTGCTAGGGGGCCAAAATGCCACCCTGATGCACCCCCAAAATTGGCACGTGTGCACATGTGGTGCACACACATGCGCCAATTTTGTGCATTTTTCTAAGGAATTGCAAATTACCATCAACCTGAAGTTGATGGTAATTTGCGATTCCTTAATGCAAAGTTGCATTCTGAGAATGTTTCTTGGATTGGATTTAGGGAGTTGCAAATTATGATTCCCTAACTGCATTCGCAAAACAGGTAATCGCAAATTTGGAGATTACCCATTTTGCAAATGGCTTTGGGCTTGATGCTTCCCAAATGGATAGTTACCGGTCGCAAAGGGGCCGATCCCCTTAAAGTCCTTGATTGACACAGTTATATTTTCTGGCACTGATGAGGAATTATTTAAGACTGTAGCATTACCAGCTGTCTTCAGTCCTAAGTTAGTACGGTGAGATCACATAGGCCCTGGGCACAAACACTTCCAATTTGCATGCTCACGTTTAAAGTTGACATCTTGTTTAACCCCTTCAGTGCCCTGGACGTGGTTACGTCCTCGTCAGTGGTGCTGCTGTGAAGAGGATGAAACCATTACGTCCTGACACCTGCCAATGGGGAAAGCACTGGATCTCCCCCTATGGGCCACCCACCTACAAACCCACACCAGGGATGGCTTCGGAAGCTTCTATTGCCATCCCCAAACCCCTCCCGAGGCAATATGATGAGGTTGGCGTGCTCATTGCATGCCGACTTCATCCTAGGCTGTCGGGACGTTCTGGAAGCCATTTGCTTCCTGCACGTCCTGAGAGAATGCAAATGAGGTGAGTCCTTCTCTGGAGAGGCGTGGGGTTGTTTTGGGGAAAACAGAAACAGGGGGAAAGGAAAGAGTTTTTCCTTTCCCCCTCCGCCTGTTTTGAATAGATTCCTTCTTCAAAATCGCAGGTGAGCCCCCTGATCGTGGAGCAGGAATACATCCACTAGACCACCAGGGATTTTTCTATTTGTTGTTGGGGGAGCGACCCCTTAGGCAAGGGTGGTTTCCCTAGGGGCACGTTTAACCATGTTTTGGGCTCCCCCGGGGGCTGCTTCTGCCACTTTTTAGGCCTATCAGCTCCTCCGTGGTGGTGCAAAACCCACCAGACACTAGGGATTTCATTTTGGTGTATTTTGGGAGCGACCCTTGGGCAAGGGTCGCTACCCAGTGGGCAATATCAATCAATCAAATTCTGTTTATTTCGGTTGACAAAACCATAAAAGATACAGCCACACAAATAATGGCTAAACATTCTAGGCAAAAAGGGACATTAAAGAGGCAAACAAACAAATTGGGAAATAGAAAGTGGCTCTAGTTAACATAGTAAGCTGGCGTACGGGAAGGTTCAGGAGTTACAGTTCCCAACTAAGTCATTGTTAAGTTGTCTCTAACAATTCAGACAGGGCGATGGCGCCACAAGATTAAAGTGCTAGTGCATTGTCAAATAATGTATACAACGGTTACCAAAAAAGCCCACACATAATACATCAGAACAGGGTTGCCCCTTGTCCCTTGGCGGTGCCCTTATTCTGAATCAGCAATTAAACAATTAAAATACATAAAATACTACCCTAAAAACAGCTATTTACAATAGAAATAACAATATTGGTGAAGAGGTCTAGCATCTGACTTTAGAATGTGCAAAGCGTCTTTGGAGTTGCGGGTCCCTAATTGTCTGCATACGGGAGCTATCCATTTGCTTCTTAGTTTAGCATAAGCTGTGAAGGCAAAGAAGACATGGCCTATTGTTCCTTGTGGGCATGGGCAGGAAGAACAGCCCTTAGGTTGGGATTTGTTTATCCGCCAAAAGTTGGCAAAGGCATTGATGGGTAGACTGCCATGTCTAAACTGAGTATACAGCTTCCTGCCTGCTGGCTCCTTGATAATATCAAAGTAGCTTTCTAGTTGTCAGTTGGTTTTCAAGTCAATGAAGGCGTCTGTTAGGCTACCGTTTTGACTTTTCAGAAAATAGTTCTGCTCAACCCATGCCCAGTATAATAGCTTTACTTTGCCTCTAGAGTAGGAAGATGAGTGACCGGTATCTTCTATTGGCAGGCCGATGCTTGACTGAAATATATCTACTTGTTTAATCCTCTCAATCTTTTTAGTAGTGTCTAAAGCAGAGACTTCGCTAAAGGCTGCTGCATATGGTGCCAGATCAGGGGTGCTAACCAATCTGTACCAGAACAGCAGCAGGCGAAGCATCGCAGGGTCATTGATAGACTTGATGCCCAGGTCAAGCTTCAGGGGGAGGAGAGGAGTGCTTTGGGGGAGGGACCATGTTCCTAAAGAACTTGTTTTCCAATTCTGAGAGAGTATTTACATTTACTGTGCCCCACAGCTCTGCCCCATAAAGAGCACTGTTCACAGCCTCACATCTGTCTAATTTAAGAGCAGGTGCTACTGGCTTGGTATATAGCAAAAACCAAAGGAAATGATGGACGGAGTGTTGAACATTGCAGGCACTCACCCCCAGTCAACTGATCTGGGTTTAATCCATCACCGTTCTTTAGCCCACTCTGCCACCTCAGTTCAGACATGGCCATATGCAAATCAGTCTGACCCTGTGCCTCATGGGAACAGTCCAGCCCGAACTGCTAAGCCATGTCTTCCCTGGACCGGAAACAAGCTTCCTAGGACCGGTTTCTGGCATTTCAGCCGTCTTCAGCCAGGCTTGCTTGAATCCAGCGGCAAAGTGAGCAAGGGACTCACATCTGAGCATACCCTGCCAACTTATGGCGAACAAAGCAAAAACCAAAGGCAATGACGGACGGAGTGTTGAACATTGCAAGCACTCACCCCCAGTCAACTGATCTGGGTTTAATACATCACCGTTCTTTAGCCCACTCTGCCACCCCAGTTCAGACATGGCCATATGCAAATCAGCCTGACCCTGTGCCTCATGGGAACAGTCCAGCCCGAACTGCTAAGCCATGTCTTCCCTGGACCGGAAACAAGCTTCCTAGGACCGGTTTCTGGCATTTCAGCCGTCTTCAGCCAGGCTTGCTTGAATCCAGTGGCAAAGTGAGCAAGGGACTCACGTCTGAGCATACCCTGCCAACTTATGGCGAACAAAGCGGTACAAAAGGGGGTGGTGATGGACAGAGCATCAGAACCAATCAAACACTCACACCCAGTCAACAGATCTGGGTTTGATCCATCACCGTTCTTTAGCCCACTCTGCCACCCCAGTTCAGACATGGCCATATGCAAATCAGTCTGACCCTGTGCCTCATGGGAACAGTCCAGCCCGAACTGCTAAGCCATGTCTTCCCTGGACCGGAAACAAGCTTCCTAGGACCGGTTTCTGGCATTTCAGCCGTCTTCAGCCAGGCTTGCTTGAATCCAGTGGCAAAGTGAGCAAGGGACTCACGTCTGAGCATACCCTGCCAACTTATGGCGAACAAAGCAAAAACCAAAGGAAATGATGGACGGAATGATGAACATTGCAAGCATTCACCCCCAGTCAACTGATCTGGGTTTAATCCATCACCATTCTTTAGCCCACTCTGCCACCCCAGTTCAGACATGGCCATATGCAAATCAGTCTGACCCTGTGCCTCATGGGAACAGTCCAGCCTGAACTGCTAAGCCATGTCTTCCCTGGACCGGAAACAAGCTTCCTAGGACCGGTTTCTGGCATATGACAGGCAATGCTCCCGCTTCAAAGCCCCAGATACCTGGAAACATTACAAAGATGCTTTCTCTAAGTGGTTCTTCCAGGCCATTCCCTGAGACAGCTTTATACCTAGATAGTCGAATAAGCTAACCTTCTCAAGCAGAACATTGTACAAAAACAGGTTTCCCTTGAAGGATTTGGGCAATATGTTTTTTCCATGTTTCGGCCACCCTGGGGCTTGATCGGCCGTTATTTCAGCTAATCTAGCCCCTGGCGTCTAAACACACTAGAAGCCAGGATGTATTGTTTATAATCATTATGGGGGTGATCCCTTGAGCAAGGGTCAATCTCCTTTTGAGGGTTATGATTTTGACAATTTCTGCATCCCTTGGGGGCAGGTTGCCTTTATGCTTTTTAGGCCCATCTGCCCCAAGGTGCGCAGATGTCCCTAGAGGACCAGGGATTCCTTTTATGTGGTGCATAATGTTTTGGAGAGCAGCCCCTTGGGCAAGGGTTGCTCCCCTTTTGGGTGTGAATGTTTTGCTCATTTCTGCATCCTTGCGGGCAGATCTGCCCTATATTTTTAGGCCCATCTACCCCCAAGGGAGCAGAATCCACTAGACCAACAGAGTGTTTATTGTATGTCAATCAAAATGTTTTGGGGAGTGGCCCCTTGGGCAAGGGTTGCTTACCTTTTGGGGTTGAATGTTTTGGCCATTCCTGCATCCCTTGTGGATCCACCAAGAAAACATTGGGGATCCATGCAAGCCACACCTCCCTGTACTCCCCTGGATGTCGGGTTTTTGGAAATGTCTGGATTTGGTAGGTTTCCCTTGATGGCCGCTGAGCCTGAGACCAAAAATGCATGTGACTCCCTTGCAACACCATATCATTTTGTGATAGGTCAACTTGATGGCTCCCTGCGAATTCCAGAAGGTTCCAGCACAGAAATGTGAGGAAATGTGTGTTTTTTTTTTTTTACAAAGTTTGAGGTTTGCAATGGATGCGGGGTAACAGAACCTGGTGAGACTCACACAAGTCACCCCATCCTGGATTCCACTGGGTGTCTCATTATCAGAAATGTGCAGTTTTGCTAAGTTTCCCTAGGTGTCGGCTGAGCTAGGGCCTAAAATCCACAGCTAGGCACATCGCAAAAGAAGGGTCAGTTTTCAGTGGAAAAATGTGATGTGTCCATGTTGTGTTTTGTGCCATTTTCTGTCGCGGGCTCTAGGCCTACCCACACAAGTGAGGTACCATTATTATCAGGATACTTGCTGGAACGCTGGGTGGATGGAAATTTGCAACTCCCCGTAGACTCCAGAACTTTCCATCACAGAAATGTGAGGAAAATGTGGGGTTTTTGGACAAATTTGAGGTTTGCAAGGGCTTCTGGTAAACATAACCTGGTGAGAGCCACGCAAGTCACCTCATACTGGATTCCCGTGAGTGTCTATCTTTTAAAAATGTACAGATTTGCTAAGTTTCTCTAAGTGACGGCTAAGCTAGCGCCCACAATCCACAACTAGGCACATTGCAAAAAAGGATCAGTTTCAATGGAAAAAGGTGATGTGTACACATTGCATTAGTGGCCGTTTCCTTTTGCAGGCACTAGGTCTACCAACAGAAGTGAAATAGTGTTTTTATTTCGAGACTTAGAAGAACACAGAATAGTGGAACACGTGTTATTACCTGTTGTCTTTCTATGTATTTCTGCCTTTCAAATGTAAGCCAGTGTGTGAAAAGGAAGACATTTTGAAAAATGCCCTGTAATTCACATGCTAGTATGGGTACCTACAAATTCAAAGATGTGCAAATAACCCCTATTTATAAACTCCTCCAATTCTTGTTCCAATTTTGAAAATACATAGGTTTCCTTGACACCTATTTTTCATTCTTTATATTTTATAAATGAATTGGTGTATGCCCTTTACACTATGAAATACCATTTCAAGATACTGCTCAGTTATTGGCTCTGGGTAGCCTGGGTTCTTGGTGAACATAGAGGCCCTGTATATCACCGCAACTGTAAGGGTCCAGCAGACGTAACAGTATATTTCTTTCAAAAATCTGCTACAGTTAGAATAAGTTACAGGTGAAAATGTAGGCACAAATGGCTGTTTTTTCGATTCAACTTCATTATTTTATTATGTCAACAGTTACTTTCTGTAGGGAAACCTTGATAAATCTACACAAATGACCCCTTGCTGAATTGAGAATTGTGCCTACTTATCAGAAATGTATGGCATTCCAGGATCTATTATTGGTTTCACACCCCTTTACCACAATAACTGGAAGGAGTTTAAAGTACAAAAAATAGGAAATGCCAAAACTGTATAGAACATTTTGGCTTTCTGACAAATGTCTGCCTGTTCCTGAAACCTGGGAAGATGGTAATTTTAGCACTGCAAACTCTTTGTTGAGAGCATTTTCAGGGAAAACAAACAGACACTTTCTTCTGCCACTTGTTTCGTATTTCTCCAAAACAAAACAACATTAACTGTATTTTGGGCAAAACTGAGTGATGGGTAAAGATTGACCACATAGATTGGGGCTCATAAGGGGTGGAGGGGGTGAGGATTGGCTCCTTGGGGGAACACCAAATTGGAATGAACTTCGACTCCCCTTCCCCCTCACACCCCCCCCCCCCCGGTCCCAAAGGCAGCATTGGCCCATAAATTATGAACATTTTGCTCAGACTAAAGACCCCTGGTAGTTTGTTACAAGTGTTACAGTTTGATGTATACTTTATAGTAACACGGAGTGAGTGCTCATGTGTTGCTTTCTTTACTTTATTATATGGCTCTTATTTTCTTCCACACCATAACTGTACTTATTCATAAGTGGTAAAATTGTGTTTTTCAGAACTATGTACAGCTGTGGTGGGTACTGTTGATAGCCAACCCAAATACTCCCCATTGACAGACATACCATGAAGAGGGAACTCCCCCTTCTTTTTTTATTTGTCTATTTTTATTATTGATGCATTGAATCTGGAAGGTGACATTATTTTGGAGACATTGGCTAGGACCAGGAGTTGGAAAAGGATAGAAATACGCGTTATCCCACATTCATAAATGCTATAACATGATGCTTACCATATAAGATTACTGTGCCATATGCTCCTCTTCTCATGGATTTGTAAATGAGTTGAATGTATTCTTGAGGTAACTATAAATGCCAATAAAAAAGATATTGTAAACAAAAACTGTATTTTGGGCAATTTCTTGCTCCCTCCAGTGTAATCCACAAACCCTGGGTACCTTTCGATTCCTCAGGATGTGGGGAAAAAAGGACACAATTTTGGCATGGATACCTTATGTGGAAAAAACGTATAGGTACCTAAGTGCAAAATACCCCAAATAGCCATAAAAAGGCAGGGCACGGGGAGGAGGCCTGGCAGTGAAAGGGTTAATCATTGACTTTTAACACACATTTGCTTGTGCGGCCTCATAAGATAATGTGCTGACGTATGGTTTTGTTTACAGTTACACTTCTTCCTAGGCACTGTATCAGGCCTTAAAACATTTTGTACATGGATTAAGTACACTGCACAAAATGTTGTTGTTTGTTGTTGTCTGTTTGGCGACAGATTGGATGGATAGAATAAACAATGACTACAGGACTGGTACGCAGGCATGGAACAAATGGGAGCAGTTTATTATATAAACTGTGCCAAGTCTTTGTTTAGATAGAGGAGCATCTCGGTGGGTTGCTGTAGGTCACCCTGTTGGAAAGTGAAATATTTATTGTGACAGGTACCAGCCAACCACTAGTAATAAGGCCACAGACACAATAAAAGGTTCAGTCAAGGTCTCAAATTATTCCCTTGCTCAACCCGTGGTAGCTGGAAACAAGCAGGCAGGCTTAACATAGGAGACAGGCGTGGAAAACATTTAAAAACACCAATACATTAAATAAGTAAGACGCAATAACATTCCAACACCAGTTTGTAAACATAATTTATATGTTTATGAACACATAGACACCAAAAAACAAATATCCAATGTAGGGAAGTAGAGCTATGAATTTGTAAAGATTAAAAGTAAAACTAGCGCTTAGAAGCAGTTATTTCACATAGGGTTAAAAAAGAGTTCAGGTCATCTACAAAATAACACTTTTAAACTTCCTTCCATAAGTGTTTCTTGTTGCAGGAAAGTGGTTCACATCACCAGCCAAGTGTTCAGACCTTCTAGTTTGCCTCTTGGGGTCTTGGACTACAACTCCCACAATGCACCTGATCAACTTATGGAGCTTTTTTCAAAAGTTGCTCTAAACTTCTCCAAACTTCTGGAACTTCTCCCTGAAGTTCCTCTTGTGGGTTCAAAGTGTCCAAAATACCAATCCAAGGATCTAGAACCTCTGAGATGGTCCTTGAGATGCTGGGACTGCAATTCCCACAATGTACCTGGTTAAATCGTTTAAAAGTCCACTTGCTACACTCCAGCATGGGGTCTTCTTGATGGAAATGATGCAAGTGGGCTCTGTTAACCTGTAACTTGCAGAGATAAACTCAGTAATCCTTGTGAAGCCAGGCAAAGTCCTTAGGGCTGTAGTACCAGATTGTGCAGCAGATGCAGTCCTTAAAAGTGCAGTTCTTTGGGTGCAGATCAGGGTTCCAGCAGGTCAGTCCTTCTTCTCCTTGTTGTTTCAGGCAGTAGATCTGAGTTGCCTGGCAACTCTTCCATATTTATTCAGTATTCCTGGGCGTCAATCAGGGCCCCCCCTTACCAATGGGATGCATGGTGCCACCATCTGGTATGACCACTTCCTCCAAAGTGTGGCATATTCTTGTCCCAAAAAGCACTATTCTTCTAAAATCCAAAATGGAGGAACATTCTCTTGGGGTTTAGATCTGGCTTAGCCAACCTACTGGTATGGCTACGATTCTCTACTACTCCCCTCCCAGCCTCTTCACTAATTTATTTATAGGGTTTTTTGCATCTTGAATATAAACAATTCAACCATTGTGCTATTGCACTGCTTATACGAATAATAATTGTACCTGTGATTCATATAAGCAGTGCAATAGCACAATGGTTGAATTGTTTATATTCTTCACTAATCTAGTAATGTTGTTTATACTATTTTGTTTCCTGCTATTAGTCATTGCAGTGCATGTATTCTATACAATAGTCAATTGCTTCAATAAATATTAGAAATCCCAAACTGTGTACTTCTTGTATCTCCCTTTGGGCATGTCTGTGTTACTAACAAAAGGGTAAGATATATTTCCATGATTTCCTTTCGGGAATTATGGTTGGCATGGTTTGAGGATGCAGACATCATCCAGTGCCCTGTCAGTTTAGGGATACAGATGATGCACTGTGAGCTAGCCAGGAATCAATTCAACACATTCTGATGGTACGAGTGGACTCAGTCCCCGTAGTTTTGAAGCCTTTGATGCCTAAAAGCACACTATTACTGAAAAAAACGTACAACATAGCACCACTAATGATATAGTTTGGATAATTTTTTTAATGGGCCTCTTACGTATGCCCAATTACCCTACTCACCAGTTACCCGGAGACGTCCGTGGTGTTAGGGCAAATCATCCTCAGCTAAAAAGGGAAGCCCTATTTTTGCCTGTAGGTTGTTCAAGCTAGAATGTTTCTAAGGCTCATCCCATTATAGTTACCTTCTCTGAATTCCTTAAATTATCCCATCCCGCCAAGCTCTAAATAATCCCTCAAGTCATGATTTGACATCCATCCATGAAAACAGCTTTGCACGTCCATGTACATAAAATAATCTTTGGTCACAGTGCATGGACATACTTCATCTTAAGATGAGGATGTTAGTGAGAGTGTAGTTTGTATGGAGATTCAAAATAGTCATTTATATTTATTATGTTGCCACCTCTATAGGAAAGATATATGTGCGTATAACTCCACACTTTACATTAACGTAAAAAGCTAAGTAGGCTGACATTGATGAGCATGACGACATCTCCTTTGGGCTCCAGAAGGGCCTCAGGCATATTAAATGCAAGAACATCAGCTCCAGGCACATCAAAGAACGAGATATTATCACCTAATTGCCAGAAGACCCAACATTGCTGTGACAGAAAAGTGGAACATTGGCCTAGAAGGAGCAAGGTGGCCTGTTAGTTTTGCAATGTTTGACAGGGGCCATCAGAGATGATCAGAACATTGGGATGGCCATTACAAAAGTAACTGGGAGCCAGCCTACTGCTTTGAGGTACATTATTGTACTCTGCCCTGCCAATCTCACTCCTTAAAAGCATCAAGTCTGGCACTTGGACCTAGAACATGGCTAGGATGAAGGGTACATAGTCTGTCCACTTGTAAAAACCCCTGCTAACATATGAATCCCAATCTCTCTATCACCTGCAATGTGGATGGCTTCCCTAAAGGAGGACCGACCAGTGCTTAATTTAAGCCAGTGGTTTCCGGTGCTCGGCACCGGCACTTAATTGTCGGCATCTGTACTCTGAAATGAGCACACCAATAGTTGTATAATATTTATTTATACAGCTAAAATGACTAATACCATCTGCCCAAGCATTCTTATAGCTTTGGTCGGACAGGAATAGCTCAAATTGGCCCCCTTGTAGAACAGGCAGGGGCAATGGGTGTTGCAGGACACAGGGTCCTTTTGGCAAGGGCCCTGGCACTTCTTTTTTTACAAATTAAGCACTGGTGCCGACCACCAAGACCAACGGGGAAAAGAGAGTCCTGCTAGGTACAGAAGGATACAGAGCTGCTCAATGGAAATAGAGACAGGACTCCCCTTCTCTTTACTAGTAAGTCATCTTGAGGCAAGTGGGAGGAGGGTTATGTGTTAAACAACTGCAATAATATCCATTGCCTCTTAACGCTAGTGACACTTCTTCACTGTTACTGGCAAGTAAATCGGCGGTCCTGCCTCAAGTGCTAAGAGACAACCCAGAAGGTCAAGATGTTTGCTCTTGAGACAGTACAATACTGTCATGATTCCCTTCAAGGTTAACTAAAGCGTGCGCGCAGGATGTGTTTTTATACAGTTTGACATGCCTTAGAAAAACCCTCCCCTGTCCCGTGCCACCAGCACTCCATAGGTTGTAAGAGTAAGCCTATCTCTAGGGGCTAATAATCTGTATTGTACTTAAGATAAGAAGGCCCTATTCTAAAGCTTGAAGTACTTGTATTTGTACTGTGCTTTTGTTTGTGTTTTCATGTAACAATGCTTGTTTGGCTTTTGACTGTCAATCATGATTGTTTATTGCAAAGATTTACTTTGCAATGTCAAGTTGATGATTGTTGCCATGGGATTGGTTTATGCTCTGCTTTGAAACTGAACCGGAGAGAGGAACTCGTGCTGCGCTTCTAAAAGAAAGGCCCCTTTTCTAGAAACAAACAGGAGAACGCAGCACGTCACGTCATGCACAATGCAACGGCCATCTTGGGTGTGGCATGCCTATAGAATGTGACACCCGACTTCTGGAAGGTGCTTAGCCTTCCTGCAGTTGTCACGGAGACAACTGTTTGCTTACCTGTTTTCCGGTGCGATACCCTAAAGAAGCCTTACTGGTTCCTTAAGCCCCTGGATTGCAGCTCAGCATCTCTACGACCTCCTAAGGAAGGAAAAGACACCAACGCTAGGTGAAATATTTCATTACTTAGGCGCCCATCGCAAGACAGCACAGAACTGAAGAATATTCATTAGCATATGTGTAATGACACTTTTTGGAACGTTTTTCAAGGTCAAGAAAGGACACTGGAAGAACTTAAAAGAAACCTCAAAAAGACATTTTGTAGTTATTTTTGAAACCTTGGTTCACTACGGACTTTAGCATTTGTTTGCACCATTGTTTGTATTTCTTTTCCCTTTTTTTTAGCATATCGTGATGGTTCCAATATTTGGGGGTCAAAGATAAGTAAGTGAATTAGTCATGCAGCATAAAAGCCAAGTTGAGGACATCGTGGGTAATGGAATAGGGTCCTGGGAAATTGGCTCATAGCATCTCTGCGAAACCCAACCAAGCACCTTACAGGTAAGAGTGTTTGGTAAACCTGACGAATACCCCCAGCATAGCATTGGAGGAGGTTCTTATTGTAACTGGTCTACTACTCCTGAATCCTACTACATCGCAGGCATAAAGACCCCACTTTGACACTCCCAACCAGAAAGGAAAATTATGAAATATCTTCAACTCCAATGGATCACTCAGAACAGGACTTATTTGATCCTAAGTATATACCTGTTGAAGGATAAACATGCGCCCCGACTTATATTCTCAGCAGCGGTAACCAACTGACTGGAATAGAAGTCTCAAACCACAGAAATGGTGGAACCTAACTCTGCCCTGGATTCATTGTTGAAAGAGTTAGCAGACCTCAAACTTTCCATAGAGCCTGTGAACTCAGCAGCAGGGGCCATGATCACAGAGTTACAATCACTTTGAGGGGAGATCACCACATGCCAGGTGCAGCACACGACAATAGAGCACAGGATTAGCAATGTGGAGAAGAGATTTGATAATCAACCAGAATGGGGGCCTGAACCATTGAGATTTCACAAGAAAACCTTTGATTTGGATGACTGCTGTCAGAGACATGCAAGCATTTCTACCTATTCAATTCCCCACCTTCTTAAACATGACATTTTACAGACTCTTAGAACTACAATGGGCACATTGAGTGTGATCTCGTAATAGTGCCCGCAGTGTTACCTTTTGACAAAACCTACTTTGCTGTGTAAGACAGCAATAAGCAAGGCAATTGATCATGGCAGTGAAAAAGCATGGACCATACCAATTCGAGTATAACCTGACATATTTATCTGTAGATTTTGTCTTGTAACTCAAATGCCAAAAGAAAATGCTTACTAGCCCTTCACCCATGGCTGTGCAATGAAGGGATGTAGCGCCTCTCGGAATTTGCAACCATGCTGATCACAGTTGACAGACATACAATGGAATAGGAGGAATCGGAGGATTTGGAGAACTAACTGAATTGTAAGGCACGGACATACAGACGGCACCATTGAGATCAAGTAAACAAGACAATCCTGCAAAAAAGTCTGAAGAATCAGAGGATAATCAGTATGAGGAAATACTGTACTGTGAAATAGCTGACATGAAAATAATCAGAAGGGGAATAAAGAAGCAGCAGCAGACACAAACAAAGGAGGGAGACAGATCTAGGCCACCTCTTAAACTGCAAAGCTTTCAGGGCACAGAGAGGCTATCATTTCACGGACTTTGCCACTGAAGACTCTAGAACTGGATAAAGTGACTGAAGGGGTCTTCTCCACAATGCAAAGGTTCATCAGTAAACTTGGTGTGTGGCAAGTGGGAGAGAATTTGAGGGAAGGGTTCTAAGGTCCCTCTGAGGGCCTTAGCATCTATGGACAAAACTACTATAAATATATCTTTCATGCTCTTTCTACCGATGTATCCATGTAATATGGTTTGCACAATATATACAGCAGGAGCATACAGTCCTCAGACAATATAATGACAAAATAGGCATTTACATTGACAATATAGTGCAAGTATGATTAACAATATGGAGCTGACGCTCTTGGTCAAGATGTCAACCTCAATCTCCCAGTTTACAGGTATAGCGCATAAAGAGTTTGACATTTCTTGGCAATAGGAGGAACATTGAGTTCCTCTACCCTAAAATCCCTAGATGGATAAATGACGATGAGGAACAGAGTTTGATACTCCGTTTACCCTGTTTATCTACTTTATACCTCCTCATATCATTGACTTGGTCCTATCATTGGATTATCTTTAGAGTGGGGGGAGTTTACTGATTCAATGGGGCATAGCCCACCTCCATCTTCAGGGACTCTGCATATATATTAAAACTATATACAGTCCCATAAACATCAGAGCATTCATTAATTGAGGCACTCTGTTCTGCCTTTTAATTGACACTAGCAATACGCATAAGGAACACGGTTGGAACCTGCTCACTAGTACACAATAATATGCTTGTGATCACAAGCCAGTGCACAGGCAGTGTTTTCCCTTAATATTACCAGGTTAACACATTTCATTTAACAAAAGAAAATTCTCACAGTCCTAGGCCATCAGGGCCAGATATTGCTCTACTATGAGAGACACACCTGACATATAAAGGCAAAAAGGGATGTAGGGATTGAATAGGAAAAGCACTTCATGTCAGCTATACACACTAAGTAGAAAGCCCGAGGCACTTGAGAATCCCATAAAAAAAGGGGAGCTGCGACGTTAACACGTACATCATTGCTAGTCAATTTATTGCATATATGGTAGATGCTGACAGGAGATATAATTTTTCTATGTTCCGCATACACAATGCACAAATAATTGTGGAGTCAATATATGCCCCTTTAGAGGATAAGTCTGACTTTGTCTCCATTCTCGGTAGACGGCTCACATTGTTTGGAAAGATAAGAGTCTGGATGGAAGGTGGTTTGAATGTCACTGTAGAAACCGTACATATGAAACAATAGCTGGAATATCCTGAAGGATATGTTTCAGGGCAGCAGTCTGATTGAACTCTGGAGAGTCTTATAACCTCGAGACACTGATTGTACTTTTTACTTCTTGCTACCTTGGTATCCATACCACAATCCAAAACTTTATAATAACGCAACTTAACAGGAAACATAGTAGAATTTTCTATAATATAATAAAAAATTGGATTTCCGACCATGATCTTATAGATCTTCAACTAGATAATGGACTTGACTGCCACCCCCAATAGGTCCTTGTCGCATGAATGTCTCAAAAGTTAAAATAACCATAGGACAAGGAACGGCTGTATTAACGTTTAAACAATTCTTAGATGAGAACAGAGACAGTGTTTTCTGCACAGATAATAATAATAAGGATATTTATAAAGTGCCTTATTACACCTAAAGCCACATCCAAGTGCAGTGAGAAAGTGACTAGAGGAAAGATGTCATGCCATATGTCTATCTACTTGACCGAACTGGGATTCATGACTGCCCTGGCATCTATTGGAAATAGTATATTAAATGGGGTAACTCGTAGGATCCATGGACTCGGGTAGACAATGGTACAAGAAAAATGGTCACAGTGTTTATAATTTTACATATATAGACATGAATTCAAAGCCGTAAATAAATTCACAACTTCACAGCATAGAATAGTGATTTACTGTGATTTAATATTGCATCACAGAAGAGAAATCAATCAAAGCATATAAATATAGAATTAATCAACATTGGTGTACATTGTTGCCCAGAAGGAAATAGGGAGGGAGTGAAAATAGCCATGTTTTTAGTCTCCTTCAGAACAGTAGCTCCGATGGTTCTATCCTTCGATGGGGGTAGGGAATTCCACATCTGAGCAGCTAGAAAGGCTAAGGAGCAATCACCCCATCTCGGTTTCCTTACCCGTGGAATAGCTGCCTGGTTCGTTCGAGGATCTGGGATTATGGTTTAGTTTGAGGCATTCCACCAAAGAGGTGAGGTACCCTGGACCTCTATCAATAAAGATTCGGTGACTGAAGCACATGGCTTTAAATAGGATTCTCTCTTTAAGTGGCGGCCAGCGCAGGCTAGCCAGAGCAGGCCTGGAAGCAGCTTCTCTCGGAAGATGTAGTACATGGCGGGCCCCAGCATTTTGCACACGCTGTAGTTTCTGTGACTCATTTTAGTAGTTCTCAACTGGGAGGTGACTGATGACATCGCAAAAGAAGGGTCAGTTTTCAGTGGAAAAATGTGATGCGTCCATGTTGTGTTTTGTGCCATTTTCTGCTGCGGGCTCTAGGCCTACCCACACAAGTGAGGTACCATTATTATCAGGATACTTGCTGGGACGCTGGGTGGATGGAAATTTGCAACTCCCCGTAGATTCCAGAACTTTCCATCACAGAAATGTGAGGAAAATGTGGGGTTTTTGGACAAATTTGAGGTTTGCAAGGGCTTCTGGTAAACATAACCTGGTGAGAGCCACACAAGTCACCTCATACTGGATTCCCGTGAGTGTCTATCTTTTAAAAATGTACAGATTTGCTAAGTTTCTCTAAGTGACGGCTAAGCTAGCGCCCACAATCCACAACTAGGCACATTGCAAAAAAGGATCAGTTTCAATGGAAAAAGGTGATGTGTACACGTTGCATTTTGGGCCGTTTCCTTTTGCAGGCACTAGGTCTGCCAACAGAAGTGAAATAGTGTTTTTACTTCGAGACTTAGAAGAACACAGAATAGTGGAACACGTGTTATTACCTGTTGTCTTTCTATGTATTTCTGCCTTTCAAATGTAAGCCAGTGTGTGAAAAGGAAGACATTTTGAAAAATGCCCTGTAATTCACATGCTAGTATGGGTACCTACAAATTCAAAGATGTGCAAATAACCCCTATTTATAAACTCCTCCAATTCTTGTTCCAATTTTGAAAATACATAAGTTTCCTTGACACCTATTTTTCATTCTTTATATTTTATAAATGAATTGGTGTATGCCCTTTACACTATGAAATACCATTTCAAGATACTGCTCAGTTATTGGCTCTGGGTAGCCTGGGTTCTTGGTGAACATACACTTGACCCCTAGAGGATGCTTCAATAACGCCACTTTCTTTAACCACCTTTAGGCCACTCAAGCCATAATAAATGTCACCATGCACAGGCCTCTAGAGGGTGCAACGTTATGGAGCAGTCTTCCAGAGTGCAGTGAACTTTAGAGTACTGGTTCTCCCGCTGGGGAGGGAGAGCCGTGACGCTTTTCCTTTTGCCCTTTTATTTACATCTGCGTTCTAGTGCCGTGTTTTTCCCACAAGGGGACCCCGCAAGCAACATCCCTCGCAGGCAGGCCAGACGCGGAACTTAAAACAGCCTTGGCAAAAATCATAAATTCAGCTCCGATGTGGAACTCTTTCAAGTTGCCACTGGAAACGCACCACCATACCTGGAGGCTGAAACCAGCTTTCATGTGTAAAAACCAGCCTCCTGGGGCTCCAGACTTAGAGGGGATTGCCCTCTTGCCCGGCTGGTCAGTCCGACCATACTTGCAGCAGGGCAACTTAGGGAGCCCACCTCCGGCTGCCCCTCCTGCCTCCCCGTGCGACCAGCACTCGGCATGCATGCCACAGAAGCCGGCAGCGGTTTTCTGGCAATCGATCTCCTGTGAGCAGGCACGTTGTTGGTTACTGGCATTCCCGGACATCGGGGTCCTCCTTCCAGTTCTCCATGGTGGTCCCAGAAGCCTACACTGAAATGTAGAAGAATCCACAGGCAAGAGAGACGCTCTCTCTTGTGCAAGAGCTTTTAAAGGGAAGAGGAAGGTTCCAGAAGTCAGGAAGCCAATCCTAAGGTTCCACGTCTCCTCTCCACCTCTGTCCCAACCTTGATGCACAGCATGCTGGGACATTTCAAAATGGCGTCACCAAGGAGCCACTGGTCACATCTGCTCCTGGGGTGTTAGACCTGACAGCCTTAGGGTGGTCTTCCCCCAGCTCTTTGCCTGCCTCCCACCACTTTTCTGACTTATTTTTTGCTGATTTTAGGCCTCTGCACACTTTACATCTGCTAAATATTGCTAAAGTCTATATTTAATGTACTTATACGTCCCTAGTAAAGTTTACTATATGTGCCCTACGCCTGTAAATTAAATGCTACTAGTAGGCCTGTAGCACTGATTGTGCCACCCACCTAAGTTGCTGTTGGGAATGGCCTTCTTAAGGGAATATCCACCAAACATTTAGCTTTTTTCATCTTCCTAGTCTTTGCCTACTCTCTGTTCATGACCCCATAACTCTGAGCATGTTCCCACTGTAATGCAGTGGGAAGTGACGAACACCCTTCCCACATGGGTTATGAGCGGGGTATTCAAAAGATTGGCAAGTAGAGGGATGTGGTACTGATCATGCCCCATGGGACTCACTGTACTATAATTTCTTCTACTCAGATTGGTGTCTCCACGGGTGAGCCAATCCAGAAGGTGCCTCCCCTACCATCGGAGCTGCCCTAGAGAATGTCCAGCGCGGTATAGCTCGGGGTAGTCGAGTAGCCGGGTGAAGGCTTAAGCGTGGCCGCTGCCTGAACAGGGGGAGAGCATCTAGGTGCAGTCATCCTACCTTGGAGATCAGTTACCCTCCATGGGACACATCCCAAGGTTGCCGAGGCCCCTTTCCATTCGTAGGGCCTATAGCCTTCCCCTCTGTTGGTCCAGTGTGAAAGTGCACGCACCCTTACTACATGTCGTAGGAAGCAGCGCTACCTGAGGGGACGAAATGGATCATCCGCCTATCATGACAAGCGGTGGGTGTGCTAGCACCAAGGTTGTGCTAAGCCTTTGTCTAGCCTGCCAGCGCCGGTTGGTCTGAGCAATTGAGCCAGTGATGTTTCTAGGACCCACCGTCAGCCTACCAAGATGGTCTGAAGTGCGAATTTGCACCAAAGAAGTGGTTAGAGTGAATGCAGACCACCATTGTCAGCTGGATAGTGCACGGACACCACGGGTGTCCTGGAGACCCAGGCCGGTGTGCGGGCTGGTTCTCAGGTGGCGCGCTAAGCTCCAGGCTTTTTCCACAGTACTGTAGTGGGAAAGCACACGCACCCTTCCGACACATGTTGGGAAGTGGTGTGGACATGACGTTTGTAAATGTAGATTAGGCCTGCCATTGAAGGCCTGCGTGCGCACTTGCACGGACTGCGTGTTCAAACATCTGTCCGACCTGCCAGAGGAGATATGTGAGAGCCCCCTTGCGTACATAATCCAGCTGGCCCGTTGCAAACATGGTCCGTCAGGACGAAGCCTTTCGCCTCCATTAGGATGGAAGGTGAAGGGCTGGGCAGGCACCCATGGGTGTTCACTGCCCAGGTAGTAAGGAGAACCGAGGAGGCTTGCTCTTCCCTTAACTTAACATGGGGAAGGGGTCGCCTCTATTCAAGCAGCAATAAAGGGATTGCAGTGGCGTAGCCTCATGATGCTTTCCATCAATGAATTTTCTAGGCCAAACCCATTCCAATGGTTACAGTGGGCTTGGCATATTTTGCATGGAAATGCTGTTTATGGAAGGTGAACATTTCAATGCATCAAACTCTTTGTGTGCCATGGTGTCTGGTGATAGTTATCACTGGAGGCCAGGGTAGCACATCTGGGCATTCCCCAGTGACAGCCATAAACCATTGGGCATGCAATTGTGATAGCCAACCTCTGCCATTTGTGGGTCTGGTGAAATATATAGAGAGCAGAGGTTGTGATACCTGGCTTCTGGGGCCAGATTACGCCAACCATAAAGATAGAGTTTTGCATTCCGCGGCCTCATAGCAGACAGGATGGAAATTTGAGGGACACATCTGTCATTCAAAGGAATACCCTTTGAAACTTCCCCCAACTTCAAAGGCCCAATGGGGTATACCAGTGCCAACCGACCAAGAGGAGAGATCCACTTGTGCGGACTCAGGACTGGACAACCTGGTCTGTGTGGGGCACATTGCCAGAGCACTCTGTCATGCACATGGAGGATAGCTGTCCATTGAAAGGACAGCGTGCCTTCCTGAATAGGAGCTGGCATGGGCCGACAAACTGCTGACGTATGGCATCCTGTAGTGGGTTCCTGAAGACCAGCTTATTGGTCTCCTGCTGTCTCGGAGGTCTCATGGATAACAAAGATCTCCTATGAGAGGCCTACTCCAACTACAGGTGACATCTGGAGAGCGGTGCCTTCTGAGGGCTCACATTGCCTGCTAAAAGCTGGACAGCGCCGTGTGAGCTTGGGCCCACAGAATCATGCCTGGAGACTGGAGTGCCTAATGCAAAGCTCAAGAAGTTGCCCGTATCTGCAGCAAAGTAGGACATGTACTACCGGAGCCTTGGCATAAATAACCTTTCTTGTTGGTGGTGAGTGGATTCCCTAGTTGTAGGATCCAAAGTCGCTTGCTTTGTTAACTGTGATGCATTTCTCACGTGCAGCACACCAACTGTATGCTCTTTACGTGTGGTATCCGATTCACAGGTTGCGACCCTCGGAGGTGGAACACACACCCATTGCAGAGTTTCATTCTACTTCATGGGGCTTTGTGGAACTTGCGTCTGTGTGTATGACCTGAATCATATGGTGCAACTGACATCAAAGTATGCTGGTCATAGTGCCTCATTTGGAGGGAGGTGCTGAATTGCAACTCTATTTCATGTAACCTGAAGTGTCTGGTGCGGCTCATCTTCTTGTGCACCGGACCCTGTAACCAGATTGCCGGGGCACAATCCGGATCAACGTGTAACCGATGGGGTGCTTCCTGAAGCCGAGAGGCTCCCCTATATGTTGTTGCCCATTCACTGCTTGCTCCCCCACTGGCTCCATCATTGTTAACCAAGAGCCCTCTTCCCGTCTGGCCTTTCTGAAGACTTTGTGGCACAAGGTAGGAGTAGGGGGAATTGACTAGGCTGTGGGAGCACTTCCAAGAAGGTTCGGGAGCTGGTCAAGAGACTGCGTGACCCCCTTGTGCTTACCAGAACTTAGCTGGAGCCAGAAGGCCCCGGAGTACCTCTGTGTGTAACAAATTGTTGCTCTTAGTACATTTCTACTTCACAACTTTCTGGTGAACTTCCTGAGTGGCACTTAAACCCCATTTATTTTTTATACCTCTTGTTTATGCTTACTGTCTATCCTCACCTGATTTCTGGGGACCCAGACGAGGTGTGGCCTTATCCATGAGTGGCCTTGTGTCCGGAGGGAGGGGCTGTTGATCTTCCAACTGGGGTGTCTGGGACAGTGGGGGTGAAATGGAAGGTGTCGGCAGGCTTGGAGCCACTTGGTCTGTGGAGTGTTATCTATTGACCTGTTTGGTTTCAGTGGCCCCGCATTAGGGTGTCAGGCACGTATGTGTGTAAAAGTGCCCATACGGACCAGGATGGTACCTGTCGCATTGTTTTTATGACACTGGTCAGAAGTGTTGTTGTTCTTATGCCAAAAGCACTTTACCTCTCAACAGTGGGTTAAACCGCTTGGCCTCAACCTGCAGTGCTGCTAAAAGTGTTATAATTATGTGTATGTACATATTACTAATATTGTTGTAGCCCAGGGTGCACCCTTTGGTTGTGTGAAATTGCATTATTAGGATTGTGAGGGTGGGCCAGGGGCTGACAACGTGTTGCACCGCATAAGGGTGCTGTGTGGGGATTAGAATAGTACTTTTCCCATGTGTGCATATTATCGAGATCGGATCAACTCAAACTAGGCCTAGTACAGCTATTAATTTTGCCAAGTGTGATTTATGCCCCAGAATCCGCGATTTGCATGTTGTTTAATGTGTGTGTTGAATATAAACTGCATATCTCGACATCAAGTGTGATGTCTCTCTTTTGAGTCATGCGGACTATTTATTGTATGTGTGTGTTGTGCTCTTGCTTTACACATTGCTTGACTGCTCAGTGCCAAGCTACCCAAGAGTAAGCACGGGTTGTGCAGTCTTTATTATCACCTGCCCTTGATGGGAGTGGTGCCTTCTACCTGGCTGGGGCATCACTCTGGCTATCCAAACCCACCCATCCCTCTGGACTCTGCAGACCCATAGATTACCTTCCAACATACTGCAATAGGAGTCCAACCCGAGTAGGAACAGCTGGTGCGGACGGGGCTGGAGAGCATGGTGGCCATGCTAGAGAGAGTTGGTGGGTACCTCATTCCCAATAGAGGCACCTATTCTCAACTCTGTGGCATCTAGCTGTCCCTGGCTACCATCACTGGTGCCATGAGGCAGAGCATGAACATGCCAAAGTGGCACCAGCATGGTAGAAAACCAGCTGGGGTCAATAAGAACCATCTTGGAGTCCATGAAGCATAAGCAGGACTCCCACTTTGCTGTCATAGCTGCCTACTAGTATGACGTTGCTGCATGTTGCAAAACAAGCAGATCCTCCTGGCTGCTGTTCTGCTTCATGTGTTGGCACAGATGAATACTGCTGCAGGCCCGGGATCCACATATTCCACCCATAATGTGTGAGTGCCTCACTTGGCTGCTGCACCTACAATACCATCCTCACAGGAGACACCTCAAACATCAGAGGAGGAAGATGTGGAAGGCACCTCTTTCCAACAAAAATTGTCCAGTAGCACTCATTTGTGCCACATATCCAGTTTTTCATTTGCCCTGTGCTTATTATTATGCCAGGGAACATCTGCTGCCACAGTCCTCATTTTGACTTTGCCCTGTTCACCTTATGGACTGTCAATGTGGCCTATCCTCCTTAATGACATTATGGTCACCCTTCTGACTGAAACACTCCTCTCCTCCACATGTCCCATTATATGGTATCCTCATAGACTCTGTCTGGGCATCCTCTGGCTCTAAGCATCTTTTGGGATTGTTGTCCAACAAACTTTACCTGTGAGTCACTCCAAATATTTGCACATGTAAATAAATGCACTTAGAACCACTGATGTGTTGTCTGTCTGTAGGAGTCAGGACCAGGTTGACAACTGGCCATTCTGTGATGCAAATACACCAACTTCTTTACAAAGGGATGTGCTTTTTGTGGAGTTAGTGACAATGCTAGGCAGTGGGTGTCTAACATATTTGGTGAACACTATTTGTGTGTTGACTAGCAAGTGGTTACTCAAGCTTACAAGCATGAAGTTCAACTAGTGTCATGCAGTCAATGTTAATGGTGAATTAAGTCACCCTACAAATGCACGTCCACCCATGGTTACTAGCAAGCATACAACATTCGTCTGACAAGTAAACGCTGCAAGTGTGAGTGGGTATGGGGCAGCAATCTGTGTGTGAGTCCAAAAATCTGCTAATTGGGCAAATGTTTTTGATGATGACATCCCTCCAAGGCATGTTGCATGGCATAACCACACAGAGATATTATATGTGAACACATGATTTGCACTATGTACAATTTCCATCATGATTGCAACGTCCACTGCTCAACAATGTCTGATAGTTAGATGTTGTAAAGTCATGTCCAACCTGACAGATCCCTGTTCATAGATGAGACACATACTCACACGTTTTGCCAAATATTTCTAGCAAAGACATATGCATGTACATAACATTACCTGCGTACACATGTTAACTCCAACACAATAAATCATGGTGAAGACCTGTATGTAGCAAATAATGACATTTAATGTCAATAGAACAGTAAAAAAATATAAAACTACCTACCATATGCTAATTAACTATTCTAACCTAACCTACCCTATCTTATCCTATATACTATCTAAAACTACTATAACTTAACCTACCTTACTCTACACATTTAGCACAACATGATAAACATCATCCCCATGTTAGATTTGTGGTTCTCTAGTTGGCAGAGGTAGGTACCTTTGACAAAATAGGGACCCTTGCGTCTAGTCAGGGTAAGGGGGTACACTTCTAAAATAACCCCTGCTCAACCCCTTGGTAGCTTGGCATGAGCAGACAGGCTTATCTCAGAGGCAGTGTGTAAAACATTTGTGAACACATACAGTAATATAGTGACAACACTACAAAGGTACCCCACACAGGTTGTAGTATAAAAATAAGTATTATTTATATAGACTTATCACAAGACCACAAACGACAAAAAATCCACAATACTGTACTCAAAAATGGCGGAAATAGCTTAGGTCTCTTAAGGTGCTAATTGCAATACTTACGTTCAATGTACCTTTAGATGCGTAACACTATACAAGAAAGTGTTGCAGGGAAGGTGATGCGTCGGTTCCTTATACGCAAGAACGGTGTTGTGTCTGTTCCCTACTTCTCTGTACGGGAAGATGATGTGTCAGTTCTTCTCGGCGTGGGGAGGTGATGTGTCGGTTTCTTACTGCGCTTCCGTGGCGATGCGACCAGCAGCGCTGTGATGCGATGAAGATACCTTGCAATGAAACAAAAGGGCATCTTCTTCTTGATGCAACACCGATGCGTGCACGCCTGATGGCCGTGCGGTGACTCAACAAATCTTCTGAGCCGCGACAGGCCCTGCGACATGCTTCTCCGGTGATGCTTCTCCGGTGATGCGACGGTGTCTGCTGCGACGGCGACACTCTTCTCCGGTGATGCGGGGCTTTTCGGTAATGCGATGCAACAGCGGCAACACCTTTCTTCAGTGATGCAACTACAGCGGCTGCAGCGGTGACTCGCTTTTCCGGTGATACGATGGAGTCTGCTGCGACGGCAACACTCTTCTCCGGCGATGCGAGATGCTTCGGTGATGCGATGCGGCAGTGGCGACACTCTTCTTCAGTGATGCGGCGGCGACACGCTTCTTCTTTGTGAGCTCCGCTTCCAGCTCCCAGCAACACGCAGTCTCTCAGAAGGCCCAGCACAAAAACGGCAGCCACTTCAAATTCCCAGCAAGGGAATTCAGGGGAGCTGGTTGGTGAAGTCGGTTGTCCCTGAGACTTCTGCAGGAGGCAAGCTCTATCTTCAAGCCCTTGGAGATCCTTTACAAGTTGATGAAAGTAGCACAAAGTTTCTTTCTCTTTTCTTTGGCAGTCAGGCAACCACTGCAGGCCAATCTCCCAAACAGCACTCAGCTAGGGATAGTCTTCTCTTTCAGTTTCTCTCTGGTTCCGCTCCTCAGCAAAGGTTCTTCTTGTTTCCCAAAAGTGATCTAAACTTCTGGGGTCTGGGTCCCCCCTTTCATACTCATATTCTCTTTGTTCTTGAAGGCAGAGAGGCCTTTGCCTAATCCAATCCAGTTCTGGTCAGTCCTGGAGCACTCTGTCTACATGACTCCTTCTTTCCTTTGACAGTGTGGGCCAGGGACATCAGACGCACCGTGGAGGTGGAGCCAGCATTGTGAAAGGGAGGCACAGCCCTATTCAGGTCACAGGTGCAACTTCTCCCACCACTCTCCATGTAGATCTCTCTATTCAGCCTTGTGCTGACTCACCCTGTCTCCTGGAATCCCCCAGCCCCCGTCACTCAAACTCTAGACAGGGACTACGCAACCTTGCAGAGGCAGGCTTGGATAGTTAGGCAAGAAAATACCTACTTTCTAAAAGTGGTATTTTCAAACACAAAATGTTAAAACCAACTTCACTAAAATATGTTATTTATCATTCAGGCATACTAAACTCAAATTTCTACCTAGTTCCGTGAGTCAGTTAGGATTATAAGATGTTATAATCAACCTGCCCATTTTGGCCTATGGGGAACAGGTAGCCTTGCCATAGTGAAAAATGAAAATGGCTGTAATTCATTATCAGGATATGCCACATACACCAGGGCATGCCCTATCTTATAGTTACAATGCACCCTGCCCTTTGGCCTACCTTAGGGGTGTCTGAGAGAGAAGAAAACGGAAGGTTTAGGGACTGGCAAGTGGGTGTGCTTGGCCAGTCAACATGGCAGTTCCAGACTTCACACAGGCTCTGCAATGGCAGGCCTGAGAAACACTATACAGTCTACTTCTGTAGGTGGCACAACCAGTGCTGCAAGCCCACCAGCAGCAATTGATTGACAAGCCCTGGCACCCATGGTGTACTGTACGAGAGTCTGACAAGTAAATAAAATAACTCAATCAAGGATTCACTAATCCAAACATCAATTTATCATCGGGAGCACTGTGGCACTGAATAGCAGTGGCACAGTGCCTAAAGCATCTAAAACCAGCAAAACCATGTGAGGCAACAGAAAAAAAACAGAAGGGAGACCCACGCCAATGGTGCCAGGTCTAACATGTGTCCCCTCCAGCTGAAATGTGGGGAGAACTACCCTACCACATGGGAGCTCTCATCACTAAGGCGGAAAAATCTGGACAGGCCATTAGCATTGGCGTGTTCTGTAGCAGGGCGGTGTTCCACCGTGAAGTCCATCCCCTGTGGGGAAATGGACCACCTCAACAGCTTTGGATTCTCACCCCTCATCTGCATCAACCATCTGAGGGGCCTGTGGTCTGTCTGAACCCGGACGTGAGTCTCATACAAGTGTGGTCTCAACTTCTTCAGTGCCCAGACCACAGCAAATGCCTCACGCTCAATCGCATTCCACCTCTGTTCCCGTGGAAGTAACCTCCTACTAATGAAGGCTACAGGTTGATCTAGGCCCTCCTCATTTATCTGTGACAAAACAGCTCCCACACCATGCTCTGAAGCGTCTGTCTGAACGATGAACTCTTTTGAGAAGTTGGGTGCCAGGAGCACGGGAACCGTGCACATGGCAGTCTTCAGGGCATCAAAAGCTTTCTGACAGGTGTCAGTCCAAATCACTCTCTTGGGCTGCTTCCTGGAAGTCAGCTCTGTCAAGGGGGCAACGATGATGCCATACCCCTTGGCAAACCTCCTGTAATACCCAGTGAATCCTAAAAAGGCTCTCACCTTTGTCTGGGTCTTGGGGGGCTCCCAAGCCAGGATGGTCTCAATCTTGGGCTGTAGGGGCGCCACCTAACCGCCCCCAACTTGGTGTCCCAAGTACACCACGGAACCCTGCCCGATCTGGCACTCACTCTCCTTGATCGTGAGGCCTGCTCTCCGCAGCGCCATCAACACTTCCCAGAGGTGGCGCAGATGTTATTCCCAACTGGTGCTGAACACTGCAATGTCATCCAGGTTGGCGAAACTGAACTCTTCCAGTCCAGCCAACACTTGGCTGACCAACCTCTGAAAGGTGGCAGGGGCATTCTTCAAGTCAAAGGGATTAACCCAGAACTGTGGTGCCCATCTGTGTGTGGTCATAATGCTGACCTCTCTCTTGCCCCATCAGTCAAGGCGATCTGTCAGTACCCAGACGTTATGTCAAACATGCTGAGGTACCGGGCAGCCCCTAACCAATCGATGAGCTCATCAGCTCTGGGGATGGGTTGCGTGTCAGTCTTCGTGACTGACTTGAGCCCTCGGTAGTCCACACAGAGCCGGAGTTCTGGCAAGGCACCTGGTGTGGCAGCCTTTGGGATCAAGACCACTGGGCTGGCCCAAGGACTGTTAGAGGACTCAATCACCCCTAACGCAAGAATCTTGAAGACCTCCTCCTTGATGCAAGCTCTCACCCTGTCAGTCACCTTGTAAGTTTTGTGCTTAACAGGAGGACTGTCTCCAGTGTCCACATCATGACCGCACCAATCAGTGACACTGGGAATCAGGGAGAACAGATCAAGAAACTGTCCCAGCAACTGATGAAAGTCATTCTGTTGCTCAGGGGTCAGGGTGGAAGAGAGGTTCACACAATCCACTGACCCATCTTGCTCTGTGCACCCACATCTACAACAGTGCAGCCTACTGCCAAACAGCTGCACCCAACTGGAAGGGGGTTTATGGACGTCACAATTTGATTGTTTGTGTATTAGCCAATCATATCCAAGGGGCATATCACACAGGAAAGGAACAGTGTCATCCCTTGTGGCCAACATGATTCTCACTCATGCTGATGATGCTATGGTGGATCAGCATGCATGCCTTGGTGTGACTTTCTACATATTGCTGACAGACTGTGTAACCAACAACATCATTATACTTTGCATCAAGGCAGTGTTGCTTGTGCATAGCAGTGGGTGTTCACATTCAACACAGTTACACTGGCAAAGTATAGTATTTAGCATCTGTACATGTCATGTGAGATCACCTCATGGATTTAACATGTTGATACAGTTATTGATGTAGAATATATAGACTGTAGTTTTGGGAGTGTGTTACCAAACACATTCTTTGTGGAACACTTCACAGTCACCATACTATGAGTGGGCTCTACTATCTTCCACAAGTATGAAATGGCTAGCAGCAGGAGAGACACACCATTAGTCATAGCACACTATTTACGTTACCACACCATGTTAATTGTGGCTCGCAATGGAGAACTATTTGCTACAGGTAGTTGCCATGCACACTATTTTATTTTGTACCAGATGTTGTTTTCAATGGTGTTGCTAAACATAGCTACGTATATTATCTGTGTGACAATTAATAGCAGGTCAAATGTGAATGTTTACGTGTTTACTGTGACTATGGATTCAAAATGCATACAAAGTGGTAGTGCTAATACATTTTTTCAATCAATAAAATGTTATTCGATATATTACAACCATCAAAGTATATAATAAACAACATACCACATAATAAAACCATGATGTACGGCTTGTAAAATAATCTATACACATTTTAAAACCGACAATCCTCACATCCTTTCAAAGGAGGAAACATTTAAAATTTCTAAAACACACAATTTCTATTTTAAAATCCTATGATATAAAATCTTTCTTACCACATGATTTTTATTCTTATATATCTCTTTCGCCTCATACTGTCAACCTAAACTTCTCGACTGTCATTACATATTAGGAACTCCTTAACTTTTGTTATATATTTCCCCATGGCACAGGCTATATCTAAATTGACCATTTCCACTAAGAGGTTTACTGCTTGCAACCTATTTTTAATATCATACTTTTTAAAAATCGGGCGTAAAAAATGTCTTCGCATTTCTTAAATCTTACTGCAATCCAATATAATATGTATGATATCACATGTTGTTCTTAAAGTGCAGGTGCATTTTCCTTCCCTATATAGCATAAAGCTTTTTACCCCTTTACTCGCATAACATGGGTTTACCCCAATTCTTAGCCTTAACACTTCACGCCTTAACTGGCAGCTAGGTAGCCTGTCGATAGAGGGAAAATGTTGATCTTTTTGCCACACAGTTGTCATATGGAGAACTGAGTTTTTCCTAGAGAGATAATCTATGCAATCAAAATACATACACAGTGGTAGTGCTAATACATTTATTTACATATAGATTAAGAAAGTTAGATCTGTCATCATTGTGTGATATAATGTACATCACTCATGCTTCTGTGAAAAAATTATTGATGATATGGTCCTTCCGTCATGCTGTGGCAACTGATGGTACAGTTTGATGAGGCTACTCATCTTCCTCATCCTCATTGTCCAGCAGTTCCTGCTCCCCATTGTCCTCAGCCTATGGCACATTCGTCCTTACACATATGTTGTGCAATATGCAGCACCCCAATATTATTTTGCACACCATGGGTGGCGAGAATAGAAATTGGCCCCCAGCTATGTTAAGGCATTGAAAAAGAATTTAAAAATTCTAAATGACCGCTCAATGATGGGCCTGGTTCTGCATAGGGCATGAATATAGCTCAACTGGGCTTCAGTTTGTGGTTTTTTCAGAGGAGTCATGACCCATATCAACAGAGTTTATCTTTGGTCCTCTGCAAACACAGGAACTGTACAATTAGTTAACAGTGATGACAAGGAATGGCCCAAACTTCATGCCAATTCTCCTTATGAGTCCTGATTGACTTATACAACTTACTTACTGTAAAACACATGCTATGAGGTGTGGCATACACACAAGTAGGGATTGTAAATGACTGACACTGTGCTACACATACAGGTATGCTGTTCTTTGTAATTCACTTACTATTTGTCATAGTTGTGAGTACCAGTGTCTTGCAGGTGATTATTTGTCACCAGTAAGGATAGTCAATTTGCCATTGGGTAGACACATGTCTCACATGCCTCTCTCTCGACTGATATACTGTGGTAAATATTGTATTAAAAGAGGTACTGGGCATTTGGAAAAGATGATCTGATGATGTCCTGGCTATCATGGTGTCTCCTATTCAATGGGGTATTGCTGGCCTGGAGCTGCGAGGGACTGTTGTGTATAGTAATGCCCTAGATTTAGTGTTAACTGGGCCAGTCGTCAGGCTCTGTTGGTCCTCACCATTATTGAATAAAAAAAGAGCTCAGGTCTGTCAGCATTATCAGACAAGTTTACTTGGTGTAATTGAGTCATCTCTCTCTGCACCTTGTCTCTCCGAATTAGCTCCATAGGGGAACTGGCACCTTTATGAGGGGGTAGCTTAGATGGAGCATCATCAGTGCTAGCAGGTTCTTGTGGCCAGTCCCCCACTTAGGGGTATATTCACAAGAACGCGTGATAACTACCGCATGAGTAGCGTAACGCAACTTTCAATATCGCGGGAAAATAACCCCGTGACAACTTAGGATTCAAATCAAGGCGGTAGCATGTGATAGTCTGCCGAAACCGCGGACAATGTCCGCAATAGAACCACCTCGATGGAGATAAAAACACAAACCACAACACAAAAAAACACGCAATGGGCCAAAGCGCGATGAGGATATCAGTGATAAGCAGCGCCAGGCCTGCAATACACACCTGGCAGGCAGGAATTAACACCATAAAAACAGAAAAATCAAACAAACACAAACTGACCAACACCCAAGCACAATGGAGGCAGCTGGAGCAGGTGCAGAGGATGAGTGCAACCCCACAAGAACCCAGGACGACCAGACAGGGACCTCGGGACAGGGAAGGGCAAGGACAAGAAGACGAGTCCCCAGGCACACAGGATCATAGTCACGGAGGTGATGGAACACCATCAACAACTCTTCGTCACCTCCAACGTCTCATTGGGCACCGAAAGTGGATTATGGCGTGACATCATCGACAAGGTGAATGCCGTCGGAGAGCACAAGAGGACAATGGACAAGCTCAAGAGGCGATGGCATGACATCAAGCGGAAGACCAAGGAGAAACTCTCTGCCAACCAGAAGGCAGCAAAGCTGACTGGAGGTGGCGGCCCAGCGCCACAGCTGGAGCTGGATGACATGGAGGAGCTGGTGCCCACAGTCATCAGTGTGGAGACTGTGGCCAGAGTCGGGGGACCGGACACTGCTCGACAGGACACAACACAACCGCAACAGGGTGAGTGGCCAACAGGTACTAGGGGGACGGGTGGAGATGGCCACACTGGCAGACATGCACAATCAAGCAGAGCACAGTGCACACCCACAATGACCCTGGGTCATCGCCCAGATCTACAGACTGTCACAATGTACAATGCCATGCTGTCTGAATGTCAACACGTACCATGTTGCGGCTAAATACATGTGGACACATTGTAATACACCATCTCCCATTCATATCGCAGGGCCACCCTGAACCTCCCCTGCAGAGCAGTCCCAGCCACTCTTCACTGATTATGAGGAGGACAACACCAGCATCGACACCCAAACCATCCAAGACATCATTGTCCTCATCCACCAATCGCCACCTGGATCAAGGCAACCCAGCTACATCGATGAGACCCCACCCACCACCCAAACCCCCCAGCAGGAGGCACCCACAGCCCCGGCACTCTCCCAAGACCCCCAGGAACAACACATGGCCTTCCAATGCCATGTGCTGGAGGGCTAGAGGGAAACAGCTGAGCAGTTCCCGGTGGGCTTCGATCTCATGGCTACCAAACTGGACGCCATCCTTGGGTGTCTAGGCCCGATCCATGGTCTCCAACGAGCCATGACTGACATCGCTGGAGTCATGACGCCGAGGGAAGAACACTTGTCTGCTCAGAGTGGCTCCAGCGATGCCAGCTGTGAGCTGGCACACATACGGAGGCTCATGGCGGATATGGTGCGGATGGAGGCGAAAAGGATGGCAGCCACCACTACACATCAGTGAAATGTAGCTGGGATCTATCATGTCCTGCAGGTTTACATCATGGCATCGCCCCCACATGGCGTGGTGATGATGAATGCTGCTGCCCCCACACCATCCACATCTCAGCCCCCTGGTGTGTCAGTGCCTCCCAGTGTGGCAGGCCTATCCACCCATACACCTGATGTGTCAGTAGCACACAGTGCCACAGCCGGAACACCAACACCCACAGGTGGGGCATGCAACACATCCCGGGACGAGGACGTGGATGGGTTTGTGATCAGAAGGAGGCAATACCATTCATTCCCGCCAACGGGCCTGTTGCAGCTTGGTCCCGCACATCGCCTTATGACCTTCCACTGTCCCCCGATACACTCAGATGCACTCACCTTGGACAGCGACATGAAATGACACATCCTGTCCGACGAACAATGACACGGCGGACAGACTGCCGACTGTACCCTTTCTCTACTGCAGTACATGTCATCCCCGGATGGACTCTGGCTGGCCCTCCACTGGCCCATATTGTGTGGTGTGCCCGGCATTGCCCTGTGCCGCTCCAGCTGCAGAACTGCACTGGATGTGCCAATAAACATCTAGTGACGCACTGCTTTGTCATGTCTTACATCATTCATGTATGGATGTGTGGATGGCTGTGTGGACAGTGCCTTCCATTGCGTCACTGATGTTCAACCTGCGGGATGCGAGTCAGAGGGTGCGACATTGCGTTTTGTGTACATGGTCCCGTGGATACTACAACAGAGACACACGCATCTGTGACTTCCTTGTCCGGACATGGACTGAACCCAGAGTCCACGAGTCATTGTTGCAAGCCCTGCGCTGGTCTGGCGTACGTCAGGCCAGACCACTCTGCTTATGCTCGGAGGGGGGGCCACATCACTACCCCTCGCAGGAGTTCTCACTGGTGGTGTGCATGTCACTGGTCTAGTCGTCAGCATGTCACAACCCCTCCCTGAGGGTAGGTGTTGGACTTGGCCCTTTTTCCCTAAATTTTTCGCTTTTCTGGGAAATCGCATGATGTGTAAATGCGAAGATTGAATGCTGTGCGATAAAGTACGCAGACTGAGTTTCCCCATTTTAAACATATAACTTTTAAAATGGATGTCATGGCTGTGTGGTTGTGCCAATTGACTGAGCTGGGTTAACAGTCTAGTTATTATTTCTAGGCATGGGCAAAATTTCCGTTCCGTTCACGGAATTTGCGATAATTTGGCATTTCCGTGTTCCGCGGAGAGCGCGGGAATGTCAAAATTTCCACATTCCGCAGCTTTGCGATAATTTGGTTCTTGCTCGCGCTGTAAAATAATACATTCTCGCACGCGCGCGATCGCCTTACCTGAATCCCCGCGTTCGCCGACAAGTTTTCCCGATCCGGTCGCGTTCTCCATGAGATGTTGTATTGTTTTAGCCATTTGCGCTGTCTCACGTCTTTCTTCTCGCGATCATGCACCGCGAGACAACTGAAAACAAGATGGCCGCGCCCGCGAGCAACCGCAGGGGTAAGTTAGCGACCCGCAACCATGCAGAAAATATCGTGAACGGGCGGGAAAAAAACTTCCGCATCTTCGCAATATTTCCGCTTGTTTGCGGAGATTTTTAACATTTTCGCGATAATTTGCGAAAGTCGCTTTCGCAAATTCCGCCCACCCCTAATTATTTCCCAGCAACGCCAGCTTTTAGAGGGAAGCCTAGCACCCAGGGTGCTCTACCCCTCCCCCTAGGTCAGTTAGAGCCAGTCTCCCCAGACACTTCTAGAAGCTTCTGGCACTGTCTGGAAGGTGGGGTGAGGGGCATATAAAGGGCGGAGCTGGGCTGCCATGTGCTCAGTCAGAGGGTGGACCTGAGAGAGAGGGGACATGGTGCCACGGGTTACCGCCACATGGGCCTGTGTGCTGGGCCCTGAGCCTACCTACCCCCCTCTACTGTCCCCAGGGCGAAGGAAAGCTATAGTTGGGGCAACGCAGACCTGGAGAAGCCTACGCAGGAGTTTTAGGCGGTAGGGTTTAGTCAGGGACCTATGCCTCTGAAAGTGACAGGGCTTAGGTGCTGCCTTTTAAGTGAGTGAGGGATCCTGAACTAACCCACTGATCTGGCCCGGCGAGAAGAGAACCCAGGGACGACAGGCAGAGACTAATTAGTCCGCCTTCAGCCACCAACCCAACTCCCCCCCTCAAGAAACCCTCAACCAAGGGGCAGGAACCAGAAAGCGCCTCGTGGGACCCAGACTGCAGTCCCTGCAGAGAGAGAGCGCTATTTACAAGCTGCCTGCAGGGAGAGAGCGCTATATTCAAGCTGCCCGTGGAAGGAGAGCGCGATAGCTGGTGAGCGCTACCTTTCTAATTGACTGTGCCCGGCTGGTGAGTGTGGGAGAACTGCCTTAGTCAAAGCGGGAGCCCACCCCGCATCATTGCCGCAGGTGTGCCTGTTTTTATCACGGGTGCCCACCCCGTGTTATGGCGGCCCTTTCCATGCTCCTGTAACGTTGGGAGCCCACCCCGTGCGTGTGCCACCACGCGGTGTTTTCATTTATACTAGCGGGTGCCCACCCCGCACTTGGTAGCCGCCATAAATCACCGCCGCCGCCCAGGGTGCAGACGAGGAGCGGGCCGCCGCGCTGCCTCCAGCAACCCGGAAGCCCCAGCCTCGCGGAGGGCGGGACCTACCCTCCCTGACCGGGAAGAGGAAGCCAGGCGGGAGCCTACCGCGTGCTGGCGCATCGCTAAGGAGACGGTGGAGGCTCCCCGTGAGAAGAGGAGAGCCCCGAGTGTCGCCGGAATCCGGGCGGGTCTCTCGCCTGTGAGGAGAGCCCGCGGAAGTAGTCCCGGGTCCCAGGAGGGGGCCCGGGTGAAGGACGAGAGGTCCGGAAAGAGCAGGGGACAGTCGATGCGCACCTCGGTGCCTGCCCCCTGCCAGAAGAGTGCCGGTGAGTGCTGCCCGGGTGGAGGATGGAGAAGCCGCCACCAAGGACGTCTGCAGCCTCGCGGAGTCTGCCTCGAAGTCCCGGGTCCCAGGAGGGGGCCCAGGTGAAGCCAGAAGAGGCGGAGGACACCCGCAAGATCCCCGGTGAGTGGGGCCCGTTAACGGAGGAGGGGGGGAGTAGCAGGGCACAGTGTCGGTGCCCGCCCCCGTGGGGCCTCCCCCGAAGACACCGGGAGTGTCTGTGCCGGCCCAGATTCCTCAGCTGCCCCGACTGGCAATGGGCAGCTGCAACGCGCCACCAGCATTGCTCAGGAGCCCCGTGGGGCTCCCCTTCAGACAGGGCCCCAGGGACTACACAGCGACACCGCCCTGGCGGGTCGCTGCCACGATTGAGGCCTGTTTGAACTTCGGGCCCACAAGAGGGGCTCCAACATGCCAGTGTCTTCTGGCTCATCCCAGTTGCATCGCGAGGGCTCGGGCAACTGCACCTAGGGGGCAATATTGTTGTGGTGTCCAGGAAAGGGACTCTTACCGAGCCCATGACTGGGGGGTCAAATGCTCCTGGGGTGGTGGCCACAGCTATGGTTGTTATGCTTAAGGGGAGGCTCCATGCCAATGCCGCCAGGCCCATATGTTCCACTGCTCATGCTGCGGGGTTGGTTTGGTGACGCAGAGTATGCGCCCCGGGTTATTCTCATGGTTTAGGCCTGCTTTGATGCCTCAGGGTAACAGTTGTGTCAACTGCTATGTTAAAAGGCTATGCTTTGAAGCGCCAATGCATTGCTACGTGCAGAGCTATGTTCATATGCCCGGCTCTGAGCGCTATTGAGTTGCTACGTGCAGCGCTATGCTTATATGCCATTTTTTAAAGCGCTATTGCCTCGATATGTGCAGTGCTAGGTCAAATGCCCTGTTGTAAAGCGCTATTGCCTTGCTATGTGCAGAGCTAGTTTTAGATGCCAGGGTTTGATGTGCTGATGCACTGCCTACCTTAATTTCTGCCTCAGACTCAGTGGTCACTCATAGTGGTGATGCATAGGGGAATGCCATGATGTTTTTATTACAGGAGTTCACGACGATTGCTTCATGTTATGCCATGATGATCTTCTTGCAGGTTTGAGGCTGATAGACATATTTTTATTGTCTTCTATGTCGCAATGATTCCGGCAGGGGCCCGATTGGCCCTGCCCTGTCTATAATTCCCCCCCTGTAAATTATAACCGAGCGCCAGTTGGCGCAGTGTAGAGATAACCAAATATACTGTGTTCTGACAATACAAAAGTTATGTTTACCTACACTGGTGTAGTGTCTCTTTTTGTAGTGTGCCTTGTGTGTCGCCTGTGTGTATTGCGTGAATGCTTGGCACATTTCCTCCAGAGTTTGGCCCACCCGCTCTGCACCACGCTACCCGTTTCCAACAGTAGGTTTTCACGCACACCACACCCATTCGGCACAGGCGTCACTAGCCATGTGACTGCGCCAAAATAAGGGGCCGACAGCATCACATACCCCTCTTCCGGTGCTGACTGGATGAGGGACGCTCCACCCTTCTCATCCATAATGGGCACATTAGTTGTTGCGCAGAGGGTTGGTGGCATTCGAGGCCTGGCGGACAGCATGGGCCTAACACCATGTGACGCTGACTGGGGTTGCACAGGGTTAGTGGGACCCAAGGCCTCGCGGCCATAATGGGCCTGCCACCACGTGGCACTGACTGGTGTTGAACAGGGTTAGTGGCATTGGAGGCCTTGCGGATGGCACGGGCACCCCGCCACGGGACGGTGGCTTCAGGTGCACTGAGTCAGTGGCACCTTGAGCTGCTGAGCTGGTGTGCAGCCTGCGATGATGCCCAGTACTGGCGGTCCGGCAAGCTCAGGTAATGTGTGCCCTGCTGGACTGCAGTGTGGGCCTGACCCAGCAGCGGGCACAGGCCTAACGCCATGTGGCATCACCTCCTGAATCACAGAGTTAGTGGCACCCATAGGGCTGAGTGGATGTTCAGCCTGCGATGGTTCTGGGTGCACTGGTATGTCACTTGCCATGGAGAAATCAGGACCCAGCACCACACATGGGACATGGTGGCCTGCGGAGCATGGCTGCATGGTGTGGAGGGTGCCATGTCCGCAGGCCCCGGGCTTGTGGCTTGCATCGGCACGTAGTGGGACCTCCGGTCTACGTGCCGGTGACGGAAAGTGAGCATTGAGGCCTGGGTGTGCATGGGCGGGGCTGGTGTGCATCTGCTTGGGTGTGCATGGGCGGGCAGGCAGGCGATGTTGTCTTGTGCAATTGTGTGTATTGTGCCAATCTTGTATCTGGACTCTGTTTCAGATGACGGCTCTGTGTCAGATGTGTGACCTGGGGTACTGCTATGTATGCCGGCAAGTGGTTGGAGACACACCGGTGGCAGCAGGTGAGCAGTGTGCCCTGGGTGCGCAGGGGCAGCTCTCCCTGTCCCCCTCTTCTTCTCCCTCTCTCCTTTTCTCTCCCTCACTCTCTCTCCCTCTCTTCTTCTCTCTCTCTCCTTCTCTCTCCCTAACTCTCTCTCCCTCTCTTCTTCTCTCTCTCTCTCCTTCTCTCTCTCTCTCCCTCTCTTCCTCTCTCTCTCTTCTTCGCTCTGTCTGTCCTTTGATGTGCGCAGGACACACCTTCTCATCATGTTTTTTGTCTTGCAGACTGGGACCTGTGGATTGTCCAGAGGAGAGCGGCCATTTGTCATCATTTCATTTCTGTGTTATTTTTTATAAAGTTAGATTTGTTGCTTTGGAAGTGGATGTGTGCTGCTCATTTCTGTTTCGACACGTGCATGTCACCAGTTGTGATTGTTAGGCCTGGGCCAAAATTCTGTTACGTTCGCGGAAATTGCGATATTTTGGCATTTTCGCGTTCCGCGGAAAGCGCGAAAATGTCAAAATTTCCGCATTCCGCAGCTTAGCGATAATTTGTTTCTTGCTCGTGCTGTAAAATAATACATTCTCGCGCGCGTGCGATCGCCTTACCTGAATCCCTGCGTTCTCCGACAAGTTTTCTTGACCCGGTCGCGTTCTCCACGAGATGTTGGATTTTGATAGCCATTTTGCGATGTCTTGCGAGAGTTCGCGGCCGCAATAACGTCATTTGTCACGCGATCACGTCATTTGTCGCGCGATCACGTCTTTCTTCTCGCGATCATGCACCACGCGAGTATGAGAAGATTGAGATCTCGAACATGTCATTCTACATCGCGAGCCAGAGGATGAGGACGCGGGCACGTGTAATCGAACGCGAACAGGAGAAAGAGACCGCGAACACGTCATATCCAACGCGACAGGGACAAAGAAGAGAACGCGATCATATCGTTTTCGACACGCCGGCGGAAGTAATGTGAAGCTCGAGAACTCAACAACGTAAAATTTACAATTTGGAGAGGAATATCGGCTCTAGCAGCATGAAACCATCTGCAAATGCTGATTTTGGATGAAACGAACTCCTTACATTGACATTTTTGTGCAAGGAGTCATTTTTTTTAAAGGTGGAGAGAGGGAGGAAGTGACACAGAATCTCCAACTTCCTGTTCCTGTCCAGCAGGCTCCTCCCAGTGCTTTGTCCATCTCCTGCTCATTCTGTCTTTGGATTTGGAGCTGGAAAGATCACTCTTTTTGTCTGCTGCATCATTGCAATTGGATTTCAGGATTTTTGGAATAGGATATTTTACAAGTAAGTGGTTGTTGTGTTTGATTGTGGGCATTGCAGTTGTTGTAACTACAATTTATTTTTGTTAATTAATTAATTATCATCATTCCAGTTGCCAAGCCACAGATTACATGTGCATCACTGCACACTGGATCTCTTTTGTGGGGGTTAGAGATCAACTATCTGCACGAGGTGTTGTTGACACAGCTGCGATTTTTGAAGGTACTCGGAAACATGCAACTGTAGCCATGTTCGCCATGGAGAAATCTCATACAGCTGAAAACATTTTAGAAGAGTTTCGCACCAAGGTTTTGGAATGGCTGCGGCCCAGAGGGCTTGGTATTGGTTTTGTTGCCACAGACAATGGCAGTAATGTACTTAAGGCCATGGAACTTGGTTCCTATTTCAGGGTTCCGTGTTTGGCACACTGCATAAACATTATAGTGCAAGACTTTCTGAAAAAAGAACCCATAGTAAGCAATTTACTGGCCATCTGCCGAAGAATATGCACTCATTTCAGCCATTCTTTTAAAGCTCGGAAGCAGCTGAGGATCATCCAACGTGACCGTAGGATGCAAGTCAAGGCACTCATCCAGGAGGTGGCAACACGTTGGAACTCAACGTATTACATGCTTGATCGTCTGTACGAACAGCACAGGTCACTTAATGAATATGTCTGGTACAGAAGCAGTGATGCTAGTGTTAAAGGCATGACCCTTCAGAGGGAGCAATGGACCCTAATTCAATGCCTGACTGAGATGCTGTCTCCTTTTGAGGTCTTCACACGTGAAGTCAGCAAGGAGGACTGTACAATGGGCCAAGCTATCCCATTGTTGCAAATGCTAGAGCATGAGCTGAATAATGTGTCTGAATCCTACAAAGGTGTAGAGGACAGAAGGCAAGCCCATGACTTGGTGGAGAGCTCATCCAGGCGCTTATCAGAAAATGTAAGGATACAAAATAAAATTTTGTCACAAGAACATTACATTTGTGCCACAATTCTGGATCCACATGCAAAATTAGGACTATTCCTTTCTTTTTCCGACAATGATGTTGCCCGCTACAAAAGTTGTATAGCTGAAGCAGCCATCAAGTTTGAAAACGAAGGGCTGCTAATTAAAAGCCCGCCACATCAACCCACAACAAGTACTGATACTGAAGCAGGCCATGCAGAATCAAGTGCAACTTCGTCGGCTGAGGGCAGTGCGGTTGGCTCACAATCGCAACACTCACCATCACCATCGACTACAAAAACAATAACTGGATCATTCGGCCGAGTACAATCATTATCAGATTGGTATGTAAAGATGGGCCTTAAGCACAGTGCTGATGCACAGAAAAAACAGCACAAAACCTTACCAGCAGCAACCCTGAACATTGAGCGGATGGTCCAGGCCTATCTGGACGACCCAACAGAGGTGTACGTTGATCAAAACCCAGTGCAGTATTGGTATAGGAAAAGGTCTGAATGGCCACAGCTCAGCAGACTGGCGATAAGCTATCTGGCTTGCCCTGTCGCAAGTGTCTCTTCCGAACGTGTTTTCAGTGCTGCTGGTTCCATTGTAACCTTGAGAAGGACCAGTCTATCTCCCAAAAACGTGGAGAGGTTAACAATGATCAAAATGAATCAGCACTTCATACCACCGAATTACACAATGCATGAATCAACAGAGGAAGATGAGGACAGCGGCTCAGGTGACGGAAGTATTGTGTCAGATCATTACCTACTACTGGAATATCCCCCAGAGTTTGAGGACGAGCTATACTTCCCTGACAATTAGGCTCGCACTTACTGTCTTCCTCCCTTTTTTCCCCCTTTGTTTGTATCTGTCGTTCCGGTTATAAACTTGTGAATCGCAACAAATGCATTATCACCGTCTTCTACTCTTCTAATTTAAGATTCAAGTTTCAGGTGTCTGCCATTTGACACTACAGTCCTCAGAATCCAGCTCCTCCGCTCGATCATACTGCATCTCCTGCTCAATTCCATTTCCCTCATGAATGATGATTGGATGATGGTAACAACAAATTCAAACTTTCCTCGTCCTTCCAAAACAAGTGGACCATGAATCTGATGACTTCTATAGCTATCCTCCTTCAGAGCCGAGAGAGACTGGCCATTAACTGAAAATAAGATGCAACAGGTAATGATTGATGCCATGCATTGGCCGCAGAATAGCAGACTGAATGATGTAGATTTTGTTGTGTGTGTTGCGCATGAATGAATTGATGTAATTGTGCACTGCCACTAATCAACATTCTACAGAACACACTAATTTTCCCCTTCTTGCAAACAAGAAATGTGTACTTCTCCTGCATATTGGTGATACATTGCTTTTAATTCAATACAGGAAGGGGACTCACTCAATCTGCGCAATGCAAATGACTGTGACTTAACAGCACCGTCCATCATGATGATGGCGAAAGAGACGGCCTGCAGCGTTAACGAGATGAGATGCAACAGGTAATGATTGATGCCATGCATTGGCCGCAGAATCGCAGACTGAATGATGTAGATTTTGTTGTGTGTGTTGCGCATGAATTGATGTAATTGTGCACTGCCACTAATCAACTTTCTACAGAACACACTAATTTTCCCCTTCTTGCAAACAAGAAATGTGTACTTCTCCTGCTTCTTGGTGATACATTGCTTTTAATTCAATACAGGAAGGGGACTCACTCAATCTGCGCATTGCAAATGACTGACTTAACAGCACCGTCCCTCATGATGATGGCGAAAGAGACGGCCCGTTAACTTAAGATGAGAAGGAACAGGTAATGAATGACAATTAATGGCATGCATTGGACACCTGACTCTGAGCTATTGGTCTTTGTGTTTTCGTTGTTTGTTGTGCACAAAGTGATGTCAAAGTGTACTAGTAGTAATCTATCTTTCTGTACACAATAAAGAATGACTCAAGTCAGTAATATTTATATTTCTACTCTGGGTGATTCATAAAAATTATACTTATACTGCAGGCCGATCTTCAGTCAGTAAAAGTATCAATTCAGAGATGATGATGAAGTCAGGAGGAGGATGTTTCAGGAGTGGCAACGGAAAAGCCTAAAGGTAAACACGTCAACAACAACCACAGCAGACCCAAATGTCTGTGTAGAAGTTGAATAGAGTGTAGCGGTGGGATGACTGCAGTGCATTGATTTTACTAACTTTAACTGTAAAATGCTATGTTTGGAATGGATAATGTGCTTTGCGTTTGTCCAACTCTTTGAGAGAAAAAAAAGGACTCTAAAGTGTTAACGTAGGATGTGCTAATGGTAAGCACTGTGGGCCTGATCTCTCCTGTTACTGTTGAAGGTCAATTCTGGAAACAGACTAGAGTAGAGATGATGCATATGCATACATGCCACCTCGGAAAGTGTTCTTGTTGCACTACACCATCACTTGTGCATTTGTTTTCACTTTCTTTCTCAATATCCCCTTTGGTTTTCAATCTAAAATTACAGGCCGGGCCTTGGCCAAAACTTTGTAAAACATTACAATGCATATTAATTACCTTACCAATCAATCACCTTTTTTTTCCAGCCGGGCAGTGGCGAGTGGCGAGGCGACACACCCAAGATTGATGGACGAGAGGATCAAGAGGAATGCCGAGATGCGCAAAACCAGTCCACCTTTTTGACCAGGATAAGACAGTAACAGTATCCACTTAACTTCTTTTAAATAATTTGATTACTATCTTGTATACAATCTTTACAACAGTGTGTTCTTGGAGTTGTTATTATCAATCATCATTACGTTTGCTCTGTGTTTACGATTCTTCACTACCAATATTTAAAATTTCTATTTGCTATCTGTTAAAGTATTAAGGCCGGAACAGAACAAGAAATAGAAGTGTATGGAATCCGGGTCTCATCATCATGCATGCATTGCCTTTTTCTCCCTTAACATATGGAATGGATATGGTATGGTAGTCTTCAATGATTGTCGTTTGTTTGTCTATGTATGCATACTGTTTTTCTATGTCAAACCTTTACCAAAATCCCCCTTCCCATCCATTCAACAAACCCTAACCCTCTTCCCCCGGGCTGTGTGACTTATTGTCGAGGTGTAACTAAATTAAATGTACACCAATACTTAATCACACACTTGCTGGGGCGGATGTGGTGAAAGCAACACTACTTCAATTTCAATGCAGAGCGATGATCTTCTTCTGCTTGCCCACCCATGAGTAGGATATTTCAGAAGTTATTTTATTTAACAAAGGAACATATACCTCAGCATGAATTGCCGGCATTGATTGGATTTGTTTGGTGTCATTCCTCATATACAGCACTAACTGTTAGACTGTAGGCATAGTCAAGTGACTCGAGTCGACAAAACTATAGTTTGTAACTCTGTCTAGTAGGCTATCCTCATAATAACCACCATTCAGTTTTTTTGTCAAATATTTGAGCATATAATTGTTGCTCGGTAAATTCTGTGATGTACTTCATTCAACTACTCCTCTAACAGTCTCTCAAAGGCGATTGACTATCTCCTTTTCTTTTTTTGGAAATGCTGCCACCCTGCCAGTGTATACTACTACTACTATACTACCACCACCACCACCCCAAACATGGCATGTATGAAAAAGGAAACCATCTTCACCATGCAGCCAGTGCTGTGCCACAGTTGGACATAAACATCAAGCACCGGTAAGAGAGAAGTTTGGGGGAGGCAGAATTAATAATGGACATGTTGTCAATGATTTCATTTTCAAACACCACTCCAAAGAATGCATAGACTAGAGGACAGACTGAAAGTACTAGAAGGACCAGTCAATGAGTGAGGTGTGTCGCATCTATCTGTTTGTGTCTTATACAGTCAGCAAATTATTGAACTCAAACACAGGCTATGGGCGGCCATGCACCAGCAAGGAAACAGTGTGATGTAAAACAGTTACCCCACCTACAAAACATTAACAACATTGCATGTAACATAGAAAAATATATTTAATTTACCCTAACAAATAAACTAAACCCACAAAAGCTGACCCACCCCCCTCCCTAACCCCAACCACTGTCCATAGAAAAAAGTCTGGAACGCCCAAACGAACAAGAATTAAAAAAGGGGCAGTGACAGGGACTAACTGGTGGGGCGGGACTGGAGGAGGACACGCATCTGGCGCATCTCCTTCTCTAAATGGGCGACGCGGCGTCTAAGGCCGCGGCAGTTGCAGCCACAGTGGGGGGGGGCACCGGAGATGACACGGTGGCGGCGGGCAGCCGCCAGGCGGTGGCGCCGTAACGCTGGAGGGCGGTGGCTGGGGCCCGGGGCACTGGAGGAGGCTTCAATAGCTGCTGCAGTTTCCTCCTCCTCCTCGGCTAGGACCACCAGCCGCCGGTATTCCTGCTGGATTGCCTCCAGCTTCCGGCACCGTGCCTTGGCGGCCAACTCCTTACGGTTGACTTTCGGAGTTGCTGTGTATCAAAAAGAAAAAAACAAGACAATTGTAAAATATAGTCTTAATAAAAGAGTAGGACAAGGTAATTATTTATACACATAGTTGCATGGTAGAGTAGCACTATAAAATAAAGCACAGTAGTACATAACATTTTAAAAGGCGCCCGTCCTTCTTCCTTCCACCTGTCTTACACTTTTTAGTTGAACAGTGCACCAGGTGCTCTTCTCCAAAACTTTCAAAGCGGAGTTCAAATCAGATAGATGAGGCCATTGGTTACTCAATACTCCGGCTCCTAGTCCTATACCAATTAAAGGGAATTCTAGTCTTCTAGTTCACTCTTCAAACGTCCCCAAGAACTCATACTTACTTACGACATCGGATAGCGGGCGGACTTTGTCCGCCCGCCATCCGACTGCTAAAAAGGGTGGGGGTCCCGTGGGGACAATTAATTAGGATGATGCGCCCGGCACAGTGGCAGGCGCACCCTGTTTTTTTAAATTTAAATTCTGGTTGGCTTTGCTGAAAGCAATGCTAAAATGTTGTGCTGCTTTTCCAAGCACAACATGACGGGCCCCGCACGGAGCCTGTCACTTTTGCTTTGAAAGTCGGGGGGGTACCATAGCATCGGTAGGTACCCTCCATGGGGGCCCCCAAGCATACTCTGCAATCTGTGCATGCCTTTCCGTGGCGGACGGCAATGCCGCCACGCAAAGGCATTCCAAAATGCAGATTATATGGCTGGCGGTGTGGTGAGAGAGACACCACCGCCATATTGAACCCTTTTCCGCCTGGACATGTCTGAATATTTTCTACAGGGATGGCGGGAGGTTTGCCCCTGCGGTGACGGCAGTTCCAGCCGGCCCGGCGGGGGCAATACGCCCACCATCCTAATGGGGGCCCTAAGTCACAACTGTACAGTATACATATACATACAGTACACCCTTGCAGTGAGTGTGCTGTCAAGTTCAACAATAGTTAAAGATTATGAATCTAACTTACCACCGCCTGCCACTGGTGCTGCCACTTCCCCTACCGCTCCATCGTCGGTATCGGCAGCAACTGCCGCATCCTCTCCCTCCGCGTCGTCTTGTTCTCTGGCCCCAGCACTGGTGGTCGGTAGTGCGCCTAGAAAACATTACACATTTATTAGGCGTCATATACACCTCCCCCCTATTGATCAGTAGCAAGGTTGAAAAATGAGTTAATACTAACATACATCACTAGTACAAATCAGGTAATAGTAGAGTAGACACTAATAGTTATATGATCATTGTAGCCTTTGCTTGATTAGCCCTAGCCATGCACATGTGACGCTACCTTTACCTTGCAGCTTCTTAAGACACCTTTGAGGCCACATGACCTGCCTCACACTGCTACTGTCTAGTCTACGCGCTGCGTACAAGCGGTCAACAAACATTAACAAGCCACTTTTTTAGGAAGAACTGGTGTACTACTGTTACTGTTAGTCCATATTGCTTATCCATAGATGCTACACTTTTTGGCACGGCTGAGAAATGCTTGCAAGTTGCAATATACTAACGCACACCATTTCTTTTTTCGCATTAGACGCAAGATTCCCTTCTACGAACCAGAGCTTCTGAACGATGCACAAACTACCAGTACTAGGTTCTTCTGAGGTGAGGGGTCCATTCACTCACATCTTCATTTATAAATGTATATAAACTAAATTGCTATGGGATGGTGGTGCTGCCTTCCACCACTGTTCAGTTATCATGATTTAATTCCCAACTGTATAAGTGTAACAATGTATATTGTTTTAATGTTATTGATTTGCCGGTTGGTGCTGCTAAGAAAACAGTGTACTGACCTTCTCAAATTGAAATAAACATTTTAAACTTACATAGACTTCGTGGTATTTGGTGTGGAGTGGACTAAGTTACACGAGTGAGCAAATGAAAGTAAGGGTGTGCATGTGAATTGCTTCCACGACAGAGGTTGGGTGTGTTATGTTCTGGGTTGTCTACTTGTTGGTATCTTGGGGGGGAGGGTTCCGAGACCTAATAGGTATGACAAGACAGTACTATAGTCAAGCAGTGGAATTGTGGTGGGTGTGGAATTTCTGATTGAGGTGTGCAAGGAAGGTCCAACCTACCATCACCAACATCCTATTTTCTGGTGCAAATGTATGTGCAAGATCCCTACAACAGTGGTATGTCCTATAGGGTATCATATCAAAATATTAAGAAATCTGGTAGGGCTGTTGCTGTGAATTTTCAAAGCCTCAACATCAATAAGAGTAAAAGTAGTACAAGACAACGACCCAACGGATTGTACTTGCTACTGGTGAATATGAGTTTTATATTACAACCTTTCACAAAGAGTGGCACTGGCCAACTGGGCAAGACTAGCTACTACAGTACAGACAGATTGATAGGATGTAGTAGTACTCAGAGTCATCATAGCGGAGGCAGGGATAAGATTTTTGAAACCGTACAGATCGAAGGATAATTGGTGGTAAAAAAATAGCATTTGGAAACCCACTATAGTTCGGGAGAAATGGGGCAGTAAAAGTTATGGAATAAGAAATATTATTAAAAACAAGAAGACTTACTGGGGCCAGCAGAGGAGCCCTCAGCGGTGTCCTCCTGGTGGTGTTCCTGTCCCGCCTACTGCCCAGTCCCTGCCCGTCTGCCCCTGGGTGCTGATGAACAGGAAAGATATAAGAAAGAGACAAACATTGATGGATGGTGTCATACAAATACAATATTTTTCAACAACGGTCAAAAAACACTTATGTAAACAACAATTGCAATAACTACATTGACCGATCTCATCTGGTCAACATGTAATATCGGGGGATTCGCAGTTCGACTACTTAAGTTACTATTTATCAACAGTAATCCAGTCTTCCATTCTGATTCCAGAAAACTAAGTTACAACTAAGCCTAAGTAGTAGTACAACGTACCACCCAACCTAGCCCACCTATTCCAGGCATGCCAATTGTACATTAAGTATGCATTTCCACTGTATTCCTCAACAATGCGTATGGTCCAATCATGGAGGACACATGAACATGACTACATTTTTTGTATACACCAAATTTTGGTTTGATTGATGCTGATCTGCTACTGCTAAGTAACTGCTAAGCCTACCTCCACTCATTGAACAAACTAGAAAAGGTTCTAAAGACTGCCGTAATAGCAGCACGTCACGTAACTGAGTGAGGGGGGGCATCACGCATACCACTAACCAATTAGAAGCTCATACAACTACAAAGTCCCTAAACCTAAGTATCAATCCGCCCCTCTCTATTAGTGACAGGACAAAGTAAGGAGTGGACGTGAGTCACTGTAGCATTACGTAACTTAATTTCTCTAAAATAAACTCGTAAAGAATCACGCTAAGCAAGCGCAAACGCAAAGCTGCAAACAAGTAAGATTAGTAGTAGCGCAGAAGAGCACCTGTGTCATAATAATCACAGAAGACTTTTAAACGTTATTAACCTGGAATGTATTGTAAGCAGCAACATTCTAGCTTGTTGGAAGGAAAAAAAGATATTCGCAATATATAACATGAAGCAGAAGAACAGACACAAAGTTGTAATAATTAAATAGGTACTCACCAAGCCCCGGGACCTCCACTCCTAGCAGGTCCAGCAGGTCCTGCTCACGGTCCAGGATGTCGGACCACCGGTGCGTCAGCTGTGCCTGGGTGCGCCGGACCCCAGAGATGCGCGACACTGCCCGGCGCACCTTCCCCCACCGCTGCCGACGCTCCCGGAGGCCGTACCCAGACCCAGGCCTGCCACCTGCTGCCAGGGTTGAGGGGAGGTGGCGCTGCACAAAGAAAATGAGTGCAGCCAACTCCACCTCCCCAAATAAGGCCCGTGCCTGCACCCCTTGTGGGCGCCGCCTTCCACATGGAAGGCGGTCGCGGCTCTGGCTGCGGCGAGCCCTACCCTTTGACATGGTTCTGGGGATGAGAGACGGGGTGGGAAAGAAAAGGTAATAAAATTAAAAAAGTAAGTAAAGGAAATAAATAGGCAATAGAAAGAGTGAAAAAGTAGCTAAAAAACAAAAAAAAAGTAGACAAAAACCAAAAATATAGAAGCAGGAAAATAGTTAGAGAAATAATAAGTATAAACAAAGGATTGAAAAGATTTAGGGAGGATTGAAAATCAGGCCCCAGAACCATGCAATAGAGTGAAAAACAAGATGGCCGCGCCCATTGCGACCACGTGCGCAAGTTCGCGCGATATTTTCTCCCCGAGCAAGCAAAAAGCAACGCGAGCAAGTAAAAGCGGTCGCGAACAGGAAATATCGACCGCGAACAGGCGCGAACATGCATTGCGCGACCCGGAACAGGAAGTAATCATCGCGAGAGGGCGGGACAAGTGAAAACAAGATGGCCACGCCCGTGAGCAACCGCATGGGTAAGTTGGCGACCCGCGATCACGCAAAAAATACCGCGAACAGGCGGCAAAAAAACTTCCGCGACTTTGCGATATTTCCGGCGTGTTTGCAGAGATTTTCTGAATTTTCGCGATAATTTGCGGAAGTGAATTCCGCAAATTCCGCCCACCCCTAGTGATTGTGCGACAGCAGGCTGATTATTTTGGACATGTTTGGGTGTAGCTGATGTGGCATGTCTTTGGTCGGGGTGCCAGGAAGGGGTGGTCCAGGGTGTGTTGTCGGTGTGTGTTATGGCCCTCTTGGGTGTCTGGTAACCCGGGGCAATGAACTCAGCTCTGCTGCCGGAGTTTGCAGAGATTTGTTAACTACGCATTCCATGAAGCATTCCATGAAAAACATGCAATCAGGCCAAAACTCCGTTCTTCCACGCAGCGGAGTCAGCTACTAAACTGCACCCACAAATGCATTGAAAAAGCAACTTTACATGCTAAAAAGCATATAACCAATTCATAAAAGTAAACTTTGAAAATGAAAAGTAACAGGCAATGAGAGAGGTGATGATTTTGGGGTCCCCCCTAACCTAGGGGGAGGACCAAGCAGATGCCTTGAACACAAAGAGCATATCATGCTGAACGATTCAGTGGTGGTCCCATCCTCTTAGGACCACCCCAAGCACAGTTATGGGCAAAAATACAATCCCAACTAAAGGCCCTGCAAAGAATTATGGACCGAGATTAGCAGTGGGCAGTGAGTATTATAGTATTATAGTATCAATATCAAAATAATTCTACAAAGAGCTGCAGTTCAACTAGTCGTTACTAGGTGTCCCTCAGGAGTAAAATGCAAAAGCATTGAAATTATTACATCAAGCTGTAGTTCAATTAATCATTGCTAGGTGTCCCTCGAGTCAAATGCTTTTGCATTTGACTCATGAGGCACACCTAGTAACGACTAGTGGAACTGCAGCTTCATGAAAGGGTTTCAATGCTTTTGCATTTGACTTGTGAGAGACACTTAGTAATGACTAGTGGAACTGCAGCTTGATGTGATAATGTCAATGCTTTTGCATTCGACTCGTGAGGATGGATCAACTTTCGAGGGCTTGACCTCCTTTTTTAGTTCCCCACATCTACTCATTTCTTTAGGGGCCTGTAAACCAACAGTCAAAGGAGACTGTTGCACATCCATTTGCAGATCCTTGCTGTGCCAGGGGAATTTAAAGCTTGTTTTTAGATCTTCTATCAATGACGCCAGAGCCTCTGGGATTGTCACGAGTCTATATCTGGATGCCCACATGACTAGGCTCAAACCCCTCAAACTCAAACCATCCCATAAACCTGTGCATCATCCTGGACACTTACCTCACTGTCTGACTAAATAATTCCAATTTCAACTCCACCTCCTTCTACATTATTAGCATGGTCAGGCATTTCTTCAAAAGGCTCCGTCCCGACACCTGTGAGACCATCACCCACACCCTCCTCACATGTAGACTCTACTACACCAATACACTCTACCACCGCATTTCTGTACAGCTGCTACGCTAGAGGCAAACTATCACACACCCTACTGCCAGACTGTTGGAAATTGGGGGCCTCATTTATGAAAGCAGTGATGTGTCACTTCTCAGTGCGCCCTCCTAGCGACATGATGTTGCAAGGAGTTACAGATACGTCAGTATTTCTGACATGTCTGTAGGCGCAAAAGTGACGAAGTGACACATCAAGGTAGATGCGTCATTTTGTAAATATGGTGCAACAAGGCTCACTTTTTACGACACTGGTGCGTCACAAAAAGTGACGCACCGGCGGCGCAAAAGTGACGCAAGGTCTCATAAATAAGCCCCTGGGTTTCTGGTTTGCTAGGGTATTCACCTAAGCCAGGCAGAACCCACCAGTCTAGTAGGGGGAAGTAAATTACACACATGGTGCTCAGACCCTGGCAGCTTGGCACAAAGAAGTCAGGCCTATCCCCATAGGCAATGTGTAAAGCATTTGTGCAATCGCTCACAATAGCAACACAATAAATACACCCCAATAAAGACTCCACACAGGATATATAGTGTATATTGTACATTAATCAATCAATCAGGGATTTTTGAAGCACGCTATAAACCTGTGAGGGTCTCAAGGTGCTGGGGGGAGGGCGTGCAGCTCCGATTCAGCCAAAGAGCCAGGTCTTGGGGCTCTTCCTGAAGGTGTGCAGAGTGGGGGAATGTCTGATGTGGAGCCGGAGGTAGTTCCAGGTCTTTGCCGTGATTAGGTAGAGTAGGCTCTTCCACCCACTCTGGCTCTGCGGATGCACGGGTTTCAGCGAGGGCGAGGTCAGCGGAATGGAGGTTTCTCTTGGGTACGTGGAAGGAGACTCTTTCATTGAAGTATATGGGTCCGGTGTTTTTTTAGGGATTTGTTGGCATGAGTGAGTAGCTTGAAGGTTACTCTCTTCTCGACGGGGAGCCAATGGAGGTCTCTTAGGTGCTGGGTGATGTGGTCATGTCGTGGGGTGCCGAGGACGAGTCTGGCAGCAGTGTTCTGGATGGTCTGGAGTTTTGGAGCAGGTATTTGTTGATTCCGGCATAGATGGCATTTCCGTAGTCCAGTCTGCTTGTTATGAATGCATGGGTGATGGTCTTTCTGGATTCGGGGGGATCTACTTAAAGGTCTTGTGAATGATGCGCAGGGTGTTGAAGCACGTGGAGAAGACGATGTTGATCTGTTGGGTCATCGTGAGGGAAGAGACGAGTATGATGCCGAGGTTCTGGGTGTGGTCTGTGGGTGTGGGGGGGTTGCTGAGGGCTGTGGGCCACCAGGTGTTGTCCCATGCTGAGGGGTGGGTCTAAGGGTGGTGGGTCACCAGGTGTTGTCCCATGCTGAGGGGGTGGGTAAGAGGATGATGACTTCTGTCATCTCCGAGTTGAGCTTCAGACGGATGCTGCTCATCCAGGATGCAACATCTTCCATTCCTTACTGGAAGCTGAGTCTGGTGGTGTCAGGTTCCTTCGCGAGGGAGAGGATGAGCTGAGTGTCGTCGGTGTAGGATACTATGCTGAGTCCTTGCTGTCTGACAATGATGGCTAGAGGGGCCATGTAGATGTTGAAGAGCGTGGGGCTTAGCGATGATCCTTGGGGTACTCCACAGTTTGATCTCTGTGGGTACGGAGAGGAAAGGTAGGAGTCGGATTCTTTGGTTTCGTCCGGTGAGGAAATAGCGGATCCAGTCGAGGGCGGTTCCTTGTATACCGGCTTCGGGAGTCTGGCGGTGAGAGTGTGGTGGGAGACGGTGTTGAAGTTTGCAAAGAGGTCTAGTAAGATGAGGACCGCCGTGTGGCCCTGGTCAAGGAAAGTGAGGATGTCGTCTGTGGTGGTGAGGAGGGCGGTCTTGGTGCTTTGGTTGCTGCGGAATCCAGATTGTGACAATTCGAGGATGAAGTTGGCTTTGATGAAGTTCGTGAGCTGGATGTTGCCGATCTTCTTGGGGACTTTAGCCACGAAGGGGAGGAGAGAGATGGGTCTGTTGTTTTTTAGGTTTTTCGGGTCTGTGGAGGGCTTCTTGAGGACGGGCTTGACTTTTGTGTGTTTCTAGTCATTGGAGAATGAGCCAGATTTGCAGGTGGCGTTAATGGTGCATCCTAGCTCGGGTGCTATGGCGGCGCCAGCTCTGTGGAAGATGTGTGGCGGGCAGGGGTCTGTGGGGGCACCTGAGTGAATGCTCTTCATGGTTGTGGTGATGTCTTCGTTGGTGACCGGGGTCCAGGCGGAGATGGTCGGCTGGCTGGTGCTGCTGGAGGTAGGTGTGGTTTCGGTGTCTGGTGTCTGTTCATTGAAGTTGTCGTATAGGGACTTGATCTTGAGATGGAGCTGAGTTTGTTGCAGAGGTACGGCAAACATAGATCACAACAATATGAATCTTGGAAACTGTGCACATTATTAAGGGTGGGGGGTAAATTCCGTAAGGCTTGCGGAACTTGCTAAATTTTGGCTTTTTCGCGTTCTGCGTGGAACGTGAAAATGTCGAAACTTCCGCGATCCGCGGCGGAACGGAAATATGCAGGGCAGGATTAATTCTGGCACGATGCTCCTGTCACAAAAATTAAACCTCAACAGGAAGCACTTACAGATATAAATAAAGCAGGTTCCCAAGTTGAAGCTCAAATTCAGTAACGCATTAAACAGCCCAAAAAAATTTGTGAGCTAGTCGAGGCTGGGCAGGTGTGCTTTTCTCCCCATATCTACCGTCAAAAATTAGCTGTGATCCTTGATGGAGCTTTGTGCATCCATGAGTTTCTCGAGCGCAATCCCCGTGTAGTTCCTGACACCAGGAGGTTCTGTCTCCTCATCTCCTGCTCTGATCGGTCTCTGGCCCTTTATAAACAAGAGGCACGTGAACTGCATGGAAGCCCCGCCTGTTTGGCCCCGACCCACACACCAGCGGTGTGCAATGTCTTCCCGCCCTTTCCCCCACTATGATGGACAGCTCACTCGAGGGACCCCGGCACCCGTCGGCGCAGTGGCAACGTTACAGACACACATGGTCGCTGTAGAGTAGACAACTCTTCTGACCCTTTACGCAGCTGTAGTGTTGGAAAAACACTATACATTTACCCAACGAGGTAGCACTTATTGATTAGCCAGTAGAAAGTACTCCAGTTGAGAAGAGGTATTGCACAAAACGGTGGCATCTTCTTGGGTAAATATGCAGGGCATTATTCATTCTGGCACGACGCTCCTGTCACAAAAATTAAACCTCAACAGGAAGCGCTTACGGATATAAATAAAGCAGGTGCCCGAGTTAAAGCTCAAATTCAGTAACGCATCAATCAGCCCAAAATCTCCGCGAGCAAGCGCAATTCCGCGTGTTGTCGGAGATTTTTTGCCGTTTTGCGAAATTTTGCGAAAGGCAACTTAGCAAATTCCGCCCACCCCTACCTTATGCCAATGCTGAGATGATACTGACAATACAAGGAAAAACGACATCCATCATACCATTAGTGCATTCGTAAAGTATGCAATCCAGAAAATTAGTAAGTAAAAACACACGAATCAGAACATGAATGTGAATATATTGCAAATTGGTTTGGAGGCAAAGTACATGAATTACCCAATACCACCAATAGTACCAATATCATCAGGAGCACCTTAGTACCAATCAGCCCTCATATGTCCAAGAACATCTGGATCTATGCCTAGGACGGTTATGGTCCACTTGGGAGCTTAACTGAAAATGGGGGTGTTTTAGACCTAAGACATAGGACTCGGAGTGAACAGGGTTCCTATTACATAATATACAGTAATTCATGTGCCAGAAAGGATCCTCATCAGCATCAATCGCCAACAAGAGCAATTCTACAGGTAATGCCTCAATATAAGGGGGGGGGACACCCACAGCAGCGATCCGCAAGGAGACCCTGTTTTGTCCCCCCGCAGCCAAGGAAGCCAAAGGCAGCTGCCATTGAAGGAGGCGCGAACTACCCTCCAGACTCCCCTGGGGCCCTGCTTGCCTCCTCTGGCTCAAAACACTAGCGCTGCCCACGAAGACTGTGCGGAAAGGCAGTGAGACACCCCCCCCCCAGCTGCCCAATCTCAACGAGAGGGTACCTGGTGGCAGGAATCACAACTCAGAGAAGCTGGCAGGGCTGGTGAAAGGCTTCCCTCCGTTTTACTTAACCAACAGATTTAAGGGAAGGGGGTGTACCGAGGCATTTCTCCACATGCAATGCCACTTCCAGCACGTCGGTCTGGCTGTTGGGCCACATGGAAGGGAGATCTCGCAGTGCGGCGTGCAATAGGCAGCCATGTCGTGCAGCGCTCACCACACGTCGGATCATAAAGCGAACACTATACTGCAGGTCGATGAGTGAAGCATTGCAAGACACAGAGCAGATGAAAACAAAGTACTCACCACGCGCTAGTTCCTGACACAAGACAAAATGTGAAGGGCAGTGCTTAGCCCGAACTTGTTGAGTTGAGAACAAGAGGTGAAGCCAAGGAGCAGGAAAAAGCACTCCCCACACGCTGGACTTCTTGGGAGGCACTTGAGGGTCATGAAGGGGCAGGCAGGTCAGCACAAGAAGCAGGTAGCTGTATGGTGATTCTATCTGGCAACTCAGCAGGGCTCAGTGCACCCAAACTCAGGGAGCAGCTGACAGCAGGGCAACCAGCAGAAAAGCAATCCAGTGAGTCCTGTAGACCACCCAGCAAGTAGCAGCAGGAGGGAAACACCAGAAAAGCAGTCCAGATGAGGCCTTTGTGCAGTGCAGCAGTACTTCTGGCAGAGGTTCAGTCCCAGTTACAAAAGTGTCTAAAAATATGGGGTCAGCTACTGTATTCATGCTAATAAGTGTCTTTGATGTAAGGGTTGACTTCAAAGAAACCCTTTCAAGTATAACACAAAGCCCTTTTATCCCAGGCCAGGCTCCAGACATCAGTAGCGGGTAAACCAGCTCTGTGTGAGGGCAGGACACAGGCTATAGAAATGTCAGTGTACCTACCTCCTTTTTTCCCAGCCCAGGAAGATTATCAGTATGCAGATGGACACAGATGCCTCTCATTTCACACCCAGCCCTCCCTGTGTAGTGACTGCCTGAAAAGTATGCACATAGTGTAGCTGTCACTCTGCCCTAAACGTTGATTGGACTCAGGTTGCAAAACACTAGAGTTATAAGCACAGAGAAATGCCCACTTTATCAAACAGGCATTTTTAATATAATAATAAAAAAATCTATTACACCAGTAAGCAGTATTTGTCACTACCATTCTAAACACACCAATAATGGCAACACCCCTCCTTTCAAATCAGGAATTACCACTTAAACTTATATAAAGGTATTCCCAATACTAGCCAATGAGAGCAGTAGGACTCACAGTAGTGAGAAACAAAATAGGGTGCTTGTTACTACCTTGACATGAAACACAATAAAGGCACATGTCCTACCTTTTACCTACACAGCAACCTGCCGATAGAGCTGCCTAGCAAAATGAACATATAATGGATTAAATGCTGAATTAATCAAATATTCAACACAAGTAGCAGATTTGGGGTAAATCCATAGTTTTTTAGCACGCCATTCCAGTTTAGACAACTGGGATAAGCAAATCAGTCTTGACCCTGTTCCCCATGGGAACAGTCCAGCTCGAATTGCAAGGCCAGGTCTTGCCAGGACCAAAAACAAGCAACCTTGAAATCCCTTCCCCCCCGAAGTCAAGGTGAACCCTTCCACTGTCCTCTTCAAAAAAGAAGTCAAAGGGCTCCTGATGAAGAAATTTCTACCTCGGACTGGCTACTCCATTCGATATTGAGGCCACAGTTGTTGATTTGTGGCCAGCTGCCAGGGTTACGAGAATGCTGGACTTTATAAGACTGTGAATTTTTCGCTTTGTTGGTTCTGTTTTGTTTGCTTGTACCCTTCTTGATGTATAAACTGGTAAAGCGCTCTGATACCCTCGTTGGCCATGTTCGCGCTATATACAACTTTAAAAAAAAATAAAAAAAATAAACCTAAGACCATTTTTGGGGTAACACCCCTCATCAGCCAGGCTTGCTTGAATCTGATGGCGTATGAAGACCGGGACCCATGTCTGGGCATGTCCTTGCCCACTAAGGGCAATAATGCAAAAAGAACAGATGATGGATGTAATGTTGAATTAATCAAACATTCACCCAACAGATCTGGTTTAAATCCATCATTTTTTTGCATACCACGCCATTTCAGTTTAGACCCAGCAATATGCAAATCAGTCTTGACCCTGTTCCCCATGGGAGCAGTCCAACCCGTACTGCCAGGCCAGGTCTTCCCTGGACCAGAAACAAGTATCCTGGGACTGGTTTAGGGTTAACACCCCTCAACAGATAGATTAGCTTGAATCTGGTGGCATAGTGAGCACGGGACCCATGTCTGGGCATACCCTTGGCAAAAAATGCAAAAAGAAGTGATGATGGATGGAATGCTGAATTAATCAAACATTCACCCCTAGTCACACATCTGGGTTAAATCCATATGTTTTTTGCATGCCAAGCCATTTCAGTTTAAACCTAGCCATATGCAAATCAGTCTTGCCCCTGTTCCCTATGGGAGCAGTCCAACCCGAACTGCTAGGCCAGGCCTTCCCTGGACCAGAAACAAGCAACCTGGGACCATTTTCAGGGTAACACCCCTCATCAGACAGGTTAGCTTGAGTCTGGTGGCGTAGCGAGCATGGGACCCATGTCTGGGTATATCCTTGGTCACTTAAGGTGAAAAATGCAAAAAGAACAGATGATTGACGGAATATTGAATTTATTAAACAATCATGCCCAGTCACAGTTCTGAGTTTAATCCATTGTTCTTTTGCTCACCATGCATCCCCAGTTTGGACCGAGCTATATGGAAATGAGTCTTGACCCTGTTACCCATGGGAACAGTTCAGGCCAAACTGCCATGCCAGGTCTTCCCGGGACCAGAAACAAGCATCCTGAGACTGGTTTCAGGGTAACACCCTTCATCAGCCAGGCTAGCTTGAATCTGTGGCAAAGCGAGCACGGGACCCACGTCTGGGCATACTCTTGGCCACTTATGGAGACAAATGCATAAAGAACAGATGATGGACAGAATGCTGAATTAATTAAAAATTCACTCCCAGTCGCAGATCTGGATTAAATCCATAGGGCTGCCTAGGGCCTAACCTAGGGTGACCTATATGTAGGGAAAAGGGAGTTTAATGCTTGTTAAATAGTTGAAAATGCCAAGTCAATGTAGCAGTAAACTGCGCATGCAGGGCCTGCAGTGGCAGACCTGGGACAGGTTTGAATGGCTATTTCTGTGGTTTGTGCAAGCAGCGCTGCAGAATCATTAGTAGCATTTAATGGACATGAACTGGGGACATGAGATACCACTGTACAAGGGACTTACAAGTAAACTAAATATGACAAATGAGTGTAACCCAATCATAGCATATTTAAGGGAGAGAGCACATGCATATTAGCACTGATTAGCATTGGTAAAGTTGTAAAGTGCCCAGAGTCCCAGAGCTAACACAAATAGGGTCAGAAAAATAGGAAGAAGAAGGCAAAAAGTTTGGGGAAAACCCTGAAAAAAAGGCCAGGGCCAACACAGACTATTACTCAGCCTACCTTGCGACACACACATCACATCTCACCTCATCAAAATATAATGCCTCCCCTTTCAGACACACTGGCAGTTCAAGATGCTCAGCCACACCTACAAGGCACTTCACTACCAGGGACCCACTTATCTCACAAACCATATACGCTTCCACCAAACAATTACTTGCACTGACCCTCCACCCCCAATATCCAAAATGGGCCAGACAGAAGTTAGGATGGTACCTGACATGCTGGGTCAGGTGGCTTAGTGGAGTAATGCGCCCACTGTACAGGCCTGTGTTTGACCTCATTGCCACAGGATCAAATCTTGGCGAGTCTACTCAGCCTTTCATTCTTCTGCGGTCGATAGAATGAGTACCGTTGGTTAACAATGAACATCTGTTATTCAGTGCCAAGGTACCTTTCTGGGTAAACATGCGCTTTACAAATACTTCTGTTATGGCAGGCAACACCAATAAAAACCTCTCCCAGTATATCAGGACTTCTGGGTGCAATATGAAGTAGTTCTAGGAACAGTACACCTGGCTCTTCAAGTGATCCTACATGAAGGGCATGCAAATACTCAGCACCTGAATACCCACTCGGTGGCAAGTTGACCCTGTGGCAAGTCACATTACATTACATTACACTTTTGGCTACCTAGCCCCAAAACAAGCACCATTGCATCATGGTGCAAGGGGGCCTGCATTGGCACATACATATCTGTAAAGTCTGCAAGGTCTATGCGTGATGTGCTGCTCCAGTTACTTTGTATTGTGGGACTTGTAATCCTGGTCAATAATGTTCTTGATTGTACTCCAAGTCCCAAGATAGATTCAAGGACAACCTGGACTGGGGTAACACATCCCACATGGACCAGAGAAACTTGGCAGGGTTGGACTGAATAAATTGTGACTGAGAAATAAAATAACAGTTATGTGAGGGATGAGTAAACATTTGAGACATTCCTGCCCTTTCCCTTGTACACCGCCAGTGCATTGCAGCAAAGTGTCTTGCTGCACTGACCTGCATTATAGGTTGAACCATATAGTTCCTTGTTATAATTATCAGTTCATTCTGCTCCTTGTCTGTAGCACTATCATGTCATTTCACTCCTGCCACAGGCTATGTTGGGATAAGTGATGCTACCTGCTTCTCCAATGGGTTCAACTCTACCTGGACATCAGGCCCTCCTCCAGTACTCAAGGATGCCTTTAGGTTCCTGGCCAGTTTTTCTTTTTTCCGGTAATTGTAGTCATGCCACCTCTTGCACTCCAGTACTATCCTTTTTGTTTCGCCTGCACTGTTAATCCTATCCACTATGCTTTGCCAAATGGCATCCTTCTTCCCTAATGGCAATTTGGAGGAGACAAAGAGAAGGTGTTCATTCTTTGTCACCTCACTGATTAGTATCTGTGTGACGGGACACTAAGGGCGGCTCCGGCGGCACCGGAAAGCACTGACTGGTGGACTTCCGTGTCACGGGCTTCTAACCTTTTCCCCTCTCCACAGGACGAGTGGGCATCAGACACCGAAGATTCCCTTTTGTTAACCCAGGCGGAGCCCTTTAAGTGGGACGTTCCGCATCCTCAAGGTCCGCCCTTCGATGACGTCACGGGGCCCAGGTCATCAAAAACGGGAGGAACCAGGAAGTCGACGGACGGCGATTCCCGGAGGAGACTAGGAGACGAGCGAAGCGAGGAGGGAGAGAACGGAGACGACGAGACGAGGAAACGAGAACCCGAGGAGAAACGAGAACCGAGGGACGACAGGAACATAAGCTGCGGATACGGCAAAGCGCCCAGCCACGTTCCCAGGGGAGGAGCGTGGCTTGGACAGGTACGGGACCGGGTAGCAGGGTGGATAGGGAGGAGAGAGTGGTCGCGCTAGACTGCCTGTTTCTCGGTCTACCCAACCCCCCGTTTTGTTGGTTTCTTTATCCCCCTCACCTTTTTTCCAGACACGCGAATAGACTGTATATTTTTGTGTGCTACACGAAAGGTGATCCCTCACTCCCTGGCCCTGGTGTTAGGCTTAGAACGCCTCCTTAACCATCCTAATACCGCCCCTTGTTCTTTTCTTCTGGGGAATACCGGGAGTCCACACCCAGACAAGAGGAAGAGGCGAACCCCGGGACCTGGATGAACGAAGAGACCCCCAGAGCCAGGAAAAACACGGAACCCACCAGTTTCGCCAAAGAAAGACTTACCAGCAGGACGAAGCGCAAACTAATTACAATAAAAGCTAAACTACCCCGCACTCGTGCAGTGTCCCTCCTTCAGAATCCGTCACAATCTGATTCTGCTCTTCACTGAAATTACACCCTCTCTTCCTCTTTTCTTGGCTCCTGTCAGGTCATACTGGCTGGGGTTAAGGTTGGTGCCCTCCTGGCAGGTAGATGGCGCTCCCTTCATTTTTTGGTGTACTTGGTGTTCGGAAATTCTGTGGATTGAAATATGTTGTTTTTTCATAGCTTTTCACCACACAACGTACTCCCGTGTAATGTAATGATGATATGCGGCACGTACTGGTGCTTTATGAAACTCAAATCAGCTTTGTGTCATGACGGCAGCTGTTGCGCTGTCACACTTTGATTTATACTTAACACCACTGCTTCATAAATTGTGATGCACCGTCGGTCCTAGCAGGTACAAGCATGTCTTGTATCTGTGAGGATACACATTGTGCCAGGTTTATGTGAATTGAAGAATGCATTGAGATTGCTGCCATTGATGAGATGTAGGATGTCTGGATCATGTAATTCAGCAGATTGTGCTTTCATGAGAATGAGTTGGGTAGTGTGTTTGGTAGTTAGTAGGATGCATAGGAGATTGACGTTGCATGGGGATAGTGTGTCTGTTTGTGTGGTCATAGTCTGGGTGTACAAATGGGTAGTGTAAGATGCTGGCCAAAGTTCACGATGCAACATTATCTTGCAGGTCCTTGGTATTATTAAGGTGGGAAAGGTGGGAACTGCCAGATCAACGTCGTCACCTCTTCCTGTTTTCACACCCTCTGTGTCCTACGAATATCTTTCAACTGGATCCCCCTTGAACACAGAAAAACCATCACCCACGCCCTCATCAGCAGCAGACTGGACTACGACAATGCACTTTATGCCGGGATCAACAAGAACCTCACCCGCAAACTGCAGAACACCCAGAACGCAGCAGCCATACTAGTCCTCAACCTATTGCACCATTGCCACATCACCCAACACCTGCAGACTCTACATTGGCTCCCTGTTGAGAAGAGAATCACCTTCAAACTTCTGACCCACACCTACAAAGCCCTCCACAACACTGTTCCTACCTACATGAATCACCGACTCTGATTCCACGCACCCCAAAGATCCCTCCACTCAGCCCAGCTCTCCCTCGCCACAGTACCACGCATCAAGAAGACCAGAACAGGAGGTCGTTCCTTCTCCTTCCTCACGGCAAAGGCATGGAACACCCTCCCTCTTCACATTCACTAGACACCTACTTTCTCCAAGTTCCTGAAGGGCCTCAAGACCTGGCTCTTCGACAAATCACCATGAGCGCCTGGCACAGCACGTACCCTTAAAGGCCAGGAAAGACCTCCGACCCACTTGGCCTCCATCGACACTCCGGGAGTACCCAGGAGCTGTGTGCCTGCCACCCCCCCTACTCCCAGCGCCTTGAGACCCTTCCAGGTGAGTAGTTGCGCTTACCAAACCTTTGATTGATTGATAATTATGTTATGTAGATAGGTAAGTGGGTCACTGCTTTTCACAGAGATCTTTGTATTACTTGCACTTCACAAACTACAATCCTTCTAAATAATGCACGCTGACGTGTGAGGGGAGATCAAGGACTTGCATGTAGACTGCAAGGAATGGGTTTAGAATCCTTTTGTTTTTTGTCAATTTACTGTTATGAGGCTTCTAAAAATGGTGTATTTGGGTAGTTATAAAGCCTTATTAGTACAGACAACCTGTAATATTTCAAATAATACTTTCCAGTCTTTGGAAGATTTAAAGATGAGGTTTAATCTCCAAGAAAAGATCCCATCCATACAGGTTACACCATAAACAGCTGTCCAGCTCCAACTGCTTCTTCTTCTGCTATGACATATACACATTCCATTTCAGACTAAGGCAAACCATAGATACAGTAGATATGACAGACAATCCCAATCATAGAGAAGATGCAGTAGCAATGAGTATAACAGGACACTACACCATCTCCCTTCCACAACAAATTAAATACAAGAGCGATTTACACTACACATAATCTTTAAGATAATAAGGTCTATTCACCAATCTTGAAGACTGACGTGTAGAACAATCATTTTTTTGAGAATTTTTTGTTATTGACTTGCTGACCTTTTTTTTACAACAACCACTCTATTAAGATTCCACACGCGGTGGTCATCTGTTTTAACCGCATTCTTGAAAACTTTGATGACCACCATTGGATCAAAATATTTTGAGCTACCACTCCTCACAAGAGAAGGACGCTTAACTACAACCACATCACCAACATTCACCTCTACCTTCTTGACTGAATTCTTTTTGTCAAAATATTTTTTTCTTGACAAGGCTTTTTCATTTTCCCTTAGAACAAGTTGCTTTTCATCATATACTCATTCTTTTCCTATATTAAAACAATAATTATTCACCCAAAATGGTTCCAAATGTGTATTCGGAACCCTACCACGAAATAGGAGAAACAGAGATTTCCCTGTAATAATAATAAATAATAATAATCGGGTTTATAAAGCGCCTGGTTACACTAGACAGTGTGTCCCCGCGCTGCGATGCACGTCACATTGAGGATCACGGAGACCTAACCAGGCGAAAACAGGTGGGTTTTCAGTTTCTTCCTAAACATGCTTTCCGAGGGTTCAAGTCGAAGGTTCTCGGGAAGTTTGTTCCATAGTTGCGCAGCCAGGAAACGGAAGGAGCGCCCACCCATCCTAGCTCTCTTCACAACCGGAACGCGTACCAGTCCCCTCCCCTTAGACCTCAGGTGGCGGGCAGGAGTGTAGGGAGTAAGGAGGTTCAACAAATACACAGGAGAGGTTCCCTGGATAATGCGATGACACATACACAACGTTTTAAACCATACTCGCTCTCGTATAGGCAGCCAGTGGAGAAAGGCAAGAGCCGGTTTTGAGGCGGTTCTCCTCGGGTGCATCAGAATCAAATGGGCTGCAGCGTTCTGAACGCATTGAAGTCTCTTTATACACCTGCCAGTAGTGCCCAGATAAAGGACATTCCCATAATCAAGACGAAATGTCACGAGGGCGTGAACTAGGGTCTTCCTAGCAGCAATGGGAATTATATCCATGGTTTTTCGGAGACTTTTAAGGATTCCAAAGCAGGCTCCCGCGACCCTCCTGGTGTGATAGTCAAAAGATAGGTGAGGGTCCATCCAGACCACCAGGTTTTTGGCTTGGGCACATGGGACAGGGGTTGGGCCCAAATTCTGCGGCCACCAAGCAGAGAACCATACGGCTGGAGCTCTTCCCACCACCAGTACTTCTGTCTTGTCGCCGTTAAGTTTTAGACAGTTTTTTTCCATCCAGGAGGCTAATTCTTGCAGTCACATCACCAGATTGGGGACTGCCGACTGTTGTTCCTGGGTCAAAGATACTACCAACTGGGTATCGTCGGCATAAGAGACGACTTTAATCCCGAAACCATCGGCGATCTCTGCTAGGGGAGCCACATAAAGATTAAACAGAGTAGGGCTCAGAATTCAGCCCTGAGGAACCCCCTGCTGCAATCCTATGACCCTAGAGTAGAACTCGCCCTGCCTCACCTGGAAGCTGCGATTAGCTAAGAATGATATAAGCCAATCTAGAGCCTTCCCAGACACGCCTCCTTTCTTTAGACGATGGATAAGAGTGTGGTGAGCTACCGTGTCAAAGGCCGCACTAAGATCCAACAGGATCAGGGCGGCCGTTTGACCGGCATCCACATACTCCCGAATGGTCTCAGTTGCCAGAAGAAGAGCAGACTCCGTTGAGTGGTATTTACGGAAACCCGATTGAGTGGGGTGAAGGAGGTGACATTTCCCAATATGAGCTGTAAGTTGCTCATTTACCACTTTCTCTGCGATCTTAGCAAAGTAGGGTAAAAGAGAGATAGGTCGCAGATTGTCTAAACGCTCCGGGCCCAACTGAGGTTTTTTTGGGAGGGGAAGTACTACTGCCTCCTTCCAGCAACCAGGGACTGTATTAGTCCTGAAAGAGACCTCCAAGAGATGTCTGATGAAGGGCTCCAAGGTATCTAAGCACTCCTCAAGTCTACTCGGGGAGGTCGGGTCCTTAGGGGAACCAGACTTGATGCTCAGGCAGAATTCTTTTAGGATATCAGGGGGAGGGATTACAAAACTATCTAGTCTCTCATCCTCCCCTAGAGGTCCTGACCCATCCAGAAGATCCTGGTGGACCCCGGCCGATTCAGGAAACGTGGAATAGATAGTCACCACTTTGTTAGAGAAAAAATTTGCTATGAGGTTACAGCGTTCAACTGACCCGGTGGCAGGAGCTATCACTGTGTCCAGGGAAGAGATTTCCTTGTAAACCTTGAATAATTCCCTAGTGGAGTTCCCTGACGACTCGATTCTTTCTAGGTAGTATTCTACCTTAGTTTTCTTGTTGAGTCCATGGTATACCTTCAGCATTGCTTTATACTTGCACCTTCCTGGGGTAGAGAAGTCCTTCCTCCACTGCCTTTCCGCTCGCTTACAGTCTGCCTTAGCATTTTTCAACACTGAGTTAAACCAAGGTGCAGACTTCTTAGATCTAATAAGTGTTTTCCGTGCCCAAGGGGCTGTGATATCGAGTGCTTCCCCTAGCCTCGTATCCAACTCCGCGCAAGTATTCTCAGCATCCTCCCCCCTAGGCGGTCCTCCGAGGAGGGCGTTCTTAAACTTGCATGGGGAAAATCCACCCCATTTCCGGTAGGTTATTCCCTCCTGCAAATTCTCTTGCACCTTAGGCTTAGGTAATCGCATGACAAAAGGGACAAGGTAATGATCAGTCCACACCAGAGGCTGTGGTGGACCAACCTCTACTGCCTCCCAGTTAGTGAAAATGGGATCAAGCTGATGACCCTTCTGGTGCGTGGGCCAGGTAGCACTAAGATTTAACTGTAGCGTAGCGAGTTCTTGGTTTAGCGCGGTAGCTAACGCGCATCCTGTATCTTCCAGGTGTAGGTTTAAGTCACCTAACACAAGAAACTTGCTATATCGTAGGGCTGGTTGAGTGAGATATTCAGCTAAATTGGAAGTGAAACGGGAGGGGTAACCCGGAGGGTGATAGACCAGGAGGCCCTTGATGATACAGGTACTATCAATCGTGATGGTAAAAAGGCCTGTCTCACCATCGATAAGAGGGATGGGCTCAAGGTGGCATTGAATAGCAAGTTTATAGATCAATGCCACCCCACCTTCTCTACCCGAATCCCTATCAATTCGCTTTACAGTATAGCCACACGGAATCGCCTCAAGGAGTTCAGGGACTGGGTCCTCATCCAACCAGGTTTCAGTGAGAAACATAACGTCCGTCTTTTTATCAACTAGGAGATCATGAATCTCAAACCTGTGCTTCCTGAGAGAACGACAGTTCAGTAGGCAACAATTCACCACGTGCGAGCTCCCCTTGTTCTCATGTCCATAATTGAACGTAAAGACGCAGTGTTTGCATGTTCTCACTGGACCACTGGCCTGCATCTTATGGGCACAGATAGCTGCGGTTTGGTGTACAGGGCAGTGGCAGTGCCCTGAGTCGCTTTTGGTGACGGAGACAGCTCGAGGTATGAGCAGATGAGCTGTGGTCTCTTTAATGTGTTAAAATTGCGGTGACTGTATTTTATTCTTATATAGCCTGCTAATACTTCGGGGGCAGTACAGGCTTACCTGTGAGTCCTCAGCTAGCGGGGTTAGTTCTTGGCTCTTTTTCCTCCTGCACGCCCCGGTCCGACGCGGCAATCAGTGCCATTGCGCGGAGGGCGGAGCAGGTCAGAGCGGGAACACTTCCGGGGCAGACAGGAAGCAGGGCACATTTAAACGGATGCTCCGGCGGCCGCACAGCGGTGTACAGGGCAGTGGCAGTGCCCTGAGTCGCTTTTGGTGACGGAGACAGCTCGAGGTACGAGCAGATGAGCTGTGGTCTCTTTAATGTGCTAAAATTGCAGTGACTGTATTTTATTCTTCTTAAACAGCGGTGACTGTATTTTTTACTTATATAGCCTGCTAATACTTCGGGGGCAGTACAGGCTTACCTGTGAGTCCTCAGCTAGCGGGGTTAGTTCTTGGCTCTTTTTCCTCCTGCACGCCCCGGTCCGACGCGGCAATCAGTGCCGTTGCGCGGAGAGCGGAGCAGGTCAGAGCGGGAACACTTCCGGGGCAGACAGGAAGCAGGGCACATTTAAACGGATGGTTCGGCGGCCGCGCAGCGGACGTGCGCAGCGGACGCGCGCAGCTGGCGCGCCGCTGGCGCGTCTAAGGCAAGCCCGTCTGCGCCCGTCCGCGGCCGTCCGGGGCGCGGGGCCACCCCCCCTGGTGGTTCCGGTTTAAAATGTTCCTATTCTAGCCAGGACCTTTGCGCCCTGTGCCCCCAGACCGCAGCTATCTGTAGTGGAATGAGGTGTCAATCCATAATCCTCTATTTTTTTAGGTACCTCTTCTTTCCATCCAAGGGATAGTGTCTTAGCTAATGTAATAGTTTCTTTCAAAACCCTGTTGAGTCTCTCTACCATCCCATTTGCCTCGAGATGATAGAGAGAACATGTTTTATGAATGATTCCACTAGATGACAAATATTGTTCCATTTCCTTAGAAACTAATTGGACACTATTGTCTGTCAAAATACTCTTAGGAAATCCTTCCCTTGCTAACAATTGTTTCAGACATTTGATAACATTGAAAGAATCCACAGTGGACAAAAAAAACACCTCTGGCCAGCGAGAATACATGTCTACAATTACTAACAAATATACCTGAGAACCAGTACTATATACGGGACCCAGAATATCTAAAGCGATATCCTCCCAAGGGTGTTTGGGCCTTGTTCGCAAAATCATGGGTTGTACTCTAGTTGTTTTAGATTTGTCACTCAATTTACAAGCAAAACATTCACGTATTTCTCGCTCTACCAACTTGTCCATTCCTGGCCACCAATAAGATAATCGCAATCTCTCTTTTGTCTTAGAGATTCCAGAATGAGCAACAAGAGCTAATTCTAATAAATCTTTTCTGAGACTCATTGGAGGAACTAATTTTGTACCACGAAATAGAATGTCCTTATCAACAGAAAATTCATCCTTTACATACCAAAAAGGTCTCGTTCCTTCAGACCCTTTTTTAATACTTGACCAGTTTCCCAACAAAAGAGACACGACCTCTTTAAGAGTTGGATCCTGATCCATTTCCTTGCGCCACTTTTCTTCACCTATGTGATCCGCATCCAAAGCACATACCCACTCATAACCCAGATCACTATCGTCCACATCATGAGAATCATTTGACACGAACCGTGAAAAGACATCAGCTATTCTATTGTTAACTCCTGGAATATACTTGATAGAAAAAGAATATTCCTGCAAACTTATGATCCATTTTGTTATGCGACTTGAAATAGCATCCAAACCTTTCTTCTCAAAGATTTCTATTAAAGGTTTATGGTCAGTCCTAACTTCAAAATCTACTCCCCACAAAAATGTCTTAAGTTTTTTAATTGCCCAAAAAACTGCAAGGGATTCTCGTTCAACAACAGAATATCTTGTCTCAGGGTCCTTCAGACCTCTAGAAAGAAACATGATAGTTTTGATTCCTTGTGGACTCTCTTGTTGTAAAACTGCCCCTAAACCCTTTTCGCTAGCATCAGTTGTAAGAATTGATTTGAGATCAGTATCAAAACTTTGTAGAAAAGGAGCATCACATAACTTCTTCTTGATACCAGAAAATTCTCTTTCACAAAGATCTGTCCACAGAAAACTAACACCCTTCTTTAATAAACTTCTCATATTGTTAGTTAACTCTGAAAAATGTCTGATGAATTTTCCATAGTACTCTATTAAACCAAAAAAACTTATAAGTTCTTCCTTTGAGGAAGGGGAATGCATACTACGAATAGTAGACAACAAATCATCTTTGGGTTTAACACTACTCCCAGAAATATTGTGTCCGAGATAATCTATAGAATTTGATCGAAACATACAGTTCTCGATTTTAATAGTTAGATTAGCCTCAGACAACTTAGCGAGAACAGATCTGAGGCGGCCATCATGTTCATTATCATTGTCACCAAAAATAAGTATGTCAGATAGATACACACACCAGGCAAACCTTTCAAAACTTTTTCCATTGCCCGTTGAAATACCGAAGAAGCTGATACCAAGCCGAATGGCATTTTTTTTAATCTAAATGTACCAAACGGCGTGATAAATGCAGTCAGATCCCTGCACGACTGCTCTAATTCAATTTGATGATAGGCTGAAGTTAAATCAAGGGTACTAAAAACTTTAGCACCACCCAAAAGAACAAGGAGTTCAGCAATATTAGGAAGTGGGTATCTATCCACAACTACACTTTTGTTTAACTGGCGCAAGTCTATGCATAGACGTAAATTTCCGTTAGGTTTGCGCGCAGCGACAACCGGAGCCATCCACTCAGTTCCTTCAACCTCTTCAATAATACCACCATTCTTGAGCTTGATAATTTATTTTTCCATGTCACTCCTAACCGCTAACGGAACATTACTAACTTTACAGGCAACTGGAACAGAGTTTTCCTTTAATACTATTTTATGCTGATAACATTTCATGCAACCCAAATCTTTTTTGAACACACCTGGGAAATCACACATCAAGTTGTTAACAAATTTCTCATCCTCTACCGATTTCACAGTACATACGTCATCTCTTAACAAAATGGGTGGATTAGAATTGGGATCAAGGTAAACCCCTAGCTCTCCTTGATGGATCCAACTAATTATACTGTCTCCCTTTTTTGAAACGTAAATCTTGCCAGATACCAATCTGCCCTTATATTCAATTAATCCTAGAAAATATCCATGCAATGTAATGGGTTCACCCCCATAAGCCAATGGAATTATGTCAGCCTTAGACAAGACAACTTTATGCTTTAATTTCTTATTATAAAAGTCACTTGAAATTATTGTAATTTTCGCTCCTGAATCGAATAAAACACGAGTCATTTCTCCATCAACCAAAATTTCATCAGTAGGACACAATTTCTTGTCATTGTGACTTCCTATTTCTAAAATAATTTGGCCACATTCAAAATCTTTGTGTATATCTTCTGAATACTCTTCTTCAAAAACTTCTACTCTCTTAACCTTTGAATCAAGCTTACTCTTGCACGCAAATTCAAAATGGCCCTTCTTTTTGCACCTTAAACATTTATGACTAGGAGCAGGACACTTTTTATCATTAGCAAGATGCCCTATCTTATCACATCTGTAACATTTGAAAGTCTTTGACACATCAGATGAAGAATTACTCATCTTGCTTCTATCTACTTGAATTTCATCCCTTGTTTTAAACTTGACATCACCATTTCGTTCTTTAACTACTTGTACCTTGACTTCTTTAATGTTATCCTTTTTTATGATAGCAACACACTTTAAAGAATGTTCAATTTTTTTAGCCGCAAAGATGACCTCATCGAGAGTAGGCTCATCCCGTAACCATAATTCCTCTCTTACTTTGTCCATGTTGCAACCCAACATGAATCGATCTCGCACATGTTCATCTGTCAAATTCTCAAATTTACACAATGAAGCAAGCTTTCTTAAACTCGTTAGATAATTTTCAACAGTCCCACCCTCATTTTGAACCCTCTTACCAAAATGATACCTCTCTAAAACTGTGCTTATTTTTGGAAGATAATGTTTATCTAACTTAGAAATGCATACTTCGTAATCATTTAGGCCATCTGCTTCAGAGCTTGACAATTCTGGAAGATGATCGAAAACATCTTGTCCTTCTGAACCCAAGCAATGAAGCAAAAGAGATGTTTTTCTTTCGGCACTCAACGAAGCACTGCAAACCCTTGCATACCTCTCGAAGACACTCTTCCATTTTTTCCATTTGAGAGGAGGTTCACCAGGTTGAGAAAGAAAGAAAGGAGCTGCCGTAACATTCTGCATTACGCCAAACATAAAGTGAACTCCTTAAAATTTTGTAATAAATTATAAGAAGATCTTGTGAGGTTCAATGACCACGAAGCAAAAGAATTGCTATCTAAACAACAATCTTACCAATTTTAAATATCAATATAAATATATTCTGATATTACTTTAAGAATGTCAAAGATAAATAGCATGTTGCTATACTGTGGATAATTATCACACAAATATGTGCCTGAGGCAAAATTGCATTAAATAAATGAATGTCCTATGACTCACATGTAAAACATTCACTCACGTGCTGTGCGCTAGTAAGATGCTACCAAATGTCATATCTATTTGAAATATACATTAAAATTAAACTTAAACGTTTTAAATAAAAGTCAAATATGAAATGCAATTCAAACCATAAGATACACGTTTATCAGCGTGTGTATCGCTGTTGAAAACAGTCTGTGACTGGTTGCTAGGAAACCGGAATCACCACAAGATGGCTTCCAGCGTATGACGTGAAACGCACCAAGGCGCGATGACGACAGACCACAATGTAGAGACGCATCGGAGGAAGAAGAGAATCGAAGATGGAGCGCGGAGGTAAGAGAATTCTCCAGCTGTAATTGTTCTAATCTTCACGATGTTATCCTTTAAACAAGAGCGGGAGGTTCATTCAACCTTAAACGATTTCAAAATAACATACGGTTCAACCTACGATTCAATCTCCAGTGCCCACAATGTATAAGTTCAAAATTACAAACAGCAAGAATTCAAAATTAGATTTCCGGTGAAGTTACGATCATACCGTTTCTCACAAAACTTGAGCGAATGTGAGTATCATGGAAAAGTTTTAAGTCTTAAAACACGAAGTGTATATTTCCCACTTGTGAACTTGGCATCACTTCCAAATTACGATGCTATGCTGCTCAAATATCTCGCTGTTTGATTTGAAGAGTTGAATCAATGCAGATCTTGAAAATAGGTGAGCCCACATTGATTTGAACTACTCCCTAGTTCATATGTGGCGAAAAGCTCCCAACCCAGAGACAAACAGTGCAGACTTTAATACACTCCAATTAATCCAAAGGAAGGGTTGATATTTATATTGAAAACCTCAGATGCTTAGAAATAAATTGTTTCTCCATTTAGTCATAACAAAGAGTGAGCCCACATCGAATAAATCCCATGAAATCACCTTGGGAATGTGGCGAAACGCTCCCAACCCTTAAAGATATTATGACAGGAGAAAAGGTGGCAAATTATGTTTCTCACCAAAGGTGTCAAAATCCTTGCTGTTGGGATCTTCTTGAAGACTGCCGACTACGCCAGTGTAATATTTCAAATAATACTTTCCAGTCTTAGGAAGGTTTAAAGATGAGGTTTAATCTCCAAGAAAAGATCCCATCCATACAGGTTACACCATAAACAGCTGTCCAGCTCCAACTGCTTCTTCTTCTGCTATGACATATACACATTCCATTTCAGACTAAGGCAAACCATAGATACAGTAGATATGACAGACAATCCAAACCATAGAGAAGATGCAGTAGCAATGAGTATAACAGGACACTACACAACCCCAGGAACTGTTATGTTTTAAATCCCATCTTTGTGTTTCTCCCAGCCGTGCAATCTTAACATAAGCCCTACCACTAAATACGACATGTGACTCCCACACCTAAAAGCTCTCATTATCTTATTAATGTCCTGTTTCACTGATTTACAGACTTTATTGTTAATGTATAATATGTGTGTGTGATGAAAAATGCTCTGATGCTCTCAATTGGGAGCAATAATAAAAATCTTGAATAAAAAAATTCTAAGTGATATTTAAATTGCTATTTCTGTTAATACTCATACAGACTGGCGCATCTGACATTCTTGCGGTGCATGCATATCACTTACGTATGAGGGTTGCAAACGTCAAAACCCTGCCTCTCAATCGTAGTTTCTCCTAAGTGCTTGTGAAGTGATGACGAGCAGTATGCCTTTGTTTCTCCATTGCATTGCCATTTAGGTGTTAGGCTGCTGATAGCTTCGTGCCAGGATTATGCTCGAGCAAAAAGGGGATGTCTCTTTAAATTCAGCCTTTGTTTTGGGCCCAGCTGGATGAGATAATAAAAAGTCCCTCCGCAGGCTGAAGGTTGCTGAACTGTATCCCACATGGGACAACCTCAGCATATTTCATTTGGGCCAGCTAGATCCGGCTTCCTAATCAATGACCGATCTGGGATCCGTCTGGTTCCCCCTTCATTCTAGTAGTGACAGAGACACTGAACAGAGAGAGAAAGAGAGAGAGAGACAGGGGACAGGGAGAGACTCTCCAGGAGCTCTGAAACAAAGTCTAGTGGAGTGAGTGAGAGGGGATCTCTTGATGGGGAGGGGACAAATGGAGGCAGACACATTGGGGCACAAAGGAAACTCTTGCACCAAAGTGGGACATATTCCTCAATGCGCACAGAAATGCCCATGGCACAAATGGCGGTGACACACCAATGGGTCTGTAACACAGCCATGTTTGATACCACATACCTATGTCTTTCCTTTTAGCCCTAAAGGATGCTGCGTGGAACTGCAATAGCCCCTGACACAGATCTCACTTGAGGGTTTGAAACTGTAACTTTAAGGTTACGTACAGCGTTGCATTGGGCATATCAAGTGCACGGTCAAGGCGTGCAGTAACGAGGCGATCAGGGGTTAGGGCTGTTGTGGGCTATGGCTGAGCCCCACAGCTGAGCCAGGCCCCTGACATCAACATCCAGATGTTCTTCAATGGGCTTGAGGCCATGAGGGACCAGGATGAGTGTGAATACACAATACTTGCAGTGAGTGCCGGCCTTTGTGTTAAGTGCACAAACCACATGGTACATATCTGCACGTGATCTATGTGACTATACAATCTTTGTGGTGAGTGCAGGATCTACTGAATTCAAATCACACGCCGTGAGCATAAACATGCAATGATGCATCTGTCTGTGAGTGTCAACTGTATTTGTTCCACATCAGGCCATGTCACCAGCTCTTATTTACACAAACAATTAAACAAAACAAAATGTACTTACTGCTCGCCTTCAAGGCTCCCCATAAGTAGGATACATTATTACGTTTGTGCTGTCACCCTTTAGTGTGTTTGTTGGTCAATAGCTCCGAGCCCTTTTGATTTGTTTAACAAGTGTTACTTATAGCCCTGGGAAGCTACAGGTCTGTGACCGCAAAAATCTTTGAAAAAAAGATATATTCGTTTTAACTATTGTGCGGTTGGCGTATTTTTTCTACTTTTGTTTTCGGTGCAATCTTTTTGTTCTAAGATGTATCAATGAATTAATTAATTGGGTTGAGTAGCTGAATGGGTTTATTGGCTCTACCACCTTTCAGACAAATGGACACTGGAAGTTAAAATGTATTTAAACCAGTGCTTAATTTGAACTGGTGGCTACAGGTTGCACTTTTGTTTGGAAACCATCACTTTTTTTCCTCTTCAGACTTTGACCTGCAGCAAGAGAGAGAAAAAAACAAAGGCAAAATAAGGAGGAAAAGAAAGATAGCAAAACCATGAAAAAGGAAATGGTCAGAGATGGAAAAGAGCCTGTGAGAGTGAAATGAAGAGGCAGTGGGGGGTCTGGTGGTGGATTTAGAGAGGCATTCGGTGGAATCAAGAATATGGAGACTTTGTACTCGGCATACCAGCAATCTGTATCTCTGAGAGCAGGCTTCTGAGCAAAGCCTTGGGCCAGACACTTATTGTTTTACAAATTACGCACAATAACACTTTTAAAAGGGCGACTGAGGAAGGGGGTGGGGGGGGCGTTGATTCTACTCTGCTCAATGTGAGTGCCAGGTGCCTGTGCATCAGAGACGTTGTAATGTAGAATTTGATTTTGACATGAAGGTTAAAGGGAACAGCACATACTTTGATAAGGAAAGATTGAAGTTTCTGAAAAAAGTGGCCACATATGGCTAGTAACAGATGCCATCACCTCCCCAGACAGTGGACGTGTATTGTCGGCTTTGCTATGATTGAGGATGGAGACCTGACACTGACGTGAGAAAGTATGGAGACAGGGCTCCTCTTAGAAATTCAATATGGGCCTTCCTAGGAATGGGCTGCTGATACTGCTGACACTGCAAGTTCAATAGATGGTAGGTGTGAGGGTTGGGTCTGCATCTTCTATTGCTCAAGTGAGGAAGGTTCTAGGCATGGCTTATAATTTTGTGTCTGTGATTAGTACTACAGGAGGGCTGAATGACAGCCAGATGCAAAATCCTACACTTCATTCTTAAGTCTGACAATGTTGTGGGTGGTCCAGATTGGAGACAGCCCCAGGGCTCTCTGACCAGAGGAGCATTACTTTACACAAACTCACTAAAACAGACTTAATTTTCCATGTTCCCATCCTGATTATTAGAGGAAAAGGGGAACTGCATGTCTACTACTAACATTTACTATCCAACATTCCTGTTCTGCATTTTCCTTCCATTGTAATTTCTAGGATATTGAAACCATATTTATTTGCATTCTATATACCCGTGGGTGGTGATGGTTCATGTGCATACTGGTGTTCTCATGCCCTACAGATATATTGCAACCCATGCAGATAATGTTGTTTGTTTCTGCTTTTTTTGGATGCAGTCTAAAGAAGTCACCAAAATCTTCTTAAAACCCTACATGAATAACTGACTTTGATTTAAAACTTCCAATTGGTGACTTTCCTTTTTCTTTCGAATGACTCACTCCTTACTTTCCATTCTCTGCATGGCTCCTCTCCCTGAACACAGCCTACTCTAGGTCACATGATTGTTTCCCTTAATCCTTATTATTGTATCTCTGAATATTGCCCAGACATCAATTCAAAGATCACAACCTCTCCTTTAAAAGTCAAACTACTGCAATCTAATAATAACTAATCCCTTGTAGCGTATATAGGAATACCGCCATCTAATACATGAATTCACATATCCCCCTTTCTCACTAAAATTCACATCTAATACCTATTAATTTAATCTACCATATAGAAACTGGAGTAAATGCATGGCATCGGTTGGTTGAGAATGCAAGGCTACTCTCAATGACCATCAAGAACGAAAAGCACCTCAGCACCTCATCAGGGGCGGTAAATTCGATACAAATGCAATTATATTACAGTACAATATATAACCCAAACTCATACCATAACACTCAGTAGTTGGACAGTTGAATCTAGTTCATACATGCAGTATAATAATTACCTTTTACTGCTCAACACTCTAATACTCAAAGAAGAGAAAAATGCTGTGTGTCATATCCATCACGCAGCTCTGTATTAGTCCACTATAAATAAAAAACCCATCAGAAAATGGACATGCATAGAATAACTGTAGAGATGTGCCACAAGCCACTGGCAAATGGACGATTTTAACTCAGTTTACCACTGAAGGTCCCAACAAACTACACACTCCGAACACTTTTTGACATCTCACATTGGCAATCAGATACTGGATGGTAATAACAATGTTCATCCTAGCAGATCTTTTCACAATTTTTCATTTTAACCTATGCCTGCTCAGGACCATAAACCTCAATCAAAATATCTCAGAACGGACAATCAAGTGCAGTCACAAACTAAGTGGACTATCAATATAAGAAGTACTATGAAGCCTCCAGCTTTCTGAAAGAAATAAACTGAGTGCCTGCAACTCACCCTTGTTCATTCAGCACACGACGAAGTCCTGCGTCCCATAACACAATAACCGGACCTCTGTGGTCATCACGCACCACACGGAAGCACTTCACACACAGGGTCAAAACAAAGCCAGCTTCCATCCACACACCATACACACTGTATCATTTTTCTTATGTAGGCAAGTGCTTCAGTGCCCCACATAGGTGTAGAAAATGCTTTATAAATGTTGGAATTCAATTAAATAGTGCACAATCATGTGTGCTATCTACTAAAGATTGTGTACTATAGTACAGTACCAAATACTTCTTTACAACGCAACATGCAAACAATAAGTGAAATGTTTGAAGAAATTAAATAATTCTCTGACTTTGCACCTGCTCAAGGTAGCAGCATTTTTTGATGCAAAGGCTAGTCTTACAAGATTTTTCTTTATCTGGCTTTGAATCAAAAACCATAGGTGGAAGCGTTGGGTACACCCACCCTCACTCACGGAATGGCCCCGTGATGCCAAGTAGCACAAAACAGTGCAAGTCAATGTTTGCTCTACTCTAAAGTCAACTTTCCAGTGTAGAAAAAATCTTCCCAGGAAAGTAAATGCTTAACTTGACTTTTCACTGTCTTACCCCACTTTGTGGTAGCATAAAGCCTTGATAATTCTGTCCTGAATTTGCACACTTTTGTGTATTTTATCACTCCATTTGCAAAACGTACCCTGCACAGTTAGCACTAGTTTTAACCTCGGTGGCAAATGCATTTTGCAAAATCACAGTTAGAACAAACTGATATTCTTCCCCTGGAGCAACAGTGATACACGGTGGTGTCTGGGAAAGGAGCAACCTATCTGCTAATACTTCTTATCAGGGTAGTAGGTGTCTGTAATAGGCTTCCAAAAACATTTCTGCTTATACCACTTGCCAAGCTGACAGGTAGAAACCACAGGCTGTTGGGAGGAACTGCCCTGTTTGCTAATACATCTGTCTGACTTGATAAGCCTGCATACTAAAGTGTGGGGAGAGACTGGCCCCTCTCCCGTGACCTGTCTCTTGGATGATGGGTTTGCAAATTAGAATGTAAATAGGCTTACCTCTCTCATCACACATCTCCCCCTGATGACAGATCAGATGTACAATTAAGTTGTAGAGATGAAATTACCTCTATGCTGAGAAGTCTCTCTTGCATATCAACTATGTAGGCTATGGTATGGAAACACTCTGCATAACAAAATAATTTCCTCTCCATTACCAAGTCTCTCTAGAACAACAGATGTGCATACTACCACAGAGATACATATTCATGCAGCAGCATATTTACCGTTGCCTGAATATGAAATTGACAGTTTTGCCCTTGAACCTCATGATATCCTGAGTTACAATATAAGCAAGTGCCAATATGGGTAAGAGGAAAGCGGGAGGTGGTTTAAACAGTGCTCAATCACCTACACCCGTGTCTCCAGTCCCTACAGTCAATGATCCATGGGAGATTTTAATATTGCCAGTTTTTTAGTCGCAGCTGTTAGAATTAGGAAAAAACTGCATCCCATGATAAATATTTAAAGTGGATCGATTGTGCCTACATGATTATAGTTTTTATGCTGGCATTTTTAATCCTGATTTGTTGATTGGATTGATTTATTGCTATATATGTATTAATGGCAGCCAAGGCTTTTAGGTGATTTAATGAATTCTGGCTTTGTAAAATTGTTTTTTTGTTTTTTTAAGTCACCCATATTTATTGATGATTTGTATTTTAGATGTTTTTACTGTGTAGTACATTTTGATATATGTACTGTACTTTTATGGTTTTTATTAACCCAATAAAGTGGTTTGACTGGCTGACTGACTGACTGACAGTCCCTACAGTCCTCGACAAGATGCTGCAAAGTGCCATGACAGTTATCAACATAGAAATTAGCAAGACAGAAAGAAAGTAGTCTCTTACTGCAGGAGGGGGCCTAAGCAGTAAAATAAATACTCATGATTTTGCTAATGACCTGACCCCTTCAAGCTGTGCAAGCCCAATGCCGCTGCCTCAGATCCCAGTTTCGGAGATCATCAAGGTCTCTGAGGTTGTTTCTCTATCGTCAAATACCCCCTCCTCTGGAGTTGTAAAAAAGAAAAGACTCCAAAAACATCTAAGCGACCAACTTTACCTAAAAATGGAAGGAAAGCCCCTCAAACAATTTAGCCCTACAAGGCAGTTCCAGCAGGAAAAGGACCAGGAATTTCGACAACTCCGATGGAACAAGACACACCAGTGATGGGGGTAGAGCATGGCAATATATTCATTGGAGGGGTGCCTGAGCTCTTGGATGCTGGACTCATTGTTCTTATTGAACACATTACTGCACATATTAGGGAGGTTTTGCTCCCGATTAGGGCAAAATTGGATGCTATAGATCATGTTTTACCGGACATAAAGGTTGTGAACGGGAACTCCGAAGTCCTCTCTTTTTGCCCTGACTCTGAAGCCCCTGGGGTCACAGATAAACCAGACTTGTTAGAGCTTAGCCACAGGAATAAGCCCATCAACGGTGTCACTCATTTTTCCTCAAACCCTCCAACTCACCTACCTAGAGATAAAGACAGGCCTCATACGCTGGACAGAGTCAGTGGTGATAATTCTAAAGATACCCCAGTGGGGATGGGCGCAACAAGCGGACAAAGAATTGAAAGGAGCCAGAATAAGGCAAGAAAAGACATATTAGAAGAAAGCCAACCTGTAATAGGCCTTCTTCCCGCAGCATGCCCATATATAGATATCCTTGCAGGTGCCCCCAGATTAAGGGTCACAAGAAAGCGAATGAAGAGTTATTCAATAAAAACGTAAACTGACCGGTCTGTTAACAGAGGCTTTCTGCTCTGTCAGGCTCATAACATCTTGATGGTCAGGAGCGTGGGATGGATTGGCCCTGATGACATATCGTCAAGGGGACTGCATTATTGTTAATTTGAACTCCCCACTTTTGGCCAGAAGCCTTTTATTGGGAAGTATGAGTTCCGATTTAGACTCCAGTGAAATTGAATTGCTGCCTCTTGGGTATTTATATAAACCTAATCATCAAACACATACGGATGCGATAGCTACGCAGGCTGGAGCTTAGTAAGGGCCCCTCTGATTAGAGAAAGTGGCACTGTTGTTGGGGCTAGCACCTTTACCATCCCTAACTCTAACCACTTTGATGCATTAGCAGATATCGACAGACCTGCCAGGACCAAATTAAAATGTCATTAGGTTACCGGTGGCCAAGGTGAGGGCCTGGAAGTAATACAAACTACAGATAGGCTAAGAGAAGTTGAGGCACTCCAGAACTCCCAGAAGGATTCATTGAGCATTGAGCTTTTTTGACAGATGAGAAGGGACAGGAATATGTGCACACCATTGGATATTTTGCGCTTCCAGGAGACCTGGGATGCGGGAGGGCAGTTATTTATAGATGGCTATGTGACTAGGGAGGCTTAGCAACCTTTGTAATCCTGAGTTTGGATTGTAGGGCTGAGCAGATAGCTTTCGACTCTGAACTTCTATTGGGAGTCATGCTATCATTCCCCCACAAGGTAACGTTTTTGATTTATTTATGTTTATAATTCCCCCTCCTCAGAGGTAGCTCTATAAAGTGAGACTGTGGAAAAGGCCTCAATTGACTAGCAGATTCCTCCTTTAATGGTGTTACTGGGGAATTTAAATTTACATGCATGTACAACCTGTTTTTTCAACCTTAAGGGCACAGACTATGACATAGATTGCGACCAGGTTTACTTTATTCATTCGTATCAGGGCGATTTGATGAATCTCCTTCTCTCAGGGCCCGATTCACAGAACTAAATTAAGACAAAATCCTAAACTTACTACTTTTGATATTCACAGAAGTTAGGATTTTGTCCTAAGTTTGTCTTAAGACAAACTTAAGACAGACTTAAGACAGACTTAAGACAGACTTAAGACAGACTTAAGTTAGGATTTTGTCTTAAGTTTGTCTTAAGTCTGTCTTTAGTCTGTCTTAAGTCTGTCTTAAGTCTGTCTTAAGTCTGTCTTAAGTTTGTCTTAAGTTTGTCTTAAGTCTGTCTTAAGTTTGTCTTAAGTTTGTCTTAAGTCTGTCTTAAGTCTGTCTTAAGTTTGTCTTAAGACAAATTTAAGACAAAACCCTAACTTCTTTGAATACCAAAAGTAGTAAGATTAGGATTTTGTCTTAAGTTAGTTCTGTGAATCGTCCCCTCAGAATTTAACCTATCAATTTTTTAAGGAATGAGCAATATAGGCCACATAAAACAGTACCCACTTTTAAGGGCAGGGGTTCAACTTCTACTATAGATTTTATTTTTGTCTCAGCAGACTTGCACTTATTACTAGTGGAGTTTACAACTTTTGGAGTATTTTTAGTGGCCATAATCCCATTCTAGTAGAATTTGGCTGGAAAGGTTTAGGGGAGGATACTTCGAACAGATCCAGCAACCACCTTGTACTAAAAGAGCTGGGTAGACAAATATGTTGGGGCAGATTAGTCCTTGAGGATTTTTTAAGGAAGCTGATCATAGGCTGTAAATATGACTTGGAGGTCTGCCTAAATGCCAAATCCCCAGATCAGGCTATTCTGGATGCATATGTCAACATTTGCAAAGAGGTACAAAAGCACTCCTTAACCCCAAATTGATAGCTCAGGAGGCAGGACCCAAATGGTTTGGTAGGTTTTGTTCAAAGGACAATAATGATATAAAGTGGGCCCTCAAACTAAAGTCCAGAAATAGGACTGCAATGTTATGTTATGTTATCTGTGATTTGTAGAGTGCGCTGCTACTCCAAGGAATGTCCCAGCACTGCGGAAGACCACCAACAACTAACAAACAAACGCCCCTGGTCACAATAACAGAAAAAAATCTAAAGCTGGAAAAGCCACGTCTTCAGGTTTCATCTAAAAGTCAAAAGATCCGAACTCCGACGCAGTTAGAGAGGAAGGTTATTCCAGAGTCGGGAAGCAATAACCTGAAACGATCTTCCTCCTAACCGTGAGAGCCTGAACCTTGGAATCAGGGTCAGGGACTGGGAGGAGGATCTTAAGGAGCGCTGAGGCAAGTAAGGCTGAAATCTTTCCCTTAGGTACAGTGCCCCGATCCCATGGAAAGCCTTAAAAACCTGGGGGCAGATTTATGTTTCCTGGCGCATCCCTGCAAATCAGCAGGGATGCACCAGGAAAGATGCGTCACGCAAGTTTACCCTTGCGCCACCACAGATGCGCCGCATTTACAATGCAGCGCATTGTGGCCAAGGATAAACAGATGCGTGACGCATCTGATGGCGTAAGGGCGGCGCATTGCTGGAGTCGTGTCGCAAGCACGACGCAACTCCAACAATGTTTAGGGGCTGCCCATACCTAACATGCTGCGTCAAGCCTTACGCCTGCTTGAAGCAGGCACAAGATTTTGACGCAGCAGCGTCGGAAAAGTGACTGAGTGAAATCTTGTAGATTTCACTGCGTCACTTTTCCGAGGCTTTTTCCGATGGAACACCCACCCTGCATACATTAAACCTGACGCAGGTTTAATGTGGCGCAGGGCTTTACACCATGACGCATCTCCATAGATGGGTCAGGATGTAAATAGGGCGCAACGTGGCGCAGGGTTTACGCCGCCACTGCGTCACAAAAGTAACGCAACGGCGAAGTAAAATTGGCGCAAGTCTAAAATAAGCTTTAAAATGAATTCTTTTTTGCACTGGAAGCCAGTGGAGTGAAGACAAAAGATGTGAAGTATGTGTTCTATGCTTCGTTAGAAAAATAGCCCTGGCAGCAATGTTCTGGATGATCTGCAGATGACTCAGTAAATACTTGGGGAGTCCCAGATACAACGAGTTGACATAATCCAGTCTCGATAACACCAAGGCCTGGACCACTGTTTTACAATGTGATACTGGCAGAAGAGAGAGAAATGTTTTCAACATTTTCAAAATCCCAAAGCATGTGCCTGCCAAGATTGGACTTGCATCTTCATAGAGAATGTAGAGTCCAATTTAACCCCCAGATTTTTCACAGTCGTGACTTCCGATAGTGGGGGAGACATGTCCTGTGGCCACCAGGAATGCCAAGCTTCATGAGGGTGAGAACCAAAAAAGAAAATCTCCGATTTATCAGAGTGACACTTTAATTGGTTGCCATTAAACCATGCAAAAATCTCCATGAGGCAGTTTTTTATGCAGTCCCCATCAAACTCCAGGCCCTTCTCGCACGTGAACAACAGTTGAGTGTCGCCCGAGTATGACACTATTTTGGTGCCATACTTCTCGGCGAGAAGGGCAAGAGAGGCTATGTACAGATTAAACAGCATGGGACTAAGAATAGATCCTTGCGGGACCCCCACATTCAAGGAGGGGATTTCTGCTGAAAAATGATGTGTCCAGACTGTTTGAGAACGGTTACTGAGAAAAGATCTCATCCATTCCAATACCTAGCCTCCAAGCCTACCCTCCTCCAGTCTTTGCAATAGACGCTTGTGAGGGACAGTATCAAAGGCCGCGGAGAGGTCGAGAAGCACCAGAACTGCGCTCCCACCCTTATCCAGCGTGGCTTTAACCATCTAAGCCACCGCCAGCAGGGCAGTTTCAGTGCTGAAGTTGGCTCTGAAACCTGACTGACTGGGGTGGAGAAGGTTCTTGGCCTCAACAAAATTTGTGATAACTTCATTCACAAATTTCTCCAAAACTTTGGAAAAAAAGGGCAGAAGGGAGATCAGCCTATAATTACTTACATCGTCTGGGTCAGCCGTGTTTTTTTTTAAGAGAGGTAGAATTTTTGTGCTTTTCCAAACTTGAGGCATAAGGCCCTCCCGCAGAAGAGAATTTAAAATAGTGTTTACAATAGGATTAATCACTTCTGCTATGGAGGACAGAACTTTTGCCAGTCAAGGATCAGAGGGTGAGCCAGACTTGAGATTTTTCTTGAGAGAGAGCGAGTGGCTGAGACTAATGTTAGGAAATTGCAGGAGACATGCGTCCCGGCTGTGGTCAACTACCACCTCCTCACAGGGTTTAGCCTTAAAAGAATCTGGATACCCAAGATTTTGTCATGGAAGAAGCTAGCCAGCCACTTAGTCCAGTCACTTGTGGGAGTGAACAGGCGACTAATAGAACAAGTGGACGAGAAACTTTTCACAATGGTGAAAAGGTCCTGACTCTTGTTAGCCGCCCGTTCAATTTTAGTAGCATGGAATGATTTTTTCTCCTCTTGGACTTTCTTATAATGTGCTTTTAAAGCTTGGCTATAAGCGGCTTTATCTGAGGGACTATACTGCCTTCGCCATATCGGTTCCAAGTGTTTACAAGCACTTTTACTGGCTCTTAAAGCAGTTGTAAACCAGGAGGCTGAGACTCTAATGAGTTTCGCTTCTTTCATTGTAGAGGGGTCCAAATTCTGTGCCTGATGATTTAGGCAATTCTCCAGGGAAAGCACATCCTGTTCGGGCTGACCACTAGGAAGGAGAGGGCATTGGCACAGGCCACTCTGTATTGCCTCCGGTGAAATCAAATGGAAAGGTCTAAAACTATTGTGGGGTAGAGATTTGTCCGTGGGACCCGATTTATTGGGCTCCTTTTTGATGCTAAAATTTATTAAATAATGGTCTGACCACGTTAAGGCCAGTGGAGCCTCAATTTCAATCTTCACAGAGGAAAAAACTTGATCTAAAGTGTGCCCTTTTTCATGTGTAGGGTGTTTAAGGTACGGAATAAAGTAAAAAATATATTTTCTTTTACCATAGGAGGTATCAGGATTATGGCTACCTGAAGTAGGCTGATCGCCGAAACGCGCGTAGAAACAAAAAAATATTAGCCATAACACATTATTATTTTCTGTTTTTGTTATTTCTTCCGTTTGGTTTTCCTATTAACTCTAGTCTCTTATTGATTATCTAATGTACAATGCGAATGCAAATGTTTACATTGAAGTATGACATGATAATTATGTTATAAAACGTACACAAAGTAAGGTTTTGTACATGTGTATATATATATATAAACAGAATTGAAAAAACAAGAAATAAAATGAATTAATGATATATGCAAGAGTTGTCATACTTAATCAATGGATAATCATAATCAATGGATAATCATAAGCAAAAAGTTCAGATTGTCTGTGCAATATAGATGGTGAATTGTTTCCTATTAAGTTCTGCTCAAAAAATTTTTTTGCTTTAAAACCCTAGAATAGGAAATGTTTTTTAGGGGTACCCTTGTTAAGTTACAACATATTTTCTCCATGGCCGGTCCATGTGGGGTAGCTTGTACATAGTTAGTGTAAAAGTGCATATGTAAATTCATTCCCAAATACATACGGTAATAATTAGCATTCTGATATACTGGGGTTACCGATCTTTATGGTGGAGATCCTCTAACACGGTAGCAGGATAATACAACAAGCAGTACTTCCTTGCATTTATTTCTTAAGAAAATGGAGAAACTCCAAACATTCGGTTTTTCAGATGAGGACCTAGTGTCCTTATTAGGCGATTTCACCGTAAGTGGCCAAATGGGGCTCCGAGCCAGCACTATAGGTAATGAAGACCTCAATAAATTGACAGCATTAAAGAAGAAAGCCAAACGCATTGAAATGCATGGTCATTTCATGTTGGAGTACCTTAAGGTAGGAGTCATTCCGCAAGGGCTAAGGGTAAGAAACATCCCAAGTCTATTTGTTAAAATTCGCAAATTCCTAGAACGCTGGTCACATATAGCAAATAGATGCTCTCGGGATCTAATGATCCTTATAGTAGAAACATCTAAAGAGATGATACAAACACTAATGGAAGAAATCCAGGAATTAGAAAATAAAATCAAAAATGACCAAGCAATCGAGGAGGCGAAAAAGAAACTAGAAGAGGTAGAAGCTGAGATGGTATCTTACCAGGAATACCTGATGAAACGAAAAACAGATAAACTAAAAAAAGATGTAAGATATACCACCCAAGAAAAAATCTATCCATACCTGGCAGACAACTTTTACCAACAGCTACCAGTAGAGGAGGATCAGTTTCAGTCTAGGAATGATAGGCCCACTAAGAAAATAGTAACCTTCTCGGACACCACGGATTCAGAAGGAGAAGGTTTCAATCAATATCAAGCCAACATAGGAAATCGTCAGGGCCAAGGGGATAATAGGGGTGATCGACCAGGTTTTTTAGCCCGGCGAGGAACCCAAAGAACCAGATGGCGACCCCGGCACCAACGACGTCAACGGGGCGCTTATCAGCAGGGATACAACTACCCCCAAACACAGAGTTTCTACCAGGACGACCCACAAGTTCTGACGACCAGACATGCCCACTATTGGCGCGAATAAATCAAATTCCAATTTTCAATTTAAGTACCATCGATATTGACAGCCAGACTGAATCAATCTTAACAAAGGGATTATCTTTCATCCCACATACCAAAGCGAACAAGTTTGAACTATTCCAAGACCTTATCTCATTTTTTCGCAAGATTAGATTGCGGGCCTTCTTTGAGGATAGGCCCCCTCAAATAACAGGTACCCCTAACAGATCAGGGCTAGCACCTCCATCCACGTTCACTCCCACTCTGGAACAGGTAGGACCTGAGGTGGCTATCTTCGAACATGTGGTATTTAACAAAATAACAACAGCCACAAAATTTATTCCAGCACCCAGAAACAACATACCTCGTGAGGAACACCAAGCCCTTATGAAACTCAAAAACAATACGGATATTACTATCAAAAGCTGCGACAAAGGTGGGGGAATAGTAGTAATAGATACAGACCGATATGTCACCAATATGACCACGATGTTGTCTGATAGAGAGCACTATACCCCCATCAGTGTTGACCCAACCAAACGAGTGTCCAAATTAATAAGAGACCTAACAACAAAAGGCTTAGAAGAAGGGGCCATCTGTGAGCAAGAATCGCTTTTCCTAAATGTACCGAAACCAAAAACGGCTGCAATATATGGTATACCGAAAATCCATAAGAATGTCACCAATCCACCGTACAGGCCCATTGTGACCACTATTGGGTCGGCAACAGAGACGTTATCTAAATACGTCGATGCCATACTACGTCCCTATATCCCCAAAACAAAATCATATATAAGGGACACAGTTGACATTATCAACAAGATTGAACAAATCAGCTTCAACCAATCTTCACAATTGTTGGTTACCATGGATATTGAGGCATTATATAGTAATGTGCCACAAGCAGCAGCATTAACAGCAGTAGAATGGTTTATTGAAACCTATGAAATAGACTGCCCTGCACAATTTTTACTGGAATGTCTTCAAATCATCCTTCAAGAGAACACCTTTGAATTTAATGGTGCACTGTACCAACAAACGCAAGGAGTAAGCATGGGTGCTTCCTGTGCACCCACGGTAGCAAACATCTTTATGGCATACTATGAAGATCAGTTTGTATACAATGAAGTTGCACCATTTAGTGAATCCATCACTAACTGGTCTAGATTCATAGATGATGTCTTCTACATCTGGAATGGGACAGAAGAAGATCTAACGGAATTTATTTCCTGGTTAAATCTTTGCGATCCAAATATCCGTTTTGTGGCAGTGAGTGACAGACATAAAGTTGAATTTTTAGATGTAATAATCAAATCCACCGGACAACAGCTAGTGGTTGATTTATTTACAAAGCCCACAGCAAGGAACACGCTCCTGCACTTCTCCAGCTATCACCCATCAGTACAGAAGTCAACTATCCCTTTTGGGCAATTCCTCCGACTTCGGAGGAACTGCACCAACATAGAGGACTATGATAAGCAATCGGTCATCATGAAGGCGAAATTTATAGCTAGGGGCTATCCAAGGAGACTAGTACGTGACTCCTTTAAAAGGGCCCGGTATTTCGATCGCCAATGCTTACTGGACAAGAAACCTCCAAAAGAACAAAAACGTTTGGTGATGGTTATGAAATACTCAACCATGAATGAATCCGTACGACAAATTGTAAACTCCAACTGGCACATCTTAAATGCCACAAGGAGTGATTCAAACTGCCTACCCAAACCAATGTTTGCGTACCGAAAAAATAAAAACTTGAAGGATCTGGTGACAAGATCCCGTATGCAGAAACCGATAACTACTATCACACAATCTAGTATTGAAGGTTTACACACAGTAAAAGGAAACTATCGATGTATGTCCTGCCTAGCCTGTAAATCTGCACTAGAGGTGAAACAATACTCCATTAATGGAGTTGAAATACATTTGCAGAACCTAACAAATTGCAAAACGACTAACATAATATATGCAATCCAATGTCCCTGTAAGAAAACATACATAGGGGAAACATCAAGGTCTATGGCAACCCGCCTAACAGAACACAGGTCTGCAATCAAAACAAAAAAACTTCAAGCACCACTAGTGCAACATTTCATTGATCTCAATCACACCACAGAACAATTAAAATGGTTAATACTGGAAAAGATTAATACCAGTGGAGCGAAGGGCATGGAGATACGGAAAAGAAGGGAAGTCTTCTGGATTTTCTCCCTGGACACATATAAGCAAGGGTTAAATAATGAGATACCGTGGAGTCAAGCCATTCGTTACAACAACTGATATGATGCATGTACAAAATGATAAGAAACATCATGAAGAACCATGTAGAAACTCGGAATGAGTTTAATACTGAATAGACATTCTGACATTTTTTTGACAAACTTGTGAGTAAGGCACAGAGGCAAGTTGCGAAAATATAAATAACGCAGCATCTCAACCTAAATACATAACTTTTTTTGTATCTAAATATAAGGCATTACGATTGCCCCAAGTGGATTTTCACCGTAAGAAACCTACACCCTTAAGATCTTCTGTACACGCGGTAATTGGGCCACGTATGATTGGCGGCTTCTTAAAAACCCAATTATATCTGTGTCCAATCGATTATGTTAATATAACCTTACCAAGTGGAAAGGATTGCAAAATGGCGCGTGATAGGCTAACACGGAATACAAAGCAGCCAATGACAGAAAGGCTTGCACAATATAACGAGATTGCCGGATGTCAATAGCGAATGCAGGCTGACACGTCCACAGGAGAGCGATGAAGCGGGAAACGGAAAACTCTGAATAAGAATATGACGAACCTCTGGTGAGTGAGAATCAAGCTTCTTAACAACTAGCATCAACAGAGAAGATAACGCGAACAAGTTCGCATAATATAAGACAGACTATAACCATTAATTCAATTTAAATACACTTATTTACAGACGACGTCACCGCGAGCCGTTTTGGGATAATACACGAACAACGAGCAATCATTATATATGCTGTGACTCACTAAAGCAAATAACGTTACTGTTCTGGTGAGTGCAATTTTGCGATTACACTTATAAAGAGATTAAAAGTAGCTCTTTCCACCGATTAACAACGTAGTAAGTCTTAAGATCCGTCTAGATTTAAGTTGACTTCTCTCTCCCCCAGACTACGTCATTGCTCTTCACCTAACCGTTAATATGTCAACAAGTTGATAGACACGCCAGATTTAGGACGGAACAATCCGGTGACCATACATTGACACTGTGCTCGAGTAAGTATCTAAGAAAATTAATATGAACTAAAAAGGTCAGTCATGAATGTTTTGCCCTTAAAAATAAAAATAAAAATAAAAATATCAATACTAGGATACCAAAATGTTATGTCTCCCATAGAAACCATACCAATCCAGCCTTGAGCCGTTTCAGATGCACGTCACTATCATTTTGCCCTGCTCAGTGTCAGAGAAAATATCTCATAAAGTAAGTCAGTCGAAATTATGCAAGTATAATGGACCCGAATGTGCGATAGCATTAGCTCTAAAATCGTACTTTTTCCCTGTTGTAGAACTCTGACCACAACCCTTTGGCGGTGAAAAAATGAAAAGATAAGTTAACATCTACGGACCTGTATTCAATAGAATAGATACGAGTGATCAGACGCCCTAAGGTAATGAAATGAAACGATATATAATATGTAGAGCGCGTAAAGAGAAAAGGAATAGAACCCTAATGAAACTCGTCTATATTTCAAATATAATGATAACCTCATATATTATAGAATAAGGTCGTGTTGATTGTATAGATATACACTATCAGTCTCAAAACAAGGGGAGGAGTTGAAGAGTCTTATCACAGTGCAAAATACGATAGATTCAAAATACCGTATTATATAAAAAAGTGAAGAGCCACCAATAACATTATTTCAAACTGAATGCTTTGAGTTTCCCCAAAACTGAGCTCCTGCTTAAAAATTAACTACTTTGAAAAGTATAGGCAGCTATAATGATTTGGAAATGAATATAATTTAATATGTATAGGAATAGGTATGAAATTGTAAATAGATATTTGTATGTAACAATTTGTAAATAAATGTGTACATATATTCTTTATAATTATGATTATGCACTGTTAGGATGTCATGGTTTGCACAGACTATTATAGTTTATTTTCTTTTACCATAGGAGGTATCAGGATTATGGCTACCTGAAGAAGGCTGATCGCCGAAACGCGCGTAGAAACAAAAAAATATTAGCCATAACACATTATTATTTTCTGTTTTTGTTATTTCTTCCGTTTGGTTTTCCTATTAACTCTAGTCTCTTATTGATTATCTAATGTACAATGCGAATGCAAATGTTTACATTGAAGTATGACATGATAATTATGTTATAAAACGTACACAAAGTAAGGTTTTGTACATGTGTATATATATATATAAACAGAATTGAAAAAACAAGAAATAAAATGAATTAATGATATATGCAAGAGTTGTCATACTTAATCAATGGATAATCATAATCAATGGATAATCATAAGCAAAAAGTTCAGATTGTCTGTGCAATATAGATGGTGAATTGTTTCCTATTAAGTTCTGCTCAAAAAAATTTTTTGCTTTAAAACCCTAGAATAGGAAATGTTTTTTAGGGGTACCCTTGTTAAGTTACAACATAAAGTAAAAAATATCCAGGCATTCATACAATTTTATAGTGTCAGGATCCTGTGCATTATCCATGTGGATATTGAAATCCCCTATATTCCTGCGCAGACCTATGTAAGCTGAGAGAAGAAGTAATAACAGATGGCCCTGGATTGGGTGGGGCCACCCAACTGCAGTCTCCACACCCTGTGGCAATTAAAGCTGCCAGAAGGAATTAGTTGCAAGCACTAGAGGATAGGAGGAGACAACTTGTTAAAATGGTTTGGGAGGAATCGAAGGAAGCATGCAAAGTGAGAAATAATTTAGCCTTCTGGAGGATGATGAACTGCCCTCTTTTTAGTGAACTAACCCAACCAGACATGAGGCAAGTGATCTCAGCTAAAGATTGGGTGGCGCACTTTGAAAATATTTACTCCAGCAAAAGCGCACATAACTCAGTAAAATGAATGAAATGGTGCTGTCCTTGATGTTTGAATTAGTAAGAGCTGGCATACTGGGAACCTCCTAAGGAAAAGAATAATAGCCTGATGGAGTTCCCACGGATCTATTTAAATCACGCATGGAACTCGGGACCCTTATACTCACTAGACATTGGAATACAGTAGTCCGCAGTGATATCTCCAGATTCTGAAACAATCAATCATCGTACCAGTCTTTGAAAAGGGCAATCGAGATGGCTCAGCTTGCTACCGGCCTATAACTTTATTTGATTCTGAGGTTAAGGTCCTGTGTAGGATTCTTCTAAAAAGAGTGGTGGACGGTTCTCATCATAGAGAAATTCTTATAGATATCCAGTACGGTTTTAGGCCAGGACGTGGGACCATGGACAGAATCTTAACCTATATTTGGTAATCAACAAATATTCAACTTTTAAAGGGGGAAACATACATCTAGCCTTCATGGACCTTAGTACAGCCTTTGAAACAGTGGACAGATAGAAACTAGGGGATGATCTGATGGACATGGGGGGTGGAAGAGCCACTTGTATATTTTTTGTCTCTTTTGCTAATGAGCCAAGAAGCATCTTTGAGATAGGCCCTCAGGGAGAATGTACTGCGCTCTTTTAGTTAGAGTGAAGGGTCCATCAGGTATGTATTGTGGCCCCAATGCTATTTATAATGTACAATAGAGGCCGGACCAGTTTTTAAAGGAGCATTGCTGAGATGCACCTATGGTGGGAACCAGAATGGTGCCGGCATTTTTGTATTTTAATTGCATGGACACCAAATGGCCTACAGTTAGTATTAAATCTTTTTTATGAATTTATGGAGGGCTTAAGACTTAAAATTAATTACCTTAAGTCCCACATTATGACAGTTGGCCTGTCAAAGAATAAGAAATCAACTTGGTGACCATTGATAAAAGCACATATACAATCCCTTAATAGGGTAAATCATGAGATAGATTATTTTAGTAGGCGTTTAGGACACAGTCATATGAAATCTCTTTTTCATCTTTCCAATGCGAAGTGCATTTCCACTGTGGCATTTGTTGCAGAAATCTGAGGATACAAGTCTTGTCGTTCAATTCAAGCTGCTGAAAACATTTTAAGAAAGCTATTAAAAATTCCCCACAGTGTCCCAGAGGAAATTGTCCTCAAAGAAATGGGAGCACATTTTTTAAATGATTTTATTCGTTTCCATCCAATACTTCTTTTAGCTCTCAATATGGCTTAAGAGTGAATTGGAATTCAATAGAAGGATTGTGATTGATTGCTTGAATTTGGAACGAAGTCATCATATACCATGGTTAAGTTACGTTAAAACAACCCTAGGGGGAATTGGGTAAACCTCAGTTGTTCAGTAGCCCAGAGCTAATTAGTTAATTAGGCATAGGCTGGGTGAAAGAGGCTTTTAGATTAACTACTCGTGAAGCTCAGCCACATATACCTCAATCCAGAGATAGTTATAAGGACTTTATGATGGAGAAACCTATGAACAAAATGGGAATATATTTAACTTTTGACATGACTTTTCATCATAGAAGACTGCTAAATTACTTCAGTTTAAATCTGTTTCCTCTGCTGTAGATGGGATGGCATGAGCCATTAGACTGTCCTTTTTGCACAAGTGACAGGATTTCTGTACTGGACACTTGCTTATTGTTTTTATGTGCCCTAACGGGTCAGACTTAAGATGAAAGTATTTTGGCCCCCATTTTTTGCTCCTCTGAATTTTTATCCAGTTAGACCAGACTTACTTTACTTGAAACTTTTGGATTCACTGAAAACTTGTAACTTTTTATCGCTGTTTTTAGCAGGGGTGTATTTTGCTAACTTGAGAAACTAACAGTTACAATGAGCCATTTTATAAATGCACTGCTCATGTAAATTGATTAAAATTCAATTGGATTATTGGTTTTTAGTAGGTTCCTATTATTCCCGACTTACATAGCGGCCCTTATAGGAAGGCTTTTATTTGTGAGGTTTTATTGCGATAAGCCCTGGCGCCCTTTTATACATAGTGTTTTTAACATGATTTTTCCTGTATGTAGGTATTTGTAGCAGTGCACTTTTATCTTTTCAAAGGTTACACTTTAAAAATTTGCTAAATTTTAAGTAAGATATCTCTGCAAGTGAAATTAAGATACATGATGAATTGTGAATACTTCATTTCTTCATGTGCTTTTATGGCCAATTTAGGTTGAATAAAGAATTTGGCGGCTGACATTTTTGGTGAATGTCGCAATACTATTATGAAATTGAAATCCAGCAAAAAAATCAAAAGTATCTTTAAACTTTTTTATTACAACAAAACAATTTAACAACTATAGAGAACTACAACAACTATATTAACAAACAATATCAGCAACTATTAAAAAAACAAAACAACTATATAACTCAAAACATGTTTTTATACTTATCAGCAGGAGCCAATGTCTCCCCTCTTTTAAATTTCTTTGCCAAATGGATTTTGATTTGTGGAGCACTTTTTGTCCAGTCTATGAGTCACCCTAGCCTGTCGGAGAGTGTTCAGTTTCAGATATATATTAGCAGTCTAGTTGGCATGATTTTTAAGCAAAGCACCATATCTATACATAACAATTCACAAAGCCTAGCTCACGCAGAGTTCTCTCATGCTACTGAACTCCACAATTATGTCACTGCCACATCCTTCCAACTTGAATGCCCTGTGGTTCAAGAGGTAGTTATTAATGAACAGCACAATAATCCTGCTAATGTTAACAAGGCTCTTTTTTGCTGCTTATGTAAGCAGATAGTTATTTCCTTAGAGACATGTTTCCATTCTCTTCTTGAAAAAAGACAAAATAACCAAAAGGTAAATGCTACATACTGGTCACAAATTGATAATGGTCTAACTTCAGTAAAGTTTCTAAACCTTTTTACATTTTTCTTCAACTATCGCTTATATACTTCTTATGCACCAGTAACCTGTTATTTCTTTCTCCTGAAAAATACTAACCCTGGGCAGTAAAATGCGCTCCTCTCCCAGAATTTGCGGATTTTTGGCAATTCCGCGGAGAACGCAAAATTACCGGAAATACTGCAAGCAGCGGTGTAGCAGAATTATTTCCTTGTTCGCTCTTTAAAAATCAGTTTTCGCACGCGCAATAGCGACTTACTGGGATCCCTGCGTTCACCGATGAGTTTTCCTATCCGTTCGCGTGCGCCACGAGATTTTGGTAGCTGGCCACGTGATCCCGCTAAAGTGTGCGATCGCGAACACGTAATTCGCCGCGCCAATGGACACCGCGAGTGTGTGCGATCACAAACACTTCATTCGGACACGCCATCGGACATCCGGCGGCGGTTTGGTGAAGCTCACGATGACAAACACGCAAAATTTGCAATCTGAAGAAGAAGAATATCTCGAGCAGCATAAGACCTTCTCTAAAATGATGATTTGGATAAAAAACACCTCAGATTGACATTTGGCTGTACTTTGTTGTGCAAGGAGTCCTTTTTTAAAAAAAAAAAATGTGGGGGTGAGGAAGGAAGTGCCACAGATTCTCCAAGTTCCTGTTCCTGCCCAGCAGGCTCCTCCCAGTGCTTTGTCCATCTCCTGTTCATTTTTCATTTGAAGTTGGAGCTGTGATGATCACTCTTTGTGTCTTCTACATCATATATCATTGGATTTGAGGACTTTTGGATTTTAGATTTTACAAGTAAGTTGGTGCTGGTGTGTGTTTGATTGGGGCATTGCAGTTGCTGCAACTACAGTTTTGGTACTTTTCAAACATCATTTAAAAAAATATATATATTGTGGGTAGCCTGTAGGCCCAGAGCTAGAAATGGTGGGTGCATGATGAAACAACTGTTCCTTTGGTGTGTGTTGAATTTATTTTAAACATCATTTAGGGCCTGGATGGCATTAGATTGAATTGAAAAATATGTATTTTTGGGGTATTTCACTTTTTTGGTGTGTGTTAAATAATGCCTTTTTTGTGTGTGGTGTGTTGTGTTGTGTTCCTTGCACACCTTGTTTAGCTCTGTGGATTTTCGTTTTTGCATTATATCGGTGTTGTTTAACATGCCTTCTTTGCCTGGCTATTACAGGCCCATTTCAGTTCATTGTTTTCCAGGCCTCCTGCTTGTTGCTTGTGACTGTGAGTGTCCATGTGGCTGGTGGTCGTTTTGTGGTGGTAGTTATAAGTGTGCTGCATTTGCTATATAGGGCCTAGGCCTGCATGTGTTTCTTTTGTTGCTAATGGCCATTTTGAAGCCAGGCAGTGTGCTTATGCCATAGGCCTGCAAACTTGTGGCCTAGTCTTCCAACAGGCCTTACATCCAGTAGGCTCAGAGGTATTCATGGGTGCATGAAACAACTGTTTCTGTGTGTTCTGTTGAATTTAAACATCATTTAGGGCATGGATGGCTTTGGATTGAATTGGAAAATGTGGTTTTTGGGGGTATTTCACTTTTTGGGTGTGTGTTAAATAAATGTCTTTGTTGTGTGTGGTGTGTTTGTTGGGCTACTTGCACACCTTGTTTAGCCCTGTGGATTTTTGTGTTTACATTTTATTGCATTAAAGCAGTCTTGTTTAGCATGCCTCCTTTGCCTGGCTATTATAGGCCTGTTTCAGTTCATTGTGTTCCAGGCCTCCTGCTTGTTGCTTGTTGCTTGTGACTGTGTGGCTGGTGGCCATTTTGTGGTGGTAGTTATTATAAGTGTGCTGCTTTTGATATATAGAGCCCAGGCCTCCATGTATTTCTTTTGTTCCTTCTTCTTGTTGTGTGCCTGGCCATGTGGCTGGTGGCCATTTTGAAGCCAGGCAGTGTGCTTTTGCCATAGGCCTGCATTGTCTTTCTTTGCTTTCTTGTTGTGGGCCTGCCCATGTGGCTGGTGGCCATTTTGAAGCCAGGCAATGTGCTTGTGCCATAGGCCTGCAAGCTTGTGGCCTAGTCTGCCAACAGGCCTTTCATCCAGTAGGCTCAGAGGCAGTCATGGGTGCATGAAACAACTGTTTCTGTGTGTTCTGTTGAATTTATTTTATACATCATTTAGGGCATGGATGGCTTTGGATTTAATTGCAAACTGTGTTTGGGTATTTCACTTTTTTGGTGTGTGTTAAATAAATGCCTTTGTTATGTGTGGTGTGTAACTTCCACACCTTGTTTAGCCCTGTGGATTTTCGTTTTTGCATTTTATTGCATTAAAGCTGTCTTGTTTAGCATGCCTCCTTTGCCTGGCTTTTATATAGGCCTGTTTCAGTTCATTGTTGTCCAGGCCTCCTGCTTGTGACTGTGAGAGTGTCCATGTGACTGGTGGCCATTTTGTGGTGGTACTGTAGTAGTGTGCTGCTTTTGCCATGTATGTCTGCATGTCTTTCCTATGTTCCTCTTGGCTTACTGCTTCCATCCATCCCCTTTGCCAGCTGAAGCTCCCTCAATGACGTGATGAGCAAATAATTTAATGCCAAAAAACAGGTTTCACTTCCATTACATTTGAATTTTTGTTTTTGTTCTTCTTCTTTCGTATCCTTCCTGAGTGTACACAGTATACCATGAAAGCCCTTGTAGTCAAAGTCTCACAAATGGCTACACTGTTATGTTTTTTTATAACTTAAACAAAGTTAATAACATTTAATAATATAACACTAACAAGTGTGACCACCACACACTAAGTTATATATTATATTTGTTTGTTTGTTATAGTAGTAATTGAACCACAACAACAAATGCAACATTTCACTGATGTTACTCTCCTGGCTTCTTTGCTTTTAGGTGCACAAAAAGACAGAGGAGGAGATGTCATCATCACCCATTGATCTGCCAGACAGAAGTCCTGCTGCGCACAACGTCATGTGACACCTCTGCAACTTGTGCAACAGCGTCCTGCTGACATCTGAAGAAGATGGCCCCAAAGAAAGTTGCAAGGTCCTCCAGTACCAAGAAAGTTGCCAGTGAGAAGAAGGCACAGAAGAAGGAAGTGGTACTTACCAAGACTGGTGTACCGCCCATGATGTTTTTTGGGAAACAAAAAATTACGTCTGCAGCAGCGGTGTCCGTGGACCAAGCTGAGAGCAGCACCTCTTCATCAGCGGGCCCACCCCACTAACCTAGCCCCAAGCCCATGAGTGTCGTAGAGGTAGCCAGTCTACTAACGAACAGTGATGCTGAAATGTCATTATCGCAAAGTAGTACCCAATCAATGCAGGCGGAAACTCAGCAGATAAGTGGGCAACAACAGCCGCCACAATAGCCGCCACAACAGTCACCAAAACAGCCACCACAACAGCCGCAACAGCAGCCGCAACAACAGCCCACAATAGTAGTTGTTCCACCTGAAGTATGGGCAGTTCAGGAAATCGAGCATCCTGCAGACGAAGAGGAGCAAGCCACTCTTTCAGAAGATCCATTGTCTTCCAGATCCCCAGCAAGGAAAAGGAGGGTTAGTCCATCAACTTCTTCTTCAAGCCCCGCTTCTGATGATCAATATTAACCCTGGGCTGACAACTACACTACGCTCGCGAAGTTTGCGTAGCTTGTGATACCTAGCGCTACGTGAATTGCACGTAGCACAGTGCAAAATCGCGTAGAGTAGCGTAGTTGGCATTTTTTGCTCACTCACGGTCCTCAACGTCAAGCTGGCGACCGCGAGTGAGCAAATGACATCCCGACGAGACTTTTTCCTCGTTCGAGGTCAGCAACATCAAGTTGGCGATCGCGAGCGTGGAAAATAAACCTCCTGGTGAAATTCTCAACGTGGGGAGGTCAGGTTTCTCATTGCGAGTGGTCGCGTATGCTCACGACCGATCGCAATAAGAAACTACCAGAAATGTTGAGAAAGCTGCCGCTTGAGTAAAAATCTACTCGAGCTGCAGAAAACGACAGCTCACACTGTGCAAGATGCCGTTTTCAATGATTGCACATTGCAGACAAGCATCCGGCACTGTGCAGTCATCGTGAACAGCGCACTATGCAGTTTGCGTAGTACGAAGTGCACTTCGTGTAGCTACGCGTAGTGCTACTACGCAAACTACGCCCAGGGTTAATCTAGATGCCACTTGGAATCCACCAGCTCAGTCTGAGAGTGATGCACGCCACAAGGCAGGGCTAGTGAAAAGGAAGGTTCCAGAAAGCCTAACAGTTATGGAGGTAGATGTAGAAGAGGGGGATGATGATGATGACGAGCAGTCATCATGCACATCACTCCCGGCCCAGAGGAGATGGAGACCAACATTATTACCCTATCCGAAATCGCTGCAAGGGATGTAGCATGGATACCACCAAGACAGGTAACACCAGCTCCAGCTTCCATATTTGCATTTGCTAAGGCGCAGCAGGGACCTACATCAAGCTCAACCACCAGCTCAGTAGGTAGTGGTACTGTAAGTGCACAGAGTCAAATTCCACGCCCACCCTCCAGTTCATCTGGCATTGAAAGTGACACCTCCAGCAGCACAAGAAAGTACTCCTAACCAGTTTGGGACTTCTTTTCGGTTAGTAGTACAGAGGAGAAGCTTGGTACAAACTATGGTACAGGAGGCCAAACAAGTCATCTCAAAAAACACCACAGCATCAAGTGGGAGGCTCACCTACTTCGCTTACAAAAAAGAAAAACTTCACCCATTGCTGTTGGTGGGGATGAAGAAGTAGAAGAAGATATGATTGCGGTGAAAGGTGAACAAGAGGGAGACATTTCTAGCCCTGTCCCCAGCAGTGTAGTGGTACCGCCCACATCCTCAGCACCATCTCAGAGGCACCGTAGTAAGAGTCAGGCTGAGACACCAAGGCAACAGAGTACTGCAATGAAAAAAAGTGCATTGTTGAGCCTAACTGGGTTCAAGAAGACAGCTGCACCACAAAGGAAAATATTCCAGCCAACCATTGACAGCATGCTTAGGTTGGAGGGGCAGTACAAACGCAACCACCCAATGGCAAGTTTGTACAATGCAAAGCTGGCTAAAATGTTAGCACTGGACCTTCTCCCTTTTTCTTTTGTGGAAAGGCTGGTTTTCCTTGAATTTGTGTCAGCCATCTGCCCTAAATGGAAGGTTCCCAGCCGGTCCTATTTCGCCAGAGTTGCTGTTCCAGCACTACATCACGATGTGCTGGAATTGTTTGGACAAGCTTTGCATCAGAGTGCTGTTCACAATATCCACCTGACAACAGACATGTGGACCAGTTGCCAAGCCACTGATTACATGTGCATCACTGCACACTGGATCTCTTTTGTGGGGGTTAGAGAAAAGATATCTGAAGCAGGTCTTGTTGACACTGCTGAGATTTTTAATGCTACTCGGAAACATGCAACTGTAGCCATGTTCATCATGGAAAAATCTCATACTGCTGAAAACATTTTGGAAGAGTTTAACAGCAAGGTCTTTGAATGGCTGTGCCCAATAGGGCTTAAAATTGGTTTTGTTGCCACGGATAATGGTAGTAATGTACTTAAGGATGGTGCCCATTTCAGGGTCCTGTGTTGGGTGCACTGCATTACCATTATTTTTAACGACTTTCTGAAAAAAGAATCCATAGTCAACAACTTACTGACCACCTGCCGAAGAATATGCACACATTTCAGCCATTCTTTTAAAGCCCGGAAGCAGCTGAGGATCATTCAACGTGAATATAGAATGCCAGTCAAAGTACTCATCCAGGAGGTGGCAACACGTTGGAACTGAACTTATTACATGCTTGACCGTCTGTTTGAGCAGTACAGACCAATCAATGAATATGTCATGCAAAGAGGGGATGCTACTCTGAAAGGCATGACCCTTCAGATGGACCAATGGTGCCTAGTTAAATGCTTGACAGAGATGCTTCTTCCTTTTGAGGTCTTCACAGTCAGCAAGGAGGACTGTACTATGGGCCAACCTATCCCATTGCACATGCTACAGCAACAGCTGAAGGAGGTGTCTGAAGCGTACATAGGTGTGGAGGGAAAAAAGAAGCATACGAGTAGGTGGTCCCGTCGCTTAGCTGAAAATACAAGGGTGCAAACTAAGATTGTGTCAGGACAACATTACATTTGTGCAACAATTCTGGATCCACGGTACAAATCGGCGCTGAACAGTAAGAGTTAATTAATTCCTTTTTCAGAAGTGGACGTTGCCCGGTACAAAACTTGGATAGCTGAGGTAGCCAGTCACTTTGAAAATTAACGGCTGGCAATTAAAGGCCCGCTACTCAAACGCACAACACGTACTGCAGCAGGGCATCCGGCGTCAAGCTCCACTTCAGAGCCTGAGGGCAGTGCGTTTGGCTCAGAGCGGTCACCAACACTATTGACAACAACAACAAGAACCGGATCATCAGCCCCAGTAAAATCTGCACAGGATTGGTATTTACAGCAAGGGCTTGCTAGGTCCAGTGCTGATGCAAAGACAATAGAGGCCAAACAAACTGTAGCACCCGTGAACATTGAGCGGATGGTCCAGGCCTATCTGGATGACCCAACAGAGGTCTACATTGATCAAAATACATTGCGCTATTGGTATGGGAAAAGGAACCAATGGCCAGTGCTGAGCAGGCTGGCGATAAACTATCTGACTTGCCCTGTCGCAAGTGTCTCTTCTTAACATGTTTTCAGTGCTGCTGGTGCCATTGTAACAGTGAAAAGGACCAATCTCTCACCCAAAAAGGTGGAGAGGTTAATCATTATCAAAATGAATCGGCACTTGATACCACCGAATTACACAATACATGAATCAACGCAGGAAGATGAGGACAGCAACTTAGTTGATGGAAGTAGTGTGTTAGATGATGGTTACCTACTTCTGGTTGAAACCCCAGAGTTTGAGGACGAGCTATACTTCCCTGTCAACTAGGCTTGAACTTCTTACTTTCTTCCTCCCTTATTAACTTTTATTTGTGTGTGTCTGTCTTTCTGGTTAGAAACTTCGAATCACAACAAATCCATCTCCACCATCTTCTAGACTTTTTATTGCCATATTGCAGTTGCAGCTTTCTGCATTTCACTGAAGTCCACTCCTCCGAGTCCTGCTCCTCCATCCTCCTGACTCGCCCTAAATCCTTTTCCCTCAAGACAGATGATGATTGGATGTAGAATAGAAGAAAAAAGAAAATGTTGCCTCGTTGAGTCCCTCCAAAATAACTAAGTGGAACATGATGGCTACTATAGCTATCTTCCTTTCCGAGCCAAGAGAGACTGCCCTTAACTTAAGATGAGAAGGAACAGGTAATGAATGATGGCATGCATTGGACGCTGACTGAGGGATTTGTTTTGTTGTTGTTTGTTGTACATGAAGTGAATTCATTGTGTACTATTATTTAATCTAGACACTAAAAGTAACTTAAGTCAATGTTTCCCTTCATGTTTTTTAATAACAAATTTGCAGTTCTACTGCAGGCCAATCCATTGCATTTTGAATATGGAATGTGGACTTACTCTGTACACTGCACACTGAGTTGGACAAAACCATGATGATGACCACAGTGACATATATCTTCGCAGTCACTCAGTAGTATCGGAGATGATTGATGGAATAAGTCAGGGAGTTTTATGAGTGGCATAAAAGGTAAACAAGTCAACAATAACCACACCAGACCTACATGTCTGTACAGTGGTGGAGTCGAGTCGGGTGTAGTGGTATGACGACAGCACTGCATTGATTTATTTACTTAATTTGTAAAAGGCTATATTGCTGTATATGTGCTTTGGCTGCCTCTGTCAAAATGTTTGCTAAATGGAGGATGGGTCACGGGTGCTGTGGGCCTACTCTGTCCTGTTGTAGTTGTTGTAGGTTAATGCTGAAAACAGTAGACATGATGTATCCTATCCATGCCACCACTGAAAGTGTTCTTGTTGCACTCCACTGTAATTTATGCATTTATTTTCTCCTTGATTTTTCAATATACCTTTTGTTTTTCCATCTACAATTACAGGCCGGACCTTACTCTCTGCTATACTGCGAAAAACAACTCATACTTACAATCCACATCTGCCAGGCAGGCAGTGGCGTCACCCAAGATTGATGGACGGAGGGTCCATGGAAGGTAGGACCAAGAGGAATGCCGAGATGCAACTCCCCAATTTGACCAGGATAACAACATACAGTAACAGTATCAACATTCATCATCTTTTAAATAATTTGATTAATTTTTTATCTTCAATCATTACGACTGTGTGTTGTTGTTATTATGTTTGCTCTCTGCTTATAATTCATCCCTACAGCTAATTTTCTTTGCTATCTTTAAAAGTAAGCCCGGTACAACAGAACAGAAACTGTATTTAATTTGGGTCTCTCTGAGGGCAAACAGGCAAGGCACATTGCATAATATACTGCTGCCCTGTACTGTGAAATTGTCTAGTAGTAGTTAGTAAGTACTAATCATCATTAACCATCAAGTTATCAATATCATCATCATGCATGCATTTCCTTTTTCTCTCTTAAGAGATTTATGGATATGGTCATCGGACAAGATTGTGTTTTGTTCTTTGTCCATGCGTAGTGTTTTTTTTGTCACACCTTTCCCCAAACCCCCTTCCCAATTATTCGTCAAACCCTAACCCTCTTCCCCCAGGCTGTGTGATTTATTGAGGTGTGACTAAATTAAATGTACACCAATAATTGATTACACACTTGCTGGGGTGGATGTGGCGAAAGCAACACAAATTCAATTTCTAGGCAGGACGAGGATCTTCTTATGCTTGCCCACCCATGCTAAGTATATTTAAATTGCAAGTCAATTTTTTTTCCAAAGGAACCTAATCCATCCTAATTAATTTCTGGCATCAATTGGATTCATCAACATCCCCCTACACAGCACTAAAGGTTACGCTTGTGTCGAGTGGCTCGACACAACTACAGTTTGTAACCAGTTGTACTAGGCTATCCCCGCCACCATTATGTTTTATTTGCTTCATTTTACTACTCCTCCCAGAGTCTCTCTCAGGCGACTGACTGTCTCATTTTCTTTTTTTGCAAATGCTACTACCAGTGTCTACTACTAGCACCACAACCATGGCATCTCCATTCTCTTGAGGAACCCTGAAACCATCTTAGTCATGCAGCTATTGCTGTGACTAACTTAAACATATTTCACAGGTAAGAAAATAAGTTTGGGGGAGGTATAATAATGGACTAGGAGGAGAGACTGACATTACTAGTAGGACAAGTCACTCAGTGAGCGGGACTGCATCTATCTGTTTGTGTGTAACTATTTAATTTTTAAATCAAACACTGGCTGCTACCCTGCAGCAGCGAGGAAGGAAACCATGTGACGTAAAACAGTAACCCCCCACAAACCTTAACAACATATGCTATTATTAAGTATAAATATAATGTAATGCCCTAACTAAAATAAACTATGTTAAAAAAAAACACAACACCCGACTCACCCCTCTGCCTAACCCCAACCAATGTCCAAAATGAGAAAGACCAACGGTAACCAATGTCCATAATAAAGTCCATCGCCCAATTCCCACCCACCAAAAAAAGGATTAAAAAAGGGGCAATAAAACAGGGTCTTTAAGTTAGCGGTGGGCTCTTTGGTTTTCCCTCTCCAGGACCTTGACCTTCTTCAGCTCCTCAACCTTCTCCTCTAGTCGCGCATTTCGGAGGTGCTTGCGGTGTGTAAATGCCCTGCAGTTGCATCCACAGGGGGGCAGTAGTGCTGAATGTTGATGTGCGGCGACAGAGCTGTACCACGGGAGGGGCCTTGCCGGAGCCCAGGGCATTGGAGGAGGCTGCAGCTGCTGCTGCCTCCTGCTCCTACTCCGCCAGAACCACCAGCCGCCGGTATTCATTGCAGATAGCCTCCAGCTTTCTGCGCCAGGCCATGGCTGCCAACTCCTTCCCGGTTGGTTTGGCTTGGGAAGGAGGAGCTATATCAAGAAAAAAAGACTATTAACAATACTCTTAGAAAACAGTCACACAAAATGAATTCAACACATAGTGGCACAGTAGCACTAGCAGGCACAGTACATAACATTTGTGGTATGTATATGTCCTCCCACTTTCTCGGCCTCTAACATTTGTGGGAGTTTCAGGCATTATACTAGCACTATAGACTTGAGTACACAGTACACCACTCTTCTTCTTCTCTCTTGTTTAGCGAAATTACATAACCTTGTTTTAGCCGGCATGCCTGCTCAGCCAGCTTGCGCCCAAGATAAACATACTCGAGTCATGACGCAGACTCATGTTAGTTTTATTTCCTACTGTCTGCAGGTGGGGAAGCTTTTATTTTTCTATTGTGGGTGGCACTGTTCATACTCTCTCTGTTACATCAAGGGCAACTGCTCAATTTCACTTTCACCATGCCCTGACTACTATAAAAAGGCAGATGATATTTGAGCCTATGATCATTGCTTATATATGGGATGACATGAGGTACTTTGTTTTGATTGATTGTGTAACCAGCCGATAGGTCACACATGGCAGGCCGGCTGACACAATGGAAAATAAATTAACATAGGTAGGGATTGGTCCTCGGAGTCGGAGGAAGGAGCTTGATAACTACATACATTCACAATATATATATATATATATTCACTGAAAAAACCATGGGTTTCACACACGTTATAGTTAGGAATTAGCATTTAAAAAACCTTAGAAATTCAATGAAAAAAACAAAGGTTTCACACATGTTATAGTTAGCTGGACATTTCACTCGTAAAAAACCATTGAAATTCCCCCGTTATAGTTAGTTCAGCTAACTATAACTCGCGCGCCCGCAATGCACTACTGATGACGTCACATATTACATCACTCATGACATGGTCAGTGACATCACTCATGACATCACTGATGACATCTCAAATGACATCACTGATGACATTATCCTTGTGACAGAGTGGTAGACCTCCTCTCACCCTAATATAACCTTTGATACACACATTTAAAAATAGAGACTGAAATTTTCAAAAAAAATGGACATACCAATAACAGTTACAACAACCTATTCAGTAATTCTAAGATCCACATACACATCCACTCATCCACCAACAATCCTATACAGTCACTCATACATGTACTCACACATCATATGTACTCATACACCTAAACATCCTGTAACACAATGCCACTCATTCATAGAGTTACTCACACATAGTCACTCATGCTAATAAAGAATCAAACATCCATTTACTTGCATATACAGTTATACACACACCACCACACTTACTTTTACAGAAACTTACACATACTTAGTCTTTTAAACAATCACTTATAGAAACACATACTTATTCATACAGGAAGTCTACCAATCTCTCACTCTCACATATACTCACTTATAAACACCAATACTCACATATACTAGTTTAAAACATATGTAGTTACTCATAAAGACACTATTGAGACAGTCATTCACTCACTAACACACCCATACACACACTCATCCACCCATACGGTCCTGCACACATGCTGTCTTCAACACATACAAACAGTGAGTCACTCATTCATGCACCTATGCACTACGTAATAACCCCCACCGAACCATGAATACACTCAGACACTCATACTGATACTCAAAAAACCAACTAATAACCTATATAGACACTCATGTAGCTACTCACCAACCCATGCAGCCACTTATATACAAAGTGAGAGACTGATACAGGTATTTACACATTTAAACATTACTCACTTAGCCATGTATTCATAAAGATACACTTAATCAGTCAGTAATACAATCAATTTTTCAAAAACAAATCATCAATTTAGACACTTATATACTCATTTATTCTTCCATCGACCTTGAGATATACATATATTAAACATTTTTAATTTTCAGAAAAACACACATTCTCTGGATGATGTCATCAGTGATGTCATTTGAGATGTCATCAGTGATGTCATGAGTGATGTCACTGACCATGTCATGAGTGATGTAATATGTGACGTCATCAGTAGAGCATTGCGGGCGCGCGAGTTATAGTTAGCTGAACTAACTATAACGGGGGAATTTCAATGGTTTTTTACGAGTGAAATGTCCAGCTAACTATAACATGTGTGAAACCTTTGGTTTTTTCATTGAATTTCTAAGGTTTTTTAAATGCTAATTCCTAACTATAACGTGTGTGAAACCCATGGTTTTTTCAGTGAATTTGCAAGGTTTTTTAAATGCTAATTCCTAACTATAACGTGAGTGAAACCCATGGTTTTTTCAGTGAATTTGCAAGGTTTTTTAAATGCTATTTTTTTTTTTTTCTTCTTTTTTTTTTAACATATTTTTATTTTAATTGTCTATCCTTTTTTAAAGACTATGGTTAAATTTTAAAAATTCTACAATATGTTTTTATTTTACAATTTTTTTAAAATAAACAGGTAAAATTTATTAGCAATACATTTTTTTTTTTTTTTTTTTTACCGTGCGCGTACGGTAAGCGCACGTCTTGCTGTAATTACGTTAGATTTCTACGCTGTTTGCGTTCATTTACGCAATTTGCGTAGATGCACGTCACGCGCGCATAGCGCGTAACGCGTACGCTGCACGCGCACGTTACGCGGAAGTGAAGGGGCGTGCCTGTTTTGCGCATGCGCGCAGGCGCGTGTCTTTTTTACGCGCATGCGTACTTTTGCCGTAAGCGCACCGTAAGCTTACCGTAAGCGTACGGTAGGTCATGTGATCATGAAACACAACTTTTGATTGGTTGAAACTACTTTCAGTTCTAGAACTCTCCTACACCACACCCATTCCCCTCATTTCTGCTTGTGATCCCTTAGGAGAAGGAGCTGGGTTGTCTTTGTGATACGATGGCAGAACAGCAGAGCTCTTCTGAGAGTGAGGCTAGCAGCACTACCTTGAGGCAGAGAGCGAGGAAACAAAAGACCTCTTACATATGGGAGTATTTTACTTTTCCAGAAGGCCAGCAAAAGGTAAATGCACCCTTAGTGACTTGTAAGCTGTGTAAGCGTGTACTTTCAAGAGGGAATCTCGACAGGAAGTATTCCTTTGGGAATCACACCATGATGAGACACCTTAAGGATGTACACAGAAGGACACATGCTCGACTTACTGAAGGTAACCCTTCAGTAAATCAACCAAGCACATCCACAGCAGCTCAGCCTGGACCATCATCTGCAGTGCTGAGTCCTTCTTCTGCAGGTCAGGTGAGCCCTTCATCTGTGGTGGGAGCATCTCCTTTTTCTGGTCCTCTGGAAATTAACCCTCGGTTTGCGAGGGTTGAAGTACGGTGCGCCACTTGTCATGATCTAATTAGTTATAGGGAGACCAGTATTTCCCTAGTGAACAATAAAATAGATCAGCACACTTGTCGTACCATCTAATATTCCCAATCTTTCTTTCCTCTGTCCCTGCATGAACACAACGGCTCTTTTAAGAGCCAACCTTACCTTTCATCTTTTTTTTATATATGTTTTTAAAAACTCTTTTTTTTTTTTTTTTTTACCGTACGCGTAATTTTTTTTTTTTTTTTTTTTAAAACACTAAAAATCAATTATCACATTACAAGGTCCTTGAGAGACTACAATTAAAAACTGAAAATGTGATTGTAGAGAAGTGGAAAAAAGGGACCATGATATTATTGACTTACCATACCCACTCAAAAAAATATTTATTCATTTAAAAAAATGTTTAATTGCTTTAAAAATGGTTCTAGTTTTCGAAAATTTTCTATCTCAATCTGAAAAAAAAGAAAAAAGTATTAATATTTAATAAAACATTTTATAATACAGTACACATATTTACATATTTTTCAAAAAATATTTTTCTCTTTTTTTTGCTGTTTTCAGAATATATTGCATTTCACTATAAATTGTGAAAGCAATTGCATTCATCATTTAACAGCGGGCAAAAAAAAAATTAACAATCTCAAAGATTGTTTTAAAAAAGCCCACAATCTCTTTTTGCATAAACATAACTTTATAGAAATGCATAATATTCTTAAAAAATATCATCTAATATCAATACTTATTTCTTTAAAATACCGTCTGATATTTTTGTTTCATAAGTATAATCACAATAATATATCTCAAATAACTCCACAATACATCTGGTTCCATTTCCTTTAGGCCAAATAGTAATTTTAAAATTCTTTTTTGGTTAAATTTCCAATGGTAATCCAATAAAAATCTAAAGTTTAAATTGTACAGATCTCACCGATTCTCTGTAACATTTTGGTTTCCGAAAGATTTATTAATAATTAAATAAGTCCACAATAGAATTGTTTACCTTTCCGCATGGCCAAATAGTAATTTTAAAAATCTTTTTTGAAAAAATTTCCAATGGCAATCCAATAACATTCCAAAATTTAAATTGTGCAGATGTTACCGATTTTTTCAAAATTTTTGGTTTTCCAAAGTTTCATTAAAAAATGGAAAAATTCCACATTACAATTGGTTACCTTTCCATTAGGCCAAATGATAATTTGTTAAATCTTTTTATTTGTAAATTCCAAATGGTAATCCAATAAAATGGTAAAATTGTTTTGTCCAGATGTTGCCAAATCTCTCTAAAATTTAGGTTTCAGGAAGATTAGATAGGAATTTGCTAAATCAAAAGGCAAACGTTGCTTAAAAATCAATTGGGAATCATTACACAGTGTCCAGCCTTTTTCACATTTAAGATAAACTGTGTAATGACCAGAAGTTACAGTAGGTCCATCATGGAAAATTATTGCAACTGTTACAAAAGTTTTTCCTGAAATTGATAATTGCTGTCCTGTAAACTTCTTTATTAAAGTATCCAATTTTGAACCATCAGCTCTACATCGTTGCATCATTAAAATTACATACTGTCCGTATTCCTTTAAAATTAACGTTGAAAACATGTCAGATTTACACTCACCGCATTGCATGCTATGATTAGCATCTTTAACTAATTTAGCAAAAGTGACTGTTTTACTCTCTGGCAATGTTAAATAAATAAACCTTTCATTATCAACATTAGAGCCACATATATTATAACAGTTTTCACAACTATGTTCCCATTTATAAGAGAGACCAAATAAATTTTCAATGGGAACCCCTTCTTCTTCCAGTACCTGAAGAAAATACATCAAGAATTCCTGTGCGTCTTGCTGTACATTTTGAGAAAACTGTGTTCGTCCTGAACATACATCTAAAACTTGTCTAATTTCAGTAGCACTTTCTATTTGAGTTTTATCATTACTCAGCTTTTCAAAAAGGAGACTCAGCACAGAACAGAATCTTTTTCCCTGATTTACTATTATCTGCTCTTGCAAACTTTCCATATAAAATGCAACATTCAGCACTACATTAGCGTAGCAGTTGACACCAGAGCTATTTTCAAAATGACATCCTACAACCTGTTCTTCATTTTCCTTATTCTTTTTGCTTGCAATTACATCACTCCTCTTTTTTTTCCTCCTCTCTACATCTTCATTACAGATATTCTCATTTCTCCTTTTACGAGAAACTACACGTTTCTCCAACACAGGATACTGACCTAAATGAGGAGCATAGCTTCTTCTTAATCTATTATACTCCTTTACACAATTTGCATCTGCACTAACTTATGAGTCATCAAAGTCTATCATGAATAAACCTGATAATGTTTTCACTCGTGACAAAGCAACATATGCCATACCTTCTTTGAACACAGTTGAACCAATGTTCACAAATGCACAATCTACAGTCAATCCTTGAGACTTGTGAATAGTTACAGCATATGCTAGCGAAAACGGAAACTGCTTCCTACGTACATATAAGTCTTTCACAAGCATGAAACGAACTGAACAACGACAAATGTCTTTAACTTCTTCTATCTGATCAAATTTTATTTTTAAACATTCAATTCCATCTTTTTTCTGATAATTAATAAAACCCACAACTCTTCCCATAGCTCCATTAACTAAACCTTTTTCAACATCCAAATTTCTCCTTAAAAATACTCTACAGTTTATGCAAACATATAGATTTTTTTCTAATCCAGCTGTTTTGGAAATGTTCTTCTCTAGTGAATCCAATTTATTTTTCAGTGTGCCTGTTAATGTGACAGTAATTCTTCCATCCTCAATTTTGTCCACTGCTTCCAATTTCCTGATATCTTCCTTTTCCAATTTCAAAAGCTCCTCATTGAATATTGAGCATTCACGTAGAGTTGGCATTAAGCAGATGACACTTTTCTTTTCTGCAATGTTCTTGTATATCTTCTCTGCAACTATTTCTTCCTTTGGAAATAAATTATGTAGCCGCCGACTCTGTAATGCTTTTTTGCCAGCTTCAGTGAGTAGTCCAATTCTGATATATTTCAGAATACTTCCATATTCTTCATCGTTTGCTTGCCTCATATTAGTAGTAAGTTCCTTGTACTCAAAGAAGGACCAAATATTTGTATTACCGATGCTTCCCAATGACTTCTTCGTGTCTTCATGTGTCACAGTATTAAACACTGGTTGTCCTTTAACTGGAGTAAGTTGCAAAAGATCTCCAAAAACTATGACGTGTTTTCCTCCAAATAACACGTCATAGTCTGTCTTCAGAATTTGCTGCATTCTTAAATGCACAAAGGCAAGCATTAAGTTTGATACCATGCTCACCTCATCAATAATGAGAACTTGCATCTTCTTCAATACTCTTGAAACTTCCAAGCATGCTTCTCCAGTTAGCTTGTTGTATTGTATTTTGTTCTCATGCTCCATTGGTAACATTAGCAAACGATGTAAGGTGATTCCTTTTATGTTATATGCTGCTAACCCAGTTGGAGCAGTAACCACACAAGACAAAGTAGAATCCGTTTTTTTCTGTAGGTAGCTTCTGATGACTTTTATTAGGAAACTTTTTCCAGTTCCAGCTTGTCCGCTTACATACATCCTGATTGGATGAAATGATGTGCATGAGCACTCTTTTTTTTCATGTAGAAATCCGTGATTAATTTTGTTTCTGATCTCTTCATAAATTTGTTGCTGCTCTTCGTTCAGTTGTCTTTCCAAATTTTGTAAATCTATAAATTCTTCTTGAGGTTGATTCATAGCCGTTTCCACTTCATTCATGGCTATTGATGCTTCATTTTCAACGATTGGTTGTCCTAGGGGATCTTGACTGAGTGTTCCTGAACTTTGGCTGTCCTGAGAACTGTCTCTAGCTATTTCTGCTGCAATTGTAGTTTCCTGTTCAATTTCTTAATTTAACATTTGCAGATAAGTTGTGAATGTACTGCATTGTATGCTGTCTTTGCAAGCATTAAAAGAATCTTCATAGCTTTGAAATTCTCCCAGTAGTTCATCCTCTGTACGCCATGGTTTAAACAGCTGTAAAAGAGCCAAGTAGTAAAATTCCTTTTTGTCAGTAGTGTCGCAACTCAGCTTCCTGTGATTTATCAAACTTCCTTTTGTTTGCTTCACCAAACATCCTTCCTCACCAATGACTTTATATTTTCCATTGTTGATGTCTTCTGCGGCTTTCCGTGAATAAATGTAGTTCTGCAGCACTTCATAGAGACACATGTCTCAGATGATGACTTCTTTTGGGATAATATGTGTCCAACATGTTTGATTTCAAAATATCTGTACTTTCTGGGTCATTCTCGGCCAAATATTCAATTTCTCCAACAGATTTCAGTACCCGATTTCTCATTGCTGCAAGGCCTAAACTTGCCCAAATTATTCTTCTTGATTTCGAGTAGAGACTTGCAGAAGATAACCTATCTGAACATTCGTAGGATCCAATTTCTCGATGCGATAACATCTTCAAACTGAAACTGTACAGCTTCTTACTGACAGTTTTCTCGTGAGAAATCTCTTCCACACATTTCCTTCAATTCTGTTTTTTCTGATTTCGTAATGTAAGACGTTACATATCGAGCAACAGCAATGGAATTGTCAGCTACATACTGTATATCCATGTTTGCATTCCACATCAATAAAATGACTGGGTTGTAGTCATTTATATTTTTTGATTCTTCTTTTCTTTTAAGGTTGTAGGTATTCTTAGGTGATTTTCTTGTGATAGTATGTCTCACAGATGACATAAAACTGTTTACTCTTCCATTTGAAAGAACAGGTCTAGGAAATCCAAATCGACATTTAGGTGCCGATCACGATCCGGTAAAAAATTCCCCCGTGCGACTCGTATCGGGTCTTTTTACCGTACGAATCGTACAAGTGCCGTACGAACTGGCAATCACGATTCGCATGGTAAAAAGTCCATACGAACCGCACCGGGAATCATTCCCCACACGTCCTCGGGTCGGAAAATGTGTCCGACACGTCCTCGGACGATTTACCTTACAAACGTAAAAATCCAAGTCCGACCGAGGAATCACGATCCATCCCGTGCGTCCGAGCCTACAACCGTATGGAAAAAACACCGTCCGCACCGAACACCAATAGCAACCATGGAGACATGTGCCCGCATACGCGCCCAACACTCCCCCCAGCCCCCGTACGTCCGACACGTACCCCCCGTATATGTATACCCCCACCCGTCTATGTACACCCCAGTACGTTCCAGTCGTACCCCCACCCCAGTACGTGTCGTACCACCGTCAATGTACACCCCCCCACCCCTGTACGTGTCGTACCACCATCTATGTACACCCCAGTACGTTCCAGTCGCACCCCCACCCCAGTACGTGTCGTACCCCCCGTGTACCTACACCCCAGTACGTTCGAGCCACACCCCCACCCCAGTACGTGTCACAGCCCCGTCTACCTACACCCCAGTACGTTCCAGTCGTACCCCCACCCCAGTACGTGTCGTACCCCCCGTGTACCTACACCCCAGTACGTTCGAGCCACACCCCCACCCCAGTACGTGTCATAGCCCCGTCTACCTACACCCCAGTACGTTCCAGTCGTACCCCCACCCCAGTACGTGTCGTACCACCGTCAATGTACACCCCCCCACCCCTGTACGTGTCGTACCACCGTCAATGTACACCCCCCCACCCCTGTACGTGTCGTACCACCGTCAATGTACACCCCCCCCACCCCTGTACGTGTCGTACCACCGTCAATGTACACCCCCCCACCCCAGTACGTGTCGTACCACCGTCAATGTACACCCCAGTACGTTCCAGTCGTACCCCCACCCCAGTACGTGTCGTACCACCGTCTATGTACACCCCAGTACGTTACAGTCGTACCCCCACCCCAGTACGTGTCGTACCACCGTCAATGTACACCCCCCACCCCTGTACGTGTCGTACCACCGTCAATTTACACCCCCCCACCCCTGTACGTGTCGTACCACCGTCAATGTACACCCCCCCACCCCAGTACGTGTCGTACCACCGTCAATGTACACCCCCCACCCCTGTACGTGTCGTACCACCGTCTATGTACACCCCCCCACCCCTGTACGTGTCGTACCACCGTCTATGTACACCCCAGTACGTTCCAGTCGTACCCCCACCCCAGTATGTGTCGTACCACCGTCAATGTACACCCCCCCACCCCAGTACGTGTCGTACCACCGTCAATGTACACCCCCCACCCCTGTACGTGTCGTACCACCGTCTATGTACACCCCCCCACCCCTGTACCTGTCGTACCACCGTCTATGTACACCCCAGTACGTTCCAGTCGTACCCCCACCCCAGTACGTGTCGTACCACCGTCAATGTACACCCCCCCACCCCTGTACGTGTCGTACCACCGTCTATGTACACCCCAGTATGTTCCAGTCGTACCCCCACCCCAGTACGTTCCTGGCGCACCCCCAACACAACCTCCTAAGTACGGAGCGCACCCCATGCCCCAACATCACAACCGCATGTACGAGTCGTACAAAGCCACACACAAGGACCAAATCGTACAACCAAATGGCCCATGTACACACCGTACACACGCTCAAAACGCACGTACACAACAAGGACAAAACAAAACAACTCAACAATACACCATTCGAAAGGCACACAGCCACTAAACATGGCCAACAACCACTAAAATAACACAATCACTGACCTGCAACTGTCAAAAACAAACAGAGGCCCAATACACCACCACTCCTTATAACACACCCACCCAAAATTCAAACACTGCCACACCCACCCATGGACCAATAAAAAGGGCCCACACACACAAACCATGAGCCTTTGCAACAGACTCACTGCTGCCAGACACCACAGAACCAGACTACAAGCAACACCACACCTTACACTTGCACACCTTCACACGACCACCCTCACAAACACCCTCTCATCACATTCACACACACACACAACCATCCACACCCCCCCCCAACATCCACACACCCCCCACACCCACACCATCCCCACCCACATCCCTCACCATGCCCACTACCAAGAATCCAAAGTTCAGTCACCGAGAGTTGGAGGTCCTTGTTGATCAAATCCTCAGAGTCGAGCCACAGATCTTTGGAACATTGGTCAGAAGCACCAGCCAGGCAGCCAAAACAGCCATGTGGCAGACCATCGTCGATGCTGTGAATGCTGTTGCGGACACCAGGAGGACCAAGCAGGATTGCCAGAACAGGTGGTACGATCTGCGGAGGAGGGTCAGAGCCAAGAGGCAGGAGGAACACGACCAGGCCAACGCCACCGGAGGAGGGCCCTCCCGCAGACCCGTACAGTACCATCCCTGGGAGGAGAGGGTGATGGCCATACTGCCGGTGGAGGCAGTTGAAGGAGTAGAAGGACTCCGAGACCCGGGTGAGTACACAAACAACGCACCTCACATGGGGGGAACTGCAACCACAACCAAAATTAATAACAGGCACGCAACCACCACAAGCCATCGCATTACTCAACCACACTCCATGAGCAGGCACATGCCACTGCTGCCACCATGCCCCATGCACCCAGCTGGACAATGTCAAGTCACAGGCCACAGAAGACAACAACACATGACACGGTAACCCGGATGTCGGGAGGCTGGGCACCAAGAATCACATAGTGCGACTCCAAAGCAGACAACAATGCCCTCTGCCCATATGGCCTAGGTCACAGCCAGACAAACACTGTGTCCCAACACAGGAATGACTTGCCAGCAAATGGCGGATGCCTTGCATCAACACATGGGGGTGAAGGCACTGTTTTGCACATGCCAGCAGCTAATGAACAGCCAACAGTGTGAAAGAGTGGCAGCACACACCACCACAGCAGCAGCGCACAGACACACAGCAGACAAAATGGGTGCCTGGAGATCAGAAACAAACTCACATCAACAGGCCAAGGGCCACTCAAAGATCTGCTAACAGTGTGTGCCCAGGAAGCTGGGCCAAGGTGACAGAGGGTGACACATGGAGGGAGGGAGAGGGGGACACAGAGGGAGGGAGAGGGGGACTGAGAGGGAGGGAGACACAGGAAGATGGACAGAGGGAGGAGGCTGACACACAGAGGGAGGGAGAGGGGGACAGAGAGGGAGGGAGAGGGGGACAGAGAGGGAGGGAGACACAGGAAGATGGACAGAGGGAGGAGGCTGACACACAGAGGGAGGGAGAGGGGGACACAGAGGGAGGGAGACACAGGAAGATGGACAGAGGGAGGAGGCTGACACACAGAGGGAGGGAGAGGGGGACACAGAGGGAGGGAGACACAGGAAGATGGACAGAGGGAGGAGGCTGACACACAGAGGGAGGGAGAGGGGGACACAGAGGGAGGGAGAGGGGGACACAGAGGGAGGGAGAGGGGGACACAGAGGGAGGGAGAGGGGGACAGAGAGGGAGGGAGAGGGGGACAGAGAAGGAGGGAGACACAGGGAGAGCAAATCAGTCCTGTGGTGTGTGGGAATGTCTGCTCGTCAGCAGGTGGACTGCGTGCATGTAGACAAGGGTGGCCAGTGCCAGAACCCCCCCTCTTCATCATGGCAAAACGCAGGGCCATGTCACAACCTGTACACGAGCACAAGGACAGCCACCTGCATCATATGAGTGTGTGGATCCACTCCATGTGCACATGTACAGTGCTACAAGGAAGGCGCAAATGCATAGCTCGGCACACATGCACACTCCACTGCTGACTGCAGTCACACTTGACGCAGCAAGTAAGACTGTGCCACACATAGTTAAAGGGGCCAAATTGGTGCCCAAGGGACACACACATGCACAAGTGCACTGTGAGTGGAATGCAAGACAGATCCTAATTCCAAGAGGAAATGTGCCAACTTTGTAACGGATGAAACATGGATGTTGCATGGATCAAAATTAACATTTTCTCTCTCACACACAGGTCAACGTCGTGCTGCACCCCCCAACACTGGGGGGGAACACTCACAGGACCCGGATCTGCAGGAGACCGATCCCACCGGCAGCGACCACTCTCACCACTCTGCGGACGACCCCGACCGACCTGGCCCCTCTGGTGTCCAACCACCTGCAGCACCTGCGTCAGGTACAACCGTGCCAACCACCACCCCCACTCCTGCCACATCCCAGGAGACACCCAGGATCCCTGCCCCAACACCACAATGCAGCCAGGCTCGCCAGGAGGGACACGGTGTCCCGGGCACCCAGGAGGAGGCAGGCGACAACGCCAATGCCACCCCTCAGGGGTCCCGGAGACCCGATGTGCCCACAAGTGCAGGCCAGACGCAAGTGGGCAGGGGTGGTGGGAGTGGAGGACGGCGGAGGCGCGAGCCTGACCAGTTGGCTGGGGATCCGGTATTTTCACATGTCCGTAACATCCTGGACTCATACCGGCAGGACACCACGGGCATGGCCCAGGTTGTGTCCGTCCTCGAGGGGATCAAGGTCCAGCAGGCCCAGCAACATGCGGAGCTAATAGCCTGTCTACAGCTACACCAACGGAGGATGGAGGACAGACAGGCTGAGCAAGTGACGGCGCCTCAGGGGATTCACGCTGAACTCCGTCGGATGGCCGACAACATGGCCGACCCTCCCTGTGCCAGAAGGCGGAGAACATCACCACCCACAGGGAGGGATCATGAGGAGGAGGAGGAAACATCCGACGGAGCATCCCAGACGTCGTCACGGCCTGCTGCTGAGGTTCCCCACAGGAAGCCGGGTCGTCCACGGAAAGGACCGTGAGGGTGGCTGCTACATCACCATCTCCCAGGACACCTGGCCTGGCACCTGGCCCACTGGAGCAACAGCATCACAGCATCAAGAGACATTCTCTGCCACATGGCCCTGCTGGTCACTGGCTGACCAATGTTGACAAAGACTGTGGCATGGACTCTGAGGATTTCCAATGGCAAGGACACCAACTCCCCTACTGAACTTTGGATTCCCTAATCCCGGAAAGCCCCCCACTTTGTCCCCCCCCCCCCCCTAATAAATCACACTATTAAGAGTAGATGCCTGCTGGTAGCATTATTACCTAACATGTGTCTTGTACAGTCTAAACATGCCTGAGTCATCTGTTCACTTCAACCATCCACACCCTGGGGCCTGAGTCTGGCACAGGACACATGGGTCACAGTTTATTAGGCAAGACAGACATGGAGCACCATACACACCCGTGATGTGCAGAACCAGCTGAGGGGGTGGCCGAACAACCGTGCTGACAGACACATTGAGTACAGCAACAGTCATGCGCAGAGGTCAGGGAACCTGGCCCGTGTCCTGGGGGGCACCCAGGTACGTGTAGACAGGTGGCAGAACCATGTCCTGCAAGCTTGAGTCCGGTGGATGCAGAGAATGGGGGCCTGGACAACGTTGGATGCATGGGGATGGCACATGTCACACTACCCACACAGTCATGGACATCATGCCCAATACACAGTCTCAGCACACACACACAGCTTGCATCTTGCCACTCGACACATTGACACATAGCCACAATCTGGGAATACCATGCCAGACATGCAGGATGCACCGTGCCAACACACCAGCATTGACTGAGCAGAGGCACCTTGGAGGCATAGGGACACCTTTAATAGTCATGTTTTTGGGATTGCAGAGGCAACTTGAAGTACACATGAACACATCATGTGGAGTAACATGTGGCTCAAACACTGGCACCCCCCTTCTGCAGCACAAATGCGTGATAGCCATGGTACTGGCACACAAGCGTCGGCTAACAGCTAAATACCCACAGCTGCACACGGAGAGCCTGCCATACACCATAGATCCGCTGATGTGGAAGTCACACGCCATGTCAAGCCAATGTCAACCGTATGTGTCCGAGGGCAGTGTCACACACATTGATGCCATCATCACAATCCACCATCCCATCACTGATGACTGACAACCAGGCAGCCCATCTATTCTGGTGTACCCAGCTGCATGTCGTGTCCCATGGGGATGCAACATGACTGCAGAGGAACCAAACCCCGACCTGGGCAGTGTGCACACATCGTGAACAACTGCCACACCCAATACACCCCAGATGCATCCCTTACCCCATGGAGACTTCCAAACGTGTCCGTGCCTGTAACGCTGAGTCAGCCCACGATGCCATGTCCATGAGGAATAGCAGTGCCACAACAATGCAACCAGCAGATGGCATGCGCAGGTACCTGGGGAAGAGAGACACACAAGAAGTCAGCCACAAAAAGCACAGCCACTTGCATGTGCATTGACTCGACACATGTATGGATGACAACATGCTAGGTCACAATTATGACTGGGGAAATACTACCATCACTGCCACCATCACTCCAGTGACACACCCACACACACCTCTGACTCACGTGCCATACATGCAGGTGGACACACACATCACAACACATGCCACACGGGGACCAAGGCGTGCACACTCAGACACTGGTACTCACCACTAAGCAAAGAAGTCGCGTATGAGCCGAGTCCGGATGTCCTCTTGCGGCTCCACATCCTCCACATCACTAGCCCCATTGCCAAGCCCTTCGTCCTCCACGGGTGGATGGTCCTCGTCATGTTGATTCAGGATGAGTGGCACAGCTCTTTCAACTGCCATGTTGTGCAGCATGCAGCAGACCATGAAGATCTTGCAAACCTTTGCCGGGGCATATGGGAGTGCGCCGCCGGTCTTGTGGAGGCACCGGAATCGGCTCTTCAGCATGCCAAACGTCCTCTCTATCACTCGCCTTGTCCGCCCATGGGCGGTGTTGTAGCGGAGCTGGGCCGGCGTGATGGGGTTGCGGAGAGGTGTCAGCAGCCAAGGCATGTTGGGATAGCCAGCGTCCCCTACATGGGAAGCACATGGACATCGTTAGAACTGGCGAAGCGGTAGTGCTGCTCGGCCAAACAGAATACAGGACAGACAGACTGTACCCACCAACAACACATGCTCGTTCGTTGCGCAGCTGCATCATCATATCAGGCATCCCGCTACGCCTCATGATGTAGGCATCGTGTGCTGATCCTGGGAAACGAGCACAGACATGTGAAATCACCATGTTGGACAGACACACCACAAGGGCATTGATGGAGTGGTAGTGCTTCCGATTGCGGTACGCCACCTCCCGTGCGTGTGGTGGTACCAAACCTACATGTGTCCCATCTATGGACCCAATGACATGGGGCATCCCTCCCAGGGCATAGAAACCACGCTTGACCTCAGTCATCTGTTCAGGGGTTGGGAACTTGATGAAGTCATCCAGGTGAATCAACATGGCCTCCAAGAAATCATGCAGCACACCGCTGAACATGCTCTGGGACATGCCACCAACATGAGCTATGGTATTTTGGAAGGTACCCGTGGCAAGGAAATGTAGGGCAGCCATTACCTTCAGCTGGGGTGTCAGTGCCGTAGGATACCTGTGCTGCGGTTGCAGGTGTGGTGCCAGTCTCGCCGTCAGCTCCAGAATCAACGGTTGGGTGAAGCGGTAGAGCCGGATCCTGTCATTCTCCTGCATGGTGGCCAAGTCTGGAATTCTTCGGGCAACAGGAGGCGCTCTGCAGTAATTTGGAAGTGACAAGGAAGAGTGAGTGCACTACGAGAACAACTCATGTCTACTGAGCACATGTAAATCTGGCAATACACACATGCCACATAGGGAGTCAGGCATGTGCTACATGCCCAGGACACGTATGGATGCAAGGTGACACTCCTTCCAAGACCCAGCTACACACGGTGATTGAGAACCTCCCCATGCCACGCCATGGAAATAGCTGTGTCCCAGTGCAAGTGCACTGCCCGACGCAAGACAGGAGTGACATACACCCACACATCAGCAGAAGTGTGATGCCGATTGCAGAGACTGGCAGCGGAACACTTGAGCCACAGGTCACATGACATTACACTAGTCCAGCCCACACACCTTGCCATGAAGGTGCACATGTCATGACTCACCACACATTCCTTGTGAGTTTGCTGACATGGCCTTGTCACGCTACTCCGTGTCCCTTGCATACATGTGCACCTCACATCCGAGAACACATGTGGCATGGTGTTGGGAACAGTGTGCAATGACAATCTACACACAGCCACATGTTGGTTGCTGCAACGGCTGCAGCTTTTGAGGGTGCTACAACATCAACCTGATGTAAATCCCGGACACATATATGGCATAGTCACATTGTGCACTGTGGGTAGTGATAAGTCATGTGTCATGAACCCTGTACCTGGCATCATGGGACACTTCCGTGTGTTGGTGTCGGTGCCATGCCAGTGACGCTCACCCCAAGTGCGCAGTCCCACATGCACACATGTCAAAGGAGTCAAGGGCATGCCTGGCACACATTGCACCCTCACACAGTACACATGTACACATCTCATCATACATCTGGTGCCTTCTCCACTCAGGAGGCATGTTCCACATCACAGCCTGTGACACCTGTGCCCCACACATGTGGTAATGCACAGACGATGCCTTGATGTCCATTCCTGGACAAGTATGTCCATCCATGGACAAGTATGTCCGCCCTATTCCTACATGTGTGTCGCCTATCACCACAGTGATGTGTAAAATCCGCCGTACTGCTGCTGAGAGGGCCTGTGCATGTTCCCAAATCACTGTGGGAGTGCTGCCGTATGTGTACCCATCGTGATGGCGAGCGTAGATGCGAGTGTACGGTCCGTGTCACTACGGGTACGCATACGCGTGCAGACCCATAGTGATGGATAGCGTAGATGCGAGTGTATGGCCCTATCACTATGGGTCTGCACTCGTATGCGTACCCGTAGTGGTACGGACCGTACACTCGCATCTACGCTCACTATCACTATGGGTCTGCACGCGTATGCGTACCCGTAGTGGTACGGACCGTACACTCGCATCTACGCTCACTATCACTATGGGCCTGCACGCGTATGCGTACCCGTAGTGGTACGGACCGTACACTCGCATCTACGCTCACTATCACTACGAGTACGCATACGCGTGCAGACCCATAGTGATGGAGAGCGTAGATGCGAGTGTACGGTCCGTACCACTACGGGTACGCATACGCGTGCAGGCCCATAGTGATAGTGAACGTAGATGCGAGTGTACGGTCCGTTCCACTACGGGTACGCATACGCGTGCAGACCCATAGTGATGGAGAGCGTAGATGCGAGTGTACGGTCCGTACCACTACGGGTACGCATACGCGTGCAGGCCCATAGTGATAGTGAGCGTAGATGCGAGTGTACGGTCCGTTCCACTACGGGTACGCATACGCGTGCAGACCCATAGTGATGGAGAGCGTAGATGCGAGTGTACGGTCCGTACCACTACGGGTACGCATACGCGTGCAGGCCCATAGTGATAGTGAGCGTAGATGCGAGTGTACGGTCCGTTCCACTACGGGTACGCATACGCGTGCAGACCCATAGTGATAGTGAGCGTAGATGCGAGTGTACGGTCCGTTCCACTACGGGTACGCATACGCGTGCAGACCCATAGTGATGGAGAGCGTAGATGCGAGTGTACGGCCCTATCACTATGGGTCTGCACGCGTATGCGTACCCGTAGTGGTACGGACCGTACACTCGCATCTACGCTCACTATCACTATGGGTCTGCACGCGTATGCGTACCCGTAGTGGTACGGACCGTACACTCGCATCTACGCTCACTATCACTATGGGCCTGCACGCGTATGCGTACCCGTAGTGGTACGGACCGTACACTCGCATCTACGCTCACTATCACTACGAGTACGCATACGCGTGCAGACCCATAGTGATGGAGAGCGTAGATGCGAGTGTACGGTCCGTACCACTACGGGTACGCATACGCGTGCAGGCCCATAGTGATGGAGAGGGTAGGCATGCATGTACGGGCCGTTGGCATGCATTTGGGGTGCCCTAGGGCCCCCACATGCACCGTACCTGTGTGTGATGCTCCAAATTACATAGGGGACAAGTATTAAGGCCTACATGCATGCTGGTTGTCATGGAGACCAAGTTCAAAATTCGAAATTGTTCTGGAAGGTGCACAGCAGAAGTCAGTTGGAATTTGTCTACTTTGTTGCAATGTGTTTGTGGGGCTGACATCATGCAGGAGAATGAAACTGATAGAGAACACACAGACTGCTAGGTTTGTAGGGATTGGTGGAAACATAGGATGCAAATGTGAGTGACCAATCTCTCTGTACTCCTGTGCATGAGACTGGGCAGAAGGGCACATATAAGGCAGCCAGGTCCCATGAGGGAGCACTTGCCTGCACATCTTTGCATTCGTCGACCCAGCTGCTGCTACTGATTCCCTGGAACCATGTCAAGGGCTGTGGAGAGGACACAGCCATTCACCCTGGAGAGAACATGGCTCTGCTGGATGTGATCCTCCCACAGTACCCCATGCTGTATGGGCGACCAGGGTATCAGGTGAGTGCATAGGCCACTGCCACAGACTGTCCCTATGTTGTGACTGTGACTTCTGCCATTGCGTCCAGGTGTAACACACATGCCATGTACTGTCGGGGGGGTCCCAGGGGGGGGTGCCTGATGTCTCCCAGCAGTGCCCTGAGACAGGAGGGGTGGGGGCCTATCACTCACAGCAGTGCCCTGAGACAGGAGGGGTGGGTCCAGAGTGCTCCCAGCAGTGCCCTGAGACAGGAGGGGTGGGTACAGTGTGCTCCCAGCAGTGCCCTGAGACAGGAGGGGTGTGTGCCTATCACTAACAGCAGTGCCCTGAGACAGGAGGGGTTGGTACAGAGTGCTCCCAGCAGTGCCCTGAGACAGGAGGGGTGGGTACAGAGTGCTCCCAGCAGTGCCCTGAGACAGGAGGGGTGTGTGCCTGTCACTAACAGCAGTGCCCTGAGACAGGAGGGGTGGGTGTGATGCACAGTGTGAGCCTTGATCATTGATTGTGATATTGCCATCATTCCACCTGTGTACCCACTGTGGCACGTAGTGCTTTTTCCCCTCAACAGGGGATGATGTCCCTATGACAAAGGTGCAATGCGTTGGCTGCATGACATGCCTTGTTGTAACCAGCTAATTTGTACCCATATGTCTCTCTGTGACATGTGGCTGGTGTATTGATGTGGTGTCACTTGTTCTACCTCACAGGTAGGCGCCACTGCCAAGGAGCAGATCTGGCTGACCGCCGTCAGTGCCGTGAGGCGTGTGGATGGTCGGAGGCGGAGCCTTCCCCAGGTGAGGAAACGCTGGCAGGATATCCGGTGCTGGACGCGGAGGATTGCACGGCTCCTGCTGGGGGACTCACCTGAGAGCCACAAGAACCGCGGCCGCCGCCGTCTGAGCCACCTCCACAGGCGTGTGCTGCCGGTGGTCTTTCCAGACCTGGAGAGGCGCTTACAGGCGATGCAGCAGCCGGAAGGGGGTAGGTACATGTGTGTTTGTTGTGTGTCACCGGCATTTGTAAGGGCACAGTAGCATGAATTCACTGGCAGGGTTTAAAGGTAATGTGCAGATCCTGTTTGCCCCATTATAGCGCTGTGCCCCTGCCACCCTTCCCCTCCTTGCAATGTGTTCCCTGGTCTGTGTGTAGTCACTCCTCCACAGGGTAATGTAGGCTGGCGCTTTGTCCACGGGAACAATGTCTGTAGCATCATGTGTGGGGGTGGTGTGTAACAGGTTGTGGGACATTGCCTGTGCACTGTCAAGTTCACTGCATGTGGGTTCCATATCAGTTGGCACTGATGCTGACTCCAGACATGGGAGTTGGTCTCTCATGTGTCATGCCTTACAGCGCGCATGTCCCATGTAGTGGCCTGTGACATGATGTGCATGAGTGTGCGATACACATAGTGCAGGGATGGTGACGTGTGTTGCAGTCATTACCATTCAGTAGCATGTAGTTGCGTGCCCACTACTGTCCCCTGGGGCACCTTTTCCTCAGTGGTGTATGTGTCATCATAAACGTGGCCACTGTCAGTGTCTACAGCGTAAGTTGTGCTCTCTGCCATTGTCCCCTGTCACCATGTATATAGACGTGCTATTTTGTACAGGTGTCCACTGTGCAGCCTGACCTGATTGTCCTTCTTCATACTCACAGTTGCCAGTGCCTGTGTGTCTTGCTATACTCATCTGAGGATGGGCACTGGTACCACATTATTTGTACAGGCGCACCTTGGCTGTTTGGCGTTCAATCTCGCTTTTTGCCTGCCCCTGTGTGTATCACCCAGACTATGAGATGTTGGTGCCACCTGTGTCTCAACAATTTGCCTCGTGTAGGGTCTTGTTGGGGCGGGCAATGCCTATGTGTTAAATCCTGATTACCACTTGCTGGGTCTGGGCAGTGTGTGATGTGTCTGGACACACACGCAATGTGCAGTGACAGAGTCATGTTGTGCATGTTTTCAGCATTACCTATGCAGCATGTGTCTCAAGTTCATGGATATGGTCCCTGGTCATGGGTATTTTCGCCAACGCTGTGTGGTGCAGATGCAGTGCTGGATTGTCCCCAGGGCCTGGGTGCTATGTCAGACTCCTTTTCCTGTGTTTAGCTATTGTCTCATGCTCTCCATGGTATTTCAGTGGCATGGTGGCTCAACCAACTGTGTGTTTCATGCCCTACATCGGTACCCTGTTCAGTAGATGTTAGGGATCTTCCTTTTCAGGCCATGCAATGTTACCTATGTGGATTGGACTCATGTGACAGATGTGTACAGATGTCTGATTATTTCTGTCTCTCCACCCTGCCCACAGCATCGTCGGGGGACACAGAGGGAGACATGGACACAGACCAGGCGGAGGGACCGAGCACCAGTGCCAGCCGTGACATCGGGTCTGGCACATCGAGTGGTACAGAGGCGGAGGAGAGTGTGGCCGAGGACCTGTCGACTGGCACATCAGACTACGAAGCTGACAGGTCCGGGGACGATGTCTCCGAGTGGGCGGAGGCTGCACCAGCAGCTGACAGCGGAACAACACCTCGCACCGCCCCCTCAGTTTCCACCAGCCGCCTCCCACTTGCTCGTGTCCCTTCCCAGCGTGCCCGGTCACAGCATGTCTCCTTCCTGCCAGGCACCGCACCCCCTGCCCCTGTCTCCACTGCTGCCGCCAATGCAGAGTCTGTGGACATCCAGCGGCAACTGCAGGTTGGTCAGGCTGCGATCCTTAATGTCCTCCATGCCCACGGCAAAACCCTCACCAACATCGAGGCTTTCTTGGAGGGCATTCATTCATCGCAGGCTGACCAACGCAACTTGCTGAGGTCCATCGACTCCACACTGACTGCAGCAGTGGGTCTCCTGCAGCGCGACCTCCCCCCACCTACCCCTGCCCCATCCACACTTCCCGCTCCCATGCCTGTCACACGTACACCCAGACGTCGGCATGCACCCACATCAACGGACACGGGCACCACACCAGCAGGGAAGGTCCACCGCACTCCTCCTGACACGCACACACAGGGTGAGGTAGGCACACCCACTGGGTCGGGGGGCAAACGTGTGACACGCAGCCATAGTGGGAGTCCGCATTCCACCCAGTCCACTCCCTCCAAATCCTCTCCCCTCAGCTCTCCTGGCCACATCTCCCCCAAGGACACCTTCATGGCCGCTCTGTCCCTGAGCCCCACAGTTACACCACCACGCAAGCGGTCAAGGAGGTCCCCGGTCAGGGTGGTTGAGTCTCCCCCCCTGTCTCCACCCTCCCCCGGTGGCGCTGCGACCCATCCCTCTGACCCCCCCCTCCTTGGGGCCTGAGGTCCCTTCGGGTGCAGGGGACTCCCTGGAGGACCTTGCAAAGGTGTGTAGTGCCATCCTGGCCTCCGCCTTTGGCACTGACCCACCCCCTGTGGTGGAGTCCTCCATCCCTGCACCCACAACGCCGCCCCTTTGCCCTGATGTCCCTGCGGTGCCTGTTGCTTCTCCCCCCCCTGATGCCCTCACCAGTGTGGAAGACGATGCCATTTGACTGTGCAGGCAATGTAGGGGACACGCATCCCACTGTGTCCCCCATCCAGCTGAGAATCATTGACTGCCCTATGGGCTTTGTGAAGATTGAACTGCCTGCGATCCACGGACATTGTGCTCATGCTGAATAAAGCTTAATTTTGTTTTCATTATCACACTACTGCTATGCTGGTATTGGTGTTGGTGGGGCTGCTACATGGTTTTGGGTGGTGTGTAAGGGTTTGGGTGTGTGGGATGTGTAGTAGTGTACTGCTCATTGGTGGGACCCTGTGATCTGTGTGCCATCACAAGGTGTTGGCTAACTTTCTTTGTTCATGTAAGCAGTTACTGCATGGTGCACTTGTCCCAGGGTGTATTCCTTCCTCTGTGTACCCAGCTTTCTTCCCTGCAGGGTGTTCCCAATGTTTAGCGCAGAGCTGTGTCTACATGAGCTGTGTGTGTGACGGAGCTCTTCTACTTTGGCCATGCATGCAGGGCCATGTCTCCACCTGCGACAATCGTGGCATCCTTGGTGATCACTGTACTTGTGTGTGGAGTCTGTTGACATGAGTTCATGGGGACATGTTCCCTTGTAGCCAGTATGCATGTGGATAATTCTGGCATCACACACATGTGTTACACCCCTCCTGTATCAGGGCACTGCTGGGAGTGATGGGCACCCACCCCTCCTGTCTCAGGGCACTGCTGGGAGGACTCCACACCCACCCCTCCTGTCTCAGGGCACTGCTGGGAGGACTCTGCACCCACCCCTCCTGTCTCAGGACACTGCTGGGAGGACTCCACACCCACCCCTCCTGTCTCAGGGCACTGCTGGGAGGACTCCACACCCACCCCTCCTGTCTCAGGGCACTGCTGGGAGGACTCCACACCCACCCCTCCTGTCTCGGGGCACTGCTGGGAGGGCTCTGCACACACACCTCCTGTCTCTGGGCACTGCTGGGAGGACTCTGCACACACCCCTCCTGGGTCTGGACACTGCTGGGGGGACTCTGCACACACCCCTCCTGGGTCTGGACACTGCTGGGAGGACTCTGCACCCACCCCTCCTGTCTCAGGGCACTGCTGGGAGGACTCTGCACACACCCCTCCTGGGTCTGGACACTGCTGGGAGGACTCCACACCCACCCCTCCTGTCTCAGGGCACTGCTGGGAGGACTCTGCACCCACCCCTCCTGTCTCAGGGCACTGCTGGGAGGACTCCACACCCACCCCTCCTGTCTCTGGGCACTGCTGGGAGGACTCTGCACATACCCCTCCTGGGTCTGGACACTGCTGGGGGGACTCTGCACACACCCCTCCTGGGTCTGGACACTGCTGGGAGGACTCTGCACCCACCCCTCCTGTCTCAGGGCACTGCTGAGAGGACTCTGCACACACCCTCCTGTCTCTGGGCACTGCTGGGAGGACTCTGCACACACACCTCCAATTTCTGGATATGTACGCTTGGGACATACACGGTGTGGGTGCGCTCCATGCATTCGAGGTGAGGGTACGGGTCGTACTTACACTGTTGGGGTGGGGGGTACGCTCCATGCATACGCGGTTGGGGGTACGGGTCGTACTTACACTGTTGGCATGGGGGGTACGCTCCATGCATACGCGGGTGAGGGTACGGGTCGTACTTACACTGTTGGCATGGGGGGTACGCTCCATGCATACGCGGGTGGGGGTACGGGTCGTACTTACACTGGTGGGGGTGGGGGTACTGTCCGTACGTCCGCGGGTGAGGGTTCGAGTCGTACTTACACTGTTGGGGTGGGGGGTACGCTCCATGCATACGCGGTTGGGGGTACGGGTCGTACTTACACTGTTGGCATGGGGGTTACGCTCCATGCATACGCGGGTGAGGGTATGGGTCGTACTTACACTGTTGGGGTGGGGGGTACGCTCCATGCATACGCGGGTGGGGGTACGGGTCGTACTTACACTGTTGGCATGGGGGTATGCTCCATGCATACGCGGGTGGGGGTACGGGTCGTACTTACACTGTTGGCATGGGGGGTACGCTCCATGCATACGCGGGTGGGGGTACGGGTCGTACTTCCACTGTTGGCATGGGGGTACGGTCCGTACGTCCGCGGGTGAGGGTTCGAGTCGTACTTACACTGTTGGGGTGGGGGTACGCTCCATGCATACGCGGGTGGGGGTAGGGTCCGTACATATCCGTCCCCACGCTATGTGATGCTTGTGCGGGCCGTACCGAGGCCTTTGCCACGTGGGTACGATCCGTCCCGCCATTGTTGGGGTGACGTGTGTGTGGGCGTGGTACGACTCGTACCCACGCTCTTGAGGCGTGGGTACGGGACGTACCTGTCTGGTTGTGTTGCCGGTTCGCGTGGTGACGGACTTCCGTTGTGGCGGTCGCTGGCTTATCAGGACACACCCCCACCCCCTCGTGGTGACCAGGGCATGGGAGTCAGGTATGTCCAGGCCATGTGTGACTTATGTGGTTGTTTTGTGGTCTGCCCTGGTCGTGCCACCCCCACCCCACCCCACTTTCCCCCCTCCCTTAGTTATTCTGACCTTCTGCGGCGTCTGCGTCGGTGCCTGTAGAGCAGGTGGACTGCTATGAGGGCAGGGATGACTCGTAGGTTCGGGTCCATGTCTGTCCGTTGCGTACTGGTACTCCAATCGCGTCGTCCTGTCGCGTACAGGTCCTCCTTGGTGGCGTCGTCCTGTGTGTCCGTCACGTACTGGTCCTCCTTGTTCGCGTCGTCGTCTGTCCGTCGCGTACTGGTGGTCCTTGTTCGCGTCGTCCTGATTTCCCGGCAGTTTTTGGCTGCCGCAAAATATTCACCGTGCGGGGTGACGTCGGTGCGAATCGTGATTCCTGGGTCGTGAATGGCTGGCTGCGAGCGTCCCGACGTCAGGTCGGCACTTTCCCGGATCGCATTGGTAGGTGTTTTTTTGTTCGGTCGGACTTTTTTACGAATCGTACGGTCATGGTGTACCCGTGCGATTCGTAATTCCTTGTTTGTAGAAATTGACGACCGGGTACGCGTCGGACGGAGAATATGCTCCGTCCGACGGTTCGTACCCGGTTTTTACCGGATCGTGATCGGCACCTCAGTGTAGTATTTATCTTTGCTCTTGTATTTCCGTCGACAGTATTTTCCACACCGATGACTTTGGAAACGTAAAACTTGCTCCTTTAACTTTTTCTCTTCTATGTTTTTTGGTATAGCACATGTTCCATATTCTTCAATGTAAGATAACACTGCTTCATCAGTATCTGTTCCAAACTTTGGGGCATCCTTGATCCACAACAGCATATGAATATGAGGAGCACCTTTTGCCTGGTACTCTTTTCTCCAAAAGAAATCCACTACTTCTCCTAGAGGTGGATTTTTTTTATTGCAGATGAACGACATCATAGCCTCAAATCTATGATTGAAATATCTGCAAACATTAACCGGATCCAATGAGCACAGTTCTCCTGCTGTCTTGTATTCGATGTTTTTAATATTTGAATTTGCCTCTCGTAGAAAATCCAGTAAATCATCCCAAGCGTACTCAGCACAGCTTAGGGTAATGAACCATGTTGGTGTTCCTAAATTCCGTAACATGCATTTTAATTCACCATGGCGTCGGTACCAATATTCATTTGTCCCACGCTGACAAGCCATCAGATTGATCAGTTGTGTTTCCAAATGATCATCTCGGTGCTGCACTTTCTCCATAAAATCCTTAGCAGACACATTTTGTAAATGTACTCCACTTTTTAAAATGTGATTTACTGCATAAGACAGTGCAGACAAGTCGCTTTCAAATAAAAGATGGAACAAATAAGGAATACTTTGTCGAAATCTGGGATCTTCAGCATATAGTCTTGTAGTCCGATACTCAGAAGCTGGAATCTGTTCCGGACGTTCATCGTAACGTCCTCCTTTTCCTTTAGGAAACAGCTGGGGAAAACATCGAGCTTCCAAGCTCTCCTCCCATACACTCACGGGAGTTCCTTTTGCTTTCTTCATCTGAAATAGATCAATATTGTCTCCCATAACTTCTTTTGAATGAAGAGGATGTATGCTAAAATGTTCATAAATTTCTTCTTCCTTTGACTTGTCCACTTTTTCAATTTGTCCAGTTGGTGTTTCTGTGTCTTCTTGTAAATCTTCTTCTTCTTCTTCTTCTATATAAATTGATTCATACCATTTGTTATTCCTTTTCAAATACAAATTTGCTCTTTGTACTTTCCGTACATCTACCAGCTCCTGCCAAATCTTCTTATTCTTTGTAGGTACACCATTAACCAGAATAACTAATGGTTCAGTTTCCAAAGTATCCGCATCAATAGTTTCCATATTTTTTTTTAAATCCAAGGGCAAATACACCACTCTACCTTTTAAACCTCTCAGTAAATCTGAAGGAGGTAATTTACCAGTTTTGGGCTCCATACGTACTATGGTCTGGAACGGATGAACACATTGAATGAGTATAGACTTATATGTATTTAATTCAGAAAGATCAGCAGGAATAGCATCCAATTCTAAATTATTATGTACAGCTCTGGTCGGCATTCTATTTTCTTCTAACTTATTATAACAGTATTTACAAATACGCTGATCTTCACCCAATTCAAAACAATTTTCAAGAAATATATATGTGGCAAAATCCTTCCACTTATAATTATCTTCATTTTCACTCTTTCTGTAGAGATCAACATTCCTAGTTTGTTTTCTATAATGAGTTCTGCGGCAACAAATACAAGTTATATTTGGTCTTTCATTAGAGATTATTGCAAATTTTGTGATGTGATCATTAAATGTTTTACTTACAGAGGGTTCTACATTCTCTTCCACTTCTTCCTCATTTACTGTGTCCTTTTCTGCACTGTTTTGTTCAGGACCAAAGTAACAAAACTGAATTTCATCAACAACCTTCTCTACATCTGATACCGATCCACGGAACAGAGCCCTATTCAATTCATCTAACTTTATTGCTGGACTTTTAGCAAAATACAACCGTCTCACAAACTTTCTCATTTCAGTATGATGAACAGCCAGCATCCTAAAATGATGGAAAACACTATTACACACTTTTTCTAGATAGACAAGCCAGAGAATGACCCTGCAAACCAGTATTCTCTCTCACTCTGCATGGATCCAGACTTTGAAGTACCTTAATCTTCTGTTTTACACTTGTTTTACTATATTCTCTTAGAAACTCACGAAATTTATCAATAGATTCCTGACGCACAGTGCAAATACTACTACAATTCCAAGTGTACACTGGGGCTTTAGGACGTCTCCCCATAGCCTCATCCGCCATCACTTGTACCTCATCTCTTGGAACCATTATCTCCTTCTCCATTATGCAACCATTTTTCACTTCGTAAGCATGACCTCTGGTGTCAACTGCATGCAGCAAACTATTACTTTGAAAATAGCTCTCTTCATTAAAAAAAGGTTCACTACCTGAACTATGCATCCATTTTCCTAAAAACACTTTAGAAAAGTTTGTTCTGTTCACTGCTCTTTTCCTTTTGCTTTGTGATTTCAGTACATTAACCATTTTATCTAATGTACGCATCCTATTCAAAATTAAAATGAATAGTTTCCTTTTTAATTCTAATGCCTTTGCTGCAATTGCTTCTATTGCTTTTTTTCTCTTATAAAACTTAGACTTTTGCTTATATTTCTTCACATCCTTTATCAAATTGGACATAACTCTTCTCTGAAACATTTTTCTACGTATCTCTTTAAACGCTGTTTTTCTGTTTAAGTTAATCTTTTTAGTTGCAGAAGGTATATTTGCATTAACTAAATTCTCAATTTTTTCCTGTCCTTTTTTATTGAAAACATTCTTTCCAGTACAGACATTTTGTACATTTTTCCTTTTTTTGAATATGTTCTTTAGAAAATTTTTTGTCTGCTTACCAGAAGATTTTTTCTTTTTCCCAACATGAGCATCTCCAACTAACTTAGGTCCTCCAGTTGTCTTCAAATATAGGTTTTTTTTGTGGTCTTTCTTTACTCTGGACTTTGTAGGCATCTTAAATTTTGTTCACTGCTCTTCAGCAATACCTGAAAAAAACTAAAAAAAAAATCCTTTATTTTATTTAAATATATTACTACATTTTTTATGTTCTTTAGAAATCATAAAATACTATAAACCCCTTTCCTATAAATGAAAATCACAATTACACCTTCACCAATTAAATATCTAAAAACAATTCCTGTGTGCACACAGAGTCATGCTTTGAAATTAGGCAGAAAACGAAATTTCTTTGCCAATTTGAAAGCACACTTACTACTCTTTTTTTTGGCAAGTGATAAACACTTTTACAGACTGACACATTATGAATCCACTTTTCAGATTCTTAAAAAAGCACATGTCCAAACTGCTTTTTCAGACCAGCACCATGTATAACCTTGGTGACTGCCTACACTCCAGCAAGGGCAACCAGCCTTAGTGATGCTGAATGTATTTGCATTACTGACTGAAACCTCAAACCCCACTCGCTTGTGAACACTGTGCATGATTCCACATGTTAAGCAGCAGGGTGTGTGCAAAGAGTCTGCTTCTGCACCAAAAAATGGCTGCCCCTTTCCATCTAATGCAACTGTGAAATCACCAGAGCAATACGCAATAAATCTCTGCCTGTAATTCCTATTTGCACACAGAGTCATGTTTTCACATTAGTCACAAAACGAAATTTCTTTGCCAATTTGAAAGCACACTTACTACTCTTTTTTTTGGCAAGTGATAATCACTTTTACACACTGACACATTATGAATCCACTTTTCAGATTCTTAAAAAAGCACATGTCCAAACTGCTTTTTCAGACCAGCACCATTTGTAACCTGGGTGACTGCCTACACTCCAGCAAGGGCAACCAGCCTTAGTGATGCTGAATGTATTTGCATTACTGAGTCCAACCTCAAACCCCACTCGCTTGTGAATACTGTGCATGATTCCACATGTTAAGCAGCAGGGTGTGTGCTAAGAGTCTGCTTCTGCACCAAAAATTGGCTCCCCCTTTCCATCTAATGCAACTGTGAAATCACCAGAGCAATACACAATAAATCTCTGCCTGTAATTCCTATTTGCACACAGAGTTATGTTTTCACATTAGTCACAAAACGAAATTTCTTTGCCAATTTGAAAGCACACTTACTACTCTTTTTTTTGGCAAGTGATAATCACTTTTACAGACTGACACATTATGAATCCACTTTTCAGATTCTTTAAAAAGCACATGTCCAAACTGCTTTTTCAGACCAGCACCATTTGTAACCTGGGTGACTGCCTACACTCCAGCAAGGGCAACCAGCCTTAGTGATGCTGAATGTATTTGCATTACTGACTGAAACCTCAAACCCCACTCGCTTGTGAATACTGTGCATGATTCCACATGTTAAGCAGCAGGGTGTGTGCTAAGAGTCTGCTTCTGCACCAAAAAATGGCTCCCCCTTTCCATCTAATGCAACTGTGAAATCACCAGAGCAATACGCAATAAATCTCTGCCTGTAATTCCTATTTGCACACAGAGTCATGTTTTCACATTAGTCACAAAACGAAATTTCTTTGCCAATGTGAAAGCACACTTACTACTCTTTTTTTTGGCAAGTGATAATCACTTTTACAGACTGACACATTATGAATCCACTTTTCAGATTCTTAAAAAAGCACATGTCCAAACTGCTTTTTCAGACCAGCACCATTTGTAACCTGGGTGACTGCCTACACTCCAGCAAGGGCAACCAGCCTTAGTGATGCTGAATGTATTTGCATTACTGACTGAAACCTCAAACCCCACTCGCTTGTGAATACTGTGCATGATTCCACATGTTAAGCAGCAGGGTGTGTGCTAAGAGTCTGCTTCTGCACCAAAAATTGGCTCCCCCTTTCCATCTAATGCAACTGTGAAATCACCAGAGCAATACACAATAAATCTCTGCCTGTAATTCCTATTTGCACACAGAGTCATGTTTTCACATTAGTCACAAAACGAAATTTCTTTGCCAATTTGAAAGCACACTTACTACTCTTTTTTTTGGCAAGTGATAATCACTTTTACAGACTGACACATTATGAATCCACTTTTCAGATTCTTTAAAAAGCACATGTCCAAACTGCTTTTTCAGACCAGCACCATTTGTAACCTGGGTGACTGCCTACACTCCAGCAAGGGCAACCAGCCTTAGTGATGCTGAATGTATTTGCATTACTGACTGAAACCTCAAACCCCACTCGCTTGTGAATACTGTGCATGATTCCACATGTTAAGCAGCAGGGTGTGTGCTAAGAGTCTGCTTCTGCACCAAAAAATGGCTCCCCCTTTCCATCTAATGCAACTGTGAAATCACCAGAGCAATACGCAATAAATCTCTGCCTGTAATTCCTATTTGCACACAGAGTCATGTTTTCACATTAGTCACAAAACGAAATTTCTTTGCCAATTTGAAAGCACACTTACTACTCTTTTTTTTGGCAAGTGATAATCACTTTTACAGACTGACACATTATGAATCCACTTTTCAGATTCTTAAAAAAGCACATGTCCAAACTGCTTTTTCAGACCAGCACCATTTGTAACCTGGGTGACTGCCTACACTCCAGCAAGGGCAACCAGCCTTAGTGATGCTGAATGTATTTGCATTACTGACTGAAACCTCAAACCCCACTCGCTTGTGAATACTGTGCATGATTCCACATGTTAAGCAGCAGGGTGTGTGCTAAGAGTCTGCTTCTGCACCAAAAAATGGCTCCCCCTTTCCATCTAATGCAACTGTGAAATCACCAGAGCAATACGCAATAAATCTCTGCCTGTAATTCCTATTTGCACACAGAGTCATGTTTTCACATTAGTCACAAAACGAAATTTCTTTGCCAATTTGAAAGCACACTTACTACTTTTTTTTTTGGCAAGTGATAATCAGTTTTACAGACTGACACATTATGAATCCACTTTTCAGATTCTTTAAAAAAGCACATGTCCAAACTGCTTTTTCAGACCAGCACCATTTGTAACCTGGGTGACTGCCTACACTCCAGCAAGGGCAACCAGCCTTAGTGATGCTGAATGTATTTGCATTACTGACTGAAACCTCAAACCCCACTCGCTTGTGAATACTGTGCATGATTCCACATGTTAAGCAGCAGGGTGTGTGCTAAGAGTCTGCTTCTGCACCAAAAAATGGCTCCCCCTTTCCATCTAATGCAACTGTGAAATCACCAGAGCAATACGCAATAAATCTCTGCCTGTAATTCCTATTTGCACACAGAGTCATGTTTTCACATTAGTCACAAAACGAAATTTCTTTGCCAATTTGAAAGCACACTTACTACTCTTTTTTTTGGCAAGTGATAATCACTTTTACAGACTGACACATTATGAATCCACTTTTCAGATTCTTTAAAAAAGCACATGTCCAAACTGCTTTTTCAGATCAGCACCATTTGTAACCTGGGTGACTGCCTACACTCCAGCAAGGGCAACCAGCCTTAGTGATGCTGAATGTATTTGCATTACTGAGTCCAACCTCAAACCCCACTCGCTTGTGAATACTGTGCATGATTCCACATGTTAAGCAGCAGGGTGTGTGCTAAGAGTCTGCTTCTGCACCAAAAAATGGCTCCCCCTTTCCATCTAATGCAACTGTGAAATCACCAGAGCAATACGCAATAAATCTCTGCCTGTAATTCCTATTTGCACACAGAGTCATGTTTTCACATTAGTCACAAAACGAAATTTCTTTGCCAATTTGAAAGCACACTTACTACTCTTTTTTTTGGCAAGTGATAATCACTTTTACAGACTGACACATTATGAATCCACTTTTCAGATTCTTAAAAAAGCACATGTCCAAACTGCTTTTTCAGACCAGCACCATTTGTAACCTGGGTGACTGCCTACACTCCAGCAAGGGCAACCAGCCTTAGTGATGCTGAATGTATTTGCATTACTGACTGAAACCTCAAACCCCACTCGCTTGTGAATACTGTGCATGATTCCACATGTTAAGCAGCAGGGTGTGTGCTAAGAGTCTGCTTCTGCACCAAAAATTGGCTCCCCCTTTCCATCTAATGCAACTGTGAAATCACCAGAGCAATACACAATAAATCTCTGCCTGTAATTCCTATTTGCACACAGAGTCATGTTTTCACATTAGTCACAAAACGAAATTTCTTTGCCAATTTGAAAGCACACTTACTACTCTTTTTTTTGGCAAGTGATAATCACTTTTACAGACTGACACATTATGAATCCACTTTTCAGATTCTTTAAAAAGCACATGTCCAAACTGCTTTTTCAGACCAGCACCATTTGTAACCTGGGTGACTGCCTACACTCCAGCAAGGGCAACCAGCCTTAGTGATGCTGAATGTATTTGCATTACTGACTGAAACCTCAAACCCCACTCGCTTGTGAATACTGTGCATGATTCCACATGTTAAGCAGCAGGGTGTGTGCTAAGAGTCTGCTTCTGCACCAAAAATTGGCTCCCCCTTTCCATCTAATGCAACTGTGAAATCACCAGAGCAATACACAATAAATCTCTGCCTGTAATTCCTATTTGCACACAGAGTCATGTTTTCACATTAGTCACAAAACGAAATTTCTTTGCCAATTTGAAAGCACACTTACTACTCTTTTTTTTGGCAAGTGATAATCACTTTTACAGACTGACACATTATGAATCCACTTTTCAGATTCTTTAAAAAGCACATGTCCAAACTGCTTTTTCAGACCAGCACCATTTGTAACCTGGGTGACTGCCTACACTCCAGCAAGGGCAACCAGCCTTAGTGATGCTGAATGTATTTGCATTACTGACTGAAACCTCAAACCCCACTCGCTTGTGAATACTGTGCATGATTCCACATGTTAAGCAGCAGGGTGTGTGCTAAGAGTCTGCTTCTGCACCAAAAAATGGCTCCCCCTTTCCATCTAATGCAACTGTGAAATCACCAGAGCAATACGCAATAAATCTCTGCCTGTAATTCCTATTTGCACACAGAGTCATGTTTTCACATTAGTCACAAAACGAAATTTCTTTGCCAATTTGAAAGCACACTTACTACTCTTTTTTTTGGCAAGTGATAATCACTTTTACAGACTGACACATTATGAATCCACTTTTCAGATTCTTAAAAAAGCACATGTCCAAACTGCTTTTTCAGACCAGCACCATTTGTAACCTGGGTGACTGCCTACACTCCAGCAAGGGCAACCAGCCTTAGTGATGCTGAATGTATTTGCATTACTGACTGAAACCTCAAACCCCACTCGCTTGTGAATACTGTGCATGATTCCACATGTTAAGCAGCAGGGTGTGTGCTAAGAGTCTGCTTCTGCACCAAAAAATGGCTCCCCCTTTCCATCTAATGCAACTGTGAAATCACCAGAGCAATACGCAATAAATCTCTGCCTGTAATTCCTATTTGCACACAGAGTCATGTTTTCACATTAGTCACAAAACGAAATTTCTTTGCCAATTTGAAAGCACACTTACTACTTTTTTTTTTGGCAAGTGATAATCACTTTTACAGACTGACACATTATGAATCCACTTTTCAGATTCTTTAAAAAAGCACATGTCCAAACTGCTTTTTCAGACCAGCACCATTTGTAACCTGGGTGACTGCCTACACTCCAGCAAGGGCAACCAGCCTTAGTGATGCTGAATGTATTTGCATTACTGACTGAAACCTCAAACCCCACTCGCTTGTGAATACTGTGCATGATTCCACATGTTAAGCAGCAGGGTGTGTGCTAAGAGTCTGCTTCTGCACCAAAAAATGGCTCCCCCTTTCCATCTAATGCAACTGTGAAATCACCAGAGCAATACGCAATAAATCTCTGCCTGTAATTCCTATTTGCACACAGAGTCATGTTTTCACATTAGTCACAAAACGAAATTTCTTTGCCAATTTGAAAGCACACTTACTACTCTTTTTTTTGGCAAGTGATAATCACTTTTACAGACTGACACATTATGAATCCACTTTTCAGATTCTTTAAAAAAGCACATGTCCAAACTGCTTTTTCAGATCAGCACCATTTGTAACCTGGGTGACTGCCTACACTCCAGCAAGGGCAACCAGCCTTAGTGATGCTGAATGTATTTGCATTACTGAGTCCAACCTCAAACCCCACTCGCTTGTGAATACTGTGCATGATTCCACATGTTAAGCAGCAGGGTGTGTGCTAAGAGTCTGCTTCTGCACCAAAAAATGGCTCCCCCTTTCCATCTAATGCAACTGTGAAATCACCAGAGCAATACGCAATAAATCTCTGCCTGTAATTCCTATTTGCACACAGAGTCATGTTTTCACATTAGTCACAAAACGAAATTTCTTTGCCAATTTGAAAGCACACTTACTACTCTTTTTTTTGGCAAGTGATAATCACTTTTACAGACTGACACATTATGAATCCACTTTTCAGATTCTTAAAAAAGCACATGTCCAAACTGCTTTTTCAGACCAGCACCATTTGTAACCTGGGTGACTGCCTACACTCCAGCAAGGGCAACCAGCCTTAGTGATGCTGAATGTATTTGCATTACTGACTGAAACCTCAAACCCCACTCGCTTGTGAATACTGTGCATGATTCCACATGTTAAGCAGCAGGGTGTGTGCTAAGAGTCTGCTTCTGCACCAAAAATTGGCTCCCCCTTTCCATCTAATGCAACTGTGAAATCACCAGAGCAATACACAATAAATCTCTGCCTGTAATTCCTATTTGCACACAGAGTCATGTTTTCACATTAGTCACAAAACGAAATTTCTTTGCCAATTTGAAAGCACACTTACTACTCTTTTTTTTGGCAAGTGATAATCACTTTTACAGACTGACACATTATGAATCCACTTTTCAGATTCTTTAAAAAGCACATGTCCAAACTGCTTTTTCAGACCAGCACCATTTGTAACCTGGGTGACTGCCTACACTCCAGCAAGGGCAACCAGCCTTAGTGATGCTGAATGTATTTGCATTACTGACTGAAACCTCAAACCCCACTCGCTTGTGAATACTGTGCATGATTCCACATGTTAAGCAGCAGGGTGTGTGCTAAGAGTCTGCTTCTGCACCAAAAAATGGCTCCCCCTTTCCATCTAATGCAACTGTGAAATCACCAGAGCAATACGCAATAAATCTCTGCCTGTAATTCCTATTTGCACACAGAGTCATGTTTTCACATTAGTCACAAAACGAAATTTCTTTGCCAATTTGAAAGCACACTTACTACTCTTTTTTTTGGCAAGTGATAATCACTTTTACAGACTGACACATTATGAATCCACTTTTCAGATTCTTAAAAAAGCACATGTCCAAACTGCTTTTTCAGACCAGCACCATTTGTAACCTGGGTGACTGCCTACACTCCAGCAAGGGCAACCAGCCTTAGTGATGCTGAATGTATTTGCATTACTGACTGAAACCTCAAACCCCACTCGCTTGTGAATACTGTGCATGATTCCACATGTTAAGCAGCAGGGTGTGTGCTAAGAGTCTGCTTCTGCACCAAAAAATGGCTCCCCCTTTCCATCTAATGCAACTGTGAAATCACCAGAGCAATACGCAATAAATCTCTGCCTGTAATTCCTATTTGCACACAGAGTCATGTTTTCACATTAGTCACAAAACGAAATTTCTTTGCCAATTTGAAAGCACACTTACTACTTTTTTTTTTGGCAAGTGATAATCACTTTTACAGACTGACACATTATGAATCCACTTTTCAGATTCTTTAAAAAAGCACATGTCCAAACTGCTTTTTCAGACCAGCACCATTTGTAACCTGGGTGACTGCCTACACTCCAGCAAGGGCAACCAGCCTTAGTGATGCTGAATGTATTTGCATTACTGACTGAAACCTCAAACCCCACTCGCTTGTGAATACTGTGCATGATTCCACATGTTAAGCAGCAGGGTGTGTGCTAAGAGTCTGCTTCTGCACCAAAAAATGGCTCCCCCTTTCCATCTAATGCAACTGTGAAATCACCAGAGCAATACGCAATAAATCTCTGCCTGTAATTCCTATTTGCACACAGAGTCATGTTTTCACATTAGTCACAAAACGAAATTTCTTTGCCAATTTGAAAGCACACTTACTACTCTTTTTTTTGGCAAGTGATAATCACTTTTACAGACTGACACATTATGAATCCACTTTTCAGATTCTTTAAAAAAGCACATGTCCAAACTGCTTTTTCAGATCAGCACCATTTGTAACCTGGGTGACTGCCTACACTCCAGCAAGGGCAACCAGCCTTAGTGATGCTGAATGTATTTGCATTACTGAGTCCAACCTCAAACCCCACTCGCTTGTGAATACTGTGCATGATTCCACATGTTAAGCAGCAGGGTGTGTGCTAAGAGTCTGCTTCTGCACCAAAAAATGGCTCCCCCTTTCCATCTAATGCAACTGTGAAATCACCAGAGCAATACACAATAAATCTCTGCCTGTAATTCCTATTTGCACACAGAGTCATGTTTTCACATTAGTCACAAAACGAAATTTCTTTGCCAATTTGAAAGCACACTTACTACTCTTTTTTTTGGCAAGTGATAATCACTTTTACAGACTGACACATTATGAATCCACTTTTCAGATTCTTTAAAAAGCACATGTCCAAACTGCTTTTTCAGACCAGCACCATTTGTAACCTGGGTGACTGCCTACACTCCAGCAAGGGCAACCAGCCTTAGTGATGCTGAATGTATTTGCATTACTGACTGAAACCTCAAACCCCACTCGCTTGTGAATACTGTGCATGATTCCACATGTTAAGCAGCAGGGTGTGTGCTAAGAGTCTGCTTCTGCACCAAAAAATGGCTCCCCCTTTCCATCTAATGCAACTGTGAAATCACCAGAGCAATACGCAATAAATCTCTGCCTGTAATTCCTATTTGCACACAGAGTCATGTTTTCACATTAGTCACAAAACGAAATTTCTTTGCCAATTTGAAAGCACACTTACTACTCTTTTTTTTGGCAAGTGATAATCACTTTTACAGACTGACACATTATGAATCCACTTTTCAGATTCTTAAAAAAGCACATGTCCAAACTGCTTTTTCAGACCAGCACCATTTGTAACCTGGGTGACTGCCTACACTCCAGCAAGGGCAACCAGCCTTAGTGATGCTGAATGTATTTGCATTACTGACTGAAACCTCAAACCCCACTCGCTTGTGAATACTGTGCATGATTCCACATGTTAAGCAGCAGGGTGTGTGCTAAGAGTCTGCTTCTGCACCAAAAAATGGCTCCCCCTTTCCATCTAATGCAACTGTGAAATCACCAGAGCAATACGCAATAAATCTCTGCCTGTAATTCCTATTTGCACACAGAGTCATGTTTTCACATTAGTCACAAAACGAAATTTCTTTGCCAATTTGAAAGCACACTTACTACTTTTTTTTTTGGCAAGTGATAATCACTTTTACAGACTGACACATTATGAATCCACTTTTCAGATTCTTTAAAAAAGCACATGTCCAAACTGCTTTTTCAGACCAGCACCATTTGTAACCTGGGTGACTGCCTACACTCCAGCAAGGGCAACCAGCCTTAGTGATGCTGAATGTATTTGCATTACTGACTGAAACCTCAAACCCCACTCGCTTGTGAATACTGTGCATGATTCCACATGTTAAGCAGCAGGGTGTGTGCTAAGAGTCTGCTTCTGCACCAAAAAATGGCTCCCCCTTTCCATCTAATGCAACTGTGAAATCACCAGAGCAATACGCAATAAATCTCTGCCTGTAATTCCTATTTGCACACAGAGTCATGTTTTCACATTAGTCACAAAACGAAATTTCTTTGCCAATTTGAAAGCACACTTACTACTCTTTTTTTTGGCAAGTGATAATCACTTTTACAGACTGACACATTATGAATCCACTTTTCAGATTCTTAAAAAAGCACATGTCCAAACTGCTTTTTCAGACCAGCACCATTTGTAACCTGGGTGACTGCCTACACTCCAGCAAGGGCAACCAGCCTTAGTGATGCTGAATGTATTTGCATTACTGACTGAAACCTCAAACCCCACTCGCTTGTGAATACTGTGCATGATTCCACATGTTAAGCAGCAGGGTGTGTGCTAAGAGTCTGCTTCTGCACCAAAAAATGGCTCCCCCTTTCCATCTAATGCAACTGTGAAATCACCAGAGCAATACGCAATAAATCTCTGCCTGTAATTCCTATTTGCACACAGAGTCATGTTTTCACATTAGTCACAAAACGAAATTTCTTTGCCAATTTGAAAGCACACTTACTACTTTTTTTTTTGGCAAGTGATAATCACTTTTACAGACTGACACATTATGAATCCACTTTTCAGATTCTTTAAAAAAGCACATGTCCAAACTGCTTTTTCAGACCAGCACCATTTGTAACCTGGGTGACTGCCTACACTCCAGCAAGGGCAACCAGCCTTAGTGATGCTGAATGTATTTGCATTACTGACTGAAACCTCAAACCCCACTCGCTTGTGAATACTGTGCATGATTCCACATGTTAAGCAGCAGGGTGTGTGCTAAGAGTCTGCTTCTGCACCAAAAAATGGCTCCCCCTTTCCATCTAATGCAACTGTGAAATCACCAGAGCAATACGCAATAAATCTCTGCCTGTAATTCCTATTTGCACACAGAGTCATGTTTTCACATTAGTCACAAAACGAAATTTCTTTGCCAATTTGAAAGCACACTTACTACTCTTTTTTTTGGCAAGTGATAATCACTTTTACAGACTGACACATTATGAATCCACTTTTCAGATTCTTTAAAAAAGCACATGTCCAAACTGCTTTTTCAGATCAGCACCATTTGTAACCTGGGTGACTGCCTACACTCCAGCAAGGGCAACCAGCCTTAGTGATGCTGAATGTATTTGCATTACTGAGTCCAACCTCAAACCCCACTCGCTTGTGAATACTGTGCATGATTCCACATGTTAAGCAGCAGGGTGTGTGCTAAGAGTCTGCTTCTGCACCAAAAAATGGCTCCCCTTTCCATCTAATGCAACTGTGAAATCACCAGAGCAATACACAATAAATCTCTGCCTGTAATTCCTATTTGCACACAGAGTCATGTTTTCACATTAGTCACAAAACGAAATTTCTTTGCCAATTTGAAAGCACACTTACTACTCTTTTTTTTGGCAAGTGATAATCACTTTTACAGACTGACACATTATGAATCCACTTTTCAGATTCTTTAAAAAGCACATGTCCAAACTGCTTTTTCAGACCAGCACCATTTGTAACCTGGGTGACTGCCTACACTCCAGCAAGGGCAACCAGCCTTAGTGATGCTGAATGTATTTGCATTACTGACTGAAACCTCAAACCCCACTCGCTTGTGAATACTGTGCATGATTCCACATGTTAAGCAGCAGGGTGTGTGCTAAGAGTCTGCTTCTGCACCAAAAAATGGCTCCCCCTTTCCATCTAATGCAACTGTGAAATCACCAGAGCAATACGCAATAAATCTCTGCCTGTAATTCCTATTTGCACACAGAGTCATGTTTTCACATTAGTCACAAAACGAAATTTCTTTGCCAATTTGAAAGCACACTTACTACTCTTTTTTTTGGCAAGTGATAATCACTTTTACAGACTGACACATTATGAATCCACTTTTCAGATTCTTAAAAAAGCACATGTCCAAACTGCTTTTTCAGACCAGCACCATTTGTAACCTGGGTGACTGCCTACACTCCAGCAAGGGCAACCAGCCTTAGTGATGCTGAATGTATTTGCATTACTGACTGAAACCTCAAACCCCACTCGCTTGTGAATACTGTGCATGATTCCACATGTTAAGCAGCAGGGTGTGTGCTAAGAGTCTGCTTCTGCACCAAAAAATGGCTCCCCCTTTCCATCTAATGCAACTGTGAAATCACCAGAGCAATACGCAATAAATCTCTGCCTGTAATTCCTATTTGCACACAGAGTCATGTTTTCACATTAGTCACAAAACGAAATTTCTTTGCCAATTTGAAAGCACACTTACTACTTTTTTTTTTGGCAAGTGATAATCACTTTTACAGACTGACACATTATGAATCCACTTTTCAGATTCTTTAAAAAAGCACATGTCCAAACTGCTTTTTCAGACCAGCACCATTTGTAACCTGGGTGACTGCCTACACTCCAGCAAGGGCAACCAGCCTTAGTGATGCTGAATGTATTTGCATTACTGACTGAAACCTCAAACCCCACTCGCTTGTGAATACTGTGCATGATTCCACATGTTAAGCAGCAGGGTGTGTGCTAAGAGTCTGCTTCTGCACCAAAAAATGGCTCCCCCTTTCCATCTAATGCAACTGTGAAATCACCAGAGCAATACGCAATAAATCTCTGCCTGTAATTCCTATTTGCACACAGAGTCATGTTTTCACATTAGTCACAAAACGAAATTTCTTTGCCAATTTGAAAGCACACTTACTACTCTTTTTTTTGGCAAGTGATAATCACTTTTACAGACTGACACATTATGAATCCACTTTTCAGATTCTTTAAAAAAGCACATGTCCAAACTGCTTTTTCAGATCAGCACCATTTGTAACCTGGGTGACTGCCTACACTCCAGCAAGGGCAACCAGCCTTAGTGATGCTGAATGTATTTGCATTACTGAGTCCAACCTCAAACCCCACTCGCTTGTGAATACTGTGCATGATTCCACATGTTAAGCAGCAGGGTGTGTGCTAAGAGTCTGCTTCTGCACCAAAAAATGGCTCCCCCTTTCCATCTAATGCAACTGTGAAATCACCAGAGCAATACGCAATAAATCTCTGCCTGTAATTCCTATTTGCACACAGAGTCATGTTTTCACATTAGTCACAAAACGAAATTTCTTTGCCAATTTGAAAGCACACTTACTACTCTTTTTTTTGGCAAGTGATAATCACTTTTACAGACTGACACATTATGAATCCACTTTTCAGATTCTTAAAAAAGCACATGTCCAAACTGCTTTTTCAGACCAGCACCATTTGTAACCTGGGTGACTGCCTACACTCCAGCAAGGGCAACCAGCCTTAGTGATGCTGAATGTATTTGCATTACTGACTGAAACCTCAAACCCCACTCGCTTGTGAATACTGTGCATGATTCCACATGTTAAGCAGCAGGGTGTGTGCTAAGAGTCTGCTTCTGCACCAAAAATTGGCTCCCCCTTTCCATCTAATGCAACTGTGAAATCACCAGAGCAATACACAATAAATCTCTGCCTGTAATTCCTATTTGCACACAGAGTCATGTTTTCACATTAGTCACAAAACGAAATTTCTTTGCCAATTTGAAAGCACACTTACTACTCTTTTTTTTGGCAAGTGATAATCACTTTTACAGACTGACACATTATGAATCCACTTTTCAGATTCTTTAAAAAGCACATGTCCAAACTGCTTTTTCAGACCAGCACCATTTGTAACCTGGGTGACTGCCTACACTCCAGCAAGGGCAACCAGCCTTAGTGATGCTGAATGTATTTGCATTACTGACTGAAACCTCAAACCCCACTCGCTTGTGAATACTGTGCATGATTCCACATGTTAAGCAGCAGGGTGTGTGCTAAGAGTCTGCTTCTGCACCAAAAAATGGCTCCCCCTTTCCATCTAATGCAACTGTGAAATCACCAGAGCAATACGCAATAAATCTCTGCCTGTAATTCCTATTTGCACACAGAGTCATGTTTTCACATTAGTCACAAAACGAAATTTCTTTGCCAATTTGAAAGCACACTTACTACTCTTTTTTTTGGCAAGTGATAATCACTTTTACAGACTGACACATTATGAATCCACTTTTCAGATTCTTAAAAAAGCACATGTCCAAACTGCTTTTTCAGACCAGCACCATTTGTAACCTGGGTGACTGCCTACACTCCAGCAAGGGCAACCAGCCTTAGTGATGCTGAATGTATTTGCATTACTGACTGAAACCTCAAACCCCACTCGCTTGTGAATACTGTGCATGATTCCACATGTTAAGCAGCAGGGTGTGTGCTAAGAGTCTGCTTCTGCACCAAAAAATGGCTCCCCCTTTCCATCTAATGCAACTGTGAAATCACCAGAGCAATACGCAATAAATCTCTGCCTGTAATTCCTATTTGCACACAGAGTCATGTTTTCACATTAGTCACAAAACGAAATTTCTTTGCCAATTTGAAAGCACACTTACTACTTTTTTTTTTGGCAAGTGATAATCACTTTTACAGACTGACACATTATGAATCCACTTTTCAGATTCTTTAAAAAAGCACATGTCCAAACTGCTTTTTCAGACCAGCACCATTTGTAACCTGGGTGACTGCCTACACTCCAGCAAGGGCAACCAGCCTTAGTGATGCTGAATGTATTTGCATTACTGACTGAAACCTCAAACCCCACTCGCTTGTGAATACTGTGCATGATTCCACATGTTAAGCAGCAGGGTGTGTGCTAAGAGTCTGCTTCTGCACCAAAAAATGGCTCCCCCTTTCCATCTAATGCAACTGTGAAATCACCAGAGCAATACGCAATAAATCTCTGCCTGTAATTCCTATTTGCACACAGAGTCATGTTTTCACATTAGTCACAAAACGAAATTTCTTTGCCAATTTGAAAGCACACTTACTACTCTTTTTTTTGGCAAGTGATAATCACTTTTACAGACTGACACATTATGAATCCACTTTTCAGATTCTTTAAAAAAGCACATGTCCAAACTGCTTTTTCAGATCAGCACCATTTGTAACCTGGGTGACTGCCTACACTCCAGCAAGGGCAACCAGCCTTAGTGATGCTGAATGTATTTGCATTACTGAGTCCAACCTCAAACCCCACTCGCTTGTGAATACTGTGCATGATTCCACATGTTAAGCAGCAGGGTGTGTGCTAAGAGTCTGCTTCTGCACCAAAAAATGGCTCCCCCTTTCCATCTAATGCAACTGTGAAATCACCAGAGCAATACACAATAAATCTCTGCCTGTAATTCCTATTTGCACACAGAGTCATGTTTTCACATTAGTCACAAAACGAAATTTCTTTGCCAATTTGAAAGCACACTTACTACTCTTTTTTTTGGCAAGTGATAATCACTTTTACAGACTGACACATTATGAATCCACTTTTCAGATTCTTTAAAAAGCACATGTCCAAACTGCTTTTTCAGACCAGCACCATTTGTAACCTGGGTGACTGCCTACACTCCAGCAAGGGCAACCAGCCTTAGTGATGCTGAATGTATTTGCATTACTGACTGAAACCTCAAACCCCACTCGCTTGTGAATACTGTGCATGATTCCACATGTTAAGCAGCAGGGTGTGTGCTAAGAGTCTGCTTCTGCACCAAAAAATGGCTCCCCCTTTCCATCTAATGCAACTGTGAAATCACCAGAGCAATACGCAATAAATCTCTGCCTGTAATTCCTATTTGCACACAGAGTCATGTTTTCACATTAGTCACAAAACGAAATTTCTTTGCCAATTTGAAAGCACACTTACTACTCTTTTTTTTGGCAAGTGATAATCACTTTTACAGACTGACACATTATGAATCCACTTTTCAGATTCTTAAAAAAGCACATGTCCAAACTGCTTTTTCAGACCAGCACCATTTGTAACCTGGGTGACTGCCTACACTCCAGCAAGGGCAACCAGCCTTAGTGATGCTGAATGTATTTGCATTACTGACTGAAACCTCAAACCCCACTCGCTTGTGAATACTGTGCATGATTCCACATGTTAAGCAGCAGGGTGTGTGCTAAGAGTCTGCTTCTGCACCAAAAAATGGCTCCCCCTTTCCATCTAATGCAACTGTGAAATCACCAGAGCAATACGCAATAAATCTCTGCCTGTAATTCCTATTTGCACACAGAGTCATGTTTTCACATTAGTCACAAAACGAAATTTCTTTGCCAATTTGAAAGCACACTTACTACTTTTTTTTTTGGCAAGTGATAATCACTTTTACAGACTGACACATTATGAATCCACTTTTCAGATTCTTTAAAAAAGCACATGTCCAAACTGCTTTTTCAGACCAGCACCATTTGTAACCTGGGTGACTGCCTACACTCCAGCAAGGGCAACCAGCCTTAGTGATGCTGAATGTATTTGCATTACTGACTGAAACCTCAAACCCCACTCGCTTGTGAATACTGTGCATGATTCCACATGTTAAGCAGCAGGGTGTGTGCTAAGAGTCTGCTTCTGCACCAAAAAATGGCTCCCCCTTTCCATCTAATGCAACTGTGAAATCACCAGAGCAATACGCAATAAATCTCTGCCTGTAATTCCTATTTGCACACAGAGTCATGTTTTCACATTAGTCACAAAACGAAATTTCTTTGCCAATTTGAAAGCACACTTACTACTCTTTTTTTTGGCAAGTGATAATCACTTTTACAGACTGACACATTATGAATCCACTTTTCAGATTCTTAAAAAAGCACATGTCCAAACTGCTTTTTCAGACCAGCACCATTTGTAACCTGGGTGACTGCCTACACTCCAGCAAGGGCAACCAGCCTTAGTGATGCTGAATGTATTTGCATTACTGACTGAAACCTCAAACCCCACTCGCTTGTGAATACTGTGCATGATTCCACATGTTAAGCAGCAGGGTGTGTGCTAAGAGTCTGCTTCTGCACCAAAAAATGGCTCCCCCTTTCCATCTAATGCAACTGTGAAATCACCAGAGCAATACGCAATAAATCTCTGCCTGTAATTCCTATTTGCACACAGAGTCATGTTTTCACATTAGTCACAAAACGAAATTTCTTTGCCAATTTGAAAGCACACTTACTACTTTTTTTTTTGGCAAGTGATAATCACTTTTACAGACTGACACATTATGAATCCACTTTTCAGATTCTTTAAAAAAGCACATGTCCAAACTGCTTTTTCAGACCAGCACCATTTGTAACCTGGGTGACTGCCTACACTCCAGCAAGGGCAACCAGCCTTAGTGATGCTGAATGTATTTGCATTACTGACTGAAACCTCAAACCCCACTCGCTTGTGAATACTGTGCATGATTCCACATGTTAAGCAGCAGGGTGTGTGCTAAGAGTCTGCTTCTGCACCAAAAAATGGCTCCCCCTTTCCATCTAATGCAACTGTGAAATCACCAGAGCAATACGCAATAAATCTCTGCCTGTAATTCCTATTTGCACACAGAGTCATGTTTTCACATTAGTCACAAAACGAAATTTCTTTGCCAATTTGAAAGCACACTTACTACTCTTTTTTTTGGCAAGTGATAATCACTTTTACAGACTGACACATTATGAATCCACTTTTCAGATTCTTTAAAAAAGCACATGTCCAAACTGCTTTTTCAGATCAGCACCATTTGTAACCTGGGTGACTGCCTACACTCCAGCAAGGGCAACCAGCCTTAGTGATGCTGAATGTATTTGCATTACTGAGTCCAACCTCAAACCCCACTCGCTTGTGAATACTGTGCATGATTCCACATGTTAAGCAGCAGGGTGTGTGCTAAGAGTCTGCTTCTGCACCAAAAAATGGCTCCCCTTTCCATCTAATGCAACTGTGAAATCACCAGAGCAATACACAATAAATCTCTGCCTGTAATTCCTATTTGCACACAGAGTCATGTTTTCACATTAGTCACAAAACGAAATTTCTTTGCCAATTTGAAAGCACACTTACTACTCTTTTTTTTGGCAAGTGATAATCACTTTTACAGACTGACACATTATGAATCCACTTTTCAGATTCTTTAAAAAGCACATGTCCAAACTGCTTTTTCAGACCAGCACCATTTGTAACCTGGGTGACTGCCTACACTCCAGCAAGGGCAACCAGCCTTAGTGATGCTGAATGTATTTGCATTACTGACTGAAACCTCAAACCCCACTCGCTTGTGAATACTGTGCATGATTCCACATGTTAAGCAGCAGGGTGTGTGCTAAGAGTCTGCTTCTGCACCAAAAAATGGCTCCCCCTTTCCATCTAATGCAACTGTGAAATCACCAGAGCAATACGCAATAAATCTCTGCCTGTAATTCCTATTTGCACACAGAGTCATGTTTTCACATTAGTCACAAAACGAAATTTCTTTGCCAATTTGAAAGCACACTTACTACTCTTTTTTTTGGCAAGTGATAATCACTTTTACAGACTGACACATTATGAATCCACTTTTCAGATTCTTAAAAAAGCACATGTCCAAACTGCTTTTTCAGACCAGCACCATTTGTAACCTGGGTGACTGCCTACACTCCAGCAAGGGCAACCAGCCTTAGTGATGCTGAATGTATTTGCATTACTGACTGAAACCTCAAACCCCACTCGCTTGTGAATACTGTGCATGATTCCACATGTTAAGCAGCAGGGTGTGTGCTAAGAGTCTGCTTCTGCACCAAAAAATGGCTCCCCCTTTCCATCTAATGCAACTGTGAAATCACCAGAGCAATACGCAATAAATCTCTGCCTGTAATTCCTATTTGCACACAGAGTCATGTTTTCACATTAGTCACAAAACGAAATTTCTTTGCCAATTTGAAAGCACACTTACTACTTTTTTTTTGGGCAAGTGATAATCACTTTTACAGACTGACACATTATGAATCCACTTTTCAGATTCTTTAAAAAAGCACATGTCCAAACTGCTTTTTCAGACCAGCACCATTTGTAACCTGGGTGACTGCCTACACTCCAGCAAGGGCAACCAGCCTTAGTGATGCTGAATGTATTTGCATTACTGACTGAAACCTCAAACCCCACTCGCTTGTGAATACTGTGCATGATTCCACATGTTAAGCAGCAGGGTGTGTGCTAAGAGTCTGCTTCTGCACCAAAAAATGGCTCCCCCTTTCCATCTAATGCAACTGTGAAATCACCAGAGCAATACGCAATAAATCTCTGCCTGTAATTCCTATTTGCACACAGAGTCATGTTTTCACATTAGTCACAAAACGAAATTTCTTTGCCAATTTGAAAGCACACTTACTACTCTTTTTTTTGGCAAGTGATAATCACTTTTACAGACTGACACATTATGAATCCACTTTTCAGATTCTTTAAAAAAGCACATGTCCAAACTGCTTTTTCAGATCAGCACCATTTGTAACCTGGGTGACTGCCTACACTCCAGCAAGGGCAACCAGCCTTAGTGATGCTGAATGTATTTGCATTACTGAGTCCAACCTCAAACCCCACTCGCTTGTGAATACTGTGCATGATTCCACATGTTAAGCAGCAGGGTGTGTGCTAAGAGTCTGCTTCTGCACCAAAAAATGGCTCCCCCTTTCCATCTAATGCAACTGTGAAATCACCAGAGCAATACGCAATAAATCTCTGCCTGTAATTCCTATTTGCACACAGAGTCATGTTTTCACATTAGTCACAAAACGAAATTTCTTTGCCAATTTGAAAGCACACTTACTACTCTTTTTTTTGGCAAGTGATAATCACTTTTACAGACTGACACATTATGAATCCACTTTTCAGATTCTTAAAAAAGCACATGTCCAAACTGCTTTTTCAGACCAGCACCATTTGTAACCTGGGTGACTGCCTACACTCCAGCAAGGGCAACCAGCCTTACTGATGCTGTATGTATTTGCATTACTGAGTACAACCTCAAACCCTTAAAGTATTCTTTATTTATACCAGTACACCTTAATTTACCGTGAAAACATAGTCCATACTATTTTACATGTTCCTCACATTTAAATTTCTCCCAAAACAGAAAATAATAAACACAACTTCAACAAAAGGTATTCCTTTTCTATTATTCATTTCTTAATTTACCATATACATCCCCTCTCAAACTCTAAACTCACCTTTAAAATTAGTTAGCTGTGAAAGAAATGTGGCACTCAAACAGCAGATTATCAGAGCCAGGATCTCTGTTCTTTACACCTCTCTCCTCTCAGCAGAACCAGATAATGGCAAACTTTCCCTCACATTTTCCACACATATACATGTTAATTTCAAATCTCAGTGCTTCCCCCTTTTTTTCAAATGTAATCACACATTTCTATTGGTTGAAAACCAACCCTTTTCCAAAAGTACCCTTCCCCCAACTTGACTTCTGCCTAGTACCCTTCCCCCAACTTGACTTCTGCCTGCTACCATAGCAACAGCTCATGGAACACTGCTGTGTGGAGTTAGGTCAGAAGTTCGCCACACAATGTTTCAATTCCACAGAGCAAGAGTGCTTGACTTTTCAAACCTAACAGCAAATCCATAGTACTGTTCTTTGGTAACACATTTTTCTGTACCAATACAAAACATGCTTCTATTAATTTACACATACAGCCTAGTTTTTAGTGTAGAATGGTATGAAACAGCCAATCAGTTCTTTTTAAAAAAAAAAAAAAATATGTATGCCTCCATTTCCAAACTGTCTTTCATTTCTTTTTACCATTCTACTGAAATACACCTCCTGAGTGCACCCCGATCTCCTTGGAAGATGTTCACAGTGTGGATTGTAGGACACAGCTATGTCTTCTGGAGTGAAAAGTATGCAGAAAAAAGAGATATGGTGAGAGACCTTGCTTTGCCAAATGTAGACATTAAATGGATTGGTCAGAGAGGGTTAAAGTGGCACCAATTGATGCCATTGGTGAAATCCTTCATGCAAATCCAACACCCTGACCTCATAATAGTGCACTGTGGTGGCAATGACCTAGGCACTTTGACTGGGGTAGGTCTGGAAATGTATATGAAGGACACCTTTGCACAACTGTTTTCACTTTTCCCTAAAACTGCCTTTGTGTTTTCTAACATATGCCAAAGGCAAAAATGGAACTGGTCCAATCATTTCTGTCCGCAGATTGACAAAGCAAGAAAGCACGTCAACAAATCTGTTTCTGCTTTCCTCCGTGACTATGGTATGGGTTCCATTTACCACAACAACTTGCGTTACGACATGCAAGACATTTATAGAGGAGATGGTGTGCACTTCAATGATGTAGGGAACAGAGTCTTCCTCTTGAACCTTAGACTCTGCATCGGTACTTACTTGTAGGTACCACTAAAAAATCACTTCATAAACACAACGGCTCTTTTTAGAGCCCCCTAATATCTTAACTCTTAAATCTGCATTTCATTTCATTTTTTTTATTTTTTTTCTACCGTACGCGTACGGTAAGCTTACCGTACGCGTACCCCGCGATTTTTTTAAAAATCAATAAATGTTTTCTTTGTACTTTTCTGTCCTTCTTTGACCCCCTTACAAATGTTAGGGGGTCTCTAACTCTCCTCCTTGCCCCCTTTTCAAGTTATCACTCTTTTTTTTCTGAGTGAAACACACGAAATGGCGGCCGCCGCGTCCTGGTTTCGACCGATTCGAATGTTTACTAAGATCTAAGAGCCAATCAGAATCGCGCTCGCGCACGCCACCGTACGCGTACGGTAAGCGTACCGTAAGCGCACCGTAAGCTGGCTCTGATATATATATTGATTTAAAGGCTATTTTCTCATAATCTACTGAACAGATTTACACCAAACCTACAAAAGGCACTTCCTTGACCTGAGGACTACCTCTCTGCCAAATTTCAAGTAATTCTGTTCAGCCGTTCGGGCTGTAGCCCTGTCTAAAGGTCCTATGGAAAAATGCATGGGAAAAACGTGTTTTTGGACCCCCTTTTATCTCAGCCCCCGCTTGACGAATCCCCCCGAGACTTTCAGGGTAGGAGCGGAGCGTAGCGCCCCACCTATTTTGAAAAATTCGCGAGGATTCGTCGTCCGGCGCCAAAGTTATTCAAAATAGAATGTTGCGGATTTCCTATGGAAACGTGGTCCTAACTATAACTACCTACTGGCGACCGCCAGTAGGTAATATCTATATATATATATATATATCCTGTGCTTTCAAACTACTGTGAGTCAAGGGAGTAATCTGAAAATACAACATATATTCTCTTCGGCTTTGCTACTCTGGCGCGGTTTCTTTTACATTCTCTTCAAACTAAGACTCTTCATCCAATGACAGTCTCCACCTATGCTATCTATGATGAGTACAATCAAGGCATCCATCCATTCAAAGTAAACGTCTATCATTCTTCCTAATCTCTCAACAAACCTTAGTTTGTTTCACCAACAACAAACATTTATTCTTTTTTTTTAAACCACCACCCATGCGTCCTTCCTTGCTTTTCTTGGCTTTGAGTTTGACCCAAACACCACTGATGATTATTGCTTTCCACCCATATAGTTTCACCCACCCAGGCAGGCATCTTTTCCTTCACCTTCCACCCATCCTTCAACCACCTATGCATCTGATTCCTATCAGCCACCTATGCATGCGTCCCACATATCCTTCTCTGCCAGTCATATCACATCTCCCCTGTCCTTCCTTCTTTCACCCTTCTTTCCCTTTTTGTTCAACACATCCTTCAAGGTCATCTGATCTGACTTTTAGTCTTCTCCATACAACTTTCACAGCTGAGTTGAAGTCAGATAGAAGAGGCCATTGGTTACTCAACTCCCGCCGCTAATGCTATTGCTAATGCTAATGCTATTGCTATTGCTCATGCTAATGCTAATGCTATTGCTAATGCTATTGCTAATGCTATTATTAATGCTATTGCTAATGCTAAGTAAATAGTGTCTTCTTCAACCGTTGTTCACTACAATTTCATGCTTACTAAGTCTCAGCAGTAAAGTGAGTGTACACCCTTGCAGCGAGTGCAATGTCCATAAGTAAGGAATATAACTTACCACCACCCGCCACTGCTGCTGGCTCAACCCCTGTGAGCTCCTGCAGGTGCCACATCTCCTGTTCCCTCTGAAATGGCCGCGTCGCCATCACTGCTGAATCCAGCACTGGTGGTCGGTAGTACGACTAGAAAAAACAGGACACATTTTTTAAATGCCATATACACCTCCCCCTGTTTATTCTTTTTCACTAGCAAGATTGAAAAAAAAGTTAATACATACATAGACAACATACATCACTAGTACAAATCAGGTACTAGAGTAGAGCAGACACTAGTAGTGTCATATGGTCCCTAAGGTCATTCTAGTCTACTCTTTGCTAAGTTAGCCTGAGCCATGCAACCATTTTAGCTTTGTGTCTTTTGCGCATGTTACCTCGCAGCTTGTTGCGTAAGACGCCTAGGAGGCCACATGAGATCATACTGCTACTGTCTGAGCGCTGTGTACAAGAGGTCAAAAAACAAGCCACTTTGTTCTGGAGTTCTGGTCAGTCCGTATTGCTTAGCCATAACATGCTACACTTTTTGGCATGACTGAGAAATGCTTACATTATACTGTCTAACATGCACCATTTTTCTTATAACAGGCGTAAGATTCCCTTCTACGAACCAGAGCTTTGCAGAGCTTCTGATGTAACCAGTAATTCTAGGTTCTAAGGTGAAGGCTCCCCCAGAATTCACTCAGAGATCTTTTGACTTCTATGGACTTTTAGTTGTAACAATGTTAATTGTTTTAATCGAATGCACTTTGCTTTTGGTGCTGGCTCGTATGCTGCATTATAGAGCAACGTACAGAGCTTGCTAGTTGAAAATAAACCTTTTGATCTTACATAGACTCTGTGGTATTTGGTGTGGACTTACACGAGTGAGTGAGCGAAAAGGTGTGCATTGCTTCCGCGACTCTGAGAGATCGGGAGTGTTATGTTCTGGGTTGTCTAATCATTGGGTATCTTTGGGGGGGTTCGGGGAGCTAATGAGACACTATAGCTAGTCGGTCAGGGGATTGTGAGTTTTGACTGAGGTGTGAGGAAGGTCCAACCTCCCATCACCAACATCCTATTTTCTTGTGCATAGTTCTGTATGTGCATAATCCCTACAACAGTAGTAGTATGTATACTATGTACTAACCTATCAAAAATAGTAAAATATCTGGTTGGGCATTTTGTTGGTGAGAATTGTTGAAAAGCCACAAGATTAAGAAGACTAGAAGAGGACAACCCAAAGGACTGGACTCAGTGGCTAGAGCTATTGGTGAATCTGAGTTGTATTTAAAACCTTTTAAATAAAGAAGGGCCATCTGGGCAAGCTTAGCTACAGACAGACTAATAATAGAAGTGCAGAGAGTCATAGCAGAGGAAGTTAGAGGCATGGATAACAAGAATTTAGAAACAGATAGTCTAGATCGAAGAAGATTTTGTAAAAAATAGAATTAGGAAACCGAAATATTTAGTTCAGGAAAAATAAGGTGCAGTAAAAGTTAGGGAAATATAATTATTAATATTAACCACTGGAGGACTTACTGGGGCCAGCAGCAGAGCCCTCGGTGGAGGAGCGGTCCTGGCCCTAGGAGGCATCTTGGTCTTGTCCCGCCGACTCTGGCCCCGTCTTCTTGCCCCTGGGTGCTGTTCATGTAAAATAAAACGAAGAAAGAGACAAACATTAATGATTGGTGAGAAACAAATAAAATATTTAAAAAAACGCTCCAAAAACATTTTAGGAAACAACAATTGCATTAAAATTGACCTATCTAATCTGATCAACTATTGCGGGATTCACAGACCGTCTACTTATTATTTAGGAATACTAATCCAGTGTTCCATTCTGATTCCAGAATACTAACTAGGCCGAAGTACCACCTGACTTAGCCCACCTATTCCAGAAGGGCCAATTGTTCACTAAATCTGCATTTCCATTTATTTTAGCCCTCAAAAATGCATAGATTGAGGACACATGCATACATTTTTGCATACACCAAATTGTTGGTTGGTTGCTGCTGATGTTCTGCTAGTGATAAGCCTATTACCACTCACAAAACAAACTACAAAAGATTCTACTAAGGACTGGGGTAAGCAGCACTCTGCAGCACGTGACGTGACAGAGGATGCATCACGCAGACCACCAAAAAATGACCAACTAATTCTAATAAGTAACCAAATCTATCAATCCACCACTATCTCTTCTTAGTGGCACCAGGACAAAGGAAGGTCTAGAGTCTCTCTAGCATTCCCTAACTTAAGTTCTCTAAAGTAAACTCTTACATAATCAGGCCAAGCAAGCGCAAAGTTGTAAACATGTAAGATTAGTAGTGCCGAGCACCTGTGTCATAACAATCACAGAAGATTTTTAAATGTAATTTACCTGCAATGTAAGCAGCAGTATTCTTGCTGTTCAGAAAAAATATATATTAGCAATATATAACACGGAGCAGAAGAACACAAAGTAGTAATATTAAATAGCTACTCACCAAGCCCCGGGACCTCCACTCCTAGCAGGTCCAGCAGGTCTTGCTCCCGGTCCAGGATATCGGACCACCGGTGCGTCAGCTGGGTATCGGTGCGCCGGACACAAGAGCAGTGAACCACTGCCTGGCGCACCTTTCCCCACCGGTTTTGACACTCCCGGAGCCCGTACCCAGACCCAGGCCTGCTGCTAGGGTTAAGGGGAGGTGACGTTGCACAAAAAACAACAAGTGCGACCACCTCCGCCTCACCAAATAAGGCCCATGCCCCTGCACCCCTTGTGGGAGCTGCCTTCCGCAGGGAAGGCGGTTGCTGCTACGGCTATGGGCAGCCTTTCCCTTGTTGCCCCTTCTCTCTCCCTTGGGCATGGTTCTGGGACTCGGGGGGTGGAAAAGAAAAGGGAGGAATTAGAAAAGTAAGTGAAAGAAATGAAAAAAGCAAGTTATAGAAAAAGAGTAAAAAAGTAGTAGAAAAAGTCACAAAAAAGTAAAAAAAACTCAAAATATAGATTCAGTAAAATGGAGAGATAGATAATAAATAAAAAAGATTTTTAAAAAAGTATACAGAAACAAAGGATTGCAAAGATAGAGGGAGGATAGAAAAGCTGGCCCAGAGCCATAGCATGAGAGTGAAAAACAAGATGGCCGCGCCCATTTCAACCACGTGGGCAAGTTCGAGCGATATATCCTCCCCGAGCACGCCAAAAGCGTCGCGAACACGTAATATGCGTTCCTGAACAGTAAATACTAATCGCAAACGGGCGGGATCACTCAATACGTGACCCGGTACAGGAAATAAGCAGCGCGAGCGGGCGGTACAAGTGAAAAACAAGATGGCTGCGCCGACTAGCGAGTGCAAGTTAGCGATACATTTCCCCGCAAACATTCAAAAACACATCGCGAACGGGCGGGATAAACAATTCTGCGTGTTCGCGAAATTTCCGCGTGCCCACAGAGTTTTTACAATTTTGAGTGAATTTGTGTAACGTCACTACGCAAATTCCGCCCACCCTTAAAAAATATCACACCCTCAACCAGTCTATTCTCATAGTTTTGCAAATAAATTTGAACATGCTATTAAATCTGTTTCCATATTAGTTTGTAAAATAACACAATCATGTTGACACACATTTACTAACACTCACCACAGTGTTCACACTAAAATTAGCCAATTCATGACTCAAACATCTTATAGTGTTAAAATGCACAAGCAAGGAGGTTCCTAAGAACAGTAGAGCTTGTATCATTACATTATTTATTTTATGATTTAAGAAACAGTACGTCCTTGACTGACAAGTATATGCAGTTGAAAAACGTAAATTTTAACCACAATCTGGAAATCTTGCTCACATCTCTCTACATTGTAATATGTACCTCTCTAGAGCTATTAATAGATCTACTCCCCACCGAACTGATTTTCACTCTGTAAACGTAGTGTAGAATGAGCTTACCAACATCAGTACACTTGCTGACACTTCATAGTAAAGTTTGTAAAATATATGATTTAGTCAGTCAATAACTTTATTTCTGCCATTACTGAAATAAAAGTGTCACATTCATATTATACAATACAAACATAGTAAACAATCAATCTTTATAAAGACAGTCCTTGATGAATTAGGCTTTTTCCTTTTGAAGACCTGACTTTCCTGAAGTGCCAAGGTATAGGAATCCTCAAAACTGCATGTGCGTAATATAATATAATGGAAACCATATTACAGAAACATGAACCTGGGAATGGTAAAGAGTACCCTACCCCCAGATAATAGATAGGAACTGCAACATTGCCAGTGCCAAGAGTACAAAAGGACAGAAAACAATTACAAAGATTCTGGAATAGGTACAATCTGACTGACTAATACATAAAAAATGGATTGAATGAACAATAAAAACAATTAAAATCAAAACCAGGAGTTGTATCAGCAAAAGTCTATCCAGTTAAAGGTAATGGCATGACCCATCATGCACTACAATCCCGTGTCTGGTACAATTATAAATCTTTGAATAAATACTTGAATAAGATCAGTCAAAAAGTAATAAAATAGAAAAGAGTTGGATAGGTTACATGGTCAGTGCATGCCTTTTGCTAATCCACATTTTGCCTACAAATTTTGCAACTGCACAGACGATTAGTGTACTGGAGCCTGATCTTAAGATACGCAATGTCTCGCTATGATATCGGGTGCCTAACTGTTTGCAGATATGGGCTATCCACCTGGATCTCATTTGGTGGTACCTAGATCAGGCAACAAATATATGGCTAATGGTCCTGGTTGCACAAGAGCAGCCAGAGCAAATCACAGAAGCAAAAGGATGCTGGGACCAGGTGGCTACAAAGTTGTTGAGAGGGAGGGAGCCAAATCTGAATTGCATGAATAGTTTCCTCTCCTGAGTGTTAGTGATAACCTCCAGATAATGCTCAAAGGTGCCTTCCAGTTTGAATTCCATACAGTTAAGAGTCAAACGGCCCTCTATTGGATGGGAAATGAGGGACTTCGCCACCCAATTCCAATAGTGTTTCTTAAGTTGGGCTTTGGTTGGGAGATATTCTGGAGTAGCAGTATCTCAAATGGCTACTATCCCTAAAGTAGACAGCAGTGATTTCATCCTGGTTATCCAGAATTTTTTTTTCTGGTGATCTAACGCATTGACTTTGTACAGAGCAGCAGCAGCTCCACGTTAATCCTCTTCCACTGAGCACAACTCAAACAGACTTCCTTCTCCTCCAAAGCACAATGCACAAACCGAGCTATCTCTGATTCTCCACCCAGTCACATCACAGCATTTCTTCAACCATGTAACAAGAATGGCAACCATTGGTTGAGCCTTGGTCTTTTTTTTTTACTTCTCCCCATACGATCTTGCAAGACATCTGCAAGATCTTATAATACCCTATGACAGGCTGAATAATTTTCCATACTACTCTTGCGAGAGAATCGCTGGATCGAAATACCTCCTGGCAGGCTTTCCCATGTGAGTCTTGTGGGCTGCTCATGAGATCGATGAACCCCATAAAAAATAACCTTCTACTCATCAAAGTACTTATCTCTTACACACTTTCTCTAAAAAAAAATAGGCATTGCTACTAATGGAGTGTATTGAGAACTCATCTACTCCATTTTAGTATTCACGGTCCCACTAGAGTCCAGTGAGATCATAAACATTAGTTAGAAACAACATACATTTATGGGATTATTTATGAGAGGCTTGCCTCGCATCACTGTATTTTGTGCTCCAGCAATGCAAGCCTCTCAATGATATCTATGAGGTTTTGCCATGCAACACTCGTGGATTTTGATGCTACTCTAGATTTGCTTAATCATGTGAACCTGGGGAAGTGCTAAAATCTTACAACTCCCTGAATCAGGCATAACAAAGCCTATTTATTTCCTCTCATTCTGCAGCACACATAGAAAGTGGAATACGCCTCTCGAGATTTTTTTTGTACAGGAAGGTGCTCATTCCTACACTAAAACATTCCCTCCTCCAAGGGAGGCACCATGGTGCAAGGGTTTGTGCCTACTTTGGCGCTAGCAGCAAATTGTGCACCATTGCAGGGGGAAAGGACAAGTATGTACAGTATTTCATAAATACGGTGCATTCCTGTTCTTTCACATTGGCGTGCGGCAATGCAGCAAGAAGATTTTTGGCGCTGAACTACACCAATTTCTCATAAATGAGGCCCTTAGTTTCTTCACAGTAGTTATCCATTAGACACCTCCTGTCTAAACTTAGGGGGACAACATGCCTTTTTGCTGTCCCTATCTATAGCTTTTTTTTTCATTTCCACAACACCTTCAATTTTTGACACTAAACAGTAATTGTGTCAATTTCATTTTTAACATTCCAACAGTCAGTCAATCAGAGCACTTGTGGGGCTCGAGCATGAAAGCTCACGGGAAAAAAAGCCTCTCGACAATTCAAAGGGTCACAGGGCTCCATTTCTGATTTCACACTCTTGTGGGAGGCTTGCGGAACTCTAGTGATTACCAACTACAAACTTATATAATTATTTTTTTACCCTTAATATATCAAACACTACAGAACAGATTTACACAAAATCACAAAAAGGATAATCTACAGACCAAGATCTATCTTTCTGCCAAATTTGATGTAATTTCCTTCAACAGTTTTTGCTGTATCCTTGTGTAAAGAATTCTATGGAAAATGAATAGGGGTTTTGAGACCCCTTTTTTCTCGGCCCTCACTTGTTGGAGTTTGGAAGACTGATTTTGTACAAACTCCCCATAAAAATATAACTTTAAACAGTGCAGTGATAAACCCCTTGTGTCTAAAATAATGTCAAATGTGTGCATATATGTGTTTTACACCTCTTAACAAAGGTGCAATAGTCACGGTTACCAAAGTCATTGCGACTCTTGGCGTAGTCGTGAAAACGCCAAGCAGGGTTCAAACACAGTTTTTGAAAAAGTTACTACAAATATATGTGCACAAACATGTTCTTTAAGTTAGTAATGTGTGTACTGTATTGTTTTGTTTTATTTGGGGATGGTTGTTAAATGTCTGCATTAATTTTGCGATTTTTCAACGTGATGGGGGTTAAATATTTAAAAAATATATATTTTACAAGACAATGAACAAAAATTTGAGCTTTTGGGTGGCTCAGACAAGAGCATTTTCATTGAGAGTGTGTATAAGACAGCTACATATAAGACTGTATGCAAAATATGGTTGCCTAGAAACACCCTCTTCCCTTCATCTATAAAGTGAACTCCATCACCGCTATATATTTCATGCATGTCAAAACTCAATTTGCTGTTGTAGACAGACCACATGTCAGGGTCTCTGAGGAAAGCAGAAATTGTTTTTTTTAACATGTTTTCTGGCTTTGTAAATCTGTGGACAGAATTGATTTAATCACTTTCATTTCTGTCTTTTACTTATATTAGAGTACACCAAGACAGTGTGAGGGAAAAGCAATATCAGTTCTGCAAAGGTATCTTTCATTAGGATTTTCAGCCCAACCCCAGTCAATGTGCCTAAGTCCTTTTCACTGCAGTGCACAATCATGAGATGAGGAGCTTGAAAATGCACAATGGTTTTAACCAAAGGCAGCAGCTGATGAAAATGTAATCCTCTCTGGACAAACCAACTAATCTCCACATTTGGCAAACCCAAGTCCCTGTCACACAGGAAAGGTCTGTAGCTGAATATCACAGTTGGTACTATGAAAGACAATGAAAATGCATGTGTGGTGGTGGTTAGAAAAAAAAACAAAAATTTGATGTGATGAAGGGAATAAGCAGGTGAATAAAAGTAGTTTGTATTTGGAAATGATTAGTAAATAGATGTTTCATTGGCTCTAGTAAATAGAAATACATGTAATACAGAGTTGGATATGCTTTACAGTATGTGCAGTAAACCACACCTGCTGTAGTTCATGTTGTAACTAGTATGGTCCTTCTGGAATGTGTTGTGAACTTGTGACTTACAGGTTCTCGTTGGGTTTCTATGGAGAATCTGCAGAGGGTGTATTGGGGATAAGGTGTTAAAGAAAGAGGTATTCAGTTTTACAAATTGGAGAGGTTTAGGTTCATTGTTTTATAAGGTAGGTGAGATTCTCTAGTGTGGATGTTCGAAGAAAGTGTAGTATAGTGATAGATATCTAAAAGTATTAAGGAACATAGGTTTCCCAACTCCCATTTTTTTTATGAATTCATTACGATCATCGAGATTATGTCATGATTATTGACACAAAGGGATGCATTTTGGGCAACCTCTTAACAGGAGTGAAAGGGTAAATAGACAGCAATCATTCCGAAATGCACTTACAAGACTGAAATATGAAAGCATTTTTTTTATTTGCTAACTTTTGCAGTATCAGGCAATGCAAAGTTCAGAAGATTGCCATTTATGGTTGCTTTGTATGAGAGTGGTGTGCCATTCTTGTGCTATGTTTTTACAAACCCTGAGAATATTGCTTGTACCTGCAATTGCCAACAAACTCAATCTTCTGGTATGTTTTATGAAAATCAAAAAATAGATTATTAACCCCTTGGCTGCGGCAGGAATTCCGCCGCAGCGCTGGGGGGGTTTGGGGGCAGTGCGGTGGCACTGTGCTCATGACGGAGCCACTCCGTCATGAGTCACGGTTGAGCTGTGCTCATGACGGAGTGGTTCCGTCATGACTCCACCCACTGCGCTAATCGCCCGCACAGGCGGGGAAATAGCGCCGCGTGGGCGGCGCGGCCGCCAACGGCCGCAGCATGACGGAACCACTCCGTCATGAGCACACGGTGCCCGTGGCTCATGACGGCGTGGTTCCGTCATGAGCACGGAACGGGTTAAGGTATATAATGAAGTCATATTGTAATAGATTTAGAAATATATATATTTATTTAAGAAAGAAAGCATGATATATAAATCAAATTGTTTTTATGTATCTATTAATAGGTAACTAAGACATAGATTATCTTAGGTGCAGATCAGGTGTGTGTCAAGTTAGTTTAGAATGTATTGCCATGGAGTTCAATATTGCATTGTATTCCTTTACTGCATTCTGGACATAGTAGGAGAAAATACTGCACACTAATGGTTAAACATATATGTAATCTTGTAGTATATGATGTCAAAGTTGTATATGTATATATATTCACAGAAAAAACCATAGGTTTCAGGCACGTTATAGTTAGGAATTAGCATTTAAAAAACCTCAGAAATTCACTGAAAAAACCATAGGTTTCAGGGGTGTTATAGTTAGCTGGACTTTTCACTTGTACAAACCCATTGAAATTCCCCCGTTATAGTTAGTTCAGCTAACTATAACTCGCGCACCCGCAATGCACTGCTGATGACGTCACATATTACATCACTCATGACATGGTCAATGACATCACTGATGACATCACTGATGACATCATCCAGTGAATGTGTGTTTTTCTGAAAATTAAATATGTTTTATATATGTATATCTCAAGGTCGATGGAAGAATAAATGGGTATATAAGTGTCTAAATGGATGATTTGTTTTTGAAAAATTGATTGTGTAACTGACTGATTAAGTGTATCCTAGTGAATACATGGCTTAGTGAGTAATGTTTAAATATGTAAATATCTGTATCAGTCTCTCACTTTGTGTATAAGTGGCTGCATGGGTTGGTGAGTAGCTACATGGGTGTCTATATAGGTTATTAGTTGGTTTTTTGAGTGTCAGTCTGAGTGTCTGCATGGTTCGGTGGGGGGTAATATGTAGTGCATAGGTGCATGAATGAGTGACTCACTGTTTGTATGTGTTGAAGACAGCATGTGTGCAGGACTGTATGGGTGGATGAGTGTGTGTAAGGGTGTGTTAGTGAGTGAATGACTGTCTAAATAGTGTCTTTATGAGTAACTACATATGTTTTAAACTAGTATATGTGACTATTGGTGTATATAAGTGAGTTTATGTGAGAGTGAGAGATTGAAAGAGTTCCTGTATGAATAAGTATGTGTATCTATAAGTGATTGTTTAAAAGACTAAGTATGTGTAAGTTTCCGTAGAAGTAAGTGTGGTGGTGTGTGTATAACTGTATATGCAAGTAAATGTATGTTTGATTCTTTATTAGCATGAGTGACTATGAGTGTGAGTAACTCTATGGAGGAGTGGCATTGTGTAGCAGGATGTATAGGTGTATGAGTACATATGATGAGTGAGTACATGTATGAGTGACTGTATAGGACTGTTGGTGAATGAGTGGATGTGTATGTGGATCTTAGAATTACTGAAGAGGTTGTTGTAACTGGTATTGGTATGTCCATTGTTTTGAAAATTTTAGTCTCAATTTTTGAATGTGTGTATCAAAGGTTATATTAGGGTGAGAGGAGGTCTGCCACTCTATCACAAGGATGATGTCATCAGTGATGTCATCAGTGATGTCATTTGAGATGTCATCAGTGATGTCATGAGTGATGTCACTGACCATGTCATGAGTGATGTAATATGTGACGTCATCAGCAGTGCATTGCGGGCGCGCGAGTTATAGTTAGCTGAACTAACTCTAACGGGGGAATTTCAATGGTTTTGTACAAGTGAAAAGTCCAGCTAACTATAACACACCTGAAACTGAGGTTCCGTGAGAATCGTAATGACATTTTGGGTTTGTTCGAATATGGACGAGTTTGCTATCTACGAACCGCAAATGACGAGTTTAGTGGGTGTACGCGTTTTCGCTACGTTACTATGTATGGTTCGTCTCATTCGTGGGTGTGTCCATCTGAAACCCTCGGGTTCCATTTTAGATACGGCATCCATTTTGTCTCTTGCCCTCAAGTAGCCAGCGAACGGACACTGTCCACTTCGTGACCCTGGGATTCCCAAACCTTTGCGGAGAACACATGTTCCTTTGAGGGTGTTTTTATGATGAGGGGGATGACACTGCAAGGGCAGATGGCTCCGCTCGAGGCTCATCTTGCCGTGCTAGTCTATTGTTTCAGTCGTGCATGCATTAGGCACGGACTTTTTGATCCTGCAATCATGCCTCCGATATTGCTCCCTACATTCTTTTCCAATCTGTTGTTCATCCTTGTTTTTCCTTTGCACCTGTTTCTGTCCCTTCTCCTAATTTGTTTACAGTCAGAATGGAATGTGCTTAATGTGGGGATAACGTGTTTTCACAGTTGGGAACCGGCAATGCTGCTGTAATTATGTTCCGGGTTTCTGAAAACATGAATGCGACCCTTTTTGAAGTTTACTGTGGGAACTGAGCTGTAACCTTTTGTTCGCCATGTTGTTCAATGACGAAAATGTGTATAAAAGGGGCGATCCACTTTTGCAATTTGAAGCAGTCTCTCAGAACCTACACGTTGTGTACTGCTTGCGATTTCTGTATCCCTGCAGTAAATAAACACTGATCTTTGACGCCGCAGGAAGTGTCCCGTGTCTCTGTGTTTTGTACGCCGGAACAGGTAACCCACGAAGGTTTCAGGTGTTGTCCCCTGGCACCGCTGGGCCTTAGAATAGCCCAGTCCTTCAAAACCTATGGTTTTTTCAGTGAATCGATTTCTCGACACAGAAAGATTGGAAAAAACTTGCAAACTCACCTAATCTGCACCACATCGCAGAGGAATCTAAACCGTCCATTACAGGATGTACTGAATCCGATTATAATAACTTCTGTAAATGGGTCACAGATTTCTGTGGTCCTGCAAATTCAGGAAAATTACGGAAAAAACAAAATAAAAAATCTCCATCCTGGTTCTCCCCCGTTCTAAAAAACAAACGTACTGAGGTCAGATCCCTTGAAAAGAAATGGCGCCATAACTATGATGTTACGGAAGCTCTCGCCTATAAAACCGCTAGGAAACAATATCATTTTATGATAAAAAATGCCAAAAAAGACCATTTCCTAGAAGTCATCAATTTATCCAATAACAAACAGAAGGAAATTTTCAAAATAGTTGACGAGTTCATGAATCCCAGAATCCTCAGGCAGGAGATACCACCGTCATTAACACTTTGTAATTCCATAGCAAACTACTTTGAAATGAAAATACTAAATATCACCAAAGATTTCCCAGATCTTTCAGAACCCCCCGCTTTTGAAAATCTACAATTATCCAACAGTATACCTCAGCTAAATAACTTTGCCCCCATTAGCCTCGATGAAACTCGACAAGCTATCCTCTCATGTAAATCAGGCTCCCCTTTTGATCCATGTCCCCCACTGCTGCTCCACATGTTAGTAGACATGGTAAACCCAATTATAAATTCCATCATAAATTCCTCTTTAGCCACTGCCGTCATTCCATCTGAATGGAAGCGTGCTGCTGTAAAACCGCTACAGAAAAAGCCCCTAGCTGATCCCACCACACTCTCTAACCTTCGCCCAATCTCGCTGCTTCCACTGCTATTCAAACTGACTGAAGCAGCAGTAAACAAACAGCTGACTAAACACCTGGAGGAAAATCACCTCTTACACCCTAACCAGGCAGGTTTTAGGGCAAAACACTCCACAGAGTCAGCCCTTCTACATACTGTAGAGACACTTAAGATGGCACTGGATCAAGGAAAAAAGGCTGTCCTGATCCTGCTCGATCTATCGGCGGCCTTTGATACGGTTTCACACCCGTATTAATTGGCCGCCTGGCAGAATCAGGACTAACAGGAACCGCTTTCAAATGGCTGAAAATTTTTCTAAGCCATAGAAAACAAATCACCATATTAGGAAGCTATTGCTCAGAGGAAAAAACTTTAACAACAGGGGTACCACAAGGCTCAAGCTTGAGCCCGGTCCTTTTTAACCTTTATATGTCCCCTTTGATTGAACTGATTACATCATTCAACATCAGTACAATATCTTACGCGGATGATACCCAACTCATCCTTGTATTGGACAACAACTCAACTAAAGCAGAGGAAAATCTGAGAGTTTGTCTCACCGCAACCTTTGAATGGATGAGAACTCACCACCTTAAATGCAATTCAGGCAAGACTGAGATCCTCCCTTTTGGTCAGAATAACCTCTTTTCCCCTAACAACTGGTGGCCCAAAGACGCCGAAGTTCCACCTAATACCATCACGTCAGCCCGCAACCTCGGGATAAGGTTTGATGAAGCCCTATCCTTCAAAAAACAAGCAGGGACTGTGGCAGGGTCCTGTTTCAACATTATTAGAGGCCTCAGAAGGTTCTTTGACCTCCTCCCCCTGACAGCCAGAAAAACGGTAGCAGTAGCCCTCATTACATCGCGGCTAGATTACTGCAACAGCATCTATGCAGGTTCCAACAAAGCTGTCTTACATAAATTGCAGATGGTTCAGAATGCTGCTGCCCGCTTAGTGCTAAGACTACCCAGGAAATCATCTGCATCCATGGCACTCAAAACCCTGCACTGGTTACCCATTCATAAGAGAGTTTTATTTAAAATCCTACTCATCACTTTCAGAGCTTACCACCAGTCGGGCCCCTCATACCTATCCCAAAGGTTTGGAAGATACACTCCCTCCAGGTCACTCAGATCATCCAACTTAAACCTATTAGCTGTCCCCAAATTCAGACGGACCACAAAAGGTGGAAAATCCATCGGAGTGCTAGGAGCTAGAGCCTGGAACAAGCTCCCACCCCAGATGCGTCTGATTCATTCAGAGAATCTGTTCCGAAAAGCCCTTAAAACATGGATTTTTAAGGCCACTGACACACTATGTCTAGCGTTAATTTAATTTAATATCACTCACCCTTTCTGTATTAAGTACTTCTCCACTTTCCTTTATGTTTTCGGACAACTCTCCCTCCCTTCTCACCTATGACACGTGATGTTTCTAGCGCCAAGATGCTCCATGGAGTGTAAGTTGCGCTTTATAAAAGCCAATTCAATTCAATTCAATTTCTGAGGTTTTTTAAATGCTAATTCCTAACTATAACGTGCCTGAAACCTATGGTTTTTTCTGTGAATTTCAAAGGTTTTTTAAATGCTAATTTCTAACTATGCCTACAGAGATAGGACATGTGAAGAAAGAAGAAAAAATGCACAGAAAGAAAAAAAAGGAGTGCAGAAAGAAGCAACAGAAGTCCTCAAAGACGAAGAAAAGTGCAGGAAGAACGATAACGTGCAGAAAGAACAAAAAGAAGAGCAGAAAGAAGCCTTGTTGCAAAATCATCCTGTACCCTCAACTTTTTCAGACGGATACTGGTGGTAACTGAGTCTGACTAACCAGTCCTAGAGCCAGTGCTTTGTTAAAAGACACTTAGAATACAGTGAAAACACCTACATACACTAGGGAACATTATGCGTTGGGGTCCCCCTGTGATTAGCATGACCTCCTCTGTAAGCCCCTAGTATATAATAGGGCAGGGGGATTAAAACTACCTCTTAAAACAGGCCACAGGGCGTTCTTGCACACGTTAACTCAGGCCCCGTCCCCTCCCTTCACCACTGTGTAAACACGCCCTGTGTCCGTTTTTAGTTGGGAGATTAAGTTCATTTGAATCCTGAGGGTCCCTAGGGTCCAACTAGCCCACTGGGTACCTCCAGTAAGTGCCACAGAGCTGCGTTGCAGAGAGGTGTATAAAGTGGCACGGCCTGGACCACCTCTCTGCAATGCAGCTCAGTGGCACTTACTGGAAGCACTTGGTGGGCTAGTTAGCCCCCAGGGGCCCTCAGTATTGAAGGGAAATTATATCCCCAATTTAAAACGTGCCATAGTGCGTGTTTGCACACGTCACCTCAGGCCCGGTCCCCTCCCTTCACCACTGTGTAAACGCGCCCTGTGGCTGTTCTAAGTTGAGAGATTATGTCCCCTTGAATCCTAAGGGTCCCTAGGGTCAAACTAGACCACTAGGTACCTCCAGTAAACGCCACAGAGCTGCGTTGCAGAGAGGTGTAAGAAGGGGCTTGGCCTCAGAACACCTGTCTGCAGCACAGCTCCCTGGCGCATAGTGGAGATGCCTGTTGGGCTAGTTGGCCCTCAGGGACCCTCAGTATTGAAGAGGAATTAATTCCCCAACTTACAACTCGCCAGGGGGCGCATTTGCAGAGTGCTGCAAGGAGGGGGCGTGGCCTTCGGCGCGATGCCAGTCTTTTATTTATTTTAATTTTTTAAGAAGGGGGGCTGTGTGGTTCCCCTTCTTATTCTAATGTATTGGCCCTGATGACCCCATCCTCCAGGGCCTGTCTCCTAATTATATTTTTTTGACCCCAATCCCCAGGTCCGGCCATTGTTTTTTATTATTTTTAAAAAATATATATTTATAGACACACCTAGGACATGCTGGACAAACCGTACGTACCTATCACCATGACGATTTGCGTGATGTGTGTATGTCCAGTGAAAGAAGTTTCCAGTGTCTTTAGTGTATGCAGTGACTATCCACAAATCACAAGTTTTAACTGTAGATACAGCACTTGTTAATATTGGTAGTAGTTTATTCAAAGAAGGAATGTCTCATGTAGCTTTGTCGTGAATTAGAACTTTATCTGGTTTATTTCTAATGGATTTCAATGAGAAGAAAGTAAGTGCTGAGAGGAGCTGTGTAAGGGAGTATGATCCGTTAGGATGTCAATATGCTCTTCCTTTAGGCCACTATCCTGTGTTTGAAAAACCATTAATGTGTCAAAAGCATAAATTATCAAAGCAGTCTAGAAGAGGTCAACAGAAAAATGAAGACTAAGATAAATGACAAGGTGCCAAGAAAAGAAACACAATGAGGAATTTGAAGTCTATCACTTTGATATTAAATCTGGAGTGAATTTTTATGCAAATGTAGTCCTAAATGGACCGTACCATTTGCCTCATTTTATAGATTCTATTAAAGAAAAAGTAGATGAAAGAATGTCTTAACAACTATGCAGTTTACTTGAAGACCTAAGAAGTGACAGAACTGTTATACATTCTGCTTCTGCAATTAAAAAAATTTCAGATGAGTGTGTTGAATCAGTAGTGTTTTCTGAAAATCTTCAGCAGAATGCTTCAGAACTTGCTCGTTTCAGGTCCAGGGAAGACACAGCTTGGCAGCTCGGGCTGGACTGTTCCCATGAGGCGCAGGGTCAGACTGATTTGCATATGGCCATGTCTGAACTGGGGTGGCGGAGTGAGATAAAGAATGATGATGGATTAAACCCAGATCAGTTGACTGGGGGTGAGTGCTTCCAATGTTCAACATTCAGCCCATCATCCCCTTTGGTTTTGCTTTCTTTGCCATAAGTTGGCAGGGTATGCCCAGACGTGGGTCCCTTGCTCACTTTGCCACGGGATTCAAGCTAGCCTGGCTGATGATGGCTGATTACCTAGAAACCGTTCCCAGGATGCTTGTTTCCGGTCAAGGGAAGACATGGCTTGGCAGTTTGGGCTGGATTCTTTTCATGAGGTTGCAGGTTAGGCCGCTCTCTACGCTGCACAGCACCGCCTGTGTGTGCCTTCCTCTGTGCCCGCTGCTGCTGCTCCATAAGTTCGCCGCTCCCCCCTTCCCTGAGTGTATTTTCTGCATTGCGCTATTTCCTCTGCGCTGACCTTATTGGCTGTCTTTGTGCAGTTTCAATTACTGTATTGCCCCTTTGTTGACTGTTTTTGTGCCGTTTTGTACCTCTGCTACCCATTTTTTGACTGTTGTTGTGCCGTTTTGTACTTCTGCTGCCACTTTGTTGCCTGTCTTTGTGCCACTTTGTACTTCTGCTGCCCCTATGCTGACTGTTTGTGCCATTTTTAATTACTGTTACTGTCCCTCTCTTAACTGCTCTGGTGCCCCTTCCCCCGTTCCCCCTTTCCTTCTGTATCCCCGCCGCTGCCTCCCTGCGACCTGCCCCCTCGCCCACCCATTCGCCTCCCCGCTCCCGCCTCCCAACTGCTCCTAACTCCCTCATCCCCTTATATGGCAGCTGCGCGCAGCGCGCGTGCCTAAAGCAAGCCCGTCTGCGCCTGGACCGCGCCCAGCACCAGAACCCCTGGTCCCCGTGAACACCACGATGCCCGTCTCCGCTACGACTCCCGCACCCTCCACGCACTCAACTCTGGAAGATCATGCACCTGCTACCTGGCCTCCCCAAAGCGTACCCAAGGACCCTTCTCCTGACAAAACTGCAGCCTCACCAGCATCCGGTCCACCAACCCACCTACCAAAGAACCCAACCACCTCAGATGCATCCTCCTCAATACCTGCTCCGCATGCAAATATGCCGTTGAACTCTAGGTACTACTCGACTCCAAAACTCCAGACGTTGCCTTCCTAACGGAGACCTCGCTGAACCACTCCTTGGCATCCGACATCACCATAGCCATCCCGGAAGGCTATAAAATCACCCGCAAGGACCGCACCACTGGAGTAGGAGGAGAAATCGCCATCGTCTACAGGAACACTCTCAAATTCCCGACAAACACCGACGACACCCTCAGCACCGCCGAACACCTGCACATCCAGATTCACACCGACCCCAACACCACCCTCATAGGAACCCTTGTCTACAGACCCCCACGGACCTCAACCACAGTTCAGCGACTCCATCGCCGACTCCATCAGCACACACGCCCTCGCCTCCACGGACAACATCCTCATCGGGGACATGAAGTTCCACCTCGAGAAAAACAACGACACCAACTCAGCCACCCTGATCGACAACCTTGCCAAGCTCGGACTCAGACAACTCGTAACAACACCCACCCACTCTGGCGGCCACACGCTTGACCCCATATTCTCCACAAGCCCCTCATCTCTTTCAACCACACCACCGATCTCCACTGGACCGATCACCGTTGCATCCACTTCACCTTCAGGAAACCCACCATGTACCACCGCACCCAACAGATGCCGCGCCGCTGCTGTTTCAAGAAGACCAGCTATCCACCACCCTCGCCCGGAGCCCACCCGATGACCCGACCGACCCCGATACTCGCAACCTCAGACAATGGATCAACAACTGCACCAACACCCTCGCCCCGCTCAAGAAGCCCTCCAACAGTCACACGAGCAAGAAAGCCAGCTGGTTCACCGGAGACCTCCAGGCCTCCAAGCAAACCTGCTGAAAGCTGGAAAAGAACTGGATCCGTAATGAAACGTCCTACAAAGACACTACTTTCAAAAGGTCTGTCGTTTGTTCCATCGACTAAGATAAACAAATTTGAACTGCTTAAGGACCTGCATGCCTTTTTTCGTAAGGTGAGACTAAGGAAATATTTCCTAGATAAAAGTCCCAATATAGATAATGATAATCTATCGGGTTTAAGACCGCCCTCCTGCTTTACTCCAGGCCTAGATATGCTGGGCATGGAAGTCAACTTGTTGAAGAAAGCAGTTCTCACCAAAGTTCAAAAGGCCATTAAATTTGTCCCCAACCCTGTCTAGAATGTCTCAAGGTAGGAAAATGCTGCCCTGGTTTCTCTGAAAAACAACAGCGATCTTACTATCAAGCCCTGTGATAAGGGCGGGGCTATTGTCATCTTTGACACAGACAAATATAAAGAGAAAATGTTGGATCTTCTTGGATCACCTAAACACTATCTCAAAATTATGACCAATCCTGAATCTAAGGTTAAACCCAGGATCTTGCGTGTAGTGGAACAGGCCGTTGATAGGGACGATATTTGCCTCCTTGAGGCTCAATTCCTCACTCCTACTCATACTCGCATCCCCATTATTTATGGGTTACCAAAAACTCATAAGGACCAATTTGATCCGCCTTTGAGACCGATTGTCTCTACCATTGGTTCTGCTACAGAACCTTTGTCTAAATACCTTGACAAATTTCTCCAACCTATGGTGGGAAATTTATTGTCCTATGTGACGGACACAGGACATTTCATTTCCAAAATTGAAGGTCTCGACTATGACCAAGAACATGAGATTCTAGTGACCCTTGATGTTGAATCACTTTATTCTAACATCCCTCAGGTGGAAGCTTGTAGGGTAGTTAGTAATATTATCAATGATATTCAACCCTATGTAATGGCAGATTAAAAGGGCTCGTTTTTACAACCGTGACTCTATGTTCCAACCTAAACAACAGGAACAAGTAGACAAGCTTGTCTGTGTCATGAAACATTCGACCATCAACAACAAAATCAGGCAGATTGTGAACTCGCACTGGCACCTTTTGAATTTGGGTGAACAAACAGTCCATCTACCAAAGTCAGTCTTCGCGTTTCGTAGAAACAAAAATTTGAGGAATCTGCTGGTTAGAGCGAGAAATCCGGATCAGAAAGCCTGGATACAAAAGTCTATTGATGGTGCTTCCCCAATCAAAGGCAATCACAGATGTGGTACATGCCATGCATGTGCGAATGCCAATGTTGGCACCCAAATTTGTATTAATGGCTTCAATACTCAACTAAAGGAAATGACCAACTGCAGGACCTCTAACTGTATCTATGCTGTTCAATGCCCCTGTCCTTTGACTTATGTAGGCGAAACTGCGCGAGAGATCAGAGTTCGTATTGGTGAACACAAGTCCAATATTAGACGGTCTAGACATGTAGCACCTCTTGTAGGACATTGGATGGAGAATAATCATGAAGTGGAGGACCTTCGCTGGACGGTTCTCGAGAAAATACGTCCCCAAAAGGGTCTTGACACCAACTATGTACGTAAGAAAAGTGACTTTTTTGGGATTTTTGTTCTTAATTCAAAGGAAAAGGGATTGAATGAATCACTTCCATGGGAAAACGCTATTCTGTAAGAACCCCTCCTTTTATGGCAATTCTGCATCCGGTGCGTTATCTATTGTAAAGTGTCTTCTGCCTTTTGGCCCTATTTAGGACCATATTACTCTTCTATTTCCCTTCATTCCATTTGGATAGTGATTTGCATTTGTCCTATTCTGTCACTTTTATAGGATATATTTTTAATTAGATTTGGGCGTTTTGAGAGTCTTGGCATTTTCACTAATAATGGTACATCATGGAGGTGATTCTCTGCCCTCCACTATTATTATTTTGTATCAATGTGCATTGTTTTTATGATTTTTCCTTCTTTTAAAGTATAACCGCTTGGTTTCTCTCTATCGGTAACGTTTCGTCTATGTCACGCGTTTTGATTGGCCTATGGAAGATTGCATTGGCTATTTATGGCCAACCTCCGCTTTACCTTCCTTCCGGCCCGCTACCTGTGACCCGTTTATTTGGACGTCATCTCTATGATGGATTGGATCATTTTCGGCGCCTTCTGTACTTTTTAAGGTTTGTCGGAATGGCGTTTGCTGCTTTTTCATCCTAACGACCATACAGATAAGAAATGATGGTTTATGTCAACAAACTGCCTTTAATTAGTTTCTTTTTCTGTAGTTTTTGATGGCAGTTTGGCCCTTTTGCATAACATTTGGCCTCGATCTTCGGAATATCGTGAATAGTTCGATATCCCTCCCTGGAATATTTTTTACGTATTATGCTTAGAAAACCTTCATCAAGCTTTGCCTTCGCTTCGCTTCATTCTTGCTCAGTTTAATCAGGTGAGGTATTTTTGAACATGTCTGTTGATACAATTGAGAGTAAACTCGAACGTAGCTACATATTCTGGATACTTTGTAATGCAAGCTCATTCTTCTTTTTCTTTCCTGATTTTTAGAGCTATGTTAGATGCTGAGGCTGTTTTTGTTGAAACACTTTTGGAGATTGCTTCTTTGTAACACTTTTGGAGATCGCTTCTTTGAAAACATTTGCGATTCTGTACGGCCTATATTTTAGGTAACATTCCTCCCTTCTTTACAGTTTAGCATATGGTTGCTTTGATTCAGTTCTTGTTACTATTCCGGTTTCATGAGTGATTCCAATTTTTCCTTTTTCTCTCCTTTTTATTTTATTTTTTCTTTTAGACTCCGTATCTTTAAATTTTGACTAGGACTGTGGCTGTGTTGCCTTTAAATCGCGAGAGTTGAGAGCTTAAGTAGCTCCTACATCTCGATAGAGGTAAGCTCTATGATTAATCTACTTGTGGTTCTGATTCTCATTTATGTGGTTTTCAGAGAACATTTATTGTCTCTATTCCAGTTAGGTTTAACAGTGCCTAATTGTTGGCTTCCTTTCTCTATTTATTCTTTATAGAACAAATTGTCATGATTGTCTGATTGTTTCTTTCTTACTGATTTATTTGTAGTGACTGCTCCCGTTTTTCTGATGAAAACTTTGTGTAAATTTGTATTTCTTTTTATTTTTGATGCAAGTCTTGTCTCTAGTACTTTTGGCTGACTCTAGTGCTCTTAAATCTTAAAATTTGAATAGGTTTTTTATATGACACTCTATACTGATGACCGTTGTTTGAATATGTCTATTGAAGTGATAGTAAATATATTATTTGCATGTGTTGTATGGATATTTGTTTATGTTGTTACATATATATATTTTCCTTTTGCACTTCCTTTGACAGGTCCATGGAAATCTTCTTTATTTTTGCATCCTGATGAAGGTGGTACTCCAATTGGGGTTTGTCTCACCGAAACACGCGTCGGCGCTCTGAACGGGGCCCCGCCTCCTTTTTGATTGTATCTATGCTAATGCTTTGCTCTTTGAATTTGTAACATTATTATTTTGTATCTATTTGAGTATCTATCTAATTGTTTTTCTTGAATTCAAGGTTAGTGGGGCATTAATTCATATTCAGGTTGTCTCGTGGTGTAAGTGTGATGTGTGTAATTGGCTTGCGGTATGAATTTGGCTTGAGGTTGAGTGAATGCTTTGATTAAATGACGGTTAACTGGAACCTCTGTATTTGTATTTGATTGTGGACGACTTGTTAGTCATTTCTATGTATTAGTATTTATTAATTGTTTCTTTTTGTTTAACAAAAGACATAAATTATCTTTATGCACATCTATATATATTCAAAAAATTTGTATAAAAACTTAATAAAAGACAAATATTATTATCATTTTCTTTCTGGGTTTAAATAATTTGCTGTTTTTGTGTCCGGTATGGTCAGAGTGTCATTAACTTAATACATGATACATTGTACTTATTGAAACATATGGGTAGAGTACTTTTTTCGTTTATTTAATTGGTTTCTTTCCCCTGATTCTCTACCCACATTAGCTTGTTAGGGGTCCCCTTCTATTTATTGGCTGGATCCGTGAAGGAACACCGGAAAGCTACACAGCCCACAAGAACGCCACCCGCAGACACCACCATCTCATCAGATCCGCCAAAAGAGCCTCCTTCAAAGACCGCCTAGACAACAATGCACACAACAGTAAAGAGCTCTTTAACATCGTGAAGGAACTCTCCAACCCCAGCTCCAACACCAATGATGTCCCACCTTTGCAAGACGTATGCGACTTGCTGTCCACCTTCTTCCACCGCAAGATCCACAACAGCTTCAACGCCGCGACCGCCCCGGCAACCACTGAGAGTCCCGTCCCCACGACCACCACCCGCACCAACCGCCTGCTCTCCTGGCCCAACATCAACGACGACAACACCATCAAGATCATGAAAAAATGTCCACTCTGGATCCCCTTCAGACCCCTGCCCACACCACATCTTCAACAAAGCCTGCACCACCATCGCACCTCATCTCCGGAAAGCCATCAACATCTCCCTCAAAACAGCGGCCTTCCCGGAGAGATGGAAGCACGCAGAGATCAACGCCTTCCTCTAGAAACCCAAGGCAGACCCCAAGGATCTCAAGAACATCCAAACAATCTCCATGCTCCCGTTCCCGGCGAAGGTCATTGAGAAGGCCGTCAACAAACAACTGAGCAGCTTCCTCAAAGAGAACGGCATCCTATACCCTTCCCAGTCCGGGTTCCGCAGCAACCATAGGACCGATACTGCCCTCATTGCCGCCACTGATGACATCAGGACCCTGCTAGACTACGGAGGAACTACTCCTGGACCTGTCAGCCGCCTTCAACGCGGTCTGCCACCGCACAAAACGAACACGCCTCTACGATGCGGGGATCCAAGAGAAGGCCCTGGACCGGACCACCTCCCTCTGTCTGCCAGAACATAGAGCGTCTGCTTACCCCCCTTCCGCTCCGAAGCCACCAAAATCATCTGCGGCGTACCCCAGGGCTCATCCCTCAGCCCAATGCTGTTCAACATCTACATGGCACCTCTCGCCCACGTCGCCCGACTGCACACCTCAACATCATCTCCTATGCTGACGACACCCAGCTGATCCTCTCCCTCACCAAGGACCCCCACACTGCCAAAACCAACCTCCACGAAGGAATGAAGGACGTCGCCGACTGGATGAGGAACAGCTGACTGAAGCTCAACTCGAACAAGACGGAGATCCTCATCTTCAGATCCATCCCCTCATCCTGGATGACTCCTGGTGGCCAACTGCACTAGGAACAGCCCCAACACCCACCGACCATGCACGCAACCTAGGGGTTATCCTCGACTCCAACCTCTCCATAATGAAGCAGGTCAGCGCCGTCTCTTTCTCCTGCTTCAACACCCTCCGCATGCTCCACAGGCTCTACAAGTGAATCCCCACCGAAACGAGAAGGACGGTCACCCAGGCCCTCGTCAGCAGCAGAATGGACTACGGAAACTCCCTCTACGCAAGAGCCTCGACCAAACTCCTGAAACGGCTCCAACGCATCCAGAACGCCTCCGCAAGCCTGATCCTCGACATCCCTCGCCACAGCCACATCACACCCCACCTCAGAGACCTGCACTGGCTCCCTGTCAACAAGAGGATACCCTTCAAGCTCCTCACGAATGCACACAAGGCACTCCACAACACTGCACCAGCGTACCTCAACAGCCAACTCAGCTTCTACCCCCCACCCGCCAACTCCGCACCGCAGACCGCGCCCTCGCCACTGTGCCCTGTATCCAAGGAATGAACGGCAGCGGCAGATAATTCTCCCACCTCGCCGCCAAGACATGGAACACCCTCCCCATCCGTCTACTGCAGACCCAAGACCTTCAGAAGACTTCTCAAGACCTGGCTCTTCAAACAGTAGCAGCTCCCCCCCCCCTTTAGCGCATTGAGACCCTCACGGGTATGTAGTGCACTTTACAAATGCTATGATTGATTGATTGATTGATGAGGCACAGGGTCAGACTGATTTGCATTTGGTCCCAGGTTGCTTGTTTCCGGTCCAGGGAAGACATGGCTTGGCAGTTCGGGCTGGAAGGTTCCCATGAGGCGCAGGGTCAGACTGATTTTCATATGGCCATGTCTGAACTGGGGTGGCGGAGTGAGCTAAAGAATGACGATGGATTACACCCAGATCAGTTCACTGGGGGTGAGTGGTTGCAATGTTAAACACTCCGTCCATCAACCCCTTTGGTTTTGCTTTGTTGGCCCTAAGTTGGCAGGGTACGCCCAGACGTGGGTCCCTTGCTCACTTTGCCACTGGATTCAAGCTAGCCTGGCTGATGACGGCTGATTAGCCAGAAACCGGTCCCAGGATGCTTGTTTCTGCTCCAGAGAAGACATGGCTTGGCACTTCGGGCTGGACTTTTCCCTTGAGGCACAGGATCAGACTGATTTGCATATGGCCATGTCTGAACTAGGGTGGCGGAGTGAGATAAAGAATGATGGTGGATTAAACCCAGATCAGTTGACTGGGGGTGAGTGCTTGCAATGTTCAACACTCTGTTCATCATCCCCTTGGGTTTTGCTTTGTTCGCCCGAAGTTGTCAAGGTATGCCCAGACATGGGTCCTTTGCTCACTTTGCCACTGGATTCAAACTGGCCGGGCTGAGGACGGCTGATTAGCCAGAAAGCAGTCCCAGGATGCTTGTTTCCGGTCCAGGGAAGTGATGACTTGGCAGTTCGGGCTGGACTGTTCCCATGAGGCACAGGGTCTGACTGATTTGCATATGGCCATGTCTGAACTAGTGTGGCAGAGTGAGCTAAACAATGATGAGGGATTAAACCCAGATCAGTTGACTGGGGGTGAGTGCTTGCAATGTTCAACACTCGGACCATCATCCCCTTTGGTTTTGCTTTGTTCACCCTAAGTTGGCAGGGTATGCTCAGACGTGGGTCCTTTGCTCAGTTTACCACTGGATTCAAGCTAGCCTGGCTGATGGCGGCTGATTAGCCAGAAACCGGTCCCAGGATGCCTATTTCCGGTCCAGGGAAGACATGGCTTGGCAGTTCTGGCTGGAATGTTCCCATGAGGGTTAGACTGATTTGCATATGGCCATTTCTGAACTGGGGTGGCGGAGTGAGATAAAGAATGATGATGGATTAAACCCAAATCAGTTGACTTTGGGTGTGTGCTTGCAATGTTCAACACTCCGTCCATCATCCCCTTTGATTTTGCTTTAAGAATTTGCAATGGCAATGCTAGGAGTATAATAGGAGGAAGATATTGAATATCAATTAATTATCTGGTTTATTTTATAAATGGAACAATAACTGTGAAGAGTGTGAATTCACCTCTATTACTGAAATCAATTCGCAATGATTCCTCTACTTGATGTTACTAGATTATAAAGCTGTGGCCTTTGAAAATGTAACAAAAAACGCCCATCAAGATATGATCTGCTCAGACAGCATAGCAGAACTTAGTCTACGTTGTTACTTCAAAGGCATGGAAAATATATCATAATTATGCTACAACGTTGCAGAATGGATGGTACTAAATTAGAATCTGAAATAAAAAACTTCAAATCTGGACAAATTCCCATTTCAAAAAGAACTTTCGGAACTATAGCAATTATATTTCATGAAGGAGTTAATATAACCTCTAGACACTACACAATATGTTTTTGTTGTGAATGAGGATGGACAGAGTGCAATGACATTCAAATGACACTCAAAGCAAGAGTACCTAAAAATGACCTAACTCATATCGCTATTTCTAGAACCGAAGATCTAAGGACTATTTAGTGTAACAAAATCTAGTATTGTGTTGACATATATATGGATCAAGTGTTTCTGAGACATTATTCAGCCTATTAGGTGTAATGTCTACAGCAACCTATTAGAAATTAAAGACTCTTTTTAACTGTGGAAAGTAATTTATGAAACATTGCAGGTCTACATTATGTTAATACAGATAAAAACTAAATGGAGATACTACAATACCAGCAGCCTTAAGTTGTGTGTAAAAGTCTCTTCACTACTAAAAAAAATGACACCTTTTGTTTCTACAAACAACAACTTCTACTTACTACGATGTGTTATAGGTACATGGACCAAAACATTTTAGACATCATTTGACCTAACAGGAATGTTGTTGACAAAATGATATGCAAAAATGAAGGCTGCTTCATAATTGTTGGACATTTTGTACCAGATATAAAAATATTTGAAACTGTTTTAACATATAGTTGCTTTCAGCAATCTAAAAACCAATGACCATGCCACTATAACCAAACCAGTAGTGAGTCACATATTTGTAATGATGTACTGTGCACATTTGTTTTTTTACAGTCCACTGATTGTTTTTTTCCCACTGATTGATAATGATGATGCATCATACAGACCACTGTTAAAAAGTGAAGAAGTATGAAATCTTCAAATATTTAAATATTTTACTATGTTGTACTAAAGTTTGGAAGAAAAAGGGCTCTGAATCTGATTCGGGTTCGGGTTTGACGAATCCGATATGGAGCCCGTGCTTCCGACCTATTTAGACATACTGCCAAATGACCAAGTACGATGCTTGGAAACCATTTGGGTTGACCAAATTGGTTCCAAAAGACATTTGGACAGGACGAGCGAGCGAGCGAGTACGAAGACTGATTCGGACAGCCTTTCCGTTTCTGTTTTGCCGGATCGAAATGGCTGTTGGAATCGGTGTTTGGGGGCTCATAGCAGGCCCCTCTTCAACCAGGGCCCTCCAATCGGCCCCATGGGGGTACCCATGGGTCCCCTTTTCCCAACCATTCACAGTTTGGCAGGCACCATGGGGTGCCTGTCACAGGGTGCATGATTTTCCCCAACCCCCCTTTCTTCAATGATAGCCTGTATTCTTGTTCACAACACAGGCTCCCATTAATGTTAATGGGAGTCCGACCGAATCGGATCCGGATGCATATGGATGAATCATACTCGGTCGGTCAGATTTCCCCATTCTGAGTCATACGGAAAGCATTCCGGAACTGAGTTGGTCGGTATGCTTTCCGAACGAGATCGGAATAAGGCCCAATCTGTTGTGTCTTGTTTTGATTGCTTAATGTTAAAATGAAATCCTAATATAATGTCTTTTGTTTATACTTTTTCACAGTTGTCCCAGATTGAGATATATTATGTGTGTCAAATCACTAATCTAGTGGAGTCACTACTCATATAGTAATCCCATCATCCTGAAACTACACTTGCACTCATGCAATGACTCAGGTAGCACCCATATAATAAACCAATCACCCACACAGTAGCTATGCATGTATCCAATCACCCAGGCAGTACCCATACACTTATTCAGTCACCCAGGCAGTATTCACACACTCATGCACTCAACCAATCATCCAGGCACTACCTATGCAATCATAGAATCATCTAGGCACTATCCATGCACTCTTCCAATCACCCAAACACTATGATTGCACTTATGTAATCACACTGGTACCAGCCATACACTCATTGTATCACCCAGGCAGTGGTCACGCACTAAACCAATCACCATTGTACTACCCATGCACTCATCCAATCACCCTGGTACTACCCATATACTCATCCAATCACCCAGGCACTACCCATGCACTCATTAATCATTCTAGCACTATACATACACTCATCCAGTCATCCAGACATTGCCTATACAGTCATCCAATCAAGCAGGCAGTACCCATGCACTCATCCAGTCAACCAAGCACTATTCATGCACTCATCCAATCACCAAGGCACTACTCGTGCACTCAACCAATCACCCTGACACTACCGACACACTCATCCAGTCTCCGAGACACTTCCCATGTACTTATCCAATCACCAAGGCACTGCATATGCAGTCATACAATTACCCAAGCACTATCCATGCACTCATCCAACCATCGAGGTACTATTCACGCTCTCACCCAATCACTCTATAGAACATATACACTCATCCAATCATGGAGGCACTATCCATACAGCCATGCAATCACTAGGTACTACTTATACACTCATCGAATCAACCGGGCAGTACCTACCACTCATACAATTAACCTGGCACTACCCATACACTTGTCCAATCACCCAAGCAATAGCCATGCAGTCATGCAATCATCCAGGCACTAGTCATGCTCTCATACAATCAGCCAGATACTATTGATGCTTTCTTCCAAACACTCAGGGACTACCCATACACTCATCCAATCATCTAGGCACTACCCATACCCTCATCCACTCACCCAGGCACTACCCATGCACTCATTCAATCATCTTAGCCCTACTACGCATACTGTCATCTAGACACTGCCCATACAGTCATCGAATCAACCAGGCAGTACCCATGCTCTCATTCAGTCAACTAGGCACTACTCATGCACTCATCGAATCACCCTCACACTCCCCTTGCACTCATCCAATCAAGGAGACACTACCCATGCAGTCATTCAATCATCCAGGCAGTACCCATGCACTCATCCAATCACTCAGGATCAGGATATTTTCTTAATTTAGGAATTTGTCTTAAGTTAAACTTAAGTTAAACTTAAGTTTGTCTTAAGTTTTAGTCTTAAGACAAAATCCTAACTTAAGATAAAATGCTAATTTAAGACAAAATCCTAATTTTACTACTACTAAATGCCTTCTGTTAATACCAAAAGTTGTATGTTTAGGATTTTTTCTCAGATTAGGTCTGTGAATCTGCTCCAATGTCATCTAATTACCCAGGCAGTACCAATGTGCTCATCCAAACAATCAAGTACAATCCATGGAGACATACATTTGCCCAGACACTACCCATAGACTGATAGAATCACACAGACACTACTCTTGCACTCAATCTATCATCCACTCACCACTTATGCATTCATTCAATCATCCATGTATTACTCAGGTACTCATTCTAACATCCATGCAGCACTATGCACTCATTCATTCATTCAACTTATCTTTTTTTAACCAGTAAAGGCATTTCTGAAAATAACCTTTTGTTTTCCTTTTTCAGGACTGCTTTTATTTGTTTTTCATCGTTTTTTTCTATTTAAAAAAAAAATGGCCACAAAAAGAACATAATTGTGACCTTTGATTAAAAAATTGTCATTGAAGTGCTGCAACGAATAATTAAAAATTATATCTGGAGAGTGTCACTCCAGCTGCTACAATGGTATTGCAGTCCTGCAGAAGGTAGCAAAACAAAACAGCATCTCTTTTCCACTTCAGCTGGAACGTTGTCGCCAACAGCAAGGGCTTGAGGTCTGGAGGCTGATGATCCCTCTCCTTCTCTCTCTCTCTCTCTCTCTCTCTCTCTCTCTCTCTCTCTCTCTCTCTCTCTTTCTCTCTCTCTGTTTGTCTCTCTCTCTCTCTCTGTGCAATTTTAAAGGGCCTCTTGTGAAATGTCTTGAAATGATACAACATGCTTGTTGTACCACATGAATATGTATCTGCTGTGCCTTCAGACAATATCTTCTCACACAAGCTGCACCTCAACAATTTAGCTATGGTCTTTGATTCAACTGATGGAATTGTGAAAAAATCCAAGCTATGCTTTCTTTTTTCATTGGTGGTTTTTCCTCCGAAGATTCTTCTTGTGCAGCTTGGACCTTTGGCTCTTTAACAACTTAAACCACCTGAAGATCTTCTTCTATTTGTTCAGATGCCATTTTATTTTTCTGAAAATTGCCAAAAACAGGAAAAAAACAGCACAATTAGTAATAACAATTTGAGGCAGATCCTAAAATGAAACTGCTGGTATCTGGAAAATACAAGAAGAGAAAAATGGGTGTCTACTTCCTTTCATAAAGGAAGCTCTGTAAACCAATGAAATATATTTATTTCTAATTAATGTGCTATTTGCAGGTGTTGTCGCAACGTCCGGCTTCTCCGCAAAAACAAAAAGTTATTTTTTTAAAGTGCTCTTTTTGAAAAAATGCCTAGACAAAATAAAGTTAAAACAATATATTACTGAACAGATACAGTCAAACTTTATATAAATATGCATATATATGTTTCACACTTTGTCGAACACACGCGGTAGTCGCGACTATTGAAGTCCCCACAACTTCCAGTGTCACCACGAATGACGATGATGCATTTAAATACTACTTTTTTATACATAAATAGCTTACTAAACAGCTAGAGTCAAACTTAATGAAAATCATCTCTATATATGTGTTTTGCACTTTGTCAAAGTATGCAGTAGTCACTGCTAACAAGGTCATTGCAACTTCCGGTGTCATTGTAAAGGAGAAAATTGCATTTCAAATCTACTTTTTTTGACAAATACATACAAAAGAGAAACTTTAATCAATAAGCTATTAAACTACTAGTGGTAAACTTATTTAAAAATTTGTCTATGTATTTTGCACTCTGTCAAAAGCACGTGGTAGTTGTGACTAACAAAGTCACTGCGACTTCCGGTTTCAACAGGAATGAGGAAGATGTATTTAATGACTCCTTTTTTCAACAAATACATACAAAACAAAATATTACATAAATATCTTACTAGACAGCTAGAGTCAAACTTAATAAAAAATATGTCTATATATGTTTTTTGCACTCTGTCATGAGCACGCGGTAGTCGCGAATTACAAAGTTATTGTGACTCCTGGTGTCATCCCAACTGAGGAAAATTCATTTCATATCTACTTCTTTAGACAGATACATAAAAAAGACAAACTTAAAACAATATCTTACTACACAGCTAGAGTCAAACTTAATGTAAAATATGTCTATGTATGTGTTTTACACTCTGTCAAAAACATGGTGTAGTCGTGACTACCAACGTCATTGCAATGTCCGGAGTGGCCACGAACAAGAAAAATACATTTCAAATGTACTTTTTTCGAGAAATATATACAAAAGGGAAAGTTAAATCAATATCTCAATAAACAGCTAGACTCAAAGCTTATATAAAATATATTTATATATGTGTTCTACATTTTGTCAAGAACACACGGTTTATACACTATGTCCAAGATGATTGCAAAATCATTGCAAACACCAAAAATATCTTGAATAAATATGGTACTTTTTAAAAAATTGATTACAAATACAACAATATGTGGTGCACCCATAATGATGTGATGCTTCATTCATTCATAAAGCTTTATTCGACAGTTAAGTCATAAAAGCACAAACATTTAAAAAGAATCACCACTAATTCCATATGCAACTCATTTTTAAAAACATCCATATTCGATCTTTTTATATAAATAATTAAAATGTTAATAAATCCCCATGTTAACTATCATGTTATATAATCAAAATTATAATAATTTAAAAAATGTATTACTAACGCACATCAATGATTTTCATACAGATATTTATCATTGCCATAACGAAATAAAAATAGTAGATTGATTTCTTAGCAGCATAGTTATATTCTGTAAACACAATTCTGATACCATATGTGGGCAATTATATTACTGCAATGTCATCCACTAAACTAGCCACTATCTGCCTACACGCAGAATCTGTGAACGAATGGACCATGCCCAATTCAAACATTTAGCCATCACAATGGCTATGGGCGGAGAGGAATCGGTACCTAATATTCGTAAAGCCTCTTCATGTCTTCTAATACCCATAGCAACACATATGGGCTTCACCCACTTACAATGTGGAGCCACATGTAGCGGGCAAAAAAACAGTAGATGAGATACAGATTCTTGTTGGTCCATACACATAGGGCACTTATCATTGGTTGATCCAACCCACTTAGCGGTAAATAGCTTTGTTGGCAAAGTACCTACCCTAAATTGGAAATAGAGTTTACGATCATACGGTTTCTCAATAAGATCCCAATACTTCTCTAGTGCAGGCCAAGACTTATAGTCTAAAAAACATCCAGTGACATGGGAAGAAAGTCCTGTGCAGCAAGCTGATGTGAAAACCATTTCCCAATACCTTTCCTTCAGGATCTTCTTTGAAGGAAAAACAACCGTGGAGGGTTCATCCCATAATGCAATCATATCCATTCTGACTAACAGAGAACGGATCTCCTTAAGCCACTTAATTTTATGGTAGAGATCTGCTTGAATAACATCAGTGATGCCCTGCGCATAATGTGTTAATTCCTCAGTGCACCATATTCTATGCCAAAGTAATAAGGGACGAAGCTTGGCCATATCTGCTACTGCTTTCCTTCCCAAGTCCAAGAAAAGGGGCCTCATAGGGGTACTTTGCGGGACACCAGTTATTTTGCGTAGGAATGCATGCATTCTCTGCTATTGTTAGGTGCTTTAAATGTTCAAACCCCCATAACTCAACACCATACAGGGCCGAGCTCAATACCTTAAAGCCATAGATTTCTAATACGGGGCTGATAGGTTTGGTAAAGGAGGATTTGAATTTGGTAAAAGAATCCCAGCTTGCTGATGATGCTTTAGGACTGCCAGGTCAAGTTGCCTTTTCCAACACATGTTCTTCTGAAAGGTAACACCTAGGTAAGAAAAGGCATTAACCTGTTCTAAGGGAAGTTCATTCATATACACTCTTCCTTTAAATGATTTATGCTCTTTAAAGGACATAAATTTAGCCTTAGCAGCGTTGATTTCCAATCCACGAATGAGGCAAAATTCCTCAAACTGCTGGAAGGCCTTCTGGAGAATGCTCGGTGTTTTAGAGATGATTAACGTGTCATCCGCAAACATGAGGATAGGGATACGAATACCTGCCAGCACCGGCGCATCAGTGGGGGTCTGGGAAAGATAGTCTGCAACTCCATTGATGAAGAGCGAGAATAAAGTAGGGGCCAGAACACATCCCTGGCGTATTCCTCTTTCAACGGGAAAAGTTTCTGTCACATCACCCTGTGACCCCCACCGGACCCGGGCAAAATTATCCTCATGTAAGCGGACAATCAATGTCAACAGCTCTGGGGCCATCCCCATCTCCCGGAGAACTTGCCATAACTTACAACGCGGGACTAAGTCAAAAGTTGACTTTAAATCAACGAATACAGCATATAATGTCCCTTCACCTAAGACTACTATTCGCCAGTATATTGTTATAAAACTGAATATTTGGTCTATCGTACTCGTGGAGGGACGAAACCCTGCCTGCAAAGGGGACAGGATATTATACTCCTCCAGCCAAGCCTGCACCTTACTCAATACTAATCGGCCCATGACCTTCTGTATTGAGTCAATAAGGCTGATGGGCCTATAGTTACCTGCAACAGCCTGATCTCCTTTCTTGTATACAGGTATTATCTCAGCCCATTTCCACGAGGGAGGGACTGCTGCTCCATGTGCTATGGCATTAGACAGGATGACGATATACTGGCGCCAAATTTTCTTTTCTTTCAAAAAAACATCTGCTGGGATACAATCCATTCCTGGTGCTCTACCCTCTGTAACAGCATCCAATGCTTTATCAACTTCCTCTGCGGTAAAGACCACACCAGAATAAAATACATGAAAAAATATGCTGTTTGACATTTCGTCAAGACTGCTGGCGTACTGTGGTTTGAAATAATCAAACCATTGGTTCTGGGCTACGTTATTCTGTGGAGGATCTGGACATCCCCCCCTATCCCATTTGAAGATGTCCCAAAATAATTTCGTATTTTTGGCCTCACACGCTTGGCTCAGCTCCTGCCATCTACATTGATCCCATTGCTTTTTGGCCTCAATCTGTGTTTTCCTATAACAATCCCGTGCCTCTCTTACTTTGTCAGGGTCCCTTACACTTAATGCTTCACCCAACTTAGCCCGGGCATTTCGGCAGGCCCCATTATAGCACCCACAGGGTTTCCTATGCTTTATGCTCTTACCTAATCCTGGTTGGTAGAAATACATTTTTAACCTGGAGAAGAGCTTAACATGGGCTTCGATCATAATCAAATGAAAATCCGGTTGATTGATACTAGCACCCATATCTACATTATTGACTTCTTTAATTATAGCAACCAGGGTATCGGGATGTTTAATGATTTTACTCCATTTAAGATGACGCATATCGTTGGTCAGAATTAAATCGGATGTTTTTACGCCGTTGTTTGCAATTACCTCACCCCCCACCTGGAAATTAAATATTGAACAGAAGGGATTATGATCGCTTTCTAGACGTCCCACTAGCACCATATCCTTTAGACAGTGCCATCATTTTAAATTAATTAGCAAGTAGTCAACACGGCTAGACCTGTAGCCATTGTCATAAGTATTAGCACCTTGCCTATGGGAAGGTCTACGACCATTGGCAGCCCTTAATCCTTTCCCCATGCACAGCCCCTTCATTTGTATGGCCACCTCCATCCATTTTTTTATAGATGTTAGCTCAAGTTTGGGGATACCCCATCTGTCTTCCTCATCAGTGAGGTCCAGATCTTCTTTCCCTAACGGTTCAAAAGTTGTGTTAAAATCCCCTGCTATGAGTGGCAATATGTTACAAGGAAGAGCTTCCAATAAATCATCTAGGGCTGTAATTACTTCTGAACTACGCCCCCCCACTTGACCCCTTGCATAAATGTTATAGACATCAATACTACAACCTGTGGATAAACTTATTCTCACTGCAAGAATATCATTGTTTATGACTGATAGTAAATGAACTTTGTAACTTAGAGCCTGCCGGACCCAGATAACAAGTCCCCCTATTGGTCGACCTTTATCTTTCTTTGTCGCAGGAACCTGAAAATTAAGATAGCCTATGCGGAAAACCGGGTCCATGGACCATGTCTCTTGAAAGATACAAATATCATATTTGTCGATGAAATTAGACCAGTCGGGCGATGATAATTTGGACCCAAGTCCCGCTATATTCCATGATAACATTGATATTTTGCAATTGTTGGAGATCTTATCATCAGGACCATTAATCCTACCGGGATAACATTGCTGACTTGATTCAGTTATTGACCCTGGTACTATCTTTATATTCGATACAGTTATCAAATGGGTTGGAATTACATCAGGGCTAGGGATAGATCCTGGACTACTTCCTGGATTCTAGTTTGCTTTTTGAGAAGACAGGAGCCGTTTGTCCCACTCTGAGTATTGACTATGTCAGCAGTTATATTTCTCCCCCAAAATGGATTGCTATCGTTTGGTATCTCAGCTTTTACCTTCTACTCAAAATTACGATATGTACCTAAGCGTCAATCGCAATCCTCCAAACCTGACAAGGCGTTAAATCTATTATTCAATCTGATGTCCCCTCCTTTACACCCAGCTTCTCTTCTACCCTCCAAAGATGTAGACGAAGGGACCTTATAGCCACGTAGGGAACACTTTGATGGAGGAGGTCTACAATATAAAAACTCTAAAGTAAGTGGAATTATTGGTGAGGTCCTAATTTGAGGAGGGAAAAGGTTAATCAATATTTTTGGGAGAACACTTGGATTAGAAAAATTGATAATAACACAGTCACCTTCAAACAACTTCTTCTGCGTTCCCACCCATCCCATAATATCTAATTATGGAGAAAATTAATGACGTTATAGATATGAAATAGAATTAAAATTAAACCATAGAAATTCACTGAAAAAAGCAAAGGTTACAGTGACGTTATAGTTAGGAAATAGATTTTGAAAAATCAAAGTAATTCACTGAAAAAAATAAAGATTACAGGGACATTATAGTTAGGCTTACATTTCACTTGTAAAAAACCAGAGCAATTCAGTTGATATAGTTAGCTAAGCTAACTATAACTCATGCCAGCCCGCCATGCACTGCTTATGACCCCACATTTTATATCACTCATGACATGGTCAGTGACATCACTAATGACATCACTGATGATATCTCAAATTACATCACTGGTGACAACATCCACAGATTCATGGCCACACCCACTCACACATCCATAGAACCTTTTATGCACCCACTTCCACACTACTATACTCAAATCCATTCATACAGCCACACCAGTACGTATAAATCCACTCACTGATTCATAGACCAACACACACATCCTCTCACTCACCCAGACAGTTATGCATACACACACTCAGTAACCACTACATCCGCTGACACATCCACTCATACCCCATACAGGCACTCTCAGACTGAGTCTGTCGCCCATAGAGCTACTCACACACCTAGTCACTCATGCATACAGTCAATCACACAGTCACTTAATCACCCATAGAGCTGCACACTCACTTGCTTACTCATACAAATACTAACACATGCCACTCACCTATTCAATCACTGGCACCAGCACAAACTCACCCATACAGCTCCTCCTACATTCACTTGCCCACACAGTCACTTATATACCACATCATTCGCCTATACTGCTTTTCACAAACCCAGTTACTCACCCATTTACCACTGACGCATTCACTTACTCACCCACACAGCAATACATACACTCACCCATACAGCTCCTCACACACACATTCATTAACCCAAACAGCCACTTACTCACCCACTCACACAACCATACTGGCAGTCACAAATCACCTTACAAACCCACACGGACACTCAGACATCCATACAGGTATTCAGACAACCAATCACTTATCCATACAGCTACTCTAATACATTCTCACACAACCATACAGCCACTTAGACACAACTAACAGACTGATTCAAACATTCACATAACCAGTCACACACCCACACATTCACTGAGGTACCTAATCACTCACTTATACAGTCAGCCATGCCCTCAGTGAATTATCCATACAGGCACTCATGCACACACTGATTCACCAATACACCTTGGTATAAATACTTCACACTCATAAACATTTTACAAACACTCACAGTCTCTGGATGATGTCATCAGTGATGTTATCAGTGATGTCATTTGAGATGTCATCAGTGATGTCATCAATTATGTCACTGACCATGTCATGAGTGATGTAATATGTGCGGTCATAAGCAGTGCATTGAGGGGGCACAAGTTATAGTTAGCTAACCTAACTATAACTGCTGAATTTGCTGGTTTTGTATCTGTGAAATGTCAGCCTTGCTATAAAGCCCCTGAAACATTTTTTTCAGTCAATTTGTAAGGTTTTTTTAAATGCTAATTCCTAACTATAACATCCCTGTAACCTTTGATTTTTTCAGTCTGGATTAACCGCTGCCTTGCAGCCTAGCAACCAATGTCCAGCTGCTCTTGTGTCTGTACTGGCTGTGTCACTACGTTTCGTTTGGCGTTTGTAGCCTGGCAACCTCCAGCCGTGAGTCCGGTGCCAGTTTCTTCTCAATTTCTAGCCGTTCTGCCAATGCTTTCTAAACATCTCCTCCTACTCCCAGGTTGCAACATCATGGTAATGTCAACGTTCTACTCAAATCAGGTTTGCTCCTGTCTTTGCTTATTCGGCGTATCGGTGATACGCACATCCTTTTTGTTGCATATTCACAATGAGCTGCACCTTCTTCACACAGTGTGTACCGGTGATACTCACACCACATTGAACAGTTGGATAATGACTCGCACACCACGTATACTCGTGTCACACTTTTTTTCGGGAACAATCTCTTTTTCACTGCAACTATTCCAGCATGTTGCGTGCAACTTCAGTGACACGCTCTCTGTGTTGATCTTTTATTGTGATTTACAGCTGTTCACTCTCTGCATAAGTGTAACCTTTTTATGTTACTACACACATTAATTCTGGTTTACATCGTTGTAGTCCTTTAATTCCGCCAATATGCAATAGTTAGTTTTATCCCCTTCTCCATTTCTATTGGCTCCTGGGAGAATTATGGTTAGAAAGATTGAGGCTTACCTTGAAGCCATTGAAGCAGGAGTTTTCATTCATAAGAAAACATTTGCCTCATTGCGCCATTCTTTGGGCATTGAAGGGAGGTACGTTTTAAAGCACTTATCTCCAGCTGTAGTTATGGGTTAGGGCAATGCAGTGGATGAATATGCCTCTACCATACAAATGATGGATGCCAGGTTTACAGAGAAGCATAACATCTTTATGGAGAGCCACAGGTTCTACATGAGGAAGCACTTGCGAACCAGTAGAAGCTTTCATGAGTGATCTTGGAGTCCTAGCAGCGACATGTGACTATAGAACTTTTGAGGATGAATTGTTAATGGACCAATTAGCTGAGTAAACTAATAGCAAAAAGTATTGAAGAAAAGCTTTTGATGACTGAGAACTTAACCTTGGGCAAAGCATTAGAAATAGCTAAAAATGTAGAGACTACAGCCATGTACATGGACCAGATGGCTTTAGAAACTAAAGTGCTTGCAGTTAGGGATTTCCATATCGTACAATATTGAAGCAAGAAGTTCAACCTCTGGTTTTAAAAGCCAGATATATTCCATTTGTCATGTGGAAGGAGTTTTCTCTGGAATTGGAATCTCTTTGTCAGCAAAGGGTCTCATTGAGCCCATTGAGAGCTCTGAATGGTTGTCCCCTGTGGTTTTGGCCAGGAAGGAGAATGGTAATCTTAGAATGTGCATTGACTTGAGGGATCTAATTGAGAGAATATGGGTCGACAGTCATCCCCTACCTAACTTTACGGAGATGCTAGGTTCATTAAAGGGGGCAATAATTTTCACCACCGTAGATATATCCTCTGCATATCACAAGATCACTCTCAAGAAAGAAAGTCGGCAGCTTACAGCCTTTGTGACTCCTTCCGGTACATATAGCTTTATGAAAATGCCCTTTGGTCTTGGATTGACTTCTGCTGTATTTCAAAGGGTCATGGAGGTGACGTTTTTTGGTGTTCCCAATGTCAAGTGTTTTTAAGATGACATTTTGGTGTACGGTAAGAATGTGGAATGTTATGACAAGACTTTGGCCACTGTAGTATCTATCTTAACTGAAAGGGTCATTACATTAAAAGCAGAGAAGTGTACGTTTGCAAAAAACCATGTGGATGACCTGGGATATAACTTATCTGCTCAGGGTGGAACCTAAGGAGAATTTAGTAATAGGCATAAAGGCTTTCCCACACCACAAAATAAGGACCAGCTCTTGTTGTTTTTCGGCATGTTGGAATTTGATGCCAGGTTAATTCCCAACTGTAGTGATCAGACACATAACATCGGATACTGATGAAGAAAACACAGCAGATTGTGTAGTCTTCAGAGAAAGAGATTGAATTCCAGCAAATAAAACTGGAATTAAGTTGTGCCATTCCCCTGCAACTTTTGATACACATAATATTTCTATTGTCGTCACAGATGCAAGTGAGCATGGGTTGGGTGCAGTGTTACTCCCAAAAAAGAGGGAAAGGAAGAAGTGGTGGGTTTTGGTCTCACACGTTAAGAGGTGTGGAGTGCACTTACTCTGTGATAGAGCATGAAGCCCTGGCTTGTATGTAGGGTGTGGGTCATTTTAGGCAATACTTATGGGGTTCATAGTTTATCTGCATGGATCACAAGCCTTTGGTTAACGTATTCACCACGTAGGGGACCAGCAATGCCACTCCCAGGATTGCTAAATGACACTTCGGGTTAATGGAGTTCCAACTTCAATTGGAATGTATTCCTGGCACGAAGATAACATTTTTGCGGACTGTTTGTCCCTGGTGCCCCTCTCCAATGTGCAGGCAAGGGAGCCGGTGAATAATGGCTTCTGCGTCGTGGCCTCTTGGAGGAATCCAGTTTTGGTTGCATAATAGAGGAAGAGTGGACAGTCGCTGTGCAAAAAAAAGAAACTATCTAATTGGTGGTTCGTATGTTGAGTAAGAATTGGGTCCCTAAATATAGGGCAGACAGTTCTTTCAAACATGTCTTTCCATAGTTGAGTACCTATATGGGTGTATTGAGAAGAATGGATTTGTTGGAGATGCCCGTGGCATTGCAAAGCAAGATTTTGGCCTTAGCCAATGAGGGTTACGTGGGCATGAGAGCCAGGAAGAGGAGAATTATAGAAATATTTTAGTGGCCAGGCATGGATGTGGGAGTTGAACATTTTGTGAGAGACTGTGTAGCTTGTGCGGTTAGCGACAAAACCCAAATCATGTTTCCTAGTCTAATTGAAGCAGTGCCTGTTCCGGGCAAACCATGGTTCAAGTTAGGTTTAAACATCATTGGATCCACGTATGTTTTGGATGATTGGAACAGGTACAATTTAGTTGCAGTGGACTATGGCTCTTGGTGGCCTGAATGAAATTTGTGAAGTCCGACAACACTGAGAAGGTGTTAGATTTTCTCTAGTCTTTATTTTTGAGAGAAGGTGATCCTGTTGAACCGGTCACCGACAATGGGGTGCAATTTATGGCCAAAGACTTCCAAGGGTTCATGCGTCATTGGGGCATCAACCACATTACCACTTTGTTATATCATCACCGTAGTAAAGGTATGGTAGAACGGTGTAACAGGGTCATAAAGGACAATATAAAGTTGTCAGTGGCAAATTGATTGGATTGGAAGAAGGAACTTGTAGACTTGCTGTGTGCTCTGCTCACTACACCCAGTGCCATTACCAAGGAGTCCCCTTTTGCTTTATTGAAAGGTAGAATGGCTGCCACCAAATTAGTAGGACCTTTGAATGTACCCAATGTGAATTGTGACTTGGTGAGAGAAAATTGTGAAAAGTCCCAGAGCAAGAATGTGACCAAGGAGCCAAACAAATGGCGAAGACAAGCTCTTTTCAAAGCAGGAGATTTGGTTAAAGTGACATTGCCTGGTCTGGTTGCCAAGGGCATTCAAAATTTTCCAGTCCCATGCAGATCATTGCTCTCGGACGCAGATCTGTCAAGCTTTGTGATGGGAAATGGTGGAATAAGGAGTGGTTGCCCAAGCAGAGTTCTGACAGCGATCAGGGAAGATGTTAATGTGTGCAGTGTTTGGTTTTTGTGTCTTCTTTCTTGCCATGCCTTAGTTGCCAAATGTTTATTGTGAACACCCTCCATGTCCTCCTTTCAGCCAGACATAAGGAATTACTTGTGCTGAGGCCTCAAATGAGGCACTGAATTATACATATTTCATTCTACATCCCTGTTTATGCAAGATAAACCATGAAGGCACTATTAAATCTTTTGATGATAATGTTAAACTGAAAATATTTATTCAGATCATATCACTTTAAATGATTACTATTGCTCAGAAGTCTTAAGCTGATTTTTTTGTTTTGATCTTTTCCTATGCTGAAGTTTTCTTCTTTTGTATCTTTATTTTATTTCTTCTTTCTCTGCTGTTAATCTTGCCATGCTGTTGGCACGTCTCATACTCCTCTTCATTAGTTGCCACTCAGATCTGGATACATATCTTAATCTGCTTTTACTTCTGTTTTCCTATGCATTTCCTTATCTCACTTTCTATCTTCTTTTCCTCTATGTTCTTTTTGAGTACTTTTATGATATTTGCTTTCTCTTAGTTCCCCTGTTTTTATATCTTGTCTTGTATAATCAATGATTTTATTTTGTCTCCTTTCCCTTTTTTGCAGCGTGTCACCCTTGTTCCTGTATTCCTATCCCCATGTATCAAACATGTTTAATGTTGTCTTGTGGAATGTTTGTGGACTTGGCCAGCCGGTCAAATGACAAAAGGTACTATCTCACTTATCTACAGTTAATTTTCAAATTGCCTTTCTACAGGAATCACATTTTAATGTTTCTGAATCTGTTAAATTGAAGAGCCAGTGGGTTGGTCAGGTATTTTTCTCTGCAGCAATTCATCATAAAGGTGCTTTTGCTATTGCCTGCCATAAAACATTGAGACTACAAGTAGTTTCTACTGAATATGACACAACCAGAAGATGTAGTGTTCCTCAATGTTGTTCTAGACAACATGCCTATTAACTTATCTAATGTTTATGGCCCTGTTAAATTTAACCCTGAATTTTGGTATTAAATAAAAGTAAAACTCGCTAATGTCTTTACCCCTAATAATGTTTGGTGATTTCAAGCAATTGTTGGACTCTTTAGCAGATAGGATATCAAAACATAAGTTCAAACCAGATAAACCGCATAAAACATTTGAATCAGCAATTACTTCCAGACCATTATTTAATGTTTGGAAGACCTGCAAACCTGATAAATTGAACTTCTCTTTATTTTTCCAATTTTCATAATACAATGTCCAGAATTGGTTATATTTTAGTTACTGAAGCACTACCTTCTAGTCTGCAATCTGCTGAAATTGGGTCTAATTTTATCTCTGATGATACCCCGATACTGCCTTCATTAGATAGTTCTAATATTAACTCCAAACCTGGTAGATGGATATTCAAAGAGTCTATATTGTCAAATACTCAGTTTATTATAGCAGCTAATACTTTTATAAAATAATGTTTTCGTTTAAATAATTGAAAAGACATTTCTATTGTGACTTAAAGGATGCATTTCTTTTCTGCCTTCACTATGTCGTATGCTGCAAGGAAAAAATGTGTATGTGCTCAAAATGTGCTGCTTTTCCAATACCTTAAGGCACTTAGGTCTACTTATTTTACTTACAATTCCTCATCAATGCTTCATGACTTGATTAAGGCTATACCAGACCAAATCATTTTCACTACTGTTGATACAGATAATATTCTGCTTAAAATCAAATCTCAATTCCATGGGGACCAGAATAAAGCTGGTAAAATGCTTGCTAATTATTTTAAAATAAAAGCAGAATGGAAGGCTATTTGATGAATCAATAATCAAGTAAATAGGTCTATCTGAATCTCCAACACTAAAATTTCGGACTCTTTCCCATCCTTCTATTAAAAAACAATAGTGATGACAATACCGCAACTTCATTCAAAGTTCAGAAATATTTCGATGTTATCCCTCAACCACCCTCTCCTATAGATACCTTTGGTAAGTTAGGAGTTAATATTACACTCTAGTTGCTTTCAGATGCAATTAAGTCTTTGAAGAGGGCAAAGCACCTGGTCCCAGTGGTTTCTCTATTGAAATCTTCTCATTCACGTTTTCTTTTTTTGCTTCTAAATTATTCAAATTTTTTTAACTCTTACATTTCTGATTCAAAGCTAGTGGCTCTTTTGGAAGCCTTAATAACCTTAATCCTAAAACACATAAATACCCTAGATTTTATAAGAATTATATCCTATTTTAATTATAAAATACAATTGCAGGATCTTTGCCAAAATCTTAGCTTCATGTTTAGAGTCTGTTATTCCTCTTCCAGTAAAATCTGACCAATCTGGTATTATAAAGGATCAGACTTGCTGCTGACAATGGTAGAATGATCTCTAGTATTGACCGCCTAGCTTGAAATGTTAACTCCCAATTGGCAGCCCTCTCACTAGATGTTGACAAAGCTTTTGAATGTATTAACTAGCAATTTCTGTTTACCATGGTTCATTGGTTTGGCTTTGGCCTTGAATTCATTTCTTTCATTAAATTGCAATATTCTAACTCGTGTGCTAGCATTTTTCTGAATGGTTGCTTTACTCCTTACATTGACTTACTTAGAGGCACAATGGAAGGATTCCCTCTCTCCTTTGTTATTTGTTCCATGTTAGAGCCTTTCTTGGAGTGAACTTGTGTAAAACAAACATATCATGTTTTAAACATTGTGCTCTAGTAGTTAAATTATCTGAATATTCGATGATACCCTAATATATGTCCAAACTGCTTACCTCTCTGAATCCATTTTAAGAAGAGGTTTCTCTATATTGCCGTATCTCGGGTTATACACTTTATTTTAATATAACATACATTTTATCTTTGAACTCTATTCCCAATAAAGTCATTTTTGCTTATACGAACTTTACATGATGTCCCTCAAACATTGAATATCTTGGTATCTGATTTTCTCCTACTATTTATGACAAACTTAGGGTCTGATTACAACCTTGGTGGTCCTGGAGTAGGCTGCCACACTGTCCCCCCTCTCCAGGACCACCAAAGCTGTCCGCACACTGCCCCCGCATTTTAACTTGTAATTATAGAAGAGCCTAAGAAAGGCAGTGTGGTGGGCCAGACACAGCTTGTTCCAGTATAGCATGGACTATAAAGCCAATGCTGTCCTGGAACTGGGGATGCGTACAGACAGGGTTACACACCATGTGACCCCCTGCATACACCCTAATGCACAGGGGCAAGAGGGGCCCCTGTATAGCCCCCTTTCTTTTCTCTGACTGCCAGCAGTAACATGGAGGATATCTCCTGGACACCGCTGGCGGTGAGGATAGTCGTAATAGGATTGGCAGTGCCTCAGGGCACGAACCAAGCATATTACGACTCTCAGACCGCTGCAGGACCGCGGTTCCCCAGCAGATGCAGTGGTGCAATGGCTGTCATACTGCCGAAGTCATAATTGGGCGTCGGACTGCCAGTGTGGCGGTGGATGGACTGCTACCATCATGCCCTGGTGAGTCTGGGGTGCTTCCGACTGACAGACTAGTGAGTAGCCCCTAAGTCACAATTTTATTATGCTAAAATACAAACCCTACTCCACACAGCCTCTACACTATTTCCATGTTAACTTTTAAAATCCCTGAATATTATTTTAAAGAACTTGACAGCATTTTTATGGAATAATAAAAAAACACGTATTTCTACAACCAAAACTTGAAGGTGATATTCGATTCTCCATATTTTAAACTGTATCATTCCTCCTTTTTAATTAGAGTGTTGTGCTATGGCTTATGGCTTCTAAGATCAACCTTTACCAATTTGAATTACTTTTGAACATTCTCTATTTAATTACTTTGCTTTTAACAACACTGTGCACATGTCAAACTTTAATTTTCCACACTTTTTATTAAATAGAATGCTCTTTGATAAATTTACATTCCAACAGTGTTTCTTGTGTTCCTCCATTTGGTATAATAAATATCTTAATATACTTAAACATAATCTTTTTTTAAACATTGGAAATATTTTAGACATTGGAATGGCAATTTGTTTTTCTCCAAGTAGCACATGATGTCAGATCCAGGTTCCTCGGGAGCAGTACCCTCAAGTAGCCCACCTTCCGGCAGCCTCGACTCTGTACAAAAGTAACAGAGGATCAAGATGGCCAGACGAGGGGAAGGGAAATTAGGGAGGGTACTGCTAGGAAGGAGATCTGTAAAGGAAAGCAGGTTAAAATGCACAACACTATATTCAATATACGTAAAACAATCCAATATTAATCACCTTGATTTGTACAATTCTCTAATAAGTAGTGAACTTCACACATAAATGATTCTGGTTCAAATATTAATCCTGCAACCACTTCTGTAAAGTCCTAATATGAAAAGTAGCGACTGTAACTAGAACGTTAGAAAAGAGAGTATCTCTATTTAGCCATTTCTTCACATAAATGAAATGAGTTTCAATACATGATTAATTATGCGGTGCAAATCATTAATCGGTAACCAAAATCTCTGAACATGATTCCCCAATCTTTAAATCAAGACTTGGAACTTTCCACAAGGTCAAATAAACTAAACTAGTAGCGTGCGTTTAAATAAACACTAGCTATGCAGTTAAAATGACAAGCTGCTGGAACACAGTCTCTAAAATAAACATGACTCGAATCGAAGTTCTAAAATTAGATTTAGTACTTCCTACCGAGATGCTGGAGAAAAGGAAATGGCTCGAAATACCCAGGAACTGACACCAAGGAATGTTTTCAGAACTCAACAAGGGAAAGCACGATCTCAGAAGAAAAACGTTCCGAAAATCGGAAGGCTCCAGAAGCGAGCAAGGAAACTCTCAATTACCCGCAAGTACGTAAGGGTGGGGCTGCTATTTATAGCATCGTGCGTCTCTACGGCAAAAGGCTCAGGTCAAAATAGTACATACAAATGCCCAAATAAATAGTGCGCTTAGCTTGCAATTGTTGAATCTTAATAAACAAAATATTGAGCAACAAACCAAATCATTATTTCGTCTGAAACAAAACATCAGGCATCATGAACAATGTTAACATGTCATTTTGAATTGTGAAAATAAAGGAAACCTTTGCACCATGACATTTAGCATAAATAAAAAGGGCACAAACAAGCGCTATAAAGGACTCAAGCGCTACTATCTTTTTGCACAATAAACAAAACATAAAGCCGGACATGCAAATCAGGCTTAAAAGTCTAACACACACATGAATACTTTTAAGTGGCAAAGAGAGTCATGACACATGACTCCTGGCCATTACCACCTGTACCAAAAGTATCTTGTTGGAAATGGCCCTTTTTGCAGGGTTATCCCCCAAACATTTTGCTTCTTCCTCCCTTGTTTTTCCTGACCTGTGGTTGTTGGCTATAGAACTCTGGGTACTTTACCACTGCTGATCAGTGCTAATGTGCATATGCTCTTCCTGTAAATTGTAATTGTGATTGGTTGTCCATGATTGGCATATTTGTTTTACCAGTAGGTCCCACTGAGTGTGCCAGGGCTGGTGATTCAAATGCTACTAGTGGGTCTGCAGCACTGATTGTGCCACCCACAGGAGTATCCCTAAAATGGTGTCTCTGGCCTGCCATCGCAGTGCCTGTGGGCAGTTGCTAACTGCCATGTTGTCCTGGCCAGTGTACACACTGGCCAAGCCTGACCCTTCCCTTTTCTTACACATTGGACACCCCTCTGGTAGGCCCAAGGTACCCCCAGGGCAGGGTGCAGTGTATGTGAAAAGTAGGACATGTACTAGTGTAGGTGACATGTCCTGATAGTGAAATACTGCCAATTTCATTTTTCACTTTTGATAGGCTATCTTGCCCATAGGTTAGATTGTGGAATGCTGTGTATCATATTTACCTGCATATCTTCCCATAGCGGAAAGAAAGTCATGGAGTCTGGTATACCTGAGCACAGAATTTGATAACACATCTTTTAGAAAAGATGGTTTTTGAATTCTGTGTTTGAAAATTGCACTTTTAGACAGTGGCTATTTTTCTGTTGAACCTTTCTGTGTGCCTCTGCCTGTTTGTGTATTGACTGTCTGGTTTGTGAGTGACAGGGGCTAGGGGTGGCTCCAGGAGGGAGGGTGAGTCAGCACTAGGCTGAATAGACCTATCTGCACCTAGAGTGGTGGGAGGAGTTTCACCTGGGCCTGAATAGGGCTGTGCCTGCCTTCCACAATTCTGGCTCCACCTCATGTGGTGTGTCTGGTGGCCCTGGCCTCCCCTCACAAAGAAAGAAGACATGCCCTGGCAGAGGGCACATAGAACTGGTTTGGACTGGGTCCTGGCCCCCTCACACATGTAAGAACAAAGACTTTTGGGGTATAAATATAAGACCTGAAACCCCAGTAAAATTAGACTACTTCTGCAATCAAGAGGACTCTCCGCTTGCCGAAGAGACTGAGGAAAAGGACTGCCCTTGCTGTGTGATCTGGGGCTGACTTGCAGTTTGCTGTGATTACTAAGGAAGAGATCTGAGGAACTTTGCTGTGTGCTGTGTTCCCCTCCTGCTTTTCAGAAATGACTTTGCTGTGTGCTGTGTCCTACCACGCCTCCAAGGGCCTGAGATGAGCTGGCCTCCTGTTATAACTCGAGAACATAAAAGTTAATCTAAGGACTTCCCTAAAACTCGCCCTACATCGTGCTCTGCTGTCCCTGCTGACTCTGGGCTGACCTGGGTGACCCAAGAAAGCTACTGAGGTCCTTCGTGCCACCTGACTGATGTGCACAGTTATTATTTTGCCCAGTGTGAATTTCGGAGGACCGGCACTTTGTTCTCGCCAGCCCCCGTCTTGCCTGGGGTGTCGTGACGAGGTTGCAGTCGCCGCTGCCGCCGGACCGGGAGCTCTGAAGCGGCCCCTGCCCTCTGGTGTTGCTGCTTTGTGAGGGCTTTGTTCACCACTACCGCCTGGGAGACACGAGATCGCTGTTTCGGGATTCACCACCGCAGACCCGGGGTTCGCCGACGCCATCATCCTGCTGCGATGGAATTGGTCCCGGCCGTAACTTGTTGCCCAGCAACGTGAAGACGCTCTTGCAGGATACACCGCCACAGGCCTGGGAAGACCACAACATCATCACCCAGCCACACTGGGATTGGCCCAGCGGGAGAGAGAACTGCCCGGCAAGTGGAGACAGCTACAACGAAGACCGGGGAGCGGCAACAGGAGGAAACTGCCCCGCCGGCGCCCGGACCACAGAGGACTGAATCCAGGTAAAGGAACCCTGATTCTCGACCAGGGCCCAGGGCGGTGATTGTTGAAGCTCGCAGCTGGCCATAGTTACTCGCGCAGTGATGAGGGGAATATTGAGCTGGCAGCATCAAAGCACACTCACACAGCACCAAGGGGAGTAGTGAGATAAGCAGTAGCGACGAGCACTCATGCCAGTGACACGGGGTGGATTTGTGGCATTTGAACTAGAGTTTGTAACAGAAGAGCATTACAAGAGTGAACTAGGTGGATAACAAGGAACATTACAAGACTGAAGTGTTCTATTAACCAGGATCATTTCTACAGTGAACTTTGAACCCTACCAGTTTATTTTGGCTAAAGAAATCTATCATAAGACATTTCTAAAGAAGGAGTAATTTATGTATGTGCATTTTTGGATGTTTTGATCTGACCTAAGCTATGTAAAGATAATATATTTGCACAATAACTGGTGTAGTGTCCATTTGGGGATAAGCCAGTCTGCTCATGCCAAGCTACCGAGGGGGTGAGCAGTCCTATTTGGGAAAAGGTGCTTACCTCTGCCAACTAGAGATTCCTAGTCCTAACATATCTCTAGATAAAATTTTACATGGCTCTATTCCCAAGGCTGCTCTCATTTATAAACTTTATTATATCCACATTTCACTAGATCTAAAAGTACTTTGTAACTGTTATGGAAAGACAACTTAGCTATATCGTTCCCTCTATTATTTTAAGGTAAAATACGGAATAAACCATTAAAAACCTCTAGTGCTGCTAACATTGTGTGGTTATTCTTTTTTATATACATAAAAACTACTATTACCCCAGAACATATTGCAAAGTTTGACACATTCTCTTCTATGCTAGCGCTCTTCTAATTATAATGTCTCTTTGGTGCATATGTTATGTAATTGTTGCCATGTTAAAGCTTTCTGTATATTAGTTTGGTCGAAGTGCTTAAATACTCTTCAATTTACTATTCTGTTTGCATTGCAGAATGTTTTCTTAGGTTCTCTTATTGATAATTTACCTAGCATACCTCTATTGTTAGATCTTTTTATTGCACCTACTTTTAAAGTAATGCTCTCTTGTTGGAAAGATTTCTGTAAGTTATCTGTATTTGCTTGGTGGAATGTTATATTTGGTGAACATTTAGTACATATTGTATCATCTCCTGCTATGCTCCAAAAGGTTAAATCTGTTCTATGCTGGTTACCTTTAACTCATTTTCTCTCTTTGCACTCATCACGATCTTAATTTTTCTTCCTGCTGATTTTTCCCTCTCCCTCCCCTTCCTTCTTCTCTCTACAATTTTCCTATTCTCTTCCTCTGTTCCTCTTTTTATACATAAACAAATCTTTTTCTCTACTACCAAAATGATTGCTTAATGAACTTGCAATATAAATCACTACAAAATAGATATACACCAGAAATAGTTTTACCTAAGATAAGTAATTTGTTCTTTATTACTGGACAGTAGGGGTTTTCTGTGCTCTGTGTAATAGAGAGCAATGTGAGTCTTTCTTTTCATATTGATACATATGATGATGGAGAGTACAAAGGGGGAATAAAATGTCAAATTGGTGATGGAAACCTGCATAAAATAAATTTTGTTTTGCCAGTTGTCATGAACTGGCTTATGTTCCATTGTTGTATGATTTTAAGTTTTTGTGAGTTGCTATAATACTGAATAATGTAATATTGGTTGATAAGAAGATGACCTAGTAATCTAAAATCTAGAGTTGAATCTTTCAAGAAACATTGCTATTGCTGTCATTGTACATTATGAAACTGACCCACTATACACTCTATTAGCATATGTGTAAATAAATGTGGTTTTTCTGGTATCCAAATGTAATTTTTTTTATCACCAAAATTAAATATGAGTTGATGGTTTTGCAGCATGGGGTCTACATGACATTGACATTTGTCTGCTATTGTCAGTGCTTTGGGTATTTCGCACAAGCTTTTGTGAAAATGAGCCAAACACATGTACACTATCATTTACTAGGCATTGGAATTTTTTTGCTCACTGGTTGCTTCATAGTGCACACCTAGAAGATTAACTCTGAACTATTTCCTTGTATATCTGATCTTGGGTCAGCGTGATGCTTTGCATAGCGTACACAGTACACTGCAAATTGGTCTCATGTTGATGCATGCATGATGGCACCAACCTAAAAGAAAAGAATGCGATTGAAACACAAAAGCATCAAAGATGATTAAATAATTAGATACAAGGTAATAAACAAGGTGTATTTTGATGTGTCTTCTGAAACTTTGAGGTGACAACATGGATAAATCTTGTGATTCCAACTATCTAACACAAAAGAACACAAAACACATTCAGGATAGAGCTCAACATGATTTATTATTTAATTCGCCAGCCAATTAATTCAATAAAAGCTGTTAGAGACTTACAGCCTCATTGAGTTTCCATTTCAAATCTGTGGATAAAAAAAAACAATAATAATAATTAGTCGGTAATAATAGGCTATCATGTTCCTGAAACAAAACATAATAGGTGTAGCAGGAAAAGGTGTTTTGGTCTTTGCAAATCTTGTGGTGGGCACTATTTGAGGTGAGGGTGCAGTTTAACTGTTGTATTATGTCATTTTGGGTCAATTCTTTTAATTATCATTTTCAGAAAATACAAACAGCCTGCACCAACCATCAGGAGCCACAAAATGTCCAGTATATTGCTTCAGTACTAAGGGGTTGATGGAACTCGTGGAATTTCACTTAGTGTAATTTCACAGAGACACAAAAACTTTGCAAATTTCTGCAGAGTTCCACCAACGTGTGAACAAAATGCATGTCGCGCTGCTTGCGATGCGAATTAACACCAATACCGCTTTCAATGCTGAAATATCTGTGACAATGCCAATGTGTGCTGTGCAAGAGCAAGTGGCCAGTCGAGTTGAGTTTTCTGCCTCTTGATTTGCAAATCTACCTGAGAAGCAGCCCTCTGACCCCTGCCACTCCCATGACCGCTCGTGTTAAAAATCACACTGGAAGGCTTGCTAGCGACAGGTAATCATGCTTGGGAATTCCAAATGTCATTCATGCTTGCCACCTCGCTTGCTGGAGCCTCACATTGTTCCTGTTGTTATCGCATTGCTCGAACTAGGAAAAAATTATGCCATGTGGCGATTGGCAGAATTTGTCTAGAACTCTGTGGAGATGGCAAATTGCTCTAATTCTGCAAGTGTTAATACAAATTCTGGCCTGGCCTAGTATGAATATGGTTAACATCAACATATTCTGAATAACAATAATATCCACCCTTAAGTCATCCCCAAAGATGTCCCCATTCCATCGCCATCCCATTAAATGTCCTTGACTGCACTTATCCCATCTTGATCAAAACTTGACCACCCACTCTTCTTTTATGCATTTCTACTAACTTCCCAAATTTGGGCTTCACTCATCAATTCCATTGCTCTGATCCAGTGATTCTAAGCACCCTCACGTACCTTGGACAAGTGATCTCCTTCAGTTTGGTTGCCAAAATACCAGACATATTCACCTCATTTTTGCCTAGAATGGCTTGTGAGGCGGTAACAGTTATTTTTAATGTATATTGACTTATAACTAACTGCTGTTATGGTCATCTCTAAATTAGCCAGACAGTCCCTCCATTTGGCAGATTGTCACAAGGGCCAGTGTTGACAACTAAGTACTGGTTCCGAGCAGCAGAAACCACAGGCTCAAATTAGGCACTGGATATATTCCGGCTGGAATGTAGTTCCAAATTACTGGTATCTTTATGAGGTTTTCCTTCATTGTTTGTCTGGGTGCACTAGCTGCTAACCTGGTGAAAATGTCCTTCCATTCTCTGCCAGTCAGTTATTACCCCAATTCCTGTTCTCAGCACTTCCATCCTGCATTTCATGAATTGACTGAATCACATTTATACATCTTGTACAAACCTCGTTTTGCATCATTTTTAGCAAGTATCCATCTCTAAAATTGAGTCAACCATTGTATTATGAATTTAGTTGTTAATTGCACTTGTAGGTATAGTGACTGATGTCTGGATTTATTTATGTACATTACTTAAACAGTGAATTGCAGAGTTGATGGTCTGTTGGGTGTCTGGACCAAATGTGTTATACCAGGTAAAGTTAAGGCAAGTTACAAGGCAGAGTTCTGCCACTTTTGAATTCTATTCATGAACATTCTAGGTGGAGCATTTGTGGAATGAGTTGGGCTCAATCTCTCTTGGTGATGTCTGAAATAATGTCAAAGGCTTCTTTGCAGAGGGCAGTTTTCAGGGGATTCTTGAATGCACGTATGTGAATTTACATAACGCAAAACTAGCGCCAAACCCATAGAGAGAATTATGAGGAACGGGGTTCAGTAGATCAATTAGAGAGTGGGTTGATTGGATAGAGGCAGGCTAACAGGTAAACTCTGCGGGTAGGTGTCTAAGTGTTGTTGATAGGAGAAATAGAGGATGTGGCAGGCGAAGCTACTTCGGCTACGGTTTAAAGAAACAGAGTTGTCAATAATATGGTAGGCAGTGTAGTAGATTCAGCTGGGTGCACATTGTAATTGAGAATAGTGGGTCCCTTAACATTACAGTTTTTCCTCTGCATGTTTTGTTCTTGAATCTGAAATGAATGGTTAATTTAGAATTCCCAAACCATGGTCGTGGCTGCAAACAGCCTGTCATCCTTTACAAGAGTCATGACATCTAATATGGATTTGACCATTTAGAGTTTAGTGGATAGGGTACCCTGCCACAAAGGTGGTGGTATACCCTGTCCATCAAACTGACTATCTGTCCTCTCTATTTATTTTCTTAGACTATTCGTGCTTTTGAGAGCAAGCAATCTTGCACATTCATTTCCGTGTTTGCGATCACCAGGAATTGCCTGGTGGCCCCAGCAGAATTTTTTTTTAATTAACCCCATACCCTGGGAGAAAATTCCCAGAGTGTTTGGGCTATTAGTCTTTTGTTTTTCAAATACAAACTCCCTCTTTGGGAGTTCGTTTTAGAAAAAAGGGTAGCTGAGTGGCCAGCTGAAATATGGCGTCTGCTCAGCAGATTTACAATGTCTTCAAAGTGGCCATCATAGTGGCAGTGGCACCTCTGAGTGCACTGAGGTCTGCACCAGGCAAGGAGAGATCTCTAAATATAGCTGGCAGTATTCTGCCAGATTGGATCAATGTATGACCTCCACCCTGCTGGTAGATGTCAGGCAACCCACCATAACTCCTAATAAGCCCCAAAGAATGGGCCACTTAAAAAACAATACAATCCTCTAGAGGTTTCTGAACCAAGTAGTCAGACTCTGCTTGAACTAGAAGAAGTTAGATAATAACACTCTGCTTTAAATGCTCCCCAAATTTGCTGATATTTATTTCACTTTTTCATTGCCCCCCTCGAACACTATATTTTATCTTTTTCCATGAAGGCAATACCAGAGACTTAATCAATTTAATGTTGTTGTTTATTTATTTGCTAAGGAGCACCATTCTTGAAATATGATTTGAAAGTTGAAACTAATCAAGGCAACTACCATTTGTTTTTGAAAAACAAAGGTGCTGATCATGTTAGACACTAATTTTTCCTTTTTTTTTGGGTGGGGGTGTGTCTTCCAGCTCTTGTGATCCTGGGAAACAGCACATGTTGCCAATGGAACAGTTTGAACCATTGAGAACATATTTGATCAGTGAGGTGGCTATGGTACTGGTGAATTGTTAACATGTTTCTGATAGTAAGAATTAAATCCATTTAAGGAGAATGTCTGACATTTATGAGCATTTCTTTCACCACTTCAGAAGAAGCTCATTGCCCACTGTGTCATAGGCAGCCGAAAGGTCATGAAAGATGAAAAGGTCAGGTTGTCGTCTAATAAGAGACACCAAGAGATCACCTCTGATGTCAGTTAAAGCAGAATCTGTGCTTGTAAAAGGTCACAATTTTGACCGACAATCTTGGAGTAAGCTCCTAATTTAATTTAATTAAAGTTTTTATTTTCCACTTAGTCCCAGAACTGGTGGATGCCCTTGCCTTACAAGACTGCACTCAGGAATAGGATTTGGAATCCAAGATCATTTTTTAATCAACTGTTGGTTTCTTCAGCAACAGATGTGTTTGTTAGTGGTGCACTATGTCCTGCTAGAGAGATGGAGTCATTGATCCCAATGTAGCTAAAGTGTTGTTGTGTTCTTTAATGAACCTGCTATGCACTGTACGACAAGGGAGTAGAGGTTGTTATTTTTACAAAGCCTCAGTGGTACAAACTATTGGCTGTCTTAACAAGAACTATTACTTTCTTCTGATGGACTACTGTTTCAACTGTTCTAGTAATGTTGGTGTACGGAGTGTATAACAGCTGATTCACAGCTGATCCACACTTCTTTCTGGTGGAATCATGGATCAGAATTGTTTGAAGAACTTCCAGAGTTAAAGCTGTGATAGCTTCTTCAGCTTCTTTCATGGCATTGGGCCTAAGGGCCTCAGGGCTGAGGTGTTTGAGTGTTGAGTGGAGAGACTGATTGATTGTGTTTTATTTTATCAATACATTCTCTCACCAAGAGGTGATTTTTTGAGTGGAAACCAGATGGTTGAGTCCTATATTTGCCCAAAATACTTGCCTGCAGTGAGGTAAATCCATAAAGAAGATTACGTTTCTGTTCATTAGATCAGAGAATGGTTGATCAAACCTCAGCTAGTGATGCTGTTAGGGAAGGTTGTGGTATGTGAGGAAATTCATCTCATATTGTAAAGTTATCCAACATTTTTCCCTTTATGTACCTTCTCTTTGGAAATCCTTGGAGAACTTAAACTTGCACAGTTGACACTGTTCCCATTCTCTGTGCCTAAAGGTGTACCATTTAATTATGGCTTTACAGGTTTCTATACAGCCTATGATATCCTTGTGCTATTTTAAAGGAGCAGAGTTGGAAATGGATTTTTCCTCCTACACTTTTAATATTTGCTGTGTATGGCAGCATGAGTTACCACAGCAAAATCTACGGGTTCTTAGTTAACCCCTTCCCCGCTCATGATGGAACCGCTCCGTCATGAGCCACGGTTGCCGTGTGCTCATGACGGAGCGGTTCCGTCATGCCACGACCGTTGGCGGCCGCTCCGCCCACGCGGCGCTGTTTCCCCGCCTGTGCGGGGGAACAACGCAACTGGGCGGAGTCATGACGGAACCGCTCCGTCATGAGCACAGCTCAACCGTGGCTCATGACGGAGTGGCTCCGTCATGAGCACAGCGCCACCGCGCTGCCCCCCCCCACCCCCCAGCACTGCGGCGGAATTCCCGCCGCAGTCAAAGGGTTAATACATCTCTGATTCACTTCATAGAAGTATTCATTCTGGTCTTCATGGTGGTGGCAGCTCTCTCCCTAACAATTTAAAGAGTAGTTTTGGAAAAAAAGCTTAATTTAGTTTTGTGGGGTTTAACTGCTCAATTATAATGTTCACTCATATATTGCTGTAATTCAATCAACTACACCATCCAAAACTATGTCCTGTTTCGAACAGCAGCAGCCATATGTGAATGGAACTTTTGGCCCTTCACAGGATGGTCTGCATATTTACCCCAGGTAGTGACCTCCTTGTAGTCAGTGAGATCAAAGTGATCCTGCTGCTCCAACCTCAAAATGAGGGGATCCCATTGCTCTGACCACAAAATGGGTTCATTTAGAAGGTAAAGTGGCATCATTAAGCATCTACGATATGATTACTTTTACCTACTTCAGGCTCTATTGTGCTACACCTTGCTTACCATGCTGGAATGAGTGATCCAATAATTGTCCCTTTTAGAGTTGCAGTGATCGAAGGAGTCCAAGCTCTTGTGTGTCTTGCTGTACACAGAAAAAGGAGATTTGAATATGTTAGCTCATGTTTTGTAGCAGTTGTACAAAGCTTATAAAGTGCAACTAAGTCATAGAATTATCAAATAGAGCTACCTACACAGACAAACTCTCTAAAAACAGCACCTGGCAATGTAATGTTATAAAAAAAGAGCCAAACATACAGTAATAGAAATGCATTTAAATTTTTCATGAAATGACAAAATTAAAATTCGGCAATCTAAAATCATTGTAAATTATATTGAATATATGCTTGAAGTGTACCTTATGCGAGAGCAAACAACTCAGTGTGAAGCATCTAAACACACACAATAATTCAGAGCAAGATACACACTAATGTAAATATAAAACAACAGGTGCAAATAGTGTTTGACTCGGAGTACATAAAAGCAGATTTGAAATGAGTACAAATTGCACTCACCCCTGTATTTGAGCACCCTGTTACCATCAGTTCTTACACAGGCCTTCATTATGAGTGGTCAATTAATGCTCCTTTGTTAGGATTTGGATCAGTGTGTGCTCCATAAGGGATGGAGGGCCCATGAGACCAAGACAATGTTATGCCAATACTAAAGATGAAGTTTAAAGGTCAATTTACGTTACTTAGCCAGTCACGGAGAGAAGGCAGTGTGTGCGGAAACTATATTAGATTTATGCTCATTTTCATTTCCACCCCTCCAAATTCGCAGTTAGGCAACCTTATTTAGAGGTGAAGGATATTTTCTACTAGTAGAGCCTTAGGGGCATATTTATTAAAGCGTTGCTCAACCCTTCCACCACGCTATGGGGCGCAAGAGCTACACAACTCAAATTAGATCTATCAATCTGTGCAAGGCCACCTTGCATGGCCCTGTATGGCATGATAAATCCAGAGTCTTACAACACATTGTTACGCTACCCTGCCTCAGGGTGCCAATCTATGGGTGGAGTGTGGATGTTCCCATGCTTCCACTCATAGATTTTGGTGCATTTACATATTTACCGTTACTGGTAAACCTGGGAAGGCATTGAAATGTTACACATCCCCATTTGAAGTGTTATGATAAGAAATATCTTTATTTCTTCTTGTTTATTCCTCTTTCTATGTGTGCTGCTTTCTGCAGCACACACAAAAATGGGGAAATGCCTCAGGGGACATCATGAATAGAACCACTCACGCACTCACTCATGCCCCAATAGAGCCTCTCTTATTACCACTGAAACACACATACAACCACTCACATACTCATACACAGTCTCATACCAGTTTTGATATACCCACTCACTCCTCCATAGAGGTACTCACACCCACGCACTCACTAGTACAGCCATTCACACAACCATTCACTCAGCCATACTGCCACTCATATGAGTCACTCACACGAACAGTCACTCACACAGCCACTTGCTCACACATACAACTACTCACACACCCACTAATTTACACACAGTCACTCACTCACACCCTCACTCATCCATACAGCCACTCACTCACTCTTACAAGCACTCACACACCCACATAATCACTTACATACCCATTCACACATCCATACAAGCACTCACACATCAGCTCACTCACCCATACAGCCATTCACACACCCACTCACTCATCCATACAGCCACTTACACACCCGGTTGTGAATGCTGTGACAAGGCTCATTAGGACCTCTTCTGTTGTAATCATGTACTTCTTTTCAGATTCTTTTATCTCTTTTCCCTAGAGATTGTGAAGTTTTACACTCACGCAGAATTCTTATTATCTTGTCTATCTCCAGTATATAGAGCTGAATTATTATTGTTTTTGATACCGTTGCTGTCATTACCTCTATGGGTGCTGGCAGTGAAAATTGATATAGTTTTATTGGTTAAGTTATGTGTAAATCAATTTCATTCATTTACCACGGTCTTGCTCAAAGTTTAATGTCTTCTAGTACTGTTCTATTTGGCAAACATGAGATAAAATCATCGATCAAATACTATAAAAATCCAGGTATCTGATCGTTAATTCAAAGGGCTTCACGATGAGAACTATGAAGCTAGAAGCTGATCCGGTTTGCAGCATCAACTATCCTCAGTCGGAGCTGTTCGACGAGCCGAGAACTGCTGATCATTCATATGCAAGAGGTGTGATTCAGAATGGCAATGAAACCCATTTTAGGAAACTTGGGGGCATATTTACAATGAAGTGGCGGAACACGGAGTTAGCCTCCTTGGCTTAACGCTGCGCTCCACCACTTCAGAAACAATATGGTGCAGCCCTGCATTTCCCCCTGTGCTTGTGCTAAATTTAGCAGCCTAGCGCCAATGCAGGCACCCATGCACCATAGTGCAAGGGTGTCTGCGTTGAGTGGGAGTTTTTTTATGTGCATGAAGGCCTCCCTTCCTGCACATAAACAATCAATAAATGGTGTTTTATAAATTGTATGTGTGCTGCATAATGCTGCACACATAGAGGTTGCAAAACGTCTTTTTTTAAAAATGTTTATGTGCAGAAAAGGTAATCTTCCTGCACATAAACAATCAATGGCGTTTTGCTGTTTCTATGTATGCAGCATAAAGCAGCACACATGAAAACAGCAAAAACTAGGATAAATAAAACATTTCTCCTCCTTTTGCCTGTTTAAGACCAGGTTTTCCCTGGTCTTAATTTTGGTGCTGCCTCCTATTTACACACCCTTAGGACTCCTAACTTCTGTGAATACCGAAGTGAGTAAGTGTCTTCTGTGAATACGAAAATGAGTAAGTGCCTTCTGTGAATACGAAAATGGTAGTAAGTTTAGGATTTTGTCTTAAGTTAGTTCTGTGAATCGGGCCCCATTCTTAAGATCACTTGTCTTGTCTGCATGCTTTGTCATTCTGTACTGTTTAATCATGTACAACCTGAGTACTCAAGGTCTGCACGAGTTGGCCAAAGCTCCCTGTGTAAACAGGATTGTGTCAGGACACTGGGAATATATAAACGAAGGTAAGGCAATAGTCTGCAATGACAGTGACCTCTGGAATGGAAGGAGAAGAAAGATTAAAGCCGAAACTTAAAAAAGGAGGAATAGAAATGAAGGAAGGAAGGACTTTTCTTTTACAGGACTGGGAGGATAGCACAGAAATAGATAAGGAACAATACTACAAGAGTGGGAGGAGACTGACAAGGGCGGGGAGTAACGAGAGAGAGAAGGTGATGCCAAGATGAGAAAGAGCTGATCTAGGGGGAAGTGTGGAAACAAGTGACCTGGAAAGACAGAAGCTGATTTCTTTGGTGCGGGGTTTGAGTTAAGGAGTCCACATACATAGCGGGACTGGCCCGGGCATGCAAAAAAAAGTGGCCCTCATTTTGTATATTGCCTTTCCGCAAAACACTGCTTCGAAGTTTTATAAAAAGAGGGTGTGCGGGGGGGGGGGGTCTCTGACAGAGGCATTTTTTCTTAACTTTAATTAGATAAAATAAATGCAAAGATTGGTTCACACTGATAAAACACCTGGAAAGAAGTGAGGCCACTTCTGCTCAGGCCCCCTGCCCAATATACATACATAAATGGGCCGGCCCAGCAAGAGAAAGAAAGGGAGTGACACGTCTGCCCGTTGATAAAAGGGAGGTAAAGGGCGCCCATCTGCCTCCAGAAAGGCCACTCAGGCACCCACTGGGCCGCTGGGGGCATCTGAACAACACAGACACCTCTCAGCTCGCCTCCCGCCCCCAGGCTACCCAAAAAAGCAGCGCACAGCTGAAATTCGGATAGTGGTCCCTGGCTGCCTTACCAATTGAATCCTGGACTGGAGACCTCCGGGCTTAGAGAAGCTTACAGAGATGCGCATGCCAAACTTGCAGCAGGCAGGGAAACAGAACAGGGAGGAGCGGGAACTAGAGGGAGAAGCACTCGATTCCGCCGCGCTCCAGGAGGGGCGTGGCCGAGCCAGGAGCATGATCACAACTTCGTATGGATGGGGAAGAGGCGGCCAGACTGGGCAGTGGTGTGGGGAAGGCTGAGTAAGTAGAGTACAGACTGGTAGAATGATACGTCACAATCACAGAAGAGTGAGGATTATTATATACTTTTTTGGTGCCCAAATATTTGTTTTTCTTCTTTCTTTCCTTTGAAATTAGTTTGTGTTTCATGTTTAATACGAGGCAAGGTGATAGATAGAAATATACTGGCCAAAGGATATAGATATATATATATATATTTCTTTTAAGTAAAACATTCTGAAACATAATTAAAATCATCATAGGAAGGAAATATCTGTCAGGGCAGGACAAAGGAAATAATAAAGGACTAGAGAGTAAAGACCAGTCTTTCTGAAAGTGACAGAGGACTAGATAATGCGTACTGAGGAATTGTTGGAGTGAAATACAAGATAGAAGAAAGAGTGGAGATGAACAATTTCTTTACCCCAGGATACAGTACGTACCTCTGGCTCTCTCTCCTCGGCTGCCAGCAGGTTAGCCTGAAAAGAAGAAGAGCGAGAAGAAGACATAACAATGGTTTTGCGCTACGACAACTAAATCAATGACAATACCGATTGATAAACAAACTGCGATGTACTATAGACTACTTCCCCTACAACTATTACATTTTAAAGAATAACCAAGCAGCATAAAAGAAAATTCACTTATACTTATACAGTCCTGACTCTGATTAAAGACTGTACAACCTGACCGATGGATTGGATCCAATAACTGTGAATGTTCTCCTCAAATTATTTCCTTCCTAAAATATGATTTCAGTGCTGCCCCCCTTACTGTCTGAAGAGCTGTGCACATTGCCAATGAATGTTGGTTCTCAAGATTGCATGGGTTCTGTCAATGCTTATTAGATGTGAGCGTGATGAAGATCTTACAAGAATTCTCAGGATCTTGACATGACCACCTGACGTGGCAGCCTTCCTTGCACCCGTGTGGTACAATTGCTACCCCCCAGCCACAAGGCCTGGCCTGGCTTCATTGGTCAATGGGCGCAGTCTGGTGTACTCCTCTCTCTGCCCTCATTGGGACCCTCGTTGACAAGCAAGACTGCAAAATCTGCAATACATACCCGCAATTCTGAAGCACGACTATCACCCAGCCTTGACTCCCGAGTTTCTGCGGGAGAAAAAGAAAAGACAGAGTTTGACCAATACACTCTCTCCTGGTCCCGACACACACAGAATTACATCAGTGTTAGCACACTAATCCAACAGAAGCACATACTTATGTTTAAAGGCTACTACCTGATTTTCTTGCTAAAAGTAAATTCGAAGGTACTTGGTTTAATGTCTCATTTTGTAACCATGCTGAAAATGGTTCACAGAAGGAGTAAACGCTCAAGGACGATACAAAAAACCAAACTAAGGGGCAGATTTATGAGCTCCTTGCGCCACTTTTGTGCCGCTGTTGCGTAACTTCTGTGACGTAGAGGCGTCGTAAACCATGCGCCACATTGCACCCTATTTGCAACGTGCCGCATCTAGGGAGATGCATCATGTTGTAAAGCCCTGCGCTACATGAAACCTGCGTCAGGTTTCACGTGGGCGTTCTGGCGCGGGGTGAGGGGTTCTGGCGCAGTAAAGCCTCGGTAAAGTGCCTGAGTGAAATCTACAAAATTCCACTCAGTCACTTTTCTGACACCGCTGCGTCAAAACATTGCGCCTGCTTGAAGCAGGCATAATGCGTGACGCACCACGTTATGTATGGGCAGGCCACGAGAATTGCTGGAGTTGCGTCGAGCATGCGACACGACTCCAGCAATGTGCCACCCGTCTGACGGGAGATGCGCCACACATCTCTTTATCCTTGCGCCACGATGCACCGCATAGTAAATGCGGCGCATCTGTGGTGGCGCAAGGGTAAACTTGCGTGACGCATCTTACCTGGCGCATCCTTGCCGATTTGCAGGGATGCGAAAGTCGTCATAATTCTGCCCCTAAGTTCTTAGGATTTTCTTGAGATGGGATAAAGTCAACCTAACCTGGAACCCTGGAATATTAACATGGATAAGCTAAACGTATGCACTGATTGCCAATGGATAAGTCAAACTATTCCTAGAAGAACAGGGCTGTAAAGTTCATGTACCGATATTGTGTCACTATTTACAGCATTACATTTTTGTGCAGCAACTGAGAGAAAGGCTGTCAAGAAGACACCAACACACTAAGGCAAAGCATTAATAATGGTCGTCAGAAGGTAGACATTTATTCACCAGTCAATCTACCCCCATTCACACTTTTCTACTGGGTTTTACATGTACCCTACAGAAAATTAAAACCTCGTAAACCAAACGTGTCAGCATGCACAGTCAAGTTACTGGACTATTCAAAAGCACCGGACTATAGGAGCCTTCGAAAGTCCAATGTATGGCAAGTTAAAGTATCCTGCCTTTTGTCTTCGTACTGATACAGGGTACATTTAATCATTCCCTATAAGAAGGGGGGAATCCAGGATGGGAAACGGGGACGTGTGGTGGTGAACAGTAAAAAAAAAAGGGGGGGGGGAGTGAGATAGTAGGGAACCTTCCTATCTTTTGTTCTGAGAAAGTCTTTTGGCTAATTGCAGACAAGTGTTCTTGAGCCTCAACATGGGTTCCCCCGATAAATCCCATGGGTAAGACTGTATATCAGATTCCTCATAGTCCATTTGTACCAGGTTATATGGAGTAGTCCAGGGGCCTCTAATGAACACACTCCACAGCTCTAGAAATGTCTCCAGTCGATCATTCAGCCTGGCATCGGTGAGGTCACAGACTGCAGTTTTATACATTTCCTTGAGCCAGGAGTCATAGGATGGACAGATGTTAGTGCACCAGAATCTTAGGATACAGATTGTTGCTGTTGCCAGTGCCATAGTATGCCATCTGTATTGTTGATTGGGGATGTCCGGGCATTGGGTGGAGTCATGGAGAAGAATCATTTGGGTTGTGACCAATACGATTGCACGGGTTTGTGCAATCATATTGGTCACAGATGTCCAATAGTGGGTTAATATAGGGCATTCCCACTGGAAATGAACAATGTCTCAGTCCTGGGGCCCAAACCGCGTACATGTCACTTTTGGAAGCAGTAATGATTGCTGTAGTTGAAAGGGTATCCAATGCCATTGATGAAGTATTTTAAAATAGTTTAATTTTAGTCTGGCTTCCCTGATATGGCCATCATGTGTGGCCTATAGTTTTGCCAATCCTCATCTGAATATTTTATACATGGCCTGTTTGACCACCAGGATTTCAAGGAGGGACTCCTGGTGTGAAGTATTCTAATTTCTAATTTAAAACATTTATAAAGCGCAGCGTGCACCGAACGGTTTCTTGGCACTAGTGGAGGGGATTGGCTACAGAGACAGAAGGGAGCCCGGGATTGGGCCGGAGAGGGGGTTTACACAGGAAATGCCTGATTAAAAAGAAACGTTTTTAGATCCTTACGGAAGGATAGATAGTGGGTAGACGCACGTAGGTGGTCTGGAAGGGAGTTCCAGAAAGTGGGGGCCAAGGTGGAAAAGTTGGACCCACCCCACTTTTTGCGTCTGAAGCGTGGGATTTGGAGAAGGGACTTGGAAGAGGAAAGAAGTTGTCTAGAGGGAACGTATTCTGTTATTAGTGAGGAGATGAAAGCAGGTGCGGTGCCTTGACGAGCCTGGAAAACCATGCAGGCGGTTTTGAACAGAGAACGTTCCTTTATCGGGAGCCAATGAAGCTCCCTGAGGAGGGGTGTGGAGTGGTGGTAGCGTGGGAGACCAAAAACCAGTCGGGCGGCTTGGTTTTGGACCACCTGTAGCCTCCTTAGGCTGTATGCTGGTATGCCGTTGTAGAGGGCGTTGGCGTAGTCCAGTCGTGATATGACTAGAGCGGCCATGATCATATTGAGTGTCTGGGGGGAGAAGAAGCGAGCGACAGTGCGGATAGTTCGGAGAGTGAGGAGGCAGGAGGAGACTACGGAGCTGATTTGAGAGTGGAGGGTAAGCTGATTATTCATTTTAACCCCCAGAGTTTTGACCGTGGTAGAAGGAGTGGGGGCAGGACCAAGAGTAGGGGGCCAGAAGAGAGAATTCCAGGGACTGGAAGAACCTCCGGTAAGAACCAACTCGGTTTTGTCCGGATTCAACTTGAGATGGTTATGGTTCATCCAGTCCCTGATAAATGTCATGGTGTACTGGAAGCTGGAAACAGAGAGGGGAGAAGAGGATAGATCAAAGATGAGCTGGAGGTCATCCGCGTAGTTAAACACAGTGACCTCCAGCTGTTGAAGAGCGAAGATGAGGGGGAAGATGTAGAGATTGAATAATAGGGGGGACAAGGAAGAACCCTGGGGGACACCACACGTGACGGGGAGTGGGATGGTTGTAAAATCTCCGAGCCGGACCGCCTGAGTGCGGTCCCTCAGGAAGGAGGAAAGCCACACCAGGGCTGCTCCCTCAATTCCAGCCGCCTTGACACGGGACAGTAAGATGGTGTGGTCTACCGTGTCAAATGCGGCCGAGAGATCGAGGAGTACCAGGGCCTGATGTTTGTTATAATCCATACCCTTCCTGAGGTTGTCCAGGACTGATACCACGACTGATTCAGTCGAGTGGCTAGGTCGAAAGCCAGCCTAGCGGGAAGCCAATCCCCCATTGGCCTCTACATGGGTGCTGAGTACCGTGGTGACATAACGTTCCAGCACCTTGCCCAAGTAGGGCAGCAGGGAGATGGGGCGGTAGTTGGCTGAGATGGATGGGTCAGCGCCAGGTTTTTTTAGGATGGGCACTATGGTGGCTGATTTGAGCGTAGGGGTCACTACTCCCTGCGCTAGGGAGCTGTTAAGAAAGGTAATGGGGGGTTCAGGACAAGAGGAGTAGATTCGTTGGAGAATTCGCGCCGGACAGATGTCTGCCGGAGAGCCTGACTTTACTTTGGGGAGTAAGTCTAGGAATACCTCTTCAGTGATGGGGGGGATAGATGTGAGAAGGTTTTGAACAGTAGGAGGAGAGGGGTCGACATAGGCTGATGAGGGGGGGGATGTTGGCTTTGATGGTAGCGATCTTATCGAGGAAGTAAGTGTTTAGTTGATTACAAAGGGGCTGGGATGGGGGGATTTGAGGTGAAGCCTTGTCGGAGTAAGCCAAGTCCTGCACTATGCTGAAGATCTCCCTAGGTTTGTTTTCGGCAGACATTATTTTGGTTGAGAAATAGGAGGTTTTGGCGGAAATGATTGCGATCTTATAGTCGGCGAGTGATTTCAGATAAAGGGATTTGAGTGAGGGACAATAATTTTTCCTCCAGTGCCTTTCTGCCTGTCGAACGGACAGCTTTAGTTCTTTTAGGTGGTCATTAAACCACCTGTTAGACTCCTTTGGTCGCCGGACGGAGATGCGGCGCAGGGGAGCCACTGAGTCACAACCTCTAGCCAACCAGGTATTGATAGTGTTGGCTTGGGAGTCGGACGAGAGATCGGAGAGGGACGGGGTAGAATTCTGAAGGTGAGACATAAGAGTGGGAAAGTCAACTCTATTCCAATTCCGCGCCCAGGTGTTTTTAGCGTGGGGGACTTTGGATATCGGGTTGAGAGTGACGGAGAAGGAAATAAGGGCATGGTCGGACCAGGTACAGGGGGAGACCGTCACCGGGGAAACTGGAAGATTAAGAGACCAGACCTGGTCAAGAGTGTGACCGTGAGAGTGAGTGGGGACAGAGATGTGTGGTATGAAATTTAAAGATGTGAGAGTCTCTGTGAATTCTTTAGAGGCTGTACACTCAGAAGGGTCCGAGGGCCAGTAGTTGAAATCCCCTAATACCAAGACCGAGGCATAATTGACCACCATGTTGGCCAAAAGGTCTTGAAAAGCCGGCAAGAATAGAGGCAAAGACTGGGGAGGACGGTACATTAGGAGACAGGTGATAGGAGGGGAGAGGGCGAGGGAACGAACAGTGAGGAATTCGGTGGAGGAGATGGGGGGAGAGGGGATGGGTTGAAAATTTAGTTCCGACCGAACAATAATCGCCACTCCACCGCCAACCCTACCTGCTGGGCGGTCAGCATGTAAGGCCACATAGGAGGGGGGGAGGGTAGCCAAGAGAACAGGCAGGGAAGAGTCACAGAACCAGGTTTCGGTCAAGAGCAGTAAGTCAGGCTTTTCAGAATCAAGCAAGACAAAGAGCTCATGATGGTGCTTGACCGCAGACCTGGTGTTAAGCAAGAGGATGGATAGTGACGGGGTGGGAGGGGAAGGGCCGGGTGGGAGAGGGCATTGCGGGAAACAGACGGGCGGAGAGAACGGCAGAGTAGGAGTGGGAGAGGGTGCAATCCCTAGAGAAGTAATATGCCTGCGGACAGAGTCCGAGTGTGGCAAGTGGCCCTGGAGGGTGATAAGCTCCTCAGAGTAGTAGGAGATCAAATTGGCATGGAGTCGTGCCCCTAGCCCCGTCCGGCTGCGGACGGGCGCAGACGGGCTTGCCTTAGGCGCGCCTTCGGCGCGCAAACGTCGCGCCCGCTGCGCTCGTCCGCTGCGCTTCCTACCAAGACACATGCTTTATGCCGATGGGTCGGGGGGTTGGAGGGGGCGTGGCCAGCCGAGGGGGCGTGTCTCGCCTCGCCCTCGGGAATGGTGGCCGAAGGAAGGGAGTCGTTGCAGCGAGTAGCGCTGTTTCTGAGAAGCCAAATGTTCAGGTAGGTGGGGGTAACAGTTAAAAAACACAGTATCACATCACAATGATTTTAAAAGTAATTAATCCCCGCTCCCGGCTTTTCGCCTCAGGAGCCAATCGTGAAGTATTGATAGTCTGTCAGTATTTGATAGAGAACAGACACCACCCCTTTGTGTATAACCAGTTTTTTCAAGTGGTCCAGGACAGGAGAGGCCTCCCAGTATTACTGAGATAGGTGGAGCTAATACTTTCCGTAAACAATGTTGTATTCTCTGGTAGTCCCAGAAATATTGTGAAGGTAGGTTAAATTGGGCCTGTCCTTCAGCAAAGGATTCGCATGTTTGGTCTATAAGCAAGCCGGCTATGGAACATACACCATTAGTGCTTGGGGCATTCCATAAGGGCTCTTTACCGTCTATCAGCATGAATGCCTTACACCAATAGAGACAAGAAAATGAAGTGTGGGATGTACTTTCAGGAGTGTATGAGCTTTTCTCCAGGCATAGGTCATGGTGGCCAAGCCTGGATGGGAAGAGAGGAGGCAGTCAGGGACACCAGTGTAGAGCATTCTAGGTCCACTTATGCATCCATTCAGGGCCATTTCCATTGCAACTCATTTCTGGGTGTCCAGGGAGGTGTGTAGGATGTAACAGAGGTGCATGAGTTCTGATGCCTGTCAGTAACGTGTGATGCTGGGGAATCTAATGCCACCTTTTACAGTTGATACAGTTTGGCAAGTTTGAACTTGGCTTTTGCCCAGATTCTCATAGTAAGGTTGTGAGTGAATCATCATTACCCAACATCAGTAGGATAGGGACGAGGAGAAGGATCATTAAAAAGTGTTAGTTATGTCTAGGTGACATATTCATTTTGATCATTTGGGTCTTGGCCCATAGGGAGAGGCTTGCAGGGCCCAAAAGTGAAAGTTCGCTTTGATGTTCACGTGTAAGGATGTTGGTCAGTTCCGGGGAGATCGGAATAGCCAAGTATTTCAGGGTGTCAGGGGTTTCTGAAAATGTGATGCCTTCTAAGAACAGTGGTGGGCAGGTGAAGAGTCAAATGCATGCCTTCAAATTTATACCAGTTCACTTTGTATCTCGATATGCTTGAGAAGCTGGCGATCAATTCCATCATGGCATCCAGCAAGAAGGTCGGGTTGAGAAGAGTGACCGGGATGTCATCAGCATTTAATGATATTTTATTAATCCCTCCTGTGGTTGGTATGCTTTGTATTTCTTGCGAGTTTCAAATGGTGATCACCATGGGATCCAGGGCGAGGATAATCTACAGGGGGGAGAGGGGATAGCCTATTCTGGAACCTCTGTGAATAGTGAAGGGTGTAAAGATGTAGCCGTGAAAATCCACCCTCACCTTTTGTTGACTGTAAAGTTTATGGACCGAAGCTAAGAACGATGGGCCTATACCTACCTGTTGTAGTATGTGGAACATATAGTCCCAATCAAGCTTTTGAATGCCATTTTAAGCATTAAGAGAGATTAGTCATTTTTCATCTTTATCACTGCGCACCTGCAGGAAATGTGGGAGAGGGCTCAGAGATGCCACATGGAGGAGCAGTGGGGAACAAATACCACTTGATCTCATATTACTAAAGTGCGAATAACTTGCTGTAGTCGTTTTTCCAGTAGTTAGCCCAAGATTTTGGTTTTGGCATTAAGAAGAAAAGTTGGTCTGTAGTTTGCACAGTGCAATGGGTCCTTGCCAGGTTTGGTGATAACAGTAATTATTGCAATGTTGACCTATGTTAACAGTCTGGGTGGGGTGTGTTTCCAAAAAGAACGTACAAAGCATGGGCACTAGAAGGTCCTTTTCCATCTTATAATATTCAGAGTGGTACCAGTTTCTGCCAGGGGACTTGTTGTATGGTAGGTCCCCAATAATCTCTGTGATTTTGCCCTCAGTAATGGCGGCCTCAATTTTTCAGTGTTGCAGTGGAGTAAATCTAGGGGGTGCGTTTTGCATCAGGAAAATGTCTATGTCAACGGGTGTTTTTGTGATGTTTGAGGTGCATCAGGGTGCATAGTATGCTCCAAAGGGCACCAGAATATCTAGTGGCTGTGTGCGGGGTGTGCCATCTGCATGGAGGTTGGCAGGTATAGTGTGGGATGCCTCTTGTTGGCAGGCCTATAGGGCTCAAATTTGCTTAGTTCTGTCCTCCCTCTCTTTGTGGCACTGCTTCCGATGGAAAAGGCCAGTTTCTGCTCTAGTAATGTAAAGTGAGCTAAGACTTTTTTTTATCCTGCACCAAGGGTTCCTATGTAGTCTCTGTGGGAGTGGAGGAGTATTGAGTCTTGAGAGTATGGCTGACTTGTTCCAGTTTGCGTTGCAACTGGAGTGCCTTGCATTTCCTTGGGCAGCAGCCTACATTGTGCCATGCCTGACTGTCACTGTCTTGGCTGCCCAATGGTCACTCAGGTAACCCATTGTCTCCTAATTGTGGTCCAGGCATGCCTGGAGGTGGCCATGGAAACATCTTTAATCAATGGGCATTTTGTAGTGGGAGAACTTTAGCCTCCATTGCACTGGAGGAGGTTGCAGCACCCCCAGATTAAGCCATGCTTTTACTGCATCATGGTCAGGCACCCCTGAATTGATAATAGCAGCTTCTGTCAAGTGGGATAACAGTGGTGGGAACAACAGGAAAGAGTCACCGAGTGGGCAAACCATTTTATATTTAGTTGCGGGCGGGCGAGCAAGCAGGTCAGAGGAGGAGTGGTTTTCCCACTGTTGAGTGCACAAAGACTGTTTGGACGGCCCTCTGGGGCAACCCAAACCAGTCACGCACACTCTGCAGTTCTCCATGTAGGCTGCAATGCTGCCTACATGGAGAACATGGCCTCCCCATAAGGACCTGGTTGGGCGGCATCCACACCAATCACAACGCTGCTTGCAGCATTGTGATTGGCTTTGGGGAGGGTCCGGAGGGAGCTTGGCTGCCTGCTTCCTGGTATTGCCAGAGGCAGGATAGTAGGAGAGCAGGAGCCGAGAAGACAGCATGCCAAGGTCAAATAAGGAAAAATACAGACATATAGCTAAAATATTGTAGTCTGAATTGATGGCCATTCGCCTCACATGTCCATAAGGAAATGTTTGGACGTACACCTTGATGCGCATAATCTATGCCAGACATTCCTATACTTATGTCAGAAATTCTATTCCCTTTAGCAGCCTTCTTCCACGACAAGATCGCCAACATCCACAACAGCTTCGGCCCACCAACCACGAACCCCACCACCGAACCGATGCCCCCCACCGCCACCCTCCGCACCTGGACCCCAGTCAGCACCCAAGACACAACACGCACAGTGAACACCATCCACTCCGGATCCCCTATGGACCCCTGCCCACACCACATCTTCAACACGGCCGACCACATCATCGCACCCCACCTCCACGACATCATCAATGCCTCCTTCAACACCGCCACCTTCCCGGAGTGCTGGAAACACGGCGAGATCAGTGCCCTGCTGAAGAAACCAACTGCAGACCCCTCCGACCTCAAGAACTACCGCCCCATCTCGCTCCTCCCGTTTCCTGCCAAAGTCATCGAGAAGACCGTCAACACACAGCTAGCCGCCTTCCTCGAGACCAACGGATCCCTCGACCACTCACAATCCGGCTTCCGAGCCAACCACAGCACGGAGACTGCCCTCATCGCAGCTACAGACGACATCAGATCCCTAATTGACAACGGGGAAACTGCGGCCCACATCCTCCTGGACCTCTTCGCAGCGTTCGACACTGTCTGCCACCGCACCCTGATACAGCGCCTGAACAACACCGGCATCCAGGAGAAGGCCCTGGAGTGGATCACCTCATTCCTCACCGGAAGAACCCAGAGAGTCCGCCTCCCCCCGTTCCGGTCAGCGGCCACCGAAGTCCTCTGCGGCGTTCCACAAGGGTCATCGCTCAGCCCCACCCTCTTCAACGTCTACATGAGCCCCCTCGCAACCATCGCACGTCAACACAACCTCAAGATCATCACCTACGCCGACAACACCCAGCTGATCCTCTCCCTCACCAGCGACCCGGACGCCACCAGAGCCAGCCTACACGAAGGGATGAAAGACGTCGCCGAATGGATGAAGAACAGCCGCCTGAAACTGAACTCAGACAAGACGGAGGTCCTCATCCTGGGATCATCACCCTCCGCCTGGGACGACTCGTGGTGGCCCCCCGCCCTGGGAGCCACCCTCAAGCCAACGGACCACGCACGCAACCTAGGCTTCATCCTGGACTCCTCCCTCTCGATGACCAGACAAGTCAACGCCGTCTCGTCTTCATGCTTCAACACCCTGCGCATGCTTCGAAAGATCTTCCGGTGGATCCCCACCAAGACCAGGAAGACGGTCACCCAGGCCCTCGTCACCAGTCGGCTGGACTACGGGAACGCCCTCTATGCCGGCACCGCCGCCAAACTCCAGAAGAAACTCCAACGGATCCAGAACGCCTCAGCACGACTCATCCTGGACATCCCCCGACACAGCCACATCTCCGGACACCTGAGAGACCTGCACTGGCTCCCCGTCAACAAAAGAATCACGTTCCGACTCCTCACCCACGCACACAAGGCCCTCCATGACCTGGGCCCCAAGTTCCTCAACAGCCGCCTGACCTTCCACAAGCCCACCCGCCAGCTCCGCTCCGCCAGCCTCGCTCTCGCCACCGTCCCCCGCATCCGCAGAGCCACCGCCAGAGGAAGATCCTTCTCCTACCTGGCAGCCAAGACATGGAACTCCCTCCCCATCCACCTCCGGACAACGCAAGACCATCTCGCCTTCAGGAAGCAACTCAAGACCTGGCTGTTCGAGCAGTAGCGTTTCCCCCCCCCCCCCCCCCCAGCGCCTTGAGACCCTCCGGGTGAGCAGTGCGCTATACAAATGCCTATGATTGATTGATTGAGTATATAAGGACTGACACTCAACGACTTTGGAGAAGAGGTCCATCACCCAGATTATCACACAAGATTCTGCCAGAGACAGTCCCACCTACAGGCAGCGCACTTTGAAGATGCTGCATCTCGCCTGATGCTGATAAGGCTGAGTCTCCAATGAAGGCAGCTTCTGAAGCACATGTTTGACTTTCACAGGGAACACAGCCTCTAATGGGCCACTTCCCCTTTGAACTCATCTACATACCTAAACATGGCATTCTGGGAAATATCAAATGGCAAGTAACTGGAAGTCCCTTATTGCCAATTCTTTAAGGAGTTCTCTGCTCAAGTACCACAATTTTAAATTAAAAATAGTTCTCTAACAAATATGCAAACAAGAAATTTAAAGATGTTTCAAAAACTATACAATGTACACGAAAGACCTTGGTCCTTGTTGTAAAGCACAACAGGGCCTGCTCTCAGTCTCCATTTTAGTTTCACTTTTTAGCTTGACACCCTTTTTTAACGGTAACTTTTTACATGTTTGACACTTACATGATAATGTACTGAGAAGTTACTATACATGCAGTTAATTTCTTAGTAAGTACACTCTGTATAAAGCTAGGCACATAGAAGCGATGCCACTGTATTTGGTTGTCCGGTTGGAGACAGTTCTAAGACTAAAGACTAACCATAGCATCAGCTCAGCACATTTGACACAATGACATTGGGGCAGTGCTTTAATTATGTAAATGGCCTCTGTGATACATTTGGCAGAGGAGCACTTTTGCTGGGATTTTCTTGGAACATGACGCCCTGTGGCTCAGATGCAGTCCTGCTGATTCTGACCTCTATCCTGCAAAGGACGATAGCCAGTCCTACACAAGCTGGGCTCCTGATACATTATACTTAGGTATGGCGCGTTAGGCTATCCCAGGGGATCTTGCAGAGGGTACTCCCACTTTCCTCTCAATAGTATAGGTAGTGTTAAGTGCGAGTAAAAGCATAGTAATTTAATAATGGTTGAACTGTTTACCTTTTTCACCGTTCTTGTAATGCTAGTTACAATGCTTTGTTTATTCTGCCTAATAATTGCAGCACACTCTTTCTATACAAGGATATGATGGTTTCAAAAAAAGAAAAGTCAATTTGTATCTTTCTTGTGTTTATATTGGGCATATAAATGTAAACAATGAAATGGTAGATCAGTTTTCACGATTTCCTTGGGGAATAAAGAGTGGTTATGTTCGAGGTTGCTGATATCCTCTGGTACCCTGGTAGGGTTAGGAGTTCAGATGGGGCACTGTGGGCTAGCTGGGACCCAGGCCAATGTTTTCTGATGGTATGTGTGAACTGAACTCCCATATTCTGAAGCTTATGTTGTTCAGATACACAGTCCTACTTAATTGATAGGAACCGTATAACACCCTCATTTACCGAAGTTTGGGTAGTAAAACGTTTTGTACAATGTACAGTCAGCGGGTAAACTCACATTTCTAAAGACTTTGGAATCTGGTTTACAACTGTAGAAATACAAATGTATGGCATGGGACAGCTGTCCTCCTTAGGATTAGCACAATGCTAGTGGCAACTTCATATCATTACATGTGAAAAAACAGGCAAAACCAATATTGCCATAGGTTAATCCTATTTTGAACTTGATCCACTTTGATATCATGTTTACTGCGCGTGGTAACTAAATAACTGATTTGTGGATTTATCACAAATATTCCAAACTTCTTTCGATTTGGCCCCAGGCTAGTGTATATGTGAAATTTAGAAAAGGCTAGCCTGTGAGAGAACTTGATGATCTAGGAGCCTCTCTGGAACTATAAAGAGAGTAGACTTACTTCTTCATTCACTTAAGTCTATTTTATATTCACAGATCATCTTGATCCTGATGTTAAACTTCACATTACTACATACAGGCACAGGTGTATCCTATGCTACACTCTTACCAGGAGCACATTATGGACTCAGTCATCCACCTATAGCATGGAGCAAGCATGCTACTATAAGAAGTTGAGGGTTTCACGTCCTGTTACTGAATATATGGCAGTCGCAAGCTGGTAGAACCAGAGCATTACTATTAAACAGAGGAAACTGCTTTATTTATAGTTCACTAGAGTCTCCAGTATCAATATGTTAGGGATGATTCATTGCAGTATCTTAGCCTCTTATTTCCATTCATGTAGTTCATTACAGTTTTGCAGAAATTGTCTGTAATAACCTTTAACTGAATCTAGGAGCTCTTTCTTGCTGTTATCATTTCTCAGGAAAATAAAGGCCTTGCTTTTATTTGTAGTTTGAGTTCTGGCAGGTTTTGAATAACATAACATAAGGTATCAGAGATCAAGGTTTGGAAAAGGTGGTCTGTCTCCTATGTCTACAATGAGATCCCGACCTCTTCAGGGTCGTGTTCTAAACTCACAAGAAGTACAGGAAATATGTTGGTGTGCTCTCTTGCTACAACAGGACTTATAAAGTGAATAATTTGCACCAATGAATCCAAAAGGTCATAAGAAATTAGAATTTTCCATATTTGATTTGGAGTTTCACCTAAAATTCACTCCTAACTTGAAACCATTTGTTACCCATGAGCTTAGCATTTGCATGGAAAATGCAGCACCAAACCGAAGAAGGGTTCTGCTAATTGCACAAACGTTTGAAAAGGGAAGAAACACTAAATCATAGTCACATTCCCGTATGAGTACCATACCGAAAATCAACATGTGTGCATTATCAGCTGTAGTCAACGCACGCAATAGCAAATAGTCAGTTATCCGGGACTCTAAGGTTTGAATACAAGCATATCAATGCTAGGTTGTGGACACACATTTTGCATATTGAGTACTTGTATTAACCATGTAGGGGGAATTGCAGGGGCTTGGTGAGCATTTAGGTTGATCCAAATGTGAATAATCCTCATTGCCCCCCAAAGGATAACTATAAAAGCGGACACGGTGGGGTGCCACCAATGGAAAAGAAGGGTGGGGTTGAACTCACTGAGGCATTCAATAAAGCAGGTATAATGGACCCACCCCACATGCCAGAGCAGGCTGTATCATTGTATAATGTTAATTTTCAGATGAGGAGAGTGAGAGTGACAGTATCAAAGTTGCCTCATGCTCAAAGGTAGGACTGCAGGAGATAATCACACATGGGACATGACATGCACACCAAATGAATGGAAGATAATTGACAGAGGGGTTTTAGGAGAAGACAGAATGAATGAGTTGGCGTATAGTTTCAGAGAACGGATAAAGAGAGAAAATGAAACTGACACACAAAAACATGAGGTTTGAGTTGTCGAAAAATTGAGAAGGAGGAGTAAATAACAAAACAAATTTAGAGTGAGATAGTCATGAAGGTAGATGCTGTTTTTCGTGGTGAGAAGTGCTGGCCCTGCCGGGTGCACAATCAGCATGCCACTGCTGCAGCGCTAGTATGATTCACTCCACTCTCCAAGTGAAGTTATTTTATCTAACGATATGAGACACCTTAAATGGGTAAAAATAATTGAGATGCCTGAACTGCTGGAAAGCACCAAAAATGGTATGGATGAAGCCATAAGCGAGCTAGAGGTCTGTGTAGTAAAGTCTTTGGCCCTGGAGCAATCAACTCACATTCACAACAATTTTTTTACCCACTTGCGTACTCATTTCTTCAAGTAGGGTAGAAATAAAAATGCCACAAATAGGAAAGATGGGCATTAGTTTAATAAAGAGTGTCGAGAAGCACGAGTAGCTTTGGGGGCTGCCATTAAAGTAGTTGAGCCACTAGCTGTTCGAAGCGCCAGGTATATCTACAGGGCCACCCAAACAAAGGCAAAGAGAATATGGGACGATAAAAGATGGCAGGAACTGAGGGAGGCCTGTGCAATGAAAAATCCCAAACAGTTTTGGAATGTTTACAAATGGGATAGAGGAGGGCAGTCCGGTCAGTCCCAAAATCATGTTTTGCAGACGTACTGGGTGAACCACTTCAAACCCCAATATCCGCACGTGTAGTTGAAGTTGAGGGTGATATTGCCAGGTTACTTTATCAGGATAAGGCCTTTAGTAGGGTGGAGGTTGAAGCGGCAATAATCTCCATAACTGCAGGAAAGGCGCCAGGCCCCGACGGTATCCCAGGAGACCTATTCCTCCATGATAAGGAAAGATGGTGCTGATATATCCTGTTGTTGACTAATGCCATCGCCCAGGGAGCTCCAGTCCCAGCATCCTGGAAAGGAGCAGAAATTAGTCTGGTTTTTAAAAAAAGGGGACAAATCATGCCCAGGGAACTATAGCCCCATTAGTTTAATTGATTGTCTACAGAAGGTAATGGGGCGACTAGTGCTTAGTAAAATACAAGAGTGGATTGATGAGTTTAAGGTTTTATCGCTACTGCAAGCTGGGTTCAGGGCATTTATAAGCACCATTGATCAAGTGTTTAGGTTTACCTTGCTCTACTGGAAGAGGGTGACGCTGGGCAAGGGTAGTCTGTATGCCGCTTTCGTTGCTCTCAAATCAGCGTTTGACCTCGTGCCTCGAACCCAATTATGGGGTACTTTACAAGAAATGGCGATGCCACTGGATCTACTTACACTCACTATGAGAGTGCACGAGGAGTAGGACAACAATGCAAAAATTAGATGGGGCATTGAGGACGGTCACCGAATCCTTCCCGGTAGAAAGAGGAGTGCGCCAGGGATGTGTGATGGCGCCGATGCTATTTTCTCTATTCATCAATGGAATAGTATCGTGTTTGAGATCAGTCCCTATGGATGCCCCAACTCTAGCAGAATAAAAAATCCCCATACTAATGCACATTGATTATCTCCAAGACCACAGGTGGTCTCCAAAGAGCTCTTACAATCTTTGAGGAGTTCTGCATGAAGCGAGGCTTGGAGGTCAATGTGTCGAAAACGAAAGTAATGGCTTTTAATCCGCATAGGGCCTATAAAGGGGGTATTTTAATGAATGATCGGCCGCTAGAGCATGTCAAAGAGTTTACGTATTTGGGGGTTAATATCCAGGACGATCTGAAATGGAACAATCAGATTGATTTGGCATCTCTTAAGCACAGGCAATTGTTGGGGTGTTGCATAAGGAACATAATACCTCATACTCAAAGCCAATTAGCCGGGCACTTGAGATTTATAACTTGAAAGTTATTAGCTTAGCCCTCTATGGTTCAGAGCTATGGGGGTGCGAGAACCTTTCTATGCTTTCAATATCGGAAAATAGATTTTTGAGGAAAATCACCAGGCTACCACAGAGTACCCCAACTTGTCCGTTACTGTATGATCTTGGGAGGAAACCTATTGCAGATATAGCCAAATTATGTCCCCTTTTGTATTGACAAAGGCTATGGACTACTCCCGAACTTGAAGTGTATGCACATGGGTTTCTTGATGTAATAAAGGCAGATACCTCTCATTGAATAAAATGGCTATGGGCGGTGAGAGAGCGTATAGCAAGTATTGGTATGATTTCATTGTGGAAGGACCCGATAAATGCATATTTTCCCACCCAAAAAACCCTGAAGGCGAAATATTGGAAAAAGGTTCAGCTTAATATACACAGAACCAGCGATTTGTCCACGTTAACTGGCCATTTCCTGGTAAGTAAATCAACACCCAGTTTGGAGATTTATTGGGACCAAATTACAAAGCCGCTCGACCGGAAATTATATATCCAGTTTAGAGTGAGCATACTGCCAATAAGAACATTTACTACCAAATGGGATAAACCTATTGATGAAATATGCCCGGTATGCCAGCTTAGTAATGATTCACTGGCACATTTATTGTTTGTTTGCGCTGGTTATGATGCTCCACGCCGGGCTTGGCTGACACCAATTTGTATGCTCCTAGGCACAAGAAGAGCTAGTGAAGCTGGACGAATCCTTTGAATTGATACATCACCAACGTTGGCCATAGCAATGGCAAAATTCTTGGGGTGGTCATGGGCTAAAAGAGCAAACTCCCTACGTCTCGCTAAGGCTAAATAAGGTAGTGATTACCTGTACATAATCTAGTTACTATTAAAGAGCCAAAATAACTCAAGAGCCTGTCAATATTAAATACGCTCTGTAATTTGTAAAATAGGAATTTCTCTCCTTTTTAATCAAGTTTTATTATTTAAGATTTTAATGGTTTTTTAGAGCTGAATAGATAATTTTCTTCCATGGTGATGTTGTTTGGCCGCTCAGGCTTTATTCTACACTGTTGCATATGTTTTATTGTTATCACTTATGTTTTTATTTGTTTTTTTGTATGTGCTTTTATGACATAATCTGTCGAATAAAGCTTGTTTGGATATTGGATATTGGATTCACTCTACCCCACATCTCCTTTCCTTGAAAGATGAAAAACTCTGTGGGGTTTCAGTCCTTATAAGGTAGATTGCCTGCACAATGAATACACCTGTGGACTACAACCCTCAAGAAAAATCTGTGTCTTAAGTAACCGCTGCCTGTGAACCCTTTCTTGCTGTCCTGTTCTGACAAGTGCTGGTGGTATTAGAGCCTCTGTCTGTCAGCCCAGCACACCCCAGCAGCAGCCTCACTGTACCTGCTTCAGCTGACAGAGCAGGAGCCTTTTGACACTACAGCTCTATTATTGCTTCACCACTGAGGTTCCACAATGAGCTAGAGAGCCAGCATCCTTTAAGATTGATGGAGCACACATGTGGCACCCATTCACGCCATGTTGAGAGAACTGGAGCTGTGGAATTTACTGCATTTCATATGGAGCAGATTACAGGAAATGAGCAAAACAATGGACCTAGTCACATTGTTTGGTACTGGGTAATGGTATCATTCTCTTTCCTCATCTGTTTCCCCAGCACTTCCATTCTCTTTACCACTTCATCCATTTAAAATAAGAATAATACAATTTTGAAGACTAGAGAGGGCATTCTCTGCCTTCAGCTATAATTTATTGGAGTATATTTTTAGGTAAAGGGGAATCTGTTTTCAGAGAAAGCTCATGTTTAAAGTTATATGTCTTTCACTCAAATTGGTGGGTACGGCCTCCACCGGAGGTGGTTTTGTGAAGACCAGCCTTAACCGTCAGCATAGAGAGATTAAACATGAAGGAATAAATAACAGCAATGCCGTTACACAACTCAGGGAGATAGTGTTCTGTACCTAGTTGCAGTCACGGGATGGAGTCAGACCCATTGATCGTGGGGCACTAATAGTCTCCCTCCATACCAGCCCCTCTCCAATCACTTGGCTATTATATCTTTGCCTTTGACCTAGTAGAGCACTCTGCTGCTTTTTGACCACGTTCGTGCTCTGCGAGTACCATAAACACATACACTGATCATGACAGATCATCTCATAAGGTTTGAAAGAGTGAACCGCATAGTTTGTGTTGCCTCATTACCTCCACTTCTGCTATTCGGATGCCTATTCAAACCCCAGTACACTGCGTCGTATTTCACCACACTTGAGGGCATGCATCTGCTGTGCACCTACAACTGCCTTTTCTGAATTTCACACTTTGAATTTTAACCCAACATTTCACAACTCTAGTTGCCATCTATAATTGCCCAATTTAAATCACTTTTAAGAATGAAAAACTGAGAGTTTTTAAAAAAGGTCATACAGTCTATGTCACAATAAGGTCATGATATAGATTTTATTTTTGGAACATGACAGAGCTATTAGCGTAAATCATTTATTAGAGTGTTTAAATGGTATTGTATTTTGCCAGAACTTCCCTGAACATAGTTTTATTTTTCTGACTCTTTCAAAGACCCTCCAGATGTGAGCTACCTTGGAATAAACACCTTTTGACTCTCAGCTAACAAGAAAGTACCCATGAGCCACATGGACAAAATGAAGGAATACATTATGTGAGAATAAAACCAAAATCGTATTCTGTGATACTCCCTTATCACCTTAGTGTTCACTTTTTCCCCCAGAAGTTATGGGCCAGCTTACAGTTTTCTCTTGATAACACTTATTTTCAAGTTGGCTGAACTACATAATGTGGATAAATTGATTATACATTACCTTCGGCAGATTCAGCAGGCTGTACATTCAAAAGCATGACTCCAATAATAAGGACCAGAGCCAGGCCATAGAACACCTTCTGAGCCATGGTTAGGGCAGTCTCCTCAATTCAGTCTGTCAGATTCTGGATGTGGATTGCTCTTCAATACTTTAATGCCACTTTTATATCCTCAGACCTGTTTGTTTAATGGTTTGATATTTTTGCATAAGCATATTCTCTGTCAATTAAGCCACATACTATGGTAGTAAAACTAGTCAGCAGTTGTATGGTACATTGCCAAACAGGATGATGTATTTTACTATGGTTGCCGATGGACCCTTCTGGCACTCATTTTAGGGCACCGGGACTCTTGATCCTGATTAACTGCTTTTTGGCAGGTTATTTGTGCTGTGTAAACTGTGCGAGACAGTTGCAGCCCTCTTTAAACAACACTAATGGGATGTCTGGCTTTGCTGCCAGTGAGAGTGCGGTACAGAATATTGAAATTATATGATTGTGAATGTAGTGAGTCAAGGCTCTATATGCGGTGGGTGCGCAGCAAAAACGACTTTAAACTGGGCCCCAACCAGGCAGTATCTTTCTGATCTTTAACTTTGCAAGCAAACACAATGATTTCTTTCTTAACAATGAGTAAATCAAACCTTCAAGCAATCCACGTCAATGATTCATTCACTGTTTAATTTCACACATTTTACTTCACGTTGAACTGTGTACATGTCCCTATTTCCTAAGAGCGTTTTATTCACCTAAGTACTGTATTTCTGTATTTTTGTTCTTCATGGGATATATCAAAAGCCCATACTGCAAACTGAGTTGCCTCTTGTAGTCGGGTGATTTCAGAACGTGGGTGGGTGTCAATGATAGCGCGACAGAGAGTTGTGGATACATGCAGTGTGAGGTTCTGAGAGTGCTAGTTTTTGGGCCATACATTTTTTGGTCTCTTCAAGACATTTTGTTTACTGTTAGTAGGCTTGGAGCCTTCCCATTAGTTAACATTGGTGGGCTTCAAAGCTACTCTCAAGTGCTTGCTTCCTGCTGGTTAGTTCTGCAGTCCGCACTTCCCTCTTCTTGCAATGTGACCCTCCCCTAGAGCATGGCCCAAGTACTTGTGTCCTTGCACTGCTCACACTTTTGGGGCTGTTTTTTTCTTTTTGTTGAGCCACTGTAGAGAGTGTATCTTTCCTAACTGACTTTTTCATTTCCTTGTTGTGTTAGGCTTTACAGCTTGTCTTTGTTTATCCCGTAGGTACTCGTTATCTGTAAACAGGCCTTTAAATCTTGTTCTTATCTTGTCTCATTTGCTGTACATTCAAAGATAGAGGTCAAATAAGACAGAGGTCAAATGTCAGGCTTTGTACTCTGTGAGAACTTGTTGTTTACTTTTCTTCTGCTGACTTCAAAGCGAAAGAATGTATGTGACAATGTTCCTATTGAGTTCCTATTCAAGAGGATAGGCTGTATGATGGTATCTTTTCTAGCGCACAATTAACATTAACTGTGCTGATATTTCAGAATACATCAGAATGAGAACAATAGAAATTATGTACTTTTTTGTAATTCTGAAGGGTGGTGGACAGAAATGTTTTAACACATTATCACTTGTGTGCAGCAAAATGGTATGTCTGTGCAAATGTAATGCCCATTTTAAATTTTCAATTGAAAATGTGTTGTTTGTAATGGAAGTGAACTATCACACCATGCATAGTCCACACTACGTTACTCTACTTTACACTACTCTCTACCAACCTCTACAGCACTTCACTCTATAACACTCTGCTCCACTCTATGCCCTTCCACTCTGTGTCATGCCCCGCCACTCCCTTCCATTCTATGACACTCCACGGTAAGACACTCTAAGTCATGGCTCGTTACTTCACTCTACACCACTCAACACCCCTCCACTCTTCCACTCTATTTTGTCCCACTCTGCTTCAATGTACCCCAACTCAATCTACCCCAGTCCACTTCACTACAGTCTACCCCACTCCACTGCAATCTACCATTCCTATCTACCATACTCTCATCCACCCAATCTACTCCAATCCACTCAATCTACTTCACTCCACTGTACCCCACTTCACCCTAATCTACCCCACCCCACTCTTTTCCACTCCAGTCTACCCAACTCTTCTCCACTCCAGTCTATCCCACTCTTTTCCAGTCCAGTCTACCACACTCTACTCCACTCTAATCTACCTAGTCTACACCACTTCAATCTACCCTACCCCACTCTACCCTACTCCAATCTAACCCAATCCACCTACTCTACTTTTTCCCAATCTACTCCATTCCAAACTATCCCTATATACCTCGTTCCACTCTACCCCAATGTACCCCGATCTACCAAACTGCTATCTAACACAATCTACCAAAACTACTCTTGTCTACCCCAATCCACCCACATTTACCCCACTTCACTCCAATCTACCCACCCCATTCCATCCCAATATACCCCACTCTACTACAATCTACCCCACTCCACTACAATCTACCTGACCTCACTTCCATCTACCCCACTTCACTCAACCTACCTTTCTCTTCTCTACTCAATCTACCCCACTCTTCACCACTACAGTCTACCCCAATCTACCCCAGTCCAGTCTGCTTCACTCTATCCAATGTACCCCACTACAATCTACTCCACGCTACCCTAATCTACCACACTTTACTGTAAACCAGTCTACTCCACTCCATGCTACCTCAGTCTACCCCACTCCAGGCTCCTCCAGTATACCCCATTCTACTCTACCCCAATCTATCCTACTCCAGTCCACCCCATGCCACTCCACACCAAAAATGTTTAGCCATGCAGCACAGCAGCCACACTAGTGTACAACATGACTAAAACACATTGCCAAAGCCAATAGCTCTTGTATAGGAGAGACCTATTGGCATTGCTATTGTGAAGTAAAGATGCTGAGACGATATATTAGACATAAAGAGTGTCTTTATTCCCAGTCATCTGCTCTCCACAACTGTCAACTGCCTCACAGAACATTCTACAGTAAGCTCTAATATAACTTTCAAAGGGAAAAGGAGGAGGGAGGAATATACCATTATATAGGTAAAATGTAGAGTGAGGAAAGGGGAAAGAAAAGACAGATTACAACACATCTCCCAATGGCGTAAGGAAAAAACAGTTACTTTTGGTTACCATCAACTTTAACAAGGTTATCACTGCTCCATATTTGACCATTGTCAATTTGAACACCATTTTTGTTAACTTTTGTCAACTTCAGTGTGGGGTAAAACTTACTGTGATCTATTTTCTCTCTAGTTGGTAGTTTGTCTAATAAAGAGTCACCAACTTCCCAATTACGGTCCTTGACACCATTTTTAGTGTCATATAAACTTTTGTACTTGAGTTGATGTTTTTGTACTTTTCTACTAATTCCCTGTGTATTGGTTGAAACTGGCTTCCCTCCACCCAACCATAGGGGATTCATTTTTGTGCTTGGCTCTCTCACCCCGATGGAGACAAAAGGAGATGTTCCAGTCACTAAGTTGGGCGAAGTGTGATATGACCAATTTCAGTCGTGTAAAGATTTGTCCACGTCATGACCATTTACAATAGCTAGTTGAATGTGTTCCTTAATCTTACGATTTGCGATTTGTCCTTTCAACTAGGCCATTGGCCTTCGGGCAATATAAAGCAGTTTTTTCTTGTTTGATGCACAACTCTTGAAGGAATTCTTTCATTTCCAACTAAGTGAATTGGACGCCATTGTCCGTAACTAATGTTTCAGGAATCCCTTCATTGCTGAACAACTCTCTCCAAAATGTGATGAGAACTTTTGTAGTAGTGCATAAAACGAACTTATACATTATCCAATGGGAAGTGTGGTCAATAAGTACAATCATGAATGTCTTTTGAACTCCCATGTACTCCATAGGACCAATTATGTCCATGGCCAATTTGTGCCATGGTACACTCTGTACTTCCACTGGGGATGAAGGCACTTTAAGTAGTATCTTAGTTTTATCACCCCTAGCACAGCTCATGCAATTTTTTACTTTGTGCTCAACCATCGAATCCACATTTGGAAACAAAAATACTTTTGTTACTTTTTTTTTGTGATACTCCTGCCAAGGTGTCCTGCGTGTACTAAATCAATGATCTTGTCTCGAAGACCAACAGGTGGCACAACTTTTTCATTTCAACATATCTTGTCATTCAATCAGTCAATCAATCCGTTAATTTGTAAAGCGCACTACTTACCCGTAAGGGTTTCAAGGCGCTGGGAGAGGGGGGTGCTGCTGCTACTTGTCGAAAAGCCAGGTCTTGAGTTGTCTCCTGAAGGCCAGCCGGTCTTTGGTTTGTCATAGGTAGAGGGGGTGGGTGTTCCAGGTCTTGGCGGCGTGGTGGGAGAAGGACCTGCCTCCAGAAGTGGTTCTACGGATGCGTTGGACCGCGGCCAGGGCTTGGTCAGCGGAGCGGAGTATCCTGTTGGGTACGTAGAAGGAGAGTCGACTGTTGAGTTAGGCTGGGCCATTTTTGTGGAGTGCCTTGTGTGCGTGGATCAGGAGCTTGAAGGAGATCCTTCTGTCGACGGGGAGCCAGTGCAGGTTCTTCAGGTGGGGGGTGATGTGGTCGTGGCGCGGGACATCGAGGATCAGGCGTGCAGAGGCGTTCTGGATTCTTTGTAGTCTGTTGATGAGCTTGGACGAGGCTCCGGCGTAGAGGGCGTTTCCGTAGTCGAGTCTGCTACTGACTAGGGCCTGGGTGACTGTATTCCTTGTGTTTGTCAGGATCCATCTGTAGATCTTGCTGAGCATGCGGAGGTTGTTGAAGAAGGTGGAGGAGACTGCGTTGACTTGTTTGTTCATGGTGAGTTTTGAGTTAAGGATGACTCCCAGGTTGCGTGCGTGGTCGCTAGGGGCCGGGGGGTTCCCCAGTGATGCAGGCCACCAGGAGTCATCCCATGCTGAGGGGTTGGACCCAAGGATGAGGATCTCCATCTTGTCTGAGTTCAGCTTAAGTCGGCTTTCCTTCATCCAGTCGGTGACGGCCTTCATTCCCTAGTGGAGGTTGGATTTGGCGGTGAGAGGGTCCTTTGTGAGGGAGAGGATCAGCTGCGTGTCATCGGCGTAGGAGATTATGTTGAGGTCGTGCTGTTGGGCGATGTGTGCTAGTGGTGCCATGTAGACGTTGAGCAGTGTCGGGCTGAGGGAGGATCCCTGTGGGACACCGCAGATGATCTCGGGGGCCTCGGACCGGAACGGGGGGAAGCGGACTCTGAGTTCTGCCGGAGAGGAAAGAGGTGGTCCAGTCATTAAGTCTAGAAAGCTCATGCCTTACTTCCCAGAAACTTTACAATTCTTCGGCAATGTCTTTGCAATGTTCTGGCCAACCATTGATAATGAGGTCTTTGACCATATTCAAATTTTTATCACTGCACACACAATTATTCCATTCCTCTCAGTAATGGCTGGTAATTGTACTTCTAACATAGGAACATCCAGGGGTTCATACTGAACATCCACTTCTAAAGGTGCTCTGGAAAGAATGTGCAATTATATTTTTTCCACCCGGTAGGTATACAATTTTGAAGCAATAACCTTCCAAACCTAATATCCATTTGGATATGTGGGGAAAACCACAGTGTGTTTTTTTGACAGAGAACAGGATTGTGAGGGGTTCATAGTCAGTACAAATTGTGAATTTTATGACCCAAAGATAAAACTTGAAATGTTGAACAGCCCAGAAACAGGCGAGGGCCTCTCTTTCGACTACAGAATAGTTACGTTCTATAGTGGTTGAACAACGTGAAGCAAAAGAAATTATGGTTTCACCATTTTCCCCTTTTTGTGACAATGTGGCACTCAACCCTTTGTTAGAGGCATCTGTAGTAAGGATTGTCTTTTTTGCAGAGTCAAATGAATCTAATGCAGGTGATGGTATAATTTCATCTTTTAACTTGTTTACAATATCACTGTGCTTTGTCCGCCATGTAAAGTCATTGTCTTTTGTCAAGAGATCACAAAGACACTCACACTTTTCAGAGAAGTTTTTAAGATACTTAGGGCCATATGTGTGAAAGTTTTGTTTCGCGATTCTCAAATAGCGATTTTTTGCGAATCGCTATTTGAGAATCGCAAAACACTATGTATGTAGAATTTGCAAATAATTTTGAGAATCCTACATATTCCTTAATTGCGAATTGCAAATTGCGATTCGCAATTAAGGAATACTTTCCCATTCATTCATATGGCCTAGAGGCCCATAGGAATGAATGGGAAGACATTCTCATTTCGCTCATAATCGCAAATTGAGAATGCAATTTCAAGGGTGCCAGGGTGTCAAAAGGACACCCTGTTGCTTCCCTGAAAGGTGTATATGTGCACATGTGGCACACATACATGCCCTCAGGGCATGTATGTGCATCACATGGCACTTTGAAAAATGCAAAAAAGTGCATTTTTCAGAGAAATCGCAAATTGCCACCACTTGCAGTAGGTGGTAATTTGCGATTCCTTAAGCCCAAATTGCACTTTTTCTGTGCCTCTTATATTGCCTTTAAGGAATCGTAAAATTTGCGATTCCTTAAATGCGATCGCAAAATAAGGAATGGCAAATCTTGTGATTCCTTATTTTGCGAGGCAGTTTTACCTTAATACATCCCACTTAGCTAAATTGCGATCGCAAACGCCAACATCCTGCGAATTTCGGCATTTGCGATCGCAATTTTGATTAATACATATGGCCCCTAGCCATGTATTCAATTAAAACCCCAAAAATTTCAATTCCACTGTTTTTGGGGTATGGCGCATCCTTCACAGATTGAATTAAAGTATATTTATGCCTGAATCCTTTTTGTGATATGGTGTGACCAAGGTAATCTACAGAACTGACCTTAATCTTGCATTTGTTCTGTTTTACGGTCAAAGCAGAATCCATAAATCTTTTAAACACTGCTCTTAAAATATGATCATGTTCCTCTATTGACGACCCATAAACTAAGATATCATCTTGGAAGCAAAAGGTTTTTTCTATGTCATTTAAAATCCTGTGCATTATTTTCTGAAAAAGCTGCAGCAGCAGAAGCCAGGCCAAAAGGCATCCTCGTGAACATGTATGCCCCAAACAGAGTGGTAAACACAGTAAGGGGTCTGGACTCCGGATGGAACTCCACCTGATGATATGCCATGGATAAGCCAGTTCGTGTTGGAACCTCTTGTTTTAACCATTGACACTGTTTAAAGACCTGGCTGACTTTAAAGTTCCTTTTACCTTGTTTTGTCCTGGTCTGCTCACCGGGAGCACTTCTCCCGGCTCCACCTCCTCTGGTGCGCGGTGCCCGTCCGTGCGAGCGGGCCCGCCCACCTATTTCCGGCGAGGTTAGTGCTCTAGTTTTCGCGCCTCTACTGCCTACATAGCTCACACTGGCGTGAGCGCGCAGCGTGTGTTGGTACAGCTGAGAGCTAATCGGAGTGTGGGGTTTGGGCTGCGAGTGGGCTCCTGATTTAGTGGATTGCTGTGTGACCACTTTTAATTTTTTTTTAGCTAAAGTGACAGTTCGTGTTGGAACCTCTTGTTTTAACCATTTACACAGTTTAAAGACCTGGCTGACTTTAAAGTTCCTTTTACCTTGTTTTGTCCTGGTCTGCTCACCGGGAGCACTTCTCCCGGCTCCACCTCCTCTGGTGCGCGGTGCCCGTCCATGCGAGCGGGCCCGCCCACCTATTTCCGGCGAGGTTAGCGCTCTAGTTTTCGCGCCTCTACTGCCTGTATAGCTCACACTGGCGTGAGCGCGCAGCGTGTGTTGGTACAGCTGAGAGCTAATCGGAGTGTGGGGTTCGGGCTGCGAGTGGGCTCCTGATTTAGTGGATTGCTGTGTGACCACTTTAAATTTTTTTTAGCTAAAGTGACAGTTCGTGTTGGAACCTCTTGTTTTAACCATTGACACTGTTTAAAGACCTGGCTGACTTTAAAGCTCCTTTTACCTTATTTTGTCCTGGTCTGCTCACCGGGAGCACTTCTCCCGGCTCCACCTCCTCTGGTGCGCGGTGCCCATCCGTGCGTGCGTGCCCGCCCACCTATTTCCGTCGAGGTTAGCGCTCTAGTTTTTGCGCCTCTACTGCCTACATAGCTCACGGTGGCGCGAGCGTGCAGCATACGCGTGCAGCAGGCGTGCCGGCGGCGCGCCAAAGGCAAGCCCGTCTGCGCCCGTCTGCGACAGGATCGCGCCAGACGTCCTGCCCTTGCTCGCCAAGCACCCCCTGCATTATATCGGGAGAGGTTGATGATGCTACAGGTGAGAAGCATCCCCCAATGTATTCCCCTATATGGGCATGAGGACATATGCAACTATCGGTGCCCGGGCTGTCATTACTCAGTGGTCAGAGAGGCCAGTATTGTTGGAGGAGAGCTACTCACCGTCCCATGTAGGACTGGGGATAGAATAAGGGTGGGGGGTGGATCGGAGACTGCTCCATACGACTCACAGGCCCAAGCATCTATCCCTACCTCGCAGGCACACTTAGGTAATCACCTGCTAGGGATTCTCTTAAACGCACGTTCCGTGACTAAACATCATGTAGAACTGGAGCTGCTGCTAACGGCTCTTTCCCCAGACCTGGCTTTTATCACAGAAACGTGGACCAATGTGGCCTCCTGCCCAGATGGAACTTGGCTCTGCCCCCAGGCTATGCGCTATACTGCCTGGATAGAAAGGACGGCAGAGGGGGCGGTTTAGCTATCATCTATAGAGACCACCTGAAGTTACAGGTTGAGGTGGTTGAAAACTTGGACGCTGAAGCATTACAATTCAGTATTTTTTCTAAAGATATAACTGTCTCCCTTGGGCTTTTAGTCTGCAGACCGCCTGGACCACAGGCCGTCTTTTTGGGGGCCCTCCATAAACATCTGGAGTCCTGTACTAAGTTCGAGCCTCTTATCATTCTTGGGGACTTCAATTTTCATCTGGAGGTCAAGAATCTCTCGGACACTGCCAGATTGTTGGACAGTATGGAGGGATATGGTCTCAGGCAGTTGGTCTCCGACCCGATCCATATTGGGGGACATACGTTGGATGGTCTTTTTTCTAGCCATCCTGACCTTTTATATCTTGGGACAGAAGCTCTTCCGTGGACTGACCATCGGGCTGTGCTTTTTAGTGTTGGAGTGAAGACTAGACTTGGAGGGGGTCCGCAGAGACCTGCCAGAATTATGCTTAGGAGATGGAGTAGAATCACACATTCTTCCCTTCTTGAGACGCTGGGTACTCCCCGCCCCCCCTACCCTGGACACTGATAATGACACAGCCGCTGCGCAGTTTACGGACTGGATCACTAATGCTGTTAATCAGGTGGCTCCTCTCCAGGTAGCCACCCAGAACAGACGTTCGCCTGGTGCCCCTTGGTACGGCCCAGAGTTGAAACGTCTCAAGGTGGAATGTAGGCGGCAGTAATGGTTGTGGAGAGTAAGTTACAACAGGATCTGAAGCAAGCTTATGGTCTGGCATTGTCTAACTGTAAACTCGCCATTCAGAATGCTAAGAGGGATTACTTCTCTCGGGAAATCTCGGAGGCTGGCAATTCATCCAAGAAACTGTTTAAAACAGTATCTTTCTTGGCGAATTCCCAACAGACGAGCCAGTTCAGACCGGATCAGTTGTTCTGCGATTAGCTAGCCGATTTCTTTAAAAAAAAGGTTACTACTATCTATGCTGATCTACTAAACACTGTAGGTCTCCCGTCTCCCCCTCTTGAGATATCCAGCTGCAGCCTGTCAACTATCCCTCCCTTGTCCAGTGGTCTTTTGGGCTCTATAAAATCGGGAGCCGCATCAGACCCCTGTCCGCCTTATATTTTACTGCAGGCCGTTGACAAGGTTATACCTACACTTACGGCTTTGATCAACCAAGTACTAGCCGCGGGACATTATCCAAGTATGTGGAAAACAGCAAGCGTAAAACCCCTTTTGAAGAAATCCTCGCTTGACCCCGCAGAATTTTCTAGTTACCGTCCTATTTCCGGCCTTCCTCTAGTGGCTAAAATCACCGAGAAGGCCATAAACCAGAGTCTGATGGAGTACCTCGATAAGAACGATATACTGGATAGGTCCCAGCACGGCTTCCGACCCAGACACTCCACGGAATCGGCTCTCATAACCACAGCCGAGGGGATTAGAGATGCAGTGGATGGAGGGGGGCGAGCGGTGCTTGTCCTTCTGGACCTGTCCGCTGCGTTCGATACCGTCAACCATGAGGTACTGCTCCAGCGTCTAAAGGGAGTTGGGATTGTGGACCCTGTGTGGGCACTATTGGCGTCCTTCTTAGATAATCGTACACAAAGCCTACAATGGTCCGGGTTACGTTCGGCCAATTTTTCCCTCCCGTGCGGAGTTCCGCAAGGGTCAGCGTTATCCCTGACCCTTTTTAATATCTATGTTAGACCTCTGGCTAGTCTGGTCAGATGTCATGGATTCACGCTGGTATCCTATGCGGATGATTCGCAGTTAGTAATATTATTATTATTATTATTATTATTATTATATAAAATTTGTAACGCGCGCAGTTACCCAGGGGCATCCCGGCGCTGTGAACACAGACACGAAAGGCTATTACTCAATCCTACACTGGAAATAAGTGTGTTTTAAGTAGTTTCCTGAAGTGCAGGATATTGGGCTCAGCGCGGATCTTAAGGGGCAAGGAATTCCAGTGTGACGCTACTTGCACCGAGAAGCGTCGGCCCCCGGAGCGAGCTCTTTTTACTCTTGTGGTCTGCATCAGATGTCTTTGATCCGAGCGCAGTGGGCGTGTGGGCTTGTAGGGGCGTGCCATAGAAGACAGAATAGAAGGGCCCCTGCCGTACAAGATTTTATGGGCCGTACATAGCGCCTTAAATTTCACCCGCTCCTTAACAGGGAGCCAGTGGAGCGCTTTCAGGGCGGGGGCAGCTGATTGTCTACGCGGCACTTCCATTAACACCCTCGCTGCTGCATTCTGCACCTGCTGAAGGGTTTTGAAAGTTGCTTCTGGGGCGCCCAAAAATAGTGCGTTCCCGAAGTCAAGCCGCGACAAAATTAGGCCGCGAATCAAAAGCTTCCTGGAAGAGTTAGGGAGCAGAGGTAGCACTTTGCGAGCAGAACGCAGCAAGCCAAAGCATACCCCCGCGGTTTTCCTAGCATGGGTCCTGAAGGATAGATCTTCCTCCAACCAAACCCCCAAGCTCTTGATTTCCTTCTTGGGGGATGGTGGATCACCCAGGGACCGCGGCCAGCAACTGGTGATGAGAGAGGGACAGGCCTTGCCCAGCACCATCAGCTCAGTCTTGTCACCGTTGAGCTTCAACGCGGACTGAGACATCCAACGATGAACATTGGAGAGACAGTCATGAAGGACTTCGGGTTGTTCTTCCAGCTGGGTGAGGCCCACCACCAGCTGCGTATCATCAGCATAGCTGATGATCTTCACTCCTGAAGGGGAGACCACTCTTTCAAGGGGAGCCATATAGGTGTTAAATAAGGTAGGGCTCAAAGATGAGCCCTGCGGGACTCCACATTGAAGAGGGAACAAGGTGGACTGTTCTCCCCCTTCCCAGACTTGATAGAACCGGTCTGAGAGGAAGGATTTCAACCATTTAAGGGCCATCCCTTTAACACCCACCTCTGCCAGCCGTTGGAGGAGCACCTGATGGTTAACGGTGTCAAAGGCCGCACTCAAGTCCAGGAGGATCACTGCCACTGACCCCCCTGAATCGAGAATGCTCCTTGCTTCCTCCACCACTGCCAGTAAGGCTGTATCTGTCCCCTGACCAGGGCGAAAACCCGTCTGGGAATCCCCTAGCAAATGGTGGTCTTCAAGATGGCGAGAAAGTTGGTAATTGACCAGCTTCTCTGCGACTTTAGAAAAACCGGGCAAGAGTGAGATGGGCCTAAAATTGGCCAGATTAGACGGATCTAGTCCCGGTTTCTTCAAAAGTGCTTTGACAACAGCGGATTTCCACCTTTGAGGCACTATTCCTTGTGCAAGCGAAAGATTAATAAGATCCGCAAGCGGTGTGGAAAGAACATTTGCCACCTGTTTAAGGGATTTCATAGGCGCCGGGTCACTTGGAGACCCACTCTTCATCTTTTTCAGGACCTTTTCGACCTCCTCCTCTGAGAAGGGGCCGAACGATAGCAGCTCAGCGGGACTTATTGTTGAGCTGATGTCCATTTCCACGCTCTGCAACATCGCTGGCAGTGAGGACAGAATCTTTTCGATTTTCAAATGAAAGAAGTTGGCGAGCTCCTCACATTTCTCCTGCGGGTTGTCATGGACAACTGGGGGAACCGGGGCCTTCAGCAGCTCTTTAAAGATCTTAAAAGATTCCCCTGGGGAATTGCTTGCCTTCTCGATCCGAACACTAAAAAAGTTCTTTTTAGCCTCCTTCAAAGCCACCTTGTACTTCCTCATCCCTACCTTGTAATCATTCCGATTTTCGTCGGTCCGCTCTCTTCTCCAAGCGCGTTCTAATCTTTTGCATGAAGTTCTGAGAACCCTAAGTTCGGGGGTATACCAGGGGGCAGAGCCAACTCTTCTTTCTCTGAGAGGCCTCCTCTTTTTCGGGATCAGGGAATCCAAGGTGTTAGTGATCCAATTACCCACCTGCTGGTCCGCCATAGTGGGGTCAGTAGCAGGGGGAGGACAGGTTCTTGCTAACTCGGCTGCCCAACTTCCCACTGGCAGCCTCGACCAGATACGTTCCACAGTATGCCGTTGAGGTACCGGGTCTCTCCCTTTCACCCACTGCCAATTGAAAGGAACCATATGGTGGTCAGTCCAGGGAAGAGCCAAGGGATGTAGGGCAAGCAAATTTTTTGAATTCGCAAAAATAACATCCAGCTGATGGCCTCTCTCATGGGTGGCGCCGACGTTAACAAGGTGAAGGTCAAGTGCACCCAACATGCCTTGTAAGTCTTTCGCCCATCTATCATGAGGGTCATCAAAGTGCACGTTCAGGTCTCCGATAACTAAAAAATTGGATGATGCCGCGGCTAAAGGTATGACTGCTTCGATAAAAGAGTCTACAAAGTTACCCATGATAGCAGGAGGCCGGTAAAGAAGGAGGCCTGATATAGAGAAAGTGGGGGATAGTCGCAACACAAATTGGCAGCTTTCTGAATTATTAAAGCCGCAATCCACCGCCTTGCACATGAAATTGTCTCTGTATAGGATGGCTACCCCTCCCCCCCTTCCATCTGGCCTGTCCTGATGAAGTATGAGGTATCCAGATGGAAGGGCTTTTACAATATCCGGACCAGGGCTAGAGGTTAACCAAGTTTCTGTGAGAAACAACACATCCAGCTTATGGTCAATGATCAAAGAGTGGATTTCAGTGGCATGACAGGGTATGGACCTACAGTTAAGCAGCGCCATGGATAACAGTGTTTGGTCCCCGGTTACACGGGCCGCACCACAGAGAGCACAGTTCAAATAGGGGGTACCCTCTACCCATCGATAGCTACAACCCAAACATCTAGGGGCATGTAGTGACATCAGATCATTCCTAGTGTACCTGATCCTAGGACCCATGTGTTGTACAGGAATGAGCAGATTGCCATGCCCTGAGCCCAGCTGAGCGCGGACGGGCGCAGACGGGCTGGACTCAGGCGCGACTCCGGCGCAGGTCCGGCGCGTCCGCTGCCCGCGTCCGCTGCGCGGAGGCATGCCTAACCGTTTAAGTAGAGCGACTAGAGCGCTCGTCCAATCGCGCCCAACCCAAGATGGCCGCCAACTGCAGCAACCCGGGACCCGATAAGCTTAGCCTCGAGGACGGCCAAGCCCCCCTGGGAAGCGAGGAGGAATAATAAAGGTGCTAGCGTGACTTGTAAATAATATCAGCCCATAAGGTGTGCTAATCTGGCTCGAGGGGGGGGGGGGACGGACACAAAGGGAAATTCTATAGAGCAGTAGCAATATTGAAATTTTTAAAAGTTTTAAATTTTAAAAGGAGCGACCGCTCGGGAGCAGCCTTAAGCGTCTGTGAAAAATAATATCAACTGTGGACCACCCCGACCAAACAGCGGCCAAGTTTCATGCTTGCCTTATTGATGTGATGGATTGGATGCGCCTGAGCTTTTTAAAAATCAACACGGAGAAGACGGAAGTAATGGAGTTTGGGAAGGGTCCTTCAATCTGGAACTCCCTCTGGTGGCCGGCGGCGGCTGGGCAATGCCCCCTCCCGGTCACTAAGGTAAGGAACCTGGGTGTGATTCTGGATGATAAACTGGATATGTCTGCCCAGACCAATAGCTTAACGTCATCATGTTTTTTTCTCCTAAACACTCTGCGGAAAATACTCCCATATATCCCTCAGGCACTCCAGAAGACTGTGATGGCCGCTCTGTTTATGTCTAGACTGGACTACTGCAATGCCATGTTTCTGGGGATGGATAAGTTTCAGGTGGGAAAAATCCAGTCCCTACAGAATGCTGCAGTTCACGTTATTCTGAACCTACCTAGGGGTTGCCCTACCTCTGAAGGGAGGAAATCCCTGCACTGGCTTCCGGTCCAGCAGAGGATCGAGTTTAAGGCTCTCTGTTTGGTTCACCGAGCCCGTTTTGGGGGCGGCGCCAATGATGGAAGAGATAGATTCAAACCCTATCTCCCGCCTCGCACTTTGCGGTCTGCTAAGGAAGGCCTTATCTGTACCTCCAGATTCAAATAGGCTGGATGGGGTGGTCGCTCTTTTGGCAGGCGTGCAGCAAGATTGTGGAACCTCCAGCCTTTGGAGCTGCGACTTCAACCCGATCATGCCCTCTTCAGGAAAATGCTGAAGCATCGCCTATTTCAGGCCCAACCATAATTTTGGTTTGCTCTCTTGCCTGACTACACACACCACAGCTCCAAGACACCTTCGGTATTAGAGCGCTTTACACATTTCGTTATACTTATACTTATACTTAATAACAGAGAAGACTTTGGCATCACCCATGGTACTTACCATCTGAATTATATAAAGAAGAGGAAATCTCTCCACCCATATATGGTCATTTAGACTGCGTATATCCAAGCACAAATGGATTCCGTCCCCATTGGCCTTAGCCGCTAAAACAATGGGGGCCAACCATTCAGAGGCCTCTACTGGTTGAAGGACACCCATATCACATAGTTTATTTAGCCCCTTCTGCAATGGCTCTCTCAACATAAGTGGAGCTGGACGTGGTTTGTGTACAATAGGTTTAGCACCTTGTCTAACTTTTAATTTATGTTGGAAATCTTTCAACAAGCCAAGTTTTTCGGATAACAATTACAGGTATTCTTTGCAGATATCATTTGTCCCATTAGCACGCTGAACAAGAAGTACTTGATCCTTATATTGGTATCTAGAATAATTCCTAACTCCTTCAGATGATGCCAACCTAAAAGATTGGACCCTTTTTTTACGACATACACTCTACCACAAGCGGATCTGCCCTTGAAGACAATAAGCATCCTCACCATCCTGACCAGAGGTATAGCTTCTCTGGTATATCCTTCTGGTGAGATGTCATATTCTGTCATGTTAAGGTTAGAAGGGTCAAATCTGTTATTAAAATCTTCTTGGTTAATTAAAGTGAAAGGGAAAAAGAATCAGCAAGCATGACTACTGGCTTATTGTCCAGGTACATGGTACATTTAGGATATCTAGGACTAGTATCACAATCAGTATCCTTCACTTGAAACACATACTTAGGTAACAGGTCTCCATCACTGCAAATAACTTTTACCGGATTATTCTCTCCATCTCTGCAGACCTTAGCAAAGAGCCCTCTTCTATTGCACTTTTTATATGTTACATTGCAAGCAGTACAAATAATGTTGTTTGCTAGGTGATTAGCTGCTCCCACATCTGAAACATTTCAAACTATTACCTTCCTTAGTGGGTTTGGTTATCTTAACCTCTCTGGTTCTGACATTAAGCACTTCAGTCTCATTGGGCCCAATTCACAAAAGTAATTTGAGACAAAATCCTAACTTTCCGACTTTTGGTATTCACAGAAGGCATTTAGGAGTACTAAAATTAGCATTTTGTCTCTGTTAAATTAAGTTTTGGTCTTAAGTTTAACATAGACCAAAACTTAAGTTTAACTAAAACAAAATCCTAACTGTAGTACTCCTAAATGCCTTCTGTGAATACCGAAAGTCGTAAATTTAGGATTTTGTCTCAGATTTCTTTTGTGAATTGGGCCCAGAATGATCATCGTGTGCACAATTGGGGTTCTGAATGTATGCGACTACTTTATTAGGTGTTTTTATTTCCTTGATAAACTTAGCTGTATGTTCTATGGATTGAGCTATGCTAATCACCTCCCTTAATGTGGGATATTTTTCCAATGATTTGTCTTGGATGCGGCAATTATTTGTGCATCTAACTAATTGATCCCTGATCAAGGAATCATTAACTTCACCAAAATCACGTAACTTTGTTAGACCCCTTCGTGCTGCTACATAGCCAGTGACAGACTCCTGTTTTCCTTGGATACGACTAAAAAACGCATGCCGTTCTAAAACTACATTTAGTCTGTCACCAAAATGCATTTATAATTTTAAGAGAGTAACATTAAAAACATCTTGTTCTTCTTCTTCTAACTGTGGTTCTGGTAATGTCTCATAAATGTTCCTACCTTGAATACCTAGATTATGCAGTAATACATGTTGTTTACAAACAGCAGAAAATCTGTCGCCACGCATGGCAATTAGATACGACTCAAACAATTTTATCCAGTCTTTCCAATGGATTTTTGGTTCCCCAAACTCATTCAGAAATGAAGGTGGTTGACTCAAAGCCGGCACAGCAATTGTCAAGACTAATAAGAAGAGGAAGTGCTACTATAATGAAACAATAGTGTATGGAACAACAACAACACCCTCCTAAACAATTAATACTTCACAGGTTTGAGAAATTATATGTAACATAGAACACTATAATGAAGACGGTGTGCTGTCACAGAGAATAAGGTAGTGGTACACAGAGATCAAGATGTCACCATGAAATGTCTATACTTTCGAAATATGTGGCAATGATATAGATTTCATAAAAGGTGTGCGTAACACCGTGAAAAACAATGGTACACACAGGAAGGCTTGTGTGTAGCTGTTAGATTTCTACCCGATGATGAATATAATTATTGTCAACTTAAAAGGTGTGCGTTTCACCGTGTAGAGAGCGTGTGCACACACTGTACTGGAAAGCACTATATTGAAGGTGTGTACATCACCGTTAAGGCACATTTAAAACCAAACAAATCTTACCTGACAACTAGTACGTATAAAACAATCATCCAGCAAACGGTTCAATTAAATTGATGGAGTGTATAAAATGAGAAATGTGCGCAGAACCAAGAACCATTGTGCCCGGTACTTTCAGTCACCTGACGATTTCCTCCATCAATACAACTCTGTGGAAGGATTACTGGTTGTTGAAGGTTTACACACAATGTGAAAGCGAGCTAAATGAGCAGCAGGAATTACACATGGGCGTGACTAAAAGCGTTAATATGCCTCAAATCTTTCTTTCTGAAGGAGGCGTAGAAGATACACCCACAACGTGAAAGTGTGTCAAATGATCTCCTGGGAAGAAATACGAGGCGTGACCGGACTCTGTTCTGCGTCAAGGCGTTCTTACTGGAGGAGGTTTTCCTTGCTAGGTGCACGCTCTGGTCCGTAATCTTACGGGCTGGATACTTTAGGCGTGAAAACAACAGAATTCTGCCTCTGTTTAAATTTTATGAAGAGGCGTTTCGTCCCCGCAATGAAAATGATGGCTGTAAGACGCCGAAACGATATATTAGAACTAAAGAGCACCTTTATTCCCAGTCATCCGCTCTCCACAACTGTCAACTGTCTCACAGAACATTCTAAGGTACGCTCTAATATAACGTTCCAAGAGAAAAGGAGGAAGGAGGGATATACCATTATTTAGGTAAAATGTGGAGTGAGGAAAGGGGAAAAAAAAGACAGATTACAACAATTGCCAATGCTTGTTGCTGTTCCTCCAGGGTCTTCAAATCTTTGGCATATCAGCAGACTGCACAGAGCAGTGGCCACATAAATGACAATTGTAGCTACTGTTCTACAGAAATCACCCGAGTTTGCGAAGCGCACAGTGGAGAGCTATGATGAAATATTCAAACATTGTTGGGTGAAGTTCCGAAGGGGGTGCATCTCAACTTGATAATTGCTGTTAAACTTTGCTAGTTTTGTGATTTACAAAAAAAAAAGAATCTGAAAGGGATCCTGCACTGTGGCATTACCTATTGTAAGTGGAGGGGTCCTAAGCCCACATACTAACTCAAATAATGACACAGACACTAGTGTTGGTAGAACATAATTGGCATGGGGGAACATACTTTACCACCCAGGCATTGCATCGCAATGCCTTTACATCGCGGGTAATACAACACAAGTCGTTACAACGACAGGCGCTGGATGGCGCTCTAACCTTAGGAATAGTATGATTTACTATTCCAACACCTTCCCTACTGTATGTAGACTGGTGTTGGAATAGTAAATCATACTATTCCTAAGTCCATCCAGCGCCCTCCAGTGCAAGTCGTTGTAATGACTTGCATTGTAAAATCTGCGATGTAATGTTCCGCGATCATTTTGATCGTGTTGTAACATCACATATTCGGCATGGGGCATGTCAGCCCAGCCCCTTTTATTAGTAGGGTCTCTTGACTGTTAGAGCCTGTGTTGGATGGGTATAGGGTGGGTCTTAGCACTGCCCCAAGGGAAGGCTGCTGCATGACATGTTCAGCAGGACACTTCATCCCCCCGAAATCAAAAAGAAATGACACAGAGTCTAACCTTTGGGGAACAAAAACCAAACAAACCCGAATTCACATAGTCCATCAGTCTCTAGACTCACTCAGCAGGACAGCAGTAGACGCATGGACGGATGATACTGGCTGCAACAGGCCATCTCTTCTCATATTCATACTTTAACATGTCTGAGAAAGTATATTACACTGGTTCAAGGATATTGAAAATCTTCTGGCTACAGGCCAGCTGTAGTCATGTCCATTGTGTGGAGTTGGCTCCCTCTGCTGATGCTACAGATGATTTGTGGTTGGTGTCGAGTGTTCAAAAGCAGGGTGCGTCAGGAGCGTTGTCAGCGTCCATCGCAAAGCTTTCATTGGTGGTGTTGCTTGTCTCCTTCATAACAGTCTTGGCATGCTGCAATCTGTTGTTGAAGTCTCAGCTGTTAGGCCCTAGTAGCTCCTGGCATCCGTTAGTGGGGCAGTGTCAAATCCATCTTTTGCATTCATATAGGCTCTTTATTTGGGTTTCAAAAGACCAGAGTGTGGTCTGTACTGAGGCTGCATGTGTTCCACATCTGGGCTGCTGCAAGACCACTATGGATCCACTGCCTAATAACTCATGAAAACACAGGGATAGATGGGTCCTTCTCAAGACACACTCTCACCTCCAGGATCAGGATGGAGGCACGGCAAGCAGGTGGTAACGGGAGGACTAATTCTTCAGAAAGTCAATGGTGCTTCGTGCCTTGGTGGCACTTCTACCATGGCATACAGCCAACCGTTGTCTCTGTGCACTCCGACAGTGCTCTGGTTGCAGTGTAGTGCAGGGTCTCTCATTCCAAGGTGGCAGACCCTATTCTCCTTCTGGGATCACAGACCATATGTGGTGGTCTCTGTAGCTGGGTACTGCTGTCCGTCCATCGCTATGTGGCGTTGCTGCTGCTCCACTGGTCTCTTGTCTGCCTTCCTTTTGGTTATGTGCTTCCTGGTCATATGCCACTTCTTGTCACTGGATTTCATGTATTTCACAATGCTGCTGTGCTTGTTAGCAGGGTCCCTTGGTGCTTGGAGGGTGGAGATTTTCTTTTCTATTTATTTTTTCTATTGATCTTCCCAGCTAGCACCTACAAGTCTTTATTACTGTTGTGTGTTTAGCCTCCTCGTGAGAGACGGCGCCTCCACGCGCACCTGAGGACTCCCGGCTCCTGGCTCCTGGCTCCTCCCTTTCCCCTCGAAGCTCTGCAGCTCCGGCGCGGTTGATGGCGGCTGACGGCGTGAGCGGCTGGCGTGTCTGAGACGGCGGGGGAGCAGCATACTGCTACTAGCTTGCCGTGAAAAGCTCGTTTTCATCGTTTCTGGGCAGGGAAGCAGCTTGGTTCATGGACTTCGAGACGTGCCGCTTCTGACATAGCGTTGTACTTCGCAGCATCGCAGCATCGCAGGGCAGCGTCTATAGTATTATTTCATCCCAGAGCCGGTGTCTGTACCTGCGCCCAGCATTGACGCTGCGCCCGAGGGTCTTGGATGCGGCTGCTACAGTGAGAGGTGGCTGAGCTGTAAGCGCCAGGTGAGCTTCAGCAAAAACGACATAAAATTTCTTTTTGAACTTTTTGAACTCTCATATCTCAGAACTAGCTTATGGTAGCAGCATCCGGTGACAACGACAACGATTAAGTCCTATATTTGCTCTATCTGCTTTGGGGATGGGGAAGCTGTTGAATACACGGAAGGCGAAGGCTTCTCGCATTCAGGCTAAAGAGGCGCGGAATGCCGCCAAATTATTAAATAAGGGGTGCCTCGGTGATGGTAAGGCAAAGGAGAGAAGTCACAGTGCAGAAAGTTCGGAAGAGCTCGAGGAATCTATCTGTGAGACTCTGTCTTCATCTCTATCTCCATCTTCAGTTTTGAAAGCTTCTCACTGCACAGAAATCGCAGGGTCTTCGTTCTTTAAAGATGGGGCATCCACGCAGGCAAGCCCAGTGGAGGGGGTTAAAGGCACTAAATCATTTCCTCTCTTTGAAAAGAAAAATGTTGTGTCTGCCCAAGTTTCTTCTGCTCTCTCTCCTCCAATTATTCACCCTCCTAATTCTTCGCCTAAATCTAATTTAGGGGCACCCCCTATGTTATCTATGCCTTCTACGCCTTCGTCGAGTGATAATCCCTCCGCACATCCCCCAACAACTATGGCGGATGCTTCGACCACTAAATTTGTCTCTAATGTCTCTAATGGGGACCATCTCAGTCCTTTGCTTGATTTGGATACTGAGACAGTGGGGGAGATGAAGATGACAGTCAAGGATATGTTAAATTTAATCCTCGACGAGGTTAGAGAGCTGAAGAGGTTCCAGAGATCTGAGCTAGCTTTAATCCATCAACGTCTGGATAAAATGGAAGATCTCTTTTCCGCATTCCCCGCTCGATTGCAAGAAGCCGAAACCCGCATTTCTAGTTTGGAGGATCAAATGATTAAGGTCAAACAGGACACAAATCAGCTCTCCCTCACCTCACGTGCTCTTGAATCCAAATTGGACGATTTAGAGAACTATAATCGTCGATCTAACCTACGCATAGTGGGGGTTCCGGAGGGTCTTGAAGGGCCCAGCACGCTGCAGTGGGTCACCTCTTTTTGAAATCTAAAGTCATCCCTAATCATGAGGGCGACCTGACTATTACGCGAGCACATCGCGTTCCCGCTCAGCCTTTCCCAAATTCTTCCCTTCCTCGAACAATTTTATTGAATTTTTCGGACATACGGATTAAGGAGACTATTCTTTCAACGGCAATTCAGCAAAGACAATTTTTCGTCAATTAAACCGTGAAGTGTCGCATTTTCTCAGACATGTCTGCGTCTGCTGCTCATAGAAGAAAAGAGTTTGTCCAGATGCTACAATTATTTAAAGCTAAAGGAGCTCAAGCCACGATAGCACAGCAATCCAAACTCAAAGTTTTAGTGAAAGGCAAATTTTTTATGTTGTCAGATATTGCAGCAGCGCAGGAACTACTCCGGGACATTTCCAGGTCTTTATAAGGATAAATTTGGAAAAATTTGGGAAATCTATGGTCTTTAAGGACTTGGACTTGGATTTTGTTGGGTCTGGGTTTTTTTTTCTTTCCCTAAATATAGACTGATAGTTGTGACGGTCGTGGTTAGATGATGTTTTTTTTTTTTTTTTTTGGTAGGGTGAGGGGAGGATCAGGTGCACAGGATGGAGTGCGGAGTCCAGGGGGTCCAGGGGGTGAGAGATGTCACCCGATTGGCAGGGGGTTGGAACCATTGGTCTGCGTGGGTTGGGGAATCTTGGCCAATGGTGGGGGTGGGGGGGGCGATTGGAGGGTGGGGTTTGGGGGGGTGGTGGGTGTGTTGTAGGGGTTAAAATAATGAAGTCTTTAGTGCTAGGTCTATTATTATGTTTTTTATTAACTATTCTATGCCTGATAGGTGGTTCTTTGTTTACTAAAATGAGAGATTCCTCCAGAAAATATGTAATCTATCTAAATACTGAGTAGTGACTGTTTGAAAATTATTTCTTTCAATGTGAACGGCTTAAATAACAAAAAGAAACTACGGGCCATAGAGCTATGGATTAAGTCGGAAAATCCTTCGGTAATATTGCTGCAGGAGACTCATATCCCAAATGCAAAATTGGATCAATTCTCTATGTTTAAAAAATGGGCCTCATATCGTGGTTTCTCTTCATTTTCAGAGGCTCAGCGAGGGGTTGCCATATTTCTGAATAAGAATATTTATCCTGAGATCATACAAACAAATGAGGATGCATCAGGACGTTGGTGCTGGGCCTCTTGTAGAATAAAAAATAGATTGAGACCTATTACATTCGTCAGTTTATACGCTCCGGTAGACGATTGCTCCTCAGTTTATGAGGATTTATTTCAATCTTTACTGATGGTGGCAGGAGATATCATTATTGGAGGAGATTTCAATCTAATTATGAACTTACGGCTGGATAAGACCACGCAATCTAGGAAACAAGTCAAACCTAAATCATTGAAAGTTATTCTTAACTATAAAAAAACTTTGGACCTTTGTGATCCATGGCGCACTCAATACCCGTCAAAAAAAGAATACACATGTTGGTCAGGCAGGTTTAAGTTTTTTTCACGGATTGACTTTTTTCTAGCCTCTAGACAGCTTAATATGTTGAATCAAAGGCCTATTCATAATGGGTTCTCAGATCATGCAATGTTGGTTATTAATTTTGCTCTGGATCCAAACTCAAAGACTCCTAAGCGTTGGGTATTCAACAAAACATACTTGAATGATGAAATGTGGGTAACGTCTTTGAAAACAGAGATCAATGATTTTGTATTTCGCAATGTCAACTCGGCCCCGATTAATATTATCTGGGATGCTATGAAAGCTTTTATCCGCGGTATAATTATAAGTAAAGATGCAGCAGTATTTAAAGCAATTAAAAGTAAAAAAGAGGCGCTGGAACAAAGAATACAAGCTTTAAACAAATTAAGACAGGCGAACTCATCCAATACGATATCACATCAATTAGATGAAGCCAAAAGGGCATTAAGCGCACATTATTATGCTCAAAGCGAGGAGATTTTTCGCAGACATTCTCAAAAAATATATGAAGACAGTAATTTTACTGGGAAGTTCCTAGCTTGGCAGGTGAGAGAACAAGCAACGGCTAATTTGATCAGAGAATTAAGATGCCCAGCGACTCAAATAGATACAATAGACTCGATTGGGGTAGGGAAGATAATGCTCACTCACTATAATAAAATCTATAGTCAGCAACATAGTATTGATCAAATAAAACTATCGGATTTTTTAGAAATTGTGCATTGCCCTGCCTTTCTCAAACCGATCAGGAAGCATTGTTATGCCCTTTCTCAGTGGAAGAGGTAGAATTGGTGGTCAAAAACCTACCAAATGGGAAGGCTTCTGGCCCAGACGGATTTCCAGCGGAATTTTTCAAAATGTTTTTTTGCACTTTTTCAAATATTTTTTTGTTATTATTAAATTCGATGTTGGAAGGAGGCCCGATCCCGGACTCTTTTAGAGAAGGAACGGTGGTGAGTTTTCTGAAGAAGGGGAAAGATGCTAAAGACCCAAACTCGTACCGACCAATTACCTTACTAAACACAGATTATAAAATCGTTACTAAATTAATATCAATGCGCATGAATCAAATCTCAACAGAATTGATCCACCCGGATCAGAACGGTTTTATTCCAGGAAGGCAACTGTTTACAATCACACATTATTTAGTTGATGCCTTAGATTATTTTGAGACACGAGGGGTCCCAGCATTGATTTTGTTATTAGATGCAGAAAAAGCGTTTGATTTGGTGGTTTGGGAGACACTTTTTATTATTTTAAGGCACTTTGGTATTCCCCATAAAATTGTAAATTTAATTCGAAATCTGTATACTATGGCCAAAGCAAATATTATTATAAATACGGTAATGGTCGGTACTGTTTTCGTTAAGAGAGGTACGAGACAGGGATGTCCCTTATCCCCAGTCTTGTTTGCGTTCTTTATTGAGCCCCTTGCGGCTGCAATAAGGAACTGTGTTAATATCTCTCTCCCTATTCCTTCAATAAGTAAGATCAAACTTTATGCGGATGATATTATGTTATTAATTAAACCTGAGCTTCATTCGCAAGTTAAGATGCTTCAGATCTTCGAAGAGTTCGAAGCCTTAGGGGGTTACCGGATAAACAAAAAGAAAACAGAGATTTTGATTTGTGGGAACAGAGATCCAGAAATACATCCCGATCTAAAGTGTTGCATTAATACTAAACCCAAAAGATATCTCGGGGTCTATTTCTCACAGTCAGTTACGGACTTATATATGCTTAACTTCGATCCCCTTCTTTCTAAAATCCGCTTAATGTTTACACGCTGGAACTCCCTGCCACTATCAATCCTGGGTCGGGTTGCCCTGATAAAAATGTCCATTCTTCCATTATTTAATTTTTTGTTTTCTACTATTCCTTGTTTTTTATCAGGAACGTATTTCTCCAAGATTGAATCTATGTTCTCTGCATTCGTATGGGCAAAGAAGCCTCCTCGTATAGCAATCAATACTCTCTATGCTGATTTAGATCAAGGAGGACTTTCTCTGCCAAATATTAGAGATTATTATAATGCCTATTTTATACAGTATCTGTCGAGATTTAGGAATCAAACTCTAGGTCAAAATTTGTTTATTAATTGTTTCTTCGATCTAATTTGTTTTGAAAATGAGCTACCCCATCCCCCGCAGATTTTTAAATCCCCCAAATTAGTTCGCTATAAGATTCTCTTATGGTTTCTTAAAAAACGTACTGTTATGTTTAATAGATATTCACTCCCACTAGTTAATGCAACAACTCCACTGTCCAGTATTTTTCCACTGATGGGTATTAAAGGTAGATCGGATATAGTGGACAATTGGGCCAGAGTAGGATTTAGTAAAGTAGCTGATTTTTAAAAAAATGGAGGCTGGATAACTCCTAGAGAGATGGCAAGTCTTGTTCAGACAAATTTTTTGTTGGTTTTGTCATATAATACTATTTTTAAATTTTTGGGCCAACTTGATATTGAACAGCTTAATCAACCAACGCAATTGGTTAAAGATCTCTTGATAAATGAGTGTATAAAGAGACCAGGGGAATGGAAACGTTGCTTAGCATATAGTAGGGAAACGGATTTAAGTCAAAAAGTAATAAAAAAATGGAAGGAACAAGGAAACCATGTATTATCTATGAATACTTGGAAGACCATTAACCATTTTAATTTTAATATACTTCGGGGAGCTAATTGGCGAAGAATGTTATTTTTGGGGAAATGGTTATTATATCGTACTCCTGCTGCCATTTCCAAAATGTATTCAAACTATCCTTCAAACTGTTTCAGATGTACTCAGCACATTTCCGCCAACTGGTCTCACGTAATGGCTCACTGTACCAATATAAGGGAATTTTGGGACGATATTTTTGTGTTCTGCCAGATTAATTTCAAAATTACGCTCCCTTTTAATGAAAAACTGATACTATATGGTTTTGATTCAGATCTTAAAATATCCGCCCAATTGACTAAACTATTGTATATAGTAACGGTAGTTGCAAGATCTTTACTACTGCAAAACTGGCGGACAAAACAGATTCCAAGTAAATTAGAGTGGATACAGAAAATGAGGAGAGTAAGAAAGAGTGAACAAATTTATGCTCTGCGGGTGGGAGGTGGGAGAAAATTTGATAAAATTTGGGGTTCTTTTTTTGATTCGGACTGATGGTTATTTAGTGGATGATGTTTAACTTTATTATGTGAGAATCCTTTATGTTGAAGCTGTTTTTTATGGTATTTGATACTGTATATGTTTGACCAGTAATCTTTATTGTAACTAAAGTACTTCAATAAAAATAAAATTAAAAAAAAAATAATAATAAAAAGAGCTTCCCAGCTAGCACCTACAAGTCTTTATTACTGTTGTGTGTTTAGCCTCCTTCTTTTGGTGGCAGCAGTTGACCACCAGGGAGTGCATGTGCTCCTCTGCACTAGTCTTGGGTCCTTATTCTCACTTGGCTTCAGTGCAGTCATTACTGTGAGATGATGACCCACCACTCTACTTATATACTGCAAATCGTAGCAGACAGACGTTAACCTCCTTGATTGGGGACCAGTGGCAGTCCTCCTACTCCTAGTGAGGTTCCGTGTGGGACGGAACGACACTTTTGAGTGGTGACGAATATGGATGAGTTTGGTGTCTACGAACCGCAAATGACGAGTATAGTGGGTGTACGCAGTTTCGCTATGCAACCACGTATGGTTCGTCTTATTTTTGGGTTTGTTCATCCGAACCCTCGGGTTCCATTTTAGATACAGCATCCATTTTGTTTCTTGCCCTCAAGTAGCCAGCGAACGGACTTTGTCCGCTTCGTGACCCTGGGACTCCCAAGGTTACACGAGGGACACGTGTTTCTTTGAGGGTGACTTTTTACGATGAGGGAAATGACACGGCGAAGGCAGATGGCAACGCTCGAGGCTCATCTTGCCGTGCCGGTCTATTGTTTCAGTCATGCATACATTGGACACGAGGTCTTTGATCCCGTTATCAAGTTTCCTTTATTACTCCCAACACTCTTTTCTAATCTGTTGTGCATCCTTGTCCTTTCTTTGCATCTGTTTTCGTCCCTTCTCCTAATGTGTTTACGGTCAGGATGGAATGTGTTTTATTGCAGAGAAGATATGTTTTTACAGTTGGGAACTGGCAATGCTGTTGTAATTATGTTCCGGCCTCCTGAAACATGAACACGACTCTTTTGAAGTTTATTGTGGGAACTGAGTTGTAACCTTTGTTCGCCATACTGTGCAATGGCAAAAACGTGTATAAAAGGAGCGATCCACTTTTGCAATTCGAAGCAGTCTCCGAGAACCTACACGTTGTGTACTTCTTGTGACCTCTGTATCCCTGCAGTAAATAAACGCTGATCTCTGACGTCGCTGGAAGTGTCCCGTGTCTCTGTGTTTTGTACGCCAGAACAGGTAACCCACGAAGGTTTCAGGTGTTGTTCCCTGGCACCGCTGGGTCTTAGAATAACCCAGTCCTTCAGTTGGCGCCCAACGTGGGGCGACATCAACGGTACCGGTCCAAAGCCCGACGATCGTGAGGAACTTCGTGTGAAATCTCCGAGGGAAGGTGCACCCCGCTTCATCGATCCAGTTGTCGAAATAAGTGGCCCGACGTCTTTTCCCGCGAAGATCCCCGCCTCCTGACGGCTGCGACGGACTGTTGCCCTGACTGTCGACCTGTTTTGGCGCCTGGCGTAGTCCTTTGTACGGCGAGATGATAGACGGGCCTTCCTGGTGACGCCATTGTTCTCTCAGTTAAGTATTTGTGGGTCGCTCCCAGTGTTCCTTTGTTGTTTGCATGGTTCCATAGCATTTGTGGTTCTTAGTTGTTGGGTTCTATTTGACGATTGCAATTGCCAAAAACCGAGGGTCTTGCATTTTTGTGCGAGGACATCATAATTCGATAGCCCTTGAAGTTTGTATACTCGGTTAGTGTGCACGATGCCTGGCCGTAGTACTTTGTTTGGGTTTTTCAAATGTTGCAGAATGGATTCCCGGCTGGAGGATTCGTGTCCGATACCTCCGGTTGGAACTCCAATTTACGAGCTCTATAGTCGCCATGGCGTGGGTCCTATCGTATATAATGAATATTGGGTCCGCTACACTAAAAATGATGGCGTCCTTAGTTGGCCATCACATGGTAGTTTCGAAACTGCCGTCTTAGATAATTTGGAAGCTAAACTGTTTAAAAAGAAGGCTAGGCCGGCCATGTTTGATTCCTTCTGGTTATGGCGGAAAGAGGCCAAGCAGAAAGAAATCAAACAGAGTAAGAAAAATAAAAGAGAAGGTGTCATTACGGTGATGCGAAATGCAGAACAGTATCAGTGAGACAAAGATGAGAAAGAGCAGGAAATTAGTGCTCGACTTCATCATATGGCGGTGGATAAATGTTATCCGGTGTTACCGTCTAATGCCGATAAGACGGGAGAAGAAGCGATAGAGGATTCGCTACTATCTTATCTGTTGAAATCACCACCTCCCTATGCTCCCGATACTGTGGGTCCTGTGATTCTACCTCTTCCTCAACCTGCTGTTTTGGCGGCTGCTGGTCAGCCCGCCGTTCCTCCCGCTCTCCCGAATCCTCTTGTGCCGCAGATCGTTCATCCTCCTTTACCGGCTTTTCTTCCTACTGCGCCTTTCCAAGTCCCTCCTCAGTCTGTCGTTCCCGCTACTCCTGGTGCCGCGTCTACTTCTACTGCCTCCACTCCTACTGTCGCTGCGCCTGCACCTTCTTCCTCTTCTCCTTCTGTTCGTAGCCATCTCCTGACTGCTGTTGCTACTCTTTATTCTCCGCTTCTTGGGCCAATACTCGGCTCGACTCTTTCAGATGTTGCCCAGAGGCGCAGCCAGCTTCCTGATGGTAGGGAACGTGAATCGTTGGTAAAAATGGCACGTAAATGGATTCGTAATCCTGTTAAATACACTTCACGTGTAGTGTTTGAAACATTTTCTCAGTTTAATGCGCCCACGCAACGATTCGTGTTTGAGGAAATGTGTAAATCGTTGAAGGAGGAGTGGGATCATGATGTGGTCGATAATGTACCGTCTGAGGTTTCTGAGCTCCAGCATCAATTCACAACTGGTGTGATTGTAGGTGATAAGGTTCGAGATGCTCTAGAACGCCTGTTATCCTTTCGATGTACAGTGCAACCTCGAGCATTGTTTAAAGAAGAGACTGCAGAGTGGATGGCAAAACCTGGTCAATATCCTATGCGGGAAGTTCCCCCAGTGTGGATGCCAGGTGATCCTAATGCTAACCCTGCTGTCCCAGGCCGTTTTCAGAGAGTGTGGATACACCTCCCTTGGAAACGATCGGAAGTTTTACAGGTGAAGCAAACTTTGCCTGATCCCCGTAAAAATCCTGCAGGTTATTATAAGGAGCTGTCCCAATTAGTGGATGCTACTGTTATGAACCTTGCTGATATTGACATGTTGTTTGGCAATGTAGTGCCTCAGCCGATTTGGGCGAAAATTCGTCACGAGAATCACGCGGCCGAGTTAGGCGGTGACTGGGCTGCCCTTACGGCGGCAGACGCTCAGCAAGTTAGTGGGGCTAAACCTGAACAGCTTATTGTGGAGCTGCCCCAGAGGATAATTACCCTTATGAAAACGCTTATGCCAGCGATGCGCGTCAATTGGGACAAGTTGTCCGCGTGCAAGCAAAAGAGGGATGAAAGCGTTTCCGATTTCTTTACGAGATTCGAGGAAGCATTTGTTGATCATAGTGGTCAGGACATGAGTTCGGAGGGTGGTCAGCGGTTGTTTGTTGATAAGTTTGTATCGAACTTGTTGCCCGAACTTAGCAACAAGTTGAAAAATTCTGAGAGTTCGTGGGCTGTTTCTACCACTGCTCAAATATTGGCTACGGCCCAATATTACGAAAATAGAGAAAAGGAAGAAAGTGAACGTGCAGATAAGAAAACAAAGGATCTTAAAACTAAGGTCTTATTGCAGCAAGCGTATCCTCCGCGCTCAAATTTCAGTGACTCGCAACAGCCAAATCGATCACAATCACAGTTTTCCAGATCGCAGACGCGAAATGACTCTCCCGCACCTCGCTTTGTGTTGGGATATAATCAATGTGCGTATTGTCGAGGGGAGGGCCATTTGAAGTTTAATTGTCCAGTTCTCCGTGATAGGAACAATGGTGTGTCAGCTCGAGGAGGTCGTAGTGGTCCTCAACAAGCTTCACGTGGTAGAGGTCGTGGAGTTACTCAGAATCAGGCCGAGCGTCTTGCCACTTCCTCAGACTCGCAGAATTGTTTCGATCGACGCGACCTCTCGTCTGGTAGATCTGCACAGTATCATGTGGATGACTATTACGTCGAGCGTGATGTTGATACGGACGGTATCTACTAGGACAGCCATAGACAAAGGAAGGGAGAAGTATCAGTTCCGGTCGATCAGAGAGGGCCTTATGTTGCAGTTGCCACATTGGGCGTCGTTGAGCCTTTTCTGTTGGACACTGGTGCAGCAAAAAGTTCCATTATGCATTCAAAACTCCCTGGCGCGCCTTTGCCTGGCTTAACGAATGTTTCCGTTGGATTCTCTGGCGCCCCCGTTAGCAATCCAGTTTCTAGCCCCTTGCCCCTTACGATTGGGTCTCATGAGTTAGAAGCTCCTTTGATTTTGAATACTGGTTGTGGTGAGAATCTTTTGGGCTTGGATTTGTTGAAGAGGTTACATGCGACTTTGTACTGCTCTCCTACAGGTGTGGAGCTTACATTGGGTGAGAGTGTGATTTCCCCTATGTATCTATCGATCGATAAGCTCCCACCGGAATTGAGTTCTCTTCCGGCTTCTTTGTGGGCGACAGGCCCCAATGATGTGGGCCTGCTGGATATACCACCTTATGTTGTTCAATTGAAAGTTGATGCGCGCTTACCACGCATACCACAGTATCGTATCTCCTTTGATGGTGAACGGGCACTATTAGCGATCATTTATGATCTGATCGATAAAGATGTTATCGAGGAGACACGAGGTAACGTGTGTAATAGTCCCGTGTTGCCTATTCTGAAGCGAACTGATCCCTCCAAGCCTCCCGTGTACCGTCTAGTTATTGACTTACGGGAAGTAAATAAATTTGTTGTCCCGCAGTTTCCTGTGGTACCCGACATTACAGCTTTACTGACTCTGATTCCAGCCTCTGCATCATGGTTCTCGGTAATCGATCTGAAGAATGCGTTCTTTAGCATTCCGATTGCTGAGGAAAGTCGTGATTTGTTTGGTTTTTCATTAGGAGGTCGCAGCTTCCGGTTCAAACGTGCACCTCAAGGCTACTGTGAGAGCCCATCGATCTACAGCCAAGCTCTTAAGAGTCAACTGGATGCATTTGTGCTGCCGACTGGTGCGGCTTTGATTCAGTACGTCGACGATCTGTTGGTAGCTGCAGACACTGAACAGGTTTGCAAGACTGCTACTGTGTCACTGTTACAGCATCTCTGTGATTTACACCACAAAGTGTCACCTTCTAAATTACAATATTGTTGTCAAGAAGTTACCTACTTAGGTCACTTATTGTCAAAGGCGGGAAGAAGGTTGACCCCTGAAAGAATCGCAGCAATTGCTCGAATGACTGTGCCGACGACTCAGAGAGATGTGCGTGCCTTTTTAGGTATCACGTCATACTGTAGACAGTGGATTCCAAATTTTTCACTGTTAGCGAAGCCATTGATAGCTCTCACGTGCAAGGATGTTTCGACTCCTTTGCCATGGACGGAGGAATGTCAGAAAAGTTTTTCTGAACTACGTGATGCGTTGTGTTCGGCTCCTGTGTTAGGTACTCCTGATTACAGCAAGCCATTCACACTATACGTCCACGAGAGGGAAGGTTGTGCGTTGAGTGTTTTAACGCAACAATTTGGTGGCAAGCAGCGCCCGTGTGCATATTTTTCCTCGACCTTTGACCCGGTAGCTAGAGCGTTGCCAAGTTGCTTGAGGGCGACAGCGGCAGCAGCGGCGTCTATTCGGCAGTCCGCAGGTCTTGTTATGGATAATATGCTCATGGTGATGGTTCCGCATGCGGTTGACACTCTCTTGAATCGGACAAAAACTCAACATCTGACGAGTGCAAGGTTGTCTGGGTACGAGCTGACCCTTTTGGCAAGTCATATACAGATCAAACGTTGTAATGTACTGAATCCGGCGACATTGTTGCCGATTAATATGGAATCAGATGATGTACCACCACATGATTGTTATTTACAAACTGAGGAAGAAACAAAGGGTCGTGTGGACCTGAAAAACACTCCCTTGACAGATCCCGATGGTACTTTGTATGTGGATGGTTCTTGCTTCAAATTGCCGAATGGCGATGTGACGACTGCGTATTCTGTAGTGACGTTGAGCACGGTTGTGGAAACTGCGAGATTGAATCAGAATTCAGCACAAGCGGCAGAGTTGATTGCATTGACAAGAGCGTGTGTTTTGTCTAAAGGAAAGCGAGTGAATGTGTTTACCGACAGTCAGTACGCATTCGGCGTTGCGCACAACTTTGGAAGACTGTGGAGAGAAAGAGGATTTATGACATCGCATGGTACGAAGATCCAACACGGGCAGCTCGTGAATGACCTTTTGGATGCACTTACATTGCCTAAACAAGTGGCGATCGTTAAATGTAGTGCACATCGGAAAGTGACGGATGATGTTGGTCGTGGTAATGCGTTTGCGGATGAGATTGCTAAGGAAACGGCTAAGGATCTTGCGACCCGAATGTATGTTACGAGTTCAGTGAGGTGGCCGACAGAGACTGGTATGTGTGAAAATACTGTTGAGAGTGTGAAAGCAATTCAGAACGAAGCTACTAAAGCTGAAAAGACCAAGTGGAAAGAAAGTACGGGAAAGTTGGATATGCATGGATGTTGGGTTGACCTGACGGAATGTCAGAGGTGGATGTTACCAGATGCGTACGTATTAGCTGTCGTGACAATGGCTCATGGGTTGTCACATATTAGTGCAAAAGGAATATGTAAGTTCTTGTCCCCTGTATGGAAGAATGAGGGTATTGCTAAGTGTGCCGAGAGAGTGGTTAAGAATTGTATGGTGTGTTTGATGCACCCCCACTCCACCTGGTCATTTTGCTCCTCCTGTTTGTCCCTTTGAGGTTATCCAACTGGACTTTATCCATATGGAGAGATGCAATAACCTGAAGTATGTTTTGGTTGTGGTTTGTGCGTTCTCCAGATGGAGTGAGGCCTATCCTCTTAAGGATAATACTGCCCTGTCCACAGCGAAAATCCTGCTGAAGGAATACTTTCCTCGGTATGGAATGCCACGGATCGTGTGGTCGGATAATGGAAGCGAGTTTGTGGGAAGTGTAATGCAGAGTGTGTGTAAGGGCCTTGGAATTCGTCAAAAATTCCATAGTGCTAATCATCCTCAGGCAGCGGGTTTGGTTGAAGGGTACAATGGTACCCTGAAACTAAAACTCGCAAAGATACAAGCTACGACTGGTCTATCATGGCCTGATGCCTTGCCTCTGGCTCTCTTATCAACCAGAGCGACTGTACACTCTCGAGTAGGGCTTAGCCCATATGAGATTGTGTTCGGCCGCCCTGCGAACATTTGGGGAGTCCCGAGACCTAAGGCTTTTGATAGTCTTGAGTATCCAATGCTAATTGATTACCTTCATGATTTGACCACTAAACTACGGTTAATCCATCAACAGGTCCTTGAAGCTCTACCGGCGCAGACAGAGGGTCCTGGACATCAGCTCCGGCCAGGCGACTGGGTCGTTACCCGAAATTTCGGTCGGAAATGTAACTTGGAGCCAAGATTCGTAGGACCCTTTCAAGTCTTGTTGACAACGAGGACTGCGGTTCGACTGGAGGGCCGGAAAAACTGGGTCCACGCTAGCCACACGAAAAAGGTACCGATCCCCTTACCAACAGACGGTTGGGTGAGAACTGGGATTTCGGCAACGGAAACTGAGACTCCTTTACACTGTGTGCCGTTTAGTGACGCTCAACCTGTAGGGGATGATTTGTCACTGCCAAACCCACATGTGGAGTCATCGGTAGCAGGGAACCCAAGGTCTGACTCGTCGTTCACTTCATCGAACACTGTTGCGCCAGCTGAACAATTGTTTGTAGAGCAAACTCGACCTGGAAGAAGTCGATACTTTCTTCGTTCAAGGACTAATAAAAATTAGTTGTATATTTGCTTTTTGATGCTATGAGTATTACGGACAATTATATCCTTTCTTTTTGAGTTCTTATGTGCTTTTCACTGCTAAGAGATTTGTAATAAAACTGAACGTTTTGAGGAAACCCTACCATCCGGGTTACCGTAGGGCCGTGCGGGTACTCCTTTCTGTTTAGCAGTTTTCTGACGCTAGGTCGGTTACTTTTGTCGATTCCTGGGAACTCCTGGGGATTGATAATCGCTACTCAGAACGAAGTGCGTCAAGTACGTCACGGACGGGTTGTAGAGGATGGCATTCTCTAAGCTGTTGGAAGTAGAAAGGATGTCGGCGCAGAGATCAGAGTTACGGAGGGTTGTACGAACAAAATGTTTTCTGTTTCAGGTGTTCCTACTGTTTCTGACCGTATCTATGCTATTGGTGGGTGGAGTGTATTTTGGAGTACCGTTGTTATTACCTTCTGTTCCACCTACTCTTTCTCCCAAACTAAGCTCCCTCACCACTGTTTCCCCACATTCTTTTCATCCTTTGCCTCAACATGAACAGGTTAGACGTGCGGAATTTATGAATAACTCCTTCGTTCAACTTCTACATCAGCATCAGTTGGTGATGAATACTACCAATTGTTGGGTGTGTGGGTTAATGCCACATACCATGGATAGGGGTATTCCGTATTTGGTCCTTCCTTACAGCTCCCAGGGTTCAGCTCGAGCATTCCAAACTATGTTCCGTAGTGCACTAGATTCCTACCCCAGTCGAGAGCCACGTTCTGTCAATTTTGGTCCTGGGCCGTATCACAAGCCTTTGGCGATAGCGATAGCGGATTTAGATAGAGATGTTTTTGATGCATCGCTTATCCCAGATGAAGAGGTGCAGGCCTATGAGGATCTGAGCGAGGCTGAGTATAGTACGTCAGTGGGTGATAGACAGCTTAAGAGCTCGTCCCCAATATGGATTGTACCACACCTCGGTAATTTCTGCTTGAAAGGTTTGGGTCGAAATCCGAGAGCACAACTTGGGAACAGTGCTTGCACTGACACGTATGTTCTACCGATGCTCTCTTCCCCTGTTTTTCTGACCGCTAAGGGCACTTATTTTGTATGTTATGAACGCGCATATACATGGATACCCCGTGATTTTTCGGGTACCTGTTATATTGCGAATCTTTTACCACCAACTTTCACAGTTGCCACAGACTATCACAAAACTAGAGTTGTGAGAGGCGTTATTAGCAAAGAGGATACTGCCGGTCAAGAAGCAGGAGACTTCTTTAAGGGTTTCTTGCCGTTTTGGGGACCTATGGTTAATAGTAGGAACCTAAGACAGTTGACCCGTGTAGTTGAGTTGACTGCTAATATTACTGCAAGTGCCCTTGGTAATTTGACAGCTGAACTTCAGGCGGATAGACTCATGACGTTGCAGAACCGTATGGTTCTAGATGTTGTTCTTGCAGATAGAGGTGGTGTGTGTAAAGTTATCCATTCGAGTTGTTGCATTTTCATTCCTGACAATGCTCCAACTGTCTACCAAGCCATCTCGAAGTTGCACAAGATTTCCGAGTCCATACACGTGGACGAAGGTAATTGGACGCTTCTAGGATGGTTTTGGGGCCTGATGTCAACTTGGGGTTGGAAGATTCTGATGATCGTAGGGGTTGTTGTAACGTTTCTGTTCACGTGTTGTCTTTGTGTACAGTGTGGTCCTGCCTTATGTGGCCTCTGTGCTACAACGTGTATAAGACGGCCATCTGTTACCAAGGAGACGTTGATGAATAGAATGATGTTTCAGCAGCAGCTGAACGATCTGATGAATATTGAAATAGATTCCGATCTTGACTAGTGCTTGCCTACATGAGGGCAAAAGGAGCGTCTGAGGTTCCGTGTGGGACGGAACAACACTTTTGAGTGGTGACGAATATGGATGAGTTTGGTGTCTACGAACCGCAAATGACGAGTATAGTGGGTGTACGCAGTTTCGCTATGCAACCACGTATGGTTCGTCTTATTTTTGGGTTTGTTCATCCGAACCCTCGGGTTCCATTTTAGATACAGCATCCATTTTGTTTCTTGCCCTCAAGTAGCCAGCGAACGGACTTTGTCCGCTTCGTGACCCTGGGACTCCCAAGCTTACACGAGGGACACGTGTTTCTTTGAGGGTGACTTTTTACAATGAGGGAAATGACACGGCGAAGGCAGATGGCCCCGCTCGAGGCTCATCTTGCCGTGCCGGTCTATTGTTTCAGTCATGCATACATTGGACACGAGGTCTTTGATCCCGTTATCAAGTTTCCTTTATTACTCCCAACACTCTTTTCTAATCTGTTGTGCATCCTTGTCCTTTCTTTGCATCTGTTTTCGTCCCTTCTCCTAATGTGTTTACGGTCAGGATGGAATGTGTTTTATTGCAGAGAAGATATGTTTTTACAGTTGGGAACCGGCAATGCTGTTGTAATTATGTTCCGGCCTCCTGAAACATGAACACGACTCTTTTGAAGTTTATTGTGGGAACTGAGTTGTAACCTTTGTTCGCCATACTGTGCAATGGCAAAAACGTGTATAAAAGGAGCGATCCACTTTTGCAATTCGAAGCAGTCTCCGAGAACCTACACGTTGTGTACTTCTTGTGACCTCTGTATCCCTGCAGTAAATAAACGCTGATCTCTGACGTCGCTGGAAGTGTCCCGTGTCTCTGTGTTTTGTACGCCAGAACAGGTAACCCACGAAGGTTTCAGGTGTTGTTCCCTGGCACCGCTGGGTCTTAGAATAACCCAGTCCTTCACTAGTATCAGCAGTGGCATCGCAGGGCACCTCAGCAGGTAGGCCGGCTCCTTGACGCTCAAATAGTCTCTTCAGGAAGAGCTGGAGAGCAATGGCCTGTGCTTCAATGCTGGCAAGGGAGACAAACAGTCTCCTTTCCTACCCGCAGTTGTGAAGGCAGATGTTCACTAGGGGGTATGCAGCGCTCCTTACCTCTGATTCAGACATGGGCACTGTAAGTGAGACAGGCTCAGTTCTCACCTAGTACTCAGCCCTATTCAGGGTCCGTGGGGCCACCTGCTAGTTCTCTTCCTTTTTAGGCCTCTCTGCAAGCGATCCAACGTATGCCAAACTCTCTCCAGGAGCAGGTAGTCAGTTAATTTCACATTTCATTGCCACATTGACAGGTGGCTATCTGCCAACAGGAGGTGGTGGTGGCAGGGTTTGTCAGGTGGTTTACAGCACTCCCTGGACTCACCTCAGCTTTCCTTTACAGCCACGTTCTCTGCTGCAGCACAGGATGGGGAGAGCTATTCTTGCTACTACCCGCACTTGGTGAGTTTATGGAGAGGGTAGGGCTCCTTGTCTTGGTGTGTGCTCTGTGCGGTGCTCCCAGTGCTTGGTTTGCATCTTCCTTTCACTTAGCGGCAAGCAACAGCAGGTGCTGCAATGTTTGGGCAGGAGGCAAACAGTCTCTATTTCTCCCCATGGTGGTGACAGATGGCCACCTGGGGTGCAAGGCACTCTCTGTGCTTGTCCAGATTTTTCCTCTTTTTCACAGGCGAGGTTCACCTCTCACGCACATGAGCATGTTGTGCTTCTGGTCTGTCTCGATCCGGTGAAGCGGTGAGATATGGAGGCGTCGTAGCACATGCTTCTCTTGATCTCCCATGGCGCATGTCATGCCAGGTACTTATCCGCACTGAAGAAAGGAAGGGCAAAGGACTGCCACAGCCCAATGTTCTTGGCTAGTCTGTGCTGCAAGCTGCATATCTAAACGTGGGTGACAGCGGGGAGTACTAATCGCGGACGTCACTCTCCTCGCCAGCTGGTTGGCTTTCTCCACTTATTGCAGCATTCCACATCCTTAGTGCCTTGGTTGCTGCCCTCCTAGAAGGGGAGTTGAGGTGCTCCGGAATCCATCTACCCATCCCCTCCCCAGATTCTGTGCTCTCAGCATTGCAGAGTGTGGGGAATAAATACCGGGCCCAGGGCACTTGCACATGACCCCATTTATTTGCAGGGTCACCCAATTGGGGACACCTATGTTGCATAAGTGTGGGGTTGGTGTTAGCACTGCCCCTAGGGATGGGCTACTGAATGAGGTGTCCAGCAGTACACTACAACTATCACAAAACCCCACAGTTCTAGGAATGGCAGCCAATGCATGTTTAGTGGTGATGCTGTAGTTCATTTCTCCTGTCTGCTGCCAGAGGTTAATGATTGAGACTTCTGTCAAAAAGGAACATTACTTGTTAGAGTAACTGCCATTGTGTCTCAAAGTCTTGCAGAATGATGTCTCCTTCATGTTGAGCAGGACATCTGGCTCTGAGGTACAGGGTCGGTTGAATTAAACTATGTATGCCTCAGGCAAACTAGTTTATTTTCTCTGTTTCACAAAATTCAAACATATCTAAATTTGTTTGACTATGCTGGCACAATTAAACATTTAGCCATATTCTAACCACTTTGTTCTCAATGCACAACTAAAAAGTAAAAGGTCGTGCAGAGAGTTACATGTCTAATTGAACATATTTTTTCTTTTCTTTTTATATTCAAAAGCGTTCTCTGTAGTAGTCCTGAAAAGCTAAACCAGACACAGGTTTCCCAACTTGGACTCCTATTCCCCCTGTGCAGAAATCTACAGATGGGAGATTTTAGCACAAAGGGTGGACTTGCGGTGCAAATGCACATTTGTGTCTTTTTTTACTTTGCAGGGAAAACATTTTTCCCTGTAGAGGAAGCGCTTCCCCTACACCGTCACCAAATGTAATGTTATGTGTATTTTTAAGCATACTTTGGCCCGTGAGGATATCCTAATGCTCAGCAGGTGTGTGCGCCTAGCCCTGCCTATGGTAGACTGGTAAGTTGAAAAGCGAGGTCTTCAGCTCCTTGCGAATTCAAGAAGAGAGGAGTAGGCTCTGATGAAGAGCTGGAATTCTTTACATGCTTTTGGAGCGACAATAACTGACCTGCTCTTGTTCTGTATATGCGTGGGCACTTGAGTCCTGCGGAGCGGAGGTGTCTGCCTTCTTGGTAGAAGGAGATGCAACTTTACCGCTAGGTGGGGTCTGAATGTAGTGCCATAAATGTGTATGTGGAAGTTTGAATTGAGGGTGTTTGTGAAACAGGAGGCAGTGTTGTTCCCTGAGGTGTGCTGTAATATGGGTCAAACGTGGGAGGCTGAGGATGAGTATGGCTACTGAGTTCTGGATGGTTTCTAGTCTTCTAGTGAATTGCTTGGTGATCCCAGTATAGAGGATGCTTCCATAGTCCAACTTGCTGGTGACTAAAATATGAGTTACAGTTTTTCAAGTGCTGCGTTGCAGCCATTTGAAGATTTTCCTCCGTATCTTCAGGGTGTGAATGCAGGATGCAGTGATGGCATTGTCTTGTGCAGTCATGTCCAGTTTTTTGTTGATGATTATTCCAAGGTTCCTGGTGTTGGTTTTGGGTGTGGGTCGGAGTTCGGCCGGCCACAAATTGGAGTTCCATGGTGTGGTGTTTTTGCTAAAGGTCCATACTTCTATCTTGTCAGTGTTAAGACAGTTGGCTTTCTTCTAGATAGCGACTTTGGTCATGCAGGCAGTGAACTTGATTCCTGGGTTGGAGTTGTGAAATCTGTGTAGGAGAGGATGTTGATGCTGTGTGTGTGGATGACTTTGGCCAGAGGGAGCATGTATGCATTGAATTGGGTAGGGCCGAGCAATGAGCTTTGAGGTACTCTGAAGATAATTATGTGGGCTTCCGAAGAGTAAGGTGCCAGGCTGACAACTTGTTTTTGATCCTTTTGGAAGGAGCAGATCCCACCATCATGGAGGCACCTGATGAGGATGGGGTGTGAGACCGTGTCAACTGCTCCAGAGAGTTCCAGGAGGATAAGGGCTGCCATGCCTCCTCTGTCAAGGACCTTGCTGATGTCAACTGTAGAGGTTATAAGCGTTGTTTTTATACTGTGATTGGGACTGAATCCGGATTATGTGAGGTTGAGGAGTTGTGGTTAATAAGGTGGACAGTGAGATGTCAGTTGATTAGTTTCTTTAAGACCTTTCACATGCATGGTAGGAGGTAGATGGGTCTGTAGTTGGGAATCGTGGCTGGGTTAGCGGATGGTTTCTTGAGTGACAGTGGCATGTTTCCAGATGTACGGGAATGATGCCGAGTCGATGGAGGCATTGCAGATGATTTTAGTGCTTTGCTAATTGGTAGGAGACTGTTGGTGAAGGCGTGATGGCGGCAAGTGTCAAATGGAGTCTCCGAGTGGATGGTATCCATGATAGGAGCGATTTCAATGATGGCCTGCCACGAGGTCAGGGGTCTGGTTGAGTGTAGAGGTTGTTGTATATGGAGGTGATTTTGTTACAGAAGAATTCTGAGAACTTGTTGCAAAGCTCTTGTGAGGGGGTGATGCTGCTGGAGGTGGCAAGAAGCACTGTAAAATATTTGATGATGGACGGAGTGCTGAACATTGCAAACACTCACCCCCAGTCACAGATCTGGGTTGAATCCATCACTGTTGTTTAGCTCACTTTGCCACCCCAGTTCAGACACAGCTTTATGCAAATCAGTCTTGACCCTTTGCCTCATGGGAACAGTCCAGACTGAACTGCCAAGCCATGTCTTCTATGGACCAGAAACAAGCATCCTGGGACCGGTTTCGGGCCAACAGCCCTCATCAGCCAGGCTATCTTGAATCCTGTGGCAAAGTAAGCTAGGGACCCACGTCTGGGCATACCCTGCCAACTTAGGGCGAACAAAGCAAACACAAGGAGATGATGGACAGAGTGCTGAACATTGCAAACACTCACCCCCAGTCACAGATATGGGTTGAACATATCATCGTTCTTTAGCTCACTTTGCCACCCCAGTTCAGATTTCCTTGCTTCTGTTAGTGCTGGCATTGATGCGATCTACAAGAGCTGCGTTCTTGGTGTTCCATATCTGCTGGTGATAGCATCTTAGGACTGATTTTGAAGATGTTTTTATCTGTGGTGTCTCGATGTGTTCTCTATTTCCGATCCAGTGGCATGTAGTGGCTTTTCGTAAGCCTGTCAGTGGCATAACAAAACATTAGGGAGCCCACCCCGCAAGAAATTATTTGGGGGCCCCCATCAATGCCCATCCCCTCGCAGTCACCAACCATCCCGTAGACACCTTTTGCTCCTTGCACCCACATGGAATTTCCATGATACATTTAACGTCAAAGACAATTAAAAGTCATCTTGGTGGGATGAGCATGCTTTACACATATGCACATTGAAAATGTTGTTGTGTTCATGTTTTTTATTATATTATTATTATTATTATTTTTGGTGGTAACAAAATATTACTTTAAGTGCTGAGTGTATGTTTTTCTCACTGACGCTTAAACAAGGGAGTAGGTTTGTAAGGTATGTGCTGATGTAAATTAAATCTAACCACCAAAAGATGGTCATTTAAATTAAAAGGTTGGCAATTTAATCTACTATAAATTCATGAAGCCCCCATTCCATAAGACTGTCAGTTCTCCTTTCCATTTAAGATCTTATTCTGAGTTTTCTGGTGTAGCACCTGGTAATTTTGTTGATTCCACATCCCGGAGTTACTAATATGAGTAACCAGTAACTCTGGATGTCAGAGTTAATGGGTACTATTGGTCAGATTTACAAGCCCCTTGCGCCACTTTTGTGTCATTTTTAAAATGGGAAAAACGCAAAATTGGCGCAAGGGGCTGGTAAATCTGCCTCTAAAAGTTGAGCCAAAGTCTGCCAGCAGCAGATGATGTGTGGTCTACCACCACAGGTCCCTGCCGTCAATATATCAGGGTGGCCTGCCCTATTTTAAATGGGTTTCTAGATTCAGACACCTGTCCGGGTCTGTCTTGCCAGACAGGGAAAATTAACATTGACCTCCACTCGCAGGGAAAAAAAAATCACTTTATGTGGAAACCTTCGCTTTTTGGGTGATTTTCAGAAACAAATGGATGACTATTCAAGTCACTGTTCTAGGTAGGCTCAGCCGCCATTGATTACATACCCATTCTGTACTGATTGGGAAAAGGCAGGATTAGGTATTGTTTATGACTGATCTAGAGATGCCAAGCTCCTCCTCCTTGGCAACGGGACAGGAGGAACCAACTAGACAGCTTGTCATGGGCAAGAACCACATAATGTATTCTTTTATATTGTTATAGTTCTTTTATATAAAACGTATTTATTTTTTTTAATCTGGAAAGAAGAGCAAATAATCATGTTCTGAGTACTGAGTAAATATCACTGGCACCAGCTATTCTCACTAACTTCATTTATAATGTGTAAATAGATGTCTAGATCATAGGCGCCAGCAATAAAGTTATGAGGATTGCGGTGGCATGGCAATCTACCATGTGGGAATTTAATAGTAATATTGAAGATATTATTTGAATATCTCCACCATAGTGGCCTTTTTTGCAATTTAGTCATTTATCCTGCCTACTCTTACTTATCTCTTAGGATTATAGGGGCACATGCATCAACATAAGGAATTGTACTTCCTTAATAGCGATTAATAAGGAATCGCTAATTAGGAATCGCAATAACTTATGCATGTAAGAATCGCTAAATAAATTGCGATTTCTACACATTACCTATTAGTGAATTGCAAATCGTGATTCACTAATAGGGAATGCCTTCCCATTCATTCCTAACAGCCTAGAGGCCATTCGCAATTTGTGATTACCAATAAGGTAATCGCAACTTGCGCATGCAATTTCAAGGGTGCTAGGGGGCCAAAATCCCTCCCTGATGCACCCCCAAAATTGGCACGTGTGCACATGTGGTGCACACACATACGCCAATTTTGTGCATTTTTCCTAAGGAATTGCAAATTACCATCAACCTGAAGTTCGCAAAACAGGTAATCGCAAATTTTGAGATTACCCATTTTGCAAATGGCTTTGGGCTTGATGCTTCCCAAATGGATAGTTACCGGTCGCAAAGGGGCCGATTCTGCGAATCGGCCCGTTTGCAACCGGTAATTAGCTTGATGCATGTGCCCCTTAAAGTCATTGATTGACACAGTTATATTTTCTGGCACTGATGAGGAATTATTTAAGACTGTAGTATTACCAGCTGTCTTCAGACCTAAGTTAGTACGGTGAAATCACATAGGCCCCGGGCACAAACACTTCCAATTTGCATGCTCACGTTTAAAGTTGACATCTTGTTTAACCCCTTCAATGCCCTGGACGTAATGGTTACGTCCTCGTCAGTGGTGCTGCTGTGAAGAGGATGTAACCATTACGTCCTGACACCTGCCAATGGGGAAAGCACTGGATCTCCCCCTATGGGCCACCCACCTACAAGCCCACACCAGGGATGGCTTCGGAAGCTACTATTGTCATCCCCAAACCCCTGCCGAGGCAATGTGATGAGGTTGGCGTGCTCATTGCATGCCGACTTCATCCTAGGCTGTCGGGGACGTTCTGGAAGCCATTTGCTTCCTGCACGTCCTGAGAGAATGCAAATGGGGTGAGTCCTTCTCTGGAGAGGCTTGGGGTTGTTTTGGGGAAAACAGAAACAGGGGGAAAGGAAAGAGTTTTTCCTTTCCCCCTCCTCCTGTTTTGAATAGATTCCTTCTTCAAAATCGCAGGTGAGCCCCCTGATCGTGGAGCAGGAATACATCCACTAGACCACCAGGGATTTTTCTATTTGTTGTTGGGGGAGCGACCCCTTAGGCAAGGGTGGTTTCCCTGGGGGCATGTTTAACCATGTTTTGGGCTCCCCCGGGGGCTGCTTCTGCCACTTTTTAGGCCTATCAGCTCCTCCGTGGTGGTGCAAAACCCACTAGACACTAGGGATTTCATTTTGGTGTATTTTGGGAGCGACCCTTGGGCAAGGGTCGCTACCCAGTGGGCAATATCAATCAATCAAATTCTCTTTATTTCGGTTGACAAAACCATAAAAGATACAGCCACACAAATAATGGATAAACATTCTAGGCAAAAAGGGACATTAAAGAGGCAAACGAACAAATTGGGAAATAGAAAGTGGCGCTAGTTAACATAGTAAGCTGGCGTAGGGGAAGGTTCAGGAGTGTATATCAAACTGAGAGCGACCCCTTGTCCGGTTCAAGGGAATGGGGTACTTATCGCACTTTATACAATAACAATCCCTCTGCTAGGACACAATGGTACAATGCTAATGCAACATATCAAACAATTATATTAAACTACAAAAATAACCAAATGTTTATCACATTTATTATATAAAAAGCATACATGTATTCCATTAAAATCAATTGTACATTTCCATAAACATATTAAAACACATTAATCACACCATTAGAGAATTATCAACTCATGTACACATAACAACCTGTTATGAGCCCGCATAACAGAAAACAACAGAAGACAATGCACTTTGTCATATGTTACACATCCTATTGGGTCATAAATGTATATCCGCAGTTTGTGATGTATCGAGCACAATTATATCTACAAAAAAAGGCCACGGTTATCCCTCGGATTGTGTTTTCAATTGCGTCAACGCGTTTCGATGGTATTTCTTATAAGGCCATCTTTTTCAAGACAGATTATAGGCTTTTGGTCCTCGTCTATTGTACTCGGACCTATTGAGAGATAAATATTTTTAGTGAACTAGTCTAAAGTTTTACTGACACTCAAGTAAGCGACTTTCACTTTATTATATTTTCTCTTTTTGTATTTGTATTTGTTCTATTATTTACACATATCCTATTTTAATACATGTGTATCAATGCATCTATTAACCGACAGTTTCACTTTCTATATTTCTGCCAGTTTCCCTTTATATCCTTCTCAATGTACATCATAGTTGTATCCATAATTGGTTTCAACCTCACCTGTGTAACTATACTCCGTTTGCTCGAACCTTGCTCCGTATTTTCTTATTGAGTCACGTTCTTAAACGCTATATGTCCTCATTCGTCATATGTAGGATTTAGAAATATTTATTGCTGTAATGCAAACAGCATGATGTTACCTCTTGGGGATCTCATCACCCATTGAATCACACACTACTGAAAATGCCTATCGTTATCAAACAAAACGCTTACTTGGCTGATTTACGGGATGAATTACTTGATTTGTGCTTTCAACAGGGCGGCGGGGGTCCGTTATGTTTCTCCCTCGATACGCTATGATACGATAAGATATATACGCGCATTAGCGCAATTCAATCTCGCCGGTACCTCACAAATTACTCAAACGGCAAAAGAACTGCCCAATTGAATGTTATGGCCCTGCGAAGGCTCCCGCTCCGATCTCACCTTATGGCCACTGTTTTCCTGGCGTCAAGTGCGGAAGTGCTCCTATCTCGTCTCCCCTAATCTTTTCCTAAAGCGTCTGCTTATTTGTTAATACAGACGTGGGCCGTAATTGGTCCGATTTAACACGTGCCGAAAGCCACGTGGTATTCTTATTGCGTGTGAGAATGTTTATGTCGATAATTTTTTCAAATATTTCGCCGCATTTACTCCCTTGCAGCTTTTTCGTATTCTATTTGGAGAACTTTCTATTAATTCCAACATATTTATATTTCTTAGTTTTCAACCTTTCCTAAAAAGAATTTTTTGAACGAGTGTGACGCATGTTAAAGTGCCGTTAAAATAAAAAATACGCCATCAACATTCCTCATGATCTTAATCTCAATATAATTTACTATTTATTGTCTCTCTTCATCTAAACATCATATATTCAAATTCCGGCCAACTTTATTGTCTCCCTCATCTTTTGGTCGTCAGAAAGTAGTATAATGAGACATCATATCTCCCTTTAATTTTTAGTCATATGTGCTATTGACAATGTTGAATACTGTGTTTCAACACCAACATATATGTGAAATATAATTTTCATATTTTTTACCTTAAACATCATTGATTAAACACAGAGCAAAAACCCACATTTGGCTTTCCCATACAGCATAGAAACATTTTGATCTTCTCCACCTCATTCCCCCACATATGTTATTCAAAGTACATAATAACAGACCAGAACATACGGCATTTTTTTAGAAGTACATAATTACAGAAGGGAATAAACAACCATCGTCTCTTGGAGACTTCTAATGTTCCAGTTCAATTTAAGTGCCAATTATATCATCCAGTCCTCTTTTGAGTTTAATCCCCTCTCTACTGTGTTCAGGTAACATATGTCCCATTGAAGGTTCAGGAGTTACAGTTCCCAACTAAGTCATTGTTAAGTTGTCTCTAACAATTCAGACAGGGCAATGGCGCCACAAGATTAAAGTGCTAGTGCATTGTCAAATAATGTATACAACGGTTACCAAAAAAGCCCACACATAATACATCAGAACATGGTTGCCCCTTGTCCCTTGGCGGTGCCCTTATTCTGAATCAGCAATTAAACAATTAAAATACATAAAATACTACCCTAAAAACAGCTATTTACAATAGAAATAACAATATTGGAGAAAAAACCTCTCTTGTCTGGCCATTAAAGTTTCCATTTCATCAATCAAGGCTAGACAACAAGTTAACAGCGTCCTCCTTCTAATCACCCAAAAGTGGCCTAAGAACTTCGCGGTTGCGCAGGCGAAGAGAGGTCTAGCATCTGACTTTAGAATGTGCAAAGCGTCTTTGGAGTTGCGGGTCCCTAATTGTCTGCATACGGGAGCTATCCATTTGCTTCTTAGTTTAGCATAAGCTGTGAAGGCAAAGAAGACATGGCCTATTGTTCCTTGTGGGCATGGGCAGGAAGGACAGCCCTTAGGTTGGGATTTGTTTATCCGCCAAGAGTTGGCAAAGGCGTTGATGGGTAGACTGTGATGTCTAAACTGAGTATACAGCTTTCTGCCTGCTGGCTCCTTGATAATATCAAAGTAGCTTCCTAGTTGTCAGTTGGTTTTCAAGTCAATGAAGGCGTCTGTTAGGCTACCGTTTTGACTTTTCAGAAAATAGTTCTGCTCAACCCATGCCCAGTATAATAGCTTTACTTTGCCTCTAGAGTAGGAAGGTGAGTGACCGGTATCTTCTATTGGCAGGCCGATGCTTGACTGAAATATATCTACTTGTTTAATCCTCTCAATCTTTTTAGTAGTGTCCAAAGCAGAGACTTCGCTAAAGGCTGCTGCATATGGTGCCAGATCAGGGGTGCTAACCAATTTGTACCAGAACAGCAGCAGGCGAAGCATCGCAAGGTCATAGATAGACTTGATGCCCAGGTCAAGCTTCAGGGGGAGGAGAGGAGTGCTTTGGGGGAGGGACCATGTTCCTAAATAACTTGTTTTCCACTGCTGAGAGAGTATTTACATTTACTGTGCCCCACAGCTCTGCCCCATAAAGAGCACTGTTCACAGCCTTACATCTGTCTAATTTAAGAGCAGGTGCTACTGGCTTGGTATAGGACAGGCAATGTTCCCGCTTCAAAGCCCCAGATACCTGGGAATATCACAAAGATGCTTTCTCTAAGTGGTTCTTCCAGGCCATTCCCTGAGACAGCTTTATACCTAGATAGTCGAATGAGCTAACCTTCTCAAGCAGAACATTGTACAAAAACAGGTTTCCCTTGAAGGATTTGGGCAATATGTTTTTTCCATGTTTCGGCCACCCTGGGGCTTGATCGGCCGTTATTTCAGCTAATCTAGCCCCTGGGGTCTAAACACACTAGAATCCAGGATGTATTGTTTATAATCATGATGGGGGCGATCCCTTGAGCAAGGGTCAATCTCCTTTTGAGGGTTATGATTTTGACAATCTCTGCCTCCCTTGGGGGCAGGTTGCCTTTATGCTTTTTAGGCCCATCTGCCCCAAGTTGCGCAGATGTCCCTAGACCACCAGGGATTCTTTTTATGTGGTGCATAATGTTTTGGGGAGCAGCCCCTTGGGCAAGGGTTGCTCCCCTTTTGGGTGTGAATGTTTTGCTCATTTCTGCATCCTTGCGGGCAGATCTGCCCTATATTTTTAGGCCCATCTACCCCCAAGGAAGCAGAATCCACTAGACCAACAGAGTGTTTATTGTATATGAATCAAAATGTTTTGGGGAGTGGCCCCTTGGGCAAGGGTTGCTTACCTTTTGGGGTTGAATGTTTTGGCCATTCCTGCATCCCTTGTGGATCCACCAAGAAAACATTGGGGATACATGCAAGCCACACCTCCCTGGACTCCCCTGGATGTCGGGTTTTTTGAAATGTCTGGATTTGGTAGGTTTCCCTTGATGGCCGCTGAGCCTGAGACCAAAAATACATGTGACTCCCTTGCAACACCATATCATTTTGTGATAGGTCAACTTGATGGCTCCCTGCAGATTCCAGAACGTTCCAGCAGAGAAATGTGAGGAAATTTGTTTTTTTTTTTTTACAAAGTTTGAGGTTTGCAATGGATTCTGGGTAACAGAACCTGGTGAGACTCACACAAGTCACCCCATCCTGGATTCCAATGGGTGTCTCATTATCAGAAATGTGCAGTTTTGCTAAGTTTCCCTAGGTGTCGGCTGAGCTAGGGCCTAAAATCCACAGCAAGGCACATCGCAAAAGAAGGGTCAGTTTTCAGTGGAAAAATGTGATGTGTCCATGTTGTGTTTTGTGTCATTTTCTGTTGCGGGCTCTAGGCCTACCCACACAAGGGAGGTACCATTATTATCAGGATACTTTCTGGAACGCTGGGTGGATGGAAATTTGCAACTCTCCGTAGATTCCAGAACTTTCCATCACAGAAATGTGAGGAAAATGTGGGTTTTTTGGACAAATTTGAGGTTTGCAAGGGCTTCTGGTAAACATAACCTGGTGAGAGCCACGCAAGTCACCCCATACTGGATTCCCGTGAGTGTCTATCTTTTAAAAATGTACAGATTTGCTAAGTTTCTCTAGGTGACGGCTAAGCTAGCGCCCAAAATCCACAAACTAGGCACATTGCAAAAAAGGATCAGTTTCAATGGAAAAAGGTGATGTGTACACGTTGCATTTTGGGTCGTTTCCTTTTGCAGGCACTAGGTCTACCAACAGAAGTGAAATAGTGTTTTTATTTCGAGACTTAGAAGAACACAGAATAGTGGAACACGTGTTATTACCTGTTGTCTTTCTATGTATTTCTGCCTTTCAAATGTAAGCCAGTGTGTGAATAGCAAGACATTTTGAAAAATGCCCTGTAATTCACATGCTAGTATGGGTACCTACAAATTCAGAGATGTGCAAATAACCCCTATTTTTAAACTCCTCCAATTCTTGTTCCAATTTTGAAAATACATAGGTTTCCTTGACACCTATTTTTCATTCTTTATATTTTATAAATGAATTGGTGTATGCCCTTTACACTATGAAATACCAATTCAAGATACTGCTCAGTTATTGGCTCTGGGTAGCCTGGGTTCTTGTTGAACATAGAAGCCCTGTATCACCGCAACTGTAAGGGTCCAGCAGACGTAACAGTATATTGCTTTCAAAAATCTGCTACAGTTAGAATAAGTTACAGGTGAAAATGTAGGCACAAATGGCTGTTTTTTCGATTCAACTTCATTATTTTATTATTTCAACAGTTACTTTCTGTAGGGAAACCTTGATAAATCTACACAAATGACCCCTTGCTGAATTTAGAATTGTGCCTATTTATCAGAAATGTATAGCATTCCAGGATCTATTATTGGTTTCATACCCATTTACCACAATAACTGGAAGGAGTTTAAAGTACAAAAAATAGGAAATGCCAAAACTGTATAGAACATTTTGGCTTTCTGACAAATGTCTGACTGTTCCTGAAACCTGGGAAGATGGTAATTTTAGCACTGCAAACTCTTTGTTGAGAGCATTTTCAGGGAAAAAAACAGACACTTTCTTCTTCTGCTTGTTTCGTATTTCTCCAAAACAAAACAACATTAACTGTATTTTGGGCAAAACTGAGTGATGGGTGAAGATTGACCACATAGATTGGGGCTCATAAGGGGTGGAGGGGGTGAGGATTGGCTCCTTGGTGGAACACCAAATTGGAATGAACTTCGACTCCCCTTCCCCCTCACCCCCCCCCCCCCCCCCGGTCCCAAAGGCAGCATTGGCCCATAAATTATGAACATTTTGCTCAGACTAAAGACCCCTGGTAGTTTGTTACAAGTTACAGTTTGATGTGTACTTTATAGTAACACGGAGTGAGTGCTCATGTGTTGCTTTCTTTACTTTATTATATGGCTCTTATTTTCTGGTTGCACAATATATGCAGCAGGAGCATACAGTCCTCAGACAATATAATGACAAAATAGGCATTTACATTGACAATTTAGTGCAAGTATGATTACCAATATGGAGCTGACGCTCTTGGTCAAGATGTCAACCTCAATCTCCCAGTTTACAGGTATAGCGCATAAAGAGTTTGACATTTCTTGGCAATAGGAGGAACATTGAGTTCCTCTACCCTAAAATCCCTAGATGGATAAATGACGATGAGGAACAGAGTTTGATACTCCGTTTACCCTGTTTATCTACTTTATACCTCCTCATATCATTGACTTGGTCCTATCATTGGATTATCTTTAGAGTGGGGGGAGTTTACTGATTCAATGGGGCATAGCCCACCTCCATCTTCAGGGACTCTGCATATATATTAAAACTATATACAGTCACATAAACATCAGAACATTCATTAATTGAGGCACTCTGTTCTGCCTTTTAATTGACACTACCAATACGCATAAGGAACACGGTTGGAACCTGCTCACTAGTACACAATAATATGCTTGTGATCACAAGCCAGTGCACAGGCAGTGTTTTCCCTTAATATTACCAGGTTAACACATTTCATTTAACAAAAGAAAATTCTCACAGTCCTAGGCCATCAGGGCCAGATATTGCTCTACTATGAAATACACACCTGACATATAAAGGCAAAAAGGGATGTAGGGACTGAATAGGAAAAGCACTTCATGTCAGCTATACACACTAAGTAGACAGCCCGAGGCACTTGAGCATCCCATAAAAAAAGGGGAGCTGCGACGTTAACACGTACATCATTGCTAGTCAACTTATTGCATATATGGTAGATGCTGACAGGAGATATAATTTTTCTATGTTCCGCATACACAATGCACAAATAATTGTGGAGTCAATATATGCCCCTTTAGAGGATAAGTCTGACTTTGTCTCCATTCTCGGTAGACGGCTCACATGGTTTGGAAAGATAAGAGTCTGTTTCAGCGCAGCAGTCTGATTGAACTCTGGAGAATATTACAACCTCGAGACACTGATTGTACTTTTTACTTCTTGCTACCTTGGTATCCGTACCACAATCCAAAACTTTATAATAACGCAACTTAACAGGAAACATAGTAGAATTTTCTATAATATAATAAAAAATTGGATTTCCGACCATGATCTTAGGGATCTTCAACTAGATAATGGACTTGACTGCCACCCCTAATAGGTCCTTGTCGCATGAATGTCTCAAAAGTTAAAAAAAACCATAGGACAAGGAACGGCTGTATTAACGACTTTAAACAATTCTTAGATGAGAACAGAGACAGTGTTTTCTGCACAGATAATAATAATGATAATAAGGATATTTGTAAAGTGCCTTGTTACACCTAAAGCCACATCCAAGTGCAGTGAGAGAGTGACTAGAGGAAAGATGTCATGCAATATGTCTATCTACTTGACTGAACTGGGATTCATGACTGCCCTGGCATCTATTGGAAATAGTATATTAAATGGGGTAACTCGTAGGATCCCTGGACTCGGGTAGACAATGGTACAAGAAAAATGGTCACAGTGGCTGACTGTTTAATTTTACATATATAGACATGAATTCAAAGCCGTAAATAAATTCACATCGTCACAGCATAGAATAGTGATTTACTGTGATTTAATATTGCATCACAGAAGAGGAATCAATCCAAGCATATAAATACAGAATTAATCAACATTGGTGTACATTGTTGCCCAGAAGGAAATAGGAAGGGAGTGAAAATAGCCATGTTTTTAGTCTCCTTCAGAACAGTAGCTCCGATGGATCTATCCTTCGATGGGGGTAGGGAATTCCATGCCTGAGCCACTAGAAAGGCTAAGGAGCAACCACCCCATCTCGGTTTCCTTACCCGTGGAATAACTGCCTGGTTCGTTCGAGGATCTGAGATTATGGCTTGGTTTGAGGCATTCCACCAAAGAGGTGAGGTACCCTGGACCTCTATCAATAAAGATTCGGTGACTGAAGCACATGGCTTTAAATAGGATTCTCTCTTTAAGTGGCAGCCAGCGCAGTCTAGCCAGAGCAGGCCTGGAAACAGCATGTCTCAGAAGATGTAGTACATGGCGGGCCGCAGCATTTTGCACACGCTGTAGTTTCTGTGACTCATTTTAGTAGTTCTCAAGCAGAGTACATTGCAGTATTCCAACTGGGAGGTGACTGATGACTGATGACTGTGCGATGATTTTGCTTGCAGAGAGCGGAAGGACATTTAAAATCTTCAAAACCTTTTCAGGCTGTTAGAGCAGTTTCCCGCCATAGCAGCTATCTGGTGCTCTAATGATAATTCTGGGTCTTACCATGCTCCCAGATTCTTTATTTTTTCCTTAGGGACAGGGGTGAGGCCCATTACATCAGGCCACCAAGCCATTGACCAAATAGAGAGGCTTTTCCCTATGATGACAACTTTAGTTTTGGTGGCATTTAATTTGAGGAAGCTATTGGCCATCAATGTGTCCACCTCTGTAAGGCATCTCTCAAATTCTTCAGCCCCCCATCCGACTCCCGAGATAGAGCAACTATTAGTTGAGTGTCATCCTCATAGGATTCAATCCTCACCTTATGACACTCTGCAATTTCAGCCAGGGGCACATATAAATATTAAATTGCATAGGACTAAAGATAGAGCCCTGTGGTACCCCCTGTGACAGTAGGACAGGATCTGAGGAGTAAGGTTTTTGCACCACTTGGAAGGAGTGATCCTTTAATAAGTATCTCAAACAAGAAGGGGGACGAATAGGGCTGTTTAACGGGGTCCAGCGTACATGCCCTGGGAATGTACAGAAAGAAAGGTATGCTGTTCCCCAAATGGATGGACAACAAGTGAAAAGGCCACAGGAAGGGAATCCTCCTTGTCGGAACTAGAGTCCTCACACACCCAGCAAGCTAGGTGTCATGCTTCATCATATGGACTCGCTCCTCGTCGGGTCGGCGGTGCAATACCCAACGGGAACCCATAAAAGCGCTCTTTAGCGAAGATCTTCTGTTCCTGCCGTATGGTGTTGTGGAAAGTTAAAGGTGTAGATGTGACGTGGGTGAGAGATATATTTAAAAAAGGTAGGACAATCCAAAAAACAAATTTTAATGGAATGGTTATCCACCTTTATTAAAAATACAAAAGAGTGGCTGCTCGCAGGCTTAATGGTTCAGTGGAGCAATACTCAACTCTAGACAAGTGGTCGACATGTTTCATGCAATGAGTTCAAAGTTTATACTCTGCATTTCATCAGGACCTATAAACAATAACTATCTACACATGGTGGTGGGTGGAGGAGTTCCTACCTACCACTATTCTTTTGTGCTAGCACGTAGTCCTGCCAGATCTAGTAGTAACCTAGCTAGATGATAGCGCTTGCTTCATAAGGTTTTCTCTGCTCATGATACCTTAGTTGATGGCATCCTGTCAATTGCAGATGCATGCCGGACACCTACCCCACGCGCTGAGCCGAGAGACCGGATCGACAAGGTGCTGGTATCTGTACCTTTAAAAAGTATGCCAGCCATTGCCAGGCAAGGCCCTTCACACCACAGCCACCTATCCTTGGTAAGAGTAGGCCTTGTGACACAGTCTCAAAGGCAGCGCTCAGGTCTATCATAGTTAGTGCTGCCATCTGGGCCCCCATCAGCTTAGCGCCTGAGAGACTCAGTGGCCAATAACAGGGCTATATCTGTGAAATAGTGCGTCCGGAAACCGGATTTATCAAAATGCAATAAGTTATTGGCCTCAATATATTTAGTCAGCTGGCTATTGACCAGTTTTTCTGCGCCTTTTGCAACAAAAAAAAAGTGCAGGGAGATAAGTGTTAAATTTTCCAACTGTGAGGGGTTTCGGGAGGGTTTATTTAGTAGTGGAGTAACCATTGCCTGTTTCTATTTTAGGGACACTTGTCCCAGTGAGAAAGACCTGTCTAATGGGTTGCTAAAATAGGGCAGAATAGCTTCCTGTGCTTGAACAAGGATTTTCGAAGGGGCTGAGTCCAAAGGAGGCCTAGATTTAATTTACCCAAAAGCCCACCGAGCTCACTCTCAGGGGGGTTCTCAAAGCTGACAGACACTATCGGGTGCATTGGTGTATTGTATTCTAGGAGCACTGATGAGAGGCTCGCCCATTGCAAAGAAGAAGGCTCAAGTTTATAGGCTAAAATTATAAGCCTAAACCCGGACCTTTTCCTCAGATTAATTCAGAACCCCCAATAAAACAATATTAAATGAGATGCTTCATGCTAAACTAAGCTAGGGGCATCATTTAAATGTTGGCGGTCTGTATACTCCATTGCATCAGTGATGGAGTATACACATAGCAACATAATAGTCAACTTGCTAATTTGATTTCGGGTGGGCCTTAACTTTTTCTACAGGCGTGAATACTCTGTCACCTCCATAGCCAAACCTCTTTGCCAGCCCAGTGGAGTAAGGGATGTAAGAGATATGGCTACATGACTTCCCACCCAAGCAGGATGGCCGGAAATGTATCAATTTTGTTTGCTGTCTGTCACCCCCAAGCAAACTGTGGTAGTGGAGAAAATAAAAAGCAAATAATGGGAGATCATTTCCATTATGAGGGGAGCATTACTTTTATCGTGTCTGAATTTTCTTTTTGAAAATTAAAAAAAGGAACCTCTTTGATGCAGGGTTGCGTCATGCTGACACAGCCTTGCAGCAATCAGCGATATTGTCAGGTTTCGCCATGACAGTGATCACTGCCAATCAATTATAAATTACTACCTGCTTGGCAGTCGTTTATAATTGTGATGGCCAGTCCCTCTGCCATGGGTACAAAATTTACTCCATCCCCATGCTGAGTTAGCTAGATGTCCGTAAAAAATTAAATCAGGCCCTAAATGAGCTGTACATGGTGAAAGTGGAGAAATCGCTTTTCCGCTTACGTCAACGGCATTCCGAGAGAAAGGAACACGCTGGCTGACTATTGGCTGCACAGCTCCGACAGCTTAAATCAAACAGGACTTTCACAGCATTGAGCAGTTATAGAGGGGAATTACTGATACACCCTATGGATATTCGTCTACAGATGAAACCGCATTTTTCAAGGTATTGACTATTCCCAGACTGACAAAAGCTGGAATGGTCATTTCAGAGCAAGAGTTTGTGACATAAATTGACAATATCAACCAACCAAAGGGGTTAGGCCCAAAGGACAAGGGTCAGGTAGGGCCGTGTAAATTATTAGAAAGAAGGGGGAAACCTGATACCTTATCAATTTTAAAGCTATTTCTTTGAAGCAATGATCAAACAAATTCCTTTCAGTTTGATCAGGTTATTTATTTAACCTTTCCATTTATAGATATTCATACATTTTTCAAAGAAGTTCAAATGTAAAACATAAAACAACACTTATTCATTCCAGAGAGATGTAAAATAACTAATAAAGCATTCAACAATTACAGAAATCTTCCTAAACAACAAACATTAAAATGTGACATCACTACATAAAACGAATAACAAGCATATTCTTACACCATTTCATAATTTGCCAAAGAGACAACCCTTGAAGCTACCAATTCATCAAACTCAAGGGAATGCCAAACACAGGGAACACGCTTATGCATACAACAGGGGATCATTTTAATTTAATTTCCCTGAAACAGAACACATATTAATTCACAATTCCTCAGTGTTATTAAATGCCAACGGGTTTTGAGTCCCAGGCAAAGAGTCAGGGGGCTCTCATCAGGGCTTCTTATTTATGGATACTGGTGTGATCTAAAAAATAAATGATGCAAAAACAAGTGTTTCATTGATTACTGAACTTCCAGTTCTCCCACTGAACTGTAAATCCTGTACTTCTAAAAGATGTATTTACACAAACAAAGTTACCTGATGGAAAATGTTATCACCATCGGTAATGATCTCAATGGGTCATGAAGGAGGTTTATATCAATTCTATTTGGAAGAGAAGCACTATTAATAACTGAAAATCTGCAACAGATACTTAAATATGGCTCAGTGTCCTTTCTAATGCGCACCTGCAAGGATACACTGTTGCTCCCGCTTGTGGCCTTTGCGGGTGATTGAACAGATGTTCCACGGCTTCAGATATTATTTCAAAGTCTGAGAAACCATAGTTAAAGTATAACTAACTTTAGCAAGCGAAAGCTCTGTCAATATATTCAACCGCAGGGGGCGTGGCTACGGCGCCAGACAAAATGGCCGCCTAGCTAATCCCCTCCGCCTCATCGGGATATGTTGGGGGCTTGCTGGTGCGCTTCCTGTCCTCCGCGCTTTTAAATTCTGCCCGCATCACGCACCGGAAGATGTGGAGACTCCGGTGAGGAAATTTCTGCTGTACGGCGCGCTGCGCTGCATCTGGTTTTCACATCTGCAGCTTTCTCCTCACGACGCCCGTCATTTTGTGTGCGCGCGCTTCCTCACGCTTCAGAATTCCACCGCATCATCAGTACTGTGGTCTGGATGTCTTCCTGCATAATTTTAGCCTCAGTCGTTTACGATGACCATTTCCTTCTGTCTCCATCAATGGTTGTGCAATGAGGCTGGACTGTCATAATTATTGCTATAAGGCATGTGGACTTCAGCATTAACTGCCTTTTGTTCTTCTTTGCCTGACCTGCTGCTGCCCTGTTCTCTTTGGTGATGCCTGCCTGCATTCAACCTGGATTCTATGGTGGTTCCAGTGAGGTTACTCTTGCATGTATCTGTTTTTTGCATCCCATCCAGGTTATCACTGCCACTTTCTCTCTCCTCATGGCGTCTACCATTTTGGGGGAGTGCCTTGCTGCAGATGTCTCATAGGAACAGTGCGACTCTGTTTCACCAGCATTCGCCCTTTAATCCACCCATTTAACTATATGCGCCTTTTCTGTCATTTGAGCACACCAGGGGTTTCATGCAGCGTGGCATCTTCCTGTACCCACCTACCTCAATGTGATGCCTTGTCGTTGTTTTGGATTGGTGCTCTTCCAAGGGGATACAGGGTTATAACCTATCTGGAACTGCTGTCTTCAATTGGATAATTGCATTGCTGCCTTTGATCGTATTGTCAACACCTGATTACTCTACGTCCCCTTCTTATACTTGGATGGTTCCTCATATCCTTTGTGACTCCTCTCAATACGTCAGATGGGCTGTTAACTCTCTCGAGATTGTCTGATTCTACTGCTTCCTGTGCGCACACATCTTCCTCTTGCATCCTGAACTCAGTCATTTATGGGAATGTTGCGTAAACCGAAATTTGTTTTTGTACCACCAAAGCATATTCCTCTGGCTCCGCCTTCCTCTTCCTCAGCATCAGAATCTTCTTCTAATATAGCCCAAATGGCTGGCGCAACTCCTAACCGCACTTCTTTGACACAATCTATTTCAAGTAAACCCTCTCCACCCACTTCCTCAATTAAACGTCTGAAACACGATCCTCCATCTCCTGACAAAACACCATCCCCCATTTCTATGGAGTTGCTATTAGAAGAGATACACGCTTTGCGCCCGATTATGGAGGAAACTAATAACAAACTACAACTCCTCGAAGATAAATGGTCTACAATGGATGATAGAGTGGGTTCGTTGGAGCAGCAGGCTTCGGAGATACAGGTCAATTCTCAACGTATTTCCTCCTTGGAAAAATCGGTCCTCAGTCTCCAACAACATACTGAGGATTTGAAAAACAGAAACCGGAGAAATAATCTGCGTATTTATGGCTTGCCGGAGTCTTTGGAGGGTGATGACCCTGTGTCGTTCTTCTCCTCTTTTCTTCCGAAACTTCTGGATATGCCGTCTACTACTTCTCTCAGCATTCAAAGGGCTCATAGGCTTGGTCCTCGCTTATCTTCTCCGACTACTCCGGATAGACCTCGAGGCGTCATCATTCTCTTCTTGAAGTTCACGGATCTTCTTTCAGTTCTTGCTGCAGCTAGATCTAAGTGTCAAATCTCCTGGTTCGGTCAGAAGGTGTTCCTATCTCAAGACGTCTCTAACGCTACTGCATCTAGAAGAAAGGAGTTCCTCAATCTTCGTGCTCCTCTTCGTACTCTTGGTGCCAGGTTTGGCTTATTTCACCCATGTATTTTCAAAGTGACATATCAAAACCAAACATGGTCTTTCCAAGATCCTGCGGAACTTAAGAACTTTATCCATATTCATGCTACCAGTGGCATGGATACGTCTAATTCTTCTAATGGTTGAATATCTAACTTTTCTTTTTTTTTCTTTTTCCTTACAGGTCGCTTGTTGATGCTTCTACATTTCTTCTTTTTACTTATTATGTAGCTATTTTCTACAATGTTCTCTTTGTTGTATATTTCTTTTTGTATTTGTTCAACTCAGCAGCATAGTTTTTCAGATTTATCATATATTGATACATGTTACATAATTGTACTTTTTGTCCTTTTTATGGATTGTTTCTTTTGTTTATTCATACAGCTTCGTATACGCTCTTTCATTCCTTATGGCTCACCTTCTCTTTTCTTCCAGTCCTGATGAGGCCCGAATTCCCACCCCTGGCGCTACGATTTGGCGTGTGTCGCCATTGCCCCGTTGTCCTTTTTTTTATCCCCCTCAGGTATGTTGCTCTCAGCCATCCTTTTTGGATATGTACTGTCTCCTCTTCTGTTTCTCCTCTCTTCCCTTTTTCCTCCCTTCCCACTCTTTCCTCTCTTCCTAAAGGTTCTATTCCTTCTCCTTCCTTCTGTATCTTTTTTCTTCTTTTCTATATATAAAGTTTTAATTTATTACTCTTCCTACTTCTTCATTTTCCTTTCTCTACTCCCTTTTATTATCATCCATTTCTTCTCCTGCTTATTGGCATTCTCCTTTATCTCTTTCTCATTGTAATTTGTGTCTCCTTTAATTTTGTATTGTTTCCACATTCAGAGTTATCTCCTGGAATGTAAAGGGTTTTGTTAGTCCCATTAAACGGCAGAGAATCCTTTCCCACCTAGCTTCGTATAACCCAGACATGGTTCTTCTACAAGAGACTCATCTTATGGATGTAGAATCACTTAAATTAAAAGAAGCTGGGTGGGTACGGTTCTATTCTAGCCATCTACTAATAAACAAATGGTGTTGTCATTTTATGTCACAAGAAATTGAAATGTAAAGTCATATCACAAGAGAATGATAATGATGGTAGATGGATATTTGCCAAGTTATTAATTAATTCTGTTTCCCTATCTGTCTTTAATGTGTATGGTCCTACACAGCCTGACTGTTCCTTTTGGCCTTTAATTACGCAAAAATGTACTCAGTTTCGAGATTATCTGTTTATCCTGGGTGGTGATTGCAACCAGATTGTAGATCCATTTTTGATCGCAAATCCTCAGCACTTTTTATTCCCCACAAGACCCACAAGCAATTTCTTGATACTCTTTCGCAAGCACACTTTATTGACTCTTGGAGACTTTCTCATCCTGATACTCTTGATTATTCCTTTTTCTCTCCTCCTCACGCATCTCTTTCCCGTCTAGACTATATCTTTCTTTCTCAATCTTTATCTCAAAATCTATTATCCTCTTCTATTGAGCCCATTGCTATCACGGATCATGCCCTTGTTGTAACGGATCTTGATTTACTCCCTCCACATCCAAAATCCTCTCGATGGCGTTTTAATAATTCTCTTCTTACTGATCCTCTTTTATCCTCCTCCTTTCGCTCTTTTGCTAATGAGTTTTTTGTGCTTAATTGTGATCCCAACGCCTCTCCTCACATTATTTGTGATTCCTTTAAAGCAACGGCAAGAGGCTTTATTATAGATTTTGTTTCTAAGAAAAAGAAACGCTTTCTTCAGAAACGGAAGACTACATTAGCTCATATTAAACTCTTGGAGCATGAATTCTATATCTCCTTAAATAAATCTATTTCGCCGGAACTCATACAAGCTAAGATTGAATTTAATAAAGTTACTACTGACAATGCGTCATCAATACTCCTTCGCAGTAGTGCTCGCTATTATGGCAGTCGCAATAAATCAGGAAAACTTCTTGCTAATTATCTCAAAACTCGTAAGAAGCGCACTCTCATAGATTCTATTTATTCTTCTGATAACTCCCTGTTACATAAAGATCAGGAAATACTTGATGAGTTCAAGTTTTTTTATCAAAATCTTTACACACCAGATTCTCCTCCCTCCTCCTCTCTTGCTCATTCCTATTTTGATAAACTTCCTACTCCTTCCTCTTCGCATCTGGACTTCCTTGGCCTCGAAAATGATCTCTCCCTAACTGAACTTTCGAAAGCTTTAAATACTCTTACAAAAGGGAAAACTCCCAGTCCAGATGGTTTTTCAGTTGAATTTTATATGCATTTTTCTGACTTGTTACTCCCTAAGCTTTTAACGCTCTTTCACTCATTTTATTCATCTGGTAAGACAGAAGGTACCTTTAAGGAAGCCACTATTTGCCTTATTCCTAAGGAAGGCCGTGATCCTCAATTTTGTAAAAACTATCATCCAATTTCTTTAGTTAATGTTGATGATAAATTATTTGCCAAACTGCTTGCTTTGCGTTTAGACCCTCTTATGCCCCATCTTATTGGTAAAGAACAATGTGGTTTTGTTAAGGGTAGACTTACTTCAGATAACTCTCGTCTCTTTCTTAATGTTCTAAATAAGGCCTCCTCTCTTTCTACTCCTTTGGCAGCTATCTCTGTTGATGCAGAAAAAGCTTCTGATAGGCTTGACTAGTCTTCTTTATTTGCGTCATTGCGCTGGCATGGCTTTGGTCCTAAATTCATTTCCCTTATCTCCCTCCTATATTCTGCCCCTAAAGCTTCGGTCTTAGTTAATGGCCTCATCTCATCCTATTTTCCTCTTCAACGTGGTGTTCGTCAAGGTTGTCCTTTATCTCCACTTCTTTTTGTTTTAGCTCTCTAACCTTTTTTGACCTCTATTCGTAATAATGACTCAATTTCTGTTTTCCTTACGGTGATCATCAATTGAAGCTTCCTGCATATGCAGACAATATTCTTTTATTTATTTCTTCTCCTGACACGTCTATCTCGCCTTTATTACTTGAATTCACGTCCTTTTCGCAGGTTTCTTGGTACAAAATTAATTCAGATAAGACTGAAATCTTTCCTCTTACTAAATTCTGTTTGCCCCATTTCTTTTCCTCTACTGGGTTTGCTTGGAATGCTTAAAAAATGAAATATCTTGGTAAATGGTTCTCTAACTCCATAGCCTCTTTAGTTAAACTTAATATGTCTGCGGCCCTTTCTCGAATTGAGAAATTATTCTCCGCTTGGAATCCTCTCTTTCTCTCTTGGTGGGGATGCTTAGATTCAATTAAGATGATGATCGCCCCAATTCTAATTTATATTTTCTCTATGCTTTCTGTGCACATTCCTGCTGTTTACTTTCAATGTATAGATTTGTGCCTTTCTAGATTTCTTTGGAAAAACAAAAGATCCAGAATTGCTCTATCCTCTCTTCGGAAACCAAAATCTAATGGTGGAGTTAATTTCCCGGACTTTCGTCTTTACCATAAATCCTTCTCACTGCGACAAGCCTCAAGATGGCTTAACTCAGACTCCTCTCTTTGGCTCTCTATTGAAAGAATTTTATTATTACCTTTTTGCCTTCAATGAAGTCATACGTTTCTCTTCAAAAACTTCTTCTACCTCTCTTCCCTTGTTTAGACACACTTGTTCCCTCCTGAAGCCCTTAGTCCATTCCGCTGCTATTTCTCATGAATCTTTCTTAGACTCCCCTATTTGGTATAATTTGCTTATTCTCTTCAATAATAGACCCATTTTTTGGATTACTTGGAAATTAAAAGTTATTTCCTGGGTTAGACAGCTATTTGATGGTACTTCTCCTTGTACTTTTCCCCAATTCCAGTCCTTATTCCATTGCCCTCATTCCTTTTTACAGAGGTTTGCTACTCTTATGGCGATTATTCTTGACATTTATTATTCTCTCCCTTCCTCTTCTTTATCTTCAACCCCACTTCAGAGTCCTCTCCTCATAACACTTCTTACTCTTCCTAAGGCCTTTTTTATCTATAAATATTTTGCTTCTCCCAATCCAGCTCGTGTTAAATCTAAGATTGAACTTTCTTGGTAGTCGGACCTGGGGTGTGATTGGTCTATCGCTTTTTGGGATAAACTTTGGTCTAGGTCCTTAAAATTTCTCGCTCTGCTTCCTTTGCCCAATCCCTGTTCTTTCTCTATCACAGACTTTATCTTTCCCCTGCTTCTCTATCTCGTTTTTCTGCCTCTTCTGATTCTAACTGTTGGACTTGTAGCCTTCCTAACGCAGATCTTATTCATCTCTTCTTCCTTTGCCCTACAGTTTCAGACTCTTGGAAGAAAATTTGGTTATATATCTCCCGTCTGTTTGCGATTTCCATTCCTTATTCTATCCCTATCCTCTTTGCTGGTAGTCTTTCTGTCTCTTTAAATCTTTCTCCACACTGTCATGGTCTCTTTGATCTCATGCTCACTCTTGCATTCCAACACATCTCTTTCAATTGGAAAACTCTCACAAATCTTTCTATACAGCATTGGTGGAATACCCTTTGTCATTTTCATAGACTTGACATTGCTTTTGCCGCCTCTTGTACTCCAACCATTAATAGAGATCTCTTCTGGTTGCCTCTTACCACCTATTTAGATCAATTGGTGCTAGAAAATGCTTCACATGTCACCTCTGAAAAAGTAAAACCTCCTTCAATGTTCTCATTCCCCTTTTTAAGTCTTCTTTATCTGGTTATTCTATTCCATATTCTCAGTTCTTAGATAACCTATATTGCTATATTTATATTATCTTTCTAACACGCCTTTCTTTGCTTTATCTTCTTCTTTCTTTACTATCTTTTTATATAAAACCCACAAATTGCTTTTACTCTTCCCTTCCAGATATTGGCCAAGTTCTTTGTTATACTGCTATATTTAAATTCTCTTTGTTTTGCTGATATCTTTATGCATAAATAAGTTGTTCAATAAAGCTTTTCAAACAAATAATATTTTCAACCGCAAAAGGTTAACGCGATTAAACGCATACCTACGACGGAAAGAATCTCACGAAGCAGATTCGCTTCAGACGCGTAGTTCAATCCTAACGTTTTCGGGGTTCCTGCAAGAAAAACCATTGTCAGTTTAACGTGAACATCGAGCCCTAACAGAGATGTATTATACTCGGGGGCAACTAGACACTTACTTCTATTAAATTATTTCGACTGTTGCTCCCTCTGTTCACGGCCGACATGACTGCATGTAAGGCAAAGGAGGGTCATTTCTTGATTGAACTTATCGCGGACGTAAGTGTGCAAAGATTCATGGACAATGTAGTATGAACGAGGCAGCCAATTGCAATGTCACTCATTCCTGGTTCACACTGACAGCCACTCAAGTGCATCTTGGTTTTTGTGGTTTTTGCCAAAGACATTATGTTTTTGATAGTTATGTGATGAGATTCAGTCCGGTTCACAGCGCTGTTATATTTTAGAATGAGATAGGCCTCCTTTTGCAACAAGGTAGTGTCAATGTCAATTAATCGTTTTGTGGTGTTTAGGACTGATAAAACTGTCCACTTAAAATAATTTTCACTATGTGATTTCTCCGTAAAATGCTCAACCACAGGTGCGGCTACAACCTTCTTTTTAATTCTTGATCGATGTTGGGTGATTTGTTGATTTATCTGCTGATTTGTCTTGCCTATGTCTACCTTAAGGCATTGGACACACGACAGCGTATACAACATTTTTTGTTTTGCAGTTCATAAACTCTGCATGTCTCCATTTGATGCCATTGTGGATAAATTCCATACCTTCAATCGCGGAATTGCAAACAGCACAATTACCACACTTGTGGTGGCCTTCAACAGGTTTTAGTTGCCACTGAGTTCGTAAATTGATTTTTGGTTGTGTTGGAAAAATATCAGCCCTTACAATTTGTTGTCCGATGCTTTGATTTTCCTTCATGGCAAATAATGGCTTCTGGAAAGGACATTCCAAATTTTGCAAGAAGTGCCAATTTTTTTAAATGATTTGCCGGTATTTATTAGTATCTTTATGAAAAATCAATACTACAAACTTCATTATTTAAAGCAGCCCATGAGGCATCACATTGTTATGACATTGCATTGCAACCATACACTTGACCCCTAGAGGATGCTTCAATAACGCCACTTTCTTTAACCACCTTTAGGACACTCAAGCCATAATAAATGTCACCATGCACATGGCCTCTAGAGGGTGCAACGTTATGGAGCAGTCTTCCAGAGTGCAGTGAACTTTAGAGTACTGGCTCTCCCGCTGGGAGGGAGAGCCGTGACGCTTATCCTTTTGCCCTTTTATTTACATCTGCGTTCTAGTGCCGCGTTTTTCCCACAAGGGGGACCACGCAAGCAATCGCAGGCAGGCCAGACTGGGAACTTAAAACAGCCTTGGCAAAAATCATTAATTCAGCCCCTATGTGCAACTCTTTCAAGTTGCCACTGGAAACGCACCACCACTCCTGGAGGCTGAAACCGGCCTTCATGTGTAAAAACCAGCCTCCTGGGGCTCCAGACTTAGAGGATCAGTCCGACCATACTTGCAGCAGGGCAACTTAGGGAGCCCACCTCCGGCTGCCCCTCCTGCCTCCCTGTGCGACCAGCACTCGGCATGCTGCCACAGAAGCCGGCAGCGGTCTTCCAGCAATCGATCTCCTGTTAGCAGGCACGTTGTTGGTTACTGGCATTTCCGGACATCGGGGTTCTCCTACCAGTTCTCCATGGTGGTCCCAGAAGCCTGCAGTGAAATGTAGAAGAATCCACAGACAAGAGAGACTCTCTCTCTTGTGTAAGAGCTTTTAAAGGGAAGAGGAAGGTTTCAGAAGTCAGGAAGCCAATCCTAAGGTTCCACGTCTCCTCTCCACCTCTGTCCTAACCTTCATGCACAGCATGCTGGGACATTTCAAAATGGCGTCACCAAGGAGCCACTGGTCACATCTGCGCCTGGGGTGTTAGACCTGAGAGCCTTAGGGTGGTCTTCCCCCAACTTTTTGCCTGCCTCCCACCATTTTTCTGACTTATTTTTTGCTGGCTTTAGGGCTCTGCACACTTTACTTCTGCTAAATATTGCTAAAGTGTATATTTAATTTACTTATACGTCCCTAGTAAAGTGCACTACATGTGCCCTAGGCCTGTAAATTAAATGCTACTAGTAGGCCTGAAGCACTGATTGTGCCACCCACCTAAGTAGCTGTTGGGCATGGCCTTCTTAAGGGAATATCCCCCAAACATTTAGCTTTTTTCATCCTCCGAGTCTTTGCCTACTCTCTGTTCATGACCCCCATAACTCTGAGCATGTTCCCACTGTACTGCAGTGGGAAGGGACCAACACCCTTCCCACATGGGTAATGAGCGGGGTATTCACATGATTGGCAAGTAGAGGGATGTGGCACTGATCATGCCACATGGGACTCACCGGACTATCATTTCTCCTACTTAGATTGGTGTCTCCATGGGTGAGCCAATTCAGATGGGGCCTCCCCTACCATTGGAGCTGCCCTAGAGTATGTCCAGCGCAGTATAGCTTGGGGTAGTCCAGTAGTCTGGTGAAGGCTCAAGCGTGGCCGCTGCCTGAACAGGGGGAGAGCACCTAGGTGCAGTCCTCCTACCTTGGAGGTCAGTTACCCTCCATGGGACACCTCCCAAGGTTGCCGAGGCCCCTTTCTATTCGTAGGGCCTGTACCCTTCCCCACTGTTGGTCCAGTGTGAAAGTGCACACACCTTTCCTACGTGTCGTAGGAAGCAGGGCTACCTGAGGGGATGAAATGGATCATCCGCCTATCATGACAAGCGGTGGGTGTGCTAGCACCAAGGTTGTGCTAGACCTGTGTTTAGCCTGCCAGCGCCGGTTGGTCTGAGCCCTTGAGCCAGTGATGTTTCTAGGACCCACTGTCCGCCTACCAAGATGAGCTGAAGTGCGCATTGGCACCAAAGAAGTGGTTAGAGTGAATGCAGACCACCATTGTCAGCCGGATAGTGCATGGACAGCATGGGTGTCCTGGAGACCCAGTCCGGTGTGCGGGCTGTTTCTCAGGTGTAGCGCTAAGCTCCAGGCTTTTTTCCACCGTACTGTAGTGGGAAAGCACACGCAACCTTCCGACACATGTTAGGAAGTGGTGTGGACATGACGTTTGTAAACGTAGATTAGGCCTGCCATTGCTGCCTGGGTGAGCACTTACACTGCTAGTGTGTTTTACCTATGTGTTTGACTTGCCATTGAAGGCCAGCATGCGCACTCGCACGGACTGTGTGTTCAAACATCTGTCTGAGCTGCCATGGTAGATATGTGAGAGCACCCTTGCGTACATAATCCAGCTGGCCCGTTGCAAACACGGTCCATCAGGACGAGGCCTTTCGCCTCCATTAGGATGGAAGGTGAAGGGCTGGGCAGGCACCGATGGGTGTTCACTGCCCAGGTAGTAAGGAGAACCGAGGAGGCTTGCTCTTCCCTTAAGTTAACATGGGGAAGGGGTCGCCAGTATTCAAGCTGCAATAAAGTGATTGCAGTGGTGCAGCCTCATGAGGCTTTCCATCAATGAATTTTCTAGGCCAAACCCATTCCGATGGTAACAGTGGGCTTGGCATATTTTGCATGGAAATGCCATTTATGGAAGGTGAACATTTCAATGCATCAAACTCTTTGTGTGCCATGGTGTCTGGTGATAGTTAGCACTGGAGGACAGGGTAGCACATCTGGGCATTCCCCAGTGACAGCCGTAAACCATTGGGCATGCAATTGTGATAGCCAACCTCTGCCATTTGTGGGTCTGGCGGAATATATAGAGAGCAGAGATTGTGACACCTGGCCTCTGGGGCCAGATTACGCCAACCATAAAGATAGAGTTTTGCATTCCGCGGCCTCATAGCAGACAGGATGGAAATTTAAGGGACCCATCTGTCATTCCAAGGAATACCCTTTGAAACTTCCCCCAACTTCAAAGGCCCAATGGGGTATACCAGTGCCAACCGACCAAGAGGAGAGATCCACTTGTGCGGACGCAGGACTGGAGAACCTGATTTGTGTGGGGCACATTGCCAGAGCACTCTGTCATGCACATGGAGGATAGCTGTCCATTGAAAGGACAGCATGTCTTCCTGAATAGGAGCTGGCATAGGCCGACAAACTGCTGACATTTGGCATCCTGTAGCGGACTCCTAAAGACCAGCTTATTGGTCTCCTGCTGTCTCGGAGGTCTCAGGGATATCAAAGATCTCCTATGAGAGGCCTACTCCAACTACAGGTGACATCTGAGAGCGGTGCCTTCTGAGTGCTCACATCGCCTGCTGAAAGCTGGACAGCGCCGTGTGAGCTTGGACCCACAGAATCATGCCTGGAGACTGGAGTGCCTAATGCAAAGCTCAAGAAGTTGCCCGCATCTGCAGCAAAGTGGGACCTGTACTACCGGGGCCTTGGCATGAATAACATTTCTTGTTGGTGGTGAGTGGATTCCCTAGTTGTAGGATCCAAAGTCGCTTGCTTTGTTAACTGTGCTGCATTTCTCACGTGCGGCACACCGACTGCATGCTATTTGCGTGTGGTATCAGATTCACAGGTTGCGACCCTCAGAGGTGGGGGACACACCCATTGCAGAGTTTCACAGGCCTCTCACTGCCCACCCTTACTCCAATAACATGTCTTAGCTGTAATCTTGTGTATTCTGGAGATATTGCATTAGGGGTTCCCAGAAATCCTGAGGTCTTGATGTCAGTGGTAGTTCCTCCGTGTAAACCTCTAAAGTATCTCTACAATAGATCATGTCTGTAAGCCAGTCTTTAAACCTAGGGAGTCGCTTACTGCCCCATCTAATAGCAACACGTCGTTTAGCCAGTAGAAGTGCCATGGCTAGGAACCTCCGTCTCTTGGCAGGTTTAAGCTTGTATATTCAATAAACAGACAAGCGGAGCATTTGGTATCAGTTCGGATAGTATTATCGTGAGCGTTCCCATAATTTCCTGCCAGTATTTATGTATCAGTGGTCACGCCCATGCCATGTGCAAGAAGTTAGCATTGGGAGTTTGTCACCTATGACACTTATTGTGTGGTCTAAGACCATATTTGTGTAATTGAGTTGGGGTATTATATATTTGATGCAAGAATTTAAAATGGATGATTCTTAGATTGCAGTTCGATGTCAGCAGTTGTAGCTGCTTGCAACTATATTCCCAGTCCCGTTAATCTATGTTGTCTCCCACCAGCAGCTCTCACTTTTGTAGCGATCTGTTCGTGATCCCACCCTGTTCTGCTTGTGACGCATTATATAAGCTTGTAACTAGTTTTTGGCGGGTAGGAGCCGTTAGTATTATCTGTAGTGCTTGCAATTGTTGTGGTTCCTCCGGAAATGATGTGTATAACCCCCTGACCGCCTCCCGCAGCTGCAAATGAGCAAACACCTTCATGGGTGTTTGATGGATACTTAATGATGGGTCCTCCCTTTGAAGGAATCTGCCATGTGGGAAAACATCAGTCAAAGTGGAAAGTTACATTTCCCTCAACAACTGTAACATATTTTTCTCTTGCGTAACTGATAGTTTCGGATGGTGTGTTATCGGAAGGGATGAAGCGTAGAGGGGGAGTTTTCTGTGCTCGATGTGCCAGCGTATACCATGCTCTTGAAGTGCAGTGCACAGTTTGAATCGTGTCTTTGTGAGTAAAGGACTTTGGGTCCGACACATAAGCTATCAGTGGGGTTGGTTGTACACTGTCCCTTTCCACTGCCATGTGTGGTATGAACGCATGTGATTGAAACCAGTAATGAGCATGCTGTGTCTGTGCGCAATAATAGTATAATTGTAGGTCTGGTGCACCAAAACCCCCTTTGTGGTAAGGTTTCATCAAAATGCTCTAGCTTATTCTGGCTTGCTTTCCCGCCCATGTCAGCTTCTGCATGGGCGATCTCAATTTAGCGAACATCGCCTGTGTTAGCCAGATAGGGATGTTAATAAATAAATATAAAAATTTCGGCAGGACTATCATTTTTTGCAAAGCTATCCTATCTGCTAACGAAAGGGGCATCCGTATCCAGCGAGCTATCTGTTCTTCAAATTTAGTCAGTGCTTTGCCATTGTTTTCTCTTATCACCAGTTCCGGGTCCCTATGTATCCATATGCCCAAATATTTTACCGGGTTAGTTTGCCATTTCAAGGGGTAGTCTAAGTTTGGTTGCGTTGTGGCCAAAGAGAGAGGTATGACCACCGACTTCTCCCAGTTTATTCGAAGTCCCGAGTATTGCTCAAAGCGTACATATTCTCTTATAAGTTTGTTTAAGTGTACGTTGGGATGGCGAGCAAAGAGCACCATATCGTCAACATATTAAGAAATGCTGAGGGGCTAGAGGTAAAACTGTAATGCAGCTTCTGAGTGTCGCTGACGAATTTTACAAGCTAATGGCTCTAGAATCAACGTGAACAGATTAGGTGAAAGTGGGCAACCCTGTCTCGTTCCCCGCCTTATACATATGGGAGCAGATGTGTGCCCATTAATTCATATTCTAGCCGTGGGATCGTTGTATAGCAATTTGATCCATCTCAGAAATGGCTCTGGAAAACCCATTCTGCGTAGCACTGCAAACATATACACCCATTCCACCGAGTCGAAGGCTTTCGCCGCGTCCAAGAGGGCTGCAACTGCTGGCAAATCTGGGTCTAAGTGGTGATACAGTGCAAAGATGGTGCGAATATTTTGGGTGGTAGATCTAGTTGGTACAAATCCAGCTTGATCAGGTAATACCAACTTCTCCTGAAGGAGCGGTATACTGGTTGCTATAATCTTCGCTAAGATCTTTACATCAATATTTATTCATGATAATGGGCGGTAAGAATCACATTTAGTTAAGTCCTTGTCCGGTTTGGGCTGCGCCACTAGTAGTGCTTCTCTTAGCGAGGTCGGAAGATTACCTTCTTCATATGCCTCTTCGTACATTTCAGCTAAATAAGGTATCAATATGTCCCAGTATTCTTTGTAGAACTCTCCGGATAGGCCGTCCAGCCCAGGGGCTTTATTGTTTGGTAGGGAGTTTATTGCATCTATAATTTCATCTTTAGTGATATGATGGCTTAAAAACTTTCCATGAGTGTCTGATAACCATGCAAGAGCTACATCATGTAAATACTGATTTACTTCTAATGGGGTAGCCTTTGTTCTTGTTTCATAGAGTTGAGAATAATAGCCTGTGAAACAGTTTAAAATGGACGAAGTGTCATATAGTGTGTGATTATTCTCATCTGTTATCTGTGTTATGTAGGATGTTGTGAGTGCCAGCCTAATCTTGCTGGATAAGGCGCGTCCTGTTCTACCCCCTCTCCTTAATTACGCGCAGTGTATCTACATGATTTATATTTAATCTCATCTGCTGTAAATTTCTGGTAATCAACCATTTTTGACCGGATTTCGGCTAGTAGCGTGGGACTTTGTGTTTGTATACACTCTCCCTCGAGTCAGTGAATATCTCCTTCTATCATGTTTAATTGTTGCTGAATGTCCCTTAAAATCCCAGCATGTTTGCCAATACAGTGACCTCTATTGGTAATTTTAAAAGCCTCCCACAATGACCATGCACTATCGACCAAGCCTGAATTAAAATCAAAATAATCCACTATGGCCTGATGTAGTTCCTTGTGGAACACTGGATCCAAGAGGTTTCTTCCCTGCAGCCTCCATGTGAACTGCCTAGGTATGTATGTAGGGACCTCTAGCGATAGGCAAACGGGCGAGTGGTCTGATAGCGTCTTGTGCAAGTGTTCGATCGCCGTTGTCCAAGTACAGGCATCCTGTGTAAGCAGCCAATAGTCTATTCTTGACCATGTGTTATGCGTTGATGTGCATGTTCCCTCTTTACGTTCACCATGTATGAGCCTCCAAATGTCAGTCATCCCCCAAGCTTCCATACCTACTTTGAGTACTTTGGCCGCTTGTTTACCGTACCTTTCATTCCCATTAACCTAACAAGAGCTGGGTCCAGACATGTATTAAAATCTCCCCCCCATATGATTGTCGTGCTGGGTAATTCCCTTAGTTTAGACCATACATTTGCATAAAAACTGGGGTCGTCGGTGTTCGGACCATATGACGTTACTATTGTCAGTATTGTACCCCCAAAGTTACCCTGCACTATAACATAACAGCCATGTTATTCTTTAATAGTGTGAATAGGCTAGAAGGGGGTGCTACACCTAATCAACAGTAAAAGACCTCTAGCATACGTAGAGTATGAGGGTGCCATGCGATACGCCGCCTATCGTGCACCCACCCGTGTTTCAGGGAGAGATGTAAGATGTGTTTCCTGTATGCATGCAACATCTATACTGTGCCTATGTAAATAAGCTAGTACTTTACGTATTTTCTGCGATTCTCAAGTCCGTGGACATTCCACGTTATGAATGTTAATTTTTGAGTATTCAAGTTAGCATCAACCATTATTTGTCATCCTCCTTATATTGAAACCACTTTCTCTGCTCATTCCACTTGTAGGTTAAAAATTGAACATACATTTTTTTCCAACGCTGACCAGAATTTTATGACATACTCCTTCCCCACCCCCCTCCCACTCCGCCTCACCACCTGTAGCGGAGACAATCCCAAAACGAATTACCATAATGTCCAAACTTCTTTCCCCCCCTCAAAGATTACCCAAAACAAAAAAAGAACAGGTGTGATGCACACAAAAAAGGCGAGAGCTGCCACCCCATTTCTTGTGGATTACCCCACATGGGCGGACGCCCCGTCAAAAGTGTATCAAAAGAACTCAACATAATGCATTCTGTCTGCAAATGTGCTACTAACATGATAGTCACTAATAATAGTATAGTATCACAAACAAACCTAGAGACCAGTAATTAGCTATTATAATATACATTAGTCAGCTTAGGGAAAAAGTCCCTCAAGTGCAATCATTTGAACTTATCTGTTCCTCTCAGCGGTCTTTGTCCTGCGTCCAAGCACCAGGGACGGGCACGTCTCCATCGTGGCAGAGTATTCCCACACTATTGTAAAAACGGTCCCGGTATTTTCATAGCCACTATCAAATCAGAAAAGATAGGAGAACTGCTGTTTTATGCCACAGTCTTCCCCCCTATGGCAATTTCAGTCCATGTTTATGTTTAGCCGTGTATTTAAAGGAAAAGTAACTGTCGGCAGCTTCGATTCATAGTTATTCAATGTCTGATGTAGTAGAATGCTCTTCCAGTTCCCCTCTCGGTGATTTCCTGCGCACGCTCCGCTGACCTTTCTGTTGTAGGAACTTCAGCACGTCCTGGTGCTCATTGTAGATCCTTGACTTCCCATCATCCGTGACTCTGAGTCTTGCAGGGTATAGCATAGCATATTGTATATTTAAGTCCCACCGTTTCTGTTTTGCCGGGCCAAATTTCTTCCGAGATTCCTGAACAGACACTGTGAAGACCGGGTACAGAGAGATATCCATGCCTTCATTACTCAGTTTGCCCAGTTCTCTAGCCTTCCGAAGTGCCGCATCTCGTTTCTGTAGTTTAATATCCGTGCTATTATCGGCCTTCGTCTCAAGCTTGCTGGTGGTTTTGGTGCCAGCGATCTATGTGCTCTCTCGACTATGACTATTTCGGAGAACGTCTCCCGCCCCAGCAACGAGATGAGCAGTTGTTCGGCGTATCGTTTCATAGGCCATGTGCTTGTGGTTTCCGATATGTCCGTCAGTCAGATATTATTTCTGCAGGACCTCGCTTCCAAATCCTCTGCTTTTGCCGCCAGGGCCGCCAGTTGTTTATCCATCTTTTTTTGCTTTGCGTCCATCTGCATTTGAGTGTCCTCAGCTTCAGATATGCGACGCTCAACCATGTCGAGTCTTTCAGTGTGTTTGTCAACGCGTTCAGACATCCTATCTACTCGGTACGTTAGAGTATCAATTTTACCGGCGATGTTGGTTAGAGCTGCCTGGATCGAAGTAAACATGGCTTGGACATCGTCATTTGTGACTCCTCCTGCTGCACCAGTTGCCTTCTGCGTCGGTGTATGGTCTTCCGCTCCCTGATCCGGTTGCTTTTTCGCCTGCTCAAAGGTGATTTTGGGCTGATTTCTGTCTGTCTAGCCCATTGTGTCTGGTAGTGCTCGTCCCCCTTTTCGGGCCTTTCCAAAGGAAAGGAAACTCTTTCAGGTAGATGAGGAGTGGAGATATTACAGAAGGTGCATCAGTGTGTTTCTATCTCCTATGGATAATTGTTTATTTTATGTCCAAAGCAAATAAATGTCCGAAGCAAATAAATGCACAAATAATGTCAAACAACTATTTGGGCTCGGCTTCAAGCACAGCAGGTTTTCGTGTGAGCTTCTTGCACGTTGGGGGACCACCGGTGTTTATCTACTTGTTTTTCATCGTCCCTTGTGTACTATCAGCTGCAATACCGCCAGTAGCTCAGGCTGCCAGCGTGTACTTCCATACACTGTGAGCCACCGATGTCTCAGCCGTACCATCAGTTATGGGCTATTCTTGTCTCTTCCTCACCCCAGCTCGATTGGAGATGCTGCGTTATCACCACAGCGCCCCTCTATCTGTCTTCGGGTGGGCTAGTTTCCCTCCGTGCTAGTAGTCAAAAGCTATCCTAGCACAGCATGTAAGCACCCAAGGTGAGGTCTGCTTCCATTGGAGGTGGACACGTGCTCCCTATGAGTAGGCAGAGAGTGGAGACACTAGGCAGTGGCCGAAGTGGGTGCTTGAGGTCATGCGCTATTTTTAAAAACACACTGGTTAAGGTCCCCGGTATGTACGCCTCTAATGTTGTTCTGCAGTGCAGCTGAAACCTCTGCCTCTATATCTCCTGCCAGTTCAGGTCGCGCCACTTCGCTCACACTGAACTGTTAGGTTCGTTCCCCGTTCACTTCACTTGTGGGCTATAGAACGACTCCACCGCCAACTATTTTAAGCACCTCTTAGTGCGTGTGGATTATCGGGCTGAATCGGGCGCTGGCACTTCTGTCCTCGCCGCGTATCCTTACCGCATATCTGTTTAAATCGGCCCCGTTCTCTCTCCGTCAGATGTCGGCCCTGTTCTGCCTGCTCACTCCGCAGCTATCTATCGCTGACCAGGCCGCCACTCCTTCAGTGTCGCCCGGCCGTCAAAGGCAGTGAAATGAAAGCTCACCGGTGCATCCCAGATGCCGTGGCCGAGTTACGTGCTCAGTGTCTCGGCCTGTCCACTTACGCTAGTCCGCTGCTGTAATTTTGGTTTCGTCATGCTAGGCCTCACAGGCATCGCGCTTCGCACCAGAGTCGCCAAACAATGCAGCAGGGAATTCTCAGCCACACGGGTGCCCGATACGTTAAAGATGCAGTTTTTATGTTTGTTCAAGATGTTGAGTTACAATCTGCGAAGGATCATGTAGAATAGTTAGGCGTCTGAGAGGAGCTCGCTTAAAACGTGGCCATCTCCTTTCGTGGCTAGCTCCGTCCCCCCCCCCCACCAGCAGCATTTGATTTACAAGCCCTGGACACCCATGGTGCACTGTACGAGGGTCTGACAAGTAAATTAAATAACCCAATCATGGAGTCACTAATCCATACATCAATTTATCATCGGGAGCACTGTGGCACTGAATAGCAGTGGCACAGTGCCCAAAGCATTAAAACCTGCATAAACATGTGAGGCAACAGCAAAAAAACGGAAGGGAGATCCACACCAATAGTGCCAGGTCTAACATGTGTCCCCTCCAGCTGAAATGTGGGGAGAACTACCCTACCACCTGGGAGTTCTCATCACTAAGGCAGAAACATCTGGACAGACCATTAGCATTGGCGTGTTCTGTACCAGGGCGGTGTTCCACCGTGATGTCCGTTCCCTTGTTGGGAAATGGACCACCTCAACAGCTTTGGATTCTCACCCTCATCGCATCTGCATCAGCCATCTGAGGGGCATGTGGTCTGTCTGAACCCAGAAGTGAGTCCCAAACAAGTGTGGTCTCAACTTCTTCAGTGTACAGACCACTGCAAATGCCTCACACTCAATCACACTCCAGCTCTGTTGCCGTGGAAGTAACCTCCTACTGATGAAGGCTACAGGTTGATCTAGGTCCTCCTCATTTATCTGTGACAAAACAGCTCCCACACCATGCTCTGAAGCGTCTGTCTGAACGATAAACTCTTTTGAGAAGTTGGGTGGCAGGAGCACGGGTGCCGTGCACATGGCAGTCTTCAGGGCATCAAAAGCTTTCTGACAAGTGTCAGTCCAAATCACTCTCTTGGGCTGCTTCCTGGAAGTCAGCTCTATCAAGGGGGCAACGATGATGCCATACCCCTTGACAAACCTCCTGTAATACCCAGTGAGTCCTAAAAAGTCTCTCACCTCTGTCTGGGTCTTGTGGGGCTCCCAAGCCAGGATGGGCTCAATCTTGGGCTGTAGGGGTGCCACCTGTCCGCCCCCAACTTGGTGTACCAAGTACACCAAGGAACCCTGCCCGATCTGGCACTTGCTCGCCTTGATCGTGAAGCCTGCTTTCCGCAGCGCCATCAACACTTCCCAGAGGTGGCGCAGTTGTTCTTCCCAACTGGTGCTGAACACTGCAATGTCATACAGGTAGGCCGAACTGAACGCTTCCAGTCCAGTCAACACCTGGTTGACCAACCTCTGAAAGGTGGCCGGGGCATTCTTCCTCCAAAAGGGCATAACCCGGAACTGGTAGTGCCCATCTGGTGTGGAGAATGCTGACCTCTCTCTTGCCCCTTCAGTCAAGGCGATCTGCCAGTACCCAGATGTTAAGTCAAACGTTCTGAGGTACCGGGCAGCCCCTAACCGATCGATGAGCTCATCAGCTCTGGGGATGGCGTGCGCGTCAGTCCTCGTGACTGAATTGAGCCCTCGGTAGTCCACACAGAACCGGAGTTCTGGTGTGGTACCCGGTGTGGCAGCCTTTGGGACCAAGACCACTGGGCTGGCCCAAGGACTGTAAGAGGACTCAATCACCCCTAACGAAAGCATCTTGGAGACCTCCTCCTTGATGCAAGATCTCACCCTGTCAGTCACCCTGTAAGTTTTGTGCTTAACAGGAGGACTGTCTCCAGTTTCCAAATCATGACCGCACTAATCAGTGACACTGGGAATCAGGGAGAACAGATCAGAAAACTGTCCCAGCAACAGATGACAGTCATTCTGTTGCTCATGGGTCAGGGAGGAAAAGAGGTTCACACCAACCACTGACCATCTTGCTCTGTCACCTACAGGAGGTCAGGAAGATGCTCAGTCTCCACCTCCATTCCAGCATCAGTTGCTAAGAGCATGCCCACTTTGGACCTCTCTCAGTGGGCTTCAGCTATTCCAAGGAGGATCATAAGCACATCACTATGGGGCTTATTTACAAAGCCCTTGTGCATCCGGTGAATCACGTTTGACAAAACGGTTGTTGTGAAACAAGCAACTCTGGAGCTGATCTACACTACCTGGTTTGTCATCAAATGAGTTGTTTGAATGGTGTATGGCATGTGCATCAGCTCAATTCTTCCCTGGGATTCATTTGTATCATCTACTGTGACACAAATACTTGTGTGGCCCCTCAGTGTCACTGATAGCACTGGTGCAAAGATTGTGCCAACACTATAGCCACAGCATTTCCCACTTTGACATGGGGCATGACTATTTTGTGGCACAATTCATGTGAGCCATGCTTAATGTTACCACAAATCATTACATAAGACACATAGCAGACAAATCATGTGAACTTACCAACTACTCCACTAACATCTATGGCAACATAGTCCAGGAGGTCAGTCCCCCTGACAACCACATCGGCCCAGCTATGTTTTAGCTGATGAGTGTCACTGTCCACTCTGAACAGCCTCTGCATATGGACCCGTACACTCACCCATCATTGTTTGCAGACATTCACCAAGGTAGCCCTAGATGACACGTTCCCCCAGTAGCTACCATGGTCAGCAGGTAATTTGTGACTAGCCACCGTAAGCTCACAAACTCCTGCTCAGTCATGTGGCAAGACCGACTCTTCCCCGGCATGATCCACCCAAAATATACCAAACACAACTAAACTCCACAAAACCAACTGCTAACCCTATAACAAACATACCCCAAAAGACGAAGACCCAATAGCACACAGCACAATACACAACAACATACAACAATTAAGCACAAAAAACACTTGAGGGACATGACAAACACAGACAACCAATGACAAACCAGCTCCAACCACACCAAAACCACTCTCCAGCACAACCAAAACACAACCACTCCCAAGCTCAGACAGTAAAACAGTGACTTTAAGTGAAAATGAAAGCAACTTCACAGTTCCTGGTTTGGGTCATGCAGGATCTACTACATCACCTCAATGTATCCATTACTTCACTTCCTGGGTAGAACTGGCACAGTTTCAGCCGATGCATCATTTTTTTCACGTTACCAGTCATGCGTCAATTTAAAAAAATGCCTGTCAAGGCAGAATACAGTTTTTTAGAGGCCTCGGCTGGGAAGCGTCATTCTTGGCTGACGTGGTGCCTGCAAAAAGTTGGCTTAATTTTCTAAGGCAAAAGGGCAAATGTGTATTTTTAGTTGTATTGAGATGTGCAATGCATGTGATAATGTACAGGGATTGAAGTGTTGGGTGTAAATAGTGGAGTTGACGTGTGTAGTCTTTGCATGTGTTTACCTTATGTGTTGACAGTGAACATATGTGTGAGTTTATGCTGTTCAGGGATCATCCTACGCATGGTGTCCAAACACTGTGGTAACACCAGAGCGCACCTTACCAATGGTGCCCTGTGTGCTAATTTAATCTTAGCACCCATTGACATTGTGTTAGCTTACCCCAGGGATGTGACGAACTAGCACTGCCACGGATTCAGTGCACCCACATCTACAACAGTGCAGCCTACTGCCAAGTGCCAAACAGATGCACCCAACTGGAAGGGGGTTTATGGAGGTCACAATTTGATTGTTTGTGTATTAGCCAATCGTATCCAAGGGGCATATCACACAGGAAAGGAACAGTGTCATGCTTTGTGGCCAACATGATTCTCACTCATGCTGATGATGCTGTGGTTGATCAGCATGCATGCCTTGGCGTGACCTTCTACATACTGCTGACAGACTGCGTAACCAACAACATAATTACACTTTGCATCAAGGCAGTGTTGCTTGTGCATAGCAGTGGGTGTTCACATTCAACACAGTTGCACTGGCAAAGTATAGTATGTAGCATCTGTACATGTCATATGAGATCATCTAATGGATTTAACATGTTGATACAGTTATTGGTGTAGCATATGTAGACTGTAGTTTTTACCATACACATTCTTTGTGGAACACTTCACAGTCACCATACTATGAGTGGGCTCTACTATCGTCCACAAGTATGAAATGTCTAGAAGCAGGAGAGACACACCATTAGTCACAGCACACTATTTAAGTTACCACACCATGTTAATTGTGGCTGGCAATGGAGAACTATTTGCTACAGGTTGTTGCAAACTATTTTATTTGTACCAGATGTTATTTTCAATGGTGTTGCTTAACATAGCTACATATATTATCTGTGTGACAATTAGTAGCAGGTCAAATGTGAATGTTAACGTGTTCACTGTGACTATGGAATACAAATGCATACACAGTGGTAGTGCTAATACATTTTATCAATCAATAAAACTTTATTCGGTCCATTACAACCATCAAAGTATATAATAAACAACATACCACACAATAAAACCATGATGTACGGCTTCTAAAATAATCTATACACATCTTAAAACCGACAATCCTCACATCCTTTAAAAGGAGAAACATTAAAAACTAGAAGTTTTAAAATTTCTAAAACACAAAATTTCAATTTAAAATCCTAAGATATAAAATCTTTCTTACCACACGATTTTTATTCTTATATATCTCATTCGCCTCATACTCACAACCTAAGCTTCTTGATTGTCATTACATTTTAGGAACTCCTTAACTTTTTTTTATATATTTCCCCATGGCACAGGCTATATCTAAATTGACCATTTCCACTAGGAGGTTTACTGCTTGCAACCTATTTTTAATATCATACTTTAAAAAAATCGGGCGTAAAAAATGTCTTCGCATTTCTAACATCTTCTGGCAATCCAATAAAATATGCATGATAACGCATGTTGTTCCTAAAGTGCAGGTGCATTTTCCTTCTCTATTTAGCATAACGTTTTTTACCCCTTTACTCGCATAACATGGGTTTACCCCAATTCTTGGCCTTAACACTTCACGCCTTAACTGGCAGCTAGGTAACCTGTCGATATAGGGAAAATGTTGATCTTTTTGCCACACAGTGGCCATATGGAGAACTGAGTTTTTCCTAGAGAGATAATCTATGGAATCAAAATACATACACAGTGGTACTGCTAATACATTTATTTACATATAGATTAAGAAAGTTAGATCCGTCATCATTGTGCGATATCATGTAAATCACTCATGCTTCTGTGAAGAAATTATTGATGATGTGGTACTTCCGTCGTGTTGTGGCAACAGATGGTACAGTTCAATGAGGCTCCTCATCTTCCTCATCCTCATTGTCCAGCAGTTCCTGCTCCCCATTGCCCTCAGCCCATGGCACATTCGTCCTTACACATATGTTGTGCAATATGCAGCACCCCAATATTATTTTGCACACCATGGCTGGCGAGAATAGCAATTGGCCCCCAGCTATGTTAAGGCATTGAAGTAGAATTTTAAAATTCTAAATGGCTGCTCAATGATGGACCTGGTTCTGCGTAGGGCATGAATGTATCTCAACTGGACTTCAGTTTGTGGGTTTTTCAGAGGAGTCATGACCCATAGCAACAGAGTTTATATTTGGTCCGCAGCAAATACAGGAACTGTACAATTAGTTAAGAGTGATGACAAGGGATGGCCCAAACTTCATGCCCATTCTTCTTATGAGTTCTGATTTACTTATACACCTTACTTACTGTAAAACATATGCTATGAGGTGTGGCATACACACAAGTAGGGATTGTAAAGGACTGACACTGTGCTTCACATACAGGTGTGCTGTTCTTTGTAATTCACTTACTATTTGTCATAGTTGTGAGTACCAGTGTCTTGCAGGTGATGATTTGTCACCAGTAAGGATAGTCAATTTGCCATTGAGTAGACACATGTCTCACATGTCTCTCTCTCTCGACTGATATACTGTGGTAAATATTGTATTAAAAGAGGTACTGGGCATTTGGAAAAGATGATCAGATGATATCCTGGCTATCATGGTGTCTCCTGATTAATGGGATATTGCTGGGCCGGAGCTGCGAGGGACTGTTGTGTATAGTAATACCCTAGATTTAGTGTTAACCGGGCCAGTCGTCAGGCTCTGTTGGTCCTCACCGTTATTGAATTAAAAAAGAGGTCAGGTCTGCCAGCATTATCAGACAAGTTTACTTGGTGTAATTGAGCCATCTCTCTCTGCACCTTGTCTCTCCGAATTAGCTCCATAGGGGAGCCTTTATGAGTGGGTAGCTTTGATGGAGCATCATCAGTGGTAGCAGGTTCTGTGGTGCCCAGTCCCCCACATAGGGGTATATTCACAAGAGCGCTTGATAACAACCCCATGAGTAGCATAACGCAACTTTCAATATCGCAGCCCATCACGGGTAAAAAACCCCGTCACAACTTAGGATTCACTACAAGACGGTAGCATGCGATAATCTGCGCTAGAACCATATCAGCGATAAGCAGCGCCAGGCCTGCAACACACACCTGACAGGTGGGAAAAACAACAGAAAAACAGAAAAAACAAACAAACTCAAACTGACCAACACCCAAGCACAATGGAGGCAGACGGAGCAGGCGCAGAGGATGAGTACAACCCCACAAGCACCCCGGACGACCAGACCGGGACCTCGGGGACAGGGAAGGGCAAGGACAAGAAGACAAGGAAGACGAAGTTCAGTCCCCAGGCCAACAGGATCATAGTCACGGAGGTGAGGGAACACCAACAACAACTCTTCGTCACCTCCAATGTCTCATTGGGCACCAAAACTTGAATATGGCGGGACATCGTCGACAAGAAGAATGTCGTCGGAGAGCACAAGAGGACAATGGACGAGGTCAAGAGGCGATGACTAGTACGTGGAACCACTTCCTTTACTGCATTCAAAAAGGAAGTAAAAAGACTACTAATTAACAAATTCTTGTCCTAAGTTTTAATTATAGGATGTCACCGAGTCATCTTTAAGATCCTATTACCATTGCCTATCTCAGATGGATTGGTCAAGTCTACTGAATGTAAGACTTATATCACAGCCCTTTTTGCTCAATAATTGTATGTAGTCTAAAGCTTAGTTGGCTGTGGGTCCCCCTGGTCATCTATACATTTTACATCAACTGTGAATCGATAGAAGTTATAATATGTATGTTTGCTAGTACAATCACCTAATGTTCATTAACTGTCTATTGTACAATGTCCTGCAGAATCACGGTCCTCTATGTTTGTTATTCATATATTTTATATTTCTTTTGTACAAATTGATACATTTGAATGCGTGTATACCACCTCAACCATTTATGTTCTTATACTGTAAAGCGCTCTGATACCCTCGTTGGTCAGGTTCGCGCTATATAAAACTTTATAAATAAATAAATAAATGGCATCAAGCGGAAGACCAAGGAGAAACTCTCCGCCAACCAGAAGGCAGAAGGTGGGGGCTCAGCACCACAGCTGGAGCTGGATGACATGGAGGAGCTGGTGTCCATCAGTGTGGAGACTGTGGCTGGAGTCTGGGGACCGGACACTGCTCGACAGGACACAACACAACCGCAACAGGGTGAGTGACCAACAGATACTCGGGGGAAGGATGGAGATGGCCACAATGGCAGACATGCACAATCAAGCAGAGCACAGTGCACACCCACAATGACCCTAGGTCATCGCCCAGATCTACAGACTGTCACAATGTACAATGCCATGCTGTCTGAATGTCATCATGTACCATGCGGCTCCATACATGTGGACACATTGTAATACACCATCTCCCATTCACATTGCAGGGCCACCCTCAACCCCCCCTGCAGAGCAGTCCCAGCCACTCTTCACTGATGACGAGGAGGACAACACCAGCATCGACATCCAAACCATCCAAGACATCATTGACCTCATCCACCAACCACCACCAGGATCAAGGCAGCCCAGCTACATCGATGAGACCCCACCCACCACCCAAACCCCCCAGCAGGAGGCAGCCACAGCCCCAGCACTCTCCCAAGACCCCCAGGAACAACACATGGCCTTCCAACGCCGTGTGCTGGAGGGCCAGAGGGAGACGGCTGAGCAGTTGCGGGTGGGCTTCGACCTCATGGCTACCAAACTGGACACCATCCTTGGGTGTCTAGGCCCGACCCATGGTCTCCAACGAGCCATGACTGACATCGCTGAAGTCATGACACCGAGGGAAGAACACCTGTCCGCTCAGAGTGGCTCCAGCGATGCCAGCCGTGCGCTCACACATATACGGATGCTCATGGTGGACATGGTGCGGATGGAGGCAGAAAGAATAGCAGCCACTGCTGCACATCAGTGAAATGTAGCTGGGATCTATCTTGCCCTGCATGTTTACATCATGTCATCGCCTCCACAAGGCATGGCGCTGATGAATGCTGCTGCCCCCACACCATCCACATCTCAGACCCCTGGTGTGTCAGTGCCTCCCAGTGCGGCAGGCCTATCCACCCATGCACCTGATGTGTCAGTGGCACACAGTGCCACAGCCGGAACAGCAACACCCACAGGTGGGGCATGCAACACATCCCGGGACGAGGACGTGGATGAGTTTGTGATCAGAAGGAGGCAATAGCATTCATTCCCGCCAACGGGCCTGTTGCAGCTTGGTCCCGCACATCGCCTCATAACCTTCCACTGTCCCCCGATACACTCAGATGGACTCACCTTGGACAGCAACATGAACTGACACATCCTATCTGACGAACAATGACACGGCGGACAGACTGCTGACTGTACCCTTCCTCTACTGCAGTACATGTCATCCCCGGATGGACTCTGGCTGACCCACCACCGGCCCATATTGTGTGGTGTGCTCGGCATTGCCCTGTACCGCTTCAGCTGCAGAACTGCACTGGATGTGCCAATAAAGATCTAGTGGCGCACTGCTTTGTCATGTCTTACATCATTCATGTATGGATGTGTGGATGGATGTGTGGACAGTGCCTTCCCTTGTGTCACTGATGTTCAACCCGCGGGATGCGAATCAGAGGGTGCAACATTGCGTTTTGAGTGCATGGTCCTGTGGACACTACAACAGAGACACATGCATCAGTCACTCCTTGTCCGGACATGGACTGAACCCAGAGCCCACGAGTCATTGTTGCAAGCACTGCGCTGGTCCGGCATACGGCATGCCAGACTACTCTGCTTAGGCTCTGAGGGGGGGCCACATTGCTACCCCTCGCAGGCGTGCTCGCTGGTGGTGTGCATGTCACTGGTCTAGTCGTCAGCATGTCACAGCCACTCCCTGAGGGCAGGTTTTCACTAGGCCTGGGCTAAAAATTTGTTCCGCTCGCGGAAATTGCGATAATTTGACATTTTCGCGTTCCGCGGAGAGCGCGAAAATGTCCAAATTTCCGCAATCCGCATTTTACCGGAAATATTTCGCTTGCTCGCGCTGTAAAATAATACATTCTTGCATGCGCTCGCCTTACCTGAATCCCCACGTTCGCCGACAAGTTTTCCCGATCCGGTCGCGTTCTGCACGAGATGTTGGATTGTTGGTAGCCATTTGCGCTGTCTCGCGACAGTTCGCGCCCGCAGTAACATCATTCGTCGCACGATCACGTCTTTCTTCTCGCGATCATGCACCGCGAGACAAGTGAAAACAAGATGGCCGCGCCCGCAAAGCAACCGCATGGGTAAGTTGGCGAGCCGCGACCACGCAGAACATACCGCGAACGGGCGGGAAAAAAACTTCCGCATCTTCGCGATATTTCTGCGTGTTTGCGGAGATTTTTTGCATTTTTGCGATAATTTGCGAAAGTGAGTTTCGCAAATTCCTCCCACCCCTAGTTTTCACACACACCACAACCATCCGGCACAGGCGTCACTGGCCATGTGACTGCTCCAACATGAAGGGCCGACAGCATCACACCCCCCTCTTCCGGTGCTGACTGGATGATGGACGCTCCACCCTTCTCATCCATAATGGGCACATTAGTTGTTGTGCACAGGGTTGGTAGCATCCGACGCCTGGTGGATGGCACGGGCCTAACGCCACGTGGCACTGACTGGGGTTGCACAGGGTTAGTGGGACCCAAGGCCTTGCGGCTGTAATGGGCCTGCCACCACATGGCGCTGACTGGGGTTGCACAGGGTTAGTGGCATTAAACACCCTGCGGATGGATGGGCACCCCACCACGGGATGGTGGCTTCAGGTGCACTGAGTCAGTAGCACCTTGAGCTGCTGAGTGGGTGTGCAGTCTGCGATGATGCCCCGACCCGGCGGTCCGGCCAGCTCAGGTAATGTGTGCCCTGCTGGCCCGCAGTGTGGGCCTGAGCCAGCAGGTGGCATGGGTCTAACACCACGTGGCATCGCCTCCTGAATCACAGAGTTAGTAGCACCCATAGGGCTGAGTGGGTGTGCAGCCTGCAATGGTGCCGGGAGCACTGGTATGTCACATGCCATGGAGTAATCAGGACCCAGCACCACACGTTGGACATGGTGGTCTGTGAAGCATGGCTGCATGGTGTGGAGGGTGCCATGTCCACGCTCCCTGGCTTGTGGCTTGCATCGGCACGTGGTGGGACTTCCCGTCTAAGTGCCGGTGATGGAAGGTGAGCATTGAGGCCTGGGTGTGCATGGGCGGCCAAGCTCCGATGGGCGGCGGGAGGGGCTGGTGTGCCTCTGCTTGGGTGTGCATGCGCGGGCAGGCGATGTTGTCTTGTGCAATTGTGTGTACTGTGCCAATCGTGTATCTGGACTCTGTTTCAGATGACGGCTCTGTGTCAGATGTGTGACCTGGGGTAATGCTATGCATGCCGGCAAGTGGTTGGAGACACACCGGTGGCAGCAGGTGAGCAGTGTGCTCTGGGTGCGCAGGGGCAGCTCTCCCTGTCCCTCTCTTCTTCTCCGTCTCTCCTTTTCTCTCCTTTTCTCTCCCTCACTCTCTTTCCCTCACTCTCTCTCCCTCTTCCTCTCTTCTTCTCCCTCTCTCCTTCTCTCTCCCTCACTCTCTCTCCCTCTTCCTCTCTTCTTCTCTCTCTCTCCTTCTCTCTCCCTCCCTCTCCCTCCCTCTCTTCTTCTCTCTCTCCTTATCTCTCTCTCTCCCTCTCATCCTCTCTATCTCCTTTGCTCTGTCTCTCCTTTGATGTACGCAGGGCACACCTTCTCATCATGGTTTTTGTCTTGCAGGCTGGGACCTGCGGACTGTCCAGAGGAGAGGGGCCATTTGTCATCATTTCATTTCTGTGTTATTTTTTATAAAGTTAGATTTGTTGCTTTGAAAGTGGATGTGTGCTGTTCATTTCTGTTACGACACATGCATGTCACCAGTTTGGACATGTTTGGGTGTAGCTGATGTGGCATGTCTTTGGTCGGGGGGTGCCAGGGAGGGGTGGTCCGGGGTGTGTTGTCAGTGTGTGCTATGGCCCTCTTGGGTGTCCGGTAACCCTGGGCAATGAACTCCGCTCCGCTGTCGGAGTTTGCGGAGATTTGTTAACTAAGCATTCCATGAAGCATTCCATGAAAAACATGCAATCAGGCCAAAACTCCATTCTTCCACGTAGCGGAGTCAGCTACTAAACTGCACCCACAAGTGCTTAGAAAAAGCAACTGTACATGCTAAAAAGCATATAATCAATTCCCAAAAGTAAACTTTGAAAAGTAAAAGTAACAGGCAATGAGAGAGGTGATGATTTTGGGCCCCCCCCTAACCTATGCAGATGCCTTGAACTCAAAGAACATATCATGCTGAATGATTCAGTGGTGGTCCCATCCTCTTAGGACCACCCCAAGCACAGTTATGGGCAAAAATACAATCCCAACCAAAGTCCCTGCAAAGCATTATGGGACGAGATTAGCAGTGGGCAGTAAATATTATAGTATCCAATATCAAAATAATTCTACAAAGAGCTGCAATTCAACTAGTCGTTACTAGGTGTCCCTCAGGAGTCAAATGCAAAAGCATTGACATTATTACACCAAGCTGCAGTTCAACTAGTCGTTGCTAGGTGTCCCTCAAGTCAAATGCTTTTGCATTTGACTCATGAGGAACACCTAGTAACGACTAGTGGAACTGCAGCTTCATGAAAGGTTTCAATGCTTTTGCATTTGACTCATGAGGGACACCTAGTAACGACTAGTGGAACTGCAGCTTGATGTGATAATGTCAATGCTTTTGCATTCGACTTGTGAGGATGGATCAACTTTCGAGGGCTTGACGTTCTTTTTAAGTTCCCCACATCTACTCATTTCTTTAGGGTCCTGGAAACCAACAGTCAAAGGAGACTGTTCCACATCCATTTGCTGATCCTTGCTGTGCCAGGGGAATTTAAAGCTTGTTTTTAGATCTTCTATCAATGTGGCCAGAGCCTCGGGGATTGTCACGAGTCTATCTCCGTATGCCCACATGACTAGGCCTAAACCCCTCAAACTCAAACCATCTCATAAACCTGTGCATCATCCTGGACACTTACCTCACTGGCTGACTAAATAATCCCAATTTCAACTCCACCTCCTTCTACATTATTAGCATGGTCAGGCATTTCTTCAAAAGGCTCCGTCCCAACACCTGTGAGACCATCACCCACACCCTCCTCAGATGTAGACTCTACTACACCAATACACTCTACCACCGCATTTCTGTACAGCTGCAACAAACTACTGCCAGACTGTTGGAAAATGGGGGCCTCATTTATGAGAAGTGAAAGCAGCGATGCGTCACTTCTCAGTGCGCCCTCTTAGCGACATGATGGATGCATCATATTTACAGTATGACGCATCATGTCGCAAGGAGTTACAGATACGTCAGTATTTCTGACGTATCTGTAGGTGCAAAAGTGACGCATTGCTGGAGTGTGTCAGAAAAGTGATGCAACTCCAGCAATGTGTCCTTTCACCTGGGGCAAGCCCCATGTGAAAGGGCCTACTTCAGTCTTACGCCTACCGTGAGGCAGGTGTAAGATATTGACGCATTTGAGTTCTAGAAGTGGCGCAGTGAAATCTGGTAGATTTCACTGCGTCACTTCTACGAGGCTTACTTACGTGTGAACGCCCACCCTGAATACATTATACCCAGCACAGGTATAATGTGACGCAGGGATTTACGAAGTGACACATCAAGGTAGATGCGTAATTTTGCATATATGGTGCAACAAGGCTCACTTTTTATGCCACTGGTGCATCACAAAAAGAGACGCACCGGCAGCGCAAAAGTGACGCAAGGGCTCATAAATAAGCCCCTGGGTTTCTGGTTGGCTAGGGTATTCACCTAGGCCAGGCAGAACCCACCGGTCTAGTCAGGACAAGTAAATTACACACCGGTGCTCAGACCCAGGTAGCTTGGCACAAAGAAGTCATCCCTATAGGCAATGTGTAAAGCATTTGCGCAATACACTCATAATAGCAACACAATAAATACACTCCAATAAAGACTCCACACAGGATTATAAAAATGTATAGTGTATATTGTACATTATTCAATCAATCAGGGATTTGTGAAGCATGCTATTCACCTGTGAGGGTCTCAAGGTGCTGGGGGGGAGGGCGTGCAGCTCCGATTCAACCAAAGAGCCAGGTCTTGAGGCTCTTCCTGAAGTTGTGCAGAGTGGGGGAATGTCTGATGTTGAGCCGGAGGTAGATCCAGGTCTTTGTCATGATGTAGAAGTAGGCTCTTCCACCCACTCTGGCTCTGCGGATGCAAGGGTTTCAGCAAGGGCGAGGTCAGCGGAGTGGAGGTTTCTCTTCGGTACATGGAAGGAGACTCTTTCGTTGAGGTATATGGGTCCGGTGTTGTTTTAGGGATGTGTAGGCATGAGTGAGTAGCTTGAAGGTTACTCTCTTCTTAACGTGGAGCCACTGGTCTCTTAGGTGCTGGGTGATGTGGTCATGTCATGGGGTGCCGAGGACGAGTCTGGCAGCAGTGTTCTGGATGGTCTGGAGTTTTAGAGCAGGTATTTGTTGATTCCGGCATAGGTGGTGTTTCCGTAGTCATGTCTGCTTGTTATGAATGCATTGTATTGTATATATTTTTGTATGGCGCAGCTGTCACCCCACGGGTATCCTGGCGATTAGAGACCATGATGACGGTGGTCTGGGTGATGGTCTTTCTGGATTCAGGGGGGATCCACTTGAAGGTCTTGTGAATGATGCAGAGGGTCTTGAAGCACGTGGAGAAGTCAATGTATTTCTGTTGGGTCATCGTGAGGGAGGAGACGAGTATGATGCCGAGGTTCCGGGCATGGTCTGTGGGTGTGGGGGGGTTGCTGAGGGCTGTGGGCCACCAGGTGTTGTCCCATGCTGAGGGGGTGGGTCCAAGGGTGGTGGGTCACCAGGTGTTGTCCCATGCTGAGGGGGTGGGTCTGAGGATTATGACTTCTGTCATCTCCGAGTTGAGCTTCAGACAGCTGCAGCTCATCCAGGATGCAACATCTTCCATTGCTTACTGGAAGCTGAGTCTGGTGGTGTCGGGTTCCATCGCGAGGGAGAGGATGAACTGAGTGTGTTGAAGGCTGCAGAGAGGTCTAGTAAGATGAGGACCGCCGTGTGGCCCTGGTCGAGGAAAGTGTGGATGTCGTCTGTGGTGGTGAGGAGGGTGGTCTTGGTTCTGTGGTTGCTGCAGAATCCAGATTGTGACAATTCGAGGATGAAGTTGGCTTTGATGAAGTTCGTGAGCTGGATGTTGATGATCCTCTTGGGGACTTTAGACACGAAGGGGAGGAGAGAGATGGTTCTGTTGTTTTTTAGGTTTGTCGGGTCTGCGGAGGGCTTCTTGAGGACAGGCTTGACTTCTGTGTGTTTCTAGTCATCGGAGAATGAGCCGGATTTGCAGGTAGCATTAATGGTGCATCGTAGCTCGGTTGCTATGGTGGCGCCGGCTTTGTGGAAGATGTGTGGCGGGCAGGGGTCCATGGGGGCACCTGAGTGAGTGCTCTTCATGGTCGTGGTGATGTCTCATTGGTGACCGGGGTCCAGGCGGAGACGGTCGGCTGGCTGGTGTTGCTGGTGGTATGTGTGGTTTCGGTGTCTGGTATCTGTTCGTTGAAGTTGTCGTATAGGGACTTGATCTTGAGATGGAAGAAGGAGCTGAGTTTGTTGTAGAGGTACGCCAAACATAGATCACAACAATATGAATCATGGAAACTGTTTACATTATGCCAATGATGAGATGATACTGACAATTAGGGGTGGGCAGAATTTTCGAAATTGCCTTTCGCAAGATTTCACGAAACGGCAAAAATTCTCTGCTAACATGCAAAATTTTGTGTGCTCACGGAGATTTTGGGCTGATTAATGCGTTACTGAATTTGAGCTTCGACTCGGGCACCCGCTTTATCTATATCTATAAGTACTTCCTGTTGAGGTTGAATTTTTGTGACAGGAGCATCGTGCCAGAATGAATCCTTCCCTGCATGTTTATCCAAGAAGATGCCACAGCTTTGTGCAATACCACTACTCAACTGGAGTACTTTCTACTGGCTAATCAGTAAGTGCTACCTCGTTGGGTAAATGCATATTCCTTTTCCTACACTACAGCTTCGTAAAGGCCCAGAAGAGTCGTCTCCAGTGACCATGTGTGCCCGTAACTTTGCCACCGCGCCGATGGGCGCCGGGGTCCCTTGAGTGAGCTGGCCATCATAGTCAATCAATCAATCAATCATAACACTTGTATAGCGCGCTACTCACCCGGAAGGGTCTCAAGGCGCTTGGGGGAAGGGGGCCGCTACTGCTCGAACAGCCAGGTCTTGAGTTGTCTCCTGAAGGCGAGGTGGTCCTGGGTCAGCCGAAGGTGGTTTGGGAGGGAGTTCCATGTCTTGGCCGCCAGGTAGTAGGAGGATCTGCCTCCGGCGGTGGCTCTTCGGATGTGTGGTACGGCGGCGAGGGCGAGGCTAGCGGTCCGTAGCTGGCGGGTGGGCGTGTGGAAGGTCAGGCGGTCGTTGAGGTACTTGGGGCCCAGATTGTGGAGAGACTTGTGTGCGTGGGTGAGGAGCCTGAACGTGATCCTCTTGTTGATGGGGAGCCAGTGCAGGTTCCTCAGGTGGCCGGAGATGTGGCTGTGTCGAGGGATGTCCAGGATGAGTCGGGCGGAGACGTTCTGGATGCGTTGTAGTCTTTTCTGTAGCTTGGCTGTGGTTCCGGCGTAGAGGGTGTTTCCGTAGTCCAGCCGGCTGGTGACGAGGGCCTGGGTGACCGTCTTCCTGGTTTCGATCGGGATCCATCAGAAGATCTTGCGGAGCATGCGGAGGATGTGAAAGCATGAGGAGGAGACGGCGTTGACTTGTCTGGTCATCGAGAGGGAGGAGTCCAGGATGAAGCCCAGGTTGCGTGCGTGGTCTGTCGGCTTGGGGGCGGTGCCCAGGGCTGGGGGCCACCAGGAGTCGTCCCAGGCGGAGGGTGATGGTCCAAGGATGAGGACTTCCGTCTTGTCTGAGTTCAGTTTCAAGTGGCTGTTCTTCATCCACTCGGCGACGTCTTTCATCCCTTCGTGGAGGCTGGTTCTGGCGGTGTCGGGGTCTCTGGTGAGGGAGAGGATCAGCTGGGTGTCGTCGGCGTAGGAGATGATGTTGAGGTTGTGTTTGTGTGCGATGGCTGCGAGAGGTCTCATGTAGACGTTGAAGAGGGTGGGGCTGAGTGATGATCCTTGCGGGACGCCGCAGATGACTTCGGCGGCCTCGGAGCGAAACGGGGGGAGGCGGACTCTCTGTGTTCTTCCAGCGAGGAACGAGATGATCCACTTCAATGCCTTCTCTTGGATGCCGGTGTTGCTGAGGCGTTGGACTAGGGTGCAGTGGCAGACAGTGTCGAACACGACGGAGAGGTCCAGGAGGATGTGTGCCGCTGTTTCCCCGTTGTCAAGAAGGGCTCGGATGTCGTCGGTGGCTGCGATGAGGGCGGTCTTGGTGCTGTAGTTGGCTCTGAAACTGGACTGCGAGGGGTCGAGGGATCCATTCGTCTCAAGGAAGGCGGCAAGCTGTCTGTTGGCGATCTTCTCGATGACTTTGACAGGAAAAGGGAGGAGCGAGATGGGGCGGAAGTTTTTGAGGTCGGTGGGGTCCGCTGTTGGTTTCTTCAGTAGGGCGCTGAGCTCGGCATGCTCTCCGGGAAGGTGGCGGTGTCGAAGGAGGTGTTGATGACGTCTCGGAGTTGGGGTGCGATGGTGGAGTCGGCCTTGTTGAAGACGTGGTGGGGGCAGGGGTCAGTCGGAGATCCGGAGTGGATGGTGTTCATCATGCGGGCTGTGTCTTCGGTGGTCACTGCGGTCCAGGTGCGGAGGGTGGCGGTGGGGTGCATTGGTTTGACGGTTGGGTGTGAGGATGGTGCGCCGAAGCTGTTGTGGATGTCGGCAATCTTGCGGTGGAAGAACAAGGCGAGGGAGTCGCAGAGATCTTGTGAAGGGGTGATGTCGTTGTTGCCGGTGCTGGGGTTGGAGAACTCCTTGACGATGCTGAAGAGCTTCTGCTGTCGTGGGCGTTGTTGTCCAGTCGATCCTTCAGTGATTTCTTCTTGGTGGTGTGGATGAGCTGGTGGGGAAAGGGCGGGAAGACATTGCACACCGCTAGTGTGTGTGGGGCCAAACGGGCAGGGCTTCTAGGCAAGTTCACATGCCTCTTGTTTATAAAGGATCAGAGCAGGGTCTTGGAGGCAGACAAGGAGAAGGAACCGCCTTGTCACAGGAAGTGCACGAGGATTGCGCTCGAGTAAATCAAGGATGCAAAGACCACCGGCAAGGATTACAGCTAACATTTCAGGGTGGAAATGGGGAGAACTGACATCTGCATAACCACGCTCACGAATTCTACACGAGGATTGCGCTTGAGAAAATGAAGGATGCAAACACCACCTTCAAGGATTACAGCTAACATTTCAGAGTGGAAATGGGGAGAACTGACATCTGCTTAGCCACCACTACGCTCACAAATTTTTGGGCAGATTAATGCGTTCCAGAATTTGAGTTTCAACTCACGCCCCTGCTTTATTTATAAGTGCTTCCTGTTGAGGTTTAGTGACAGGAGCATCGTGCCAGAATGAATCCTGCCCTTCATATTTCCGTTCTGCCGCGGATCGCGGACGTTTTGACATTTTCGCGTTCCGCACGTTCCGTGAAAATGCCGAAATTTCGCAAGTACCGCGAGTGGAACGGAATTTGTCGCCCACCCCTACTGACAATACAAGGAAAAACGATATCCATCATAACATTAGTGCATTCGTAAAGTATGCAGTCCAGCAGATTATTAAGTAAAAACACACGAATCAGAACATGAATGTGAATATATTGTAACTTGGTTTGGAGGCAAAGTACATGAATTACCCAATACCAATAATAGTACCAATATCACCAGGAGCACCTTAGTGCCAATCAGCCATCATATGTCCAGGAACATCTGGATCTATACCTAGGAGAGTTACGGTCCACTTGGGAGCTTAACTGAAAATGGGGGTGTTTTAGACCTAAGACATAGGACTCGGAGTGAACAGGGTCCCTATTACATAATATATGGTAATTCATGTGCCAGAAAGGATCCTCATCAGGATCAATCACCAACAAGAGCAATTCTACAGGTAATACCTCAATATAAGGGGGGGACACCCACAGCAGCGATCCGCAAGGAAACCCTGTTTTGCCCCCCCGCAGCCAAGGAAGCCAAAGACAGCTGCCATTGAAGGAGGCGTGGGCTACCCTCCAAACTCCCCCGGGGCCCTGCTTGCCTCCTCTGGCTCAAAACAATAGCGCTGGCCACGAAGACAATGTGGAAAGGTAGTGCGACACCCCCCCCCCCCAGCTGCCCAATCTCAACGAGAGGGTACCTGGTGGCAGGAATCACAGTTCAGAGGAGCTGGCAGGGCTGGTGAAAGGCTTCCCTCCATTTTACTTAACCAACAGATTTAAGGGAAGGGGGTGCACCGAGGCATTTCTCCACATGCAGTGCCACTTCCAGCACGTCGATCCGGCTGTTGGGCCACATGGAAGGGGGTTCTCGCAGTGCAGCCGGCGATAGCCAGGCATGTCGTGCAGCGCTCACCATACGTTGGATCATAAAGCGATCACTATACCGCAGGTCGATGAGTGCAGCATTGCAGGACACAGAGCAGATGAAAACAAAGTACTCACCACGCACTAGTTCCTAACACAAGACAAAATGGGAAGGGCAGTGCTTAGCCCGAACTGGTTGAGTTGAGAACAAGAAGGGAAGCCAAGGAGCAGGAAACCGCACTCCCCACGTGCTGGACTTCTTGGGAGGCACTTGAGGGTCATGAAGGGGCAGGCAGGTCAGCACAAGAAGCAGGTAGCTGTATGGCAGGACACAGGCTATAGAAATGTAAGTGTACTTGCCTCCTTCTCTCCCAGCCCAGGAAGATTATCAGTATGCAGATGGACGCAGACGACTCTCATTTCACACCCAGCCCTCCCCTGTGTAGTGACTGTCTGAAAAGTATGCACATAGTGTAGCTGTTACTCTGCCCTAAACGTTGATTGGACTCAGGTTGCAAAACGCTAGAGTTATAAGCACAGAGAAATGCCTACTTTCTGAAATAGGCATTTTTTAAATAATAATAAAAAATTCCACTACACCAGTAAGCAGTATTTATCACTACCATTCTAAACACACCAAACATGGCAACACCCCTCGTTTCAAATCTGGAATTACCACTTAAACTTAGATAAGGGTATTCCCAATACTAGCCATTGAGAGCAGTAGGCCTCAGAGTAGTGAGAAACAAAATAGGGTGCTTATTACTACCTGGACATGAAACACAATAAAGGCACATGTCCTACCTTTTACCTACACAGCAACCTGCCGATAGAGCTGCCTTGCAAAAAGAACATATAATGGACGGAATGCTGAATTAATCAAATATTCAACCCAAGTAGCAGATTTGGGGTAAATCCATAGGGGCAGATTTATGAGCCCCTTGCGCCTCATTTACGCCGCCGTTGCGTCACTTTTGTGACGCAGTGGCGGCGTAAATCCTGCGCCATGCTGCGGGGTATTTACAACGTGACGCATCTGGCAGATGCGTCACGTTGTAAAGCCCTGCACCACATGTAGGCGTTCTGGAGCGGTGGGGGGGGGGGGTGTTCCGGCGCAGGAACGCCTCCTAAAAGTGGCTGAGTGAAACCTACAAGATCACTTTTAAGGCCATGCTGTGTCAAAACCGTCAAAACCCTGCACCTGCTTGAAGCAGGCGTAATGATTGATGCAGCATGTAAGGGATAGGGCACCCCGAGCCTTGCTGGAGCTGCGTTGTGCTTGCGACGCAACTCCAGCAATGCGCCGCCTTTCTGACAGGAGATGCGTCACACCTCTGCCCATCCGAGTGCCACGGTGCGCCGCATTGTAAATGCGGCACATCAATGGTGGCGCACGGGTGGGCAGATGCATCGCAACTCTTCTGGCGCATCTCTGCTGATTAGCAGAGATGCGCCAGACGTCATAAATCTGCCCCATAGTTTTTGTGCACACTATTCCAGTTTAGAGCCAGGGATAAGCAAATCAGTCTTGACCCTGTTCCCCATGGGAACAGTATAGCCCGAACTGCAAGGCCAGGTCTTCCCTGGACCAAAAACAAGCAACCTTGAAATCCCTTCCCCCCGAAGTCAAGGTGAACCCTTCCACTGGGACCGGTTTAGGGGTAACACCCCTCAACAGACTTGGAAGGAGGGAGCACTTCGGATCGGCAGGTTGCGAGGGGAACTGGGGATTGAGATGGGAAAGGGATGAAGGCGGCCCCTAGACATATACCAGAGGCCTGGATACGAGAGACAATTTGCTTATGCAGAGAGGGGGTGAGCAACTGCAACTGAACTCCTGGGACGGGGGTGCACATCGGGGGTGAAACGGGGGACAGGGGCACACTGACATGGGGGTGGGGGGGTGGGGGGGTTTGGGACGAGTTGGGAATGGGAGGGGTGATGCTCTTACTGCACGCGGGAACCGTGATGTAATGCACAGTTATTGTTGATTTGGAAACTAATAAAAATGTTTCAACAAAAAAAAAACACCCCTCAACAGACAGATTAGCTTGAATCTGGTGGCATAGCGAGCACAGGACTTATGTCTGGGCATACCCTTGGCCACTTAGGGCGAAAAATTCAAAAAGAAGTGATGATGGACGGAATGCTGAATTAATCAAACATTAACCCCTAGTCACACATCTGGCTTAAATCCATAGGTTTTTTGCATGCCAAGCCATTTCAGTTTAAACATAGCCATATGCAAATCAGTCTTGCCCCTGTTCCCTATGGGAGCAGTCCAACCCAAACTGCCAGGCCAGGCCTTCCCTGGACCAGAAACAAGCAACCTGGGACCAGTTTCGGGTAACATCCCTCATCAGACAGATTAGCTTGAGTCTGGTGGCTTAACAAGCATGGGACCCATGTCTGGGTATACCCTTGGTCACTTAGGGTGAAAAATGCAAAAGGAACAGACGATTGATGGAATATTAAATTTATTAAACAATCACTCCCAGTCACAGTTCTGGGTTTAATCCATCATTCTTTTGCTCACCATGCATCCCCAGTTTGGATCCAGCCATATGGAAATGAGTCTTGACCCTGTTCCCCATGGGAACAGTTCATGCCAAACTGCCAGGCCAGGTCTTCCCTTGATCAGAAACAAGCATCCTGAGACTTGTTTCAGGGTAACACCCTTCATCAGCCAGAATAGCTTGAATCTGTCGCAAAGCGAGCACGGGACCCACGTCTGGGCATACTCTTGGCCACTTATGGAGACAAATGCAAAAAGAACAGATGATGGACGGAATGCTGAATTACTTAAAAATTCACTCCCAGCTCAGTGACTGAAACTGCACCTATGCCATTCTTGCGGCCGGTGGAGGGATGTGATGTGAAGGGGGATGGAGGTGCGGGCGGGAGGAAGCGAGGGGTGGCTAGGGTGGGAGGGGGTGGTGGTGACTGTAAGGGTGTTTTGCTACATGTCAGGACAGGCTCCTATGCTACCAGAAGTACTGCAGTGAATTATACTGTAATGTTCAAAGGTGCATCTTTGTTTTTTTGTTTAATAAAATGTTTAAAAAAAAAAAAATTCACTCCCAGTCGCAGATCTGGATTAAATCCATAAGGCTGCCTAGGGCCTAACCTAGGGGGACCTATCTGTAGTGAAAAGGAAGTTTAAGGCTTGGCAAATAGTTGAAAATGCCAAGTCAATGTAGCAGTAAACTGCGCATGCAGGGCCTGTAGTGGCAGATCTGGGACAGGTTTGATTGGCTATTTCTGTGGTTGGTGCAAGCGACGCTGCAGAATCATAAGTGCAAAAACAACAGTTGATGGACAGAATGCAGAACAATGTCATACATTCACCCCAGTACAGAGATCTGAGCCTAAATCCATCATTTTTTTGCTCACCATGCAGTTCCTGTTTGAACCCAGCCATATGCAAATCAGTCTTGAACCTGTGCCTGATGGGTACAGTCCAGCCCGAACTGCCAAGCCAGATCCTCCCTGGACTGGAAACAAGCATCCTAGGACCGGTTTCGGGGTTTCACCGCTCTTCAGCCAGGATAGCTTGATTCCAGTGGCATGGAGAGCACGGGACCCACGTCTGGGCATACCCTTCCCACTCAGGGTGACAAATGCAAAAGTAACAGTTGATGGACAGAAAGCAGAACAATGTCATACATTCACCCCAGTACAAAGATCTGGGCCTAAATCCATCGTTTATTTGCTCACCATGCCGTCCCAGTTTGAACCCAGCCATATGCAAATCAGTCAGACTCTGTGCCTCATGGGTACAGTCCAGCCCGAACTGCCAAGCCGGGTCCTCCCTGGACTGGAAACAAGCATCCTAGGACCGGTTTCGGGGTTTCACCGCTCTTCAGCCAGGATAGCTTGATTCCAGTGGTATGGAGAGCACGGGACCCACGTCTAGGCATACCCTTCCTACTCGGGTTGACAAATGCAAAATCAACAGTTGATGGACAGAAAGCAGAACAATGTCATACATTCACCCCAGTACAAAGATCTGGGCCTAAATCCATTGTTTTTTTGCTCACCATGCCGTTCCAGATTGAACCCAGCCATATGCAAATCAATCTTGACCCTGTGCCTCATGGGTACAGTCCAGCCCAAACTGCCAACCCAGGTCCTCCCTGGACTGGAAACAAGCATCCTAGGACCGGTTTCGGGGTTTCACCGCTCTTCAGCCAGGATAGCTTGATTCCAGTGGCATGGAGACCACGGGACCCACATCTGGGCATACCCTTCCCACTCAGGGCAACAAATGCAAAAACAACAGTTGATGGACAGAATGCAGAACAATGTCATACATTCACCCCAGTACAGAGATCTGGGCCTAAATCCATCGTTTTTTTGCTCACCATGCCGTTCCAGTTTGAACCCAGCCATATGCAAATCAGTCTTAACCCTGTGCCTCATGGGTACAGTCCGGCCCGAACTGCCAAGCCAGATACTCCCTGGACTGGAAACAAGCATCCTAGGACCAGTTTCGGGGAGAGCACTGGACCCACGTCTGGGCATACCCTTCCAACTCGGGGTGAGCATTTAGCATTTAATTGACATGAACTGGGGAAATTAGATACCACTGTACAAGGGACTTGCAAGTAAACTAAATATGACAAATTGATGTAACTGAATCATACCATATTTAAGGGAGAGAGCACATGCATATTAGCACTGATTAGCAGTGGTAAAGTGGTAAAGTGCCCAGGGTCCTGGAGCTAACACAAATAGGGTCAGAAAAATAGGAAGAAGAAGGCAAAAAGTTTGGGGAAAACCCTGCGAAAAAGGCCAGGGCCAACACAGACTATTACTCAGCCTACCTTGCGCCACACACATCACACCTCACCTCATCAAAATATAATGCCTCCCCTTTCAGACACACTGTCAGTTCAAGATACTCAGCCACACCTACAAGGCACTACACTACCGAGGACCCACCTATCTCACAAACCATGTATGCTTCCACCAAACAATTACTTGCACTGACCCCCAACCCCAATATCCAATATGGGCCAGACAGAAGTTAGGATGGTACCTTACATGCTGGGTCAGGTGGCTTAGTGGAGTAATGCTCTCTCTGTACAGGCCTGTGTTTGACCTCATGGCCACAGGATCAAATCTTGGCGAGTCTACTCAGCCTTTCATTCTTCTGCGGTCGATAGAATGTGTACCGTTGGTTAAAAATGAACATCTGTTATTCAGTGCCAAGGTACCCTTCTGGGTGAACATGCGCTCTACAAATACTTTTGTTATGGCAGGCAACACCAGTAAAAACCTCACCCAGTATATCAGGACTTCTGGGTGCAATATGAAGTAGTTCTAGGAAAAAGTACACCTGGCTCTTCAACTTATTCTACATGAAGGACATACAAATACTCATTGTTAGTTTTGGGTTTAAGCTTGAGAGCAGGCTGTGGAATCTTTCGTAGTCTATCACATTGTCCAACTGGTCCCATCCTGTCACATGATAGAGGGTTACTGAGAAATGTGGATCTTATTTTAGGAATGGGCTCTGGCTACCTTAGATAATGCTTCAAGGTGGCTGATTGGCAGGGAGTGACCACTTGATGTGAGATTGCTTGGATTTAAGATTTGGAGTCTGAGGTGAGCTGTAGTTTCATTTGTATTCCTTTGCAATATCTGATTGATGGCAAGTGAGTAATGTGATGTGGGTTTGCTGGTTATTGTGGTCCTGAACTGGGGTGGCGAAGTAAGTTGAAGAAAGATGATGGATTCATCCCAGATCTATGACTGGAGGTGAGTCTCTGAAAAGTTTCAGCGCTCCATCCATCATCTCCTTGTGTTTGCTTTGTTCTCCCTAAGTTAGCAGGGTATGCCCAGACGTGGGTCCCTTGCTCACTTTGCCACTGGATTCAAGCTAGCCTGGGTGATGAGGAGTGTTACCCTGAAATCAGTACTAGGATTCTTGTTTCCAGTCCAAGGAAGAACTGGCTTGGCAGTTCCAGCTGGACTGTTCCCATGAGGAACATGGTCAAGACTGATTTGCATATGGCTGGGTCTGAACTGGGTTGGTGAAGTGAGTTAATGAAACGATGATGGATTCAACCCAGATCTATGAGTATCTGAAAAGTTTCAGCACTCCGTCTACCATCTCCTTGTGCTTGCTCTGCTGTGGTTCTAAACCTGGGGACTGTCTATGGCTTATTTGGTAGTCCTTTAAAATGTCTAATAGACAGCAACTGGGTTACTTTATCTGGGGTTGCTGTGAGCCGTTGGCCTGAGCACCTCTAATCATTGCAAACATGAGGCTGCATTGGTAATATGGTCACACGTAACTGTGAATAAGCCCATTTTACCTACCTCATCATTAGGCTCTCAAATCATGTCATGAAAGATTGATGTAGCCAATCAAGTCGGGATTTTCTCTGTCTGATGAGAATGCCGTGTGTCATATAATATGCTTTAAACTATTGCATATTTGGCAAGTCTTTACCACCCACATATCCATGAACTCATCAGATGTCTTTGCATGTTTACAATTGGCTTCTGTTTCCTCGGTGTACTGACAGCAGATGTGCACAGGCCTGGCTCTATGAGCTTGGGAAAGACGTGAGTGCACTTAACGTCTACACAGACTTTTTGTGGCATCTGCTTTAAGAAGGGAATTGTTTCCAACTGTATGCCTGTTCCCTCTGCTACCTATATCCTGGCTTGAACTGTAGAATTCCTTACTTTTAGAAACATCTAAGGATTTCTAGAAAAGGTAGAGTGCCTCAGAGCCCTGCTGTTATGTCACATGTGTTTCTGAATGGACTGTGCCACCAGATCATATTTCACTCTTGATATTACATTAATAACAGAGTCTGCCTAGGACTGTGTCTACTCTGCTAGAAACGGATACGCCAACTCACCCACTGCCCCACTGTGTTACACAATAGCAGCACCATCTATATGGGTACCACCTGAAAAGCCAGTATTGCATGGTGAACATAAGTTGTGCTTGAAACCCATATATAGGTTCCCAGCTCACATGTGAATGCTCTGCACCATCAGATACATTTGTTTCAATTTATGGTTTTATAATTTTGTACTCACATACGGCATAACTGAATAGCTTCTAGACATGAGGGAGGGGAGTTGGGAGAGGAGGAAGGACCAAACATTTAGAACAAATAGGGTTTTAAATGTTTTCTGAAGGAAACACGGTTATTGGAGTTCTACAGTCTCCTGCAACTGAGAGGTATCTGTTTCCTCTTGATTTGTAATTGCATTTGGGCCAACGGAGAAGGCTGTTGGAGGAACACAAGGGTCTGGCTGTGTATATTTTTGTATTTTTTTTTGTAGGGAAAGGAGACTTAAGCAATTTATGAACCTGAAGGTAAGGCGGAAGGTTTTGAAAATGATTGTATCTTTGACTGGAAGCTAATGGAGCTGTTGGTGGGGGTTTGTTGTGCATTGGGTAATTTTCGGTCAGACTCTGCCGTACAATGTTTTTTTTTAGTCTGTTTATTTAGTAGGCTGGTAAGCCGCAGCGTAGGTAGTTGCAGTTGTCCAGTGAAGATTTAATGAGAGATCCTATCGGACCCATGTGATGAGTTTTTGGAACAACATTTAGCATCTTTTTGAGCATTTTAAGTGGGTGAAAAATTGATTAAACCACTGCTCCAGTTTGTTAGCTAAAGCTGAGTATGGTGTCCAGGAAGGTGAATACAATTCTCACACAACGTTTGATGGATACTGTGAGCCCAAAGAAGGTAGGGCAGGACAGGCACATGGTTTCAATCTGCTTCATGAGATATGGCTGACCTACAGCTAGGATTTAATTCTTAGAGCCGTTGATTTGCAGACTGTTTTGTCAAATTCATTTTGCAATGGTTTTAAGGCCCTTTGAAGAGTGCTCATGTTCAAGGTGTCTGTGACTCCCAGGTACAGTTGAGAACCATTGGTATTGTAGTGGAACTGGAGCTGGAAGAAATATATGAGATCCAGGAGGATATTGAGGTAAGTGTTGAAGAAATGGGAGACACTAGGGAACCCTGGGGACTCTACATTTCACTGGACTTACAGAGGAGATGAGCTTTTCTATTTTGAAAACCTAATATTGGTCCTTGAGGAGGGATGTAAACTAGAGGTCACCACCTGTGAAAGCGAGCAGAGAACAGAAGACGGACTGACAATTCCTGGAAAACGCTGCGCTGGTCCCCAGAAGGTAAGCGGACTGCAGCATTGAGGTAACTGGCAGGGACAGTGGCTGGTAACTGAGGCGGAGGCAGAGAAGGCCCCCCTCCCCTTTAGCACGACGGAGCGAGTGCAGCCCTGGAGATACTAGCGGGCGCCTGGGGGAGTTGAAGGCCCGGAGGAACCAGGGTAGAGCGTCAGCAATGCGGAATTGAGACCGCGCTGCAGAGAGTCCCGAATATACCAGAGGCTAGAAGAGCCGGGGGGCTTTATAGGAGAGTGCCCCGACGGGGATCCTAGAAGCGCGCCCAGGGCCCCAGTGGTGAAGACCAGTAGCAAGAGGCCGGAGAGGCAGGGGGCCTTCCTGCAGGTCGGAAGCAGGAAGCAATTCATACATCGAGACCTGAGGAGGACAGGCGATTAGCAGCACCATGGAGGAGGCATAAAATAGCGGAGTGGGTCCAGCAGTGCTGATGAAGTCGCAGAGCGGGGCCCAGTGCTCACCGATACCAGTGACCAATATACAAAACAGAGGAGAGACCCCCCAGGGGTACATGGCCCCAGGGATCACACCAGTAGAAAACAGAGCCCTGACTTGCGTGTGCCTGACCCTAAGATGGCCGCCTTTGGGGACATCTGACACACCAATTTTCTAATAATGGCCACCATGATTGGACCCCTTTCCAAAGCACTCCTTCTCCCCTTGTTGGGGAGGGATCCAGCATTTATGACTTGGAGTCTCAGAGACCCCTCTGAGAGAGTCCACCGCGACAAGGGAGTCGCACGCATCAGAGGTCTGTTTTTTTTTATCCCGTTACTGCTGGGAGCACAACACCGTACACTGTGACCGGCGTGCTCGATTGAACTTTTGACTATGCCCCCCCCTAGGCAGAAACTATAACCTTTCTGTATGTACTGCGGTGCCCGAGCAACCTTTGGCCGATGACCGGTGGAGCTATCCCACTCTGGTTTACCCCTCGTCCGTCACCTACCGAGCCAGTCGTTGGACACTGTTTTCCCTCGTCTCCCCGTTGTGCTTCCTAAACCCTCCCCCTCTTCTTCCCTCCATTATTCTCTATTTACCTCCCCTATTCCTTCCCTCTCTCCCCTAAACTTCTCTCCCCTTGCCTAGTTTTTTTCCTCCTGTTTGTGCTGTGCGTTTGTGAAACTGTAACTGTAACTACTCTCCAGTAACTGATGTAACTTTGTAACCATGTTCTGAAACAATGTTTCTTCCTCATGTAAAGCGCTCTGATACCTCCGGGTCTAGCCAGCGCTATATAAAGCTCAATAAATAAATAAATAAAGGATGCAGTGTTCAGAGACATGGGCTTCAGATTGCTGCAGATGTTGTAAAAGGGTGTTGTGATGTGATGGCAGCAGACATGGAAGGATGAGCATCTACAGCAATTCTTTGTCAGATACTTAAGGCAACATATTTGGATCAAAACCCTGACTAGAGGAAATTAAAGATTTTATTGGAATCAAGGTGGATCTGGAGTTGATAGGTAACAACATTTTCCAGAAAAGGCCTTCAAAGGGTCGATAGTTGTTGTGGTAAGCTGTATTATAAAGGTGTAATTTGCAGGAGGGAGGCAAGACTAGGCACTTTTTAAGTGGGTGCTAACTTATGTTTATGAAGGCAGTCTAGGTGGGGTGGATGCAGGAGACTTGGTAAGCAGCTGTATCATGTGGGAAAGGGTCACCCATCATTGCTCAGTTTGAAGCTTTGGAATAGAGTTGCAATTTGATCACTGTAGGTGTTGGAGAAATGGTAAAGCCGAGCTGTATCCCCCATGGGTTAAGATTCTAATGGGCTGAACAAGGAGTTGACTATGTTGCTGATTTTTTTGGACCTTCCTAATGAAGATGAAGCCTAAGGAATTGTAGAGTTCTTGCATGATTGGTATGATGGCTATGGTGCAATAGAGGTTAACAACTTTCTTAACAGCCATGAAAAGGTTTTGAGGGCAGTTGATTGCATTCTGTATTTGTATAAAATGAATGTTTTTTAGCTATGAAGATGGTGATATGGTAAGTGATTCTGACTTGATTGAGAAGGGATTCTGCTCTAGGTGATTGTAGTTTATGGACGTTTCAGTGCTTCTGAGTCCCAGAAGGTGTTTGTAGCTGTTTTACATCCTTTTTTGGAGGGAGGGGGGAAAGGAAATAAACTGTAAGGGAAATTGCAGAGTGTATGGAGTGTATGGAGTCCCGAAGGTGGGTCCTACTGGTACTGATTGTAGTGAGTCATTTTCTCCAGAATAGATTTAAATTAACTGGATATGAGGTTGTCCTTGGAGAAGAAGTAGTTTGTGAGTGGCTGAGTAGACAAGGGGGGTGACTATACTGAAGCAGATGGTGTTATGATCAGACTAGATGTAAGGGGCAATATTGGAGATCTGTGGAGAGCAATGGTGTTGATAGTTGATACAATGCACATAGACAAGGAGTGGGTGTGGTGGTAGCAACTTGAACCCAAGGCTATGAAATGTGTCAAAGAACTATTTGGAGGATGCAAAACTTAGGTCTTCCAGAGGAAATTTTAATTACCTATGGGTACTACAAGACTAGATGATAGCTAACACTTTAGATCCCTAATGAAGCCAGGCAAGTTGGCATGACAGATTGAGTGACAGTGCAGACAGCGTGGGTGGGAGGTCAAGGGAAGCAGACATTTTTATGAGTCTACCACTTTCACCGGAAAAAGTAGTAGAGAAAGGAAAGCATGGGAACGTCTCTTCTGATGGCCACAGGATGCTCCTGTTTTAGGATTTCTTGGTGGGGATGCTTCAAAAGAGGTTTTACTTTCACTCTGTGACAGAGTTTCTCTGCTCCCAGAGAGTGGCGTTTAGAGGGGGGTCACCCTTTTTGACTGTTCTTTCAATGGACGGACCAAGCATATGTAACCAAATCTCAGGAAGGGGTGAAGGTGAATGGTTAGACTAGATATGTAGTCCTGGGAAGATACAAAAAGCTTAGCCACACCAACACCAGGGGATGCATGCGCAGGGCACATGGTGTGGCCCCTTGTCTGCATGCACCCCCACTTCTTGCAGGGCATAGACTTGACAGTCCATGACCTGCAGGTACCTGCAATAGCGTTCCTTTTGCGGTGCCTGTTATGGCTCTCCTATGAGCCTTTAAAAGGCAGCACCATGGGCCAGCTGCCACAGGACTGCCCAACCTAGATTCCTGTCGGAAACCGTCAGGCGGTCTATTTATGGCTTTGGCTGTATGGGAGTTGGGCGCTGGCATGGCTGTCGGCTCCTGCACCATCACATTCTTAATAAGGCCCTAAATTCTTGGAAACAGGGAGAAATCAGAGTAATGCACGTACAGGGCCAAACATAAAAAGGCTTTTTGTATTCGCAAAAGGTCCAATTCAATCAGGCTATTTTTGACCTCAAAAAATGTATTTGGGTAAGCAACCTACCCAAACAAGTCACAGAATTGCAATTTGTGTTTGTGACTACATGCTAAGTGGGTATTTGAAAGGGGCATGTTTAAAGCATTCCTTCCAAATATCAATTTGGATTGGCATGTATTAATGTTTTGTGACCGAAATCTCATCACATAACATAAATGTTTTACCAAGTACACAAATGTAGTGGTAACCTATTCACAAATGGGAAGGAGTCCCCAAGGCATTTCTTCCAATTAGTGACTGTTGAAAAAAACAATTTTACGCGATGGAAGTAGTTCCATAGTCCCCTGTATAGTCTTAAGAATATATGTCATATTTTTGAGTAAAAAAGAAAAAATGCATACCATTTTAATTCACGGGAAACAGGTTGCTACTTTTTTGTTTTAATGCTTTATTTCAAAGCAATTGGAGGGATGGTTATTTTCTGACTGCAGAAGGCCACATCTCTGTGTTTGCTGTGAACCATAGTGGGTCTCTATTTGCGACCTATCCCATTATTATTCATGACATTTGGCAAATTGCTTTCCAATACGATTGAATATTTTGCAAACTAAGCTATTGTACATAGGTTGGTTCACAAAATGGCACACTGGTGGCAAAAATACTAGTTGCTGATTGCAACTGGCATTTTACAACCAGGCTTCGTATATCTGGCCCTTAGTGAATTCTATTCATTTAAAGGAACGCAGTATTGGTAATCTATATTGAACACAAAATTAAATTTAGGTTACATTATCTCAAGGCTGTTGTACTCTACTGCACTCACAAATACAGAAAGTTAGTGCCAAACAAGAGTAGTACATACTATTTTCTATATGTTTCTTATCATTCTTTGTAACTCTGTTAATATTGGTACAAATGATCAGGGAGGTCTGAAATTTATAGGGAGAAGAGCAAGAGAGCAAGCAAGCACCCTTGTTTTAATCTGTTTATGGTGGGGATAGCTTGTGAGAAGCCCCTATCCCTATCCAATAAATCTCTACACCAAACTGACTCTAAAAAGGGACCCTGCATACTCAAATTTAAAAGCTTACTTCACGGGAAAGAACGGTCTACTTTATCAAATGCTGAGGAGAATTCGATTCAAGCCATGTACACTATTCCCTATCTAACTTTGAAACATTTTGCATTTATCACCTGAAGGGCAGTCATGTTATCAATCGTTTCCTACTTAATTCTGAACCCAGTTAGCTCCATAGGTAATATTTTATGGACTTTTGCCCATTCACTAATCTGGGTCAATAAGCGTTTAGCAAAGACCTTACCCACAGCATCAAGAACAGCGATCTGGCGATAATTTTGTGGTAGTTTATGGTTTACATTCTTTAAAGATTGGAACTATGATACTCCCCTTCTGTGACAGAAGAACCATTTTTATTTCATAAAAACATTTTAGAAACTGGGCTATGAATTTTACTGCAAAGAGAACCATTTTGTTTTATAGTAATTGACATTTCATTGGAGCCCATTTCCACCCAAGTACGCATTTCCCTAATTACAAGTCCCATCTCTTTTTCAAGGCATGGTCCATGCGGAGCAAGATCTTCCTTTACTATAACATGCTTTATGGTACCTTCATTTGCTGCACAGAGCCCCTAAATAAGACTGACCCACTTGAGTTCTTCTTTAGCAACAGGGACAGATTTAGCTCTTGCTCCACAACCTTCCACCACAAGAGTCCAAAAAATCCATGTCTGGCTTTTTAATGCTGTTTCCCTAAGTTTTATCCAAAATTTATCTTCCTCCTCTTTTCTTAAGCGGACCTTCAGATGACTCCTCCTCCATTTTAGTGACAACACTATAGTGTATCTTATAGGGGTGTAATACAGATATTATTCCCTAACCAGAGCTTTTATTTCTCGATTTAATCAGAGAAGGGAACGGGGGATCCCTTTCAAACTTTCTTTTGGGTTCACTTGTTTTACAGCTTTAACTTGCTGCTGCTTAAGTGTGTTTAAACCTTCTATTTCGCTTCCTTCTCAGTCGGAGAGCTTGTGTAGAGAAGCCTCTAAGGTACCTATGAGGCCTAAAATCACCCTGTAGTCATAAAAACATATCCCTGTTTTCTTATTAAACCTAACAGACTGACCACCCAACATTCAAGAAGAAATGGGAGAAGTATTACAATTTACAAGAAGAGTTATAAGCATATGATCACTAAGAAGGGAATCAAAGAACCTTTAACTCACCCAATAAAAAGAAGGAAGCACAGTCTACCACCTCATAGACCAAAATGGACACTCCCCTTGGAGCTATATGTGTATAGGCTGCCAGAGTGTCGTAAGTTAACATCCCATTAACTATAACACCATCCACATTACTGAGCCCAGCCGCTAAGATCTTTCCTCTCTTATTAGTCCTTATTTTTTGTGGAAAAAGAGCTTACGCATGGCTTCCTCTTTTTCTTTCTCCATTAATTGATCTAATGCAGAATTAGATATTTTACAAATCAGATCCAGAACCAGACTTATCATATACCTTGTTCATATGAGAAAAAAATCACCTATAGGAACATCATAAGCAGCTTCCAGAGGAATATAAGCATTGATCAACATTAACAGGGTCATTCTCTGATCTCCATCAAGGTTAAAAAAAGTTACTGATGAAAATAACGTACTCTGATCTTTATAACATTCATATAGCCATTGAATCTTATTAGACAGTAAACATGCCACCCCCTCCTTTGCCTGTCCCCTCCTTGAAGGTGTTGCTTTGCCATCTAAAATGATAAAAACCATCCTAAATCAGTTTACCGACACACCAGGTCTCCTGGAGACAGACCACATCCGCCTCTATGGAACTCAAATAATACAACTTCTCCCTACTGTTCTTTATTTCTGTTGTATTCTAGGATATGATTTTTAACTCATTGCTAATAGGAGTCGAGTTGCAGGTGGTTAGTCTGGGAGACACTAGATAATGCACTGAGTAACCAATTCCATTTGAGATTCTCATCTTTAAAATTTCCCTGTGAGAGAAGAGTTTGGGAGTCTCTAATTGACATGTTTGCCATATTTATCTAAATGGATTTTATCTCTTTTACATCAATTGGTAAACCCTTAGTGAAAGGTAAATATTGTTATGGCGAGGACCTTCTATCCACAGCTCATTATCCATCCTCTTCTAAACTTGTGAAAAACATCAATCCCCCTACTTCGGACAATTGTATTATCAAATTTGCTGTAATTTTAGAATAAAAAGTTACCCTAGATTTAAAACAGAGTCAGAAAGGTTAAAACCTATATTTCGGTGTGACCGTCCATGGGCATTCGGAAACATCCAGTTTACAATTGCAGCTTGTGCGGCGGGCAGAAAAGGCCAGCAGCACAAGCTACAACTGTAAAATGTATGTTTTTAAACATCCCTGCACCGTGGGGGGTGCCTGCCACAAAGTGCAGGGATGTTTAGGGGGGCACCATAGGTGCTCCCCAGCCCCAATTGCAGAGGGCCGGGGGGAAGAGAGCCCTGGCAGGGGCCCCCAAAGTCACTTTCCGCCTGTCTTTAAATGGCAGACAGACCGCCATGAAAGGGCAAGCGACATCGTAATCCCAATGACGGAGTCGAAGTTGGCTCCACTGTCATTATGGGATTAGCATTCTGACCACTGCACCGACAGGCTCTTTGAGCCCATTGGAAGCAGAGCAGAATCCCCACATGGGTTTCCATTCGACCGCATTTATTGTAATATGGCGCTCTGTGTGAAACCAAAGGTGTCAGACAGAAAGCCTCCGACTAGCTGTCGGATGACTTTTTGCACCTCATTGAAATTGTGCCTAATGCAATTTTCTCCGGGGTATTACAAGATTTCCAAAGTTTTCCAAGAATTCCAAAGTTGGGTTTAGACAACAACAGCAATAATATAGACAGCCTCCATTGTCCAAAACCGACCTTCACAGCCTCGTAAGGGACCATATTCCATACTACACACCCCAGCTGGCTTTTTCAAACCACGGGGAAAGGGAAAGCTCCTGAAGTCTAAAAGACAAGGCTTGCCAGCTCCTAACAGTGACAATATGAACGGATCCAAGTGAGCGGTGGAGTGGTTGAGACGACCACACAGCCTCTACAGTATCTGCACAGCAGAGGTGGTAGAAAGAACTACTCATATGGGGGTCGAGAGAGACAAGGCTGGGAGCACTCCCAACTCCACAAGCTGTACCCAGACCTAGCTGGGCCACCTCTGTCAAACGGGGCTCTACCTGTAAAACCACCCATGCAACAGGAACTAACCTGCTGCTTCCTCACCTGCTATTCTCCCCTTTATCTGCCTGCTCTCATTGGGTAGACTGTAAAATGCTGTCTGTGACGACAGTAGAAGCCTGTTTTTTAAGGAGGGGCACTGAGGTGCTGGATTCAGTGGGATTTAGCTGTGCCTGGCTAAGGAAAGGGGGTCAAGTATCCCCCTTAGGGTGCTGGTCTATTAAAAATAATTATACCACCTTTGAAGTTCCACTGCACCAGCCACGCCTCACCGTACTCTGCTATCAATGTCAGCATCCACCATTTGTATTTTGGTACTCCAGCCCTCCTGCCGCTTCACCACTGCATTGCTGCGCATCTGCGCAGGCTCTACTCAGCTCAACTCCCCACACTCCACATTCAGCCCCAAAGTGCAGAGAGTGTGGCCATGCCAATTATAATTACGGGCGGGCAGGGATTGGTTTCTCCCCCGGGCCTTTGCCCTCCCACATGACAGCCTCAGCTTCGTTGCTTTGTTGCAGCATCTGTGGCGTGTGACCTCACTTCCGTTCATAAACTCCCTCACTTTTGCTCGTACTCCTCAGACCTCTCAGTCCTCAGGACAACAAAAGATTATACACTCTCTCACCCATCCACCAAAGAGTGATATCCTGATAAGAGCTTGTTTTTGAGCAAATCATTAACAAATCAGCCTGTTTCTACAAACCAAAGCCCCCGGACTCTTGCACTAAAATGTGTATGGTAAAATAGGAGGTTTAAATGCAGCTTTTCTTAGGACAGAAGCCTTATTATTGCACCTAAAATAGAGAGGCATGACGCTGATCAAGTAGTGAATTAAACTGTGTTTTTGGATAAAAAATTGAGTCTTGCATTGGCAGTGCAAAGAAACTCTGTCAAACTTTGTACAATGAACCTCTCAAAATAGACCAAGGGCCTAATTACAATGTCAGTCGTAGTTGCCTCCGACCGACATTGTTTCATGAAAGGAACCGATGACTATAATTCCGCAATACAAGCTCCCATTGAAAAATGTATGTTTTTAAATATCCCTGCACCGTGTGGCAAGCACCATAATGTGCCTGCCACACGGTGCAGCGGGCTGAAACTGCCCGCAATACAAGCTCCCATTGAAAAATGTATGTTTTTAAATATCCCTGCACTGTGGTGCAGGCACCATAAGGTGCAGGGATATTTAAAAACATACATTTTTCAATGGGAGCTTGTATTGCGGGCAGTTTCAGCCCGCCGCAGAAGCTCCCATTGAATTATGGTGCCTGCCACACGGTATGTAGGGGGGCTCCAAAGGGAATGGCCAACATGGATTGGCTGTTGGAACCGACATCATAATCCTGACGGTGGAAACGATGGTCCTTAAGGGATTATGAAGGCTTTCTGACTGGCCGACGTCTGCATCGCATCTCCCGGCCGGTTTAAACTCAGACCGCCGTCATTATAATATGGTGGTCAAACTTTAAATCTACCATGTCGGTTGAAAGCCTCCACCAAGCATTGTAATCAGGCCCTAAATATACATTATCAAAGTACAGATTGCCCAAATGTACTCGTTTTGTTTGGGTAATGCTTACTTTTAATAACAATTAGAAGGGTAACATAGCATTGAAAATAACATTGTTTTTTGATAGTCACATGTGGGCTTAACTATGCTGCTTTGCACTGGGTCACATTCTGCTGTAAACTACGGTTTCACATTGCATTAGAGTGTTTAGCTTCCATGGTCTGTTTAACACTGCTATACAGAGCAGAGCTGATCAAAAATATTAACACACTCAATGAAACACAGGTCCCCACAAGGTAAATTTTAAAAACTTGTATAACTTGACACACATTTGTAAAGTGCCTTATGAGGACTGGGGTTCAGGACCCCACAGGGCAGTCAAGACCCCGTAGAATAAGTGTGTTATCACACCCAAGTCCCCACAAGCATAGTAACACAAATCACACAGACACACTCACGCATGCACTCGCATGGACACACACACATACACACACACATTTGCACTTATTCATGTCCCTTTTTGTAGATAAGTTAAGCACTCAGGGTAAACTTGAGTAATTCAGTGCACAAAGCATTGTTTGTTTTTCAAAACTCCTTTGGTGGAAATTTCCTAAGAGAAGTTGCATGTTACGCTGACACCCCGTCCTATTTAGTGACGCAGAGTTTGTGGAAACTAACCCATAAAGTTTGCTATTTTCGATTGAGGGTGATAGAGTGTTGATAGAAGTGTAAGCATGCCTAAACTGTCTGTATTTAAAAATGTACGTTGCATGTGTTTTTTCAAAACAAGGTACAAGAAATAAAAAAAATTGTATTTTTGGTAGATTTTTGTCTGTGCGGTATGTAGCGTAAGATCATAGAGGTGAAGTCTGAGCACATTAAAACTATGCCAGATTGATTACACTGCAAACTCTAGTGCCTCTGAAATGCTTTTCCAGGGTTGTATATACTGCGGACTCTTATCTTGTACTTTAGTATTTATGTGTTTATTGAGAATTAACTTTTCTATTTTTAGCATTGCATGTCTTCAAGGTCAAGCGGTTGGTGCAACAGATTGGATAAACCTTGTGTGAATCACATACAGATAGATAGATGGCTTGATGGTGCTTGAGGTATGATTTGCCTTGGAAATTACACAGGCCCCCTACCTTATTCCAAGGGGCCCCTGGGATCGTGAACTTTCTCTCCAGCTGGTTAAATTTAATAAGTTTTGTCATCACAGAATTTGAATTAGCAACAAATGTGTAATAATATTCACAGTTGTCCCAAGCAAGGGTCCCCAAAATATGTCTTGTCCAGGCCACCAAAATCCTTAAGATGACACTGGCATTCATGCACACATGACTAAACATGCAGTAACAATACTGTTTAAATTCGAATAATGACAGCATTTACATATAACTACTATACTTGCATCAGAGTGTCTGGGTCTTTGTAAGAAAGTGATTTTTTGTAAAGCAACCATCGTTTTTTAAAAATAGAGTGAGACTTATGTAATAGGAGAGAGAGGGAAGGCTACTCTTGAGCGAGCGAGAAGAAGCCTCATGGACAGAGATGGAGAGTCAGGAAGCAGAGAATGGAGACTCTCAACAGAAAGGGGGGCTGTTAAGGGAGTACAGATGGGGGGACCGAGAAAGCACAGCGAATGGGATTCTGGACTAAGGTGGGGGATCTAGAAGGAAAGTGAGCCTCTAGGAGCACAGAGAGGGGGACTCTAGCAGTGAAGGAGACCAGGACATAGAAGGAGACTTAAAGAGCACAGACGGAGAGTGCAGCTGGGATGAGGGGACTGTGATGAAGACTCTGGTGCAGAGTTAGATTAATGGAGCTTAAAGAGGGAAACATGAGGCACAAATTGAGACCCATGCTGGAACTGGAAGCACTTCACACTAGGAACCCATGAATTGGGGGTCAAGTTGTGGCAACAAAAATGTGTGAAGTCAGGAAGGGCTGGATTCTTGAAAACCAATACGACAGCAGTAAAACTCTGCCACAAAGAATTTGGCAACAAGGATAATTGTGACTGTAAATCTTTTCTCGCTTAATAGAATACAAAGGCTGCATTTTAAAATATCCTATGGGGTTAAGTCAACTGCTGAAGAAAGCTTTGTGTGCCCAGAAAACCTTAGGTGATAGTAATAATAGTAAGGTAACAGTGCTGGTTAATACACTTGTTGGAGAGATCTGTGTTTTGTCAAGTCACAGTTTTGACTCATAAAGTGGCATTCATGGTTAACGAGTCTCCTGCAAAGCACATTGGGCCACATATACGAAACCATTTTGCATTCACAAACAGTGTGAATCGCTAAATTCGACCATTTGCGAATGCAAAATTGCCATTCAAGATGTATGAAATCTTTGTAGTCGCAATTTTAGATAATCGCAATTTTTGGTGATTACCGCAAATGCAAATAGGGAATTGCACTTTGCAATTCTACAAACAAATGTAGAAAGCATTTTCTAATTGCAAACTGTGCATTTAGGAAATGCTATTACCATTGACTGCAAGTCAAAGGTAACCATGTGGAAAATGCATTTTTGTGCATTTTTCAAAGTGCTAAGTAGTGCACACATGCCCTTACTCTACATGTGCACATTTTTTGGGGTGGTTCTTCAGGGGGATCTTAGGTCCCTAGGCACCCTTGGTATTGCATTGTCTAATTTACGATTACTAATTAGGTAATCGCAAATCAGCTACTTCAAAACCTTTAGGGCCTTAGGAACGAGTGGGGTAGTATTACCCAATAGCGATTGTGAATCTTTAGGAATCACTATTAGGTAATCGCTATTTCCTTGCATTCCTTAAATAGCGACTACCTACAATTTGCTATTTAAGGAATGCAAAATAGATTTTTAATACATGTGGCCCATTGTGTAACATGTAGATGACAAGAAGGCCAACTGGTTTTCCACAGAACTTCGGGAATCCAGACAAACCTGCAGACGCCTCGAAAAATCTATGGAGGAACTGCAAAACCCCAGCGAACCTCGACAACTGCAAAACAGACACCACTGCCTACCACAAACTCATCAGACATTCAAGGAAGAAAGCACTCTAGGACAGAATCTCCGTCCACGCACACAACAGCAAGGAACTCTTCGGCATCATCAAAGAGTTCTCCCAAGCCAACATTGAGTCCACTGACATCCCACACTTCCAGGACCTGTGCGACAAACTCAGCACCTTCTTCCATCACAAAATCAAGACCATCTACGACAACTTCAACAACAACAACCTCCACCAGGCACCCACTCCCCCCAACTCCTGAGCCACACAGCCAACGCTGGACAGCTGGACCGCCCTCAGCATTGATGAGACCCTAAAGACCATAAGGACCACCAACTCTGGGACCCCCGCGGATCCCTGCCCCACCACATCTACCACAGAGCCGCAGACATCAGTGCCCACGAGCTACAAAGACTCATCAACCGATCCTTCAAGACCGCCTCATTCCCCGATGACTGGAAACACGCTGAGATCAACCCTCTCCTAAAGAAACCATCAGCGGACCCCACCGACCTCAAGAATTACAGACCGATCTCCCTACTTCCCTACCTGGCGAAAGTCATTGAAAAAGCTGTCAAAAGCCAACTCGCCTCCTTCATCGACAAGAACAACATCCTCGACTCCACCCAATTAGGCTTCAGGAAGAACCACATAAATTGCCCCCATCTCCGTGACAGACAACATCCGCTCCTTCCTCAACAGAGGTGAGACTGTGGCCCTCATCCTCCTGGACCTCTCTGCGGCCTTCGGTACAGTTTCACACCGCACCCTAGCCCGCAGAATCCACATTGCAGGAATCCGGAACAAAGACCTCATCTGGATTTGCTCATTCCTCTTCGGCAGAACGCAGCGTGTCAGACTACCTCCCTTCATCTCGGAGCCCATGCCAAACACCTACGGGGTCCCCCAAGGATCCTCCATCAGCCCTACTCTGTTCAACGTCTACATTCCCCTCTCGCCTCCATCGTAAGATCACACGGACTCAACATCGTATCATACACAGACAACATGCAACTCATCCTCTCACTATCCAACGAACCCAACATCTCGAAACGCAACTTTCAAGAAGGAATGGAAGCAGTCGCCGGGTGGATGAAGAACAGCTGCCTACAACTGAACACAGACAAAACCAAGGTACTCATAATAGGCCCACATCCCAATGCCTGGAAGGACACCCGGTGGCCCCCAGCCCTCTGGAACCCACCCCAAACCACGCTCACAACCTCGGAATCATCCTGGAATCCGAACTCAAAATGAACTGCCAGTTCAACGCCGTCACCTCTTCCTGTTTTCACACCCTCTGTGCCCTACGAATATCTTTCAACTGGATCCCCCTTGAACACAGAAAAACCGTCACCCACGCCCTCATCAGCAGCAGACTGGACTACGACAATGCACTTTATGCCGGGATCAACAAGAACCTCACCCACAAACTGCAGAACATCCAGAACGCAGCAGCCAGACTAGTCCTCAACCTATTGCACCATTGCCACATCACCCAACACCTGCGGACTCTACATTGGCTCCCCGTTGAGAAGAGAATCACCTTCAAACTTCTCACCCACGCCTACAAAGCCCTCCACAACACTGGCCCTACCTACATGAATCACCGCCTCTGATTCCACGCACCCCAAACATCCCTCCACTCAGCCCAGCTCTCCCTCGCCACAGTATCATGCATCAAGAAGACCAGAACAGGATGTCGTTCCTTCTCCTTCCTCACGGCAAAGGCATGGAACACCCTCCCTCTTCACATCCACTAGAAACCTACTCTCTCCAGGTTCCTGAAGGGCCTCAAGACCTGGCTCTTCGACGAATCACCATGAGCGCCTGGCACCGCACGTACCCTTAAAGGCCAGGAAAGACCTCCGACCCACTTGGCCTCCATCGACACTCCGGGAGTACCTAGGAGCTGTGTGCCTGCTCCCCCCCCCTACTCCCAGTGCCTTGAGACCCTTCCAGGTGAGTAGTTGCACTTACCAAACCTTTGATTGATTGATAATTATGTTATGTAGATAGGTAAGTGGGTCACTGCTTTTCACAGAGATCTTTGTATTACTTGCACTTCACAAACTACAATCCTTCTAAATAATGCACGCTGACGTGTGAGCAGAGATCAAGGACTTGCATGTAGACTGCACGGCATGGGTTTAGAATCCTTTTGTTTTTTGTCAATTTACTGTTATGAGGCTTCTAAAAATGGTGTATTTGGGTAGTTATAAAGCCTTATTAGTACAGACAACCTGTAATATTTCAAATAATACTTTCCAGTCTTAGGAAGATTTAAAGATGAGGTTTAATCTCCAAGAAAAGGTCCCATCCATACAGGTTACACCATAAACAGCTGTCCAGCTCCAACTGCTTCTTCTTCTGCTATGACATATACACATTCCATTTCAGACTAAGGCAAACCATAGATACAGTAGATATGACAGACAATCCCAACCATAGAAAAGATGCAGTAGCAATGAGTATAACAGGACACTACACCATCTCCCTTCTCCAACAAATTAAATACAAGAGCATATTTACACTACACTTTATCTTTAAGATAATAAGGTCTCTTCACCAATCTTGAAGACTGACGTGTAGAACAATCATTTGTTTGAGAATTTTTTGTTATTGACTTGCTGACCTTTTTTTTACAACAACCACTCTATTAAGATTCCACACGCGGTGGTCATCTGTTTTAACCGCATTCTTGAAAACTTTGATGACCACCATTGGATCAAAATATTTTGAGCTACCACTCCTCACAAGAGAAGGATGCTTAACTACAACCACATCACCAACATTCACCTCTACCTTCTTGACTGAATTCTTTTTGTCAAAATATTTTTTTCTTGACAAGGCTTTTTCATTTTCCCTTAGAACAAGTTGCTTTTCATCATATACTCGTTCTTTTCCTTTATTAAAACAATAATTATTCACCCAAAATGGTTCCAAATGTGTATTCGGAACCCTACCAAGAAATAGGAGAAACAGAGATTTCCCTGTAGTGGAATGAGGTGTCAATCCATAATCCTCTATTTTTTTAAGTACCTCTTCTTTCCATCCAAGGGATAGTGACTTAGCTAATGTAATAGTTTCTTTCAAAACCCTGTTGAGTCTCTCTACCATCCCATTTGCCTCGGGATGATAGAGAGAACATGTTTTATGAATGATTCCACTAGATGACAAATATTGTTCCATTTCCTTAGAAACTAATTGGACACCATTGTCCGTCAAAATACTCTTAGGAAATCCTTCCCTTGCAAACAATTGTTTCAGACATTTGATAACATTGATAGAATCCACAGTGGACAAAAAAAACACCTCTGGCCAGCGAGAATACATGTCTACAATGACTAACGAATATACCTGCGAACCATTACTATATACGGGACCTAGAATATCTAAAGTGATATCCTCCCAAGGGTGTTTGGGCCTTGTTCGCAAAATCATGGGTTGTACTCTAGTTGTTTTAGATTTGTCACTCAAATTACAAGCAAAACATTCACGTATTTCTCGCTCTACCAACTTGTCCATTCCTGGCCCCCAATAAGATAATCGCAATCTCTCATTTGTCTTAGAGATTCCAGAATGAGCAACATGAACTAATTCTAATAAATCTTTTCTGAGACTCATTGGAGGAACTAATTTTGTACCACGAAATAGAATGTCCTTATCAACAGAAAGTTCATCTTTTACATACCAAAAAGGTCTCGTTCCTTCAGACCCTTTTTTAATACTTGACCAGTTTCCCAACAAAAGAGACACAACCTCTTTAATAGTTGGATCCTGATCCATTTCCTTGCGCCACTTTTCTTCACCTATGTGATCCGCATACAAAGCACATACCCACTCATAACCCAGATCACTATCGTCCACATCATGAGAATCATTTGACACCAACCGTGAAAAGTCATCAGCTATTCTATTGTTAACTCCTGGAATATACTTGATAGAAAAAGAATATTCCTGCAAACTTATGATCCATTTTGTTATGCGACTTGAAATAGCATCCAAACCTTTCTTCTCAAAGATTTCTATTAAAGGTTTATGGTCAGTCCTAACTTCAAAGTCAACTCCCCACAAAAATGTCTTAAGTTTTTTAATTGCCCAAAAAACTGCAAGGGATTCTCGTTCAACAACAGAATATCTTGTCTCAGGGTCCTTCAGACCTCTAGATAGAAACATGATAGTGTTGATTCCTTGTGGACTCTCTTGTTGTAAAACTGCCCCTAAACCCTTTTCGCTAGCATCAGTTGTAAGAATTGATTTGAGATTAGTATCAAAACTTTGTAGAAACAGAGCATCACATAACTTCTTCTTGATACCAGAAAATTCTCTTTCACAAAGATCTGTCCACAGAAAACTAACTCTCTGCTTTAATATACTTCTCATATTGTTAGTTAACTCTGAAAAATGTCTGATGAATTTTCCATAGTACTCTATTAAACCAAAAAAACTCATAAGTTCTTCCTTTGAGGAAGGGGAATGCATACTACGCATAGTAGACAACAAATCATCTTTGGGTTTAACACCACTCCCAGAAATATTGTGTCCGAGATAATCTATAGAATTTGATCGAAACCTACACTTCTCGATTTTAATAGTGAGATTAGCCTCAGACAACTTAGTGAGAACAGATCTGAGGCGGGCATCATGTTCATTATCATTGTCACCAAAAATAAGTATGTCATCCTGATAGATACACACACCAGGCAAACCTTTCAAAACTTTTTCCATTGCCCGTTGAAATACCGAAGAAGCTGATACCAAGCCAAATGGCATTCTTTTGAATCTAAATGTACCAAACGGCGTGATAAATGCAGTCAGATCCCTGCACGACTGCTCTAATTCAATTTGATGATATGCTGAAGTTAAATCAAGGGTACTAAAAACCTTAGCACCACCCAAAAGAACAAGGAGTTCAGCAATATTAGGAAGTGGGTATCTATCCACAACTACACTTTTGTTTAACTGGCGCAAGTCTATGCATAGACGTAAATCTCCGTTAGGTTTGCGCGCAGCGACAACCGGAGCCATCCACTCAGTTCCTTCAACCTCTTCAATAATACCACCATTCTTGAGCTTGATAATTTCTTTTTTCATGTCACTCCTAACCGCTAACGGAACATTCCTAACTTTACAGGCAACTGGAACAGAGTTTTCCTTTAATACTCTTTTATGCTGATAACCTTTCATGCAACCCAAATCTTTTTTTAACACACCTGGGAAATCACACATCAAGTTGTTAACAAATTTCTCATCCTCTACAGATTTCACAGTACATACGTCATCTCTTAACAAAATGGGTGGATTGGAATTGGGATCAAGGTAAACCCCTAGATCTCCTTGATGGATCAAACTAATTCTACTGTCTCCCTTTTTTGAAACATAAATCTTGCCAGATACCAATCTGCCCTTATATTCAATTAATCCTAGAAAATATCCATGCAATGTAATGGGTTCACCCCCATAAGCCAATGGAATTATGTCAGTCTTAGACAAGACAACTTTATGCTTTGATTTCTTATTATAAAAGTCACTTGAAATTATTGTAATTTTCACTCCTGAATCGAATAAAACACGAGTCATTTCTCCATCAACCAAAATTTCATCAGTAGGACACAATTTCTTGTCATTGTGTCTTCCTATTTCTAAAATAATTTGGCCACATTCAAAATCTTTGTGTATATCTTCTGAATACTCTTCTTCAAAAACTTCTACTCTCTTAACCTTTGAATCAAGCTTACTCTTGCACACAAATTCAAAATGGCCCTTCTTTTTGCACCTTAAACATTTATGACTAAGAGCAGGACACTTTTTATCATTAGCAAGATGCCCTATCTTATCACATCTGTAACATTTGAAAGTCTTTGACACATCAGATGAAGAATTACTCATCTTGCTTCTATCTACTTGAATTTTATCCCTTGTTTTAAACTTGACATCACCATTTTGTTCTTTAACTACTTGTACCTTGACTTCTTTAATGTTATCCTTTTTTTATGATAGCAACACACTTTAAAGAATGTTCAATTTTTTTAGCCACAAAGATGACCTCATCGAGAGTAGGCTCATCCCGTAACCATAATTCCTCTCTTACTTTGTCCATGTTGCAACCCAACATGAATTGATCACGCACATGTTCATCTGTCGAATTCTCAAATTTACACGATGAAGCAAGCTTTCTTAAACTCGTTAGAAAATTTTCAACAGTCTCACCCTCATTTTGAACCCTCTTACCAAAATGATACCTCTCTAAAATTGTGCTTATTTTTGGAAGATAATGTTTATCTAACTTAGAAATGCATACTTCGTAATCATTTAGGCCATCTGCTTCAGAGCTTGACATTTCTGGGAGATGATCAAAAACATCTTGTCCTTCTGAACCAAAGCAATGAAGCAAAAGAGATGTTTTGCTTTCGGCACTCAACGAAGCATCGCAAACCCTTGCATATCTCTCGAAGACACTCTTCCATTTTTTCCATTTGATAGGATTTTCACCAGGTTGAGAAAGAAAGGAGCTGCCGTAACATTCTGCATTGCGCCAAACATAAAGTGAACTCCTTAAAATTATGTAATAAATTATAAGAAGATCTTGTGAGGTTCAATGACCACGAAGCAAAAGAATTACTATCTAAACAACAATCTTACTAATTTTAAATATCAATAGAAATATATTCTGATATTACTTTTAGAATGTTAAAGATAAATGGCATGCTGCTATACTGTGAATAATTATCACACAAATATGTGCCTGAGGCAAAATTGCATTAAATAAATGAATGTCCTATGACTCACATGTAAAACATTCACTCACGTGCTGTGCGCTAGTAAGATGCTACCAAATGTCATATAAATTTGAAATATACATTAAAATTTAACTTAAACGTTTTAAATAAAAGTCAAATATGAAATGCAATTCAAACCATAAGGTACACGTTTATCAGCGTGTGTATCGCTGTTGAAAACAGTCCGTGACTGGTTGCTAGGAAACCGGAATCACCACAAGATGGCTTCCAGCGTATGACGTGAAACACACCAGGGCGCGATCCCTGACTGGTTGCTAGGAAACCGGAATTACTACAAGATGGCTTCCAGCGTATGACGTGAAACGCACCAAGGCGTGATGACGACAGACCACAATGTAGTGACGCATCGGAGGAAGAAGAGAATCGAAGATGGAGCGCGGAGGTAAGAGAATTCTCCAGCTGTAATTGTTCTAATCTTCACGATGTTATCCTTTAAACAAGAGCGCGAGGTTCCTTCAACCTTAAACTACTTCAAAATAACGTACGGTTCAACCTACGATTCAATCTCCAGTGCCCACAATGTATAAGTTCAAAATTCCAGACAGCAAGAATTCAAAATTATGTTTCCGGAGAAGTTACGATCATATCGTTTCTCACAAAACTTGAGCGAATGCGAGTATCATGGAAAAGTTTGAAGTCTTAAAACGCGAAGTGTATATTTCCCACTTGTGAATTTGGCATCACTTCCAAATTACGACGCTATGCTGCTCAAATATCTCGCTGTTTGATTTGAAGAGTTGAATCAATGCACGTTTAATGCAGATCTTGAAAATAGGTGAGCCCACATCGATTTGAACTACTCCCTAGTTCATATGTGGCGAAAAGCTCCCAACCCAGAGACAAACAGTGCAGACTTTAATACACTCCAATTAATCCAAAGGAAGGGTTGATATTTATAATGAAAACCTCAGATGCTTAGAAATAAGTTGTTTCTCCATTTAGTCATAACAAAGAGTGAGCCCACATCGAATAAATCCCATGAAATCACCATGGGAATGTGGTGAAACGCTCCCAACCCTTAAAGATATTATGAAAGGAGAAAAGGTGGCAAATTATGTTTCTCACCAAGTTTCTTGATGTAAAGGTGTCAAAATCCTTGCTGTTGGGATCTTCTTGAAGACTGCCGACTACGCCAGTGTAATATTTCAAATAATACTTTCCAGTCTTAGGAAGATTTAAAGATGAGGTTTAATCTCCAAGAAAAGATCCCATCCATACAGGTTACACCATAAACAGCTGTCCAGCTCCAACTGCTTCTTCTTCTGCTATGACATATACACATTCCATTTCAGACTAAGGCAAACCATAGATACAGTAGATATGACAGACAATCCCAACCATAGAGAAGATGCAGTAGCAATGTGTATAACAGGACACTACACAACCCCGGGAACTATTATGTTTTAAATCCCATCTTTGTGTTTCTCCCAGCCGTGCAATCTTAACATAAGCCCTACCACTAAATACGACATGTGACTCCCACACCTGGATGCTCTCATTATCTTATTAATGTCCTGTTTCACTGATTTACAGACTTTATTGTTAATGTATAATATGTGTGTGTGATGAAAAATTAGGAGCAATAATAAAAATCCTGAATAAAAAAAATTCTAAGTGATATTTAAATTGCTATTTCTGTTAATACTCATACAGACTGGCGCATCTGACATTCTTGCGGTGCATGCGTATTGCTTACGTATGAGGGTTGCAAAATGTCAAAACCTTGCCTCTCAATCGTAGTTTCTCCTAAGTGCTTGTGAAGTGATGACGAGCTGTATGCCTTTGTTTACCCATTGCATTGCCATTTAGGTGTTAGGCTGCTGATAGCTTCGTGCCAGGATTATGCTCAAGCAAAAAGGGGGATGTCTCTTTAAATTCAACCTTTGTTTTGGGCCCAGCTGGATGAGATAATAAAAAGCCCCTCCGCAGGCTGAAGGTTGCTGAACTGTATCCCACATGGGACAACCTCAGCATATTTCATTTGGGCCAGCTAGATCCGGCTTCCTAATCAATGACCGATCTGGGATCCGTCTGGTTCCCCCTCCATTCCAGCACTGACAGAGACACTGAAGAGAGAAAGAGAGAGAGAGAGAGAGACAGAGAGAGACTCTCCAGGAGCTCTGAAACAAAGTCTAGTGGAGTGAGTGAGAGGGGATCTCTTGATGGGGAGGGGACAAATGGAGGCAGACACATTGGGGCACAAAGGAAACTCTTGCAGCATAGTGGGACATATTCCTCAATGCGCACAGAAATGCCCGAGGCACAAATGGCGGTGACACCCCAATGGGTCTGTAACACAGCCATGTTTGATACCACATACCTATGTCTTTCCTTGTAGCCCTAAAGGATGCTGCGTGGAACTGCAATAGCCCCTGACACAGATCTCACTTGAGGATTTGAAACTGTAACTTTAAGATTATGTACACCGTTGCATTGGGCATATCAAGTGCACGGTCAAGGCGTGCAGGAACGAGGCGTTCAGGGGCTAGGGCTGTTGTGGGCTATGGCTGAGCCCCACAGCTGAGTCAGGCCCCTGACATCAAAGTCCATATGTTCTTCAACGGGCCTGAGGCCATGAGGGACCAGGATGAGTGTGAATACACAATACTTGCAGTGAATGCCGGCCTTTGTGTTAAGTGCACAAACCACATGGTACATATCTGCACGTGATCTATGTGACTATACAATCTTTGTGGTGAGTGCAGGATCTACTGAATTCAAATCACACGCCGTGAGCATAAACATGCAATGATGAATCTGTCTGTGAGTCTCAACTGTATTCGTTCCACATCAGGCCATGTCACCAGCTCTTATTTACACAAACAATTAAACAAAACAAAATGTACTTACTGCTCGCCTTCATGGCTCCCCATAAGTAAGATACATTATTACGTTTCTGCTGTCACCCTTTAGTGTGTTTGTTGGTCAATAGCTCCGAGCCCTTTTGATTTGTTTAACAAGTGTTACTTACAGCCCTGGGAAGCTGCAGGTCTGTGACCGCAAAAATCTTTGAAAAAAAGATGCAGTCGTTTTAACTATTGTGCGGTTTGCGTATTTTTTCTACTTTTGTTTTCGGTGCAATCTTTTTGTTCTAAGATGTATCAATGAATGAATTAATTGGGTTGTGTAGCTGAATGAGTTTCTTGGCTCTACCACCTTTCAGGCAAATGGACACTGGAAGTTAAATTGTATTTAAACCAGTGCTTAATTTGAGCTGGTGGCTTCAGGTGGCACTTTTGTTTGGAAACCATCACTTTTTTTCCTCTTCAGACTTTGACCTGCAGCAAGAGAGAGAAAAAAACAAAGGCGAAATAAGGAACAAAAGAAAGATAGCAAAAACATGACAAAGGAAATGGGCAGAGATTGAAAAGAGCCCGTGAGAGTGAAATGAAGAGGCAGTGGGGGGTCTGGTGGTGGATTTACAGAGGCATTCGATGGAATCAAGACTACGGAGACTTTGTACTCGGCATACCAGCAATCTGTACCTCTGAGAGCAGGCTTCTGAGCAAAGCCTTGGGCCAGACACTTATTGTTTTACAAATTACGCACAATAACGCTTTTAAAAGGGCGACTGAGGAAGGGGGTGGGGGGCTGTTGATCCTACACTGCCCAATGTGAGTGCCAGGTGCCTGTGCATCAGAGACGTTGTAATGTAGAATTTGATTTTGAGATGAAGGTTAAAGGGAACAGCACATACATTGATAAGGAAAGATTGAGCTTTCTGAAAAAAGTGGCCACATATGGCTAGTAACAGATGCGATCACCTCCCCAGACGGTGGACGTGTATTGTCGGCTTTGCTATGATTGAGGATGGAGACCTGACACTGACGTGAGAAAGTATGGAGACAGGGCTCCTCTTAGAAATTCAATGTGGGCCTTCCTAGGAATAGGCTGCTGATACTGCTGACACTGCAAGTTTAATAGATGGTAGGTGTGAGGGTTGGGACTGCATCTTCTATTGCTCAAGTGAGGAAGGTTCTAGGCATGGCTTATAATTTTGTGTCTGCGATTAGTACTACAGGAAGGCTGAATGACAGCCAGATGCAACATCCTGCACTTCATTCTTAAGTCTGACAATGTTGTGGGTGCTCCAGATTGTAGACAGCCCCAGTGCTCTCTGACCAGAGGAGCATTACTTTACACAAACTCACTAAAACTGACTTAATTTTACATGTTCCCATCCTGATTATTAGAGGAAAAGGGGAACTGCATGTCTACTACAAACATTTACTATCTAACATTCCTGTTCTGCATTTTCCTTCCATTGTAATTTCTAGGATATTGAAACCATATTTATTTGCATTCTATTAACCTGTGGGTGGTGATGGTTCATGTGCATACTAGTGTTCTCATGCCCTACAGATATATTGCAACCCATGCAGATAATGTTGTTTGTTTCTGCTTTTTTTGCATACAGTCTAAAGAAGTCACCAAAATCTTCTTAAAACCCTACATGAATAACTGACTTTGATTTAAATCTTCTGATTGGTGACTTTCCTTTTTACTTTCGAATGACTCACTCCTTACTTTCCATTCTCTGCATGGCCCCTCTCCCTGAACACAGCCTACTCTAGGTCACATGCTTGTTTCCCTTAATCCTTATTTTTGTATCTCTGAATATTGCCCACACATCAATTCAAAGATCACAACCTCTCCTTTAAAAGTCAAACTACTGCAAGCTAATAATAACTAATCCCTTGTAGCATATCTAGGAATACCGCCATCTAATACATGAATTCACATATCCCCCTTTCTCACTAAAATTCACATCTAATACCTATTAATTTAATCAACCATATAGAAACTGGAGTAAATGCATGGCATCGGTTGGTTGAGGATGCAAGGCTACTCTCAATGACCATCAAGAACGAAAAGCACCTCAGCACCTCATCAGGGGCGGTAAATTCGATACAAATGCAATTATAATACAGTACAATATATAACCCAAACTCATTCCATAACACTCAGTAGTTGGACAGTTGAATCTAGTTCATACATGCAGCATAATAATTACCTTTTACTGCTCAACACTCTAATACTCAAATAAGAGAAAAATGATGTGTGTCATATCCATCACGCAGCTCTGTATTATTCCACTATAAATAAATCACCCATCAGAAAATGGACATGAATAGAATAACTGTAGAGATGTGCCACAAGCCACTGGCCAATGGAAGATTTTAACTCAGTTCTCCACTGAAGGTACCAGCAAGCTACACACTCTGAACACTTCTCGTCACCTCACAATGGCAATCAGATACTGGATGGTAATAACAATGTTCATCCTAGCAGATCTTTTCACAATTTTTTCCTTTTAACCTATGCCTGCTCAGGACCATAAACCTCAATCAAAATATCTCAGAACGGACAATCGAGTGCAGTCACAAACTAAGTGGACTATCAATATAAGAAGTACTATGAAGCCTCCAGCTTTCTGAAAGAAATAAACTGAGTGCCTGCAACTCACCCTTGTTCATTCAGCACACGACGAAGTCCTGCGTCCCATAACACGATAACCGGACCTCTGTGGTCATCACGCACCACACGGAAGCACTTCACACACAGGGTCAAAACAAAGCCAGCTCCCATCCACACACCATACACACTGTAGCATTTTTCTCATGTAGGCAAGTGCTTCAGTGTCCCACATAGGTGTAGAAAATGCTTTATAAATGTTGGAATTCAATTAAATAGTGCACAATCATGTGTGCTATCTACTAAAGATTGTGTACTATAGTACAGTACAAAATACAGTGTTCTTTACAACGCAACACACAAACAATAAGTGAAATGTTTGGAGAAATTAAATCATTCTCTGACTTTGCATCTGCTCAAGGTAGCAGCATTTTTTGATGCAACGGCTAGTCTTACAAGCTTTTTCTTTATCTGCCTTTGAATAAAAAAAAACATAGGTGGAACCGTTGGGTACACCCACCCTCACTCACGGAATGGCCCCGTGATGCCAAGTAGCACAAAACAGTGCAAGTCAATGTTTGCTTTACTCTAAAGTCAACTTTCCAGCGTAGAAAAAATCTTCCCAGGAAAGTAAATGCTTAACTTGACTTTTCACTGTCTTACCCCACTTTGTGGTAGCATAAAGCCTTGATAATTCTGTCCTGAATTTACACACTTTTGTGTATTTTATCACTCCATTTGCAAAACTTACCCTGCACAGTTAGCACTAGTTTAACCTCGGTGGCAAATGCATTTTGCAAAATCAGAGTTAGCAAAAATTGATCCTTATTCTTCCCCTGGAGCAACAGTGATACACAGTGGTGTCTGGGAAAGGAGCAACCTGTCTGCTAATACTTCTTACCAGGGTTGTAGGTGTCTGTAATAGGCTTTCAAAAACATTTCTGCTTATACCACTTGCCAAGCTGACAGGTAGAAACCACAGGCTGGTGCGTGGAACTGCCCTGTTTGCTAATACATCTGTCTGACTTGATAAGCCTGCATACTAAAGTGTGGGGAGAGACTGGCCCCTCTCCCGTGACCTATCTCTTGGATGATGGGTTTGCAAATTAGAATGTGAATAGGCTTACCTCTCTCATCACACATCTCCCCCTGATGACAGATCAGATGTACAATTAAGTTGTAGAGATGAAATTACCTCTATGCTGAGAAGTCTCTCTTGCATATAAACTATGTAGGCTTTGGTATGGAAACACTCTGCATAACAAAATAATTGCCTCTCCATTACCAAGTCTCTCTAGAACAACAGATGTGCATACTACCACAGAGATACATATTCATGCAGCAGCATATTTACCGTTGCCCGAATATGAAATTGACAGTTTTGCCCTTGAACCTCATGATATCCTGATTTACAATATAAGCAAGTGCCAATATGGGTAAGAGGAAAGTGGGAGGTGGTTTAAACACTGCTCAATCACCTACACCCAGCTCTCCAGTCCCTACAGTCAATGATCCATGGGAGATTTTAATATTGCCAGTTTTTTAGTCGCAGCTGTTAGAACTAGGAAAAAACTGCATCCCATGATAAATATTTAAAGTGGATCGATTGTGCCTACATGATTATAGTTTTTATGCTAGCATTTTTAATCCTGATTTGTTTTTGTTGAATTGATTTATTGCTATACATATATTAATGGCAGCCAAGGCTTTTAGGTGATTTAATGAATTCTGGCTTTGTAAAATTGTTTTTTTGTTTTTTTAAGTCGCCCATATTTATAGATGTTTTTACTGTGTAGTACATTTTGATATATGTACTGTACTTTTATGGTTTTTATTAACCCAATAAAGTGGTTTGACTGGCTGACTGACTGACAGTCCCACAGTCCTCGACAAGATGCTGCAACGTGCCATGACAGTTATCAACATAGAAATTAGCAAGACAGAAAGAAAGTAGTCTCTTACTGCAGGAGGGGGCCTAAGCAGTAAAATAAATACTCCTGATTTTGCTAATGATCTGACCCCTTCAAGCTGTGCAAGCCCAATGGCGCTGCCTCAGACCCCAGTTTCGGAGATCATCAAGGTCTCTGAGGTTGCTTCTCTATCATCAAATACCCCCTCCTCTGGAGTTGGAAAAAAGAAAAGACTCCAAAAACATCTAAGCAACCAACTTTACCTAAAAATGGAAGGAAAGCCCCTCAGACAATTTAGCCCTACAAGGCAGTAACAGCAGGAAAAGAACCAGGAATTTCGACAACCCCGATGGAACAAGACACACCAGTGATGGGGGTAGAGCATGGCAATATATTCATTGGAGGGGTGCCTGAGCTCTTGGATGCTGGACTCATTATTCTTATTGAACACATTACTGCACATATTAGGGAGGTTTTGCTCCAGATTAGGGCAAAATTGGATGCCATAGATCATGTTTTACAGGACATAACGGTTGTGAACGGGAACTCCAAAGTCCTCCCTTTTTGCCCTGACTCTGAAGCCCCTGGGGTCACAGATAAACCAGACTTGTTAGAGCTTAGCCACAGGAATAAGCCCATCAACGGTGTCACTCATTTTTCCTCAAACCCTCCAACTCACCTACCTAGAGATAAAGACAGGCCTCATACGCTGGACGGAGTCAGTGGTGATAATTCTAAAGATACCCCAGTGGGGATGGGCACAGCAAGCAGACAAAGAATTGAAAGGAGCCAGAATAAGGCAAGAAAAGACATATTAGAAGAAAGTCAACCTGTAATAGGCCTTCCCCCCGCAGCATGCCCATATATAGATATCCTTGCAGGTGCTCCCAGATTAAGGGTCACAAGAAAGCGAATGAAGAGTTATTCAATAAAAACTTAAACTGACTGGTCTGTTACAGAGGCTTTCTGCTCTGTCAGGCTCATAACATCTTGATGGTCAGGAGCGTTGGATGGATTGGCCCTGATGACACTATCGTCAAGGGGACTGCATTATTGTTAATTTGAACTCCCCACTTTTGGCCAGAAGCCTTTTATTGGGAAGTATGAGTTCCCATTTAGACTCCTGTGAAATTGAATTGCTGCCTCTTGGGTATTTATATTAACCTAATCATCAAACACATAGGGCTGCGATAGCTACGCAGGCTACGCAGGCTGGAGCTTAGTAAGGGCCCCTCTGATTAGAGAAAGTGGCACTGTTGTTGGGGCTAGCACTTTTACCATCCCTAACTCTAACCACTTTGAAGCATTAGCAGATATCGACCGACCTGCCAGGACCAAATTAAAATGTCATTAGGTTACCGGTGGCCGAGGTGAGGGCCTGGAAGTAATACAAACTACAGATAGGCTAAGAGAAGTTGAGGCACTCCAGAACTCCCATTAGGATTCATTGAGCATTGAGCTTTTTTGGCAGATGAGAAGGGACAGGAATATATGCACACCATTGGATATTTTGAGCTTCCAGGAGACCTGGGATGCGGGAGGGCAGTTATTTATAGATGGCTATGTGACTAGGGAGGCTTAGCAACCTTTGTAATCCTGAGTTTGGCTTGTAGGGCTGAGCAGATAGCTTTCGACTCTGAACTTCTATTGGGAGTCATGCTATCATTCCCCCACAAGGTAACGTTTTTGATTTATTTATGTTTATAATTCAACCTCCTCAGAGGTAGCTCTATAAAGTGAGACTGTGGAAAAGGCCTCAATTGACTAGCAGATTCCTCCTTTAATGGTGTTACTGGGGGATTTAAATGTACATGCATGTACAACCTGTTTTTTCAACCTTAAGGGCGCATAGATTGCGACCAGGTTTACTTTATTAATTCGTATCAGGACGATTTGATGAATCTCCTTCTCTCAGAATTTAACCTTATCAATTTTTTAAGGAATGAGCAATATAGGCCACATAAAACAGTACCCACTTTTAAGGGCAGGGGTTCAACTTCTACTATAGATTTTATTTATTTTTGTCTCAGCAGACTTGCACTTATTACTATTGGAGTTTACAACTTTTGGAGTATTTTTAGTGGCCATAATCCCGTTGTACTAGAATTTGGCTGGAAAGGTTTAGAGGAGGATACTTCGAACAGATCCAGCAACCCTCTTGTACTAAAAGAGCTGGGTAGACAAATAGGTTGGGGCAGATTAGCCCTTGAGGATTTTTTAAGGAAGCTGATCATAGTCTGTAAATATGACTTGGAGGTCTGCCTAAATGCTAAATCCCCAGATCAGGCTATTCTGGATGCATATGTCAATATTTGCAAAGAGGTACAAAAGCACTCCTTAACCCCAAATTGATAGTTCAGGAGGCAGGACCCAAATGGTTTTGGTAGGTTTTGTTCAAAGGACCATAATGATATAAAGTGGGCCCTCAAACTAAAGTCCAGAAATAGGACTGCAATGTTATGTTATGTTATCTGTGATTTGTAGAGTGCGCGGCTACTCCAAAGAATGTCCCGGCACTGTGGAAGACCACCAACAACTACCAAACTAACGCCCTTGGTCACCGTAACAGAAAATTTTTTCAACATTTTCAAAATCCCAAAGCATGTGCCTGCCAAGATTGGACTTGCATTTTCATAGAGAATGTAGAGTCCAATTTAACCCCCAGATTTTTCACAGTCGTGACTTCCGATAGTGGGGGAGACATTTCCTGTGGCCACCAGGAATGCCAAGCTTCATGAGGGTGAGAACCAAAAAAGAAAATCTCCGATTTATCAGAGTTACACTTTAATTGGTTGCCATTCAACCATGCAAAAATCTCCATGAGGCAGTTTTTTATGCAGTCCCCATCAAACTCCGGGCCCTTCTCGCACGTGAACAACAGTTGAGTGTCGTCCGAGTATGACACTATTTTGGCGCCATACTTCTCGGCGAGAAGGGCAAGAGGGGCTATGTACAGATTAAACAGCGTGGGACTAAGAATAGATCCTTGCGGGACCCCCACATTCAAGGAGGGGTTTTCTGCTGAAAAATGAGGTGTCCAGACTGTTTGAGAACGGTTACTGAGAAAAGATCTCATCCATTCCAATACCTAGCCTCCAAGCCCACCCTCCTCCAGTCTTTGCAATAGACGCTTGTGAGGGACAGTATCAAAGGCCGCGGAGAGGTGGAGAAGCACCAGAACTGCGCTCCCACCCTTATCCAGCGTGGCTTTAACCATCTCAGCCACCTCCAGCAGGGCAGTTTCAGTGCTGAAGTTGGCTCTGAAACCTGACTGACTGGGGTGGAGAAGGTTGTTGGCCTCAACAAAATTTGTGATAACTTCATTCACAAATTTATCCAAAACTTTGGAAAAAAAGGGCAGAAGGGAGATCAGCCTATAATTACTTACATCGTCTGGGTCAGCCGTGTTTTTTTTAAGAGAGGTAGAATTTTTGTGCTTTTCCAAACTTGAGGCATAAGGCCCTCCCGCAGAAGAGAATTTAAAATAGTGTTTACAATAGGATTAATCACTTCTGCTATGGACGACAGAACTTTTGCCAGACAAGGATCAGAGGGTGAGCCAGACTTGAGATTTTTCTTCAGAGAGAGCAAGTGGCTGAGACTAATGTTAGGAAATTGCAGGAGACATGCGTCCCGGCTGTGGTCAACTACCACCTCCTCACAGGGTTTAGCCTTAAAAGAATTCTGGATACCCAAGATTTTGTCATGGAAGAAGCTAGCCACCCACTTAGTCCAGTCACTTGTGGGATTGAACAGGCGACTAATAGAAGAAAAGGGACGAGAAACTTTTCACAATGGTGAAAAGTTCCTGACTCTTGTTAGCCGCCCATTCAATTTTAGTAGCAAGGAATGATTTTTTATCCTCTTGGACTTTCTTATAATGTTCTTTTAAAGCTTGGCTATAAGCGGCTTTATCTGAGGGACTATACTGCCTTCGCCATATCCGTTCCAAGTGTTTACAAGCACTTTTACTGGCTTTTAAAGCAGTTGTAAACCAGGGGGCTGAGACTCTAATGAGTTTCGCTTCTTTCATTGTAGAGGGGGCCAAATTCTGTGCCTGCTGATTTAGGCAATTCTCCAGGGAAAGCACATCCTGTTCGGGCTGACCACTAGGAAGGAGAGGGCATTGGCACAGGCCACTCTGTATTGCCTCCGGTGAAATCAAATGGAAAGGTCTAAAACTATTGTGGGGTAGAGATTTGTCCGTGGGACCCGATTTATCGGGCTCCTTTCTGATGCTAAAATTTATTAAATAATGATCCGACCACGTTAAGGCCAGTGGAGCCTCAATTTCAATCTTCACAGAGGAAAAAACTTGATCTAAAGTGTGCCCTTTTTCATGTGTAGGATGTTTAAGGTACGGAATGAAGTTAAAAATATCCAGGGATTCATACAATTTTATAGTGTCAGGATCCTGTGCATTATCCATGTGGATAATGAAATCTCCTATATTCCTGCGCAGACCTACGTAAGCTGAGAGAAGAAGTAATAACAGATGGCCCTGGATTGGGTGGGGCCACCCAGGTGCAGTCTCTACACCCTGTGGCAATTAGAGCTGCCAGAAGGAATTACGTGCAAGCACTAGAGGATAGGAGGAGACAACTTGTTAAAATGGTTTGGGAGGAATCGAAGGAAGCATGCAAAGTGAGAAATAATTTAGCCTTCTGGAGGATGGTGAACTGCCCTCTTTTTAGTGAACTAACCCAACCAGACATGAGGCAAGTGATCTCAGCTAAAGATTGGGTGGCGCACTTTGAAAATATTTACTCCAGCAAAAGCGCACATAACTCAGTAAAATGAATGAAATGGTGCCGTCCTTGATGTTTGAATTAGTAAGAGCTGGCATACTGGGAACCTCCTAAGGAAAAGAATCATAGCCTGCTGGGGTTCCCACAGATCTGTTTAAATCACGCATGGAACTCTGGACCCTTATACTCACTAGACATTTGAATACAGTAGTCCGCAGTGATATCTCCAGATCCTGAAACAATCAATCATCGTATACCAGTCTTTGAAAAGGGCAATCGAGATGGCTCAGCTTGCTACCGACCTATGACTTTATTTGATTCTGAGGTTAAGGTCCTGTGTAGGATTCTCCTAAAAAGAGTGGTGGACGGTTCTCATCATAGAGAAATTCTTATAGATATCCAGTACGGTTTTAGGCCAGGATGGGGGACCATGGACAGATTCTTAACCTATATTTGGTAATCAACAAATATTCAACTTTTAAAGGGGGAAACATACATCTAGCCTTTATGGACCTTAGTACAGCCTTTGAAACAGTGGACAGATAAAAACTAGGGGATGATCTGATGGACATGGGGGGTGGAAGAGCCACTTGTATATTTTTTGTCTCTTTTGCTAATGAGCCAAGAAGCATCCGTGAGATATGGCCCTCAGGGAGAATGTACTGCGCTCTTTTAGTTAGAGTGAAGGGTCCATCAGGTATGTATTGTGGCCCCAATGCTATTTATAATGTACAATAGAGGCTGGACCAGTTTTTAAAGGAGCATTGCTGAGATGCACCTATGGTGGGAACCAGAGTGGTCCCGGCATTATTGTATTTTAATTGCATGGACACCAAATGGCCTACAGTTAGTATTAAATCTTTTTTATGAATTTATGGAGGGCTTAGGACTTAAAATTAATTACCTTAAGTCCCACATTATGACAGTTGGCCTGTCAAAGAATAAGAAATCAACTTGGCAACCATTGATAAAAGCACATATACAATCCCTTAATAGGGCAAATCATCAGATAGATTATTTTAGTAGGCGTTTAGGACACAGTCATATGAAATCTCTTTTACATCTTTCCAATGCGAAGTGCATTCCCACTGTGGCGTTTGTTACAGAAATCTGAGGATACAAGTCTTGTCGTTCAATTCAAGCTGCTGAAAACATTTTAAGAAAGCTATTAAGAATTCCCCACAGTGTCCCAGAAGAAATTGTCCTCAAAGAAATGGGAGCACATTTTTTAACTGATTTTATTCGTTTCCATCCAATACTTCTTTTAGCTCTCAATATGGCTTAAGAGTGAATTGGAATTCAATAGAAGGATTGTGATTGATTGCTTGAATTTGGAACGAAGTCATCATATACCATGGTTAAGTTACGTTACAACAACCCTAGGGGGAATTGGGTAAACCTCAGTTGTTCAGTAGCCCAGAGCTAATTAGTTAATTAGGCATAGGCTGGATGAAAAGGCTTTTAGATTAACTACTCGTGAAGCTCAGCCACATATACCTCAATCCAAAGATAGTTATAAGGACTTTATGATGGAGAAACCTATGAACAAAATGGGAATGTATTTAACTTTGGACATGACTTTTCATCATAGAAGACTGCTAAATTACTTCAGTTTAAATCTGTTTCCTCCGCTGTAGATGGAATGGCATGAGCCATTAGACTGCCCTTTTTGCACAAGTGACAGGATTTCTGCACTGGACACTTGCTTATTGTTTTTATGTGCCCTAACTGGTCAGACTTAAGATGAAAGTATTTTCGCCCCCCTTTTTTGCTCCTCTGGATTTTTATCCAGTTAGACCAGACTTACTTTACTTGAAACTTTTGGATTCACCGTAAACTTGTAACTTTTATTGCTGTTTTTAGCAGGGGTGTATTTTGCTAACTTGTGAAACTAACAGTTACAATGAGCCATTTTATAAATGCACTGCTCATGTAAATTGATTAAAATTCAATTGGATTATTGGTTTTTAGTAGGTTCCTATTATTCCCTACTTACATAGTGGACCCTTATAAGGAGGCTTTTATTTGTGAGGTTTTATTGCGATAAGCCCTGGCGCCCTTTTATACATAGTGTTTTTAACATGATTTTCCTGTACGTAGGTATTTGAAGCAGTGCACTTTTATCTTTTCAAAGGTTACACTTTTAAAATTTGCTAAATTTTAAGTAAGATATGTCTGCGAGTGAAATTAAGATACAAGATAAATTGTGGATACTTAATTTCTTCATGTGCTTTTATGGCCAATTTAGGTTGAATAAAGAATTTGGCGGCTGACATTTTTGGTGAATGTTGCAATACTATTATGAAATTGAAATCCAGCAAAAAAATCTAAAGTATCTTTAAACTTTTTTATTACAACAAAACCATTTAACAACTATACAGAACAACAACAACTATATTAACAAACAATATCAGCAACTATTGAAAAAACAAAACAAGCAACTATATAACTCAAAACATGTTTTTATACTTATCAGCAGGAGCCAATGTCTCCCCCTTTTAACTTTCTTTGCCTACTGGATTTTGATTTGTGTAGCACTTTTTGTCCAGTCTATGAGTCACCCTAGCCTGTCGGAGAGTGTTCAGTTTCAGGTATATATTAGCAGTCTAGTTGGCAGGAATTTTAAGCAAAGCACCATATCTATACATTACAATTCACAAAGCCTAGCTCACTCAGAGTTCGCTCATGCTACTGAACTGCACAATTGTTATGTCACTGCCACATCCTTCCAACTTGAATGCCCTGTGGTTCAAGAGGTAGTTATTAATGAACAGCACAATAATCCTGCTAATGTTAACAAGGCTCTTTTTTGCTGCTTATGTAAGCAGATAATTATTTCCTTAGAGACATGTTTCCATTATCCTCTTGAAAAAAGACAAAATAACCAAAAGGTAAATGCTACATACTGGTCACAAATTGATAATGGTCTAACTTCAGTAAGGTTTCTAAACCTTTTTACATTTTTCTTCAACTATCACTTATATACATATTATGCACCAGTAACTTGTTATTTCTTTCTCCTGAAAAATACTAACCCTGGGCAGTAAAATGCGCTCCGCTCCCAGAATTTGTTGATTTTTGGCAATTCCGCGGAGAACGCATAATTACCGGAAATACCGCAAGCATCGGCTTAGCAGAATCATTTCCTTGTTTGCGCTTTAAAAACCAGTTTCCGCATGCGCAATAGTGACTTACTGGGATCCCTGCGTTCACCGATGAGTTTTCCTATCCGATCGCGTGCGCCACGAGATTTTGGTAGCCGGCCGCGTGATCCCGCGAAAGTGTGCGATCACGAACGCGTCATTCACCGCGCCAACGGACGCCGCGAGTGTGTGCGATCACATACACGTCATTCAGACACGCCATCGGACATCCGGCGGCAGTTTGGTGAAGCTCATGATGCCAAACACGCAAAATTTACAATCTGGAGAAGAAGAATATCTCGAGTAGCATAAGACCTTCTCTAAAATGATGATATGGATAAAAAAACACCTCAGATTGACATTTGGCTGTACTTTGTTGTGCAAGGAGTCCTTTTTAAAAAAAAAAAATCGGGGGAGAGGAAGGAAGTGCCACAGATTCTCCAACTTCCTGTTCCTGCCCAGCAGGCTCCTCCCAGTGCTTTGTCCATCTCCTGTTCATTGTTCATTTGGAGTTGGAGCTGTGATGATCACTCTTTGTGTCTTCTACATCATATATCATTGGATTTGAGGACTTTTGGATTTTAGATTTTACAAGTAAGTTGGTGCTGGTGTTTGTTTGATTGGGGCATTGCAGTTGCTGCAACTACAGGCTTGGTACTTTTCAAACATCATTTAAAAATATATATATATTGTGGGTAGCCTGTAGGCCCAGAGCTAGAAATGGTGGGTGTATGATCAAACAACTGTTCCTTTGGTGTGTGTTGAATTTATTTTAAACATCATTTAGGGCCTGGATGGCATTGGATTGAATTGAAAAAATTGTTTTTTGGGGGTATTTCACTTTTTTGGTGTGTGTTAAATAATGCCTTTTTTGTGTGTGGTGTGTTGTGTTGTGTTCCTTGCACACCTTGTTTAGCTCTGTGGATTTTCGTTTTTGCATTAAAGCTGTGTTGTTTAGCATGCCTTCTTTGCCTGGCTATTACAGGCCCGTTTCAGTTCATTGTTTTCCAGGCCTCCTGCTTGTTGCTTGTGACTGTGAGTGTCCATGTGGCTGGTGGCCATTTTGTGGTGGTAGTTATAAGTGTGCTGCATTTGCTATATAGGGCCTAGGCCTGCATGTGTTTCTTTTGTTCCTTTTTGGCCTAGGCTTTCTTGTTGTTGTGGGCCTGGCCATGTGGCTGATGGCCATTTTGAAGCCAGGCAGTGTGCTTATGCCATAGGCCTGCAAACTTGTGGCCTAGTCTTCCAACAGGCCTTACATCCAGTAGGCTCAGAGGTATTCATGGGTGCATGAAACAACTGTTTCTGTGTGTTCTGTTGAATTTAAACATCATTTAGGGCATGGATGGCTTTGGATTCCATTGGAAAATGTGTTTTTTGGGGGTATTTCACTTTTTGGGTGTGTGTTAAATAAAAGCCTTTGTTGTGTGTGGTGTGTTTGTTGCGCAACTTGCACACCTTGTTTAGCCCTGTGGATTTTTGTGTTTACATTTTATTGCATTAAAGCTGTCTTGTTTAGCATGCCTCCTTTGCCTGGCTATTATAGGCCTGTTTCAGTTAATTGTGTTCCAGGCCTCCTGCTTGTTGCTTGTTGCTAGTGACTGTGTGGCTCTTGGCCACTTTGTGGTGGTAGTTATTATAAGTGTGCTGCTTTCGATATATAGGGCCCAGGCCTCCATGTATTTCTTTTGTTCCTTCTTGTTGTTGTGTGCCTGGCCATGTGTCTGGCGGCCATTTTGAAGCCAGGCAGTGTGCTTTTGCCATAGGCCTGCATTGTCTGTCTTTGCTTTCTTGTTGTTGTTGTGGGCCTGCCCATGTGGCTGGTTGCCATTTTGAAGCCAGGCAATGTGCTTTTGCCATAGGCCTGCAAGCTTGTGGCCTAGTCTGCCAACAGGCCTTTCATCCAGTAGGCTTAGAGGCAGTCATGGGTGCATGAAACAACTGTTTATGTGTGTTCTGTTGAATTTATTTTATACATCATTTAGGGAATGGATGGCTTTGGATTTAACTGCAAACTGTGTTTGGGTATTTCACTTTTTTGGTGTGTGTTAAATAAATGCCTTTGTTATGTGTGGTGTGTTTGTTGTGTAACTTCCACACCTTGTTTAGCCCTGTGGATTTTCGTTTTTGCATTTTATTGCATTATAGCTGTCTTGTTTAGCATGCCGCCTTTGCCTGGTTTTTATATAGGCCTGTTTCAGTTCATTGTGGTCCAGGCCTCCTGCTTGTGACTGTGAGAGTGTCCATGTGACTGGTGGCCATTTTGTGGTGGTACTGTAGTAGTGTGCTGCTTTTGCCATGTATGCCTGCATGTCTTTCCTATGTTCCTCTTGGCTTACTGCTTCCATCCATCCCCTTTGCCAGCTGCAGCTCCCTCAATGATGTGATGAGCAAATAATTTAATGCCAAAAAACAGGTTCCACTTCCATTACATTTGTATTTTTGTTTTTGTTCTTATTCTTGCGTATCCTTCCTGAGTGTACACAGTATACCATGAAAGCCCTTGTAGTCAAAGTCTCACAAATGGCTACACTGTTATTTTTTTTTTAAAACTTAAACAGAGTTAATAACATTTAATAATATAACACTAACAAGTGTGACCACCACACACTAAGTTATATATTATATTTGTTTGTTTGTAATAGTAGTATTGTACCACAACAACAAATGCAACATTTCACTGATGTTCCTCTCCTGGCTTCTTTGCTTTTAGGTGCAGAAAAAGACAGAGGAGGAGATGTCATCATCACCCGTTGATCTGCCAGACAGAAGTCCTGCTGCTCACAACGTCATGTGACACCTCTGCAACTTGTGAAACAGCGTCCTGCTGATATCTGAAGAAGATGGCCCCAAAGAAAGTTACAAGGTCCTCCAGTACCAAGAAAGTTGCCAGTGAGAAGAAGGCACAGAAGAAGGAAGTGGCAGTTACCAAGACTGGTGTGCCGCCCATGATTTTTTTTTGGGAAACAAAAAATTACGCCTGCAGCAGCAGTGTCCGTGGACCAAGCTGAGAGCAGCACCTCTTCATCAGCTGGCCCACCCCACCAACCTAGCCCCAAGCCCATGAGTGTCATAGAGGTAGCCAGTCTACTAACGAGCAGTGATGCTGAAATGTCATTATCGCAAAGTAGTACCCAATCAATGCAGGTGGAAACTCAGCAGATAAGTGGGCAACAACAGCCGCCACAACATCCGCCACAACAGCCACCACAACAGCCACCAAAACAGCCACCACAACAGCCACAACAGCAGCCGCAACAACAGCCCACATTAGTAGTTGTTCCACCTGAAGTATGGGCAGTTCAGGAAATCGAGCATCCTGAAGACGAAGAGGAGCAAGCCACTCTTTCAGAAGATCCAGTGTCTTCCAGATCCCCAGCAAGGAAAAGGAGGGTTAGTCCATCAACTTCTTCTTCAAGCCCCGCTTCTGATGATCTATATTAACCCTTGGCAGACAACTACGCTACGCTCGTGAAGTTTGCATAGCTTGTGCTACTTTGTGCTATGGGAATTGCACGTAGCACAGTGTAAAATCGTGTAGAGTAGCGTAGTTGGCATTTTTTGCTCGCTCACGGTCCTCAACGTCAAGCTGGCCACCGCGAGCGAGTAAATGACATCCCGACGAGTCTTTTTCCTCGTTCGAGGTCAGCAACATCAAATTGGCGATCGCGAGCGTGGAAAATAAACCTCCCGGCTAAGTCTCAACGTGGGGAGGTCAGGTTCCTCATTGCGAGTGGTCGCGTATGCTCACGATCGATCGCAATGAGAAACTACCAGAAATGTTGAGAAAGCTGCCGAAAACGACAGCTCACACTGTGCAAGATGCCGTTTTCAATGATTGCACATTGCGGACAAGCATCCGGCACTGTGCAGTCATCGTGAACAGTGCACTACGCAGTTCGCGTAGTACGAAGTGCACCTCGTGTAGCTACGCGTAGCGCTACTATGCAAACTACGCCCAGGGTTAATTTCCTCTCCTATTTTGTGTCAGCCATCTGCCCTAAATGGAAGGTTTCCAGCCGGTCCTATTTCGCCAGAGTTGCTGTTCTAGCACTACATCATGATGTGCTGGAATTGTTTGGACAAGCTTTGCAGCAGAGTGCTGTTCACAATATCCACCTGACAAAAGACATGTGGACCAGTTGCCAAGCCACTGATTACATGTGCATCACTGCACACTGGATCTCTTTTGTGGGGGTTAGAGAAAAGATATCTGAAGCAGGTCTTGTTGACACTGCTGAGATTTTTAATGCTACTCAGAAACATGCAACTGTAGCCATGTTCATCATGGAAAAATCTCATACTGCTGGAAGCATTTTGGAAGAGTTTAACAGCAAGGTCTTTGAATGGCTGTGCCCAATAGGGCTTAACATTGGTTTTGTTGCCACGGATAATGGCAGTAATGTACTTAAGGCCATGAAGGATGGTGCCCATTTCAGGGTCCCGTGTTTGGTGCACTGCATTACCATTATTTTTAAAGACTTTCTGAAAAAAGAATCCATAGTCAACAACTTACTGACCACCTGCCGAAGAATATGCACACATTTCAGCCATTCTTTTAAAGCCCGGAAGCAGCTGAGGATCATTCAACGTGAATATAGAATGCCAGTCAAAGTACTCATCCAGGAGGTGGCAACACGTAGGAACTGAACTTATTACATGCATGACCCTTCAGATGGACCAATGGTGCCTAGTTAAATGCTTGACAGAGATGCTTCTTCCTTTTGAGGTCTTCACAGTCAGCAAGGAGGACTTTACTATGGGCCAACCTATCCCATTGCACATGCTACAGCAACAGCTGAAGGAGGTGTCTGAAGCGTACATAGGTGTGGAGTGAAAAAAAGAAGCATATGAGTTGGTGGGGAGCTGATCCCGTCGCTTAGCTGAAAATACAAGGGTGCAAACTAAGATTGTGTCAGGACAACATTACATTTGTGCAACAATTCTGGATCCATGGTACAAATCGGCACTGAACATTAAGACATTAGTTCCTTTTTCAGAAGTGGACGTTGCCCGGTACAAAAGTTGGATAGCTGAGGTAGCCAGTCACTTTGAAAATGAACGGCTGGCAATTAAAGGCCCGCTACTCAAATGCACAACAAGTACTGCAGCAGGGCATCTGGTGTCAAGTTCCACTTCAGAGCCTGAGGGCAGTGCGTTTGGCTCAGAGCGGTCACCAACACTATTGACAACAACAGCAAGAACCGGATCATCAGCCCCAGTAAAATCTGCACAGGATTGTTATTTACAGCAAGGGCTTGCTATGTCCAGTGCTGATGAAAAGACAATAGAGGCCAAACAAACTGTAGCACCCGTGAACATTGAGCGGATGGTCCAGGCCTATCTGGATGACCCAACAGAGGTCTACAATGATCAAAACACATTGCGGTATTGGTATGGGAAAAGGAACCAATGGCCAGTGCTGAGCAGGCTGGCGATAAACTATCTGACTTGCCCTGTCGCAAGTGTCTCTTCTCAACATGTTTTCAGTGCTGCTGGTGCCATTGTAACAGTGAAAAGGACCAATCTCTCGCCCAAAACGTGGAGAGGTTAATCATGATTAAAATGAATCGGCACTTGATACCACCGAATTACACAATACATGAATCAACGTAGGAAGATGAGGACAGCAACTTAGTTGACGGAAGTAGTGTGCTAGATGATGGTTACCTACTTCTGGTTGAACCCCCAGAGTTTGAGGACGAGCTATACTTCCCTGTCAACTAGGCTTGAACTTCTTACTTTCTTCCTCCCTTATTTACTTTTATTTGCCTGTGTCTGTCTTTCTGGTTAGAAACTTCGAATTACAACAAATCCATCTCCACCATCTTCTAGACTTTTTATTGCCATATTGCAGTTGCAGGTTTCTGCATTTCACTGAAGTCCACTCCTCAGAGTCCTGCTCCTCCATCCTCCTGACTCGCCCTAAATCCATTTCCCTCAAGACAGATGATGATTGGATGTAGAATATAAGAAAAAAGAAAATTTTGCTTCATTGAGTCTCTCCAAAATAACTAAGTGGAACATGATGGCTACTATAGCTATCCTCCTTTCCGAGCCAAGAGAGACTGCCCTTAACTTAAGATGAGAAGGAACAGGTAATGAATGATGGCATGCATTGGACGCTGTCTGAGTGATTTGTTTTGTTGTTGTTTGTTGTGCATGAAGCGAATTCATTGTGTACTAATATTTAATCTAGACACTATAAGTAACCCAAGTCAATGTTTCCCTTCATGTTTTTTAATAACAAATTTGCAGTTCTACTGCAGGCCGATCCATTGCATTTTGAATATGGAATGTGGACTTACTCTGTACACTGCACACTGAGTTGGACAAAACCATGATGATGACCACAGTGACATATATCTTCGCAGTCACTCAGTAGGATCGGAGATGATTGATGGAATAAGTCAGGGAGTTTTATGAGTGGCATAAAAGGTAAACAAGTCAACATTAACCACACCAGACCTACATGTCTGTACAGTGGTGGAGTCGAGTCGGGTGTAGTGGTACTTACCTTAACAATCCACATCCGCCAGGCAGGCAGTGACGTCACCCAAGATTGATGGACGGAGCGTCCATGGAAGGTTGGACCAAGAGGAATGCCGAGATGCTACTCCTCAATTTGACCAGGATAACAACATACAGTAACAGTATCAACATTCATCATCTTTTAAATAATTTGATTAATTTTTTATCTTCAATCATTACGACTGTGTGTTGTTGTTATTATGTTTGCTCTCTGCTTCTAATTCCTCCCTACAGCTAATTTTCTTTGCTATCTTTAAAAGTAAGCCCGGTACAACAGAACAGAAACTGTATGTAATTTGGGTCTCTCTGAGGGCAAACAGGCAAGGCACATTGCATGATATACTGCTGCCCTGTACTGTGAAATTGTCTAGTAGTAGTTAGTAAGTACTAATCATCATTAACCATCAAGTTATCAATATCATCATCATGCATGCATTTCCTTTTTCTCTCTTAAGAGATTTATGGATATGGTCGTCGGACAAGATTGTGTTTTGTTCTTTGTCCATGCATAGTGTTTTTTTTGTCAAACCTTTCCCCAAACCCCCCTTCCCAACCATTCGTCAAACCCTAACCCTAACCCTCTTCCCCCAGGCTGTGTGATTTATTGAGGTGTGACTAAATTAAATGTACACCAATAATTGATTATACACTTGCTGGGGTGGATGTGGCGAAAGCAACACAAATTCAATTTCAAGGCAGGACAAGGATCTTCTTATGCTTGCCCACCCATGCTCAGTATATTTAAATTGCAAGTCAATTTTTTTTCCAAAGGAACCTAATCCATCCTAATTAATTTCTGGCATCAATTGTATTCATCAACATCCGCCTACACAGCACTAAAGGTTACGCTTGTGTCGAGTGGCTCGACACAACTACAGTTTGTAACTAGTTGTACTAGGCTATCCCCGCCACCATTATGTTTTATTTGCTTAATTTTACTACTCCTCCCAGAGTCTCTCTCAGGCGACTGACTGTCTCATTTTCTTTTTTTGCAAATGCTACTACCAGTGTCTACTACTACCACCACAACCATGGCATCTCCATTCTCTTGAGGAACCCTGAAACCATCTTCATCATGCAGCTATTGTGGTGACTAACTTAAACATATTTCATAGGTAAGAAAATAAGTTTGTGGGAGGTATAATAATGGACTAGGAGGAGAGACTGACAGTACTAGTAGGACAAGTCACTCAGTGAGCGGTACCGCATCTATCTGTTTGTGTGTTAAAAAATCGGCAGAATATTTAAATCAAACACTGGCTGCTGCCCTCCAGCAGCGAGGAAGGAAACCATGTGACGTAAAACAGTAACCCCCCACAAACCTTAACAACATATCGTATGTTTAAGTATAAATATAATTTAATGCCCTAACTAAAATAAACTATGTTAAAAAAAACCACAACACCCGACTCACCCCTCTGCCTAACCCCAACCAATGTCCAAAATGAGAAAGACCAACGGTAACCAATGTCCATAATAAAGTCCATCGCCCAATTCCCACCCACCAAAAAAAGGATTAAAAAAGGTGCAATAAAACAGGGTCTTTAAGTTAGCGGTGGGCTCTTTGGTTTTCCCTCTCCAGGACCTTGACCCTCTTCTTCAGCTCCTCAACCTTCTCCTCTAGTCGCGCATTTCGGAGGTGCTTGCGGTGCGTATATGCCCTGCAATTGCATCCAAAGGGGGGGCAGCAGTGCTGGATGTTGATATGCGGCGACAGGCGGCTGCCTGACCGCAGAGCTGTACCACGGGAGGTGCCTTGCCGGAGCCCAGGGCATTGGAGGAGGCTACAGCTGCTGCCGCCTCCTGCTCCTCCTCCGCCAGAACCACCAGCCGCCGGTATTCGTTGCAGATAGCCTCCAGCTTTCTGCGCCAGGCCATGGCTGCCAACTCCTTCCCGGTTGGTTTGGCTTGGGAAGGAGGAGCTATATCAAGAAAGAAAAAAAGACTATTACCAATACTCTTAGCAAACAGTCACACAAAATTAATTCAACACATAGTGGCACAGTGGCACTAGCAGGCACAGTACATAACATTTGTGGTATGTATATGTCCTCCCACTTTCTCGGCCTCTAACATTTGTGCAGGCATTATGCTAGCACTATAAACTTGAGTACACAGTACACCAGTCTTCTTCTTCTCTCTTGTTTAGCGAAATTACATAACCTTGTTGTAGCCGGCATGCCTGCTCAGCCAGCTTGCGCCCAAGATAAACATACTCGAGTCATGACGCAGACTCATGTTAGTTTTATTTACTACTGTCTGCAGGTTGGGAAGCTTTTATTTTTCTATTATGGGTGGGACTGGCCATACTCTCTCTGTTACATCAAGGGCAACTGCTCAATTTCACTTTCTCCATGCCCTGACTACTATAAAAAGGCAGATGATGTCTGAGCCTATGATCATTGCTTATATATGGGATGACATGAGGTACTTTGTTTTGATTGATTGATTGTGTAACCAGCCAATAGGCCACACATGGCAGGCTGGCTGACACACTGGAAAATAAATTAACATAGGTAGGGAGTGGTCCTCGGAGTCGGAGGAAGGAGCTTGATAACTACATACATTCACAATATAGATATATATATATATATCCTGTGCTTGCAAACTACTGTGAGTCAAGGGAGTATTCTGAAAATACAACATATATTCTCCTCGGCTTTGCTACTCTGGTGCGGTTTCTTTTACATTCTCTTCAAACTAAGACTCTTCATTCAGTGACATTCTCCACCTATGCTATCTTTGATGAATACCATCAAGGCATCCATCCATTCAAAGTAAACGTCTATCATTCTTCCTAATCTCTCAACAAACCTTGGTTTGTTTCACCAACAACAAACATTTATTCTTTTATTTAAACCACCACCCATGCGTCCTTGCTTGCTTGCCTTGGCTTTGAGTTTGACCCAAACACCACTGACGATTATTGCTATCCACCCATATAGTTTCACCCACTCAGGCAGGCATCTTTTCCTTCACTTTCCACCCATCCTTCAACCACCTATGCATCTGATTCCTATCAGCCACCTATGCATGCTTCCCACACATCCTTCTCTGCCAGTCATATCACATCTCCCCTGTCCTTCCTCCTTTCACCCTTCTTTCCCTTTTCGTTCAACACATCCATCAAGGTCATCTGATCTGACTTTTAGTCTTCTCCATACAACTTTCACAGCTGAGTTGAGGTCAGATAGAAGAGGCCATTGGTTACTCAATTCCCGTCGCTAATGCTATTGCTAATGCTATTGCTAATGCTATTGCTAATGCTAAGTAAATAGTGTCTTCTTCAACCGTTGTTCACTACAATTTCATGCATACTAAGTCTCAGCAGTAAAGTGAGTGTACACCCTTGCAGCGAGTGCAATGTCCATAAGTAAGGAATATAACTTACCACCGCCCGCCACTGCTGCTGGCTCAACCCCTGTAGCTCCTGCAGGTGCCACATCTCCTGCTCCCTCTGAAATGGCCACGTCGCCATCACTGCTGAATCCGGCACTGGTGGTCGGTAGTACGACTAGAAAAAACAGTACACATTTTTTAAATGCCATATACACCTCCCCTGTTTATTCTTTTTCACTAGCAAGATTGAAAAAAAAGTTAATGCATACATAGACAACATACATCACTAGTACAAATCAGGTACTAGAGTAGAGCAGACACTAGTAGTGTCATATGGTCCCTAGGGTCATTCTAGTCTACTCTTTGCTAAGTTAGCCTGAGCCATGCAACCATTTTAGCTTTGTGTCTTTTGCGCATGTTACCTCGTAGCTTGTTGCGTAAGACGCCTTGGAGCCCACATGAGATCATACTGCTACTGTCTGAGCGCTGTGTACAAGAGGTCGAAAAACAAGCCACTTTGTTCTGGAATTCTGGTCAGTCCGTATTGCTTAGCCATAACATGCTACACTTTTTGGCATGACTGAGAAATGCTTACATTATACTGTCTAACATGCACCATTTTTCTAATAACAGGCGTAAGATTCCCTTCTACGAACCAGAGCTTTGCAGAGCTTCTGATGTAACCAGTAATTCTAGGTTCTAAGGTGAGGGCTCCCCCAGAATTCGCTCAGAGATCTTTTGTCTTCTATGGACTTGTAGTTGTAACAATGTTAATTGTTTTAATCAAATGCACTTTGCTTTTGGTGCTGGCTCGTATGCTGCATTATAGAACAACATACAAAGCTTGCTAGTTGAAAATAAACCTTCTGATCTTACATAGACTCTGTGGTATTTGGTGTGGACTTACACGAGTGAGTGAGCGAAAGGTTGTGCATTGCTTTCGCGACTCTGAGAGATCGGGAGTGTTATGTGCTGGGTTGTCTAATCATTGGGTATCTTTAGGGGGGGTTCGGGGAGCTAATGAGACACTATAGCTAGTCAGTCAGGGGATTGTGAGTTCTGACTGAGGTGTGAGGAAGGTCCAACCTCCCATCACCAACATCCTATTTTCTTGTGCATAGTTCTGTATGTGCATAATCCCTACAACAGTAGTAGTATGTATACTATGTACTATCCTATCAAAAATAGTAAAATATCTGGTTGGGCATTTTGTTGGTGAGAATTGTTGAAAAGCCACAAGATTAAGAAGACTAGAAGAGGACAACCCAAAGGACTGGACTCAGTGGCTAGAGCTATTGGTGAATCTGAGTTGTATTTAAAACCTTTAAAATAAAGAATGGCCAACTGGGCAAGCTTAGCTACAGACAGACTAATAATAGTAGTACAGAGAGTCATAGCAGAGGAAGTTAGAGACATGGATAACAAGAATTTAGAAACAGATAGTCTAGATCGAAGAAGATTTTGTAAAAAATAGAATTAGGAAACCGAAATAATAGTTCAGGAAAAATAAGGTGCAGTAAAAGTTAGGGAAATATAATTATTAATATTAACCACTGGAGGACTTACTGGGGCCAGCAGCAGAGCCCTCGGTAGAGGAGCGGTCCTGGCCCTAGGAGGCATCTTGGTCTTGTCCCGCCGACTCTGACCCCGTCTTCTTGCCCCTGGGTGCTGTTCATGTAAAATATAATAAAGAAAGAGACAAACATTAATAATTGGTGAGAAACAAATAAAATATTTAAAGAAATGCTCCAAAAACATTTTAGGAAACAACAATTGCATTAAAATTGACCTATCTAATCTGATCAACTATTAGTATTGCGGGATTCACGGACCGTCTACTTATTATTTAGGAATACTAATCCAGTGTTCCATTCTGATTCCAGAATACTAACTAGGCCGAAGTACCACCTGACCTAGCCCACCTATTCCAGAAGGGCCAATTGTTCACTAAATCTGCATTTCCATTTATTTTAGCCCTCAAAAATGCATAGATTGAGGACACATGCATACATTTTTGCATACACCAAATTGTTGGTTGGTTGCTGCTGATGTTCTGCTAGTGATAAGCCTATTACCACTCACAAAACAAACTACAAAAGATTCTACTAAGGACTGGGGTAAGCAGCACTCAGCAGCACGAGACGTGACAGAGGATGCATCACGCAGACCACTAAAAAATTACCAACTAATTCTAATAAGTAACCAAACCTATCAATCCACCACTATCTCTTCTTAGTGGCACCAGGACAAAGGAAGGAAGCATTCCCTAACTTAAGTTCTCTAAAGTAAACTCTTACATAATCAGGCCAAGCAAGCGCAAAGTTGTAAACAAGTAAGATTAGTAGTGCCGTGCACCTGTGTCATAACAATCACAGAAGATTTTTAAACGTAATTTACCTGCAATGTAAGCAGCAGTATTCTTGCTGTTCGGAAAAAATATATATTAGCAATATATAACACGGAGCAGAAGTACACAAAGTAGTAATATTAAATAGCTACTCACCAAGCCCCAGGACCTCCACTCCTAGCAGGTCCAGCAGGTCCTGCTTCCGGTCCAGGATATCGGACCACCGGTGCGTCAACTGGGTATCGGTGCGCCGGACACAAGAGCAGTGAACCACTGCCTGGCGCACCTTTACCCACCGCTTTTGACGCTCCCGGAGCCCGTAAACAGACCCAGGCCTGCCGCCTGCTGCTAGGGTTAAGGGGAGGTGACGTTGCACAAAGAAAACAAGTGCGGCCACCTCCGCCTCACCAAATAAGGCCCATGCCTGCACCCCTTGTGGGCGCTGCCTTCCGCAGGGAAGGTGGTTGCGGCTGCGGCTATGGGCAGCCTTTCCCTTGTTGTTCCTTCTCTCTCCCTTGGGCATGGTTCTGGGACTCCAGGGGGTGTAAAAGAAAAGGGAGGAATTAGAAAAGTAAGTGAACGAAATGAAAAAAGCAAGTTATAGAAAAAGAGTAAAAAAGTAGTAGAAAAAGTCACAAAAAAGTAAAAAAAACTCAAAATATAGATTCAGTAAAATGGATAGATAATAAATAAAAAGATTTTTAAAAAAGTGTACAGAAACAAAGGATTGCAAAGATAGAGGGAGGATAGAAAAGCTGGCCCAGAGCCATAGCAAGAGAGTGAAAAACAAGATGGCCGCGCCCATTTCAACCGCATGCGATACTGTCAGGAATCAGGCGTCATGCGCCTGCCTCGCCTGTCTCGCCTACATCTCCCAGAACCAACGGCGCGAGTGGGGAGGAGCCTTGGGTATAAAGAACGCTGACGCACAACAGACGTTGTGCGTAATTCTACTTTGACGAATCTACGTTCCAGATTCTGTTCCTGGATATTGGTGATGGACCTCGAGGTAAACGGCTTTGGACTTTGGTGCCGTGGGATCCGAGGTTGGTTGCAGACGACGGTGCGGAGCCACGGAGCTTCCGTACGAGTACGCGCTGACGAGGAGACAGGGTCTCTCTTTGATTTCCGGAGACGGCGAGGAGCAGCTACGCTTTGTGCTGGAGAGCGCGAGTAAGCGCGGCCGAGGATGCCGAGTCCAGACTCTTAAGCAAAACCCGCAAGTATAATACGAACGCTGTTACGGTGGTTAATGAGAGTATTGCCTCCTTGTTCTACTTTGCCCTTACGAGCGCAGGAAGCGTTCACACAATAGGGCGGATTCTTGGTTCCCGTTCCTCTTTGTTGCCTTGACTTTGTTGTTATTTAGATACATGGAGTAAATGTTACTCTGCTTGGTATCATGGTGCTGATAGCGGTGAAGTAACCGCGGCAAACGCTTGGTGATTCTCTATAACATTTGTGCAAACACAGCGCCAGCCAGGGGTCATAGAGTTGATCCGTATCTTCAGTTAAGGGAGGACCCGTATAAAGAACATTCAAGACTCTTACGGTATTACCTAAAGATATTGGGCCTTTCAGAATTCTGCTCCTGTTCTGCTACATGGAATAACTCAGAATACTTATGTATGGAATACTCCGTCCGGAGTGGTGAATGGGCTTGCTTATGCATGGAATAGGAAGCGAAAAACCTCAGCACCATATGTAGCGAGAATTCATGAGTGTAGCCTTTCTGACTTGTATTGTATTATGTTATGTTTTGTGTATTAATATTTTCAGTTAAGGGAGGAACCGTATAAAGAACATTCAAGACTCTTACGGCATTACCTAAAGATATTGGGCCTTTCAGAATTCTGCTCCTGTTCTGCTACATGGAATAACTCAGAATACTTATGTATGGAATACTCCGTCCGGAGTGGTGCATGGGCTTGCTTATGAATGGAATAGGAAGCGAAAAACCGCAGCACCATATGTAGCGAGAATTCATGAGTGTAGCCTTTTCTGACTTTTATTGTATTATGTTATGTTTTGTGTATTAACGTTTCTTTACAGGATCTACTCCCCGCTGTTCCCATCCTTCCCTTCCCTCGCTTGATTGCTCCAGTCTTCCATGCCTTTAGTGCAGGAAGTTGGGGACGTCGAGAGGTGGACCCCCTATAGCATCACTCGAATCCTGAGGAGTATCCATCCTGGGGACAGAATCGTAACAGAATTACGCACCCAAGAATTGAGACTCCTCCCGGTTCGGGGGGTTGCATAGGGACGCAGTATGGAAGAGGTTTTGATAGCCCTTATCGTGGTCCAGCGGGAGTTAGCGGCCTCTAGGGCCGAAACAGCTGAGTTACGAGACAAAGTGGATAGAGTGTCTAAGAACCCTTTTGACATGGGAGCGGGGGGCATCCCATCCATGTCACAGTACCTCCCCCCATTCCGTTAGCCAACCCCGAGAGGTATACCGGTGACCCCCATAAGATACAGGTATTTCTGACGCAGATATTAATGCATTTTTCCTGTAGGCCTTCATCGTTCCCGACTAATCATTCTAGGGTGGCGTTTGCGATCTCCTACTTGGCTGGTGATGCAGCCAATTGGGCAGTGCCCTTTGTACGCCATAACGATCCGGTTCTATCTGATTGGGATGACTTCAGGACGGCTTTAGAAGGGGTTTTCGACAGGAGAACTACCACTTTCAGTGCAGATAGAGAGCTCCTAGAGTTAAAACAAGGCAAAACAGATTTGGTCACTTATTTGACCACGTTCAACCACTTGGTAGCCGAAGCGGCATGGCCGGAAGAAAAGAGGATGTCTCTTTTCTATCAGGGGTTATGCAATGACCTGAAAGACGTCATAGCCAGAATCGATCCTCAGCCCCGCACGTGTGAAGCACTGGTTAGTCTCGCATTGCGGTTGGACGGGAGGATCACGGACCGGGGAGGCGACCGGTTTCGGGGAGAGAGAGGCAGGAAGGAGGCCTCGGGAACCGAAGCCAACCCTGAACCAATGGAGGTGGGGGCAGTGCGAGCTTCACTGTCACGGAATGAAAGAGAGAGCAGAAGAACACAAGGGCTGTGTATGTACTGCGGAAAGAAGGGGCACTATGTTTGTGAATGTCCAGCTAGGCCAAAAAGACCCGGAGGGAATTACAGAAATCGAAAGGCCATTGCCTCAGTGGCGGGTGCAGACAGTCCCTTAAGTGAGTGTGGAAACTTCGGATGAGATCGAGAATCTCAGATGGAAGATTCCGTCGCTGGCCACCCATCCAGTGAGAGATACGGAGAAACATATAGAGCTGAGTATGTTGTTAGAGATAGGTTGTCACACTTATCAAGTCAAAGCGATGTTGGATTCAGGGGCCACTGGTAACTTTATCCATCGAGGAGTGGTGGAAAGGTTATCGATAGGGAAAGTAGCTCGGGATATACCCGAAGAAGTGTTAGCGGTGGATGGTAAACCACTTACCTCGGGTCTCCTTTTAGAACAAACAGAGACGTTACGGTTAACGTGTAGAGCCGGGGAGATGCGTCACATTGAATCTTTGGCGCTAAACATTATTGAGGCTCCGCAGTATGAGGTAATCTTAGGGATGCCGTGGTTCAGCCTTCACAATCCCACCATAAATTGGAGAGGAAGAACAGTCCAGTTCCTTGAGGAGGATTGCCAGGAGCATTTGATGTCAGGAGGATGTTCGGGAGCGTCTGTTTTGGCCAACACGTGGGTGGCCGCCACTGCTGCAGAAAAGGACGTGCGTCTACCTAAAGCGTATTTGCTATTTGCGGACGTATTTAGCAAATCCAAGGCTGAGTTGCTTCCCCCGCATCGTACGTATGATTTCCAGATAGATCTGGTGGAAGGTGCTACGGTTCCTACGTGTAGGGTCTACGCGCTCTCCGAACCAGAGACTCAGCACCTGAGAGAGTACTTAGATCATTTCTTAGACATAGGATTCATTTGCCTGTCTCGCTCCCCAGCGGCCTCTCCTTTGTTTTTTATTGCGAAGGCCAATGGGGATTTGAGAGCCTGTTGTGATTATCGGATGCTAAACAAAAATCCAGTGCGTAACAGGTATCCTTTGCCACTTATCCCAGTCCTACTGGACCAAGTGCGAGAGGCGACGATTTATACTAGGTTGGACCTAAGAGGGGCGTATCATCTGGTTCGCATACGAAAAGGGGATGAGTGGAAGACGGCCTTTAAGACACGCTATGGCCTCTTTGAGTATCTGGTAATGCCGTTCGGGTTGTGCAACGCCCCGGCGGCATTCCAGTACTTCTTGAACGACGTCCTAAAGGACTATGTGGACAGAACAGTAGTCGTGTACATCGACGACATTCTGATTTATTCTGAGTCAGAAAGCAGTCACCACGAACACGTGTTGCAGGTATTGAGGGTGTTGCGAAAGCATTGTTTATTCTGCAAGTTAAGCAAGTGCGAGTTTAGTGTGACTGAAGTGGAATTCTTGGGAGTAATACTCCGTCCGGAAGGAATGAGTATGTCTGAGAGAAAGATACAGCACCACATGTAGCGAGAATTCATGAGTGTAGCCTTTTCTGACTTGTATTGTATTATGTTAACGTTTCTTTACAGGATCTACTCCCCGCTGTTCCCATCCTTCCCTTCCCTCGCTTGATTGCTCCAGTCTTCCGTGCCTTTAGTGCAGGAAGTTGGGGACGTCGAGAGGTGGACCCCCTATAGCATCACTCGAATCCTGAGGAGTATCCGTCCTGGGGACAGAATCGTAACAGATACATATCCTCCCCGAGCACGCAAAAAGCATCGCGAACACGTAATATGCGTTCCTGAACAGTAAATACTAATCGGCAACGGGCGGGAGCACTCAATACGTGACCCGGTACAGGAAATAGGCAGTGCGAGCGGGCGGGCCAAGTGAAAAACAAGATGGCTGTGCCCACTAGCGAACGCATTGGCAAGTTAGCGATACATTTCCCCGCAAACATGCAAAAACACATCGCGAACGGGCGGGATAAGCAATTCTGCGTGTTCGCGAAATTTCCGCGTGCTCACAGAGTTTTTACAATTTTGAGTGAATTTGTGTAACGCGACTACGCAAATTCCACCCACCCTTAAAAAATACCACACCCTCAACCAGTCTATTCTCATAGTTTTGCAAATAAATCTGAATATGCTATTAACTCTGCTTCCATATTAGTTTGTAAAATAACACAATCATGTTGACACACATTTACTAACACTCACCACAGTGTTCACACTAAAATTAGCCAATTTATGACTCAAACATCCTATAGTGTTAAAATGCACATGCAATGAGGTTCCTAAGAACAGTAGAGTTTGTATCATTACATTATTTATTTTATGATTTAAGAAACAGTACGTCCTTGACTGACAAGTATATGCAGTTGAAAAATGTAACTTTTAACCACAATCTGGAAATCTTGCTCACATCTCTCTACATTGTAATATGTACCTCTCTAGAGCTATTAATAGATCTACTCCCCACCAAACTGATTTTCACTCTGTAAACGTAGTGTAGAATGAGCTTACCAACATCAGTACACTTGCTGACACTTCATAGCAAAGCTTGTAAAATATATGATTTAGTCAGTCAATAACTTTATTTCGGCCATTACTGCCATAAAAGTGTCACATTCATATTATACAATACAAACATAGTAAACAATCAATCTTTATAAAGACAGTCCTTGATGAATTAGGTTTTTTCCTTTTGAAGACCTGACTTTCCTGAAGTGCCAAGGTATAGGAATCCTCAAAACTGCAAGTGCGTAACATAATATAATGGAAACCATATTACAGAAACATGAACCTGGGAATGGTAAAGAGTACCCTACCCCCAGATAATAGATAGGAACCGCAACATTGCCAGTGCCAAGAGTACAAAAGGACAGAAAACAATTACAAAGATTCTGGAATAGGTACAATCTGACTGACTAATACATAAAAAATTGATTAAATGAACAATAACAACAATTAAAATCAAAACCAGGAGTTGTATCAGCAAAAGTCTATCCAGTTAAAGGTAACGGTATGACCCATCATGCACTACAATCCCGTGTTTGGTACAATTATAAATCTTTGAATAAATACTTGAATAAGATCAGTCAAAAAGTAATAAAATAGAAAAGTGTTGGATAGGTTGCATGGTCAGTGCATGCCTTTTGCTAATCCACATTTTGCCTACAAATTTTGCAACTGCACAGACGATTAGTGTACTGGAGCCTGATCTTAAATACGCAATGTCTCGCTATGATATCGGGTTCCTAACTGTTTGCAGATATGGGCTACCCACCTGGATCTCATTTGGTGGTACCTAGATCAGGCAATAAATATATGGCTAATGGTCCTGGTTGCACAAGAGCAGCCAGAGCAAATCACAGAAGCAGAAGGATGCTGGGACCAGGTGGCTACGAAGTTGTTGAGAGGGTGTTAAATGGTAGAGGCAGTTTCAATCGATAACCTTTCAAGTATTTGCCCGGCGGTAATCGCCTCTCATACCACTCGATAATTTACCAATGAAAGAGGCAGGCGCCGGAGACTGGAAGGCAGGAAACAAAGTTTTATTCCGTCGGAGCAGAACACATCAGATCAGACAGCAAGGTATCGTCACGAGGTGCTCTAACTGCATCTCTGAGACCTGGTCTCTTATACACAGGTTTATTGCTTTATTACACATAGTACATTCTTGAGATTCCCTTGATGCATGAGAGAACATCCCCTGAAGCCCCGGCTCAGATCCGATCCCACACATAGCTACAGTAGAAGTTCCCACCTTACACGCAGTAGGAGATGGCTATCGCGCAGCAGGGTATTCCGCCAATTCCCGGGGGTGTGTGTGACCGGTCGGGTCTCAGGGGGTAGGGGCTTTGATCTACTGTAATCCCTTTGATGTGGGGTGTTTCCCTTACAGTAGGGGCAATAAACTGCATCCGCAGGGCTAGGTGATGGCCTGGGACCAGTTCGGACAATGGGGCGCAGAGGAAGGGGGTTATCAAAGGAGAGGCACGACCATGTATGGGATGTCGGTCGGATGTGGTTCCGTAGCAGGGTCGCGCAGAAGGAGAGGGTTTACGGCCTGTATGAGAGAGCGGGGGTGGCCGGCGCGCAGGGGGATGCTTGCAGTGTCAGGGGAACGCGCTGGCGATTGACAATGAGCGGGGGAGAGAGTGGGGTGCCCAAAATGGCTACCGTGTGCTCGCTGTGCGTAGCGCTGGGGAGAGGCAAGATGGCGCAGATAATGTTCAGTTTGCGAGCTAAATTTCCACAGTCCTCCCTTTTAACATATCTCGCCAACTTGTCTAGTTCGGATTTATCCCCATAATACTACGGACTTCCACCTCATAAAGGGCTTTCATCCGCTCTGTTTCAAAGTTCAAAGTCTTAGGGCAGATGCAGTTCATAAAAAGCGAACATAAAGGTGGCAGACACTGAATCCCCAAGCAACATCCACATAGTATCACAACCGGTATTAGGATAAATGAAAACAGCCTCCATCCCCAACTTTTAATAGTGTCCCAAAACCAGCTCCCAAGTGACCACCCTTCTTGCTCCTGATGGACCTCTGCGGAAAGTCTGTGGAGGTGTTCAATTGCTTTGTAGACTGAGGGTGAGTTATCCGGTACGTAGGTACAACAGCTGGACCCAATGATGCGGCATGCTCCTCCACGATCAGCCAGAACCACATCTAGAACAAGGCGGTTCTGAAGAGCCACCAGGCGGACGGCCTGAAGCTCAGCGGTGTTGTTGGCGAGGGCGCCAGCTGTAATGTTCATTGCTGTTTCGACTGCCTGGGTTAAGTGGCGGATGGCACGGCTGTTTACCATTGGACCCCAGAGTGGAACGAGTCCCTTTACTGCATCCAGGAACTGTGCTCCGGTGGAGTCGGCTTGTACAATGTCTTTGGCACGTTTCTGTCGGTGATGGTTTGCTGGAGCCACAAATGTCGGGGGAAGGACAAAAGCAATGTAGCAGGTGCCTCCCCAACCTTTCGGGAGCCAGGTGTAGGCCTTAGTACCACAGATGAAGTACATATTCGGGGAGGCAACAAAGGAGGGTGGATCGACTGAGTCCAATGTTCGGGTGATGAGGCAGGAGCTGTGGCCCACCAGCTGCGCCCCTAGGCCTTCGAGGCACACAAATCCAGTGATGTTGACGACGGTTAGGGCCACTGTCAGGGTGGCGGCCGTTCGTTTCCGGAGGTAGGAGAAGGTAGGTCTGGCTGGGTTGTTGAACACTTGCATTTCAACTCGTTCTTTGGCAGGGATGTCCAGGTGGAAGGAAGTGTTTGACTTCAGAGGGCAGAAGAGGGCAGGGGTTTTTCCAGTTTTGTTCAGCTAGAACCCATGGTAGAAGTGTGACACAGTTTTGCCGGAAGTGGCATTGTCCTTGTAGCTCTCCTGCAGGAGGATCAGCCAGGCGAGGCAGGAACCATGGACAGAAAAAGGTGAAGGGATGAAAGGGATTGAGTGCCCAGTGGCATGTGGTAGCAATCCACAGATCCAGCAGTTAGTGGCGTTGGCGGCAAGATTGTGTTGGTGGAGCAACTGCACAAACGGTGGTCAGCAATGTCCTATGAGCAGGGGCGCTCTCCTCCATGATCCAGAAGGTGACCATGAGGAGAAGGCAAAAGAGAAGGGTGACGAAAAGTATAATAATCTTCGAGCTGTGTATTCTGTCAGTCTTTGGGTTTTTGTAGTAGGTCTTCGGACGTCTGGTTGCTTCCATCATCTTCGTGTCGGGCGCTTCCATCACCTTCAAGGAACTCGGTAGCGGGCAGAACCACAGACTTTGTTTAGTTTCTCTCCTGATGGCCTTTGAGGGGACTAGGCAACCGCTCTGAGATTTTAACTTAGTTTGTGGTCTGCTTAGCCGAAGTTCTCTCCTTTCGTCGCAAGTTATACCCTTCTTTGGATGGCACAGTGGGATCGGGATATTCAGTCAATTCAAGTGTCTCTGTATCCGGGCAGCGGCTCAGGGATGGTCGGTCTTTGTCCAGAAGTTCCTCTTGGGCGGTGATGTTGTCCGTGGTTGTCAGGGTCGGTGATACCTTCTTGCAGTGGTGTGCATGCAGCCAATTGCGTTTCCCCTCCACTCGAAGAGCTGTTCGGGTGGTGATCAGGACTTGCAGGGGGCCCGTCCACCGGGGCTCCAGACTCTTGGTGCGCTGGAAGTTACGCACTAAGACGAAGTCACCGGGTTGGATGTCGTGTCCGGGGCCCCTGGAAACATCGGGAATGGCGTGCAGCACCTGCTGATGGATAACAGACAACGTTTTAGTTAGATTGTACAGATAATCAGACATGAGGACGTCCGGGACGTCGTGGAGGGATGTTGGTTTTGGTGCAGTCCAAAGGTTCATGGGCCGCCCGAAGACGACCTCGTAGGGGGTTAAGTGGTGTTTGGTGGGGGTGGAACGCATTGATAGCAATGCTAGTGGGAGAGCGTCTGGCCATCTTAGTCCTGTGGTGGCGACTATTTTTGCTATCTTAAGCTTCAATGTGGCATTGTGTCGCTCAACCAGGCCTGCAGATTGGGGATGGAAGACCGCATGGAATTTCTGTTTTACACCCAACCCTTTTAAGATGAGTTGGATAACTTCGGCTACGAAGTGGGGGCCGTTGTCGCTCCACAAAATTCGACAAAGGCCGTATCGGGGGAAGAATTCCTTCAGTAGTACTTTTGCAGTAGTCATAGCGGTGTTGTCGTGGGTTGGATAGGCTTCCACCCACTTGCTGAAGGCACATACAACAACAAGTACGTACTTCAAACCCTGGCACCTTTCTAACTGGACATAGTCCATTTGTAGGACTTCAAAAGGGTGATTGGGGACCCCAAACCCTCCCCGGGGTACAGCAGTTCCTTTCCCAGGGTTGTGTTGGAGGCATACTAGGCATTGTTGGACCAGACGTTTGGCTGAGTCTGGGATCTTGTCGTTGTGCCAGACTTTGGAGACGAGTTCGATCATGGGGGCAGACCCTATGTGTGCGGGGGAGTGTGCCATGGTCAGCATGGGGATCAAGTATGAGTCTGGTAGCAACCATTTGTTCAAGTCTTTAGTTCGCCAGCAACCGTCATCGTCCTTCAATCCCACCCGGGCCCATTCAGCTAATTCGTGAGGTGTGCTGGCTAGTTGGATATCCCTAATCGTTTCCCTAGCATCCTTCCATCTCTCAGTTTGTGACCTGGTCACGTACATACGGGTCGTGGACCTATTCTCGGCTGTGGTTCGGGCAGTAATGTCAGCTAGTGCATTTCCCTGTCCTATAATGTCTGTCACCTTCTTGTGTGCCTGGCATTTGATCACGGCCAGCCGTGTGGGTAGGAGGACTGCTTCGGTCAGGGCAGAGACTAGATCTCCATGCAGGATGGGTGTGCCATGAGAGGTCAGGAATCCCCTCTCTTTCCATAAGAGCCCAAAGTGGTGAACTACCCCGAAGGCATACTGACTGTCTGTGTAAATGTTTGCGGTTGTCCCTGCTGCCAGAATGCATGCTCGTGTGAGAGCTATTAGTTCCGCCGCCTGTGCGGATCGCTGTGTGATGCGGGCTGTCTCAACAACTGTTCGGGCCGTGGTGACTGCATAGGCAGCTGAGGTGGTGCCATCGGGGAGCTTGATACATGAGCCATCCACCCACAGTTCTCCGTCAGGGTTCGGGAAGGCAGTATCTCGGAGGTCAACCCTACTCTTGGTCTGTTCGTCGGTGAGGGTCACGCAGTCATGTATAGGGGACGCATTGGGGTCAGCGTCAGGGAGAGGTAGTAGAGTAGCTGGATTCAGAGTGGTGCATCGTTTCAATGTGATGTGGGGTGCAAGCAGAGTCAGTTCGTAACCGGTCAATCGTGCGCTAGTCAGGTGTTGAGTCTTGGTTTGGTTCAGGAGGGTGTCAACCGCATGGGGTACCAATACAGTGAGGGAGTTCGAGAGCACAATCCCCTTGCTTTGCCGGATAGAGACAGCGGCGGCGGCCACTGCTCGAAGGCAGGCGGGCAAAGCTCTGGCTACGGGGTCAAGAGTGGCAGAGAAGTAGGCACAAGGGCGTTGTTTAGGGCCTATGGACTGGGTTAGGACAGACAACGCACACCCCTCCCTTTCGTGGGTGTAGAGGGAAAAAGGTTTAGTGTAGGACTGGGGCTGAGCAGAGGGCGTCTCGTAATTCTTCGAAGGAGGATTGACATTCGGGTGTCCAAGGGAGGGGGAAGGGGACATCTTTAGCCAGCAGGGAAAGCAGGGGTTTTACGATAAGACTGAAGTTTGGCAACCATTGTCGACAAAAGGAGGTGAGGCCTACTAGGGACCGTACTTGCTTCTGAGTTTTGGGAACAGGGGTTTCTAGGATGGTCTGAATTCGGTCAGGGGTAAGTTTTCTCCCGTCTTTGGATAGTAGGTGGCCTAAATATGTTACTTGGGGTTGGCAGAATTGTAATTTCTTCCTGGAGACCTTGTGACCATTCTCCGCGAGGAAGCGGAGAAGGTGAATGGTGGCTGTGACTGCAAGGGGAGTGGTGTCGGCCGCCAAAAGGATGTCATCGACGTACTGTATTACACTACTCCATCGGGTAGTTGGACTGCATCTAGTTGTCTCTTGAGGGCTTGGCTATAAATGCTGGGACTCTCAGTGTAGCCTTGGGGTGCCCTACAGAATCTGTATGAACGGGCTTTTAGGGTGAAGCCGAAGAGGTAACGGCTGTCCGGGTGGATGGGGATGGAAAAGAATGCGTTCTTGAGATCAATAACGGTAAAGGTAGTGGCAGTGGACGGAATCAGGGTGAGGATGGTGGTGATGTCTGAGACCACGGGGTACTGAGGTATGACTATTTTGTTAACTTCTCGTAAGTCAACAATAAAGCGGTATGCTTTCTCATCTCCCTCGCCTTGCTTCTTAACAATGGGTAGGATAGGGCTGTTGCAAACATTACTGACTACTTCTTCTACCACTCCTGCATCAACTAGGGACTCGATGATTTCCACCAACGCCTTCTCACCTTCAGGCGATATCCGATACTGTGGAAGCTTTGGGAGCACTGCGTCCGGTCGGACGGTTATGTGTACTGGGTCAATCACCATGCGCCCTACATCTGAGTCGGTTTTAGCCCATAGATGTGAAGGTAATGTGTCGAGTAGGGACAGGTCAGCATCAGTTATAGAGAGCATACGTCGTGTGTGACAGGGTCTGGACAGATCTGGGTTATCGTGCAAGATGACCCGAACTCCGTCTGGGGAGCATCTGATGGTAGCTCGAAAATGTTTTAGTAAGTCAAGTCCCATAATAGCATCGGGGGTGTTGGAGGAGAGCAGAAAGGTCGTGTCAGTGACGTTATCGTCTAAGTCAAAGGAGATTGGTGCTGATAAGGGGTTAGTGGAGGGCGTTCCATCGAAGCCTATTGAGGTTACGTGTGAGCCAGACAAGGGTGCCCTAGGAATCAGTCGTTTAGATAACGCGCTACGTGTCACCCCAGTATCTACCAGGAATGGAGATTTCGTGCCCAGGACCTTAGCGGTGACGTAAGGACCTTGCTGGTCAACACGGAGTTCGACTGGATCCCTCCCTTGCCCCTGGCGGTCCTATGCGAAGTCATGAGTGCTTTCGTAGTCGGACTGCTGACACTGGTTTTGTCGGGGGCGATCAAAGGTGTTTGGTCTGCCTGGCCTGTCGTTGATGGCGTCGTTCGTGTGCCCTCGTCCCTGTCCTCTATTTCTGGGGTCATATGCGGTGTTTCTGGGATCCCTATTTTTGTTAAGTTCCAGAAGGACCGGGCACTGGGATTTCCAGTGTCCGAACCCTCTACAGAACGCACATTGGTTCCCATCTAAGTCTCTCCGTCCGTTGTAGGGTGTAGGGGTATGGTCTCTAGGGGGTAGCTTTCTAGGGGCGGTTGGTTGGTAATTCTCTTTCGGGGGTTCCCTTCCTATGGTCACCCCTTGCAACTGTGCTATCATTACCCTCTCCTTTAGTTCCTTTTTCTTCTTCTCTGACGCCCTATCGTTCTCGTTTTTCTGGTTTTCGTAGTATTGGGCCATCTGGAGAATTGCTGCGGGTTTGGAGGCTGCCCAACTACTCTCGCTAGTCTGTAGTTTCTGGGAAACTTCTTGTGACAGACCCTTCACATAATTCTGGACAAAGAGGTGATTTCCGGTTGCGGTGGTCATGTCTTGGCCACTGTAATCGGAAAACACAGTCTCGAATCGGGCGAAGTATTCAGACACATCCTCCTGGGGTTTCTGGCGGCAAGCCGTCACTATCGACCAGTCTACCTTTCTTTCTGGGATTAGAGTCTTCAGCTTTTGTACAATCTTGTCTGGGAGCTCTAATATGGCTTTCGGGGGTTTCTGTCCTGGTTCTCGCTGTTTATCTATGGTATCGAGTTGTACCCAGGTATATCTGAACGGCTCAGCGTGGTCAACTTTCCGGATTTGTTTCCACACATCAGCCGGCAGGCATAGCCCAAAGAACAAGTCGATATCTGCTAAAGTCATTATCGTTGAGCCTAAGGCTGTACCCAGTTCAGTGTAGAAGGCAGTCGGGTTCTTTCTCAAGTCGGGTAGAGTTTTTCTAAAGGTCAAAATATCTTGCCGGTCCCACGGCTGGTAGACCCAGTTATATACAACCCTTCCCTTCGCATCTTGGTGGTTGATGTCGTCATGTGTTCCCTGACCTCGTGGGGGGACCCAGTAGGGGGCAGCTTCTTTGATGGGCATCATGGCATCAGCCCTTCCTTCCTGGGGCTTAGTCGCTATGGGGGTTTCTGCTTTGGTGGTCTGTCTATGTTCTTTAAGGTGTCGGTAGACCTCGAGTGTACGAGTGAAGAGGTTTGTCACGTCGCCCTCTCTTTCTTCTCCGATGTCTACCTTCCTATATAGGGCCGCTAAGCCTTCGGGACCTTTATCGTGGTATCTATCCTCATATGCATTCAGGGCGTGATAACAGAGCCGTACGACAAAGTGTCGTCTGCGGCTGTCGGCATACGAGTTATACACGTCTGTTATATACTCCTCACTTTCTTTTCGCTCCACTAGTGTCTTTACTATTTTGTCGATTCCTGCTCGTTCGTCCTTTGTTAGTCGATTCATTCTGGTGGACTCTTTCTGTCTCATTTCAGGGTCATCTAACGTTATAGCCGACGTTGGGTTCAGTACAAGAGGCTCAGCCGGCGCGGAGGCCGTGAGGACCGAGGCCCCTGTACTGCTTTCGCTCGTGTTTGGGGGTGGTGGGTGTTGCACTACTGACTGGGAGGGTGCATATGGAGGGGGCATGTAAATGATCGGGGGACCTAACAGTAATTCGTCATTCGTTCGCTGCTTGGAGGACAACTCAGGGTAGAGCAAAGAAGGGGTCCTAACAGCGTACTGGCCTGATGTTTCGGGCTCCTGCCTTAGTTTAGTTTCCCTTCTCTCCTTTATTTCTTCTTCTAACCCTCTAGCGGCAAGGTGGGCTGCCTTTCGTAATTCCTTTTCTGCTTTTACTTCTTCCCTCTTTTTCCGTTGCGTTGCTTCTTTGCGCCACATGCCAATACTGTCAAGCATAGTAGGCGTTGTCTTATTGCTACGCAGAGCTACTTCTAGCGCTTCTATCTTATGGTCGTCGAAGGATCCCATCAGTGGCCACTGACTCTCGGGGTCCTTCTTGGTATATTTATGCCACAGCTTGCTATAAGCTACGGCGACTAGTCCATATTTAGTGAACATGTCCTTATTAGGGGTGCCCTCCAGTGGAGCCGGATGGTTCACCTCTAATAAGCGGTCCGGGCAGAACCAACTACCAATCAGTGGGGAGAAGATAGGCATGACGGGTTTCAACGGGGACAAAAGTCAGCACTACCTATCTTTTCACTGCTTGCAAAGACTAGACAGAATATCTCTATTCCTCGTTATTTGTAAGCAGAGAATACCTCCAAAGAACCAATATCGAACAACTAGTGTTCGGACAATCAATCAATCAATCAATGGGGAGATAAAGATAGGCACGACGGGTTTCAACGGGGACAAAAGTCTGCGTTACCTGCCCTTCACTATTTGCAAAGACTAGACAGAATATTTCTATTCTACGTTATTTGCAAACAGAGAATATCTCAAAGAGCACTATTCTTCAAAACAATCAATGTTCGGACAATCAATCAGTGGGGAGATAAAGATAGGCACGACGGGTTACAACGGGGACAAAAGTCTGCGTTACCTACCCTTCACTATCTGCAAAGGGAGAGAGAGAGAGTATTTCTACTCCTCCCCGTTTGTAGACAGCGAATATCTCAAAGAGAACAATCAATGAGCAATACTAGTATTTCCAAAACTTCAAACAATCAATCAATTATTTCGCAATTTATCGTGTATCACGACCTTACCCGGACCGCGTGGACAGTTTCTCATCTTCCGCCTCCAGCGCCCGATCGTCCTCTACTCTCCGTATTTGCCGCGGCACTCCTGATGGTTCCCAGTCAGGACCGTAGATCACTCGAGAGAGGTCTGCTCGGAACCAGTGAAGTTCGGATGATCGGCTGCCAGACGAGGGTCTATTGGGCAGGAGCTCTCCCGATCGTTGCAGTCGTTCACTCTGTCGTCGGGACCTCTCCCACTGGATCCACGTGTCGCTGATGGGCCCCACGTTTGGGACGCCAATTGTTAAATGGTAGAGGCAGTTTCAATCGATAACCTTTCAAGTATTTGCCCGGCGGTTATTCGCCTCTCATACCACTCGATAATTTACCAATGAAAGAGGCAGGCGCCGGAGACTGGAAGGCAGGAAACAAAGTTTTATTCCGTCGGAGCAGAACACATCAGATCAGACAGCAAGGTATCGTCACGAGGTGCTCTAACTGCATCTCTGAGACCTGGTCTCTTATACACAGGTTTATTGCTTTATTACACATAGTACATTCTTGAGATTCCCTTGATGCATGAGAGAACATCCCCTGAAGCCCCGGCTCAGATCCGATCCCACACATAGCTACAGTAGAAGTTCCCACCTTACCCGCAGTAGGAGATGGCTATCGCGCAGCAGGGTATTCCGCCAATTCCCGGGGGTGTGTGTGACCGGTCGGGTCTCAGGGGGTAGGGGCTTTGATCTACTGTAATCCCTTTGATGTGGGGTGTTTCCCTTACAGTAGGGGCAATAAACTGCATCCGCAGGGCTAGGTGATGGCCTGGGACCAGTTCGGACAATGGGGCGCAGAGGAAGGGGGTTATCAAAGGAGAGGCACGACCATGTATGGGATGTCGGTCGGATGTGGTTCCGTAGCAGGGTCGCGCAGAAGGAGAGGGTTTACGGCCTGTATGAGAGAGCGGGGGTGGCCGGCGCGCGGGGGGATGCTTGCAGTGTCAGGGGAACGCGCTGGCGATTGACAATGAGCGGGGGAGAGAGTGGGGTGCCCAAAATGGCTACCGTGTGCTCGCTGTGCGTAGCGCTGGGGAGAGGCAAGATGGCGCAGATAATGTTCAGTTTGCGAGCTAAATTTCCACAAGGGAGGGAGCCAAATCTGAATTGCCTGAATAGTTTCCTATCCTGAGTGTTAGTGATAACCTCCAGATAATGCTCAAAGGTGCCTTCCAGTTTGAATTCCATACAGTTAAGAGTCAAATGGCCCTCTATTGGATGGGAAATGAGGGACTTCGCCACCCAATTCCAATAGTGTTTCTTAAGTTGGGCTTTGGTTGGGAGATATTCTGGAGTAGCAGTATCCCAAATGGCTACCATCCCTAAAGTAGACAGCAGTGATTTCATCCTGGTTATCCAGCAATTTTTTTTCTGTTGATCTAACGCATGGACTTTGTACAGAGCAGCAGCAGCTCCATGTTAATCCTCTTCCACTGAGCACAACTCAAACAGACTTCCTTCTCCTCCAAAGCACACTGCACAAACCGAGCTATCTCCGATTCTCCACCCAGTCACATAACAGCATTTCTTCAACCATGTAACAAGAATGGCAACCATTGGTTGAGCCCTGGTCTTTTTATTTTCTTCTCCCCATACAATCTTGCAAGACATCTGCAAGATCTTATAATACCCTATGGCAGGCGGAGTAATTTTCCATACTACTCTTGCGAGAGAATCGCAGGATCGAAATACCTCCTGGCAGTCTTTCCCATGTGAGTCTTGTGGGCTGCTCATGAGATCGATGAACCCCATAATAAATAACCTTCTACTCATCAAAGTACTTATCTCTTACACACTTTCTCTCAAAAACAAATAGGCATTGCTACTAATGGATTGTATTGAGAACTCATCTGCTCCTTTTTAGTATTCACGGTCCCACTAGAGTCCAGTGAGATCATAAAAATTAGTTAGAAACAACATACATTTATGGGATTATTTATGAGAGGCTTGCCTCGCATCACTGTATTTTGTGCTCCAGCAATGCAAGCCTCTCAATGATATCTATGAGGTTTTCCCATGCAACACTCGTGGATTTTGATGCTACTCTAGATTTGCTTAATCATGTGAACCTGGGGAAGTGCTAAAATCTTACAACTCCCTGAATCAGGCATAACAAAGCCTATTTATTTCCTCTCATTCTGCAGCACACATAGAAAGTGGAATACGCCTCTCGAGATTTTTTTTTTACAGGAAGGTGCTCATTCCTACACTAAAACAATCCCGGCTCCAAGGGAGGCACCATGGTGCAAGGGTTTGTGCCTTCTTTGGCGCTAGTGATGGAGGCCGTGATGTTTCATTTGGCCGAAACGCGCCCGTGTCGACAGATTTTGTTTCAAGGAGTCTGATGAAAATTTTTTATGATTTATTCTAAGAAGAATTTATGCACAATTTTTTGATTGAGGCTCTGTAGTGATCTTAGAGCCAATTGTGTTTACAAGACTTCCTCCCAGTGTATTTCCTATAGGTTATAGGTGAACACTTCCTTTCCAATAATTTGGGTGCTAGGAACTTGATATTGTTGTTATTATTTCGTATTACTATTCTAAACATTCTTTGTTTTCCCTTTTGCCATTTTGTATATAAGTGTTACATATGTGTGTAAAATATGTCTTTTGTATATGTGTGTAAATATGTCCTTTGCATATGAGAAAAAGAACCCTTTAATCTGGATGAAGTAATCCCTAGATTACATTAATTAAATTATGTGATCTGTGGTATGTGATTGTTTCTTTTGTTGAATTGTTTCCCTATGAAGAACAGGACTATGTACTACCAATAGAGGAATATATCGCCTTCTATTGAGAATTTATTTTCCCTATATTTTTTCCTCCTGGCCACTTGCTCTATTTTGCTACTTTGGCGCTAGCAGCGAATTGTGCACCATTGCAGGGGGAAAGGACAAGTATGTACAGTATTTCATAAATACAGTGCATTCCTGCTCTTTCACATTGGCGTGCGGCAATGCAGCAAAAAGATTTTTGGTGCTGAACTACACCAATTTCTCATACATGAGGCCCTTAGTTTCTTCACAGTAGTTATCCATTAGATACTTCCTGTCTAAACTTAGGGGGACAACATGCCTTTTTGCTGTCCCTATCTATAGCTTTTTTTTTCATTTCCACAACACCTTAATTTTTGACACTAAACAGTAATTGTGTCAATTTAATTTTTAACATTCCAACAGTCAGTCAATCAGAGCAATTGTGGGGCTCGAGCATGAAAGCTCAGGGGAAAAAAAAGCCTCTCGACAAATCAAAGGGTCACAGGGCTCCATTTCTGATTTCACACTCTTGTGGGAGGCTTGCGGAACTCTAGTGATTACCAACTACAAACTTATATAATTATTTTTTTACCCTTAATATATCAAACACTACAGAACAAATTTACACAAAATCACAAAAAGCATAATCTACAGACCAAGATCTATCTTTCTGCCAAATTTGATGTAATTTCATTCAACAGTTTTTGCTGTAGCCTTGTGTAAAGAATTCTATGGAAAATGAATAGGGGTTTTGAGACCCCTTTTTTCTCGGCCCTCACTTGTTGGAGTTTGAAAGACTGATTTTGTACAAACTCCCCATAAAAATATAACTTTAAACACTGCAGTGATAAACCCCTTGTGTCTAAAATAATGTCAAATGTGTGCATATATGTGTTTTACACCTCTTAACAAAGGTGCAATAGCCACGGTTACCAAAGTCATTGCGATTCTTGGCGTAGTCGTGAAAACGGGAAGTAGGGTTCAAACACAGTTTTTGAAAAAGTTACTACAAATATATGTGCACAAACATGTTCTTTAAGTTAGTAATGTGTGTACTGTATTATTTTGTTTTATTTGGGTATGGTTGTTAAATGTCCGCATTAATTTTGCGATTTTGCAACGTGATGGGGATTAAATATTTAAAAAATATATATTTTACAAGACAATGAACAAAAATTGGAGCTTTTGGGTGGCTCAGACAAGAGCATTTTCATTGAGAGTGTGTATAAGACAGCTACATATAAGACTGTATGCAAAATATGGTTGCCTAGAAACACCCTCTTCCCTTCATGTATAAAGTGTACTCCAGCACCTCTATATATTTCATGCATGTCAAAACTCAATTTGCTGTTGTAGTCAGACCCCATGTCAGGGTCTCTGAGGAAAGCAGAAATTGTTTTTTTTTCCTGGCTTTGTAAATCTGTGGACAGAATTGATTTAATCACTTCCATTTCTGTCTTTCACTTATATTAGAGTACACCAAGACAGTGTGAGGGAAAAGCAATATCAGTTCTGCAAAGGTATCTTTCATTAGGATTTTCAGCCCAACCCCAGTCAATGTGCCTAAGTCCTTTTCACTGAAGTGCACAATCATGAGATGAGGAGCTTGAAAATCCACAATGGTTTTTACCAAAGGCGGCAGCTGATGAAAATGTAATCCTCTCTGGACAAACCAACTAATCTTCACATTTGGCAAACCCAAGTCCCTGTCACACAGGAAAGGTCTGTAGCTGAATATCACAGTTGGTACTGTGAAAGACAATGAAAATGCATGTGTGGTGGTGGTTAGAAAAAAAAACGAAAATTTGATGTGATGAAGGGAATGAGCAGGTGAATAAAAGTAGGTTGTATTTGGAAATGATTAGTAAATAGATGTTTCATTGGCTCTAGTAAATAGAAATACATGTAATACAGAGTTGGATATGCTTTACAGTATGTGCAGTAAACCACACTTGCTGTAGTTCATGTTGTAACTAGTATGATCCTTCTGGAATGTGTTGTGAACTTGTGACTTACAGGTTCTCGTTGGGTTTCTATGGAGAATCTGCAGAGGGTGTATTGGGGCTAAGGTGTTAAAGAAAGAGGTATTAATGTTTACAAACTGGAGAGGTTTAGGTTCATTGTTTTATAAGGTAGGTAAGATTCTCTAGTGTGGATGTTCGAAGAAAGTGTAGTATAGTGATAGATATCTAAAAGTATTAAGGAACGTAGGTTTCCCAACTCCCATTTTTTTAATGAATTCATTGCGATCATCGAGATTATGTCATGATTATTGACACAAAGGGATGCATTTTGGGCAACCTCTAAACAGGAGTGAAAGGGTAAATAGACAGCAATCATTCAGAATTGCACTTACAAGACTGAAATATGAAAGCATTTTTTTTATTTGCTAACTTTTGCAGTATCAGGCAATGCAAAGTTCAGAATGTTGCCATTTATGGTTGCTTTGTATGAGAGTGGTGTGCCATTCTAGTGCTACGTTTTTACAAACCCTGAGAATATTGCTTGTACCTGCAATTGCCAACAAACTCAATCTTCTGGTATGTTTTATGAAAATCAAAAAAAAGCTTATTAAGGTATATAATGAAGTCATATTGTAATAGATTTAGAAATATATATATTTATTTAAGAAAGAAAGCATGATATATAAATCAAATTGTTTTTATGTATCTATTAATAGGTAACTAAGACATAGATTATCTTAGAAGCAGATCAGGTGTCTGTCAAGTTAGTTTAGAATTTATTGCCATGGGGTTCAATATTGCATTGTTTTCCTTTACTGCATTCTGGACGTAGTAGGAGAAAATACTGCACACTAATGGTTAAACATATATGTAATCTTGTAGTATATGATGTCAAAGTTGTATATGTATATATATGATGTGCTGCTTATAACTAATGTTTCTATTTTAATTCTGGGAGTTATTTTTTCCATGATAAAAGATGAATACAACACTCAATTTTGAAAGTGAAACTATGCACTGTAACAGTATGTGAATTATGAAACTGAATTAACCTATGCATGGTAGGGCTGTCTAATCACTTAAAACTACTACGCAAGGTGTACATTTTGCTTGCACTGTATATAACTGACCACTGAGGTAGAGTAGCTAAGCCATAGCGCAGGGAACTATTTGCTTACAAAGTAAAAGATGCTTAAGTAGGATGTATTCACTCATAGAAACCTATGTGCCCAATTATACAACCAGCATACAACAACACAAATTTGAGATACCTAAGTAGAAAAGCAGTCAGACACTGAAACACCTATTGAGGTACTTAGAGAAGCACACAAAGATGAACTCATAAAGGCAGGTACAACTGATATATATATCTTATGGTAATGAAAGCAGTTACTTGCATAATTAAATAACCCAATATTGACTATTACACCCAGGAGGCAATCTATGCAGGCTCTTAACGACACATTTAGAGAACCACCAATCACATAAGGAGAGTCAGTGATTTAGTAATAAATGTACATACACATGTAATCACAGCCCCAGATAGGAACTGAAACACTTATTCAGATATCTGCTAAACAACTGACACTTTCAGGTTTAGTGTGCAGACAAGTAGCTCTTGCATTATGTCACAGGCCTGGTATACTTGAGCTTGGGCATGTTGTTTTACTGGTAGAACTGTCTTATCACGTATAACTGCTAGACAAGGTGTAAACTATTCTTGTACCACATATACCTGACCTCTGAGGTAGGCTGTAGCTAAGCCATAGTGCGGGGAGTTATTCACTTAAAAAATTAAGGATGCACTTTGATGTTTCAAAGAGCTATGGAAAGGTATGTGCCCATTAAACATCCAGTCTACACCCAGACTTAAATCTGACATACCCAAGTAGAAAAGCAGACAGAAACTGAAACACCCAGTGAGGTAGTTAAAGAAGCATGCACAGATTCACTCAAACATACAGGCACAATTGATATGTATGTTGTGCTAATAGAGGCAGTTTCACACACTTGAATAAGCCAATATTACACATACACATTTAGAGGACCATAGATATCACAAAGTGAGACAGCCATAGACAAACAAACATATATAATCATAGAATATCAACTCCTGATAGGGAATCCCACAGTTATTCACATATATGAAAAAACGGACACATTCAAGCCTAACATGTAAAGCCCTTCTCAAGTTTTAAGCTACTCATCTACGACGTGTGACTATCCACATAGGTAGCCTGTAGTTAGTCAAGAGGGTATGTTCGTTTAAGGTAATGACTGTGTAAGTAGGTATAGGGGTGCGTGAGAGGGTGTGTGAATATCTTTATGGTTGAGTAAGTGTATGTGTGAGTAGCTGTATGAGCAACCTCTCACTCACCCACATGTATAACTGAGCAGTAAGATAGGCTGTCAGTAGTTAATAGGATGTGAGCTACATATTGAAAAGTTTACACATGTAGTCTGAAGATTGCCTAAACCATATATCCTCATGTAAACTAAATGTGTAAATAGTTAAAATATGTAATGTGATACAATACAACCAAGTGATGAATGTACTTAACTATTTTTGTTTTCACACATTACAATCTAGTTATCTACACAGAATTGCCAATGCAACAGAAACTCAGAGATGAAAGAAGCAGCAGCAAATAGAGCATCTCCTTAGAACTAAGAAACAATAGGGGCAAAGTGCAAAAAATAATGTGCAAAGAGAAAAGTCTTGCTGGTGAGAGGACCAATACATTTCTTAAAATTGTTTGTACACAACTGGAAAAAGTGCTAAAAGAAGTAAAGAAAAAGAAAACTATAACACTGACTACTAAAGCACAAAAGGATTCTGATGTAAAAAGTAATAAGTCATTGAAAAAAAGAGAGACTTTAAGCAGAAGCAGTTCAAAGAAATCAGAAGTAGAATGTTCTGTACTAGAGTAGTTCACAACTTAGTAATATCAATGAAAAAGTATAAAAGAACACCACAAGCAATCAGACGGATGGAATATGTGAAAGGTGTAGTTGTAAGGCGTTTGCTCTGTAGAAAAAACTATTTATCTTGGTTTCAAACAGAATGAAGACAATGGACAAAATAGTGTTGTCTATGAGGAGACGGAGTAAAAATAAAAGACTTGCTAATGGAAGTAACTTTTGCAAAGTTTTTAGTGATGAATGGATATATACTTCAAGTACTGAGCCTTTCGTTAATGAAGAAGGGAAGAGGTGTGGCAACGCGGCCAGGGCGACTGACGCTGGAATCTGGGGCTCACAGTTCGATCCCTGGCGTCAAGTCAGCACAGTACCATGTGACTGTGCACAATAGCTTGCTTAACCTTCCTGACGGCCCCCAGCACCGGGATTCCTTGCGGTAACTGTTTGATCTTTACAAATACTGGATTTACACTTTTCCAAGACAACATATTAGTGGATGCAGTTGATGAATCTGAACGATGTTATAAGATGAAAAATTATAATCCTGTTTGAAAGGAAGGAATAGTGCATAGAAATGTTGAGGAAAAGATTGCTTTAGAGATGCAAGGAAGACATAGACAGGCTTCTGTGTACAAATGGAATTGTAGTAGTGTTTGTATTATTCGGCAACAATCAATTCATATATTGAGAAATTTCCTCCTTATGTTTGCTTCCAGAAGTTTAAAAAACAGAAAATACTTACTTTGAAAGGATTAGATCCATGCAAAGTAAGAAAGCATACTAATTTACAAGGACACTCACTAGCTTGTCTGTCAAAACAAGTGTTTCAAAGCAGCTTTCATCAGTTTAGAATGTTAGGTGTACATCATTCAATAATAAGAATGTTTCTAAGAAGTAAGTAACCGGTATTTGTAAAGCGCAAACTTATCACCCCCAAAGTTCTCAAGGCGCTGGGAGCCATCGGGGAGATTAAGCAAGCTATTGCCCAGGGTCATAGGGTGCTGGACTGAGCTTCCGCCGGTGATTGAATCGTGAGCTCCATGCTCTGGAGTCAGATGCACCACACCTCTCTCTCAGAAGGCTTTACTATGTAAAAGCCCCTGCTCTGTGTTTAGGAGAGATGAATAGAGCTCTTTTGCATGCTAGTGTAGTAGAAGTAGGAAAGGTTTGTGAAGATGTTGAATTTTCTTTTTTTGTATCAGAACAGCAGTGTAGGGAAAATGAAGAGCTGGTACCAATAGGAGTTGCGAAACAGAACTGTATTACTGTTGCTATTTTTTAAAAAGAAATTAGAAACTTCAGCACAGTTTGCTCAGAGCGACCATACTGTATTTGTATATGTTGTTGATGCACTCACTACAAGAATCAAACTTGTAATGATGATTTGTACATTAAAACTGAAAAAGAGAATAATGATAAGCGGTGTGAATTTGCTGTGTACTTATTTGTAGAGGGATGATTTGACTTATCCACCCGGCAAGGTATATGTAGGTACTGTTACAATATGTTAGAGGAAAACAAAATGCCTGCTAGAGCACTACACAATAACTGAGAAATAGTACCTGTCCCAGAAGTAATTAAAGATTTGAATGTTTATGAATCCATATTACTACAGTCTTTACATCCATTTCAAGCTATAGTTCGCATGGAGCCAAAGACAGGGAAATTACCTCCAACTGAGCACCAGAAAGGTCTCAAAGGTAGAGTTGTATACTTCATAATCACACTTAGGATCAGAGGGGATCGGAGGAAACTAGGGGGTACTGATCCCTCAATAGAACATTTGTTATCACACAGAGTATGCCCGGCTATAGGTCAGGGAGAGAATAAAGGAAGATAGAGTAGTGTAATGTTTGTAGAAGAAACAGGAGGAGAAATTTCCTTCAGGACAAGAACCCTCACTCACCGTTAGGTGACATGCTTCATCATATGGGTTCCCTCCTCACACTGAGGTGTGGGCTTCAACTCCCCGAGGGGAGGAGCTGAGGTGTTTTCTCAAAGATGAGCATACGGAAAATGGTGACTGAAGGGCAGAGTGCCTTACTCTCACCAGGATGTCTCCTCAACAGACTCAGAAAAGTAGAAGCTTCAAAATACATCAATGACTCAAATCCTGTCATTTTGGAGATGTGGAATGGGAATATTGATCTACAGTCAGTTGCAGACAATTCAATTGCTGTTGCTCAGTATATCACCTCTTACATAAAGTCAGATAAAACAGAGATGGTGGAGATGCTGGAGAAGATTTTAGCAGAAAGGACTCTTACAAAGAAATTGCACAGTACAGTTTCAGTTTGAAAATACTTTTTCACAGAGAGATAGGGTCCTATGAATGTGGAGACTGGTTAAGCACAGCTGTTTTGTTTTCTAAATTTAGAGGAGTTCTATAGGTGAGTTTAGGGCTTGCTAATACTCGTAACAGAGTAGTAAAATAATTCCCTGAAATTCAAAATATTGCTGAATTCGAACCTCATAAATCCTCTGCTACTCGCAGAGTCATTTAAATATAAAACAAAACACCCCTATCCCGTGCAACCTGCATGACCGGTCGTGTGGTGATTGTAATGATTATTAATACAATGTAATGATTATAATGCACATGACTGCATTGGCAATGCATTTATATATATATATATTCACAGAAAAAACCATAGGTTTCAGGCACGTTATAGTTAGGAATTAGCATTTAAAAAACCTCAGAAATTCACTGAAAAAAACATAGGTTTCAGGGGTGTTATAGTTAGCTGGACTTTTCACTTGTACAAAACCATTGAAATTCCCCCGTTGTAGTTAGTTCAGCTAACTATAACTCGCGCGCCCGCAATGTACTGCTGATGACGTCACATATTACATGACTCATGACCTGGTCAGTGACATCACTCATGACATCACTGATGACATCTCAAATGACATCACTGATGACATCACTGATGACATCATCCTTGTGATAGAGTGGCAGACCTCCTCTCAACCTAATATAAACTTTGATACACACATTCAAAAATAGAGACTAAAATTTTCAAAACAATGGACATACCAATACCAGTTACAACAACCTCTTCAGTAATTCTAAGATCCACATACACATCCACTCATTCACCAACAGTCCTATACAGTCACTCATACATGTACTCACTCATCATATGTACTCATACACCTATACATCCTGTTACACAATGCCACTCATCCATAGAGTTACTCACACACATAGTCACTCATGCTAATAAAGAAACAAACATACATTTACTTGCATATACAGTTATACACACACCACCACACTTACTTCTACGGAAACTTACACATACTTAGGGCCATATGTAGGAAGCCAAATACCGGTCGGTAACGGCCGATTTTCGGTAAATATCCTGTTACCGACCGGTATTTAGGCTTTTGCTATGTAGGGGGCATATTTCAGGATTCGGTAATTTACCGAATCGGTAAAATTACCGATTCGGTAATTTTACCGATTCGGTAAATACCGAATCCTGAAATGATATGTAGGTAACACTCAAATGAGTGATGTCTAGGAAAACGAATTCGGTATTTAGCACCAAATATATGTTGGTGCTAAATACCGAATACATTGCACAAAGCAATATTTTGCTGAAATAACAGTGCCATGTGGCAGACATACATGCCCTTAGGGCATGTATGTCCGCCACATGTGCACACATGCAGGAATCAGGGGTGCAACAGGGTGTCAATGTGACACCCTGCCACCCTTGAATGTGCTCCCCCCATTACCGAATCGGTATTTACCGATTCGGTAATGGTAATTGGCTTCCCATTGATTCCTATGGGCCTCCTGGCCCATAGGAATCAATGGGAAGGTATGCATCATTACCGAATCGGTAAATACCGATTCTAAATTACCGACCCTTTCCGAATCGGTAATTATTACCGATTGATTACCTACATCACATTTACCGATTCATAAATACCGAATCGGTAAAATTCGGTATTTATGAGTCGGTAAATGTGACCCTACCTACATATGGCCCCAAGTCTTTTAAACAATCACTTATAGAAACACATACTTATTCATACAGGAACTCTTTCAATCTCTCACTCTCACATATACTCACTTATATACACCAATAGTCACATATACTAGTTTAAAACATATGTAGTTACTCATAAAGACACTATTGAGACAGTCATTCACTCACTAACACACCCATACACACACTCATCCACCCATACAGTCCTGCACACATGCTGTCTTCAACACATGCAAACAGTGAGTCACTCATTCATGCACCTATGCACTACGTAATACCCCCCACCGAACCATGCAGACACTCAGACTGATATTCAAAAAACCAACTAATAACCTATATAGACACCCATGTAGCTACTCACCAACCCATGCAGCCACTTATACACAAAGTGAGAGACTGATACAGATATTTACATATTTAAACATTACTCACTAAGCCATGTATTCACTATGATACACTTAATCAGTCAGTTACACAATCAATTTTTCAAAAACAAATCATCCATTTAGACACTTATATACCCATTTATTCTTCCATCGACCTTGAGATATACATGTATAAAACATATTGAATTTTCAGAAAAACAGACATTCACTGGATGATGTCATCAGTGATGTCATCAGTGATGTCACTGACCATGTCATGAGTGATGTAATATGTGACGTCATCAGCAGTGCATTGCGGGCGCGCGAGTTATAGTTAGCTGAACTAACTATAACGGGGGAATGTCAATGGTTTTGTACAAGTGAAAAGTCCAGCTAACTATAACACCCCTGAAACCTATGTTTTTTTCAGTGAATTTCTGAGGTTTTTTAAATGCTAATTCCTAACTATAACGTGCCTGAAACCTATGTTTTTTTCTGTGAATTTCAAAGGTTTTTTAAATGCTAATTTCTAACTATGCCTACAGAGATAGGACATGTGAAGAAAGAAGAAAAAATGCACAGAAAGAAAAAAAAGAAGTGCAGAAAGAAGCAACAGAAGTCCTCAAAGACGAAGAAAAGTGCAGGAAGAAGGATAACGTGCAGAAAGAACAAAAAGAAGAGCAGAAAGAATCCTTGTTGCAAAATCATCCTGTACCCTCAACTTTTTCAGACGGATACTGGTGGTAACTGAGTCTGACTAACCAGTCCTAGAGCCAGTGCTATGTTAAAAGACACTTAGAATACAGTGAAAACACCTACATACACTAGGGAACATTATGCGTTGGGGTCCCCCTGTGATTAGCATGACCTCCTCTGTAAGCCCCTAGTATATAATAGGGCAGGGGGATTAAAACTACCTCTTAAAACAGGCCACAGGGCATTTTTGCACACGTTAACTCAGGCCCCGTCCCCTCCCTTCACCACTGTGTAAACACGCCCTGTGTCCGTTTTTAGTTGGGAGATTAAGTTCATTTGAATCCTGAGGGTCCCTAGGGTCCAACTAGCCCACTAGGTACCTCCAGTAAGTGCCACAGAGCTGCGTTGCAGAGAGGTGTAAAAAGTGGCACAGCCTGGACCACCTCTCTGCAATGCAGCTCAGTGGCGCTTACTGGAAGCACGTGGTGGGCTAGTTAGCCCCCAGTATTGAAGGGAAATTATATCCCCAATTTAAAACATGCCATAGTGCGTGTTTGCACACGTCACCTCAGGCCCCGTCCCCTCCCTTCACCACTGTGTAAACACACCCTGTGGCTGTTCTAAGTTGAGAGATTAAGTCCCCTTGAATCCTAAGGGTCCGTAGGGTCAAACTAGACCACTAGGTACCTCCAGTATGTGCCACAGAGCTGCGTTGCAGAGAGGTGTAAAAAGGGGCTTGGCCTCAGAACACCTGTCTGCAGCGCAGCTCCCTGGCGCATACTGGAGATGCCTGTTGGGCTAGTTGGCCCTCAGGGACCCTCAGTATTGAAGAGGAATTAATTCCCCAACTTACAACTCGTCAGGGGGCGCGTTTGCAGAGTGCTGCAAGGAGGGGGCGTGGCCTCCGGCACGATGCCAGTCTTTTATTTATTTTAATTTTTTAAGAAGGGGGGCTGTGTCTTATTCTAATTTATTGGCCCTGATGACCCCATCCCCCAGGGCCTGTCTGCTAATTATATTTTTTGGACCCCAATCCCCAGGGCCGGCCACTGTTTTTTATTATTTTTAAAAAATATATATTTATAGACACACCTAGGACATGCTGGACAAACCGTACGTACCTATCACCATTTGAGTGATATTCATTAAAAGGCGACTATGCATACAATGAATCCACGTGGAATGTATTTACACCACTAGTAAAGCTCTGACATGTCTGATGCCCTACCGTGCCTAATCCCGGTAGACACCCTTGTCGTTTATTTATACAAACATGGGTAGCTATTGACGGGCACATTTAATACACATGCACACCAAGCCATTCAAAGGGGATTCGACAAAAATTCGACAAAAACTATGTAAGAAACCCCCCTCACGGTTAATAAAACACACTTCCACTGCCGGATGTGTAATACTTTTTATTTTACTCCCTGGAAAGGGGACGAACATCACTTGAGAGTCACAGCGCGCTCCTGGCAGAGCCCAATGTTGTATTACACCCACCATTGCCTGCCGAGTGCCACACACCTCTGTGTTGTATTCCACCAGCTAGTGCATATGCTATGACACTCTCTAGCCCATGTGCACTGTAACACCACCCCGTGAATATGTCATGCCACACTTGTCTTCGCACGGGTTATATTGCCCCATCTAACGTGCCTTCCTCGATGCCTATGTTATAACGCACAGTGCTATGCCATACATATTACAATCTCGGATCCATATCTTTGTCACAGCGCATATGCAATGTTACACTCCCCAGCACATATTTTATATTACAACTTTAGAGACTAGTTAGGCTACACAACACTGCCCTGTGCATATTACACTCCAAGGCGCACATCGCATAGCACGCGCTAGTGCCTGTGCTATCTCGCGCTCTCCAATGAATCTGTCATTGCGCACAATGTATTGCATATTATATTTCACGCCCGGTTCATCTTATATCACACTTGTTGGTGCATAGTTTATACCATACACTATATCTAGTTTTCATTTTCAATCGTGCTCTCAGGACTATGTTCTATATAACACTGTGTTCACCTACCCTTTTCACGGGCATTACATTTTGCGATAGGGGGTGGAGGGTCAGGGGGTGTTTCTGCCAAGTGAGCCCGGAGTCACAGTCACAAACGTCCTCTTCTTCCTGAATAAAAGTGAGATTATGCTGCATACTTGTTCATATTTTAAGTAGTTCGCACAAACACACGTTTTAAAAACAATAAAGTTCCTAATACCCGCCGTCTCTGAACAGTTAGCTTGCTGCCCCATCCCCCTCCTCCCTATCCTCTGTTGTGTGAATCCATGGACTAGCCTCCTCCCTCCTGCCATGCATGGTCTGATGTGCTGCCACTGCCCTCAATTTAGTATGATGTACCAGTCCCCTCCTCCTGCCCTCCATTGCCCAATTCTATGCCCCATCATTGACCTCCTGCTTAAACTCTGTGCTTAGCTTGCTGCCCCTACCTCCAGTAAGTGCCACAGAGCTGCTTTGCAGAGAGGTGTAAAAAGTGGCACAGCCTGGACCACCTCTCTGCAATGCAGCTCAGTGGCGCTTACTGGAAGCACTTGGTGGGCTAGTTAGCCCCCAGGGGCCCTCAGTATTGAAGGGAAATTATATCCCCAATTTAAAACGTGCCATAGTGCGTGTTTGCACACGTCACCTCAGGCCCTGTCCCCTCCCTTCACCACTGTGTAAACGCGCCTTGTGGCTGTTCTAAGTTGAGAGATTAAGTCCCCTTGAATCCTAAGGGTCCCTAGGGTCAAACTAGACCACTAGGTACCTCCAGTAAGTGCCACAGAGCTGCGTTGCAGAGAGGTGTAAAAAGGGGCTTGGCCTCAGAACACCTGTCTGCAGCTCAGCTCCCTGGCGCATACTGGAGATGCCTGTTGGGCTAGTTGGCCCTCAGGGACCCTCAGTATTGAAGAGGAATTAATTCCCCAACTTACAATTCGCCAGGGGGCGCGTTTGCAGAGTGCTGCAAGGAGGGGACGTGGCCTACGGCACGATGCCAGTCATTTATTTATTTTAATTTTTTAAGAAGGGGGGCTGTGTGGTTCCCCTTCTTATTCTAATTTATTGGCCCTGATGACCCCATCCCCCAGGGCCTGTCTCCTAATTATATTTTTTTGACCCCAATCCCCAGGGCCGTTCACTGCTTTTTATTATTTTAAAAAAATTTATATTTATAGACACACCTAGGACATGCTGGACAAACCGTACGTACGTACCTATCACCATGACGATTTGCGTGATATTCATTAAAAGGCGACTATGCATACAATGAATCCACGTGGAATGTATTTACACCACTAGTGAAGCTCTGACATGTCTGATGCCCTACCGTGCCTAATCCCGGTAGACACCCTTGTCGTTTATTTATACAAACATGGGTAGCTATTGACGGGCACATTTAATACACATGCATACCAAGCCATTCAAAGGGGATTCGACAAAAATTCGACAAACTATGCAAGAAACCCCCTCACGGTTAATAAAACACACATCCACTGCCGGATGTGTAATACTTTTTATTTTACTCTCTGGAAAGGGGACGAACATCACTTGAGAGTCACAGCGCGCTCCTGGCAGAGCCCAATTCTGTTTTACACCCACCATTGCCTGCTGAGTGCCACACACCTCTGTGTTGTATTCCACTAGCTAGTGCATATGCTATGACACTCTCTAGCCCATGTGTACTGTAACACCACCCCGTGAATATGTCATGCCACACTTGTCTTCGCACGGGTTATATTGCCCCATCTAACGTGCCTTCCTCGATGCCTATGTTATAACGCACAGTGCTATGCCATATGTGAGAAGTTGGCCTGGTATATGATGTTCACTAGTTAAAGTGACCACCTTGTACCATGCCAAGCAACCCTTATGGTGTGGTTGTAAGTCAACCTTTTCGGACTAGCTGCCCTAGTGGTAGCGTAGGCTAAGCAGTCTTTGAGGCTAAACTCGTTAAAGCGTGTTAAGCAAGCTGTTTTACCATATGTAACCCCCCTTTATACCAATGAAAGGACACCACACATTTATATATTCAAAATTTATATGTATTTATTACTCAAAGTATCCCCTAGACTCTTTATGAGCACAGGAGCACAAATCGTTAAACAAGAAAGTATTACAATATACAGAAGTTGCACTTTATATGGATAGGCCCTGGTGGCCGATCAAACCATATACTAAAATAGTGGTATAAGTACCACGACTAGGAAAGGGAAAAGGCCTAGGGCCTCTAGAATCACTGGGCCTACAAGGAGCTAACTTCAGTTAGTGACCAGGAGGTCCACGGGTCGCGTGTGCAGTGAGGAAAGTTACACGCGGGCTCCCATAGGTTTTCAATGGGTGCGTAAAAGTTCGAAAGTTACTGCTAGAAGGGTCTTCTGGATGGACTACGAACTTAAGACTTAAAACACAGACACAAGAGATGTTTCTCTACACTTGGGCACCGGAGTGCCAGCTTTACCTCACCCACAGGAAGCGGGTGCATAGGTCTCGAAGTGCGTCGGGTTTCGTCTATCTGTTCAATGGAGCCTGATGACAAAGATGCTGCAGGCGGTCGGTCCAGAAGAGATGTGGTGGATCCAAGAGTGGATCGGAGTTGTAGAAGACCTGAAAGCAGAGGGGACAGTGTTCACAGTCACTAGCCAGTGACCGGCGTGGCACCAGGTAGGTACCCGGCGATGTCGGGTGCAAACAGGTGATGAGGTGTAGCTTGTCTCTGCAGCCACGTGGTCCCTGAAGGTCGACGACGTCCAGGAGTCGGTTCACGAGCTGTCCCACGCAGTTTCTCGCTGTCGGCGGTGTCGGCGACTCAAAGGAAGCAAACAAGCCTTGGCAAAGGCAGGAGTCATGGAAAATGAAGAAAGTTGATTGTTCTGACCAGCAAGGTCAGAGGGGCTGCTCCTTTGGAGGGAAGCAGGGGCCAGTCTGGAGCAACCAGACCAGCATCGTAGTTTTCAGAGTTCGTCGCCAAAATGGCCACTAGCCAACGGGCCAGGGACCGGGCAGGCGCGTCAAGATGCAAAGTGCAGAGGGGCCCCACGCAGATCGTGGAGATGCTGGAGGGCTCACCTTTGGTGCAGATGCTGCTCGGATGTTGGGCTTCTCAGGACCCAAAGCACAACTTGGAGGAAGCCTCTGTTGTTGCGCTTGCAGCTTGTCGTGGGTCTTTCAAGATGGCTGGCTCCACGTATCTCGGTGCCTCCACGGGTTCCTTCTTTTCAGGGACTGTGGATCGGGCGGTGAGAGGTCTGGAGGTCCAGGTCTTGTCGGGCTCTGGGCTCGGGCTCCGGCAGGAGGCGGCGGCAAAGCAGACGTCGAGTAGCTGGTTGGTACTTGCGTTAGCAAGATGGTCACTCCCTGACCATAGGGGAGATTTCCTTCTGTCCTCTGTGCAGCAGAGCATCGAAGTTCCCGTCTTCTTCTTTGTAGTAAGTTGATTCCAGGATGTCTGAAGTCTTAGGACACAGCTCCTACCTTTAAGCGGATTCTAGGGGCCGGACTACCTGCTAGGTCCCTCCCTAAGGGTGGGACCAGGAAGGGGGGTGGTTACACCCCCAATCCTTTGTCCAGCTCGCCCCAGGTCCGGGGCTGGGGTGCCCCAGGACCGGTTTGAACTGGTATATGCACCGAGGCTCCTTGTGAGCCTCAGGCATGTCTGATTCCATTCAAGCCCTACCTGACCAATACACAAAATCCTGTCTGGGGTGGTGCACGCACCTCCCCTGGCAGGAAACCCTTTGTCCATGTCTCCCAAGCTGGAAGGACTCCCAGCAGCAGGAGGGCAGACTTGTGTCTGTGGTGGCAGCATCCATTTTGTGGAGCTGAGGCTATGTCCAATTTTACCCGGGTTTCAGGTACTGTACATGTCGTGTCCCTCTAGAAGGGTGGAATGCTAACCCCGTCGCCAGAATTGGCGAGGGGTTACTATTCCAATTCGTATGACACCTTACTCGACATGTTTTGATAAAGCCAAACCAAAGATAGCATTTAACCGTGAGGTTCATAATGCACTTAAGAGTATATGGTATGGCGATATCTGGAAACGGTAGAAGGAAGTTGTTCCGACCACTGCAGACAGGCTCAGCTCATGCCAGAGCACCATCTCACATGGAACCAAGCACTCTGCCTTCAGGATTGTTAAGGCCTGCCATAGGAGTGACTTATAGGTTAACATGTGTCCCATTTAAGGTTAGGTATAGGTATACTACACCTAAGTAAGAGGTGGTTACACCAACTTACCCCAGCTGAGTGATCAGCCAGTTGTGTCAAATTGTTAGGCCAGGGCAGGGGTGGCACAATACATGCTTCAGCCCCTGGTAGGCCTTAGATACACCAATGCCCTGGGCACCTAGTGTACATTGGTACAGGGGCTCACAGGGTGATCCAATTCCAATTGGTTATGCACCTATAGTGCATAGTGTTAATTTAGAAGAGAGAACAGCAGGCTGGGGGTCTGATTAGCAGGCCCACAGCCTCAATATGTCAAAAACCTGTGAAGCAAAAAGCAAAAATTTGGGGTGACCATAGGATAGCAGACCCTACTCTCCTACACAACCCCCCCCCCCCCAAACGCAGGGACATTAAACTAGCCTTGACCAGTCTCGTCTTCATATCCTAAGTGGAAGTACCTGGAGAGACCATCCGCATTCCCATGGTCTGTACCTGGCCGGTGCTCCACTGTAAAGTCCATCCCCTGTGGGAAATGGACCACCAAAGCAGTTTGGGGTTTTCACCCTTCATCTGATTTAGCCACAAGAGGGGCTTATGGTCGGTCTGAATCTTGAAGTGAGTGCCAAACAAGTATGGCCTCAGCTTCTTCAGGGCCCACACCACAGCAAAGGCCTCCCTCTCAATAGCTGACCAATTCTTCTCTCTGGGGGTCAACATCTGCTAATAAAAGCAATGGGTTGGTCTTGACCATCTACATTAAGTTGTGACAGCACAGCTCCCACACCCAACTCAGAAGCATCTGTTTGGACAATAAACTCTTTGGAGTAGTCAGGACTTTTCAGGATAGGTGCAGAGCACATGGCCTTCTTCAGGTCATCAAATGCCTTTTGACAGCTTACTGTCCACTGAACCTTTTTGGGCACCTTCTTGGATATCAGATCATTAAGAGGAGTCACAATGGACCCATAGTTCTTAACAAACTTCCTGTAGTACCCAGTCAAGCCCAAGAAAGCTCGAACTTGAGTCTGGGTGGTTGGAGGAGACCAGTCCTTGATGGATTGTATCTTACTCTCCAGTGGTTGAACTTGGCCTCCACCTACAAGGTGGCCCAAATACACAACCTTACTCTGCCCTATCTGGCACTTAGTAGCCTTGATAGTGAGGCCTGCCTTTTGCAGAGCCTCAAGTACCTTCTTCAGGTGGATCAGGTGATCCTCCCAGGTGGAGCTAAAGACAGCAATGTCCTCAAGATATGCTGCACAAAAGTCATCCAACCCAGTAAGGACTTGATTCACCAACCTTTGGAAGGTGGCAGGTGCATTCTTCAGACCAAAGGGCATCACCAAAAATTGATAATGCCCACCTGGGGTTGAAAATGCTGTTTTGGCCTTAGACTCCTCAGCAAACCTGATTTGCCAATAGCCAGCTGTCAAATCAAATGTGCTCAAAAACTTAGCAGAAGCCAGTTTATCTATGAGCTCATCTGCCCTTGGAATAGGATGTGCATCTGTCCTAGTGACAGCATTGAGTCCTCTGTAATCCACACAGAACCTCATCTCTCTCTTGCCATCTTTGGTGTGAGGTTTGGGGACCAGAACCACTGGGCTAGCCCAGGGGCTCTCTGAGGGTTCAATGACACCCAGTTCCAGCATTTTGTGTACCTCAGCCTTTATACAGTCCCTGACGTGGTCAGGTTGTCTGTACAGTTTGTTCTTCACAGGCAGACTGTCACCAGTGTCCACCACATGGGTACACCAGTCAGTTTGACTAGGTATCAGTGAGAACATATGTTGAAATGATTGTAGAACCTGTCTACATTCAATCTGCTGATGATCATTGAGGTTGCCCCCAAGGGTCACTCCTTCAACTGAACCATCTTCAGGGTTCTGAGACAACAGGTCTGGGAGAGGGTCACTCTCTTCCTCCTGTCCCTCATCTGTAGCCATGAGCAAGCCCATGTCTGCCCTGTCAACATATGCTTTTAACCTGTTAACATGGAGTACCCTGTGGGGACTCCTGGGAGTTCCTAGGTCCACCAAGTAGGTAACCTCTCCCTTCTTTTCCAGGATTGTATGGGGTCCAGACCATTTGTCGTGGAGTGCTGCTGGGGCCACTGGCTCCATAACCCATACCTTCTGTCCTGGCTGATACTCAACCAAGACAGCCTTTTGGTCATGCCAAGCTTTCTGTAAGGCCTGGCTTGCCTCAAGGTTTTTGGATGCCTTCTCCATATACTCAGCCATCCTGGAGCGGAGACCAAGTACATAGTCCACTATGTCTTGTTTAGGCTTTTTGAGAGGTAACTCCCATCCTTCCTTCACTAAACACAGTGGGCCTCTCACAGGGTGCCCAAACAACAATTCAAAGGGGCTGTAGCCAACTCCTTTTTGTGGGACCTCTCTGTAAGCAAACAGAAGGCAGGGTAGAAGGATGTCCCATCTTCGCCTGAGCTTTTCAGGTAATCCTTTGATCATACCCTTTAGGGTCTTGTTGAATCTCTCAACAAGCCCATTGCATTGTGGGTGATAAGGGGTGGTGAACTTGTAGTTGACACCACATTCCTTCCACATAGCTGTCAAGTATCCTGAAATGAAGTTGGAACCTCTGTCAGAAACCACCTCCTTAGGAAACCCCACTCTGGAGAATACTCCCAGCAGGGCCCTGGCCACAACAGGAGCTGTAGTGGTCCTAAGGGGAATTGCCTCTGGATACCTGGTGGCATGATCCACTACCATCAGTATACATCTGTGCCCAGATGCAGTGGGAGGATCCATGGGACCCACTATATCTATTCCCACTCTTTCAAAGGGAACCCCCACCACAGGTAGTGGTATTAGGGGGGCCTTTGTTGTGCCACCTGATTTGCCACTGGCTTGGCAGGTCACACAGGAGCGACAAAACTCCTTGGTATCTTCATTCATGTGAGGCCAGTGAAAGTGAGGGACAAGCCTGTCCCAAGTCTTGTTCTGGCCTAAGTGTCCTGCTAGAGGAATATCATGGGCCAATGTAAGAAGGAAACCCCTAAATTGCAGAGGTATAACCAACCTCCTGGTTGCACCAGGTTTTGGGTCTCTAGCCTCTGAATAAAGGAGCCCATCATCCCAATACATTTTATGGGTACCTTGAGCATTCCCAGCAGCCTCAGCAGCAGCCAGCTGTCTGAGGGGTTCAAGAGATGGACAGGATAACTGAGCCTGCCCCAAGTCAGCCCTGGAAGGTCCCCCTGTCCCCAGAAACTCAACCTGGTCAGGTTCAAGCTCTTCAGGGACAGTTCCTTCAGGGTTCTCTAGATCATCCTCCTGGGAAGACTGATCATCACTTGGAGGCAGGGGGGAAGGCACATTCTTAACCCTCCTGTTCTTCTTCTTGGTAGGTGCTTGGTCCATTGTTCCAGGATCCAAGACCTGAGGTTCAGTGAGGCACTTTTTGGCCTGTGACCTGGTCACAGCAAGGACATGTGGTGATATACCTAACATCTCTGCATGTGTCCTGTACTCCACTTCTGACCATAGAGAACTCTCTAGGTCATTGCCCAACAAACATTCTACTGGGAGGTCTGCACTAACCACAACCCTTTTGAGGCCAGTTACCCCTCCCCATGAGAAGTTAACAATAGCCACACTATGAGAAGTAGTGGCATTGCTGGCATTGGTCACCAGGTAGTTCTCACCTGGTATGTACTGTCCAGGGTCCACAAAGACTGGTGTCACCATAGTGACACTGGCACATGTGTCCCTGTAGGCTTGAGACACTTTTGCATTTATTTAAGGAGTCTGTCTGTACTTGCCCAGGTTACTGGGGCTCACAGTTAGGGACAAATCCATGTCCCCATCACAGATCAAGACTGCCTGTGTCAGGGTTCGGTCTAAGTCAGAATCTCCTTCAGTTCCCATAGTGATTCCCACTACACCCTTTGTCTGGGGACCAACACTGCTAACAGTAGTACTGGGAGCAGGTGCCTTAGGGGCAACAGTGTTGGGGGCTCCACCCTTCTTACAATCACTAGTCCAGTGAGTTGTATTCTTGCAAGATTTGCACCAGGGTTTCTTTGGACCTTCTTTCTTCTTCCCTTTAGGTTGTTGGGACCCACCCTCGTTAGTACTAGTTTGGGGCCCTGTTGAAGACTTCTGGTCTTTAGATTTCTGATCTCCACCCTTTTGGTCTGTTTTCTTCTGATCACCCCCTTGGCCCTGGTTCTGGTTCTTTTGCTTAACCCTGGTTCTGACCCATTTGTCTGCCTTCTTTCCCAATTCTTGGGGAGAGGTCAGATCTGAGTCAACCAAGTGCTGATGCAGTTGCTGGTTCTGACAGTTATTTAAAATCTGTTCTCTCATCATCAAATTGTACAATCCTGTATAATCAGATACCTTACTTCCCAGCAACCGACCCTCCAAAGCCTTAGTGGCACATTCAATGTATTCAGACCAGTCCTGAGTCTGTGTCTTCTGGGTATCTCTGAACATTAACCTGTACTGTTCAGTGGTTAAGCCTAACCCATCAACTAGGACACTCTTCAGGGCTCTGTAGTTTCTGACATCCTCCTCCCTAACAGTGAGGAGTCTATCTCTGCCTCTTCCTTCAAAGGAGAGCCATAAGATTGCTGCCCATTGGTCTTCAGGAACCTGCTGCACTTTGCAGGCTCTCTCAAGAGCAGTCATCCACTTGTGGATATCATCCCCACTTTTGTAGGGGGGCACAACCTTGGACAGGTTCCTATTGTCAAAGACCCTATCTTTGTCCTTAGGGACAATGCTGCCACCAGTGGGTATAAACCCACTCTCTCTAGGTTGCCTAGCCTTGTTCAGTTTCTCTTCCATCAGGGCTACTTCTAGCTCCTGTCTCCTGATCCTCAGCTGAGCTTCCTTCATTCTGGCCTCATGCTCCCTCCTCTGAGGGCTGGTCATCCTTCTCCTGGAGTGACCTTGAGAGCCTCTAGAGGCACGAGAAGCATTAGAGTCACCTGAGTGATTCCTCTGCCTCCCAAGCCCCTGGTTAAGTCCACTAGGGAGATCCAATAGGGTGAACCCATTGTCAGTCCCAAGCAGCTTTAAGTTAGCTGGGCCACGTATAATACTTGGCACTGGGCTAGTTCTCCCTTCATCCCCACTACCATCTGTATCAGTACCCTTATCACTTTCATCCTCTGTAGTGTGATTCTCATCTAAGGGGTGACTATTGGAAAGGGGTACTTCAGTAGCATCTTCAGAAGGGGGGCCTCCTGTTCCAGTCCCTGAGGGGCCTAACTGGGAGGCTTTCTTGAGAGCTCTCTGATCTTCATCAGCTTGTAAGAGTTCTCTGAGTTCAGCAGAGGTAGGGTTCCTGGGCTGTTTAAGGCCCCTGATATTTGCCAACTGCCTGAGCTCATTTTGGTTTAGGGTAGCAAAGATGGTTGGTGCCCTCTGGGGGTCACTCTCGACAGAGATGGGTACATTGGACCCCTCTGCCCCAGCCATTGCTCTTAAGTGTGGGTGGATATGTTGCAACTACCTACACTTGGGTTTTCCTACTTAACCTATCTAGTAGTTGTAGTCAGGGTGTGCTACTCCCTTTGCTCTACAACAACTAAGTTCAGTAGAACTTAAGTATATCTAATCTTGTTTTATATGTACCTAAAGGTACCTGTATGATCTTTCAATTGGTAACAAAGAGATTACAGAGGTAAAACACAGCAAGCTCAAATCCAACCGCTGCTCACCAATGTGAGTAGTTGGCCTGGTATATGATGTTCACTAGTTAAAGTGACCACCTTGTACCATGCCAAGCAACCCTTATGGTGTGGTTGTAAGTCAACCTTTTCGGACTAGCTGCCCTAGTGGTAGCGTAGGCTAAGCAGTCTTTGAAGGCTAAACTCGTTAAAGCGTGTTAAGCAAGCTGTTTTACCATATGTAACCCCCCTTTATACCAATGAAAGGACACCACACAGATATATATTCAAAATATATATGTATTTATTACTCAAAGTATCCCCTAGACTCTTTATGAGCACAGGAGCACAAATCGTTAAACAAGAAAGTATTACAATATACAGAAGTTGCACTTTATATGGATAGGCCCTGGTGGCCGATCAAACCATATACTAAAATAGTGGTATAAGTACCACGACTAGGAAAGGGAAAAGGCCTAGGGCCTCTAGAATCGCTGGGCCTACAAGGAGCTAACTTCAGTTAGTGACCAGGGGTCCACGGGTCACGTGTGCAGTGAGGAAAGTTACACACAGGCTCCCATAGGTTTTCAATGGGTGCGTAAAAGTTCAAAAGTTACTGATAGAAGGGTCTTCTGGATGGACTACGAACTTAAGAATAAAAACACAGACACTAGAGATGTTTCACTACACTTGGGCACCGGAGTGCTAGCTTTACCTCATCCACAGGAAGCGGGTGCATAGGTCTCGAAGTGCGTCGGGTTTTGTCTATCTGTTCAATGGAGCCTGATGACAAAGATGCTGCAGGCGGTCGGTCCAGAAGAGATGCGGTGGATCCAAGAGTGGATCGGAGTTGTAGAAGACCTGAAAGCAGAGGGGACAGTGTCCACAGTCACTAGCCAGTGACCGGTGTGGCACCAGGTAGGTACCAGGCGATGTCGGGTGCAAACAGGTGATGAGGTGTAGCTTGTCTCCGCAGCCACGTGGTCCCTGAAGGTCGACGACGTCCAGGAGTCGGTTCACGAGCTTTCCCACGAAGGCTCTTGCTGTCGGCGGTGTCGGTGACTCGAAGGAAGCAAACAAGCCTTGGCAAAGGCAGGAGTCGTGGAAAATGAAGAAAGCTGATTGTTCTGACCAGCAAGGTCAGAGGGGCTGCTCCTTTGAAGGGAAGCAGGGGCCAGTCTGGAGCAACCAGACCAGTGTCGTAGTTTTCAGAGTTCGTCGCCAAAATGGCCACTAGCCAACGGGTCAGGGACCGGGCAGGCGCATCAAGATGCAAAGTGCAGAGGGGCTCCATGCAGATCGTGGAGATGCTGGAGGGCTCACCTTTGGTGCAGATGCTGCTTCGATGTTGGGCTTCTCAGGACCCAAAGCACAACTTGGAGGGAGCCTCTGTTGTCGCGCTTGCAGCTTGTCGTGGGTCTTTCAAGATGGCTGGCTCCACGTATCTCGGTGCCTCCACGGGTTCCTTCTTTTCAGGGACTGTGGATCGGGCGGTGAGAGGTCTGGAGGTCCAGGTCTTGTCGGGCTCTGGGCTCGGGCTCCGGCAGGAGGCGGAGGCAAAGCAGACATCGAGTAGCTGGTTGGTGCTTGCGTTAGCAAGATGGTCACTCCCTGACCATAGGGGAGATTTCCTTCTGCCCTCTGTGCAGCAGAGCGTCGAAGTTCCCGTCTTCTTCTTTGTAGTAAGTTGATTCCAGGATGTCTGAAGTCTTAGGACACAGCTCCTACCTTTAAGCGGATTCTAGGGGCCGGACTACCTGCTAGGTCCCTCCCTAAGGGTGGGACCAGGAAGGGGGGTGGTTACACCCCCAATCCTTTGTCCAGCTCGCCCCAGGTCCGGGGCTGGGGTGCCCCAGGACCGATTTGAACTGGCATATGCACCGAGGCTCCTTGTGAGCCTCAGGCATGTATGATTCCATTCAAGCCCTACCTGACCAATACACAAAATCCTGTCTGGGGTGGTGCACGCACCTCCCCTGGCAGGGAACCCTTTGTCCATGTCTCCCAAGCTGGAAGGACTCCCAGCAGCAGGAGGGCAGACTTGTGTCTGTGGTGGCAGCATCCATTTTGTGGAGCTGAGGCTATGTCTGATTTTACCCGGGTTTCAGGTACTGTACATGTCGTGTCCCTCTAGAAGGGTGGAATGCTAACCCCGTCGCCAGAATTGGCGAGGGGTTAGTATTCCAATTCGTATGACACCTTACTCGACATGTTTTGATAAAGCCAAACCAAAGATAGCATTTAACCGCGAGGTTCATAATGCACTTAAGAGTATATGGTATGGCGATATCTGGAAACGGTAGAAGGAAGTTGTTCCGACCACTGCAGACAGGCTCAGCTCATGCCAGAGCACCATCTCACATGGAACCAAGCACTCTGCCTTCAGGATTGTTAAGGCCTGCCATAGGAGTGACTTATAGGTTAACATGTGTCCCATTTAAGGATAGGTATAGGTATACTACACCTAAGTAAGAGGTGGTTACACCAACTTACCCCAGCTGAGTGATCAGCCAGTTGTGTCAAATTGTAAGGCCAGGCCAGGGGTGGCACAATACATGCTTCAGCCCCTGGTAGGCCTTAGATACACCAATGCCCTGGGTACCTAGTGTACACTGGTACAGGGGCTCACAGGGTGATCCAATTCCAATTGGTTATGCACCTATAGTGCATAGTGTTAATTTAGTAGAGAGAACAGCAGGCTGGGGGTCTGATTAGCAGGCCCACAGCCTCAATATGTCAAAAACCAGTGAAGCAAAAAGCAAAAATTTGGGGTGACCATAGGATAGCAGATCCTACTCTCCTACACCATACATATTACAATCTGGGACATGACTGTATAGGACTGTTGGTGAATGAGTGGATGTGTATGTGGATCTTAGAATTACTGAAGAGTTTGTTGTAACTGGTATTCGTATGTCCATTGTTTTGAACATTTTAGTCTCTATTTTTGAATGTGTGTATCAAAGGTTATATGAGGGTGAGAGGAGGTCTGCCACTCTATCACAAGGATGATGTCATCAGTGATGTCATCAGTGATGTCATTTGAGATGTCATCAGTGATGTCATGAGTGATGTCACTGACCATGTCATGAGTGATGTAATATGTGACGTCATCAGCAGTGCATTGCGGGCGCGCGAGTTATAGTTAGCTGAACTAACTATAACGGGGGAATTTCAATGGTTTTGTACAAGTGAAAAGTCCAGCTAACTATAACACCCCTGAAACCTCTGGTTTTTCCAGTGAATTTCTGAGGTTTTTTAAATGCTAAGTCCTAACTATAACGTGCCTGAAACCTATGGTTTTTTCTGTGAATTTCAAAGGTTTTTTTAAATGCTAAATTCTAACTATGCCTACAGAGATAGGACATGTGAAAAAAGAAGAAAAAATGCACACAAAGAAAAAAAAGAAGTGCAGAAAGAAGCAACAGAAGTCCTCAAAGACGAAGAAAAGTGCAGGAAGAAGGATAACGTGCAGAAAGAACAAAAAGAAGAGCAGAAAGAAACCTTGTTGCAAAATCATCCTGTACCCTCAACTTTTTCAGACGGATACTGGTGGTAACTGTGTCTGCCTAACCAGTCCTAGAGCCAGTGCTATGTTAAAAGACACTTAGAATACAGTGAAAACACCTACATACACTAGGGAACATTATGCGTTGGGGTCCCCCTGTGATTAGCATGACCTCCTCTGTAAGCCCCTAGTATATAATAGGGCAGGGGGGTTAAAACTACCTCTTAAAACAGGCCACAGGGCGTTTTTGCACATGTTAACTCAGGCCCCGTCCCCTCCCTTCACCACTGTGTAAACACGCCCTGTGTCCGTTTTTAGTTGGGAGATTAAGTTCATTTGAATCCTGAGGGTCCCTAGGGTCCAACTAGCCCACTAGGTACCTCCAGTAAGTGCCACAGAGCTGCGTTGCAGAGAGGTGTAAAAAGTGGCACGGCCTGGACTACCTCTCTGCAATGCCTCTCAGTGGCGCTTACTGGAAGCAATTGGTGGGCTAGTTTGCCCCCAGGGACCCTCAGTATTGAAGGGGACTAATATCCCCAATTTAAAACGTGCCATAGTGCGTGTTTGCACACGTCACCTCAGGCCCCGTCCCCTCCCTTCACCACTGTGTAAACGCGCCCTGTGGCTGTTCTAAGTTGAGTGATTAAGTCCCCTTGAATCCTAAGGGTCCCTAGGGTCAAACTAGACCACTAGGTACCTCCAGTAAGCGCCACAGAGCTGCGTTGCAGAAAGATGTAAAAAGGGGCTTGCCCTCAGAACACCTCTCTGCAGCGCAGCTCCCTGGTGCATACTGGAGATGCCTGTTGGGCTAGTTGGCCCTCAGGGACCCTCAGTATTGAAGAGGAATTAATTCCCCAACTTACAACTCGCCAGGGGGCGCATTTGCAGAGTGCTGCAAGGAGGGGGCGTGGCCTCCGGCACGATGCCAGTCTTTTATTTATTTTAATTTTTTAAGAAGGGGGGCTGTGTGGTTCCCCTTTTTATTCTAAGTTATTGGCCCTGATGACCCCATCCCCCAGGGCCTGTCTCCTAAGTATATTTTTTTGACCCCAATCCCCAAGGCCGGCCACTGTTTTTTATTATTTTTAAAAAATATATATTTATAGACACACCTAGGACATGCTGGTCAAACCGCACGTACCTATCACCATGACGATTTGCGTGATATTCATTAAAAGGCGACTATGCATACAATGAATCCACGTGGAATGTATTTACACCACTAGTGAAGCTCTGACATGTCTGATGCCCTACCGTGCCTAATCCCGGTAGACACCCTTGTCGTTTATTTATACAAACATGGGTAGCTATTGACGGGCACATTTAATACACATGCACACCAAGCCATTCAAAGGGGATTCGACAAGAATTCGACCAAAACTATGCAAGAAACCCCCTTCACGGTTAATAAAGCACACATCCACTGCTGGATGTGTAATACTTTTTATTTTACTCTCTGGAAAGGGGACGAACATCACTTGAGAGTCACAGCGCGCTCCTGGCAGAGCCCAATGCTGTGTTACACCCACCATTGCCTGCCGAGTGCCACACACCTCTGTGTTGTATTCCACCAGCTAGTGCATATGCTATGACACTCTCTAGCCCATGTGCACTGTAACACCACCCCGTGAATATGTCATGCCACACTTGTCTTCGCACGGGTTATATTGCCCCATCTAACGTGCCTTCCTCGATGCCTATGTTATAACGCACAGTGCTATGCCATACATATTACAATCTGGGATCCATATCTTTGTCACAGTGCATATGCAACGTTACACTCCCCAGCACATATTTTATATTACAACTTTAGAGACTAGTTAGGTTACACAACACTGCCCTGTGCATATTACACTCCAAGGCGCATATCGCATAGCACGCGCTAGTGCCTGTGCTATCTCGCGCTCTCCAATGAATCTGTAATTGCGCACAATGTATTGCATATTATATTTCATGCCCGGTTCATCTTATATCACACTTTTTGGTGCATAGTTTATACCATACACTATATCTAGTTTTCATTTTCAATCGTGCTCTCAGGACTATGTTCTATATAACACTGTGTTCACCTACCCTTTTCACGGGCATTACATTTTGCGATAGGGGGTGGAGGGTCAGGGGGTGTTTCTGCCAAGTGAGCCCGGAGTCACAGTCACAAACGTCCTCTTCTTCCTGAATAAAAGTGAGATTATGCTGCATACTTGTTCATATTTTAAGTAGTTCGCACAGACACATGTTTTAAAAACAATAAAGTTCCTAATACCCGCCTTCTCTGAACAGTTAGCTTGCTGCCCCATCCCCCTCCTCCCTATCCTCTGTTGTGTGAATCCATGGACTAGCCTCCTCTCTCCTGCCATGCATGGTCTGATGTGCTGCCACTGCCCTCAATTTAGTATGATGTACCAGTCCACTCCTCCTGCCCTCCATTGCCCAATTCTATGCCCCATCATTGACCTCCTGCTTAAACTCTGTGCTTAGCTTGCTGCCCCTATTCTCCTTCCCCCTGCCCTCCGATGTCTTTGTGCATGCCCCTGCTCCATCCTTTTTGCCCACCATGTTCCATGGACCTGCCACTCCTATCTACTCTGAGTGTTCTGTTGAGCTGCCACTCCCCTCCCACCTGCCTAGCATTGTCAGATGACTGTAACCTGTCCCTGCCACCTCCACCCTGCCTGTCCACATGCCATGCCCCATCCTCTTCCTCTTGTCCTACATGGTCCATTGTACTGCCACTCCCTTTTGCCCTCCCTGGTCTGTTGTGCTGCAACTGCTCCTCCTGACTGCCCCGTGTGGTCTGTTGTGAGGCCCCTTCCCCTGAACTTTCTTATCTGTGCACAGGTCCTGACCCTCCCTTCTATCCTCCATCGTCCTTTGTGCATGCCCCTGCACCCTCCTTCTTGCCCATCATAGCCATTGTGCTGCCACTAACCCTCCCACTTGCCATGCATGGTCTTCTGTGCTGCCATGGCCCCTCCCACCTTCCCTGTGTGGTCAGTTAGCTGCCCCTGACCCCCTCCCACCTTCCCTCCATGGTCTGTGTGTATGCCAACACAGTCTCAGTGTTGCTCTTCATGGTGTGTCTTGCTTCTAGTGCCCACCCTGCCTGACCTCCATGGCTATCTTGCTGCTCCTGCCCTGCCCCCTTGCCCCCAGCCCTCTGTTTACATGTTCAGACCCCTACTCCCTCCCTCCTGGCTTGTCTGTTCCATTGTAATGCCCCTGATCCGTCCCTCCTGCCCTTTATGGTCTGTTATGCTGCAGCTTTCTCTCCTGTCTGTCCATTATGGTCAGCTAGCTACCATTGCCTCTTGCCCCTCTGTTCTCTGTTGTCCATGTGCATGGTCCTGTCCCCTCCCTCTTGCTTTCTATGGATTGTTGTGCTGCACTCCCGTCCCGCATGCCCTGTGTGGTGTATTGTGCTGCTGCAAACCCTGATGCCTGCTCTGCAGGGTCAGTTTGGTGCACCTCTCCATGTCCCTCCTGTCCTCTGTTATCCAAGTCCATGTCCCTACCCCATTTCCTTCCATGATCCAATGTACCATACTTGCGAACATTTTGAACTTGGTAAGAGGGAGATTTTGAAAAAAAACTGGGGTATTGATTTTCCCCTTTGAGTTACATTGAAAAAGAGGAGATTGTAGACAGGAGACAGATCAAATAAAGCCCATTTGAGCTGAAAAACATTGGACGTTTCCTGGCTGAATCGGGTCTGTTGGCATGTATGTTTGTACTACCATTGCCTCTTCCTTCTGCCCACAATGGTCTATTACATTGCCACAGCCTGTCTTGCAAGTCCTGTATTGTTGGTTTGTTGCCCCTGCCCCCCTTTCCACTGCCCTCCATAGTCTGTTGTGCTGCCACGGCCCTTCCTGCCTGCTCAGTGTGGTTAAATTGTTGCCTTTGCACCCTCCTACCTGCCTTCAATTTTCAGAGTCCGTGCCCCTGGCCTCTGCCTCTCAACAGTATCCTAATGAACAACTAGATTGCTAACATTCTATATTTATTACAAAAGTGTGGAACGCCTGACGTCATCTTGATGTAATCAAAACTGTAATACCTAGAGCATTTCCTTTAGAAATTACATATATGAGAGGGTCTTATTGGCATCAAAATTATGGTTAGTGCTCTAAAAGACTAAAATAAGGACATATTTTCTGAGTTTTCAAATAGCGACAAAACACTTTTAAATTATTTGTTATCTTTGTTTTTTTATCCAGTTGACCACTTGATTAAATGTTGCACTTAGGGGAGAGGATGTGGTGTTACTTCCAGAACTGCAGACTTTGCAACTGGGGAACCAGGTTGGAGTTTCTGCTTCAGCTCGACATTCTGTGATTCTGGTCAAATCACTTAGTCTCCCCCATGTCTACAACCAAAATGAATTTGTTCTTGTGTGATGTAACCAATGCTCATGTAAAGCACTCCAATACCTGACAAGTCTGCACTATATAACACTGCAAAAACACAAAATAATAAGTGTTTTGCACACTTCTGTCATTGGGATATATTTGGGCTACATCTGGGTGATTTTGGGCTACATTTGGGCTCTTTTGTCTCCGGTGGCCATCTTGGGAGATTTATTTGTTATGAAGTTTCCTAATTTCCTCATGTACTGCAGTCTCCTCAGTAGGAAATGCTTTCAGTTTTTTACTTTGAGTCCATCATGAAGGTATTCAGATATGTCACACATTTGTCATAAATTCAGAATGCTAGCACTCTAGTTGCTCATTAGATCACTGTAGTAAAACTACTGTTCACCATGGAAGTCTGCTCCTGGTATCAAAAGTGCATGTTTCGGTCTGCATGTCAGAATTTTTTAATGAAATAGAAGAGGATTTGAGAAGTCACTCAAAATGTGCCCTCATTTTCTTTCTTCAGCATTAATCATAATTTCTATGGCAAAATGAACCCCCTCATTGTGTTCCTTTTTAAATTAAATGTTTTAAGTGTTACCAGTTTATTCCAATCAAGATGGCTTCAGGTGTGCCATACTTTTGTCATAATGAAGACAGTAAGCGCTCTAGTTGTTTTTAAGAACACTCTGGGACATTCTGTCATTGGGCTATACTTGGGCTACATCTGGGTGATATTTGGGCTACATTTGGGCTCTTTTGTCTCTGGTGGCCATCTTGGGAGACTTATTTGTTATGAAGTTTCCTAATTTCCTCATTTTTTGCAGTCTCCTCAGTAGGAAATACTTTCAGTTTTTTACTTTGATTCCATCAAGAAGGCATTCAGATGTGTCACACATTTGCCATAAATTCAGAATGTTAGCACTCTTTTTGCTCATTAGATCACTGTAGTAAAGCTACTGCTCACCAGGGAAAACTGCTGCTGGTATTGAAAGTGCATGTTTCAGTCTGCATGTCAGAATTTTTTAATGAAATAGAAGAGGATTTGAGAAGTCACTCAAAATGTGCCCTAATTTTTCTTTCAGCAGCACTAATCATACTTTTTATGGAAAAATGAACCCCCTCATTTTGTTCCTTTTTAAATTAAATGTTTTAAGAGTTACCACTTTAATCCAAGCAAGATGGCTTCAGGTGTGCCATATGTTTATCATAAGTTGGACTGTTAGCGCTCTAGTTGTTCTTTGGAACACTCTGGGAAGCTGCAGTAGAACACAAAGGAATCAACTGACAGTCTCTGCCCTTGTTGGATGTACATGTTTTACTGAGAATGTCAGACTTCATTCTCACATGACTGAGAAAGATAATGTGAATTTACAGAAAATAAGCTCTCAGTTTAGCTTATAGATCACCTTCCAAACCTCTGTGGGAAAAGCATGAGAAAATATTTTTCTCTCAATCATGATATCCCAGCAGAAGGCTTTTTCACATGGGGAAATCACCTTAAAGCATACCACAATTCCTAAAATGAGTATGGTACCATCAACAAATGATTTATAATGTAACTAAAGTCTTAAAACCTTCTATTAACTGCAATGCTTTTTAATGAGGTGCTATCATGTATATTGGTCCCAAGATGGCTGCCAACACTTCTTGGATGAAGTGCTGACAGCCAATCAGATCTCAGGATGAGATGTGTGGTTAGGCTCCGCCCACATATATATATGATTTTACTTTTGATTTTCTCAGGAACTACTGAACAGATTGACACCAGACCTGCAAAAGGCACATGCCTGACCTGAGGACTACCTCTCTGCCAAATTTCAAGTAATTCTGTTCAGCTGTTTGGGCTGTACCTTGGACTAAAGGTCCCTATTGAAAATTGCATGGGGAAAACGCGTTTTGGGACCCCCCTTTTTTCTCAGCCCCCGCTTGACGAATCCCCCCAAGACTTTCAGGGTAGGAGCGGAGCGGAGCGCCCAACCTATTTTGAAAATTTCGCAAGGATTCGTCAACCGGCGCCAAAGTTATTCCAAATAGAATGTTGCGGATTTCCTATGGAAACACGGTCCTAACTATAACTATCTACTGGCGACCGCCAGTAGATAATATATATATAAGTAATACTTTAGCAAAAAGTATGAGTGTCTTTTTCTGATAACACATGTAATAGGAAATAATAAGCACAAACGTTTTGTATAGAGATTCTGTTTTAAGCTTGTATGCAGATGACATTATGGGCTTCAATTGCGCAAAGTGAATTCTGACTTGGACCAGAGCAAAATATCATGTCCGTATCGCAGCCTGCAGCCTGAAATAAGGAACAGAATTAAAGAATGCTGCACGCCCCGTCACGTGGAGTGTACGTCGGCGTGGCGGCCATCTTGGGTGTGGCCCTACTATTTAATACCATGCCCGACTTCTGGAAGGTGCTTAGCCTTCTATTGGTTGCCAAGACAAGTGCTGGTTTCCAGGGACGCTTACCTGGAAGTCGTCGCAAATCCTCTTCAACACTCTTTTTCTTCTCGGCAGACATCTTGGCAGTGAAGCAGCAATTTGGTCTTCCAGCGTCGAACCTGTGGAAAAGAAAATTAAAGTTTAGTACATTATTCATTATTTTTTAGCGCCCATCGCAAGACAGAGATAACTGCTACGAAGTTAAAATGAAATACTAAAGACAATTTTTTAAACTTTTTTGGAACGAGTTAGGACATTTATTTAGAATCAAAGCTTCAAAGAAAAGGACAATAGTAATCAAGAAAAAGATTCTTCATGATGAAAGTTTAACATTGTGTTGCATTATACAATGCAAAGTGTTTTGTTTGTTTCTTCTCTTTTTTTTAATTTTACTCTAGTGATGGAACACACCTGGGGGTCATGTTGAAAGTAAGTGTTTGATAAAAGAAAAAGACTTGAGATAACACAGTTAAAATAAACAGCTTATAATACATAGTTTTAGAGAAATAATTTGATATTTATTTCTTCAGACAAATAGACTGAAAACCACCTCACTCAACTATACTCTCCCTCTCGTAAATAATTCAACACAGTGACTAATCCAACCATGACAAGACTATTAGGACGCAGTGCCCAACATCTCAAGGTCGAAGGTAGGAAGATTACTCAACATATTTATTTATTTAGAAAGGAAGGAAGGGATTAGTGGTGTGTTAAAATACAACTAATACACTAAGATTAATAAAATCTTGTTGCCTCACAGGTCGACAACAAGATTTCAACAGCGTCCAGTATCCAGCCCTCCTCCCTGAACCCAATTGGGAAGCCCTAGTGGAAATAGACAAACTGGTTATAAGGTAGGGTACTGGGAAGTTGGTCCATAACATCTCTGTGAAACTCACCAGTGCACATTCAAGGTAAGTGTGCATGGTTGGTTTGACAGAGCCAAACAGTACAGATACTCTGAATAATAACATGCAGTATACGTACTAGCCAAGAAGGTGTCCCCATTTGGAAAGGATGTTTCTACATGAAATACTTGAACATTACAAATACAGAAATAATTTATGTGAAAGGAAAAATTGCTGTTGCTGGATGTGAAGGATTTTTGCTTAGACATAACAAAAGAAATGTAATCATCCATCGAAAGCTAAATTGCCAAACTGCAGACAAAGGAGAGGTTTTCTATTTAGCCCAGTTGCAATTGTTTAAGCCATGGCGAACCAAAAGTGAGCTACTTGGAGAATTCTACTGTTACGAAGACTCTTTTAATGTTTTAAAAGACACTATTGAGTGCTCTGTGTTTCCAGCGTATCTTCAAATTTTGAGAGATGAAATTCAACAAGAAGAAACAATTGCTGCTGAGATAGCAAGAGAGAGTTCTAGTTCAGTAGCTGAAAATCAAGATCAGCCAATCATTCCAAATGAAGCTGCATTTGCCATGGATGAGGTGGAGAACACAATGCAGCAAGCAAGACAGGAAACAGTGGATCTAGAATAACTAATAGAGTAATTGAATACAGATCAGAAAGACATTTTTGATTAAGTGAAAGGTAAAATAGAACATGGATTTCAGCACAAGAACAAAGAGTGTTCATGTTCCACATGTAATTGCCCAAAAATAAGGGAGGTACCCTAGTGCTAAGAAAAGGGAGGAGTATGTATAACAACACAACACAAATTCCCTTTTCATAAGTCAAAGACCAAGCCTAATTTAAAACATAGATAACATAGGCAAAATGGATGTAGGGTTCATGGATATATTTTGTTAAGAACCTCTCCCAAAAAGCCCTTAGATAGATTCAACATAAGAAGAAAGAAGAGAAAAGAAAAGAAAACAACTTTCCAATCGCTGAATTTTGAAGCAATGAAAAGCAATACACTGAAAAATATAAAGCATATAACAAAATGTATGCAAAAAAAGTTATAAAAAATGTATTAAAAAACTTCATGGTATTATTCAAATCGTGACAAAGTGCAAATACAGTAGGTTAACAGATCTATGTCAACACAGTTTCATCCTTTTTATACATATCATGAAAAACAACATACTTGCAAATAAGTAAAAATACGTACAAACAACTGTCGACGCAGCGTTTCTGTGAAAGTTAAAACATTTTGTCACCTTCTTCAGGACGAGAAATGCATATTATCTAAATAACAATATAAAATAAAATAAGGGTATTTAGTCAACGTGTGTTTTATATATATTTTTTACATTGCAAATCAAACACATATTACAGCAAAAAGAAAGTCAATACTGGGAATTAAAAAAACGTACTGAAACAATGAATAAACATCACATGATCCATCACAATCCAAATTGTACCGCTTTTTGTTTTTTAGCTCAACAACTTGTATAAAGAAACCAGTACGTCCTCACTGGTCTCCAATTATATATGCAGTCAAACATACCTATTTTTTTCGGTGTGAGGACCCTACAGGGTGTCGTCTCTCACTTGGAGTAATATTTCAACACTTCATAGACCCCAGAAAGGATTCTACAGAGGCAATATATCCAATTAGTTACTGTTGTACTACAGTTATTATACATAAATAAAGAACTGTGTCAAAACAGACCCACCTACAAGAACTGGGCTTGTTGGGGAAGACACATCAGTACTGAGTATGGTATCCCTTGTCCGTTTCCGGAGTTCGCGGAAAATCTATTGATAAAGAATTGTTTGCTTTTATTAAAAAAAATTAGTTCTAACATTGTATGTGGCTAGAAACTTTTTTTTATCAAAAGGTCTTACCTATAATCAAGTCAAAGAGGCGAAACGGGGAGCAATTTGATGCCAGCTCAAATAACAGGAAAAATGATGTGAATGATGCCTACTCTGGAAAATGCTGCCTGTAAATAGAAAGACTACTAAAAGTCTAAAACTACTGGAAATCTAAAAGAGATAATTGCCTAAGTGGGTATTACCATCACCTAGCAATCCTTTTGGTCTTGTTTTATGTATTCACCTCCTGGACCTGTTCAACAAATTATATCACATGAACCTTACATCCATTTTGCCAATGTTATCTATTGTTTAAATTAGGCTTGGTCTTTGACTTATGAAAAGGGAATTTTTGTTTTGTTGTCCCACATATAAACCATCTCTATTGTACCTAAGTGATCAAGTTGGAACTGGAAAAAGCTTCTTGAATAAAGTACTGATAAGTGATTTACAAAAGAGAACAGATTCCTATTTGTCGAAGTTACTGCACCAACAGGCGTAGCTTCACATAATAATAAAGGAGTTACCCGTCACTGATTATTAATGCTGCCTGTTGAACACATCAACAAATTAGAATACAACAAATTATCTGGTGATGCTTGTCATGAAGTGGAAAAAGTATTTAAGAAATTAAAGCTACTAAATATTGATGAAGTTAGCATGGTATCTAACATAATGCTAGCATTTATACATTTAAGAATGCAACAAATATTAAAAACTGACTATGATGTCCTTTTTGGAAGAAAACACATAATAGTCTTTGGTGACCTGCTACAACTAAGTCAAAGGAATATCTGTATTCAAATTACTTCTACACAATGAAACTAGGAATTTACTAGTAAGTATTGGAAATGTAAACATTTGGGAACATTTTGAATATAAAGAGTTAATCCGAAATATCTGTCAAGCATCAGATATTTAATACGGACATATAATAAAGGACATAAGACTGGGAGTGCTCACAAAAGAAGGAAAGAGAGCACTACAAATCTGTCTCCTCAAAAATCTGTTTCCAACTAATGTTTCATCTGCAGAAGTAATGTATAATTGAATTTTCTTAAGGAAGAGAAGTCGATTATATTTTTTGATGGTAACTCTTGCGGAGTGCAGTAAATTTAATGAACAATTACTGCAACTGGAAAAAGAATAGATCATCGAAATTAGCGCAAATGATAAAATCGAACCTCAAGCAGTTACAGTGCTACTAAAAGATCAACTGCAATGAAAGTTGGATAGTTTAGAAAAGTCTGTGTCAAAAGCTGCAGGATTAGAAAAACAGTTGTATATCTGTAAAAATTGTCTTGTAATCTTACGGTGCAATTTAATTGTTGAGAAAGTCTAGTGAGTGGTGCAATGGGTAAAGTTATGAAATGTATTTATTATTCAAGCAGAAATTTTGTGGAATACTTAGGCATACAATTTGATGAGACTGGTGAAGTAAAGCAGATTGGTAGAAGTGGTGTACGTTATCTGCTCGTAAAAGATTTGTATGTCCAGTGAAAGAAGTTTCCAGTGTCTTTAGTGTATGCAGTGACTATCCACAAATCACAAGGTTTAACTGTTGATACAGCACTTGTTAATATTGGTAGTAGTTTATTCAAAGAAGGAATGTCTCATGTAGCTTTTTCGTGAATTAGAACTTTATCTGGTTTAATTGATTTCGATGAAAATAAAGTAAGTGCTGAGAGGAGCTGTGTAAGGGAGTATGATCCGTTAGGATGTCAATATGCTCTTCATTTCGGCCACTATCCTGTGTTTGAAAAACCAATAATGTGTCAAAAGCATAAATTATCAAAGCAGTCTAGCAGAGGTCAACAGAAAGATGAAGACTAAGATAAATGACAAGGTGCCAAGAAAAGAAATCTACAACACAATGAGGAATTTGAAGGCTGTCACTTTGATATTAAACCTGGAGTGAATTGTTATGCAAATGTAGTCTTAAATGGACCATACCATTTGCCTCATTTTATAGATTCTATTAAAGAAAAAGTAGATGAAAGAATGTCTTAACAACTATGTAGTTTACTTGAAGACCTAAAGAGTGACAGAACTGTTATACATTCTGCTTCTGCAATTAGAAAAATTACAGATGAGAGTATTGAATCAGTAGTGTTTTCTGCAAATCTTCAGCAGAATGCTTAAGAATTTGCTTGTTTCCGGTCCAGGGAAGACACTGCTTGGCAGTTCGGGCTGGATTGTTCCTATGAGGTTGGAGGTTAGGCCGCTCCCCACGCCACACAGCTCCGCCTGTGTGTGCCTGCCTCTGTGCCCACTGCTGCCGCACCCTAAGTTCGCCGCCCCCCCCTTCCCTGAGTGTATTCTCTGCATTGAGCTATTTCCTCTGTGCTGACCTTTTTGGCTGTCTTTGTGCCATTTCAATAATTGTGTTGCCCCTGGCTGAACCCCTCCTTGGCACCCGACATCGCCATAGCCATCCCGGAAGGCTATAAAATCACCCGCAAGGACCGCACCAATGGAGTAGGAGGAGGAATCGCCATTGTCCACAGGAACACTCTCAAAGCCTCGACAAACACCGACGACACCCTCAGTACCCCCGAACACCTGCACTTCCAGATTCACACCGACCCCAACACCACCCTCAGAGGAACCCTCGTCTACAGACCCCCCAGACCCCGACCACAGTTCAGCGACTCCATCGCCGACTTCATCAGCACACGCACCCTCACCTCCACGGACTTCATCCTCCTCCGGGACCTGAAGTTCCACCTCGAGAACAACAACGACACCAACTCAATCACCCTGATCGACAACCTTGCCAACCTCGGACTCAGAAAACTCTTCACAACACCCACCCACTCTGGCGGCCATACGCTTGACCCCATCTTCTCCGCAAGCCCCCACGTCTCCTTCAACCACACCACCGAGCTCCATTGGACCAATCACTGTTGCATCCACTTCACCTTCCGGAAACCCACCATGCACCACCGCACCCAACAGATGCCGCGCCGCTGCTGGAGCAAGATCACTGAAGACCAGCTATCCACCACCCTCGCCCAGAGCCCACCCGATGACCCGACTGACCCCGATGCTCGCAACCTCAGACAATGGATCAACGACTGTACCAACACCCTCAAGAACCCCTCCAAAAGCCACACCAGCAAGAAAGCAGTTGGTTTACCGAAGACCTCCAGGCCTCTAAGCAAACCTGCCGAAAGCTGGAAAAGAACTGGATCTGTGAACTCACACCGGAAAGCTACACAGCCCACAAGAACACCACCCGCAGTCACCACCACCTCATCAGATCTGCCAAAAAAAACTCCTTCAAAGACCGCCTAGACAACAACACACACAACAGCAAAGAGCTCTTCAACATCGTGAAGGAAATCTGCAACACCAGCTCCAACACCAACGATGTCCCACCTTAGCAAGACCTATGCGACTCGCTAGCCACCTTCTTCCACTGCAAGATCGCAGACAACCACGACAGCTTCAATGCCGGGACGCCCCGGCAACCACTGAGACTTCCGCCCTCACGACCACCATCCGCACCAATCGCCTGCTCTCCTGGACCAACATCAATGATGACGACACCATCAAGATCGGGAACACCGTCCACTCCGGATCCCCGTCAGACCCCTGCCCACACCACATCTTCAACAAAGCCTGCACCACCATCGCACCCCATCTCCAGAAAGCCATCAACATCTCCCTCAAGACAGCGACCTTCCTGGAGAGCTGGAAGCACGCAGAGATCAACGCCTTACTCAAGAAACCCAAGGCGGACCCCAAGGACCTCAAGAACTTCTGACCCATCTCCCTGCTCCATTTCCCGGCGAATGTCATTGAGAAGGCCGTCAACAAACTACTGACCAGCTTCCTCGAGAAGAACAGCATCCTAGACCCAGTCCGGGTTCCGCAGCAACCACAGCACCGAAACTGCCCTCATCTCCGCCACCGATGACATCAGGACCCTGCTAGACAACAGAGAAACCGCGGCCCTCATCCTCCTGGACCTGTCAGCCGCATTCGACACGGTCTGCCACTGCACACTACAAATACGCCACTACGATGGCGGGATCCAAGAGAAGTACCTGGACTGGGTCACCTCCTTCCTCTCCGGCAGAACACAGAGCGTCCGCCTACCCCCCTTCCACTCCAAAGGCACCGAGATCATCTGCGGCGATCCCCAGGGCTCATCCCTCAGCCTAGTGCTGTTCAACATCTACATGGCACCTCTCGCCCACGTCGCCCGAACTCAACATCATCTCCTACGCCAACGACACCCAGCTGATACTCTCCCTCACCAAGGACCCCCACACCTCCAAAACCAACCTCCCCAAAGGAATAAAGGCCGTCGCTGACTGAATGAGGAACAGTCGACTGAAGCTAAACTCGGACAAGAAGAAGGTCCTCATCCTCGGATCCACCCCCTCAGCCTGGGATGACTCCTGGTGGCCGACTGCACTAGGAACAGCCCCAACACCCACCGACCACACATGCAACCAGGGGTCATCCTCGACTCCACCCTCTCCATGATGAAGCAGGTCAATGCCATCTCTTTCTCCTGCTTCAACACCCTCTGCATGCTCCGCAGGCTCTACAAGTGGATCCCCACCGAAACGAGAAGGGCAGTCACCCAGGCCCTCATCAGCAGCAGGCTGGACTACGGAAACGCCCTCTACGCAGGAGCCTTGGCCAAACTCCTGAAATGGCTCCAACGCATCCAGAACGCCTCCACAAACTTGATCCTCAACATCCCTCGCTGCAGCCACATCACACCCCCCATCAGAGACCTGCACTGGCTCCCTGTTAACAAGAAAATAACCTTCAAGCTCTTCACCCACGCACCCAAGGCACTCCACAACACCGGACCAGCATACCTTAACAACCGACTCAGTTTCTACACCCCCACCCGCCAACTCCGCTCCGCAGACCGCGTCCTTGCCACTGTCCCCCTCATCCGAAGAGTGACCGGCGGCAGCAGATCATTCTCCTACCTCGCCGCCAAGACATGGAACACCCTCCCCATCCACCTACAGCAGACCCCAGACCTTCTGACCTTCAAAAGACTTCTCAAGACCTGGATCTTCGAACAGTAGCAGCTTTCCCCCCCTTAGAGCCTTGAGACCCTCACGAGTATGTAGTGTGCTTTACAAATGCTGTGATTGATTGGTTGATTGATTGATGAGGCACAGGGTCAGACAATTTTGCATATGGCCATGTCTGAACTGGGGTGGCGGAGTGAACTAAAGAATGATGATGGATTATACCCAGATCAGTTGACTGGGGGTGAGTGCTTGCAATGTTCAACACTCCCTCCATCATCCCCTTTGGTTTTGCTTTCTTCTCCCTAAGTTGGCAGGGTATGCCCAGACATGAGTCCCTTGCTCACTTTGCCACTGGATTCAAGCTAGCCTGGCTGATGACGGCTGATTAGCCAGAAACCAGCCCCAGCATACTTGTTTCCGCTCCAGAGAAGACATGGCTTGGCAAATCGGGCTGGACTGTTCCCATGAGGCACAGAGTCAGACTGATTTGCATATGGCCTTGTCTGAACTGGGGTGGCGGAGTGAGCTAAAGAATGATGATGGATTAAACCCAGATCAGTTGACTGGGGGTGAGTGCTTGCAATGTTCAACACTCCGTCCATCATCACCTTTGGTTTTGATTTTTTCGCCATAAGTTGGCGGGGAATACCCAGACGTGGTTCCCTTGTTCACTTTGCCACTGGATTCAAGCTAGCCTCGCTGATGAAGGCTGATTAGCCAGAAACCGGTCCCAGGATGCTTGTTTCCGGTCCAGGGAAGACATGACTAGGCAGTTCGGGCTGGACTGTTCCCATGAGGCACAGGGTCAGACTGATTTGCATATGGCCATGTCTGAACTGGGGTGGCGGAGTGAGATTAAGAATGATGATGGATTATACCCAGATCAGTTGACTGGGGGTGAGTGCTTGCAATGTTCAACACTCTGTCCATCATCCCCTTTGGTTTTGCTTTGTTCGCCCTACGTTGGCAGGGTATGCCCAAACGTGGGTCCCTCGCTCACTTTGCCACTGGATTCAAGCTAGCCTGGCTGATGACAGCTGATCAGCCAGAAACCGGTCCCAGGATGCTTGTTTCCCGTCCAGGGCTGACATGGCTTGGCAGTTCAGGCTGGACTGTTCCCATGAGGCACAGGGTCAGACTGATTTGCACATGGCCATGTCTGAACTGGGGTGGCGGAGTGAGCTAAAGAATGATGATGGATTATACCCAGATCAGTTGACTGGGGGTGAGTGCTTGCAATGTTCAACACTCTGTCCATCATCCCCTTTGGTTTTGCTTTGTTCTCCCTAAGTTGGCAGGGTATGCCCAGACATGGGTCCCTTGCTCACTTTGCCACTGGATTCAAGCTAGCCTGGCTGATGACGGTTGATCAGCCACAAACCGGTCCCAGGATGCTTGTTTCCGGTCCAGGGAAGATATGGCTTGGCAGTTCGGGCTGGACTGTTCCCATGAGGCACAGGGTCAGACTGATTTGCATATGGCCATGTCTGAACTGGGGTGGCGGAGTGAGCTAAAGAATGATGATGGATTATACCCAGATCAGTTGACTGGGGGTGTGTGCTTGCAATGTTCAACACTCCGTCCATCATCCACTTGGGTTTTGCTTTGTTCGCCCTAAGTTGGCAGGGTATGCCCAGACATGGGTCCCTTGCTCACTTTGCCACTGGATTCAAGCTAGCCTGGGTGATGATGGTTGATCAGCCAGAAACCGGTCCCAGGATGCTTGTTTCCTGTCCAGGGAAGATATGGCTTGGCAGTTCGGGCTGGACTGTTCCCATGAGGCACAGGGTCAGACTGATTTGCATATGGCCATGTCTGAACTGGGGTGGCGGAGTGAGCTAAAGAATGATGATGGATTATACCCAGATCTGTTGACTGGGGTGTGTGCTTGCAATGTTCAACACTCCGTCCATCATCCCCTTTGGTTTTGCTTTGTTCGCCCTAAGTTGGCAGGGTATGCCCAGACATGGGTCCCTTGCTCACTTTGCCACTGGATTCAAGCTAGCCTGGCTGATGACGGTTGATCAGCCAGAAACCGGTCCCAGGAAGCTTGTTTCCGGTCCAGGGAAGATATGGCTTGGCAGTTCGGGCTGGACTGTTCCCATGAGGCACAGGGTCAGACTGATTTGCATATGGCCATGTCTGAACTGGGGTGGCGGAGTGAGCTAAAGAATGATGATGGATTATACCCAGATCAGTTGACTGGGGGTGTGTGCTTGCAATGTTCAACACTCCATCATCATCCCCTTTGGTTTTGTTTTGTTCACCCGAAGTTGGCAGGGTGTGCCCAGAAGTGGGTCCCTGGCTCACTTTGCCACTGGATTAAAGCTAGCCTGGCTGATGATGGCTTATTAGACAGAAACCGGTCCCAGGATACTTGTTTCCGGTCCAGGGAAGTGATGGCATGGCAGTTCGGGCTGGACTGTTCCCATGAGGCTCAGGGTCAGACTGATTTGCATATGGCCATGTCTGAACTGGGGTGGCGGAGTGAGCTAAAGAATGATGATGGATTAAACCCAGATCAGTTGACTGGGGGTGAGTGCTTGCAATGTTCAACACTCCGTCCATCATCCCCTTTGGTTTTGCTTTGTTCGTCCGAAGTAGGCAGGGTGTGCCCAGATGTCGGTTCCTTGCTCACTTTGCCACTGGATTCAAGTAGCCTGGCTGATGATGGCTTAATAGCCAGAAACCGGTCCCAGGATACTTGTTTCTAGTCCAGGGAAGACATGGCTTGGCAGTTCGGGCTGGACTGCTCCCATGAGGCACAGGGTCAGACTGATTTGAATATGGCCTTGTCTGAACTGGGGTGGCGGAGTGAGCTAAAGAATGATGATGGATTAAACCCAGATCAGTTGACTGGGGGTGAGTGCTTGCAATGTTCAACACTCCGTCCATCATCACCTTTGGTTTTGATTTTTTCGCCATAAGTTGGCGGGGAATACCCAGACGTGGTTCCCTTGTTCACTTTGCCACTGGATTCAAGCTAGCCTGGCTGAGGAAGGCTGATTAGCCAGAAACCGGTCCCAGGATACTTGTTTCCGGTCCAGGGAAGACATGACTTGGCAGTTCGGGCTGGACTGTTCCCATGAGGCACAGGGTCAGACTGATTTGCATATGGCCATGTCTGAACTGGGGTGTTGGAGTGAGATTAAGAATGATGATGGATTATAACCAGATCAGTTGACTGGGGGTGAGTGCTTGCAATGTTCAACACTCTGTCCATCATCCCCTTTGGTTTTGCTTTGTTCGCCCTAAGTTGGCAGGGTATGCCCAAACATGGGTCCCTCGCTCACTTTGCCACTGGATTCAAGCTAGCCTGGCTGATGACAGCTGATCAGCCAGAAACCGGTCCCAGGATGCTTGTTTCCCGTCCAGGGCTGACATGGCTTGGCAGTTCAGGCTGGACTGTTCCCATGAGGCACAGGGTCAGACTGATTTGCACATGGCCATGTCTGAACTGGGGTGGCGGAGTGAGCTAAAGAATGATGATGGATTATACCCAGATCAGTTGACTGGGGGTGAGTGCTTGCAATGTTCAACACTCTGTCCATCATCCCCTTTGGTTTTGCTTTGTTCTCCCTAAGTTGGCAGGGTATGCCCAGACATGGGTCCCTTGCTCACTTTGCCACTGGATTCAAGCTAGCCTGGCTGATGACGGTTGATCAGCCAGAAACCGGTCCCAGGATGCTTGTTTCCGGTCCAGGGAAGATATGGCTTGGCAGTTCGGGCTGGACTGTTCCCATGAGGCACAGGGTCAGACTGATTTGCATATGGCCATGTCTGAACTGGGGTGGCGGAGTGAGCTAAAGAATGATGATGGATTATACGCAGATCAGTTGACTGGGGGTGTGTGCTTGCAATGTTGAACACTCCGTCCATCATCCCCTTTGGTTTTGCTTTGTTCGTCCAAAGTAGGCAGGGTGTGCCCAGATTTCGGTTCCTTGCTCACTTTGCCACTGGATTCAAGCTAGCCTGGCTGATGATGGCTTAATAGCCAGAAACCGGTCCCAGGATACTTGTTTCTAGTCCAGGGAAGACATGGCTTGGCAGTTCGGGCTGGACTGCTCCCATGAGGCACAGGGTCAGACTGATTTGCATATGGCCATGTCTGAACTGGGGTGGCGTAGTGAGCTAAATAATAATGATGGATTAAACCCAGATCAGTTGACTCGGGGTGAGTGCTTGCAATGTTCAACACTCCGTCCATCATCCCCTTTGGTTTTGCTTTTTTCGCCCTAAGTTGGCAGGATACGCCCAGACGTGTGTCCCTTTCTCACTTTGCCACTGGATTCAAGCTAGCCTGGCTGATGATGGCTGAGTAGCCAGAAACCGTTCCCAGGATGCTTGTTTCCGGTCCAGGGAAGACATGGCTTGGCAGGTCGGGCTGGACTGTTCCCATGAGGCACAGGGTCAGACTGATTTGCATACGGCCATGTCTGAACTGGGGTGGCGGAGTGAGCTAAAGAATTATGATGGATTATTAAACCCAGATCAGTTGACTTGGGGTGAGTGCCTGCAATGTTCAACACTCCGTCCATCTTCCCCTTTGGTTTTGCTTTGTTCGCCCGAAGTTGGCAGGGTGTGTCCAGATGTGGGTCCCTTGCTCACTTTGCCACTGGATTCAAGCTAGCCTGGCTGATGATGGCTTATTAGCCAGAAACCGGTCCCAGGGTACTTGTTTCCGGTCCAGGGAAGTGATGGCGTGGAAGTTCGGGCTGGACTGTTCCCATGAGGCACAGGGTCAGACTGATTTGCATATGGCCATGTCTGAACTGGGGTGGCAGAGTGAGCTAAAGAATGATGATGGATTAAACCCAAATCAGTTGACTGGGGGTGAGTGCTTGCAATGTTCAACACTCCGTCCATCATCCCCTTTGGTTTTGCTTTAAGAATTTGCAATGGCAATGCTGGAGTATAAGAGGAGGAAGATATTGAATATCAATGAATTATCTGGTTTATTTTATAAATGGACAATAACTGTGAAGAGTGTGAATTCACCTCCAGTACTGAAATCAATTTGGAATGATTCCTGTACTTGATGTTACCAGATTGTAAAGCTGTGGCCTTTGAAAATGTAACAAAAAAAGTCCATCAAGATATGATCTGTCCAGGCAGCGTAGCAGAACTTAGGCTACGTTGTTACTTCAAAGGTATGGAAAATATATCATAATTATGCTACAACGTTGCAGAGTGGATGGTACTAAATTAGAATCTGAAATAACAAACTTCAGAGCTGGACAAATTTCCATTTCAAAAAGAACTTTCAGAACTATAGCAATTATATTTCATGAAGGAGTTAATATAACCTCTAGACACTGCACAATATGTTTATGTTGTGAATGAGGATGGACAGAGTGCAATGACATTCAAATGACACCAAAAGCAAGAGTACCTAAAAATGACCTAACTCATATCTGCTATTTCTAGAATCGAAGTTCTAAGGACTATTTAGTATAACAAAATCTAGTATTGTGTTGACATATATATGGATCAAGTCTTTCTGAGACATTATTCAGCCTATTAGGTGTAATGTCTACAGCAACCCATTGGAAATTAAAGACTCTTTTTAACTGTGGAAAGTAATTTATGAAACATTGCATTATGCATTGCATTACATTATGTTAATACAGATAAAAACTAAATGGAGATACTATAATACCAGCAGCCTTAAGTTGTGTATAAAAAGTCACTTCACTACTAAAAAAATGACCCCTTTTTTTTCTGCAACAACAACTTCGACTTACTACGATGTGTTATGTTATTGGTACATGGACCAAAGCATTTTAGACATCATTTGGCCTAACAGGGATGATGTTTACAAAATGATATGCAAAAAAGAAGGCTGCTTCATAATTTTTGGAAATTTTGTACCAGATATAAAAACATTTGAAACTGTTTTAACATATAGTTGCTTTCAGCAATCTAAAAACCAATGACCATGTCACTATTACCAAACCTGTAGTGAGTCTAATCCACAGTATCACATATTTGTAATGAAGTACTGTGCACATTTGTTTTTTTTACAGTCCATTGATTGTTTTATTCCCACTGATTGATGATGATGATGCATCATACAGACCACTGTTAAAAAGTGAAGAAGTATGAAAGCTTAAAATATTTAAATATTTTACTATGTTGTTCCAAAGTTTGAAGGAAAAAGGGCTCTGAATCTGATTCTGGTTTGACGAATCCGAGCTGGAGCCCATGCTTCCGACCTATTTAGACATACTGCCAAATGACCAAGTACGATGTTTGGAACCCATTTGGGCTGACCGAATTGGTTCCAAAAGGCATTTGGACAGGACGAGCCTTTCCAGAGCCGATTCGTACAGATCTATGGACACGGTTTCCAACCGAGCGAGTACGAAGAATGATTCGGACAGCCTTTCCGATTCTGTTCTGCCGGAACAAAATGGCTGATGGAATCGGTCTTTGGGTTCTAATAGCAGGACCCTCTTCAACCGGGGCCCTCCAATCGGCCCTGTGGGGGTACCCATTGACCCCCTCTTTTTTTTGTAAGCAAACTTTATTCATTTACAACTCATTCACCAATATCATCTTTAGGAGGAAACAGTGCTCATATTTTGATGAATTACGTATTCTTTTTTTTTTATGTATACACAGTCGATAGTATGGTTTTGGTTACATTTTCAGGATTAAGTTAGTAGCAATCTTACATGTATTCTAAAGCCAAGCATATATTGAGTGAACCCACTCTGCATAAAGTGCAACAAGAGTCATAGTATATAAATACGGACTGTATACTTGCATACCGAATAATGACCCAATTATGAACGTCTGGTCACCGTACTCCTTTAAACTCCCACCCAAGACATCCCACCCATATCACCCCCAAACTGAAAAAGTAAACCATTTGCCGCTACAGTGACAATACACTCAGCTGATGTCGTCAGGACTGGTGATTGTCAGGTCTGAGATCCTCAGGGAAGGGTGCACAAGGAGAAGGGGGGGAGAAGAAGAGGGGGAGGGGATAAAAAGAGGTCCCGAATGGGAGGAAGGCCGACAAGGCCAGAGGGTATGGAGCAGGAGAGAAGGGAAGGGAAGTGGAGGCAGGAGGGTAGTGTGAGCATTGGCATCATACCCTTAGTAGCTAAACATCTGTATCATTGTCATGCACCACAATCTGTGATTCTTCCAGGTCATCCTCCCCGGCAGCCTTAAATAGTTCTACTAGGTGCGCCCAATCCAGAGAAATCAGCCTTTTCCACAGTCCCCTGCATTCCTTGTGGTGTAAAGCATCCCTCTCAGCAATCGTCCATCTGACCACCTCCTCGCGCCAAGCGCTCGCACGGGGGGCTGAAGTAGACTTCCAGCGCTGCGTAATCATACGCTTAGCTGGCATCAAAGCCAAGCCTGCAAGAACGATTATACATTCTTAGGAGCAACTTCTCTTTTGATGTTTCCGCCTCCTACAGTGCTCCTGTGGCCATCCACCTGAACAACAGTTCTAGGATAGTTGTGATCTATATCTCTACCTGGAGAATCAATTCCAGAAGCATCCCTGCTAGGCCTTACTCCTATCTATCCCAACAGTCAATGGGTTAACAAAACACCCACTCCCCTCCCTCCCCCTCTAACTCCACCCACCATACCCATGGGTCCCCTCTTCCCAACCATTCACAGTTTGGCAGGCACCATGGGGTGCCCGTCACAGGGTGCATGATTTTCCCCAACCCCCCTTTCTTCAATGATAGCCTGTATTCTTGTTCACAACACAGGCTCCCCTTAATGTCAATGGGAGTCCGACCAAATCGGATCCGGATGCATATGGATGCATCGTACTCGGTCGGTCAAACTCCCCCGATCTGAGTCATATGGAAAGCATTCCGGAACTGAGTTGGTAGGTATGCTTTCCGTACGAGATCGGAATAAGGCCCAAATTGTTGTGTCTTGTCTTGATTGCTTAATGTTAAAATGAAATCCTAATATGTTGTTCTTTGTTTATACTTTTTCACAGTAGTCCCAGATTGAGATATATTATGTGTTTCAAATCACTAATCTAGTGATGGATTAATTGAGTCACTACTCATATAGTCATTCCATCCTCCTATAACTACACTTGCACTCATGCAATGACTCAGGTAGTACCCATATATTAAAGCAATCACCCACACAGTAGCTATGCATGTATTCAATCACCCAGGCAGGACCCATACACACATTCAGTCACCCAGGCAGTATTCACACACTCATCCAATCACCAATGCACTACCCATGCACTCATGTAATTACCCTGGTACTACCCATACACCCATGCAATCACCCAGGTACTACCCAAGTACTTATAAAATCATCCAGGCACTACCTATGCAGTCATAAAATTACCCAGGCACTACACATGCACTCTGCCAATCACCCAAACACTACCCATGCACTCATGCAATCACCCTGGCACTACCTATACACTCATTGTAAAATCCAGGCAGTACCCATACAGCAATCCAATCACCTTGGCAGTGCCAGTACACTCATCCAGGCACTACCCATGCACTCATCCAATCACCAAGGCACAAATCATGCACTCAAACAATCATCCAGGCACTACCTATGCAATCATAGAATTACCCAGGCACTATCCAAGCACTCTTCCAATCAACCAAACACTATGCATGCACTTATGCAATCACACTGGTACCAGCCATACACTCATTGTATCACCCAGGCAGTATTCACACACTAATCCAATCACCATTGTACTACCCATGCACTCATCCAGTCACCCTGATACTACCCATATACTCATCCAATCACCCAGGCACTAGCCATGTACTTATCCAATCATCCAAGCACTATCCATGCAGACATACACTCAATTACCCATGCAGTACCCATACACTCATCAATCACCCTGGCACTACCAGTATACTCATCCAATTATCCTGGCACTACCCATACCCTCATCCAATTGCCCAGGCACTACCCATGCACACATTTAATCCTTCTAGCACTATACATACACTCATCCTTTCATCCAGATACTGCCTGTACAGTCATCCAATCATTGAGACATAACCCATGCACTCATCCAATTGCGCTGGCAGTACCCATATACTCATCTAATCACCCAGGCACTACTCATGCACTCTCCGATAAACACTGGTATTAACCCATACACTCATCTAATCATCCAAGCACTTTATATGTACTCATGCAATCATCCAGGTACTCCTCATGCACTCATACAATCACCCAGGTGCTACTCAATCAGGCAGTGTGAGAAGTTGGCCTGGCATATGCTGGTCACTAGTTATAGTGGCCACCTTGCACCAGTCCAATTCGACTCTTATGGTAGATAGGTTTAAGACAACCCTTTAAAGAAAGCTATCCTAGTGGTAGCTGTGGAGAGCAGCCTTCAGGCTAAGTCTCAGAGGAATTTAAAGCAGCTTGTTTTACCTTATAATCTCTTGAATTACTAAATGAAAGGGCACCACACAGGTATATATATCAAATATATATGTATTTATTACTAGACACACTCTACTAATCTCTTTATGAGATTAGAAGCTAGGTACACATTCCAATGTCAACGTTTCATAATACATTAAGCACAAATATGGCTGGAGCCCTAGGGGCGTACCGGACAAAAGCCACGGGTTCCCTATTGATTACAATGGAGCAAGTCGCGGTTTGATTTTTAAAGTTCTAGGGTACTTCGAGGATGTCTACAAGCAAGCCACTTACAAGGTAAGTAATTACTATTGAGCAGTGGTATGCTATCTAGGGGAGATGGCGTTCTAAGGGTGAGTTCACTCCTTATCCGGTTGCAGACTAATATATTTTTTAATGGTGCTGAAAGGTGAGAAGAACCACTAACCTTCCCAAATCAATGCAACAATTGCCATAAAATTACAAGAACTCTTGAGAAATATTTTCTATTCTCCTTTATTCTTCTTTTAGGCTTCTTGAATTTCAGTATTTGTTTGAATACAGGTATACAGGTCGTACAGGTGATATGCCAACACGTGTTTCGTCGCCAATTGGGGATTAGCCCGCGACTTTTTCAAGGCTCCTGCTGTCTGTAAATTAGTTCTTATTTTAGTGTGGTGATAATTCCAACCCACACGATCTGTAGGTAATTAATAGTGTCTTTAAAATCAACTATCAGAACCCAAATCTCGTCTGGTGTTGTATATCATGCCGGTCAGCTCTCGTCAAGTGTTCTGACGGGTCCTCGAATACTGAAATTCAAGAAGCCTAAAAGAAGAATAAAGGAGAATAGAAAATATTTCTCAAGAGTTCTTGTATTTTTATGACTTACTATTGCTACAGCTGTCATCCCATTGTATGAAATGTGTGCTGGGGTTACTGTTTTATTACAAGGTAAGTACTTCGAGGGCCAACACACACTAGGGCACCGGAGTGCACAAGTTACCTCACCCAGGGAAGCCGGGTGCATAGGTGTCTTTTGGTGTCGGGTCGCGTTGCTGTTTTCTATGGAGACCAAAGAAGACTTGCTGTTTGCGTCGACTGAAGAAGTGTCCGGTGGAATCTGAAGGTGGATTCAAGATGCAGAAGACCTGAAAATTGAAGGGACAGTGTTCAAGGTTACATGCCAGTGACCGATGGCCAGTAAGATGGATGACCACAGATGTTGTGTGATTTCAGGTTGTCGATGGTGTTTTGACTCTTCGCTCACCAGGTCCAGGAAGGATCGATGATGACCAGCAGCTGGATTAGGAGTGTCCCATAACGTCTGCAGCTGATGACAGTGTCAGCATCCAGATTGAAGCCAACAAGCCTTGGCAACTGCAAGTCTTGTGTAGACTGAGAAAGTCGATGGTGCAGACCAGCAAGATCTGAGGGACTCACCCAGTGAGGGTGAGTGAGGGCAGGCCTGGAGCAACCAGGGGAGCCCTTGTAGTTGATAAAAAAGTCTTCGGAGGATCCACTAGCCAATGGTAAAGTGATTGTGAAGATGCCTCTTCAGGAAATGCTTCACAGGAGCCCACGGTCACTCAGGACAGGGTAGGTCGCTGATTTTTGCTGCAAGACCTGCTGGAGGCTTGGGCTATAAATGGTCTAATGCACAAGTTTGTTAAACGTTGTTAAGGGATTGCACTCGACAATGGTGCACAGTCCCGGGGTATTTCTGTTCCTCGTCACTCGTGGGGTCCACTCACCACAGCTTTGCTGGAAACTCACAATGGCTGTCGAGAAGTCAGGAAATCTACTTCTGGGGCAGCAGGGACTTCAAACTCCACCAGGAGCAGGATAGTTTGCAACCATTGATTAAGGTTTTTGGTGCCTGCCAAGCAGGGGAGTCACACCTTGACTCCAAGGGAGATTCTTCTGTCTTCCAACGGTAGTGGAATGTCGAAGGGCCAGGATTCTTCTTTGTAGAGCATCATCCAGGGTTATCTGCTTTGCAATGGCAATGCTTTCTATCTTAGAGTGAAGACAGGGGAGGGACTAGCTCTATGACCACTCCTCTAGGAGGATCAGGGTAGGGGGTGGTTACACCCACTTCCCTTAGTCTACTTTCGTGCCAGAGCAGGGACAGGTAGCCCCTGAACCGGTTTGAGCTGGCATATGCACAGAGGAGCCTACTGCTCCCCCAGTGCAGGACTTTAAAGCACTCTAGGCAGCACCCACCCAGCTCCAATACACTAAGGGCCTCATGTAGGTAGCTAAATACCGGTCGGTAACGGCCGAAATTCGGTAAATATGCCGTTACCGACCGGTATTCAGACAAGTGAGATGTAGGAGGCCAAAAACCAGTTTTCGGTAAATATGAAGCGGTAAATACCGATTCATAATTACCGAATTCTAAAATACCAATTCAAATTTACCGAATACATATTTACCGAATCGGTAAATATGAAGTGGTAAATATGAATCGGTAAATATGAAGTGGTAAATATGAAGTGGTAAAACTGAAAAAAACGTAGGAAAATTCGGTAATTAAGAAATCCATGAAATTCGGTAATTAAGAGTCGGTAATTAATACTGAGTGAAAGCAGGTGGTAACCATCAACAGAACATATAAGCAATCCCAAAATGCAACAGCGTGGACAACATGGCCGCTCTGTATGTCATTGCAAGACGCCTCCGTCTACAGGCAGCAGGTCTTAGGATATGGAGATGGGAGGAACGCATCTACAGACAGCGCATCACACTCTTCCAACTGACTGACGCAGAGATACATGAAAGGTACAGGCTACACCCCCAAACCATCATGGACCTGATAAGGGACCTGCACCCACTCCTGGACCAGCCAACAAGAAGGGCGCATGCCATACCACCACATGTGCAGGTGCTCTGCAGCCTACATCTACTGGCATCTGGCAGTTACCAGGGGGTGATAGCTGCGGTGGGCGGTGTATCCCAGAGTTGCCTGTCCCGTTTCTTCAGGAAGTTCCTGGATGCCATGATGCAGAGAATGCACCACTACATCAGCTTCCCAAACACACAGGCTGAACTGCAGAAAACTAAAACTGACTTTTATCACATGGCACAGTTCCCCCATGTCATTGGCTGTATTGATGGCACACACATCCCAATCTGCCCACCAGCTGACACTGAGCACATCTACAGGAACAGAAAGTCCACCCACTCCATCAATGTGCAGGTAATCTGTGATGCAGGGGACATCATCACTGATATTGTAGCGAAGTTTCCTGGGAGCACCCACGACTCTTACATCTTCCAGAACAGTGGGATCTACACATGACTGCTTGCTGGAGAATTTGGAGAGGGATACCTGCTAGGTAAGTAACAGTGACGCCCCATGAAACCTGCAAATCATAGTGTATAGAGGCATGTGACTGATGGTTCCCTTTTACTCACCTAGGCGACAGTGCATATGCCTGCCGGTCATTCATCCTCACTCCCTACCTACACCCATCAACCCAGAGTGAGAGACGATATAACGTGGCACATAAATCTACACGCAATGTGGTGGAGCGCACGTTTGGACTACTGAAAAGCAGGTTCCGCTGCCTCCACAAGAGCGGAGGCGCACGCCAGTACACACCGATCAACTGCTGCAAGATCATTGCCACTTGTGCAATGCTGCACAACCTTGCCACGAAGAGAGGTACAGAGGTGGAACTAACAGCTTTTGAGGACAACGAGGATGAGTCAGGCCAGCCAGAGGGCAATGCAGCTGGAGTGCCAACTGCAATAGATGGGAGAGAGAGACGGGCAGAGATCACATACAACTATTTCTGAGTAAGTAAGGGGACACAGCCAGTTGTGGTATGTCATGACGTAGTTTTAATGCGGCACTACGCCATAACAAAAAGATCAAGCCAATCTGGCAACATAGCATATTTACAAGGGGTAAGTCCAGGGTTACGTCACCCATTGGGAATTGGCTATGCAGGGCTGCATCAATGTTTGCGCACATGCGCTGCAGTGTGGGATGGCACGGATTGAGCATCCTCACTACTGCCAACCCCAAGCCGCCTGCTGCTCCTGCGTGTTTCTGGGACGGGGGGTGTGATGCTGCTCTTGCTGCTGGAGTCGATGCTCTCTGCAGCATCCCCTGCAGCAGTTGTGGCCGCCTGACTTGTTAATAGCACCTCAAGTGCACTTGTGACCTGCACCATCCCCCGAGACACGTCGCTGCAGCAGTGTGTCAGGCCCTCCTGCATCGACACAGAGCGCCGGCAGAGTAGAGAAGTGGCAGTTGCCAGACGGTTGAGTGCCCTGGTGTTAGTGTCCCTCCTCTGCCGTTCCCGGCGCCGTGCATCTATGTCAGCATCTAATTTGCTGCACAACAGCTGGATTGACTGGGACATGTCCCGAATGCCCGCTGCCATTTCACCCATCCCCACTGCCATTGTGCTGATGTTCTTGTCCATGTTGACAAATGTTTATTTCATGCACCGTATATGCCTCTGGACTGACATGACTGCCTTTGTTTGCAGGCGCTGTTGTTTTAACATGTTGCCCTCGAGCCCCGAGAAGACCCCATGGCTGTCAATGTTTGCTGGTGGACTCTGCACACGCGACCTGCGGCGCCCTCTTGCACCCGTCTGTTCTGCCTGTGAGGTGTAGGGCACAGTGGCATGGCTCCCATCCTGGGGCATAGTAATTTGCTCAGGGCCCCTGCTTTCATCAGACGAGGTGTCTAAGGCTCGCAGCCTGGCGGCAGCACGCCTCCTCATTCTCACACATGCAGGCGGTGATGTGGCCGGTGACTCAAACATGAGTGGCGATGCTGGCTCTGGGTGAGTTGATGCTGGCTCTGGTTGAGGTGAGGCTGGCTCTGGTTGAGGTGAGGCTGGCTCTGGTTGAGGTGAGGCTGCCTGTGTTAGAGGTGCGGCTGCCTGTGGCACTGCTCCCTGGGCTGAACTTGTGCTGGCCAGAGCTGATCTGTGTGGCCGGTGTGCCCTCTCTCCTGCAGCATGTCCTGTCCTGCGCGATGTCACATCTGTGGACAGAAATGCAACATCGGCTCAGTGTGCCTGAAGGGCTGCATTGCAAGCATCACAATAAAATCATGTTACACTCTCCCATGTTCCTCTGCCTGCTTGTGGCTAATGTGTGTAACATGCCTTGTTGTCCTGTGCTATTTACTTCATGGTTGGGGTTTCCCTGACTACATCTCCCAGAATGCATTGCCTGTCTGCACTAACACATGGACTGGAGTGGGATACTCATTTCACAATGGGGGATGTGGGATAGGGGTTGGGGGGGCTACATTGCTCTGCATTCGTCTTACCTTGTTGGGTGGCGGCTCTGGCAGAGCTGTCGGCATCCCCAAGGCCCACGACGCTCTCTTGCTCGATTGTGGCCTCCACCAGCTCCTCCAGTTCGGTGAGGGCAGGTGCCCTGTTGGTTCCACCTCCAGTCTGGCTGGCCTCCTTCTGGATTTGCCCCATCTTCCTCTTGGTTACAATCCTCAGGTCATACCAGCGCTTTTTGAGTACCTCTATGTCCCTGTGGGTCACTCCCACAGCATTGACCTGCACCTGGATGGCCAGCCAAATATTGCGCTTTTCTGCCTCCGGCACTTGCAGGGACTGCCTCCCAAACAGCTTCTGGTGCTGCTTCACCACCTCCTCCACCAGCACCTGGAGTTCCTTGGGGCTGAATTTCATCTTCCTCCTCCTTTCCCCTCCATCTCTCACTGTCCTCTGCGTCGACATGATGTTTTTGTGCTGCACAAACAGGCACTGGCTCCCTGCCTCTCCTCTGCACTCCAAGCCTCTCCAGAGTCTGTTAATTGTGTGCACCTGCCTGGGTGTGGCCACTTCCTGGTTGGGTGGGGTGTGGTTGCACAGGATTGGCTGTTTCATCCAGTCATGTGATTTTTTTTCCCGAATCGGTAAATACCGATTCGGTATTTACCGATTCGGTAAATTACACTTCGGTATTTACCGATTCGGTAAATACCACCTCGGTATTTACCGATTCGGTAAATTCCGATTCTTGATTACCGAATGTTACCGATTCGGTAAATATTACCGAATTATTACCTACATATAACTTACCGATTCTTAAATACCGAATCGGTACGGTTCGGTATTTAAGAATCGGTAATTTTTATTTACCTACATGCGGCCCTAAATCCTGTCTGGAAGGTGGTGACACCTCCCTGTGACAGGATCCCTATTGTTGAGCTTCCTCCACTGCGAGCTTCAGTCAGCAGCAGGAGGGCAGCCAAGTGTCTGTGCTGGTGGCATCCATTTTGTGATGCCAGGGCTCTTTCAGATTTCTGTCGTTTAAGTACAGTGGGTACATGTCGTCCCCTCTAGAAGGGTGGGATCATACTCCCACACCAGTTACTGGTGTGGGGGTATGATTCAAAGTTGTTTGACACCAAACACTACATGTTTTGATGCAGTCATTCCAAAGTTAGCATTTACTGCTAGGTTATAATGCACTTAAGAGTATATGGTTTAACCGCATCCACAAACAGCCACAGAGAATAGACTCTGTCAGCTGCAGAGGGGTCCTGCTCATGCAGGGTCACCCCCTCACATAGTAAACCAAGCAGCCTGCCCTCAGGATTGATAGGGCCTGCTGTAGGGGTGGCTGATAGGTTTATATGTGTGTGTATGATGAGATATAGGGACCTATACCTCAGTGAGGAGTGCCAACACTACCTCACACAGGCTGCAGTAGCAGGCCTGTGGTGTCAGATTGAGAATGCTTCCCAGGGGTAGGCCTGTGTAGTGCCTATGCCCTAGGTACCTAAGGTATCATATACTAGGGGCTCATAAGGTACCACAGTATCCAATCACAAGTGCATCTAATATGCACACCAAGTCTTTTAGAGAGAACAGATAGACTGGGGCCCTGATTAGCAGGGACCCAGCCAGACTATAGCCAGAAACCAGTGTAAACATCAGAAAAAGAGTGGGGGCAACATAAGTGCAGATCCTACTCTCCTACACAACCCCCCCCCCCAACCGCAGGGACATTACACTAACCTTGACCAGTTGAGGCTTCATATTCTAAGTGGAAATACCTTGAGAGTCCATCTGTATTGGCATGTTGGGTCCCAGGTCTATGTTCCATGGTATAGACCATCCCCTGTAGGGAAATGGACCACCTGAGCAATTTAGGATTTTCACCTTTCATCTGTTTGAGCCATAGGAGGGGCTTGTGGTCAGTCTGAACAATGAAGTGAGTGCCAAACAAGTATGGCCTCAGCTTCTTCAGGGCCCACACCACAGCAAAGGCCTCCCTCTCTATAGCTGATCAATGTTTCTCTCTAGGGGTCAGCCGTCTGCTTATGAAAGCTACTGGCTGGTCTTGACCTTCATCATTAAGTTGAGAAAGTACAGCTACAACACCCAGCTCTGAAGCATCTGTTTCAACAATGAACTTCTTTTTGTAATCTGGACTCTGCAAGATGGGGGCAGTGCACATTGCCTGCTTGAGGTCATCAAATGCCTTTTGACAGCTAGCTGTCCACTGAACCTTTTTGGCATTTTCTTAGAGGTCAGATAATTTAAGGGGGTCACTATACATCCATATCCCTTAACAAACCTCCTATAGTACCCAGTCAGGCCTAAAAATGCTCTAACCTGTGTCTGGGTTGTTGGAGCTACCCATTCCATTATGGTCTGGATTTGCTCTGCAATGGTTGAACCTGGCCTCCACCTACAAGGTGGCCCAGGTACACAACCTGACTCTGCCCTATCTGGCACTTAGTGGCCTTGATAGAGAGGTCTGCTTTTTGCAGGGCTTCCATAACATTTCTGAGGTGGACCAGGTGATCCTGCCAGGTGGAACTAAAGACAGCAATATCATCTAGATATGCTGAGCAATAAGTTTCCATACCAGTCAGAATGTATTCACCAACCTCTGAAAAGTGGCAGGTGCATTTTTCAAAGCATAGGGCATTGCCACAAAGTGATAGTGCCCACCAGGGGTTGAGAATGCTGTTTTGGCTTTGGCATCATCAGCTAACTTGATTTGCCAGTAGCCAGCTGTTAGGTTAAATGTACTAATATACTTGGCTGAGGCCAAAGTGTCTATAAGTTCATCTGCCCTGGGAATTTGATAGGCATCAGTCCTGGCGACTGCATTGAGGCCTCTGTAGTCAACACACAACCTCATTTCTTTCTTACCACCCTGGGTATGAGGTTTTGGCACAAGGACTACTGGGCGAGCCCAAGGGCTATCTGAAGGCTCAATAACACCTAGTTCCAACATTTTCTGGACTTCAGTCCTGATACAATCCCTGACATGGTCAGGTTGCCTGTAGATTTTACTCTTTACAGTCAGACTGTCTCCAGTGTCAACCTCATGGGTGCACCAGGAAGTCTGACTTGGGGTCAGGCTACACATATGTCTAAACTGTTGTAGTACTTGTCTACATTCAGTTTGCTGATGCTCAGTGAGGCTGCTTGCCAAAGCAACACCATCAACTGACCCATCATCAGGGTTCTGTGAGAGCAGGTCAGGGAGAGGGTCACTCTCCTCCTCCTGGTCCTCATCAGTTGCCATGAGCAAGCCCATGTCAGCCCTGTCCACATATGGTTTAAGTCTGTTGACATGGAGCACCCTAAGGGGGCTCCTGGGAGTTTCAAGATCTACCAAGTAGGTGACTTCTCCCTTTTTCTCGACAATTGTATGGGGGCCACTCCATTTGTCCTGGAGACCTGCTGGGCCACAGGCTCCAACACCCACACTTTCTGGCCTGGCTGATAAACAGTCAGGACAACATTTTGGTCATGCCAAGCTTTTTGTAATTCTTGGCTAGCCTCAAGGTTTTTAGTTGCCTTCTTCATGTACTCTGCCATCCAGGAGCTGAGACCAAGTACATAGTCCATTACATCCTGTTTGGGAGGTTTGAGAGGTAACTCCCATCCTTCCTTCACCAGACATAAGGGTCCTCTAACAGGGTGCCCAAACAGAAGTTCAAAAGGGCTGTAGCCTACCCCCTTCTGTGGCACCTCCCTGTATGCAAACAGAAGGCAGGGAAATAAAAGATCCCATTTTCGCCTAAGCTTTTCTGGGAGGCCTTTAATCATTACCTTTAGGGTTTTGTTGAATCTCTCAACTAACCCATTGCATTGTGGGTGATAGGGAGTAGGGAATTTGTAGTTGACACCACACTGATTCCACATTGCTTTTAGATATCCTGACATAAAGTTTGTACCTCTGTCGGATATGACCTCCTTAGGTAAACCCACTCTGGAGAAGACTCCAATGAGGATTTTGCTACCACAGGGGCTGTGGTAGTCCTTAGGGGTATAGCTTCTGGATACCTGGTAGCATGATCCACTACCACCAGTATAAATCTGTGCACAGATGCAGTTGGAGGGTCAAGAGGACCCACAATGTCAATCTCTACCCTTTCAAAGGGAACCCCCACCACAGGTAGTGGTATCAGGGGGGCCTTTGTTGTGCCACCTGACTTGCCACTGGCTTGGCAAGTGACACAGGAGCGACAAAACTCCTTGGTGTCCTCAGACATGTGTGGCCAATGAAAATGTGGAACAAGCCTGTCCCATGACTTGTTTTGGCCCAAGTGTCCTGCCAATGGGATATCATGTGCTAGGGTTAAGAGGAATCCCCTAAATGTCTGAGGTATTACCAACCTCCTGGTGGCTCCAGGGGTAGGATCTCTAGCCTCAGAATATAGGAGTCCCTCATCCCAATAAACTTTATGGGACCCACTAGCACTCCCAGCAGCCTCAGCAGCAGCTTGCAGTCTGAGGGGTTAAAGAGAGGGGCAGCACTGTTGCTCTTTGCTCAGATCTTCCCTGGAAGGTCCCCCTGCCCCCAAGAACTCAACCTGATCAGGCTCAAGTCCCTCTGGGACAGTTCCTTCTTCAGGATCTGCTTCTCCTCCCTCAAGAGGGGAATCTGAGATCTGAGACAGAGGGGAAGGCACAGCCTTAACCCTACTGCTCCTCCTCTTGGGTAGCATCTGGTCCATAGTTTCAGGATCCAGAGCTGGTTCAGCTTTATGCATTTTGGCTTGTGACCTGGTCACAGCAAATACCTCTGCAGGTATGCCCAATATCTCAGCATGAGTCCATAATTCTACTTCAGATCAGGCTGAAGTCTCCAGATCATTGCCCAACAAACATTCGACAGGGAGGTCTGCACTGACTACTACCTTTTTGAGGCCAGTTACTCCTCCCCAGGAGAAGTTCACAACTGCCAGGCTATGGTTGGTCCTGACATTGCTTGCATTGGTCACCTGGTACATTTCACCCAGGATAATCTGTGCAGGGTCCACTAGATCCTCTGCCACCATGGTGACACTAGCACCTGTGTCCCTGAATGCCAAAGCCTGTTTGCCATTTATGATAGGCTGTTTTTGTACTTGCCCAGATTACAGGGGCTCACTAGGAAGGACATATCAAGGTCTCCCTCACAAACTAGCAATGCCTGTGTTGGTACTCTGACTAGGCCAGAGTCCACATCAGAACCCAGGGTCAACCCTAGTACATCCTTATTCTGGTTACCACCTCCACCAATGACTGCACTAGGGGGAACAGCTGCCTTAGGGGCTGGAGTGGTGGTGGTTTGGTCTTTGGACTTGGTACAATCAGAAGTCCAGTGCCCTTTCTGTTTACAGAATTTGAACAAGGGCTTCTTTTGGCAGTTTCCCTTTGTAGACTGTGAATCCCCACCAGATGCAGATTTTTGGGGCCCTTGTGAAGACTTCTGGTCTTTTGACTTATCCCCACCTTTATCTGAGCCTTTAGGATCTTGCTTCTTAGTGTCACCCCCTTGGTTCTGGGTGTTCTGCCTCTCCCTGGTTCTGACCAATTTGTCTACCTTCTTTCCCAAGTCTTGGGTAGAGGCCAGATCAGAGACCACCACGTACAGATGCAACAACTGGTTTTGGCAATTATTAAGGATCTGTTCTCTCATTATAAGATTATACAATCCCTTAAAATCAGTTACTCTACTACCAACCAGCCAACCTTCTAGAGCCTTGGTTGCACAATCAACAAAGTCAGTCCAATCCTGAGTCTGTGCTTTCTGGGTATCTCTGAACTTTAACCTGTACTGTTCAGTGGTTAAGCCAAACCCATCTATCAAAGCACTCTTCAGGGCTTCATAATCATTAGCATCCTCCCCTCTAACAGTGAGGAGCTTGTCTCTACCTTTATCCGAAAAGGAGAGCCACAAGATTGCTGCCCACTGTTTCTGGGGGACCTGTTGAACTTTACAGGCCCTCTCCATAGCAGTTATCCACTTGTGGATATCATCGACAGGTTCCTATGGTCTGGAATGTAATCTCTGCCTCTAGGGACACTGTTGCTGCCTCCAGGGGTATCAAACCCCTCCTTTTCTAGAAGCTCTCTGGAGCTCAAAGGCTTCTCTATATAAGGCCAATTGCCTGATTCTGAGGGTGAGCCTAGCTTCCTCATACTGGAGCATCTTGTACCTTCTGTCAGAGGAGGTCTCTCTGGGATAGTATGAGTTCCTCTAATGGACAGAATCCTTGTCAGAGTGATATGAGTGGTCAGAGTCCCTTGATAGGGACCTAGGCCTCTCTTCCACTCTGTCAACTCTCTTAGGGAGAATTCCTCTGTCCTGTTCATACCTTTCTGGGTCTGGCCCTTCAATCACAGACTCCAGGTCATCTTGATTTTTATCATCAGACCCAGAGACTATGGTTGACCCACCCCCTGATCCAGATCCACTAGCTCCTATAGCTAGTCTAAGATCATCTGCTACTAACAGATCTATCAGGTATTGGGCTGAGGGACTCCGTCCTAGCTTCAGCTGTCTTGCAACACACATGGCCTTCAAGTCAGTGTAGGCCATGTCCTTGTAGTAAGGCTGGGTGGACCCACAGGCTCCACCTTTTAAGGACATTCTAGTGTTGTGCAGTGTTGTACTACCTACACTAGTTTGTGGCCTACTGAACCTAGCTTGAGCTGTAGCGAGGGTGTACTTATCCCTTCACAAACAACTCTAAGTTCAGTAGAACTTATTGATACTAAGCTTGACTTTATATGTACCTTGAGTACCTTTAGTGGTTTTCAGTTAGTAATTCAAATAGAGATTTTCTGGTAAAACAATGGCAAGCTGGAATCCCACATGCTGCCGACCAATGTGAGAAGTTGGCCTGGCATATGCTGGTCACTAGTTATAGTGGCCACCTTGCACCAGTCCAATTCGACTCTTATGGTAGATAGGTTTAAGACAACCTTTTAAAGAAAGCTATCCTAGTGGTAGCTGTGGAGAGTCTCAGAGGAAAGTAAAGCAGCTTGTTTTAACTTATAATCTCTTGAATTACCAAATGAAAGGGCACCACACAGGTATATATATCAAATATATATGTCTATATTGCTAGACACACCCTACATATCTCGTTATGAGATTAGAAGCCAGGTACACTTTCAAATGTCAACGTTTCTTAATAAATTAAGCACAAATATGGCTGGAGCCCTAGGGGCGTGCCAGACCATATACTAAACAAGCATTTGCAATGCAATAGGTCTCGCATTTATACGAGTTTGAGCTATTGGCATTGTAAATGACAATGCTTTTTATTTAAGTTTGGTTTTTTGAAAACATAAATAAAAGGCACTGTCAGTTACAATGCCAATAGCTCAAACTCGTATAACTGCGAGACCTATTGCATTGCAAATGCTTGTTTTCCTATGTGTTTACTTTTGTAAAAGCCCCTTTAAACATGTTAAAAGCTAATGCGCTGGTCCTGCAATTGCTGCAAACGTAAAGAAATAGACAAAAAAAATTATATTTCTTTACTTTTGAAGCAATCACACTACGTTTTAGCTTAACTGCCTTAACATGTTTAAAGGTAAAGCGCGGGAGCCCCGAATAATGTTTTTCTATTTAATTACTGATCCGAGTTCTAACTAAAATGAAACCTAAGTGCAAAAACGTTTTTTTTAATGAAAACTGGTTTGTAAAGCACCCGCTTTAGCTTACAATGTTTACGCGTAAAGCGCTGGTGCCGCCAATGTAAAAAAAAAGTTAATAGATAGGAAAAAAAAAAGCATGCGTCCGAGTTCAGCAATCGCAAGGAATAAAAGAAAAGCGCGGCCACCATTATTAGTGCTCAGGCGTGCCGTGCTGGTTAAATAAAAAAAAAAGTAAGAGTTGGCATGCTTGGAACTTTTGGCTGAAAGTTGCGAGGCGAGTTGTGGACTGCTACTTGAGTAGTGTCGTTAGTGACAAATGTTTACCCCCATGTAGCAGGCTCCTCCTTGTCTGTGTGCTTTGGGTTGCACGCTTCGCTGCAATGCTCCTTCAATGGCCTAGACGGCACTTCACACAGCTGTGTGCGTCTCAGTACAAACATCAGAAGTTTCACACCTCCGTGTTTGTCTCCCCACAACATGTGTTCCTCGCCTGTCCCTTTCTTTCTGGAAAACTCTATCACCTTAACAACACTGTACATTAACCCACTTGGAGATGAGAGACCTACAAACTTGACCCAAGATCCCTCTAGGAAATATTGTCCCGATAGACATGAAATCACCGCCTTGTCAAAAGCAAAGGGATGATTATTATTAGAAAAGATCTCGAACATATTTCCCAGTGTGCATTTTAAGATACATTAGCATGCTGGGTAACCGGAGTCTTGTCGATTTAACACAGCACACTTCACCTAAATATTGTACAGATACAAATAAAAAAAAAAGGCTCTTTTTCATGCACAAATGTATGGTTTTTAGTAACAAGCTAGCTAATGTTTATTTGTGGGATATTTGGTCCAGCAGAGTCAGATTTCTGGCCAGGGTGTATTTGAGCCTACACTACTGTTTATCGCTGTGACAGTATTGCTTCGTCCGCAGGCACTCTTTTATGTAAACTTTCAGTAAGTGGAATCAGGCTGAAGTTGCCAGACTTTGTTGAATCCTAACACATGCATTCAGTATTCTTTGGAGAGGACAATGAGGGTAAACTCCCTGGCCAGAGCAAAGAATGGTGATCATAACACATCAAAGGCCAGATAATCTGATTACCCCCAACAAATCCGCTGAAACATGAAATTGTGGATACAACTGGCCTGTAGCAACCCTGATGCAGGTCATGGCTCTGGTAAAGGTGGGTATTGTATATTCCCAGAAATCTCGGAGATTGTGGCACCATCCTCTCCAGGTCCCAGACTATACTCTGATTGTTTTGTGTTGATGTGCTTATACTACGGAACGATCCCTAAACAAACACCTAGCACTTTTTTGATCTTTAAAATCTTCAGCAAGAGCCCATGTTGTTTAAGTTTGCATCTACTATTTCAACCTATCAGTAAATTGTTAGGCCTGACAATAAATTCTATATGGTGCAAAGATGGACTCTGGTTACGGCTAACCTTTTATTTAAACTCAAGATGATTGCAATATGTTATGGCTGCTTCTTTCCACGTGCATAACGTGTCATTTAGTCATTATGTCCATATTTATGTCATTTGTATCACTAACGATGGAAAAGTCTGAAACGATGAAGGCAATAGTCCGAGATACCGATTTTGAATGGAAATTCGTAAATTAATAATCAAACCACAATTCTTATCCCCATAAGACATAACCCAAGATCTTGTCGTTCTGCTTGTATGCCAGAACATCACTTGACTGTTCTCTGAAGCACTTATTAATGTTTTAAATAGCATTAAAGGGACAGTGTGGCAAAATATCACTATGCAGCTGTTTGGAGATCTGGCATGGGAAAATTGGAAGAAGGCAGATTAAAATCCAGTCTAAGTGTCCGGTAATGCATGATAGCATTTCGACATTAATGCCAATCGCACACCACACACACACCTGAGTTGATCACGTTCTTCAATACAACTGTAGACAATGGTCCCAACCCTAGACTTACATTTTCCAAACCATTACAATCTGGTACTTTGGTTAATTTTTTTCAATTATCGTGAACCAAGGCAGACCTGCTGTGGAAGGAAGGCACTGCAGGAGTGCTGATATTACTATGTTGAGTACTTGTGTTGCATAGGAGTAGTCTCAGCGTTTGTAAAGACGCTGCTGTCCCACTGGCGGCAGGAAACCCATGCTCTGATCGGCCAGTGGCCACTGTTATTGAAAATAAAATAGGCATAGTTCAAACCTAGACCTGCCCTGCTCGCTCACCATGTGGCTAATGACGGGGTCCTAGTGGAATTTCACCAGTCTCTCAACAACTCTGCAGCCTCTGGATATGTGAATCGGCTCTGGATCCGAGTGACGCTGAATCGAGACAGAGAGTAAATAAGACATAGCCACTTCTCTGAAGTGCTCATTATGCTACTAGGTGTGACCTAGAAATATATACGTGGGGCGAGGGTATTTTGCAACTCATGTAGCGCTTCCAATTAAGGGAAAGAAAGTAATCACTTGGATTCTACATAAAATAATTCTAAAGGTCTCAAACTTCCAGAGCAGGATTACAGAGTGTGCACATTTATCTGCAGGGATCAATGCTGTCAATCGCTTTCAATGTTTCAGCATGTAAAATGACTGCGCATTTATAAACTCCATTCCTAGGAAGGGTAAAATAACTCTCGCCGAGCAACATTGACTCATTACGCAGGGTCATTGAACAGCTAGTCCTCAACAAGGTTCCTTGAATTAGACGAATCCCTAGCTGAAAAGCCGCATCTTTATTTATGATGGAGCTGTCCGGGAGGTGCCTTAAGAGATGCGCAGCGCGTGCCTTTTCGGTGGCGCGTGCTGCTCTGAGGAAGGTTTTTCATGGATTCATGGCAGCTGCGCCGGCATCGAGCTCCCTCTCGCCGAGGCAATAAGGCTGGCTTTGCATTGATATTCCGCAGACTCCGAGGTTATTAACAAATGCGTGTCGGTGCGGGGGGTGATCTTGTGGAGTTCCGGCTTCTCCCGACCACAGCTAATAAAGCGCGCTGGCCGTAAAATAAGGGACTGCGGGAGTTTTCAAGTCCCCGGATGTGGACATCACTTGCTTGGGGGTGGAGAGGATTGAGGGTGGCTTTAAGGCAGTTTGGCATACTTCATTCTGCAGCAGGGGCTCTGAGGTAAATAAATAAGGGGCGAAGCGAAAGCTTCAGTGAGATTTAAGCCTTCCAAGAACAAGCGGCCGTGCAGCCGCAAAAGTGAAAGTGATCGCGATCGTGATCAAACATCAAAGCGGCCGTGCGGCCGGAAAGTGAAAGCAAATGGTGTGCAGGCCTCCAAATGGTGCGCGCGCCCGGCCGGCGCACATGCACTGTATTTGGAGGCCTGAAAGCACTCGTTTGCACTTCCAGATCCCCTATTTACAAAAGCTCTCGCGAGTGCAGCGCTAAAGCGCTGTCTCAGGCGAGACCTAAAAAATGGTATAACAATGTCGCCTTGCAAAATGACAAGGCCTACGGCCTGGGGAATCGCTGGGGCTTCACTACTGCAGTGTTAGCAGGTAAGTAACAGGCCCACGGGAGATGCGTGCAGTGTGTGAACACAGCCGCGGGTTCCCTAGTGATTACAATGGAGCAAGTCACGGTTTGATTTTTAAAGTTCTAGGGTACTTCGAGGATGTCTACAAGCAAGCCACTTACAAGGTAAGTACTTCGAGGGCCAACACACACTAGGGCACTGGAGTGCATGAGTTGCCACAACCAGGGAAGCCGGTCGCATAGGTGTCTTTTGGTGTCGGGTCGCGTCGCAGTTTTCTATGGAGATCAAAGAAGCCTTGCTGCTTGAGTCGACTGAAGAAGTGTCTGGTGCAATCCGAAGGTGGATTCAAGATGCAGAAGGCCTGAAAATTTGTCGAGACAGTGTTCAAGGTCACTTGCCAGTGACCAGTGGCCAGGAAGATGGATGACCACAGATGTCGCGTGATTTCAGGTCATCAATGGTGTTTTGACTTTTTGCTCACGAGGTTCAGAAAGGATCGACGATGACCAGCAGCTGGATTCGGAGTGTCCCACAACGTCTTCAGCTGATGGCGGTGTTGGCAACCAGTTTGGAGCCAACAAGCCTTGGCAACTGCAAGTCTCGTGTAGACTAAAGAAAGTCAATGGTGCAGACCAGCAAGATATGAGGGACTCACCCAGCAAGGGTGAGTGAGGGCAGGCCTGGAGCAACCAGAGGAGCCCTTGTAGATGATAAGAAAGTCTTCAGGGGACCCACTAGCTAACGGGCAAGTTATTGCAAAGATGCCTCTTCAGGAAATGCTTCACATGAGGCCACAGTCACTCGGGAAGGGGTAGGCCACTGATTTTTGCTGCAAGACCTGCTAAAGGCTTGGGCCACAAATAGTCCAATGCACAAGCTCATTGAACGTTGTTACGAGATTGCACTTGACAATAGTGCATGGTCCCCGGGTATTGCTGTTTCTTGTCACTCGTGGGGTCCACTCACCACAGCTTTGCTGGGAACTCACAATGGCCATCGAGAAGTAAGGAAATCTACTTCTGGGGCAGCAGGGACTTCGAACTCTGCCGGGAGCGAGAAAGTTTGCAACTGTTGATTAAGGTTTTTGGTGCCTGCCAAGCAGGGGATTCACTCCTTGACTCCAAGGGAGATTCTTCTGTCTTCCAAAGGTAGTGGAACATTGAAGGGCCAGGATTCTTATTTGTAGAGCGTCGTCCATGGTTATCTGCTTTGCAATGGCAATGCTTGCTATCTTATAGTGAAGATAGGGCAGGGACTAGCTCTATGACCACTCCTCTAGGAGGGTCAGGGTAGGGGTGGTTACACCCACTTCCCTTTGTCCAGTTTTGCACCAGAGCAGGGACAGGTATCCCCTGAACAGGTTTGAGCTGGCATATGCACAGAGGAGCCTACTGCTCCCCCAGTGCAGGACTTCAAAGCACTCTAGGAGTGCACACACCCAGCTCCAATACACTAAATCCTGTCTGGAAGGTGGTGACACCTCCCTGTGACAGGATGCCTATTGTTGAGCTTCCTCCATCGCGAGTTTCAGTCAGCAGCAGGAGGGCAGTCCAGTGTCTGTGCTTGTGGTATCCATTTTGTGATGCCAGGGCTCTTGCAGATTTCTGTCGTTTAAGTACAGTGGGTACATGTCGTCCACTCTAGAAGGGTGGGATCATACTCCAACACCAGTTACTGGTGTGGGGGTATGATTCCAAGTTGTTTGACACCAAACACAACATGTTTTGATGCAGTCATTCCAAAGTTAGCATTTACCGCTAGGTTATTATGCACTTAAGAGTATATGGTTTAACCGCATCCACAAACAGCCACAGAGAATAGACTCTTTCAGCTGCAGAGGGGTCCTGTTCATGCAGAGACACCCCCTCACATAGTAAGCCAAGCACCCTGCCCTCAGGATTGATAGGGCCTGCTGTAGGGGTGGCTGATAGGTTGATATGTGTGTGTATGGTGAGATATAGGAACCTATACCTCAGTGAGGAGTGCCAACACTACCTCACACAGGCTGCAGTAGCAGGCTTGTGGTGTCAGATTGAGAGTGCTTCCCAGGGGTGGCATAATACATGCTACAGCCCCTGGTAGGCCTGTGAAGTGCCTATGCCCTGGTACCTAAGGTAACATATACTAGGGGCTCATAAGGTACCACAGTATGCAATCACTAGTGCATCTAATATGCACACCAAGTCGTTTAGAGAGAACAGAGAGACTGGGGCCCTGATTAGCAGGGACCCAGCCAGACTATAGCCAGAAACCAGTGTATACATCAGAAAAAAGTGGGGGCAACATAAGTGCAGATCCTACTCTCCTACACCCAGGCAGTACCCATACACTCATCCAGTCACCCTCAAACTACACATGCACTCTTCCAATCAATCAATTGCTACTCATCCAAATTCCCTGCCACTAGCCGTACACTCTTCCAATCACCCAGACAGTGCCCATACACTCATTCATTCACCCAAGCAGTATTCACATACTTATCCAATCACCAATGCACTACCCATGCACTCATGCAATTACCCAGGTACTACCCATACGCTCGTGCAATCACCCAGGTACTACTCATGTACTTATATAATCATCCAGGCACTACCCATGCAGTCATACAAATACCCAGGTGCTATACATACACTCTGCCAATCACCCAAACACTATCCATACACTTATGCAATCACCCTGGCACTACCCATACACTCATTGTATAATCCAGGCAGTACCCATACAGCAATCCACTCACCTTGGCAGTATCAGTACACTCATCAAGGCACTACCCTTGCACACATCCAATCACCCAGGCACTACCCATTCATTCATCCAATCACCAAGGCTCAACTCATGCACTGTTCCAATCACCCAAACACTATCCATGCACTTATGCAATTATACTGGCACCACCCATACACTCATTGTATCACCCAGGCAGTATTCACGCACTCATCCAATCACCCTGGTACTACCTGTATACTCATCCAATCACCCAGGCACTAGCAATGTACTTATCCAATCATCCAGGCACTACCCCTGCAGTCATACAGTTAATTACCCAAGCAGTACCCATACACTCATCCAATCACCCTGGCACTACCAGTACACTCATCCAATCATCCAGGTACTACCCATACCCTCATCCAATCACACAGGCACTACCCATGCACTCATTAAATCATTCTAGCACTAGACATACACTCATCCAGTCAGCCAGACACTGCGTATACAGTAATCCAATCAAGCAGGCAGTACCCATGCACTCATCCAGTCAACCAAGCACTACTCATGCACTCATCCAATCACCAAGGCACTACACATGCACTCAACCAATCACCCTGGCACTACAGGCTCACTCTTCCAGTCTCCCAAGCACTTCCCATGTACTTATCCAATCACTAAGGCACTACATATGCAGTCACACTATCACCCAGGCTCTACCCATGCACTCATCCAATCATCCAGGTACTACTCACGCTCTCATCCAATCACTCTATAGAACATATACACTCATCTAATCATGGAGGCACTATCCATACAGCCATGCAATCACTAGGTACTACTTATACACTCATCCAATCAACCAGGCAGTACCTACCACTTAACCTGTCATTACCCATACACTTGTCCAATAACCCAAGCAATAGCCATGCAGTCATAAAATCATCCAGGCACTAGTCATGCTCTCATACAATCAGCCAGGTACTAGCAATTCTTTCTTCCAAACACCCAGGGACCACCCATATACTCATCCAATTATCTAGGCACTACCCATACCCTCATCCAATCACCCAGGCACTACCCATGCACCCATTCAATCATCTTAGCCCTACACACCCACTCATCACTGACCATACAGTCATCCAGTCAACCAGGCAGTACCCATGCTCTCATCCAGTCAACCAGGCACTACTCATGCACTCATCGAATCACCCTCACACTACCCATGCACTCATCCAATCAAGAAGACGCTACACATGCAGTCATTCAATCATCCAGGCAGTACCCATGCACTCATCCAATCACTCAGGATCAGGATTTTGTCTTAAGTTTAATTTAGGACAAAATCCTAAACTTAAGTTTGTCTTAAATTTTGGTCTTGAGACAAAATCCTAACTTAAGACAAAATCCTAACTTTACTACTGATAAATGCCTTCTGTGAATACCAAAAGTAGTATGTTTTGGATTTTGTCTCAGATTAGTTCTGTGAATCGGCCCCAATGTCATCTAATTACCCAGGCAGTACCAATGTGCTCATCAATCAAGTACAATCCATGCAGACATACATTTACCCAGGCACTACCCATAGTCTGGTAGAAGCACACAGACACTACTCTTGCACTCATTCTGTTATCCACTCACCACTTATGCATTCATTCAATCATCCATGCATTACTCATGTACTCATTCTAGCATCCATGCAGCACTATGCACTGATTCATTCAACTTATCTTTTTTTTTAACCAGTAAAGGCATTTCTGAAAAGATCCTTTTTTTCCTTTTTCAGGTCTGTTTTTATTTGTTTTTCATCATTATTTACTGTTTTTGTAAAAAACAATTGCCACAAAAAGAACATAATTGTGACCTGTGATTAAAAAAATGTGATTGAAGTGCTGCAACGAAAAATTTAAAACAATTAAAAGTATGGTTTGTCACATTTTGCAAAATTATATCTAGAGAATGTCACTCCAGGTGCTACAATGGTATTACAGTCCATGCAGAAGGTAGCAAAACAAAACAGCATCTCTTTTCCACTTCAGGTGGAACGTTGTCGCCAACTGCAAGGGCTTGAGGTCTGGAGGCTGATGATCCCTCTCCTTCTCTCTCTCTCTCTCTCTCTCTCTCTCTCTCTCTCCGTCTCGCTCTCTATCTCTCTCTCTCTGTGCAATTTTAAAGGGCCTCTTGTAAAATGTCTTGAAATGATACAACATGCTTGCTGCACCACATGAATATGTATTTGCTGTACCTCCAGATAATATCGTCTCACACAAGCTGCACCTCAACAATTTAACTATGGGATTCAACTGATGGAATTGTGGAAAAATCCAAGCTATGCTTTCTTTTTTCATTGGTGGTTTTTCATCCGAAGATTCGTCTTGTGAAGTTTGGACCTTTGGCTCTTTAACAACTTAAACCACCTGAAGATCTTCCTCTAGTTGTTCAGATGCCATTTTATTTTTCGGAAAATTGGCAAAAACAAGAACAATTAGTAATAACAATTTGAGGCAGCTCCTAAAATGAAACAGCCGGTGCCTGGAAAATTCAAGAAGAGAAAAATGGGTGTGTATTTCCTTTCATAAAGGAAACTCTGTAAACCAATTAAATATATTTATTTCTAAATCATGTGCTATTTGCGAGTGTTGTCGCAACATCTGGCTTCACCGCAAAAACAAAAAGTTATTTTTTTTAAAGTGCTGGTTTTGAAAAAATGCCTAGACAAAATAAAGTTAAAACAATATATTACTGAACAGATACAGTCACACTTTATATTAATATGCCTATATATGTGTTTCACACTTTGTCGAACACACACTGTAGTCACGACTATCGAAGTCCCCACAACTTCTGGTGTCACCACGAATGACGATGATGTATTTAAAAACTACTTTTTTATACATAAATATCCTACTAAACAGTTAGAGTCAAACTTAATAAAAAACATGTCTATATATGTGTTTTGCACTTTGTCAAAAGTATGCAGTGGTCCTTACTAACGAAGTCATTGCAACTTCCTGTGTCATCGCAAAGGAGAAAATTGCATTTCAAATCTACTTTTTTTGACAAATACATACAAAAGAGAAACTTTATTCAATAAGCTATTAAACAACTAGCGGTGAACTTATAAAAAAAATTGTATATATAAGTATTTTGCACTCTGTCAAAAGCACGTGGTAGTTGTGACTAACAAAGTCACTGCGACTTCCTGTATCAACATGAGCAAGGAAGATGTATTTAAGGATTACTTTTTTCGACAAATACATACAAAACAGAATATTACATAAATATCTTACAAGACAGCTAGAGTCAAACTTAATAAAAAATATGTATATATCTGTTTTTTGCACTCTGTCATGAGCACGCGGTAGTCACGAATAATGAAGTAATTGCGACTCCCGGTGTCATCCCAACTGAGGAAAATACATTTCAAATCTAATTCTTTAACCAGATACATACAAAAGACAAACTTAAAATAATATCTTACTACACAGCTAGAGTCAAACTTAATGTAAAATATGTCTATGTATGTGTTTTACACTCTGTCAAAAACACGCTGTAGTCGCAACTACCAACGTCATTGCGATGTCCGGAATAGCCGCAAACAAGAAAAATACATTTCAGATGTACTTTTTTCGAGAAATATATACAAAAGGGAAACTTAAATCAATATCTCACTAAACAGCTAGACTCAAAGTTTATAGAAAGTATATTTATATATGTGTTCTACATTTTGTCAAAAACACGCAGTATATACACTATGTCCAAGACGATTGCAACATCATCGCAAACACCAAAAATATCTTGAATAAATATGGTACTTTTAAAAAAATAGATGACGAATACAAAAATACGTGGTGCACCCATACTGATGTGATACTTAATATCTAATTATGGAGAAAAAAAATGAAGTTATAGATATGAAATAGAATAAAAATTAAACCTTAAAAATTCACTGAAAAAAGCAAAGGTGACAGTGACGTTATAGTTAGGAAATAGATTTTGAAAAACTAACGAAATTCACTGGGAAAAAATAAAGGTTACAGGGATGTTATAGTCAGGAAATAGATTTTTTTTAAAACTAGTAATTCACTGAAAAAAACAAAGATTATAGGGACATTATAGTTAGGCTTACATTTCACTTGTAAAAAATCAGAGCAATTCAAGATATAGTTAGCTAAGCTAACTATAACTCATGCCCGCCCGCAATGCACTGCTTATGACCCCACATTTTATATCATTCATGACATGGTCAGTGACATCACTAATGACAACACTGATGATATGTCAAATGATATCACTGGTGACAACATCCACAGATTCATGGCCACTCCCACTCACACACCCATAGAACCTTTTATGCACCCACTTCCACACTAAAATTCTCAAATCCATTCATACAGCCACACAAGTACTTATAAACCCACTCACTGATTCATAGACCAACACATACATCCTCTCACTCACCCAGACAGTTATGTATACACACACTCAGTAACCACTACAGCCCCTGACATATCCACTCATACACCCATATAGGCACTCACAGACTGAGTCAGTCACCCATAGAGCTACTCACACATCTAGTCACTCATGCATACAGTCAATCACACAGCCACTTAATCACCCATAGAGCTGCACACTTACTTACTTACTCATACAAATACTAACACATGCCACTCACCTATTCAATCCCTGGCACAAGCACAAACTCACCCATACAGCTCCTCCTACATTCATTTGCCCACACAGTCAATCATATACCACATCATTCACTTATACTGCTTTTCACAAAGCCAGTTACTCACCCATATACCACTGATGCATTCACTTACTCACCCACACAGCTATTCACACACTCACCCATACAGCTCCTCACACACACATTCACTAACCAAAACAGCCACTTACTCACCCACTCACTCAACCATACTGGCAGTCACAAATCACCCTGCAAACCCAGACGGACACTCAAACATCCACACAGGTATTCAGACAACCAATCACTTATCCCTGCAGCCACTCGAATACCTTCTCACACACCCATACAGCCACTTAGACACAACTAACAGACTGATACAAACATTCACATAACCAGTCACACACCCATACATTCACTGAGACACCTAATTCACTCACGTATACAGTCAGCCATGCCCTCAGTGAATTATCCATACAGGCACTCATGCACACACTGATTCACCAATACATCTTGGTATAAATACTTCACACTCATAAACATTTTACAAACACTCACAGTAATGGGATGATGTCATCAGTGATGTTATCAGTGATGTCATTTGAGATGTCATCAGTAATGTCATCAATGATGTCACTGACCATGTCATGAGTGATGTAATATGTGAGGTTATAAGCAGTGCATTGAGGGGGCACAAGTTATAGTTAGCCAAGCTAACTATAACTGCTGAATTTGCTGTTTTTGTATGTGTGAAATGTCAGCCTTGCTATAAAGCCCCTGTAACATTTTTTTTCAGTCAATTTGTGAGGTTTTTTAAATGCTAATTCCTAACTATAATATCCCTGTAACCTTTGATTTTTTCAGTCTGGATTAAACGCTGCCTTGCAGCCTAGCAACCTATGCCCAGCTGCTCTTGTTCTGTCCTGGCTTTTGTAGCCTGGCAACCTCCAGCCGTGAGTCTGTGAGTACGGTGCCAGTTTCTTTTCACTTTCCATCCATTCCACCAATGCTTTCTAAACATCTCCCCCTACTCCCAGGTTGCCACATCATGGTAATGTCAACGTTCTACTGAAACCAGGTTTGCTTCTGTCTTTGCTTATTCGGCATATCGGTGATACGCACATCCTTTTTGTTGCATATTCACAACGAGCTGCACCTTCTTCACACAGTGTGTACCTGTGATACACACACCACATTGAACAGTTGGATAATAATTCTTGCACCTTGTGCAGGTTGGTGATGAGCACACCACGTATACTTGTGTCATACGTTTTCTGGTAACTTTCTCTTTTTCACTACAACTATTCCAGCATTGTTGCGTGCTACTTCAGTGACATGCTCACTGTGTTGATCTTTTATTGTGATTTACAGCTCTTCACTCTCTGCATAAGTTTAACCTTTTTATGTTACTACACACATTGATTCTGGTTTATATCGTTGTAGTCCTTTAATCCCGCCAATATGCAATTGTCAGTTTTATCCCCTTCTCCATTTCTATTGGCTCTAGGGAATCCCCCTGTGGAGTGGGAATTATGGTTAGAAGGATTGAGGCTTACCTTGAAGCCATTGAAGCAGAAGTTTTCATTCATAAGAAAACATTTGCTTTATTGTGCCATTCTTTGGGCACTGAAGGGAGGTAAGTTTTAAAGCACTTATCTTTAAAGCTGTAGTTATGGGTGAGGGCGATGCAGTGGATGAATATGCCTCTACCATAAAAATGATGGATGCCAGGTTTACAGAGAAGCATAACATCTTTATGGAGAGTCACAGGTTCTACATGAGGAAGCACTTGCCGGGTGAACCAGTAGAAGCTTTCATGAGTGATCTTTGAGTCCTAGCAGCGACATGTGACTATAGAACTTTGAGGATGAATTGTTAATGGACCAATTAGCTGAGAAAACTAATAGCAAAAAGTTTTCAAGAAAAACGTTTGATGACTGAGAACTTAACCTTGGGCAAAGCATTAGAAATAGCTAAAAATGTAGAGACTACAGCCATGTACATGGACCAGATGGCCTTAGAAACTAAAGTGCATACAGTTACGGTGGAAAAAGTAGTGAAAAAGAGGGAAAGGAAAAGTGAGACACAGAGAACATTAGAGTATTACAGATGTGGCAGCAGAAGTCATCTGGGAAATGCTTCTTTCTCTCCCAAATCTGATAAGCATTGCAAGAAATGCAAAAAGAGGGGTAATTTTGCTAAGGTGTGCAAATGTAAGCCAGTACAACCTACAACTAAAAAGGTTCTATCAGTTGATAGCATATCTGAGGTGGGTTCTAGTCAAGAAGGTGTTGAATGCTTGTGAATCGAGTGTTGTGGGGAAGTTGAATGATTTGAGTGATTCTCGCAAAACCACTGATTTCATAAATAAGGCTGATAATCCAGAGGTCTTGAAGCTCGTTTGAACTTGTGTCAGGCGAGCATTTTTTTCAAATTGGTGCAGATGGTAAAATATTTCCATGATTGCCGACTCTAGTTCCTTTTTCACACTCTTTGGTACCAAAAAGTGGACTAGGTAAGTCAACATTCCCGTAAAAGAAATCCCTGGTTAAACCCGTAGCTTATGGGGGTAAACCCGTTTAGGTCTTCCGGAATTTGACTGTGTGTTAACTTTTAAGGGACATTCCACTACTGCCACGGTGAATGTGGCAAACAATAGATCTTCTCTTCTGGGATGGTTGGAGCAGAAAATCTGGGCATCATATCTGACCCAAACAGTTCAGAGCAGGTTCTGCTCAAAGAGGACAACAAATCTGTCTGGGCAGTGGGGGTACAGGATTGGAAAGCATCTTTTCCAGAAGTCTTTAGGAAGAATCTTGGAAAAATTAAGGGATTTCCATATCGTATAATTTTGAAACAAGAAGTTCAACCTGTGGTTTTAAAAGCCAGATGTGTTCCATTTGCCGTGTGGAAGGAGTTGTCTCTGGAATTGGAATCTCTTTGTCAGAAGGGTCATTGAGAGCTCTGAATGGTTGTCACCTGTGGTTTTGGCCAGGAAGGAAAATGGTGCTCTTAAAATGTGCATTGACTTGAGGGATCTAATTGAGAGAATATGGGTTGACAGTCATCCCCTACAGTCATCCCCTACCTAACATTACGGAGATTCTAGGTTCATTAAAGGGGGCAATAATTTTTACCACCTTAGATATATCCTCTGCATATCACCAGATCACTCTCAAGAAAGAAAGTCGGCAGCTTACAGCCTTTGTGACTCCTTCCGGTGCTTATAGATTATGAAAATTCCCTTTGGTCTTGCATTGGCTTCTGTGGTATTTCAGAGGGTCATGGAGGCGATGTTTTTTGGTGTTCCCAATGTCAAGTGTTTTTAGGATGACATTTTGGTGTACGGTCAGAATGTGGAATGTTATGACAAGACTTTGGCCACTGTAGTATCTAACTTAGTTGAAAGAGGCATTACATTAAAAGCAGAGAAGTGTAAGTTTGCAGCAGACCATGTGGATTACCTGGGATATTAGTTGTCTGCTCGGGGTGGAACCTAATGAGGATTTAGTAATGGCCATAAAGGCTTCCCCACAACACAAAATAAGGACCAGCTCTTGTTGTTTTTCGACATGTTGGAATTTAATGCCAGGTTCATTCCCAACTGTAGTGATAAGACACACAACATCGGATACTGATGAAGAAAACACAGCAGTGTGTGTGGTCTTCATAGAAAGAGCTTGAATTTCAGCCAATAAAACTGAAATTAAGTTGTGCCATTCCCCTGCAACTTTTGATTCACATAATATTTCTATTGTCGTCTCAGATACAAGTGAGAATGGGCTGGGTGCAGTGTTACTCCCAAAAAAAGAGGGAAAGGAAGAAGTGGTGGCTTTTGGTCTCACGCGTTAAGAGGTGTTGAGTGCACTTACTCTGTGATAGAGCATGAAGCCCTGTCTTGTATGTGGGGTGTGGGTCATTTTAGGCAATACTTATGGGGTTCAGAGTTTATCTGCATGGATCACAAGCCTTTGATTAACTTATTCACCACGAAGGGGACCCGCATTGCCTATCCCAGGATTGCTAAATTGCACTTCGGGTTAATGGAGTTCCAGCTTCTATTGGAATATATTCCTGGCACTAAGAATATTTTTGCAGACTGTTTGTCCCGGGTGCCCCTCTCCAATGTGTAGGTAAGGGAGCCGGTGAATGATGGCTTCTGCGTCGTGGCCTCATTGGAGGAATCCAGTTTTGGTTGCATAATAGAGGAAGAGTAGAAAGTCACAGTGCAAAAAAAAGAAACTATCTCAGTGGTGGTTGGTATGTTGAGTAAGAGTTGGGTCCCTAAAGATAGAGCAGCCAGTTCTTTCAAACATGTCTTTCCGTAGTTAAGTATCTATATGGGTGTCTTGAGAAGAATGGATTTGCTGAAAGTGCCTGTGGCATTGCAAAGCAAGATTTTGGCCTTAGCCAATGAGGGTCACGTGGGCATGAGAGCCAGGAAGAGGAGAATTATAGAAATATTTTGGTAGCCAGGCATGGATATGGGAATTGAACATTTTGTGAGAGACTGTATAGCTTGTGCGGTTAGTGACAAAACCCAAATCATGTTTCCTAGTCCCATTGAAGCAGTGCCTGTTCTGGGCAAACCATGGTTCAAGTTAGGTTTAAACATCATTGGACCCACGTATGTTTTGGATGAGCGGAACAGGTACAATTTAGTTGCAGTGGACTATGGCTCTAGGTGGCCTGAATGAAATTTGTGAAGTCCGACAACACTGAGAAGGTGTTAGATTTTCTCTAGTCTTTATTTTTGAGAGAAGGTGATCCTGTTGAACTGCTCACCGACAATGGGGTGCAATTTATGGCCAAAGAATTCCAAGGGTTCATGCGTCATTGGGGCATCAACCACATTACCACTTTGTTACCTCATCACCGCAGTAAAGGTATGGTTGAACGATGTAACAGGGTGATAAAGGACAGTATAAAGTTGTCAGTGGCAAATGGATTGGATTGGAAGAAGGAACTTGTAGACATGCTGTGTGCTCTGCTCACTACACCCAGTGCCATTACCAAGGAGTTCCCTTTTGCTTTATTGAAAGGTAGAATGGCTGCCACCAAATTAGTAGGTCCTTTGAATGGACCCAATGTGAATTGTGAATTGGTGAGAGAAAATTGTGAAATGTCCCAGAGCAAGTATCTGACCAAGGAGCCAAACAAATGGCGAAGACAAGCAGGAGATTGGGTTAAAGTGACATTGCCTGGTCTGATTGCCAATGGGCATTCAAAATGTTCCAGTCCCATGCAGATCATTGCTCTCGGAGGCAGATCTGCAAGCTTTGTGATGGGAAATGGTGGAATAAGGAGTGGTTGTCCAAGCAGAGTTCTGACAGTCAGCATGGAATGTGCACTACCATGAAAGGAGACCTCCTGTTTAGTACAAGGATTACGTGAGATATTAATGCGTGTATTGTTTGGTTTTTGTGTCTGCTTTCTTGCCATGCCTTAGTTGCCAAATGTTTATCATGAACACCCTTCACCAGTGTTGTGTTGTGAGATTTTATGTTATTTATTTTTATTTTTTGACTTATTTACCTTTACTACGAGGGAAGGGATGTGTTTGGTTCTGCTGTATTATTGTGATGCACATGCTTCCATGACAACAGGTTCTATGTTAAAATAGTGGCATGTGGAATGGTCATGTGTTTTAGCAGTTGGTTTCTGCTGCCTGCTCTGACCTATCCTGTAGCTGTGTATTAAATAAAACAAGGAGTTATCTTACCTGCATCGACCTCCACGTCCTCCTTTCAGCCAGACATAAGGAATTACTTGTGCTGGGGTTTCAAATGAGACACTGAATTATACATATTGCATTCAAAATCCCTCTTTATGCAAGATAAACCATGAAGGCACTATTACCTCTTTTGATGATAATGTTAAACTGAAAATATTTATTCAGAACATTATATCACTTTAAATGAATACTATTGCTCAGAAGTTTTAAGCCGTTTTTTGTGTTTTGATCTTTTCCTATGCTGAAGTTTTCTTCTTTTTTATCTTTATTTTATTTCTTCTTTCTCTGCTGTTAATCTTGCCATGCTGTTGGCATGTTTAATACTCCTCTTCATTAGTTGCCACTCAGATCTGGATACGTATCTTAATCTGCTTTTTCTTCTGTCTTCCTATGCATTTCCTTATCTCACTTTCTTTCTTCTTTCCCTCTATGTTCTTTTTGACTACTTTTATGATATTTGCTTTCTCTTTGTTCCCTCGTTTTTATATCTTGTCTTGTATAATCAATGATTTTATTTTGTCTCCTTTCCCTTTTTAGCAGCTTGTTACCCTTGTTCCTGTATTCCTAGCCCCATGTATCAAACATGTTTAATGTTGTCTTGTGGAATGTTCGTGGACTTGGCCAGCCGGTCAAATGACAAAAGGCACTATCTCACTTATCTAAAGTTAATTCTCAAATTGCCTTTCTGCAGGAATCACATTTTATTGTTTCTGAATCTGTTAAATTGAAGAGCCAGTGGGTTGGTCAGGTATTTTTCTCTGCAACAGTTCATCATAAAGGTGCTTTTGCTATTCCCTGCCATAAAACATTGAGACTACAAGTTGTTTCTACTGAATATGACGCTACCAGAAGATGTAGTGTTTCTCAATGTTGTTCTAGACAACATGCATATTAACTTATTTAATGATTATGGCCCTGTTAAATCTAACCCTGAATTTTGGTATTAAATAAAAGTAGAACTCGCAAATGTCTTTATCCCTAATAATATTAATGTTTGGTGACTTCAATCAATTGTTGGACTATATAGCAGATAGGAAATCAAAACATAAGTTCAAACCAGATAAATCGCATAAAATATTTGAATCAGCAATTACTTCCGGACCATTATTTAATGTTTGGAAGACCTGCAAACCTGATAAATTGAACTTCTCTTTATTTTTCCAATTTGCATAATACAATGTCCAGAACTGGTTATATTTTAGTTACTAAAGCACTACCTTCTAGTCTGCAATCTGCTGAAAATGGGACTATTTTTATCTCTGGTGATGCCTGATACTGTCTTCATTAGATAGTTCTAATATTAACTCCAAACCTGGTAGATCGATATTCAAAGAGGCTATATTGTCAAATACTCAGTTTATTATAGCAGCTAATACTTTTATAAAATAATGTTTTTGTTTTAATAATTGAAAAGACATTTCTATTGCCACTAAAAAGGTTGCATTTAAAGATTTTTTTCTGCCTTCGTTATGTCTTATACTGCCAGGGAAAGATGTGTATGTGCTCAAAATGTGCTCCTTTTGCAACACCTTAAGACACGTAAGCCTACTTATTTTACTTACAATTCCTCATCAATGCTTCATGACTTGATTAAGGCTATACCAGACCAAATCATATTCACTACCATTGATACAGAAAATATTCTGCTTGAAATCAAATCTCAATTCCAAGGGGACCAGAATAAAGCTGGTAAAATGCTTGCTAATTATTTTAAATAAAAAGCAGAATGGAAGGCTATTCGATGAATCAATAATCAAGTAAATAAGTATCTGAATCTCCAGCACCTACATTTCTGACTCTTTGCCATCCTTCTATTAAAAAACAATAGTGATGACAATACCGCAACTTCATTCAAAGTTCAGAAATATTTCGATGTTATCTCTCAACCACCCTCTTCTATAGATACCTTTGGTAAGCTAGGAGTTAAAATTGCACTCTAGTTGGTTTCAGATGCAATTAAGTCTTTGAAGAGGGCAAAAGCACCTGGTCCCAGTGGTTTCCCTATTGATATCTTCTCATTCATGTTTCCTTTTTTTGCTTCTAAATTATTAGAATTTTTTAACTCTTATGTTTCTGATTCAAAGCTAGTGGCTCTTTTGGAATCCTTAATAACCTTAATCCTAAAAAAGATAAATACCCTAGATTTTATAAGAATGATATCCTATTTTAATTATCAAATACAATTGCAGGATCTTTGCCAAAATCTTAGCTTCATGTTTAGAGTCTGTTATTCCTCTTCCAGTAAAATCTGACCAATCTGGTATTATAAAGGATCAGACTTGCTGCTGACAATGGTAGAATGATCTCTAGTATTGACTGCCTAGCTTGAAATGTTAACTCCCAATTGGCAGCCCTCTCACTAAATGTTGACAATGCTTTTGAATGTATTAATTAGCAATTTCTGTTTACCATGGTTCATTGGTTTGGCTTTGGCCTTGAATTCATTTCTTTCATTAAATTGCTATATTCTAACTCGTGTGCTAGTATTTTTCTGAATGTTTGCTTTACTCCTTACATTGACTTACTTAGAGGCACAATGGAATGATTCCCTCTCTCCTTTGTTATTTGTTCCATGTTGGAGCCTTTCTTGGAGTGAACTCGTGTAAAACAAACATATCATGTTTTAAACATTGTGCTCTAGTAGTTAAATTATCTGAGTATTCGATGATACCCTAATATATGTCCAATCTGCTTACCTCTCTGAGTCCATTTTAAGAAGCGGTTTCTCTATATTGCCATATCTCAGGTTATACACTTTAATTTTAAAAAACATACATTTTTATCTTTGAACTCTATTCAATATAAAGACGTTTTTGCTTATACAAACTTTACATGATGTCCCTCAAACATTAAATATCTTGGTATCTGATTTTCTCCTACTATTTATGACAAACGTAGGGTCTGATTACAACCTTTGTGGTCCTGGAGTAGGCTGCCACACTGTCCCTCCTTTCCAGGACCACCAAAGCTGTCCGCGCAATGCCCCCTCATTTTGACTTGTAAAGGCAGTACGGTGGGACAGACACAGCTTGTTCCAGTATAGCATGGACTATAAAGCCCATGCTGTCCTGGAACTGGGGATGAGTACAGAGAGGGTTACTCACCATGTGCCCCCCTGCATACACCCTAATGCACAGGGGCAAGAGGGGCCCCTGTATGGTCCCCTTTCTTTTTTTCTGACTGCCAGCAGTAATATGGAGGATATCTCCTGGACACCGCTGGCAGTGAGGAAAGTCGTGATATGATTGGCAGTGCCTCAGGGCAACACTAAGCATATTACGCCTCTCGGGCCGCTGCAGGACCGCGGTTCCCCAGCAGATGCAGTGGTGCAATGGCTGTCATACTGCCGAAGTCATAATTGGGCGTCGGACCGCCGGTGTGGCGGTGGCTGGACTACTACCATCATGCCCTGGTGAGTCTGGGGGCCTTCCCACTGGCAGACTAGTGAGTAGCCCCTAAGTCACCATTTTATTATGTTAAAATATAAAATACAAAGCTTACTCCACACATCCTCTACACTATTTCCATGTTAACGTTTAAAATCCCTGAATACTATTTTAAACAACTTGACAGAATTTTTATGGAATAATAATAAAACACGTATTTCTACAACCAAAACTTGAAGGTGGTATTGGATTTCCATATTTTCAACTGTATCATTCCTCCTTTTTAATTAGACAGTGTTGTGCTATGGCTTATGGCTTCTAAGATCAACCTTTACAAATTTGAATTACTTTTGAAGATTCTCTATTTAATTACTTTTCTTTTAACAACACTGTGCACATGTCCAACTTTAATTTTCCACACTTTTTATTAAATAGAATACACTTTGACAAATTTACATTCCAACACTGTTTCTTGTGTTCCTCCATTTGGTATAATAAGTATCTTAATATACTCAAACATCATTCATTGGAAATATTTTAGACATTGGAACACCATTTTTCTTTTCTCCAAGTACCACATGACTCCTGCCATTACCACCTGTCTCAAAAGTATCTTGTTGGAGATGGCCCTTTTTACAGGGTTATCCCCAAACTTTTTGCTTCTTCCTCCCTTGTCTTTCCTGACATGTGGTTGTTGGCTATAGAACTCTGGGAACTTTACCACTGCTGATCAGTGCTAAAGTGCGTATGCTCTCCCTGTAAATTGTAATTGTGATTGGTTGTCCATGATTGGCATATTTGTTTTACCAGTAGGTCCCACTGAGTGTGCCAGGGCTGGTGATTCAAATGCTACTAGTGGGCCTGCAGCACTGATTGTGCCACCCACAAGAGTAGCCCTAAAACGGTGTCTCAGGCCTACCATCGCAGTGCCTGTGGGCAGTTGCTAACTGCCATGTTGTCCTGGCCAGTGTACACACTTGCCAGGTCTGACCCTTCTCTTTTCTTACACATTGGACACCCCTATGGTAGGCCCAAGGTACCCCATGGGCAGGGTACAGTGTATGTGAAAGGTAGGACATGTACTAGTGTAGGTGACATGTCCTGATAGTGAAATACTGCCAATTTAGTTTTTCACTATTGAGAGGCTATCTTGCCCATAGGTTAGAATGGGGAATGTTGTGTATCATATTTACCTGCATATCTTCCCATAGCGTCAAGATAGACATATGGAGTCTGGTATCCCTGAGCTCAGATTTTGCTAACCCATCTTTTAGCAAAGATGGTTTTTAAATTCCGTGTTTGAAAATTGCACTTTTAGAAAGTGGCTATTTTCCTGTTCAACCTTTCTGTGTGCCTCTGCCTGTTTGTGTATTGACTGTCTGGTTTGTGAGTGGCAGGGGCTAGGGGTGGCTCCAGGAGGGAGGGTGAGTCAGCATTAGGCTGAATAGTCCTATCTGCACCTAGAGTGGTGGAAGGAGTTGCACCTGGGCCTGAATAGTGCTGAGCCTGCCTTCCACAATGCTGGCTCCACCTCCTGTGGTGTTTCTGATGGCCCTGGCCTCCACTCACAAAGAATGAATACATGCCATGGCAGAGGGCACCTAGAACTGGTTTGGACAGGGTCCTGGCCCCCTCACACATGTAAGAACAAAGACTTTTGGGGTATAAATATAAGACCTGAAACCCCAGTAAAATTAGACTACTGCTGCAATCAAGAGGACTCTCTGCCAAAGAAGATCAGCCGAAGAGACTGAGGAAAAGGACTGCCCTTCCTTTGTGAGGGCTTTGTTCACCGCCACCGCCCGGGAGGCATGAGATCCCTGTTTTGGGATTCACCACCGCAGACACCATCATCCTGCTGCACTGGGATTGGTCCCAGCCGGAACGGGTTGCCCAGCAACGTGAAGACGCTCTTGCAGGATACACCGCCGCAGGCCCGGGAAGCCCACGACATCATCCTCCTGCCGCGCTGGGTTTGGCCCAGCGGGAGAGAGAACTGCCTGGCAAGCGGAGACACAGCTACACTGGTGACCAGAAAGCGGCAACAGGAGGAAGCTGCCCCGCTGGCACCCAGACCACAGAGGACTGAATCCAGGTAAAGGAACCCTGATTCTCGACCAGTGTTGAAGCACGCGGCCGGCCATAGTTACTCGCGCAGTGATGAGGGGAATATTGAGCTGGCAGCATCAACACACACTCACGTAGCGCCAAGGGGAGTAGTGAGATAAGCAGCAGCGATGAGCACTCGTGCCAGTGACACGGGGTGGATTGGTGGCATTTGAACTAGAGTTTGTAACAGAAGAGCATTACAAGAGTAAACTAGGTGGATAACAAGGAACATTACAAGAGTGAAGTGTGCTATTAACCAGGATCATTTCTACAGTGAACTTTGAACCCTACCAGTTTATTTTGGCTAAAGAAACCTATCAAGAGACATTTCTAAAGAAGGAGTCATTTACGTATGTGCATTTTTGGACGTTTTGATCTGACCTAAGCTATATAAAGATAATATATTTGTATAATAACTGGTGTAGTGTCCATTTGGGGATAAGCCTGTCTGCTCGTGCCAAGCTACCAAGGGGGTGAGCAGGGGTAATCAACAGTGTGTACCCCCTTACCCTGTTTAAAAGCAAGGGTCCCTATTTGGACAAAGGTGCTTACCTCTGCCAACTAGAGACTACCAGTTCTAACATATCTCTAGATAAACTTTTACATGGCTCTATTCCCAAGGCTGCTCTCATTTATAAACTTTATTGTATCCAAGTTCCACTAGATCTAAAAGTACTTTGTAACTGTTATGGAAAGACAACTTAGCTGTATTGTTCCCTCTATTATTTTAAGGTAAAACATGGAATAAACCATTAAAACCTCTAGTGCTGCTAACATTGTGTAGTTATTCTATTTTATACACATAAAAACTACTATTACCCCAGAACATATTGCAAAGTTTGACACATTCTCTTCTATGTTGGCCCTGTTCTAATTATAATGTCTATTAGGTGCATATGTTATGTAATTGTTGCCATGTTAAAGCTTTCTGTATATTAGTTTGGTCTAAGTGCTTAAATACTTTTCAATGTACTATTCTGTTTGCATTGCAGAAAGTTTTCTTAGGTTCTCCTATTGATAATTTACCTTGCATACCTCTATTGTTAGATCTTTTTCTTGCACCTACTTTTAAAGTAATACTCTCTTGTTGGAAATATTTCTGTAAGTTATCTATATTTACTTGGTGGAATGTTATATTTGGTGAACATATAATACGTATTGTATCATCTCCTGCTTTACTCCAAATGGTTTAATCTGTTCTATGCTGGTTACCTTTAACTCATTTTCTCTCTTTGCACTCATCACGATCTTAATTTGTCTTCCTCCTGCTTTTTCCCTCTACCTCCACTTCCTTCTTCTCTCTACAATTTTCCTATTCTCTTCCTCTTTTTATACATAGACAAATCTTTTTCTCTACTACCAAAATGATTGCTTAATGAACTTGCAATAAAAATCACTTACAAAATAGATATACACCAGAAATAGTGTTACCTAAGATAAGTAATTTCTTCTTTATTACTGGACAGTAGGGGTTTTCTGTGCTCTGTATAATAGCAAGCAATGTGTGTCTTTCTTTTCATATTGATACATATGATGATGGAGAGTACAAAGGGGGAATAAAATGTCAAATTGGTTATGGCAACCTGCATAAAATAAATTTTGTTTTGCCAGTTGTCATGAACTGGCTTATTTTCCATTGTTGTATGATTTTAAGTTTTTGTGAGTTGCTGTAATACTGAATAATGTAATATTGGTTGATAAGATGACCTAGTAATCTAAAATCTAGAGTTGAATCTGTCAAGACACATTGGTATTGCTGTCATTGAACATTATGAAACTGACCCACTATACACTCTATTACCATATGTGCAAATAAATGTACCTTTTCTGGTATCCAAATGTAATTTTTTGGATCACCAAAAATAAATATGAGTTAATGTTTTGCAAGCATGAGGTCTACATGACATTGACATTTGTCTGCTTTTGTCAGTGCTTTGGCTATTTCGGACAAGCTTTTGTGAAAACAAGCCATACACATGTAGACTATCATTTACTAGGCATTGGAATTTTTTTGCTCACTGGATGCTTCATAGTGCACACCTAGAAGATTAACTCTGAAGTATTTCCTTGTATATCTGATCTTGGGTCAACGTGATGCTTTGCATAGCGTACAGAGTACACTGCATATTGGTCTCATGTTGATGCATGCATGATGGCACCAACCTAAAAGAAAAGAATGTGATTGAAACACAAAAGCATCAAAGATGATTAAATAATTAGATACAAGGTAATAAACAAGGTGTATTTTGATGCGTCTTCGGAAACTTTGAGGTGACAACATGGATAAATCTTGTGATTCCAACTATCTAACACAAAAGAACACAAAACACATTCAGGATAGAGCTCAACATGATTTATTATTTAATTCGCCAGCCAATTAATTCAATAAAAGCTGTTAGAGACTGACAGCCTCATTGAGTTTCCATTTCAAATCTGTGGATAAAAAAAACAACAATAATAATTAGCCGGTAATAACAGGCCATCATGTTCCTGAAACAAAACATATTAGGGATAGCAGGAAAAGGTGTTTTGTTATTTTCAAATCTTGTGTTGGGCACTATTTGAGGTGAGGGTGCAGTTTAACTGTTGTATTATGTAATTTTGGGTCAAATCTTTTAATTTTCATTTTCAGAAAATACAAACAGCCTGCACCGACCATCAGGAGCCACAAAATGTCCAGTATATAGCTTCAGTACTTAAGGTTTGATGGAACTCGTGGATTTTCACTTAGTGTAATTCCACAGAGTTACACAAAAACTTTGCAAATGCGATTTAACACCAGTACCGCGTTCAATGCTGAAATAGCTGTGACAATGCTAATGTGTGCTGTGCAAGAGCAAGTGGCCAGTCTAGTTGAGTTTTCTGCCTCTTGATTTGCAAATCTACCTGAGAAGCAGGCCTCTGACCCCTGCCACTCCCATGACCGCTCGTATGAGAAATCACACTGGAAAGCTTGCAAGCGACAGGTAATCATGCTTGGGAATTCCAAATGTCGTTCATGCTTGCCACCACACTTGCTTTAGCCTCACATTGTTCCTGTTGTTATCCCATTGCTCGGACTAGAAAAAAATTATGCCATGTGGCGATTGGCAGAATTTGTCCAGAATTCTGTGGAGATGGCAAATATCTCTAATTCTGCAAGTGTAAATACAAATTCTGGACTTCCCTTGTATGTATCTGGTTAACATCAACATATTCTGCATAACAATAATATCCACCCTTAAGTCATCCCCAAAGATGTCCCCATTCTATCGCCATACCATTAAATGTCCTTGACTGCACTTATCCCATTTAGATCAAAACTTGTCCACCCACTCTTCTTTCATGCATCTCTACTAACTTCCCAAATATGGGCTTCACTCATCAATTCCATTATTCTGATCCAGTGATTCTAAGCACCCTCAAGTACCTTTGACAAGTGATCTCCTTCAGTTTGGTTGCCAAAATACTCAGACATATTCACCTCATTTTTGCCTAGAATGGCTTGTGCGGCAGTAACAGTCATTTTTTATGTATATTGAATTATAACTAACTGCTGTTATGGTCATCTCTAAATTAGCCAGACAGCCCCTCCATTTGCCAGATTGTCACAAGGGCCAGTGTTGGTAACTAAGTGCTGGTTCTGAGCAGCAGAAACCACAGGCTCAAATTAGGCACTGGATATATTCGGACTGGAATGTAGTTCCAATTTACTGCTATCTTTATAAGGGTTTCCTTCATTGCTTCTCTGGGTGCACTAGCTGCTAACCTAGTGAAAATGTCTTTCCATCTTCTGCCAGTCAGTTATTACCCCAATTCCTGTTCTCAGCACTTCTATCCTGCATTTCATGAAGTGACTGAATCGTATTTATACATCTTGTACAAAACTTGTTTTGCATCATCCTTAGCAAGTATCCATCTCTTAAATTGAGTCAACCATTGTATTATAAATTTAGTTGTAAATTGCACTTGTAGGTATAGTGACTGATGTCTGGATTTATTTATGTACATTACTTAAGCAGTGAATTGCAGGGTTGATGTTCTGTAGGGTGTCTGGATCATATGAGTTATACCAGGTAAAGTTAAGGCAAGTTACAAGGCAGAGTTCTGCCACTTCTGGATTCTATTCATGAACAGTCTTGGTGGAGCATTTGTGGAATGAGTTGGGCTCAATCTCTCCTGGTGCTGTCTGAACAAATGTCAAAGGCTTCCTTGCAAAGAACAGTTTTCAGGGGATTCTTGAATGCATGTATGTGAATTTACATAACACAAAACTAGCAACAAACCAATAGAGAGAATTATGAAGAACGGGGATCAGTAGATCAATTAGAGAGTGGGTTCATTGGATAGAGGCAGGCTAACAGGTGATCTCTGCGGGTAGGTGTCTAAGTGTTGGTGATAGGAAAAATAGAGGATGTGCAGGCGAAGCTACTTCGGCTACGGTTTAAAGAAAGAGTTGTCAATAATATGGTAGGCAGTGTAGTAGATTCAGTTGGGTGCACATTGTAATTGAGAATAGTAGGTCCCTTAACATTACAGTTTTTCCTCTACATGTTTTGTTCTTGAATCTGAAATGAATGGTTAATTTAGAATTCCCAAACCATGGTCGTGGCTGCAAACAGCCTGTCATCCTTTACAAGAGTCATGACATCTAATATGGATTTGACCATTTAGAGTTTACTGGCTAGGGTACCCTGCCACAAAGGTGGTGGTGTACCCTGTCCATCAAACAGATTGTCCGTACTCTCTAGTTAGAGTTGGATCAACAGCCAAGATAATGCCAATGAAGGCCTCCCTGGTGAAAAATCTTAGACCAATAATCCAACGGATATCCGGCCATTGTTCTAAATATCTCAGACTATTCGTGCTATTGAAAGCAAGCAATCTTGCACATTAATTTCCGTGTTTGGGATCACCCGGAATTGCCTTGTGGCCGCAACAGAATTTTTAATTAACCCCATACCCTGGGAGAAAATTCCCAGACTGTTTGGGCTATTAGTCTTTTGTTTTTCAAATACAAACTCCCTCTTTGGGAGTTAGTTTTAGAAAAAAGGGTAGCTGAGTGGCCAGCTAAAATATGGTGGCTGCTCAGGAGATTTACAATGTCTTCAAAGTAGCCATCATAGTGGCAGTGGCACCTCTGAATGCACTGATGCCTGCACCAGGCAAGGAGAGATCTCTAAATATGGCTGGCGGTATTCTGCTAGATTGGATCAATGTATGACCTCCACCCTGCTGGTAGATGGCAGGCAACCTACCATAACTCCTAATAACCCCCAAAGAATGGGCCACTTAAAAAACAATATGAACCTCTAGAGGTTCCTGAACCAAGTAGCCAGACTCTACTTGAACTAGAAGTTAGATAATAACACTCTGCTTTAAATACTCCCCAAATTTGCTGATATTTATTTCACTTTTTCATTGCCCCCCCCAAACACTATATTTTATCTTTTCCATAAAGGCAATACCAGAGACTTAATCAATTTAACGTTGTTGTTTATTTGTATGCTAAGGAGCACCAATCTTGAAATATGATTTGAAAGTTGAAACTAACCAAGGCAACTACCATTTATTTTTGAAAAGCAAAGGTGCAGATCATGTTAGACACTAATTTTTCCTTGTTTTTTGGGTGGCGGTGTATCTTCCAGCTCTTGTGTTCCCAGGAAACAGAACATGTTGCCAGTGTAACAGTTTGAACTATCAAGACCATATTTGATCAGGGAGGTGGCTATGGTACTGGTGAATTGTTAACATGCTTCTGATAGTAAGAATTAAATCCATTTAAGGAGAATGTCTGACATGTATGAGTATTTCTTTTACCACTTCAGAAGTAGCTCATTGCCCACTGTGTCATGGGCGGCCGAAAGGTCATGAAAGATTAAAAGGTCAGGTTGTCATGTAATAAGAGACACCAAGAGATCACCTCTGATGTCAGTTAAAGCAGAGTCTGTTCTTGTAAAAGGTCACAATTTTGACTGACAATCTTGGAGAAAACTCTTAATTTCATTAAATTAAAGTTTTTATTTTCCACTTAGTCCCAGAACTGGTGGATGCCCTTGCCTTATAAGACTGCACTCAGGAATAGGATTTGGTATCTAAGATAATTTTCTAATCAACTGTTGGTTTCTTCAGCAACAGATGTGTTTGTTAGTGGTGCACTATGTCCTGCTAGAGAGATGGAGTCATTGATCCCAATGTAGCTAAATTGTTGTTGTGTTCTTTAATGAACCTGCTATGTACTATGCGACGAGGGAGTAGAGGTTGTTATTTTTACAAAGTCTCAGTGGAACAAACTATTGGCTGTCTTATCAAGAACTATTACTTTCTTCTGATGGACTACTGTTTCAACTGTTCTAGTAATGTTGGTGTACAAAGTGTATAACAGCTGATTCACAGCTTATCCACACTTCTTTCTGGTGAAATCATGGATCAGAATTGTTTGAAGAACTTCCAGAGTTAAAGCTGTGATAGCTTCTTCAGCTTCTTTCATGGCATTGGGTCTAAGGGCTTCAGGGCTGAGGTGTTTGAGTGTTGAGTGGAGAGACTGATTGATTGTGTTTTATTTTATCAATACATTCTCTCACCAAGAGGTGTTTGTTTGAGTGGAAACCAGATGGTTGAGTCCTATATTTGCCCAATATCACTTGCCTGCAGTGAGGAAAATCCATAAAGAAGATTGCGTTGCTGCTCATTAGATCAGAGAATGGTTGATCAAACCTCAGCTAGTGATGCTGTTAGGGAAGGTTGTTGTATGTGAGGAAATTCATCTCATATTGTTAAGTTATCCAACATTTTGCCCTTTATGTACCTTGTGTTTGGAAGTCCTTGGAGAACTTAAACTTGCACAGTTGACACTGTTCCCATTCTCTGTGCCTAAAGGTGTACCATTTAATTATGGTTTTACAGGTTTCTACACAGCCTATGATATCCTTGTGCTATTTTAAAGGAGCAGAGTTGGAAATTGATTTTTCCTCCTGCACTTTTAATATTTGCTGCATATAGCAGCATGAGTTACCACAGCAACATCTACGGGTTCTTAGTTAATACATTTCTGATTCACTTCATAGAAGTATTCATTCTGGTCTTCATGGTGGTGGCAGCTCTCTCCCTAACAATTTAAAGAGTAGTTTTGGAAAAAAAGCTTAATGTAGTTTTGTGGGGTTTAACTGCTCAATCATAATGTTCACTAATGGATAATATATTGCTGTAATTCAATCAACGACACCATCCAAAACTATGTCCTGTTTCGAACAGCAGTAGCCAAATGTGAATGGAACTTTTGGCCGTTCACAGGATGGTCTGCATATTTACCCCAGGTAGTGACCCCCTTGTAGTTAGTGAGATCAAAGTGATCCTGCTGCGCCAACCTCAAAATGAGGGGATCCCATTGCTCTGACCACAAAATGGGTTCATTTAGAAGGGAAAGTGGCTTCATTAAGCATCTATTATATGATTACTTTTACCTACTTCGGCTCTATTGTGCTATCCCTTGCTTACCATGCTGGAATGAGTGATCCAATAATCGTCCCTTTTAGAGTTGCAGAGAACGAAGGAGTCCAAGCTCCGGTGTCTCTTGCTGTACACAAAAAAAGGAGATTTGAAGATGTTAGCTCATGTTTTGCAGCAGTTGTACAAGGCTTATAAAGTGCAACTAAGTCATAAAACTATCAAGTAGAGCTACCTACACAGACAAACTCTCTAAAAACAGCACCTGGCAAAGTAATGTTATCAAAAAAGAGACAAACACACAGTAATAGAAATGCATTTAAATTTTCCATGAAATGACAAATTAAAATTCAGCAATCTAAAATCATTGTAAATTATATTGAATATATGCTCCAAGTGTACCTTATGCAAGAGCAAACAACTCAGTGTGAAACATCTAAACACACACAATAATTCAGAGCAAGATACACACTAATGTAAATAAAAAACAACAGGTGCAAATATTGTTTGACTCTGAGTACATAAAAGCAGATTTGAGATGAGTACAAATTGCACTCACCCCTGTATTTGAGCACCCTGTTACCATCAGTTTTTACCCAGGCCCTCATTATGAGTGGTCAACGAATGCTCCTTTGTTAGGATTTGGATGAGTGTCTGCTCCATATGAGATGGAGGGCCCATGAGACCAAGACAATTTTATGCCAATACTAAAGATGAATTTTAAAGGTCAGTTTACGTCACTTAGCCAGTCATTGAGAGTAGGCAGAGTGTGCGAAAACTATATTAGATTTATGCTAATTTTCATTTCCACCGCTCCAAATTCTCAGTTAGGCAACCTTATTTATAGGTGGAGGATAGTTTCTACTAGTAGAGCCTTAGGGCCATATTTATTAAAGAGTTGCTCAACCTTTCCGCCACGCTATGGGGCGCAAAAGCTACACAACTCTTAAATTAGATCTATCAATCTGTGCAAGGCCACCTTGCATGCCCTGCATGGCATGATAAATCCGGAGTCTTACAACACATCGTTGCGCTACCCTGCCTCAGGGTGCCAATCTATGGGTGGAGTGGGGAAGGCATTGAAATGTTACACATCCCCATTTGAAGTGTTATGATAAGAAATATCTTTATTTATTCTTGTTTATTCCTCTATCTAAGTATGCTGCTTTCTGCAGCACGCACAAAAACAGGGAAATGCCTCAGGGGACATCACCCTTGAACCATAGTGCAAGGGTGTCTGCGTTGAGGGGGAGATTGTTTATGTGCATGAAGGCCTCCCTTCCTGCACATAAACAATCTATAAATGGTGTTTTGCAAATGTTATGTGTGCTGCCTAATGCAGCACACATAGAAGTTTCAAAACGTCATTTAAAAAAAAAAATTATGCGCAGAAAAGGTAATCTTCCTGCACTTAAACAATCAATGGCCTGTTGCTGTTTCTATGTATGCAGCATAAAGCAGCACACATGAAAACAGCAAAAACTAGGATAAATAAAACATTTCTCCTCATTTTGCCTGTTTAAGACCAGGTTTTCTCTGGTCTTAATTTTGGTGCTGCCTCCTATTTACACACCCTTGTAAATAGGGGTCAGCGTCAAAATCAATGGGTGTTGCTGTGTAATGCCCCCCGCAACACCCATTGCTCTCCCCTTCCACGCTAAGTACAGCTTGAAAGGGTGCCTTATTGTACAAGGATAAGTAGAAAGGATAGACCAACAGCGAATACTCCAGTCTGAAGACTGGTCAAGGCTAGCAAAGACCATAAATCGACAAAACGAGAGCACTTGACTCGGAACAAAACAAATACTGCCAGGAGACACTTACTTACGAATTTGCTCCTGGAACATAAATGGTCTGGGCAACAAAACTTCGGATTAAGAACTTCTGGATTCTTTTCAAGCCTTTGACCTTATTCTACTCCAAGAGACATGGTTAGAAGAAACCTTCCATCTTTTTGGTTTTAAAACCCATCATAGTCCAGCAGTGAGAAGTTCCAAATTTGGACATCTAAAGGGGGGGTCTAACAATTTATTCTTCAATAAAGGCCATAACATCGACTAAAGATGTTAACACCTTCATATTATCAACTAATGCAATGAAAGCACTTAGAGTGGATATAAGGGAAGGAAATACTAAACAACAACTATTACTACTAAACATCTATATACACCCCAGCGACAAAATCAAAGGAGCGAAAATAGTGGGGGCAGAGAATTGACGACTAATCTGCTACTGTCGGGGGACTTTAACATGCATCTGATGGGGCCGCAGAAGAGGGATGAGGTACTCGATGAGCAATACATCGCCTGGAATATTCCTTGTCAGGAGCCGAGTGCTAAGAAGCGACAAACACCACACGCCAAGAACCTTGTAAAAGAGCTGTAACATCTAAGCCTTGTGGCTCTAAATGGGCGCTTTCCTGGAGATCAGCCCCCGTGGCAACATTCTACAGCGCAACTTCAAGTACGTTGATAGATTATACTTTTGTATCCCTCTCATTCTTCAGCAGGATCATAGGCTTCCAGATCGGGGCCCAAGATCAAAGCGATCATCTGCCACAAGAAATTTCTACAAGACTATCCAGAACATCCTTAGATATGCCAGTAGAGGACCCAGAGTCTATTTATACGATTAATTTTAGGAGGTTAAAAATCAAAACTAATCACCCAGAGGCACTAATATCAACAGCAAACGCAATTTGGGAGCAATGGGAACAGACAGACGCAAACGTAAATATGATAGCTTACTGGGAACACCTAACCAAAACATTGGGAGCAGTGAATAGGGCAAGACCTCCCCCAGCTTCAATGACAAGCAGTCTGCCAGTCCGTCAGGGGAACCAATTACTAAATTTCGCTACTCCAAACCTCCGCAAGCTCAAGAAAGCAATTAATAAATTAATACGTAATCTTCGGCGTACAGGCCATGATCCCATTTTACAAAGGGAGCTATTGCAACTAAAAGCAAAAAAGAAAAAAGAATCTGGCAGGTAAAGAGGGAAAAGGATGATAACTTATGGGCAAGGCTATTGTACGATTCCAAGATGAATAATTGCGCAGGATTTTGGTGAACAGTGACTAGCTTAGCCAAACAGAATGTGCAAAGAGTAAATTCCCACCTATCAGAAGAAGCCTGAGCCTCGCACCTGCACCAACACTTTAATGCTCCACGGAGGCAGTCCTCCAGAAATACACTAGAGCCATTCCCTCTATATTCAAATGAACTAAATGGAAACGATCTTCTTTCATTCACAACTATACAGATAAAGAATAGTTGAGCCAAGGGCAAGAGGGACGGCGCTCCGGGCCCTAACGGGATTCCACCAATTCTATTCAAAATGGATCCCGAAATACTGGGCTTCCACTTTACTACTGCTGTATGGCCAAATAGCAGGAGGTGTCATCATCCCGGACTCCTGGCGGGGGTCAATCATATCCCCAATATACAAGAATGGGGATAAGAACTTAGCAAAGAGTTACAGGCTTGTGGCCTTAATTGACATTGAGGCGAAATATTATGCTGGCCTCCTCTTGGACAACCTCACTGCTTGGTCCGAAGATCAATCAACTATACCAATCAATCAAACAGGTTTTTGCAAGGGCATGGGGACAACCACTAACATTCTTGCATTATCCCTACTGATAGACAGGGCTAAAACAGCTAAACGTCCGCTATTCATGTGCTTTATCGACTATTCGTCAGCTTTCGACAAAATCGATAGAAGTAAACTCTGGCACAAACTCAAGGTAATGAAAATACCAGCTGCTCTCTTAAACCAGTTAATATTGCTTCATACAAATACGTGGGTCCAAGTAAAGCTAGGGGATGGAAAGTATCTGTCCAGGAAAATTCCAACAACCATGGGGCTCAAACAGGGCTGCATCCTGGCACCAACGCTCTTCAACCTATTTATGTCTGACCTTTCATTAAAACTGGATATTTGCAATTCTTATCCGCCAAAGCTGGGAGGGCTTCTGCTTTCTAACCTTTGTACGCAGACGATCGAGTACGGGTCAGCAAGACCCCCATCGGTCTCCAACACTTACTGGATACAACTAGTCGATATTCAACATCAAACGGATTAACCATTAATCATAACAAAACGAAGGTTATGAGGATACACCCAAAGAAGGAAACCTCTAAATACTCCTGGTATATGGCGGATTCACCAATTGAAGTAGTTGACCGATATAAGTATCTAGGTGTGATCATGGATAACAAGGGGTCTTTCAATTTACAAAAAGCAGCAATTAAAAGGAGAGGCATTACGATAACGGTAACCATAAAATCAATCAAACAGAAAACGGCCGGCCATAGCCTTATTCCACTGCTACAAGTCTGGCAAGCAAAACTCATCCCGGCAATCACGTATGGGAGTGAGTGTCTGAGGGGAAGAGATGCACTCACTTTGGACAGAACTGTCTCAAGAGCTGCCAGGATAATATTTAATTTACCAAAGTACGTCTCGCCAGACCAAATAAGGCTAGAATTCGGCATGCAAAGGCAAGAAATAGCCCGTAAAGGAGCATACGTTAAGACCTGGTATAGGATAAAAAAATCTGAAAAAGGCACACTGAACTCATATCTATGGAATGAAATACATCTAAAGAAGGAGTGTGCAGTAAGGACCTATTTGATAGCAGCAATAGATCGTCTGGGTCGCAAGGAACTCAAGACAGCGAAAAGCTATCATTAGTAGAAGACAAGGCAACACTAACAGAAAGAGCCCACGGATGGTTTGTGGTCCACAGCTATGACAAACCCTCTCCACAACCATACTTAGGCACGGGTTTAATAGAAAGAAGAAAGAAAAATATCTTCATTTTCGATTGGGTATTTTGCCATCTTTACCGCATCTTCCCCCGTAGAAGCGTCTCCAGGGTCAGTCAGTATGCCGCCTATGTGAGGATGCTAATGAAAGTGTATTACATCTATTATATATATGCAGAAATCTACAGGCCGAACGGCAACAGTTGCTGAAGCCGCTCTTTGTTAGAAAGCGGATAAGAACCTGCAGGCAAGCTGTGAAGGCATGTTTCGGAGTTGGAGATGTACAGCTCGCGTGTCGCTTTGTTCAATTCATGGAAGTGGCAGGGGCAAAAGTTCTTGCGTCAAGTGACCGGATCGCTTAATCTTTGCATTTCATGGCCCCTTAAATCATTATATTAAAGCAAAATTGCCATTCTATGCCTATTTAACACTTAGTTGTTATGCTTGAGTAGTAAAGCTAATAGCAAATCTTGCTTCACTGCTGTTAACAATCAACTGATGACGGAACAGTCTCTCTCTCTCTCTCTTTGATAACTGAGCCTTGCTTTCTTAATTTATGGTCTGTGCAGACATGTACTGTTAATTGCTTTGTGGATGTTAATACAACTCATGAAAGTTTTATATGTTTTATTTTAAATGGTTTTAGGATATGAATTCTGCTGCTATTACCCTTTTTTTATATGGAAATTCTAACGGTTTTAATTAACCAAACAATAAAAATATATATATATTATTGTACAAGGCAGCCTTAAGCCACATTAAGTGGCTTAACGCTGCCTTGTAAATAAGGCAAAGCCCCTATCGTCACCGCAGTGTCACTAAAAGTGACGTTGTAAATATGCCCCTTGATTTATAAGCTATTTAATGCTAATGTTTAGCATAGCCCTTAGAAGCAGCGATAGGGTGTTAGGATGCTAGGAACTTGCTAGCCATATTAGGAATGTTCATATTTTTATTTGCTGGCTATGGCATATACACCTGCATTCTTGTTCTCTCTCTGCTTGGTTACTGTTAATGCTTGATGCACTAGACTTGAGTTTTAGAACATTTTAAATTGTCATCTACTGGATGTTGGTGCTATTATTGAGGGTTTGTAATTGCACTGCGTCCCTGAACTCATCTAGTGGGACTGAACGTGACCAGGAAACACCTCCTACACAGTACTGCTCAGTGAGTTGACTTGAATATAGATTACAGTCCAACTGGATTTCTAATTCATAATGCTGCATTGAACTGAACCCTTGCACCAGGGGTTAGAAATGTGACCTTTGCAGTTTTAATGTGACAACAGATCATGACACAGTCCAGTCCAAACTGCAAAGTCAGGTCCTCAAGCAGCCCAATGTTATGGTTTGGATACTAAATGACATTGTTAGTGAGTGACATGGTTTGGTTTCAATGCCTGAGCATTCTGTTGGAGGACAGTTTGCTGTGGTCGAGGAACTGGACAGACCTCTTTCCTATGCATGTGGAGCTTACTCATCATTCAAGAAGCTGCTCTTACATTCCTGTTGCCTGTTTCATGCTTAGATGCCCTCAGGAGAGGCACACTACACCAAGAGCGGTTTAGGCCTGATGAATATCATCAGTCGGTGCAGCTTGGATTCAATGGCAAGTGAGGAAGGGATATCTGAGCATATGGATTCTTACGATCACTTGTCTGGTCTGCATGCTTTGTTATTCTGTACTGTTTAATCATGTACAACCTGAGTACTCAAGGTCTTGGGAGTTGGCCAAAGCTCCCTGTGTAAACAGGATAGTGTCAGAATACTGGGAATATATAAAAGAAGGTAAGGCAATAGTCTGCAATGTCAGCGACCTCTGGAATGGAAGGAGAAGAAAGATTAAAGCCGAAACTTAAAAAAAGGAGGACTAGAAATGAAGGAAGGAAGGACTTTTCTTTTACAGGACTGGGAGGATAGCAGAGAAAGAGACAAGGAACAATACTACAAGAGTGGGAGGAGACTGACAAGGGCGGGGAGTAACCAGAGAGAGAAGGTGATGCCAAGATGAGAAAGAGCTGATCTAGCGGGAAGTGTGGAAACAAGTGACCTGGAAAGACAGAAGCTGATTTCTTTGATTGGTGCGGGGTTCGAGTTAAGGAGTCCACATATATAGAGGGACTGGCCCGGGCACACAAAAAAAAGTGGCCCTCATTTTGTATATTGCCTTTCCGCAAAACACTGCTTCAAAGTTTTATAAAAGGAGGGTGTGCGGGTGGGGGGGGGGTTTCTGACAGAGGCATTTTTTCTTAACTTTAATTAGATAAAATAAATGCACAGATTGGTTCACATTGATGAAACACCTGGAAAGAAGTGAGGCCACTTCTGCTCAGGCCCCCTTCCCAATATACATACATAAATGGGCCGGCTCAGCAAGAGAAAGAAAGGGAGTGACACATCTGCCCGTTGATAAAAGGGAGGTAAAGGACGCCCATCTACCTCCAGAAAGGCCACTCAGGCACCCACTGGGACGCTGGCGGCATCTGAACAACACAGACACCTCTCAACTCGCCTCCCGCCCCCAGGCTGCCCAAAAAAGCAGCCCACAGCTGAATTTCGGATAGTGGCCCCTGGCTGCCTTACCAATTGAATCCTGGACTGGAGACCTCCGGGCTTAGAGAAGCTTACAGAGATGCGCATGCCAAACTTGCAGCAGGCAGGGAAACAGAACAGGGAGGAGCGGGAACTAGAGGGAGAAGCACTCGATTCCGCCGCGCTCCAGGAGGGGCGTGGCCGAGCCAGGAGCATGATCACAACTTCGTATGGATGGGGAAGAGGCGGCCAGACTGGGCAGTGGTGTGGGGAAGGCTGAGTAAGTAAAGTACAGACTGATACGTCACAATGACAGAAGAGTGACAATTATCATATACTTTTTTGGTGCCCCAATATTTGGTTTTCTTCTTTCTTTCCTTTGAAATTAGTTTGAGTTTCATGTTTAATACGAGTCAAGGGGATAGATAGAATTATACTGGGCAAAGGATTTATATACATATATTTTTCTTTTAAGTAAAACATTCTGAAACATAATTAAAATCAATTCATAGGAAGGAAAGGCCTCTCAGGGCAGGACAAAGGAAACAATAAAAGACTAGAGAGTAAAGACCAGTCTTTCTGAAAGGGACAGAGGACTAGATAATGCTTACTGAGGTATTGTTGGAGTGAAATACAAGATAGAAGAAAGAGTGGAGAGGAACAATTTCTTTACCCCAGGATACAATACGTACCTCTGGCTCTCTCTCCTCGGCTGCCAGCAGGTTAGCCTGAAAAGAGGAAGAGCGAGAAGAAGACATAAAAAATGGTTGTATGCTATGACAACTAAATCAATGACAATACCGATTGATAATTAAACTGCGATGTACTATAAACTACTTCCCTTACAACTATTACATTTTAAAGAATAACCAAGCAGGATAAAAGAGAATTTACTTGTACTTATACAGTCCAGACTCTGATTAAAGACTGTACAACCTGACCGATGGATTGGATGCAATAACTGTGACTGTTCTCCTCAAATTATTTCCTGTGTAAAATATGATTTCAGTGCTGCCCCCCCTTAATGTATGAAGAGCTGTGTACATTGCCAATGAATGTTGGCTCTCAAGATTCCATGGGTTCTGTCAACGCTTATTAGATGTGAGAGTGATGAAGATCTTACAGGAATTCTCAGGATCTTGACATGACCACATGACGTGGCGGCCATCCTTGCACCCATGTGGTACAATTGCTACCCCCAACCACAAGGCCTGGCCTGGCTTCATTGGTCAATGGGCGCAGTCTGGTGCACTCCTCTCTCTGCCCTCATTGGGACCCTCGTTGACAAGCAAGACTGCAAAACCTGCAATACATACCCGCAATTCTGAAGCACGACTATCACCCAGCCTTGACTCCCGAGTTTCTGCGGGAGAAAAAGAAAAGACAGAGTTTGACCAATACACGCACTCCTGGTCCCGACACACGCAGAATTACATCAGTGTTCATGCAGTAATCCAACAGAAGCACATACTTATGTTTAAAGGCTACTACCTGATTTTCTTGCTAAAAGTAAATTCAAAGGTACTTGGTTTAATGTCTCATTTTGTAACCATGCTGAAAATGGTTCACAGAAGTAGTAAACGCTCAAGGACGCTACAAAAACCGAAACTAAGGGGCAGATTTATGAGCCCCTTGCGCCACTTTTGCGCAGCTGTTGTGTCACTTCTGTGACATAGCGGCGGCGTAAACCATGCGCCACATTGCACCCTATTTGCAACGTGATGCATCTAGGGAGATGCATCATGTTGTAAAGCCCTGCGCCACATGAAACCTGCGTCAGGTTTCATGTGGGTGTTCTGGCGCGGGGGGTGGGGTTCCGGCACAGTAAAGCTTCGGTAAAGTGCCTGAGTGAAATCTACAAGATTTCACTCAGTCACTTTTCCTACACCGCTGCGTCAAAACCTTGCGCCTGCTTGAAGCAGGCGTAAGGCGTGACGCACCACATTTTGTATGGGCATGCCACGAGCATTGCTGGAGTTGCGTCGAGCATGTGACACGACTCCAGCAATGCGCCACCCGTCTGACGGGAGATACGCCACACATCTCTATCCTTGCGCCACGATGCACCGCATAGTAAATGCGGCTCATCTGTGGTGGCGCAAGGGTAAACTTGCGTGACACATCTTACCTGGCGCATCATTGCTGATTTGCAGGGATGCAAAAGTCATCATAAATCTGCCCCTAAGTTCTTAGGATTTTCTTGAGATGGGATAAAGTCAACCTAACCTGGAACCCTGGAATATAAACAAGGATAAGATAAACGTATACACTGACTGCCAATAGATAAGTCACACTATCCCTAGAAGAACAGGGCTGCAAAGTTCATGTACTGATATTGTGTCGCTATTAACAGCATTACATTTTTCTGCAGCAACTGAGAGAAAGGCTGTCAAGAAGACACCAACCCACTAAGGCAAAGTATTAATAATGGTCCTCAGAAGGTAGACATTTATTCACAAGTCAATCTACCCCCATTCACACTTTTCTACTGGGTTTTACATGTACCTTACAGAAAAGTAAAGCCTTGTAAAGCAAACGTGTCAGCATGCACAGTCAAGTTACTGGACTATTCAAAAGCACCGGACTATAGGAGCCTACGAAAGTCCAATGTATGGCAATTTAAAGTATCCTGCCTTTTGGCTTTGTACTGATACAGGGTAAATGTAATCATTTCCTATAAGAAGGGGGGAATGCAGGATGGGGAACGGGGATGTGTGGTGGCGGACAGTAAAAACAAAAGGGGGGAGTGTGATAGTAGGGAACCTTCCTACCTTCCAGGTGTCCATTATCTTTTGTTCTGGGGAAGTCTTTTGGCTAATTGCAGACAAGTGTTCTTGAGCCTCAACACAGGTTCCCCCGATAAATCCCATGGGTAAGACTGTATAGCAGATTCCTCATAGTCCATTTGTACCAGGTTATATGGACTAGTCCAGGGGCCTCTAATGAACATAGTCCACAGCTCTAGAAATGTCTCCAGTCGATCATTCAGCCTGGCATCGGTGAGGTCACAGACTGCAGTTTTATACATTTCCTTGAGCCAGGAGTCATAGGATGGACAGATGTTAGTGCACCAGAATCTTAGGATACAGATTGTTGCTGTTGCCAGTGCCATAGTATGCCATCTGTATTGTTGATTGGGGATGTCCAGGCATTGGGTGGAGTCATGGAGAAGAATCATCTGGTTGGTGACGGGTCCTCAAAAAGGGTCCGTTTGTGCAATCATATTGGTCACAGATGTCCAATAGTGGGTTAATATAGGGCATTCACAGGTGCATGAGTTCTGATGCCTGCCAGTTATGTGTGATGCTATGGAATCTCATGCCACCTTTTACAGTTGGTACAGTTTGGCAAGTTTCAACTTGGCTTTTACCCAGATTCTTATAGTAAGGATGTGAGTGAGTCTTCATTGGCCAACATCAGTAGGATGGGGACGAGGAGAAGGATCATTAAAAAGTGGTAGTTATGTCTACGTGACACATTAATTTTGATCATTTGGGTCTTGCCCAAAAGTGAAAGTTCGCTTTGATGGTCACGTGTAAGGATGTTGGTCTGTTCCGGGGAGATCAGAATATCCTGTGGTTGGTATGCCTTGTATTTCTTGCGAGTTTCGAACGGTGATCACCATGGGATCCAGGGCGAGGATATCTTACAGGGGAGAGAGGGGATAGCCTATTCTGGAACTCCTGTGAATAGTTAAGGGTGTAAAGATGTAGCAGTGAATATCCACCTTCACCTTTGGGTGACTGTAAAGTTAATGGAACAAAGCTAAGAACGATAAGCCTATGCCTACCTGGGGAACATATAGGGAACATATAGTCCCAATCAACTCTGTTGAACGCCGTTTTGGCATTAAGTGTGATTAGTCATTTTCATCTTTGTCACTGCACACCTGCAGGAAATGTGGGAGAGGGCTCAGAGATGCGACATGGAGGAGCAGTGGGGAACAAATCCCACTTGATCTCATATTACGAAAGTGAGAATAATTTGCTGTAGTCGTTTTTCCAGTAGTTAGACCAAGATTTTGGTTTTCGCATTAAGAAAAGTTGGTCTGTAGTTTGCACAGTGCAATGGGTCCTTGCCAGGTTTGGTGATAATAGTAATTATTGCAATGTTGACCTATGTGAGCAGTCTGGGTGGGGTGTGTTTTCAAAAAGAACGTACACAGCATGGTCACTAGAAGGTCCTTTTGCATTTTATAATATTCAGTTTGTGCCAGGGAACTTGTTGTATTGTAGGCCCCCAATAATCTCCGTCATTTTGCCCTCTGTAATGGTGGCCTCAATTTGTAAGTGTTGCAGTGGAGTAAATCTAGGGGGCGCGTTTTGCATCAGGAAAACGTCTATGTCAACGGGTGTGCTCATGATGGTTGAGGAGCATCAGGTCGCGTAGTATGCTCCAAAGGTCACCAGAATATCTAGTGGAGGTGTGCAGGGTGTGCCATCTGCATGGAGGTTATGTTACACTGCTTATGATGGAAAAGGCAAGTTTCTGCTGTAGTAATGTAAAGTGAGCTAAGACTTTTCTTAGAATGAAGCAAGTCTTCCAATGTAGTCTCTGTGGGAGTGGAGGAGTATTGAGTCTTGAGAGTATGGCTGACTTGTTCCAGTCTGCGTTGCATCTGGAGTGCCTTGCATTTCCTTGGCAGGTGACCCACATTATGTCATACCTGACTGTCGCTTGCTTGGCTGCCCAATGGTCACTCGGGAAACCCATTGTCTCCTGATTGTGGTCCAGGTTATCATTGGGCATTTTGTAGTGGGAGAACTTAAGCCTCCATTACACTGGAGGAGGTTGCAGCACCCCCAGATTCAGCCATACCTGTAGTGCATCATGGTCAGGCACACCTGAATTGATAATAGCAGCGTCTGTCAAGTGGGCTAGCAGTGGTGGGAACAACAGGAAAGAGTCACCGAGTGGGCATACCATTTTATGTGTAGTTGCGGGCGGGCATTGTGATTGGCTTAGCGGAGGGTCCGGAGGGAGCCTGTCTGCCTGCTTCCTGTTCCGGCAAGAGAGCAGGAGCAAGAGCTGAGAAGACGCGGGACCCGGCCATCGGAGAGGTAAGTCTATTTTTGTGTTGTTGTTAAAATCAAAATCCACCTCCCCGCCCCTTCACCCGTGAGACATGTCAGTTGCGACTGATGAAGACATGGGTAGAACAAATACATTACCAGCATTTTTATAGTTGGAAACTGCATCAGGATTGCTTGCATTATAGCAACATTTTTCACTCAAGCAGTTCTCTTCGCTAAGATCTTGGTGTAAAACCCATAAGGTCTAACTACACTTTGAGTAGGCCCTGACACCACCTTAGGCAACAGTATGCCCACTTTTATGCAGAATCATTGCCATGTCTTCCACTGTCACAGATGTCGTCTGACCTTATTTTTTTAAGAACCATGAAAATGCCAAATCATTTTGCTAAAGGCGTAGATATAACAACTGATGAGACATCAATGTGGGACAGTGTCTACTTATCAGCATGCCAAGGTCAAATAAGGAAAAATACAGACATATAGCCAAAATAGTGTAGTCTGAATTGATGTCCATTCATCTTACATGCACATAAGGAAATGTTTGGGCCGTACACCTTGATGCACATAATTTATGTCAGACATTCCTAAACTTATGTCAGAAATTCTAGTCTCTGATAGGATTTAGTATATAAGGACTGACACTCAACCACTTGGGAGAAGAGGTCCTTCCCCCAGATTATCACACAAGATTTTGCCAGAAACAGTCCCACCTACTGGCAGCGCACTTTGAAGATGCTGCATCTCTCCTGATGCTGATAAGGCTGAGTCTCTGAGGAAGGCAGCTTCTGCCGCACAAATTTGACTTTCACAGGGAACACAGCCTCTAATGGTCCACTTCCCCGTTGAACTCATCTACTTACCTAAACATGGCATTCTCGAAAATATCAAATAGCAAGTAAGTGGAAGTCCCTTTTTGCCCATTCTTGAAGGCAGGCTCTGCTCATTTGATTTTAAATAAAAAATAGTTCTCTAACAAAGATGCAAACAAGAACTTTAAAGATGTTTAAAAAACAATGCAATGTGCACCAAGACCTAGGTCCTTTTTGTAAAGCACAACAGGGCCTGCTCTTAGTCTCCAATTTAGTTTCACTTTTTAGCTTGGCTCCCTTTTTCAATGGTGACTTTTTACATGTTTTACACTTACTTGATAATGTACTGAGAAGTTATTATACATGCAGTTAATTTCTTAGTAAGTATACTCTGTACAAAGCTAGGCACATAGAAGCAATGCCATTGTATTTAGTTGTCCGGTTGGAAAGGGTTCTAAGGCTAAAGACTACCCATAGATTCAGCTTTGCACCTTTGACACAATGACATTGGGGCAGTGCATTAATTATGTAAATGTCCTCTTAGATACATTTGGAGGAGCACTTTTGCTGGGATTTTCTTAGAACATGACGCCCTGTGGTTTAGATGCAGTCCTGCTGATTCTGAACTCTATCCTGCAAAGGACGATAGCCTGTACTACACAAGCTGGTCTCCTGATAGATTATACTAAGGTATCGGGCGTTAGGCTATCCCAGGGGGTTTTGCTGAGGGTACTCCCACTTTCCTCTCAATAGTATAGGTAGTGTTAAGTGCGAGTATAAGCATAGTAATTATATAACGGTTGAACTGTTTACCTTTTTCACCGTTCTTGTAATGCTAGTTACAATGCGTTGTTTCTTCTGCCTAATAATTGCAGCACAATCTTTCTATACAAGGATATGATTGTTTCAAAAAAATAAAAGTCAATTTTTATCTTTCTTGTGTTTATATTGGGCATGTAAATGTAAACAATGAAATGGTAGATCAGTTTCCACGATTTCCTTGGGGAATAAAGAGTGGTTATGTTCGAGGTTGCTGATACCCTCTGGTACCCTGGGAGGGTTAGGGGTTCAGATGGGGCAATGTGGGCTAGCTGGGACCCAGGCCAATGTTTTCTGATGGTATGTGTGAACTGAACTCCCATATTTGGAAGCTTATGTTGTCCAGATACACACTCCTACTTAATTCATAGGAACGGTATAACACCCTCATTTACAGAAGGTTGGATAGTAAAACGTTTTGTACAATGTACAGCCAGCGGGTAAACTCACATTTCAGAAGACTTTGGAATCTGGTTTACAACTGCAGTAATAGCACTGTATGGCATTGGACAGCTCTCCTCCTTAGTATTAGCACAATGCTAGTGGCAACTTCACATCATAACATGTGAAAAGACAGGCTAAAACACTATTGCCATAGGTTAATCCTATTTTATACTTGATCCACTTCGATATCATGATTACTGTGCGTGGTAACTCAATAACTGATTTGTGGATTTATCACAAATATTCCAAACTTCTTTAGATTTTGCCGCAGGCTAGTGTATTTGTGACATTTGGAAAAGGCTAGCCTGGGAGAGAACTCAATGTTCTAGGAGCCTCTCAGGAACTATAAGGAGAGTAGACATACTCTGCCTCTGCATTCACTCAAGTCTGTGTTTATATTCACAGATCATCTTGATCCTGATGTTGAACTCCCCGTTACTACACACAGGCACAGGTGTATCCTATGCTACACTGTTACCAGGAGCACATTATGGACTCAGTCATTTACCTATAGCAAGGAGCATGTCCTTTGATGAAGCATGCTACTATAAGAGGTTGAGGGTTTCGCGTCCTGTTACTGAATATATGGCAGTCACAAGCTGGTAAAACCAGGGCATTCATATTAAACAGAGGAAAACTGCTTTATTTATAGTTCACCAGAGTCTCCAGTATCATTATGTTAGGGACAATTCATTGCAGTATCTTAAAGCTTATTCTCTCATTTCCATTATGGTTTTCATTACAGTTTTGCAGAAATGGTGTGTAATAACCTTTTACTGACTCTAGGAGCTTTTTCTTGCTGTTATCTTTTTCTCAGGAAAATAAAGGCCTTGCTTTTATTTGTAGTTTGAGTTCTGGCAGGTATTGAATAACATAACATAAGATATAGGATATCAACGTTTGCAAAATGTGGTCTGTCTTCCATGTCTAAAATGAGATCCCAACCTCTTCAGGGTCGTGTTCTAAACTCATAGGTCTCAAAAAGTACAAGACATATGTTGGTGTGCTCTCTTTGTACAACAGGGCTTATAAAGGGAATAGTTTGCGCCAACAAATCGAAAGGTCATGATAAATTAGATTTTTCTATATTTGATTTGGAGTTTCACCTGAAATTCACCCCTAATGTGAAACCATTTGTTACCCACGAGCATAGCATTTGCATGGAAAACACAGCACCAAACCGAAGAAGGGTTCTGCTAATTGCACAAACATTTGAAGAGGGCAGAAACACTAAATCATAGTCACATTCCCGTGTGAGTACCATACCAAAAATCAACATGTGTGCATTATCAGCTGTAGTCAACTCACGCAATAGAAAATAGTCAGTTATCAGTGACTCTAAGGTTTAAATGCAAGCATATGAATGCTAGGTTGTCGACCCACATTTTGCATATTGAGTACTTTTATTAACCATGTAGGGGAATTGCAGGGGCTTGGTGAGCATTTAGGTTGATCCAAATGTGAATAGTCCCTATTGTCCCAAAAGGATAACTATAAAATCGGATTCTGTGGTATGCCACCGATGTAAGAGAAAAGGGTGGCTTTTCCTCTCCTTGTAAATGTGGAGGAGCCGCCAGCACCACCAGTACATCAAGAATTTCACACTTTGAATTTTAACCCAACATTTCACAACTCTAGTTGCCATCTATAATTGCCCAATTTAAACCACTTTTAAGAATGAAAAACTGAGAGTTTTTGAAAAAGGTCATACAGTCAATGTCACAATAAAGTCATGATATAGATTTCATTTTTGGAACATGGCGGAGCTATTAGCGTAAATTATTTATTAGAGTGTTTAAATGTTATTGTATTTTGCCAGAACATCCCCAGAACATAGTTTTATTTTGCTGACTCTTTCAAAGACCCTCCAGATGTGAGCTACCTTGGAAAAAAAACACCTTTTGACTCTTAGCTAACAAGAAGGAACCCATGAGCCACGTGAACAAAATGAAGAAATACATTATGTGAAAATAAAATCAAAATCGTATTCTGTGTTACTCCCTAATCCCCTCTGTGTTCACTTTTTTCCCCAGAACTTTTGGACCAGTTTCAAGTTGGCTGAATTGATTATACATTACCTTCAGCAGATTCAGCAGGCTGTACATTCAAAAGCATGACTCCAATAATAAGGATCAGAGCCAGGCCGTAGAACACCTTCTGAGCCATGGTTTACTGCAGTCTCCTCAATTCAGTCTGTTTTTCAGATTCTGGATGTGGATTGCTCTTCAATACTTTAATGCCACTTTTATATCCTCAGATCTGTTTGTTTAATGGTTTGATATTTTTGCATAAGCATACTCTCTGTCACGTAAGCCACATACTATGGTAGTAAAACTAGTCAGCTGTTGTATGGTTCATTGCCAACAGGATGATATATTTTACTATGGTTGCTAATCGACCTCACTGGCACTCGTTTTAGGGCACCATGACTCTTGATCCTGATAAACTGCTTTTTGGCAGGTTATTTGTGCTGTGTAAACTGTGCAAGACAGTTGCAGCCCTCTTTAAACAACACTAATGGGATGTCTGGCTTTGATGCCAGTGAGAGAGCGGGACAGAATATTGAAATTATATAGTTGTGAGAGTAGTAAGTCAGGGCTATATGTGCGGTGGGTCCTCAGCAAAACCCACTTTAAAATGGGCCCCAACTAGGCCCTATCTTTCTGATCTTTAACTTTACAAGCAAACACAAGGATTTCTTTCTTAATAATGAGTAAATCAAACCTTCAAGCAATCCAAGTCAATGATGCATTCACTGTTAATTTCACACATTTTACTTCACGTTAAACTGTGCACACGTCCCTAATTCCTAAGAGTGTTTTCTTTACCCAAGTGCTGTATTTCTGCATTTTTGCTTTTCATGAACTATATTAGAAGACCATACTGCAAACTGAGTTGCCTCTGGTAGTCGGGTGAGTTCAGAACGTGGATAGGTGTCCATGATAACGCGATGCAGTGAGAGGTTCTGAGAGTGCCAGTATTTTGGGCCATGCATTTTAAGGTCTATTCAAGACATTTTGTTTACTGTTAGTAGGCTTTGAGCCTTCCCATCCGTCCTCACTTCCTTCTTTTTGCATTGTGACCCTCCCCTTGAGCATGGCCCAAGTACTTGTGTCCTTGCATTCCTCACCATTTGGGGCTGTTTTTTTCTTTTTGTTGAGACACTCTACAGAATGTATCTTACCTAGCTGGACTTTTTCGTTTGCTTGTTGTGTTAGGCTTTCCAGCTTGACTTTGTTTCTCCCGTACATACTGGTTATCTGTAAACAGGCCTTTAAATCTTGTTCTTATCTTTTCTCATTTGCTGTACATTCAAAGCTAGAGGTCAAATAAGACAGAGGTCAAATGTCAGGCTTTGTACTGTGAGAGAACTCGTTGTTTACTTTTCTTCTGCTGACTTCAAAGCAAGAGAATGTATGTGACAATCTTCCTATTGAGTTCCTATGCAAGAGGATAGGCTGTATGATAGTGTATTTTCTAGCACACAATAAACATGAACTGTGCTGATATTTCAGAATACATCAGAATGAGAAAAATAGAAATTAAGTACTTTTTTTGTAATTCTGAAAGGTGGGGAAAATAAATGTTTTAATACTTCATCGTTTGGTGTGCAGCAAAACCGTATGTCTGTGCAAATGTAATGCCCATTTTCTATTTTCAATTGAAAATGTGTTGTCTGCAATGGAAATGAACTATCACACCATGCATAGTCTACACTACGTTACTCTACTTTATTCTACTCTCAACCAAAATCTACAGCACTTTACTCTATAACACTCTGCTCCACTCTATGCCCTTCCACTCTGTGCCATGCCAGGCCACTCCATTCCATGACACTCCACTATAAGACACTCTATGACAGGACTTGTTACTTCACTCTACACCACTCCACTCTACACCCCTCCACTCTTCCACTCTATTCTGTCCCACTCTACTTCAATGTACCCCAACTCAATCTGTCATACTCTCATCCACCCAATCTACTCCAATCCACTCAATCTACTTCACTCCACTGTACCCCACTTCACCCTAATCTACCCCACCCCACTCTTTCCCACTCCAGTCTACCCAACTCTTCTCCACTCCAGTCTATCCCACTCTTCTCCAGCCCAGTCTACCACACTCTACTCCACTTCAATCTACCTAGTCTACACCACTCCAACCTACCCTATCCCCCTCTCCACTCTACCCTGCCCCAGTCCACACAATCAACCACACTCCATTCTACCCTACTACAATCTACCTGATGTACCCTACTGTACTCCACTCCAATTTAGCTCACGCCACTCTACTCCACTCTCCCCCAACATACCATGCTCCACTCTACTCCAATCTGCCTCACTCTACTTCAATCTACACCACTTCAATCTACCACACTCCACTCCAATCTAAACCACTCCACTCTAATCTTCCCCACTCCAATCTAGCCCAATCTACTCCTCTACAATCTACTTCACTTCAATCTACCGCACTTCACCTTACTCCAACCTACCCTACACCACTCCACTCCAAACCACCCCACTCCAATCTACCCCAGTTTACTCCACTCCACTCCATTCCCTTCTACCCAACTAATCTACCCAATCTACCCCACTCCAAGTACCCCTCTCCACTTTAATCTAACATTGCGAGCAGTACAAAGAATGTTGTTTGCCAGGTGATTGCTGCTGACACATCTGAAGCCTTTCAAACTATTACCTTCCTTAGTGGGTTTTGTAATCTTAACTTCTCTGGTTCTGACTTTAAGCACTTCACTCTCATTGGGCCCGATTCACAAAAGTAATCAGAGACAAAATCATAACTTTACAACTTTCGGTATTCACAGGCATTTAGGAGTACAAAAAATAGGATTTTGTCTCAGTTAAACTTAAGTTTTGGTCTTAAGTTTAACTTAAGACCAAAACTTAAGTTTAACTGAGACAAAATCGCAAGTATTGTGAAGTAAAGATGTTGAGAAAATATAATAGAAGTAAGGAGCATCTTTATTCCCAGTCATCCACTCTCTGCAACTGTCAACTGCCTCACAGAACATTCTAATGTAAGCTCTAATAAAACATTCCAAGGGAAAAGGGGTGGGAGGAATATACCATTATATAGGTAAAATGTGGAGTGAGGAAAGGGGAAAGAAAAGACAGATTAGAGCAATTGCCAATGCTTATTGTTCTTCCTCCAGGATCTTCAAATCTTTGGCATATCAGCAGACTGCACAGAGCAGTAGCCACATAAATGCCAATTGTAACTACAGTTCTACAGAAATCACCCGAGTTTGCGAAGCTGACAGTAGACAGCTATGATGAAATATTCAAACACTGTTGGGTGAAGTTCTGAAGAGGGTGCATCTCAACTCGATAATTCCTGTTAAACCGTGCTAGTTTTGTGATAAAAAAAAAAAGAATCTAAAAGGGATCCTGCACTGTGGCATTAACTATTGTAAGTGGAGGGGCCCTAAACCCACATACTAACTCAAATAATGACACCGACACTAGTGTTGGGAGTACAGAATTGGCATGGGGCAGCCCCTTTTTTTTAGTAGAGTCTCTTGACTGGTAGAGCCTGTGTTGGATGGGTATAGTGTGGGTCTTAGCACTGCCCCTAGGGAAGGGCTGCTGCATGACATGTTCAGCAGGACACTTCATCTCCCCGAAATCCAAAAGAAATGACACAGAGTCCAACCTTTGGGAGCAAAAACAAAACAAGCCCGATATCACATAGTTCATCAGTCTCTAGACTCACTCAGCAGGACAGCAGTAGACACATAGACGGATGATGCTGGCTGCAACAGGCCATCTCTTCTCACATTCATACTTTAACATGTCTGAGAAAGTAGATTACATTGGTTCATGGATATTGAAAACCTTCAGGCTACAGGCCAGCTGTAGTTATGAACATTGTGTGGAGTTGGCTCACTCTGCTGATGCTCCAGGTGATTTGTAGTTGGTGTAGACTGTTCAAAAACAGGGTGCATCAGGAGCATTGTCAGAGTCCATCGCAAAGCTTACATTGATGGTGTTGCTTGTCTCCTTGTCTTGGCATGCTGCAATCTGTTGAAGTCCCAGCTCTTTTGCCCTAGTAGCTCCTGGCATCTGTCAGTGGGGCAGTGTCAAATCCATCTTTTGCATTCATATAGACTATTTATTTGGATTTCAAAGGAACAGAGTGTGGTCTGCACTGAGGCTGCATGTGTGCCATATCTGGGCTGCTGCAGGACCGCTGTGGATCCACTGCCTAATTACTCATGAAAACGCAGGGTTAGATGGGTCCTTATGAAGACACACTCTCACCTCCAGTATCAGGATGGAGGCAGGGTAAGCAGATGGTAACTGGAGGACTAATTCTTCAGAGAGTCGATGTTGCTTCGTGCCTTGGTGGCACTTCTTCCATGGCATGCAGCCAACCAATGTCTGTGTGCACTCTGACAGTGCTCTAGTTGCAGTGTAGTGCAGGGTCTCTCATTCCAGAGTGGCACACCCTATTCTCTTTCTCATTAGATGGCGTTGCTGCTGCTCCAGTGGTCTCTTGTCTGCCTTCCTTTTGGTTATGTGCTTCCTGGCCATATGTCACTGGATTTCAGGTATTTCACTGCTCTGCTGTGCTTGTTAGCGGGGTGCCTTGGTGCTTGGAGTGTGCAGATTTTCTTTTTCAATTTATTTTTCTATTGAGCTTCCCAGCTGGCACCTACAAGTCTTTATTGCTGCTGTGTGTTTAGCCTCATTCTTTCGGTGGCAGCAGTTGACCACCAGGGAGTGCATGGTGATCCTCTGCACTAGTCTTGGGTGCTCCTTCCAACTTGGCTTCAGTGCAGTCACTACTGTGAGCGGATGACCCACCACCCTACTTTTATCCTGCAAATCATAGCAGACTGACATTTACCTTCTCCATTGGGAACCAGTGGCAGTCCTCCTCCCCCTAGCATCAGCAGTGGCAATGCATGGCACCTCAGCAGATAGGCCTGCTCCTTGACGCTTGTATAGTCTCTTCAAGGAAGAGCTGGTGAGCAATGGCCGGTGCTTCAATGCTGGCAAGGGAGACAAACAGTCTCCTTTCCTACCCGCAGTAGTGAAGGCAGATGTCCACTAGGGGGTATGCAGCACTCCTTACCTCCGATTCAGACATAGGCACTGTGAGTGAGACAGGCTCATCTCTCCCCTTTTCCTCAGCCCTATTCAGGGTCAGTGGGGCCACCTGGTAGTTCTCTTCCCTTTTAGGCCTCTCTGCAAGTGATCCAACGTATGCAAAACTCTCTCTGGAAGCAGGTATTCAGTTTATTTCACATTTTATTGCCACATTGACAGGTGGCTATCTGACAGCATGTGGTGGTGGCAGGTGTTTGTCAGGCAGTTTGCAGCACTACCTGGACCCACTTCAGCTTTCCTTTACACCACGGTCTCCGCTGCAGCACAGGATGGGGACAGCTATTCCTGCTACTACCTGCACTTGGTGAGTTTATGAAGAGGGTAGGGCTCCTTGTCTTGCTGTGTGCTCTGTGTGGTGCTCCCAGTGCTTGGTTTGCATCTTCCTTTTACTTGGCGGCAAGCAACAACAGGTGCTGTAATGTTTGGGAAGGAGGTAAATAGCCTACTTTTCTCCAAGTGGTGGTGACAGACGGCCACCGGGGTGCATGGCACTCTCTGTGATTGTCCTGATTTTTCCTCTTTTTCACAGGTGAGGTTCACCTCTCACCCACCTGAGCATGTTGTGCTTCTGGCCTGCCTCGATCCGGTGCAGCTGTGAGATGTGGAGGAGTTGTACAACGTGCTTCTCTTCTTCTCCCGCGGTGCATGTCATACCAGGAACATATCCGCACTGAAGAAAGGAAGGGCCAAGGACTGTCACAGCCCAATGTTGTTGGCCAGTCTGTGCTGCAAGTTGCATATCTAAACCTGGTTGACAGCGGGTGTTACTAATCATGGATGTCAGTCTCCTGGCAAGCTGGTTGGCTTTCTCCACTTATTGCAGCATGCCACATCCTTAGTGCCTTGGTCGCTGCCCTCCTAGAAGCGGAGTTAAGGTGCTCCGGAATCCATCTACACATCCCCCATGGGAAGATTCTGTGCTCTCAGCATTGCAGAGTGTGGGGAATACATAACTGGCCCAGGGCACTTGCACTCGACCCATTATATTCGCAGGGTCACCCAACCGGGGACACCTATGTTGCATAAGTGTTGGGTGGGTGTTAGCACTGCCCCTAGGGATGGGCTACTGAATGAGATGTCCAGCAGTACACTACAACTATCACAAAACAACACAGTTTTGGGAATGGCAGCCAATGGATGTTTAGTGGTGATGCTGTTCTTCATTTCTCCTATCTGCTGCCAGAGGTTTATGATTGAGACTTCTGTCAAAAAGGAACATTACTTGTTAGAGTAACTGCCATTGTGTTTCAAAGTCTTGCAGAATGATGTCTCCTTCATGTTGTGCAGGACATCTGGCTCTGAGGTACAGGGTCAGTTAAATTAAACTCTGTATGCCTCAGGCAAGCTAGTTTATTTTCTCTGTTTCACAAAGTTCAAACTTATCTAAATTTGTCTGACTATGCTGGCACAATTAAACATTTGACCATATTCTAACCACTTTGTTCTCAATTCACAACTAAAATGTAATAGGTCGTGCAGAGAGTTACATGTCTAATTGAACATATTTTTCATTTTTTTCAAATTCACAAGCATTCTCTGTAGTAGTCCTGAAAAGCTATACAAGACGCAGGTTTCCCAACTTGGGAATGTTTTGTGACATGTCTGCTGGACTCCTATTCCCTCTGTGCAGAAATCTACAGATGGGAGATTTTAGCACGAAGGCTGGACTTGCTGTGCAAATGCACATTTTTGTCTTTTTTTTTACTTTGCAGGTAAAACATTTTTCCCTGTAGAGGAAGTGCTTCCCCTACACCCTCACCAAATGTTATGTTATGTGTATTTTTAAGTGCACTTTCACCCGTGAGGCTTTCCTGGTGCTCAGCAGGTGTGTGCGACTAGCCCTGCCTATGGTAGGCTGGTAAATTGAAAAGCAAGGTCTTCAGCTCCTTGCGAATTCAAGAACAGAGGAGTAGGCTCTGATGAAGAGCTGGAATTCTTTCCATGCTTTCAGAGTGATGTAAGACAATAACTGACCAGCTCTTGTTCTGTATTTGCGTGAGCACTTGAGTCCTGCGGAGTTGAGGTATCTGCCTTCTTGGTAGAAGGAGATGCAACTTTACCGCTAGGTGGGGTTTGAATGTAGTGCCATAAATGTGTATGTGGAAGTTTGAATTGAGGGTTTTGTGAATCAGGATCCAGTGTTGTTCCATGAGGTGTCCTGTAATATAGGTCAGATGTTGGAGGTTGAGGATGAGTCTGGCTACTGGATAGTTTCTAGTCTTCTAGTGAGTTGCTTGGTGATCCCAGTATAGAGGATGCTTCCATAGTCCAACTTGCTGGTGACTAGAGTATGAGTGGCAGTTTTTCCAGTGTTGCTTGGCAGCCATTTGAAGATTTTCCTCCGTATCTTCAGGGTGTGAATGCAGGATGCAGTGATGGCATTGACTTGTGCAGTCATGTCAGTTTTTTGTTGATGATTATTCCAAGGTTCCTGGTCTGGGTTTTGGGTGTGGGTCTGAGTTCTTCCGGCCACAAATTGGAGTCCCATGGTGTGGTGTTTTTGCTGAAGGTCCATACTTCTATCTTGTCAGTGTTAAGACAGTTGGCTTTCTTCTAGATGGCGACTATGGTCATGCAGGCAGTGAACTTGATTCCTGTGTTTGAGTTGTGAAATCTGCGTAGGAGAGGATGTTGATGATGTGTGCGTGGATGAGGTTGGCCAGAGGGAGCTTGTATGCATTGAAGAGGGTAGGGCTGAGCAATGAGCTTTGAGGTACTCTGCAGATAAGTTTGTGTGCTTCAGAAGAGTAAGGTCCCAGGCTGACAACTTGTTCTTGATCCTTTTGGAAGGAGCAGATCCCAACCTCATGGAGGCACCTGATGAGGATGGGGTGTGAGACCGTGCCAAATGCTCCAGAGAGTTCCAGGAGAATAAGGGCTGCCATGGCTCCTCTGCAAGGACCATGCAGATGTCAAGTGTAGAGGTTATAAGTGGTGTTTTTATACTATGATTGGGACTGACTCTGGATTATGTGGGGTTGAGGAGTTGTAGTTAAAAGGTGGACAGAGAGATGTCAGTTGATTAGTTTCTCTAAGACCTTTCCCATGTATTGTAAGAGGGAGATGGGTCTGTAGTTGGATATCGTGGCTGGGGATGGCGGATGGTTTCTTGAGCGACAGTGGCATGTTTCCAGATGTTCGGGAATGATGCTGCGTCGATGGAGGCATTGCAGATGATTTTAGTGCTTCGCTAATTGTTAGGAGACCTTTGGTGAAGGCGTGATGGCGACAAGTGTCAAATGGAGTCTCCGAGTGGATGGTATCAATGGTAGGAACGATTTCAATGATGGCCTGCCACAAGGTCAGGTTTCATTCATTGGCTATGATACGAAGTTGAGTTGAGACAGTGACGGGGTCTGGTTGAGTGTAGAGGTTGTTGTATATGGAGGTGATTTTGTTACAGAAGAATTCTGAGGGCTTGTTGCAAAGCTCTTGTGAGGGGGTAATGTTGCTGGAGGTGGCAGGAAGCACTGTAAAATCTTTGATGATGGTGAAGATTTCCTTGCTGCTGTTAGTGCTGGCATTGATGCGATCTACAAGAGCTGCGTTCTTGGTGTTCCATATCTGCTGGTGGTAGCATATTAGGACTGATTTTGAAGCAGTTTATATCTGTGGAGTCTCGATGTGCTCTCCATTTGCTATCCAGTTGCATGTAGTGACTTTTCATAAGCCTAAGTCAGAGGCATAACTAAACATTAGGAAGCCCACCCTGCAAGAAATTATTTCGGGGGCCCCAACAATGCCCGTCCTCTCGCAGTCACCAACCATCCGGTAGATACCTTTACTCCCTGCACCCACATGGGTTTCCATGATACATTTAATGTTAAAAACAATTAAAAGTCATCTTGGTGGGATGAACAAGCTTTACACACATGCTCATTGAAAATGTTGTTGTGTTCATTTTTTTAAATTATAATATTATTATTAGGGCTGGGCGTAGTGGGCGTAGTGAGGCTACGTGGAGCATTACGGAGTGGGGGCAAATCTACGCCCACCCGCACACTCCGCTCAGCCCCACTACGCGCCACCAGCCTCCCTCCCGCCCGCTTTTAAAATACATTAAGTATAATGTTAAACTTTTAAAAAACCATGTATAAGTAAACTAAATAACTTACCTGAGCTGCAGGCGGCCGCGCATGCGCATTTGTGAGGAAGTCGTCACGAGAGAAGGAAGAGGGAGCCCCGGGACGCCGCAGCTCAGGTAAGTTATTTAATTTACTTGTACATTGTTTTTTAAAAGTTTAACATTATATTTAATGTATTTTAAAAGCGGGCGGGAGGGAGGCAGGTGGCGGGCAACTCGCTCCACCGTGGGTGTGCGTAGCTTGCATGCCCTACGCCTACTGCGCGGATCGTGATGTAGGCAAAGCTACACACACTCCGTGGCCGGAGCGTAGCACTGCGCCCAGGGTTAAGTATTATTATTATTTTTGGTAACAAAATTTAGGGAGTAGGTTTGCAAGGTATGTGCGGATGCAAATTAAATTTAACCACCAAAAGATGAAGATTAAGTGGGCCATTTAAATAAAAATTTTGGCTAAGTGATTTAATCTACTATAAATTCATGGAGAGCCCCCATTTCATGACACTGTCTGTTCTCCTTTCCATTTAAGGCCTTTTCTGAGTTTTGTGGTGTAGCACCTGGTAATTCTGTTGATTCCACATCCCGGAGTTGCTAATATGAGTTACCAGTAACTCTGGATGTCAGACTTAATGGGTACTAAAAGTTGAGCCCTAGTCTGCCAGCAGCATATCATGTGTGGTCTACCACCACAGGTCCCTGCCGTCAATATATCAGGGTGATCTGCCCTATTTTAGGTGGGTTTCTTGATTCAGGCACCTATCTGGATCTGTCTTGCCAGACAGGGAAAATTAACATTGACCTCCACTTTCAGGGGAAAAAATCACGTTATGTGGAATCCTTCGCTTTTTGGGGGATTTTCAGAAACAAATGGATGACTATTCAAGTCACTGTTTTAGGTAGGCTCAGTGGCCATTGATTACATACCCATTCTGTACTGATTGGGAAAAGGCAGGGTTAGGGAGTAAGTATTGTTTATGACTGATCTAGAGCTGCCAAGTTCCTCCTTCTTGGCAACGGGACAGGAGGAACCAACCAGACAGCTTGTCATGGGTAAGAACTACATCATTTATTCTTTTACATTGTTATTGTTCTGTTATACAAACAATGCATTTATTTATTTTAATCTGGAAAGGAGAGCAAATAATCATGTTCTGGGCACCGAGTAAATATAACTGGCACCAGCTATTCTCACTAACTTCAATTGGAATGTGTAAATAGATGCCTAGATCACACACACCAGAAATAAAGTTATAAGAGTTGCTGTGGCATGGCAATCTATCATGTGGGCATTTAATAGTAATATTTAAAATATTATTTGAATATCTCCACCATAGTGGCCTTTTTTGCAATTTAGTCATTTATCCCGCCTACTCTTACTTATCTCTTAAGATTATAGGGGCACATGCATCAACATAAGAGCGAATACTAAGGAATCGCTAACTAGGAATCGGAATTCCTTATGCATGTAGGAATCGCTAAATAAAATGTGATTCCTACACAATACCTATTAGCGAATCGCAAATTGTGATTCACTAATAGGGAATGCCTTCCCATTCTTTCCTATGGGCTAGAGGCCCATAGGAATGAATGGGAAACCATTCGCAATTTGCGATTACCAAAAAGGTAATCGCAAATTGTGCATGCAATTTCAAGGGGGCAGGGGGCCAAAAGGCCACGCTGATGGACCCCCAAAATTGGCATGTGTGCACATGTGGTGCACGCACATGCCCCAAGGAATTTCAAATTACCATCAACTTGAAGTTGATGGTAATTTGCGATTCCTTAATGCAAAGTCGCATTCTAAGAATGCTTCTTGCATTGGATTTAGGGAGTCACAAATTGTGATTCTCTAACTGCATCCGCAAACTAGGTATTCACAACTTTTGAGATTACCTATTTTGCCAATGGCTTTGAGCTTGATGCATTCCAAAAGGCTAATTACTGATCGCAATGGGGCCGATTCTGCAAATCGGCCCGTTTGCGACCGGTAATTAGCTTGATGCATGTGCCCCTTAAAGTCATTGATTGACACAGTTATATTTTCTGTCACGGATGAGGAATTATTTAAGAGTTTAGCATTACCAGCGTGTTTTTTGACCTAAGGTAGTACGGTGAGGTCACATAAGCCCCGGGCACAATCACTTCCAATTTGCCTGCTCACGTTTAAAGTTGACACCTTGTTTAACCCCTTCAGTGCCCTGGACGCAATGGTTACGTCCTCTTCAGCGGTGCTGCTGTGACGAGGATGTAACCATTAAGTCCTGACACCTGCCCATGCGGAAAGCACTGGATCTCCCCCCATGGGCGACCCACCTACAAGCCCACACCAAGAATGGCTGCGGAAGCTACTGTTGCCATCCCCAACCCCGTCCCTCAGCAATGTGATGACTTCGGCATGCTCACTGAATGCCGACGTCATCATAGGCAGTCGGTGACGTTCTGGAAGCCATTTGCTTTCAGCGCATCCTGAGAGAATGCAAATGGGGTGAGTCCTTCTCTGGGGAGGAGTGGGGTTGTTTGGGGGAAAACAAAAACACGGGGAAAGGAAAGAGTTTTTCCCTTCTCCCCTGTGCCTGTTTTGAATAGATTACTTCTTCAAAATGATAGGTGAGGCCCCCGATCATAGAGCAGTAATACATCCACTAGACCACCAGGGATTTTTCTATTTGTTGTTGGGGGAGCGACCCCTTAGGCAAGGGTTGTTCCCCTGGGGGAATGTTTAACCATGTTTCGGGCCCCCCTTCCCGGGGCGCTGATTCTGCCACTTTTTAGGCCTGTCAGCTCCTCTATGGTGGGGCAAAACCCACTAGACACTAGGGATTTAATTTTGGCGTATTTTGGGAGTGACACCTTGGGCAAGGGTCACTACCCAGTGGGCAATATCAATCAATCAAATTATCTTTATTTTGGTTGACAAAACCATAACAGATACAGCTACACATATCATGGATAAACATTCTAGGCAAAAAGGGACATTCAATAGGCAAATAAACACATTGGGAAATAAAAAGTGGCTCTTGTTACCATAGTAAGCCGGCGTAGGGGAAGGCTGAGGAGTTACAATTCCGAACTAAGTCATTGTGAAGTTGTCTCTGACAATTCGGACAAGGCGATGGAGCCACAAGATTAAAGTGCTAGTGCATTTTCAAATAATATATACAACAGTTACCAAAAAAGCCCACACATAATACATCAGAACATGGTTGCCCCTTGTCCCTTGGTGGTGCCCTTATTCTGAATCAGCAATTAAAAGATTAAAATACATAAAATAGTACCCTAAAACCGCTATTTACAAAAAAACTAACAATATTGGAGAATAAACCTCTCTTGTCTGGTCATTCAAGTTCCCATTTCACCAATCAATGCCAGACAATGAGTTAACAGTGTCCTCCTTCTAATCGCCCAAAAGAGGCCTAAGAATTTCGCAGTTGTGCAGGCAAAGAGAGGTCTAGCATCTGACTTTAGAATACGCAAATCGTCCTTGGAGTTGCGGGTCCCTAATTGTCTGCACATGGTAGCTAACCATTTGCTTCTTGGTTTAGCATAAGCTGTGCAGGCAAAGAAGACATGGCCTATTGTTTCTCATGGGCATGGGCAGGAAGGACAGCCCTTAGGATGGGATTTGTTTATCCGCCCAGAGTTGGTAAAGGCATTGATGGGTGGACTGCCATTTCTGAACTGAGTATACAGCTTCCTGTCAGCTGGCTCCTTGATAATATAAAGTAGCATTCTAGTTAACAATTTGTTTTCAAGTCAATGAAGGCATCTGTTAGGCTGCCATTTTGACTTTTCAGAAAATAGTTCTGCTCAACCCATGCCCAGTATAATAGCTTTACTCAGCCTCTAGAGTAGGAAGGTGAGTGACCGGTATCTTCTTTTGGCAGGCCGATGCTTGACTGAACTATATCTACTTGTTTAATCCACCCAATCTTTTTATTAGTATCCAAAACAGAGACCTCGCTAAAGGCTGCTGCATATGGTGTCAGATCGGGGGTGGTAACCAATCTGTACCAGAACAGCAGTGGGCGAAGCCTCGCATGGTCATTGATAGACTTGATGCTCAGGTCAAGCTTCAGGGAGAGGAGAGAAGTGCTTTGGAGGAGGGATACCATGTTCCTAAGGAACTTGTTTTCCACTGCCGAAAGAGTATTTATATTTACTGTGCCCCACAGCTCTGCCCCATAAAGAGCACTGCTCCCAGCCTTACATCTGTACAATTTAAAAGCAGGTGCTACTGGCTTGGTATATGACAGGCAATGCTCCCACTTCAAAGCCCCAGTTACCAGGGAACATTTCAAAGATGCTTTCTCTAAGTGGTTCTTCCAGGCCATTCCCTCAGACAGCTTTAGACCTAGATAATAGAATGAGATGACCCTCTCAAGCGGAACATTGTACAATAACAGGTTTCCCTTGAAGGATTTGGGCAAAATGTTTTTTCCATGTTTCGGCCACCCTGGAGCTAGATCTGCCGTTATTTCAGCTAATCTAGCCCCTGGGGTCTAAACACACTAGAAGCCAGGATGTATTGTTTATAATCATTATGGGGACGATCCCTTGAGCAAGGGTCAATCTCCTTTTGAGGGTTATTATTTTGACCATTTCTGCCCCCCTTTGGGGCAGGTTGCCCTTATAGTTTTTAGGCCCATCTACCCCAAGTGACGCAGATGCCCATAGACCACCAGGGATTCCTTTGATGTGGTGCATAATGTTTTGGGGAGCAGCCCCTTGGGCAACGGTCACTCCACCTTTGGGTGTGAATGTTTTGCCCATTTCTGCATCCTTGTGGGCAGATCAGCCCTATATTTTTAGGCCCACCTACCCTCAAGGGAGCAGAAGCCACTAGACCACCAGAGTTGTAGTATATGAAACAAAATGTTTTGTTTGGAGAGTGACCCCTTGGGCAAGGGTCACTCACCTTTTGGGGTTGAATGTTTTGGCCATTCCTGCACCCCTTGTGGATCCACCAAGAAAACATTGTGGATCCATGTAAGCTACACCTCCCTGGACTCCCCTGGATGTCTAGTTTTCAGAAATGTCTGGATTTGGTAGGTTTCCTTTGATGGCCGCTGAGCCTGAGACCAAAAACTCATGTGACTCCCTTGCAAAACCAAATCATTTTGTGATAGGTAATCTTGATTGCTCCCCGCAGATTCCAGAACGTTCTGGCACAGAAATGTGAGGAAATGCATTTTTTACAAAGTTTGAGGTTTGCAATGGATTCTGGGTAACATAACCTGGTGAAAGTCACTCAAGTCACCCCATCCTGGATTCCAATGGGTGTCTCATTATTAGAAATGTTCAGTTGCGCTAGGTTTCCCTAGGTGCCGGTTGAGCTAGTGCCCAAAATCCACAGCTTGGCATATTGTAAATGAAGGGTCAGTTTCCAGTGGCTAAATGTGATGTGTCCACGTTGTGTTTAGTGCCATTTTCTGTCGCAGGCTCTAGGCCTACCCACACAAGTGAGGTACCATTTTTTTCCGATGACTTGTCGGAACGCTGGGTGGATGGAAGTCTGCAACTCCCTGCAGATTCCAGAACTTTCCATCACAGAAATGTGAGGCAAATGTGGGTTTTTTGGACAAATTATGAGGTTTGCAAGAGTTTCTGGGAAACATAACATGGTGAGAGCCGCATAAGTCACCGCATACTGGATTCCCGTGGGTGTCTATCTTTTAAAAATGTAGAGATTTGCTAAGTTTCTCTAGGTGCCGGCTGAGCACATTGCAAAAAAGGATCAGTTTCAATGGAAAAAGGTGATGTGTACACGTTGCATTTTGGGCCGTTTCCTTTTGCAGGCACTAGGCCTACCAACACAAGTGAAGTAGTGTTTTTATTGGAAGACTTAGAGGAACAGAGAATAGTGGAACACGTGTTATTACCAGTTGTCTTTCTATGTATTTCTGCCTTTCAAATGTAAGGCGGTGTGTAAAAAGGAAGACATTTTGAAACATGCCCTGTAATTCACATGCTAGTATGGGTACCCACAAATTCAGAGATGTGCAAATAACCCCTATTTGTAAACTCCATATCTTTTTCCAATTTTGGAAACACATAAGTTTCCTTGACACCTATTTTTCATTCTTTATGTTTTATAAATTAATTGGTGTATGCCCTTTACACTATGAAAACCCATTTCAAGGTACTGCTCAGTTATTGGCTATGGGTACCCTGGGTTATTGGTGAATCTAGAAGCCCTATATATCACCGCAACTGTAAGGGTCCAACAGACGTATGTGAGAAAGTGCTCTCTTTCTTGCATGCTATGCCCGCACTTTTTGCTGAATTGCTGATGTTCTTTGACTGAGTGTGCCCTGGCTCCCGCTAATCAGGTACCCAGGGCCTATGTTCCTTCCTTAAAACTGCATTGAAGCCTAAACCCAATTGGCATCTCTAGTCACATGTCAGCCCCTGGTAAATGGTACCACAGGTATCCAGGGCTCTGTGACCAGAGAAGGCCTCTTAGTGCTGCAGCACTTATTGTGCCACCCTTAGAGGCCCAGTACCCTGACACTCACACACTGCCTTTGCAGGCTGCGTGTCTTGGTGCAGAACAAAGTGAAGAGTTGACATGGCACACATCCCTGTGTGCCATGCCCACAAACCACAGCCCTGGCATACATCAGTCACCCCTCTAGCTGGGTGCCCTACACCAGTGGTGAGGGTACAAGTGCATGAGCCCTGTACCCCTACAGTGCACAAGTCCATTCCTGGGCACTGTAAGTGCAGGGCTGCCATTAAGAGTATATGGTGCCGGGAGTTTGTTATTACGAACTCCACAACACCATAATGGTTACACTGAAGACTGGGAAGTTTGGTATCAAACTTCTCAGCACATTAATACCACACTGATGCCAGTGTGGTATTTAATGTAAAATGCACGACAGAGGGCATCTTAGAGATGCCCCCTGAAACTCGACCAACTGCTAGTGACCTGACTGAGTGGCTGCCCAGGCTGCCACTACCAGACATGTTTCTGGACCCCTGGGTCGAGAGCTGGGACGAGGTGCCAAGCCTCCTCCCCTAGGATGGGCAGGGTTCACGAAGAAGCTTCAAAGGCATGCTGCCTTTGTGAGCCTCTCCAGACCATTTGCTGCTTTCAGCAACTGGTCCCCACTGGTTCTACCCCCCACTTTGGGTGGGAGTACAGGCGGAAAAAGCAACTGAGGAAGAGAGGTGTGCCCACCTCTGCCAACTCCATCCCTCAGGTGGGCGAGGCGAAGTGAAGCACAACCTTGAGTCCCCGCCATCTTGGGGATGGGGTGACCCAGTCAACCAGGGACAGGCTCCTGCCCCCCTCCCACGGGAGAGGGGCTGAATAGGGGTGTACTCACCTTGAGGAAGGGACCCATTGGTCCCTGCCCGTTACCTACCTGTAATGCCCCTAAATTTAGTATTTAGGGGGCACCCTGAACCTTGCTTTCTCAGATCCAGAAACAACAAGAAAAAAAGATAAGAAGGACGTAGAGCCGTACAGAGCTAACAAGAGGACGACGCCCACTGACTTGGCCCCAGCCTCCTTACCCGAGATCTGGTGACCCCTGACCTGCTTCAAGCCTCCAGCCGACGCCTGCAGCCTAAATCCAGAAAGCCCCCCTAATCGCGACCAGGAGCTGGTAAGAAGATCCGACCCCAAAAGGCACCCCTGCACCCTACTCCCCATGGCCTTCTATGACCAAACCAATGGTGCTTAATCAACCCTTAACTTCCCAACTTACCTCTGCAAGTGGTGATCGCACCCAGAAGTCCTTCGTCTCCCTGCCTGCAGTGCTTTTGAAAACCAGAGGTTCTCCATAGAAAACAACGGGGCACCCAACATCAAAACAGCACTCTGCACCCGGCCGCTCCAGTGCTGCTGAGGGTGCACCTTTCGTGCTACTTTGTTTCCCCTTTGCCCTGACCTTAACCCTAGGATCTTTGCTCCCACAACCCAGTGGCCTGCTTGCCAGAAGCCACCAACCGGAGGCTCCCTAGCCCTCATTGGATAACGTTGGACCTCAACACTCTGCACCCGGCTGCCCTAGTGCCGCTGAGGGTGAAACAACAGTGCATCACTGACCCTGGGAGACCCCTAAGTCTAACCCCAGAACCTTAACTCCCACAGTTGTTTACTTACATATGAACCGTTAACCTGTTTTCCTTCCATAGGATAACATTGACACTTTTTCTCCAACAAGTTTCAAAGTGTGGAGTTTTGAAAACTGAAGATATTCTTTAAAAATCATGTGAACACCCAAAACGTAATTACTTACCTGTTTCCAGGAAATGTCCCAGTGCTGAATCTAGGTATCCAGCACTGAGTTAGAAAAGTAACGTAAAAAGTAACTTACCTGTAATTTACTGAACTAGCCTATTCATTTCAATGTACTGCATTTGCTAAGTGTTGCATACTACTGCTCCCCTGTAAATCAAACAAAGTACAATTTCTATTGCATTTTCAAACTGTTCTATATCCAGTAACTTATTACTGAAAAGTATTTAATGCTTACCTGTGTCAGGCTTTCTTGGTTCTAAATATAAACAACAGTATATTTTTATACAAAAACAATTAGCCTAGAGCTCAGCTCTTGAGTGTGTGAATTCATTTGCTGACTGAGTGTACATCAAATGCTTAGCACTGACCTCTGATACTGCTTTACTGCTCGACCAAGCTACCACTATTAACTATTAAAGAGTAAGGTTCTATGTTATGTTATGTTATGTTATGTTAATTTAGTCTTCTATAGCGCACGGCTACTCCAAAGAATGTCCCGGCGCTTTTATTGACAAAACCTGTGGCAAAGTAACACAACTCAGATAAAGAAAAGAAATTAAGCAAACCCAGCAAGAAAAGAAAAGGGTGAATTAAGGGGCAAAAAGCCAAGTTTTAAGGCCCTTCCTAAAAGTCAGCAAATTAATAGTGCTGCGTAATGCCAAAGGCAAAGTTTTCCAACACTGTGGCGCCAGCAGCTTAAAAGAGCGGCCTCCAATGCGAGCCCTTTTTACTCGGGGGACCACAGCAAGGAACAGCGATTCAGACCTCAAAGATCTATCTAACTTTAATCTCGGCCTACCCCTGGGGACACTTGGACTCTATACACACAATACCTCATTTTGGTGTAGTATATATAGAGCCAGTTTCTTACAACGTAACAGTATATTGCTTTCAAAAATCTGCCAATAGTTAGAATAAGTTACAGGTGAAAATGTAGGCACAAATGGCTGTTTTTTCAATTCAGTTTCATTATTTTATTATTTCAGCAGTTACGTTCTATAGGAAAACCTTGATAAATCTACACAAATGACACCTTGCTGAATTTAGAAGTGTGTCTACCTATCAGAAATGTATAGCATTCCAGGATCCATTATTGGTTTCACACCCATTTACCACCAACAACTGGAAGGAGTTTAAAGTACAAAAAATAGGAAAAATAGGCTAAATCCCAGTAAATGCCAAAACTGTATAGAACATTTTGGTTTTCTGACAAATTTCTGCCTGTTCCTGAAACCTGGGAAGATGGTAATTAAAGCACTGCAAACCCTTTGTTGAAACCATTTTAATGGGAAAAAAACATCACTTTCTTCTGATACTTGTTTCCTATTACTCCCAAACAAAACAACATTAACTGTATTTTGGGCAAAACTGAGAGATGGGTGAAGATTGACCACGTAGATTGGGGCTCATAAGGGGTGGAAGGGGTGAGGATTGGCTCCTTGGTGGAACACCACATTTAGAAGGAATGATGGGAGCAGTTTATTATATAAACTGTGCCAAGTCTTTGTTTAGATAGAGGAGCATCTCGATGGGTTGCTGTAGGCCGCCCTGTTGGAAAGTGGATTATTTATTTTGAGAAGTACCAGCCTACCACTAGTAAAAAAGCCACAGACACAATAAAAGGTTCAGTCAAGGTCTCAAATTATTCCCTTGCTCAACTCTTGGTAGCTGGAAACAAGCAGGCAGGCTTAACATAGCAGACAGGTGTGGGAAACATTTTAAAATACTAATACATTAAAAAGGTAAGACACAATATGCAATAACAGTCCAACACCAATTTATAAACATAATTTATATGTTTATGAACACATAGACATGAAAAAAACAAATATCCATTATAGGGAAGCAGCGCTATGAATTTGTAAAGATTAAAAGTAAAACTAGCACTTAGAAGCAGTTAGTTCACATAGGGATAAAAAAAGAGTTCAGGCCATCTGCAAAATAACAGTTTTAAACTTCCTTCCATACGTGTTTCTTGACGCAGGAAAGTGGTTCACATCACCAGCCAAGGGTTAAGATCTTCTAGTTTGCCTCTTGGGGTCTTGGACCACAACTCCCACAATGCACCTGATTTACTTATGTAGTTTTTTACAAAAGTTGCTCCAAACGTCTCCAAACTTCTACAACTTCTCCCTGAAGTTCATCGTGTGGGTTCAACGTGTCCAAAATACCAATTCAAGGATCTAGAACCTCTGAGATGGTCCTTGGGATGCTGGGACTGCAATTTCTACAATGCACCTGGTTGAATCCTTTAAAAGGCCACTTGCTACACTCCAGCATGGGGACTTCTTGGTGGACATGATGCAAGTGGGCTCTGTTAACCTGTAAGTTGCAGAGATAAACTCCGTAATCCTTTTAAAGCCAGGCAAAGTCCTGAGGGCTGTAGTACCAGATTGTGCAGGAGGTGCAGTCCTTTAGAGTGCAGTCCTTTGGGTGCCGATCAGGGTTCTAGCAGGGCAGTCCTTCTTCTCCTTGTTGTTTCAGGCAGTAGATCTGAGTTGCTTACCAACTCTTCCATATTTATTCAGTGTTCCTGGGCGTCAAGCAGGGGGCCAACCGTGACCAATGGGATGCCGGCTGTCACACTCAGGTATGATCACTTCCTCCAAAGTGTTGCATATTTTTGTCCCAGAAAGCACTACTCTTGTAAAATCCAAAATGGAGAAACTTTCTCTTAGAGGCTTAGAACTTGCTAAACCAACCCACTGGTGTGGCTAAGATTCTCTACCACCTCACTTACATCCCCTTCACTAATCTAATTCAAAGGGGTCATGTGTGGCTGGAGTTTCAGGATGTACGGGTGAGCCTGTGCTGTCCTAAAGTGTCATTCTCCCTTTGAAGAACAGTTGGCTACCCCACCCCCATCCTGCCTTTTGCTTCTGCCGTGGGAGTTCTCCACCCACAGGAAATCCTTTGTCTCTCTAGCTGACCACTTCACACATTTATTAAGACAGGTTGGCTCAGCCTGGCAGAGGTTGGCCAATTAAGAGAGGATAGTTGGAGGGCTGGGTTTTAGCTTACAGAAAAGAAAGTTCTATGACTTATTTTCTATAATAGTTATAACAAATCTAATAGTGGCAAGTTGTTTTATTTATCATAGCTATTCTTTTAAGTGCTTGAATTACATTACTAGCTCGCTCCTGTCAATAGTTATACGTAAATAAATGATTCCCCTGTTAGCCTATCGATCTAGTTTTCTACAATGGAGACAAACAAAATTTACAGTTTTCTCTCTCCAGGGCTTATAGAACATATTTTATAATGTCCCTGCTTATAGTTACAAGACACCCTACCCATGGCGCTCCAAGGGAAGACCTTAAGGGTGAGTTATATGTAAAAGTAAGGCCGTTATAGACTCTGGAAGTACCTTTAAATCCAAAGTCAAATTTGCATATAAATTACATGTAAATGCAGCCTGAAAAGCAGGGCTGCCTTTGAAAATGTCATCAAGCAACACAGTAATGCACACTTAACTACAATAAGTCTATGGGGCCTCTAAACCTACATGTACTATTATATATTAGGGACTTTTAATTGTAATTACACCTAATTGCCATATATTTTTAATCAGAGTACAGGCCCTGGGTCTGGTTAGCGGAGCCCAGGGCGCAGTCAGAAAACCAGCACCTAGTAGTCAAAATGGGGGCAAAAAGTAGGGAGACACTGCAAGAAGGTTCTGATTCCTTACACAAGCCCACCCTCCCCCCAGCCAACAGCCCAGGAAACTCAGCCGAACCCTATGCAATTTACTCTGGTTTGTCAGCGAAGGAAGAAAGTAGAGAAATCAGGCTGTACAATTGTAGGCCCAACTCTACTTTACATCCTCCTGTCATGGTCACTTCCTATGGGAGACTGACCCTTCTCTACAGTAACAGTACCCATTTTTTAAACGGAACCTTCATCGCAGCTGTTTCATTGTCTTCCTCCCTTTTTAGTTTGGGTAGTGAGGTGCCAACCTCTTCTATCCCTAACTTTGCTAGGGCAATACCTAGCTTGCCCACAGAGGTTATCCAACAGTTCAGAAAATCACCATGACAACGAGGGTCAGGGAGCCTAACTTACCTTTGGCTATGGGGTCATGCCAAGGACAGTGCCACCATGAAGGTCAGCACCCAGGAGAGGCTACTGACAGATATCACAATCCAGAGCCACACCCTAAGCTCTCCACTGAGAAGTGGTTGAGCTGCATTAGGGGCAACTGTGGGTTCCTGGAACCTCCCTTCCTATTCAGAGTGGTGGGCTGCCACATCCTGTGGCAGACACCCTTCTTCAATTCTCCCGTCTGTCATTGCAGGGCGGTACCATGCTGCTTGACTGCTGCCTGACTGCTCAGGACTTCCTTGTGGTCAGGTGAAGCCTCACCAGTGCCAACTTTGGGTTTCTCACCTGCTGGGACAAAACACCCTTGGCTCACTGGAACTCTCTTTAAGAGTGGTTTACCTTTCCTCTTCTTTTTCCCTTTCTTTTGGGACTCCAGACTCCTAACTATAGGGACTGGCTCCCCAGGAACTTTGGGTTGGGGGCGAAGTGGCCTACCACCCCCCTTGGACTCATTCCAACCTCCGGGAGGTCATTGCCCCCGGGACAATCTAAGCGGAGGTCTTCTCCGACTATCACCTAATTCCAGCTAAGGGTACCCTCCCGATTTAGGGGCACTATTGCTACACGTTTGGTGGTGATCACACCAGGGGCTACCCTTTCTCTTTTGGTCTCTCCTGGCACATACATGTCTGAAGACACCAACTTTTCACTCACTATAGTGTGACTGGCACATGTGTCTCGCAGGCCAATGGCTGGGAATCTATTCACCTGAATGGAATGGAAGTGCCTACTCTCTCCCTCAGGGATCTCCAGCTTACCATCTGGCCCTGTCTACCAACAAAATTCCAAGAGGACCTCCTCATATGAGGAGTCATTCACTATGGCTACACTGGACAGCCCAGTGCTAACCACCTTCTTGGAACAGGCGAGATCACCCCTGAAATGACCTGACTGCTGACAGTCAAAGCACACCTTGTTGTCCAAGTACTTTTTCAGCTATGGGTTCCCCTGCCTCTGCATATCAGAGTTGGGGTGAGATCTACTGTCCTCCTTTTAGAGTTCTTGGGTTACTGAGGCAGTCTCTATGGTGGGCTCACCACCTCCCTCTTCAGGTTTTTGTGGGCAGAACCCCCCTTTTCTGGAGTTTCCCCGAGGTACTGATTGAAAACCCGGGTTCCCACCCACTCATCAGCTGTCTGACCTAGGTCCCTGGGACTAGGCAGCTTTGATTCCACTACATACTGGTGCAACGTCCCTTATACACAATATGTCAGGATGTGCTCCTTAAGAATTAAGTTATACAGCCCTTCATTGGTACTTACCTGGTTACCATTAATCCAGCCTTCTAGTGTCTTCAATGAGATGTCTACTAGTCCTCCCAGCATAGGGTGCTGACATTCTGAGCGTCCCTGAACTTCACCCTGTACTGTTCTGGAGTCAGACAAAATTTCCTGGATAAATATTTCCTCATGTGTGAGTAGGATACTCCCTCATTCCCCTGTAGGTTCTGGAGCCTATCCCTCCCAGCTACTGGAATCAATTCCCACAGGAGTATACCCCAATACTTAGAGTGGACCCTTCTTTTCTCAAGGGCCCTTTCAAATGCTGTCTTCCATTTTTCTATGTCGTCCCCTTCTACATACATGGGAACTATTCCCTTGGGATGCATGGGAGGAAACCCACCATCCCTGGACAACTCAACATCTTCCTCTTCATTGTGCCACCATTTCCTATTGCTTTCACCTCCTCACTCTTCTCTCAAGCTAGTTCTAACTATCTGGGTCCTCAGTGGAGGAACCTCCCCAACCCCATTATCTGGCAGTATGAACATAGTACTAGAAGAAATGGATAAGATGTCATCATCCTCCTCTTGAAGGTGTTTGGAGGGGCCATTGCACCCTCCTCTTTATTCCCCACAGTTATCTCTGCCCAGGCCTCAAGAACCTCCAACAGCTCTGCTTTTATAATCCTATTAGCAGCTGGTAGCCCCCTAGCCCTATACTGTACCCTAAGCTCAGCTACTGGACAGGTTACCCAGATCTAGCTCAATGGTATCCCTAGTTTTGGGTCACAAAAACTTTACAAATAAAAAATAGAACAAATGTAGAAAAATCAAAAAATTGATTAAAAATCAATGTATCCCAAATTCAAAAGTCAAATGTTTTGCTATAAGTCAATTTAGAGGATTTTAAAGATCTTAACTTACTTTACTGCATGATGTATTATAAACACAAGTACAAATCCTCACAGCTGAACACCAAATGTTGGAAAGTGGATTATTAGTTGTGCTAAGTAGGGACCTACCAAAAGTAATAGGGCCACAAACACAATAAAAAGTTCAGTCAATCTCTCAATAAATGATTCCCTTGTTCAAGCATTGGTAGTTGGCAACTAGCAGACAGGCTTAACTTAGGAGACAGGCATGCAAAGCAATCAAAATACCTATACATTAAATAAGTAAGACACAGCACATAATGGAAATCCAACACCAATTTATAAAAATAGGTTCTATTGTTCTGAATAAATAGACAACAAATGACAAAAATCCATTGAAGTGAACCAGAGATATAACATTTTAAAGATTAAAAGTAAAACTAGTGCTTACAAGCAAATAGTGCTTAAAGGGTTAAAAAACGTCATGCTGGACCAGGTCAGAATCCAGAGTTCAGGAACCCATGATGTAACAATTTAACACTTTCTTCCAGACGTGTTTCTTGATGCAGGAACGTAGTCCATAGCACCAACCAAGGGTTCAGATGCTCTGGTCTGCCTCTTGGAATCTGGGACTTCAACTCTCGCAGTGCGCCTGGTCAATGAATCTTTTGAAGCTTTTTATAAAAGTTGCTCCAAACTTCTAGAACTTCTTGCTGAAGTTCCTCTTGTGGGTTCAAAGTATCCAAAACACCAATCCAAGAGTCTAGAAGCTCTGAGATGAACGTTGGGATGTTGGGACTTCAATTCCCACACTGCATGAGGTTAAATCCTTAAAACTCCACTGGATACACTCCAGAATGGGGAAGTCTTGGTGGAGATAATGCAGGTGGCTCTGTTAACCTGTAGCTTGCAGGGAGGCCACTTCCTAATCATTGTGAAGCCAGGCAAAGTATTTAGGGCTGTAGTACAATATTGTGCAGCAGATGTAGTCCTTAAAAGTTCAGTCCTTTGGGTGCAGATCAGGGTTCCAGCAGGTCAGTCCTTCTCCTTTTTGTTTCAGGCAGTAGATCTGAGTTGCCTGGCAACTCTTCCATATTTATTCAGTATTCCTTGGCGTCAAGCAGGGGGCAACCCATTACCAATGGGATACTGGGTGCCACCCTCTGGTATGACCACTTCCTCCAAAGTCCCTTTGGGCATGCCTGAGTTACTAACAAAAGGGTAAGATAAGTTTTAATGAGATTCTTTAGGGAACTATGGTTGGCATGGTTTGAGGATGCAGACACCATCCAGTACCTTTTCAGTTTAGGGGCACAGATGACGCACTGTGAGCTAGCTGGGAATTATTTCAACACATTCTGATGGTATGAATGGACTCAGTCCCCGTAGTTTTGAAGCTTATGATGCCTAAAAGCACACTCTTATTGAGAAATTAGGAACCGTACGACATAGCACCACCAATGTTATAGTTTGGATACTTATTTAATGGGTCTCCCAAGTAGTTTTCTTAAGAATGGCCAAATACCCTACTCACCAGTTACCCTGAGATGTCTGTAGTGTGAGGGCAAATCCTCCTTAGCTAAAAAGGGAACTGCTATTTTTGCCTGTAGGTTGTTCAAGCTTGAACGTTTCTAAGGCCCATCCCATTATAGTTACCTTATCTATTCTGAACTCCTTAAATTAAAGCGGCTAATGCTGCACTGGTTTTTATACCTATGAACTACAGACATGCAGTGACATAAATGCTACAGCAACATGAGCATACCCTTCGTCATAGAGGCGCACAAAGCATACAGAACAGCCACATTTTATTCCTGGGTAACTTAACAAGGACCAATGTAAAATGTTAACCTGTAGGAGGGACGTGTTACTGGTAGTGACAATCTCTAGGCATTCAACCCAATTTTTAAAAGGGCCGAGATATTATGGCCATAGTTAGAAGGGATTAAAAACAAATCACAATGTTAGGAAATAAAAAAAGATGATTACTTTAGGCCTGAATTGAAAGAAGCTGGTCAGTGTTCTAAGGCCCCAATTTGTCATGATTGACTGTTAAGGTACAATAAGCATGACATGGTGCTCTGGTCAGTATTGGGAGGGCCTGATGCTAACTGTGTAACTGCAAGTTCCAAGGACTAATGTATTCCATTTATCATCATAAGGAGGAGGATGTGTTGCCATAGCTCATAAAGTCTGGGACCCAGTCTTTAGAAGAGATGAAAGGAGAAACTGAAAAGTATGAAAGTAATAGGCACTATGGTTTGGAAATGAGGGATTGGGCAGAAGGCAATCAGCATTAGAACAAGGAAATAAATATGTCAATAGAACAATGACACAAAAACTTGTCAGATCCAAATTGTATTTCATATGGTTACTAAGTCTATGTTTATCAAAAATGTTCCTGTTAACGTTGCGGGTGCACTTTCAGCAGATATTTTTCCAAAATAAGCTCTTTAAGCAGAGGTTTGCATGTAAAAACCAAAAAAGCAATGGCCCTGACATAAATGGATTTTTATCCCTGATCATAGGGACATTTATTGGTTTCTCCTGCATTGGGGCCATCACGCCTCACATGCTGCACCTGGGCAGGGAAAATATGCACCTGGAGGACTGCCCTAAATCGGGTGGACCTACTGATGAAAAATAGCCTGTAGCCCTGTAGTAGATGGTTGCTGCCTTTGATTGATCACCAACAGAAATGGGCGATGCTCTACTGGGTGTTAATTTGCTTTGCATGACAGAAAAGCAACCAATTTATGCTCATAATCCCATCACGCCAGGCTCTAAATCATCTATTAACTCATGATTTCACATCCATCCATGACAAAAGCTTTGCGTGTTCATGTACATAAAAGAACCTTTAGTCATAGTGCATTGACCTACTACATCTTAAGTGAGGATGTTAGTGAGAGTTTAGTTTGTATGAAGATTCAAAATGGTAATTTATATTTCTTATGTTGCCTCCTCTATAAGAAAGATACATGTTGTGTATAACTCCACACTGATGTAGAAAGGGGAGTGGTTTGACGTTGATGAGCATGACAACATCTCTTTTGGGATCCAGAAGGGCTTGAGACATTAAAATGCAAGAAAATCAGCTGCAGGTACATCAAATAACAAGGTATTATAATCCAGTTGCCAGAAGACCCAACATTGCTGCTTCAAAAAAGTGGAACACTGGCCTAGAAGGTGCAAGGTGGCCTGTTACTTTTGCCGCATTTACCAGGGACCATCAAAGACGATAGTACCATTTGGATGGCCATCACAAAAGTAACTGGGAGCCAGCCAACTGCTCTGGGGTACATTATTGTACTTTGCCCTACCAATCTCACTACTTAAAGGCACCAGGTCCAGCAATTTGACCGAGAACATGGCTAGGATGAAGGGTGCATAGTCAGTCCACTTGTGAAAACCCCTGCTGACATATGAATCCCACAATCTCTATCACCGGTAGTGGGGATGGCTTCCCTGAAGGAGTGCCGACCACCAAGACAAACAGGAAAATGCGAGAAAGACCAGGCCTCTCTGGTGCAGAAGGACACACAGCTGCCCCATGGAAATGGAAACAGGACTCCCCTTCTCTTTACTAGTCAGTCATCCTGAAGCAAGTGGAAGGAGGGCTGTGTTTTAAACTACTGCAAAAATAACCATTGCATATCGACGCTAGTGACAACAAACACTCCTTCACTCTTACTGACAAGTAAACTGCCTGTCCCACCTCAACTGCTAACTCACAACCTAGAGAGTCAAGATGTTTGCTCTTGAGACATTGCAATACCCTCCAGCTTAGCAGTAGAGGGGGTTCTTATTGTAATAGGTCTACTACTCCTGAATCCAAGTACATCACAAGTGTAAAGAACCCCTTTGGCATTCCTGACCTGAAATGAAAATTACAAAATACCTTCACCTCTACTGGGGCACTCATAACAGGACTTCTTGGATCTTAAGTATATACTTGTTAAATGCTAAACACATGCACCAACTTCTGTTCTCAGCAACGGTAGCCAACTGACTGTAATAGAAGTCTCAAACCACAGACATGGCGGAACCTGATTCTGCCCTGACCACATTGCTGAAAGAGTTGGCAGACCTCAAACTTTCCATAGAGCCTGTGAACTCAGCAGTAGTGGCCGTGATCACAGAGTTACAATCACTTTGAGGGGAGATCACCACATTCCAGATGCAGCTCACGATAATAGAGCACAGAATTAGCAATATGGATAGGAGATTAGATAATCAATCAGAATGGGGCCCTGAACTGTTGAGATTGCCCAAGAAAACCATTAATTTGGAAGCCTGCAGCCATAGAGACAATGTGAGAATCACTGGAATATATGAACAGGTTGAACAACAAGACATGAAAGCATTGATACCTACTCAAATCCACAGCTTCTTAAACATGACATTTGGCCATCTCTCAGTACAACAATAGACACATTGAGTGTGATCTTGTTGTAATAGTGTTGCCAGTGTTTCTCATTCACAACACCTACTTTGCTGTGTAAGACAGCAACAAGCAAGGCAATTGATCATGGCAGCGAAACAGCATGGACCATACCAATTTGAGAATAACCTGACTTATTTGTTTGTAGATTTTCTCTTATAACTCAAAAGCCAAAAGAAAATGCTTCCTGGCTCTTCACCTTGGCTGTGCAAAATAGAGATCAAATAGGGCCTCTTGGAATTGGTTACCATTCTGATCACAGTTGACAGACATACAATGAAATATGAGAAACCAGAGGATTTGGAGAACTTGCTAACTGAATTGGAGCGCACACACATACAGACCACACCATTTAAATCAAATACACAAGACAATCCAGCAAACAAACCAGAAGGATCAGAGGATAATGAGCATGAGGATATTCTCTACTGGAAAAAGGTGACATGAGAATAGTCACTAGGGGAATAAAGCAACAGCAGCAGACACAAAGGAAGGAGAGACACATCTCTCCTTAAACTTCAAAGTGGTCAGGGCACAGAGTGGCTATCACTTCACGGACTTTGCCACTGAAGACTCTAGAACTGGATAAAGTGACTAGAGGAGTCTTCTACATAATGCAAGGCTTCATAAGTAAACTTGGTGTGTGTAAAGTCGTTGGGAATTTGAGGGAAAGGTTCTGAGGTCCCTCTGAGGGCCTTAACATCTATGGACGAAACTATTATAAATGTATCATGCATGCTCTTTCTACAGATCTATCCATGAAATAAGGTTTGCACAATATATACAGCAGGAGCATATAGTCCTCAGAAAATATAACTGCAAAATAAGGATTCACATTGACACTATAGTGCAAGTATGATTAAGAAGACAGAGCGAATGCTCATGGTCAAGAGGTCAACCTCTATTAATCTCCCAGTCCACAAGCATTGCGCATAGAAAGTTCGACATTTCATGGCAATAGGAATAACATTGAGTTACTCTACCCTAAAATTCTTAGACTGATAAATGACGATGAGGAACAGGATTTGATACTCCGTATACCTTGATCATCTACTTTATACCTCCTCATATCATTGATTTGGGATTATCATTTGCTTACCTTTAGAGTGGGGGGGGAGTATACTCATTCAATGGGGCATGTCCCAGCTCCATCTTCAGGGACTCTGCATATCTACCATAACTATATACAGCCACATAAACCTCTGTTCATTCATTAATTGAGGCACCAAGTTCTGCATTTTAAGTGACACTACCAATAACTGCACGCATAAGTAACACATTTGGAAATTGCTGTCTAGTGCACTATAAGACGCTGAAGAGCGCAAGCCAGTGCACTGGAGGTGTGCTCCCTTAATATTACCAGCTTAACACATTTCATTAAACAAAAGGAAATTCTCACATTCCTTGGAGGTCAGCGGCCAGGTATCGCTCTACTATGAGAGACACACCTGACACATGAAAGCAAAAAGGTACGTATGGATTGAATATGACAAATATTTCATGCCGGCTACAGACACCAAGTAGCCAGCCCAACACAATTGAACATCCCTTTGAAAAAGGGGAGTTGGTATATTAGTACGTAAATCCTTACTAGTCAATTTATTGCATATATGGTCAGTTGCTGACAGGAAATATATTTTTTCTATGTTTTGCATAAACAATGTACAAATAATTCTGGGGTCAATATATGCCTCTTTAGAGGATAAATCTGACTTCCTCTCCATACTTTGTAGACTACTCACATTGTTTGGAAAAATAAGAGTCTGGATGGAAAGTGATTTAAATGTCACTGTAGAAACCGTACGTATGAAACAATAACTAGAATATCCTGAAGCATGTTTCACCCATATGTGAGCAAGCCCACCGACCTGGTCAGTGTCATTGCTCTCCCCCACACAGCTCCACCACGAAGTTGCTGCCCCCTGAGTATGCTCTGACCCTTCTGGGTCAGGTGTTTGAGACCCTCCTCCACCCGCAGGCTCCTGCCTGCACTTCATCCGCGGTGGTCTAGTGGGAGAGTATTCTGCTCATCTGCTGTTCTTATCTCTATCCCTCTTCCGCTTCTGTCCTTTCTTTGCTCTATCTTTTTCTTTGCTCCTACTCTTTCTGCCTTTTTTCTCTTCTTGCCTTTTTTCTCTGTTTGTTTTCCTTTTGCCTCTTTACTCTTGTTGCCTCTTTTTCTTGCCCTCCAGTGCTTTTCCTTTTCCTGTTGCTGCTGAGCCCTGTGGCCCCTCCCCCATCCAGAGTGTCTTTCCTGCTCTCTGCTTCCTGCCTCCTAGATGACTAGCCCTCCCCCACACACTACTTAATGGTGGCCACTGCATGTAATGGGCACGTCGCTGGTGCGCCAAAGGCAAGCCTGTCTGTACCCATCCGTGACCCGACTGCACCCAGCACCAGGGACCCTGGTCCTCCAACACTCCACTGCTACGACACCAGCATCTTATCTCAATCCGAAATGCAACAACAGCTGCCAGCTCTCTATGCTGACCAAGACCCACGGCCCACTCCCCTGCCCCCCTCAGGAAAGCCACTGGCAAACAACACATCAAGAAATCAAGCCTGTTCATCCCATGCTTCAAGAGTCCAGACGCACCTGTAGACGGCTCGAGAAGACATGGAGGAACAACAAAACCCCAGAAGCCCATGCCACCTCACCTTCATCCACCTCCGTACCCTGGCTCCCTCACCTAACCTACCGACCCTCACTGCACCCAAGTCTCTCAAGTGCATCCTACTCAATGTACGATCCCTCCACACACATACCACAGAGATCGGGACATCCTTGATGCTGCCTCGCCAAACATCGCCTTCCTAAAGGAAACCTGGATGAACTCCAGCTCAGTGCCAGACATCGCCCGCACCATCCCCGATGGCTACAAGGTCATCCGTAAGAAACGTCTCATCTGGCCAGGAGGAGGCATTGCCATTGTACACAAAAGTTCCCTCTGCCTGATCACACACTCAGATGAACCAATGACCCACATTGAACACCTCCACTTCCAGATCCAGACTAACCCGAAATCCACCTCCCACGGCACACTCATCTACAGACCACCTGGTCCTGTGCCTCTTTCATTAACGCCATCGTCGACCTCATCGGACCCCAGGCCCTCGCATCAATTGACTACATCTTACTCGGAGACCTCAACTTCCACCTGGACAACCAAACAAATCCCAACACCTCCTCCCTGCTCAAGAACATTGCCAACTTAGGACTTAAACAGTTGGTAACCACTCCCACGCACACAGCAGGACATACACTAGACCACGTATTCGCTGCAGAACTCCTCTGACCGACCACCACTGCATCCACTTCTCTTACAACAAACACACCGAACATCATCATGGCCACCATTTACCCCGCAGGAGTTAGAACAGAGTAGCAGAAGATCAACTCAACAACTTCCTCAACGACACATCACCTCTGATATCCTCAGATGTCAACACCACAGCACACAACCTCCACCACTGGATCGCAAGCTACGTTGACACCCTTGCCAACAACACGTCAAGAAAGCAAACTGGGTCACCCCTGCATTTCAAGAGTCCAGACGCTCCTGTAGACAGCTCAAGAAGACATTGAGGAACAAAATTCCAGAAGCCCACACCACCTTCAAAGCAGCCACCACAACACACCACCACCTCATCAAAACTACAAGGAAGAAGCCCTCCAAGTAGACTCACCAACAACGCACACAATAGCAAAGAACTCTTCAGCATCATCAAGGAGTTTGCCAAACCCAACAGAGAGGTCACAAGACCTCCGCAACAGACTCAGCACCTTCTTCGACCTCAAGATCAAGACTATCTTCGACAACTTTGACACCCAGGACCACCCCACAGTGCCAGCAACCACCACAACTGACACTGACCCCTCCAAAGGACTATGCAGAGCTGATCCCCACTCACCATGGATGACACCATAAAGACCATGAAAAGTATCCACTCTGGAGCACCCTCGGACCCCTGCCCGCACTGCATCTTTCACAGAGCTACCTTCGCCATTGCATCCGAGCAATGGCGAAACATCAACTGCTCCATTGAGGCCGCCAATGACTGGATACACACCAAGATCAACCCCCTTCTGAAGAAACCCTCCACGGACCCGATGGACCTCAAGAACTTCAGGCCCATCTCCTTGCTCCCCTTCCCAGCCAAGGTAATTGAAAAAGACATCAACGCCCAGCTCGCTGACTTTATCTAAACCAATCACATTCTGGACATCTCCCAATCTGGATTCCAAAGTAATCATAGCACCGAGACCACCCTCCTCATCGCAGCATCGACATCTGCTCCATCCTCGCCCAGGGCAAAATTGTGGCCCTCGTCCTACTGGACCTCTTGGCAGCCTTTGACACCATCTCCCACCGCACCTTAACCAGAAGACTCCATGGCGTTGGTATCCAAGACAAGGCCCTCAACTGGATCTGTGCCTTCCTCACAACGGGTCAGACTCCCACTGTATCTCTCTAAACTGATGGAGATCAGCTACTGACTACCCCAGGGCTCCTGCCTCAGCCCCCCCCTTCAGCGTTTACATGGCCCCCCTCCCAGCCATCGTCAGGAACCACATGCTCAACATCGTCTCCTATGCCGACGACACCCAGCTGATCCTCACCCTTACCAAAGAACCCACTGTCGCCAGGAACAACTTCCACGAAGGAATGAATGCCTTCGCTGCCTGGATAAAGGACAGATGCCTGAAGCTCAAGTTGGACAAGACAGAAGTCCTCATCCTGGGAGCCTCCCCCTCCTCTTGGAACAACTCCTGGTAGCTCTCTGTGCTAGGAAGCTCCCTTATCCCCAGAAACCATGCATGCAACTGAGCATCATACAAGACTCCGTGCTCACAACAAATGCCAGATAAACACTGCCTCCTCGGCCTGCTTCAACATGCTCCACCTGCTTTGAAAGACATTCAGATGGATCCCCACAGAATCCAAGAAGACAGTCACCCATGCCCTCATCAGCAAAACACTCTACGCCGGCGTCATGCAGAAACTCCTCTGAAGACTCCAGAAGGTCCAGAATGCTACCGCAAGACTAATCCTCAACATCCCCTGGGGCAGCCAAATAATTCAACACCTCCACGACTTACACTGGCTCACAGTTGACAGAAAAATAACCTTCAAACTCCTTACCCACGCATACAAGGCCCTTCACAATGCTTGACCCGCATACCTGACTCACCCCCTCACATTCCACATACCCAACAGACACCTCCCCTCTGCCAAGCTTTCCTTGGCTACTGTACCACGAATACGCAAGACCAGAACCATAGGCATGTCCTCCTACCTCGCCTCCAAGCCATGAAACACCCTGCCTATCCACCTCAGGAAATCATCCTCGCTGACGCAATTTAGGAAAGACTTCAAAACCTGGCTCTTCAGATGAACTGAGCAGTTAGTCAGATCTGCTGCGCCCACTCCCCACACAACACCTTGAGACCCTCACAGGTGAGTAGCATTTCAAACCCTGATTGAATGGATTGGTTTTCAGGAGCACAGTCTGATTGAATTCTGGAGAATCTTACATCCTTTAGACACTGATTATACTTTTTACTTCTTGCCCCCACAGTATTCGTACCGGAACCCCAAACTTTATAATAACTCAACTTAACAGGAAGTATAGTAGAAACATCTAAAATATATGGGATTTAGTTTATGAGGGTGTATAGGGGTGGTGGCTGAACAAAATGGGCATGCCAATGCCCCCAAGCACTCAAAACAACCTCCACAGTCTTTCTGCTACCCCTAATCATCCCCTCTCTAGATAACCCACTAGGTACCAGGGATTTGTTTTATAATGTACATTTAGGGGTGAAGGTTGCCCAAAATGGGCATGCCAAAGCCCACTAAGAACCAGTGATTATGTTTTTTTAGGGGTGAGGACACTAGCATACCCATTTTCGACTGCCTCCACCCCTACTAATTGTACAGTCTTTCTGCCCTCCCTTGGGGCCAGATCCCTATCTGTCTACCTGGGGGGGCAGAAAGTCCACTAGGCAACCAGTGACAATTTATTTTGTGGTGAGGGGTGGGGGCTGCCCAGATGAGTATGCCATTGCCCACCCCCTAAAAAATTTGCCACAGTATTTCTGCCCCCCAGGAGGCAGGTGGGGGCCACAGCCCCTTATCTGCCCCCCCCCCCCGGGTGGTGGAAAGGCTACTAGGCACCAGGAATTTTGTTTTTCTTTATATGTAGGGGTGGAGGCTGCCCAAAATGTGAATGCCAGTGCCCACCACCTCTCCAAAACTAATTGGACAATCTTTCTGCCTCCCTTGGGGGCTTATGGGGCAATATCCCCCGATCTGCCGCCCCACTAGGAAGCCAGGGACTATTTCTTTTTGTAGGTCAGTAGTGGGGACTTGCTAGAATGGTCATGCCAATTCCCCCACCCCCTAAAAATTTGCTGCAGTCTTTCTGCCCTCTCTGAGAGGCAGATGGGGCAATAGCTCCTGGTCTGCTGGGTACCAGGGATTATGTTTTTTTATATGTAGGGGTGGGGGCTACCCAAAATGGACATGCCTATGCCCCCAAATCAATCAATCAATTAATCATGGGTTTGTTGAGCGCGACTACTCACCCCTAAGGGTCTCAAGGCGCTGGGGGGGAGAGGCGCAGGGTCCTGTCCATCAAGGAGGCGGTCTATCAAAGAGCCATGTCTTGAGGTTCCTCATGAAGTTGGAGATTAATGTCATCTGTCTGAGATGGAGCGGGAGTGCATTTCAGGCTCTGACTCTGAGGAAGGAGAAGAAGCGGACTCCCGATCTGGACTCCTGGTGCGAGGGACCATGGCATGGGAGAGCTGGGCTGATTGTAGGGTCCTTTGGGGTACGTGGAATGTGAGTCGGCTATTCAGGTATGCTGGTCCGGTGTTGTGGAGGGCTTTGTGTGCGTGGGTAAGAATCTTGAAGGTGATTCTTGCCACGATGGGGAGCCAGTGTAGTGTGCGCAGGTGCTGGGTGATGTAGCAGTGTCATGGCAGGTTGAGGATTAGTCTGGTGGCGGTGTTGTGGATATTTTGAAGTTTGCGGGTGAGGTTTCTGTTGATTCCGGTGTAGAGTGGGTTGCCATAGTCAAGTCTGCTGGTGACAAGCGCATGTGTGACGGTCTTTCTGTGTTTGAGGGTTATCCATTTGAAGGTCTTGCATAGGAGGCGGAGGATGTGGAAGCAGGAGGATGCGACGGAGTTGATCTGGCGGTCCATTTTGAGTTCGAAGTCCAGGATGATTCTGAGGTTGCGTGCGTGGTCCATGGGGGTGGGTGGGCTTCCAAGGGTGGGGGGCCACCACGTGTTGTTCCAGGCATCGGGGTGTGGGCCCATGATGAGTACTTCTGTTTTGTCCGTGTTGAGTTGTAGTAAGCTGCTCTTCATCCATTTGGCGACTGCTTCCATGCCTTCATGAAAGTTATATTTAGCTGCGTTGGGTTCGTTGGATAGGAAGAGGATGAGTTGGGTGTTGTCTGCGTATGAAACAATGTTGAGTCCGTGGGTTATGAAGATGGGGTGAGCGGAGTCATGTAGATGGTGTACAACATGGGGGACTCCGCAGGTGGTCGTTGTGGGGTCCGAGAGGAAGAGAGGGAGTCTGACTTGCTGCGTTCTGCCAGAGAGAAATAAGTGGATCCAGCTGAGGGCCTTGTCCCAGCAAACACAAAATGGACAGTCTTTCTGTCCCCCTTGGGGGCCAAATGGGGGTTATTACCTCGATCTGCCCCAGATACCAGGGAAAGTTTCTGTGTGTGTGTGAACTGGAGTTATGTTGACTGTCTGTGTGTACTGGAATTTGGCTGGCTTTGTGTGCATTGCCATTTTGCTGTCGGTGTAAATGTATAGGTATTTATATAGTGCCGATCACCACTATGGGTATCTCAGCGCTGTACTCATGCCGCTGAAGGAACCCTTCCTGGCTTTCCATGTGAGGTGTCAACTCCTGGGTACCTCCATGGTGAGGCCAGGCATCCCAGCGCTGTTGGGGCCGTTGTGGAGATTAAGCAAGCTATTGCCCAGAGTTGCAGCATGGGACACATGATTAGAATAGGCACTGAGGCGAGAATATCCGGTCTGCGGAATTTATAGCCCGAGACCCTGCCGCAATGGGAATCAAACCCTGGTCCCGGACCAGTGCTCTGCATCGAGGTCTGCCACTCTAACCATTGAGCCACACTTCTCCACAGTGTGTGTGGTCTTGCATTTGGCTGGTGGTGTGTGTGTGGACTAGCTCTTGGTCACGGTGTGCATGGACTGGCGCTTGCTTGGTGGTGTGCATAGACTGGCGCTTGTTGTGCAGTGTGTGTGGGCTGGCGCTTGGCTGGCGGTGTGCATGGACTGGTGCTTGGCTGATGGTGTACATGGATGGTGCTTGGCAGGCAGTGTTTGTGGCTGGGGTTTGGCTGCCAGTGTGCATGGATGGCGCTTGGCTGGTGGTGTGTGCAGCGGAGGCTACTGCGCTTTGGCAGAGGAACATCGCCCCCCAAATAAAATGCAATAAAGGAAAAACAAAACAATGATAAACACTCTTTTTATTTTTCCTTTCTTGCCCAGTCTTGGGGGCGGGTCTGTGGGGGGGACTGAGGAGACTGGTAGATGCACTCCCTTCACTGTGCATAATGATTTGGCCGGCTGTCTTAGGCCGGCCAAATCATAATGCGCTGTGAACGCTCTCTCCAACCCAGCAACAAAGCTGGGTTGGAGAGAGCAGGCTCAGGCTCGCAGTCTGTCCTGGAGACCCAATCGAGGGCACTCAGGCTAATCCTGAAGCTGCTCTTAGGCATGAGAGCAGCTTCAGGATTAGCTTCAGGGCAGTCTGGAAGCCTGTGCCACCTGGAGAAGAAGAGGAGAAGGCACTACGCGGCTGGCTGCAGGTATGTTTTTAATTTTTTTTTTGTCCACCTATGCCTGCCCCACCACTCTCCGCCCACCCTGCCGCATGTTCAGCACACTGGCCATGCCTGGGTGTGCGTGGACTGGCGATGTGGCTTGTGTGGATCCCCCAGTGTTGTTTAATACCCAAAATCCCATGCAAACCTCAAATTTAGCTAAGGAGTCAAATTTTCCTGACATTTCCGTGTGGGAAACTTGTAGGATCACGCACCAGTACAAATTTCCAAACACCCAGCGTTCCCCTCAGCCTATCAGTCAAAATGATCACTCACTTCTGTGGGTGCCCAAAACAGAGTCAGCCTAAAACATATAAAGAAACTGCTCTTTTGGACCCACTTTAACTTCCCCTCAATGTCTACAGGTTTTTGGCCTTTCCCTGTCGCAGGCCATTTTGACCATTCATGCAAGTGAGGTATTATCTTTATTGGGAAACCAAGGGGAACACTGAGTGGTAGAAAAACTGTGTTCTTGCTGTGATCCCACAACATTCTCATGCAAAAATGTGAGGGAAAGGTGACTTTTTAGCTAAATTTGGAGGGTATTCTGGGTAGGAAAATGTAGGGGAAGCCACACAAACTAGACCTACCTGGACTCCTCCTGGTGTCTAGTTTTCAGAATTGTCTGGGCTTGGTAGGTTTCCATACTTGGCTGCCAAGCCCAGGACCAAAACCACAGGTGCCCCGTGATCTAGCATAAACAACCTGGTGTTGGAAAAGGGGTCACCTGGGATTTTGGTCCCAGGCTCGGCGGCCATCTATTGAAACCTACCAAACCCAGACAGTTATGAAAACTAGACACCCAGTGGAGTCCAGGGAGGTGCAGCTTGTGTGGAGTTCCGAAAATGTGCCCAGAATTCCCTGCAAACCTCAAATTTAGCAAATAAAATCCTGTTTTATTCTCTTCTCTGTGTGGGAAAGTTATGGGATCACTGGGCCGTTACAAATTTACTACCGCTCAGTGTTCCCCCAGGTCACTGATAAAAATGGTCTCACTTTTGTGGGTAGGCCTAGTGCCCTCCACAGGAAATGGCCAGAACGTGCTGTGGAGACTTCAAAATTATCGATTGCAAAACTAACTGGTTTTGCCAGGGAGTCACCTGCGTGTTTGGCCCTAGGTCCAGCGGCCATCTAAAGAAATCTACCAAACCAAGTCATTTCTGAAAACACGACACCCAGGGGAGTCCAGGAAGGTGTGGCTTACGTGCATCTCCCATTATCTTTCTACCAAAAATCCCTTCAAACCTCAAATTTAGCAATGAAAATCACATGTTCATCATTTTTCTGTGTGGGAAAGTTGTGGGATCACTGGCCCGCTACAAATTTCCTACCACCCAGCATCCTCCCAGGTCTCCCAATAAAATTGGTGCTGAGTTGCGTCATGCTGACACAGCCCTGCACCAGACAGCGATATGAATTGCCAGCCCTGAAGGGATTCCTGCCAATGGATTATAAATTAGTGCCTGCTTGGCTGTCATTTATAAACTTGATGGGCAGTCTCTCTGCCATGGGTACATCATTTACTCCATTGCAATGGCAAATTGGCTGGATGTCCGTCAAAAATTAAACCAGGCTCTAAATGAGCTGTACATAGTGAAAGCGGAGAAGCCGCTTTTCAACTTACGTCAAAAGCATTCCAAGAGAAGGGAACATGCTGCTGACTATTGGCTGCACAGCTCTGACAGCTTGAATCAAACAGGACTTTTGCAGCATTGAGCAATTATAGAGGAGAATTACTGAAACACCTAACAGATATTATTTCTGAAATTCAGACTTATTACGAGACATTATATAAGTCTGATGATTAACTTGAGTCTACAGATTAAACCAAATTTTTCCAAGAATTGACTATTCCGAGACTGACGAAAGTTGGAATAGTCATCTCAGAGCAAGAGTTTGCAACATAAATTGACAATATGACATTTAACAAAGGTCGAGAGGACAACAGATTTGTCATTGAATTCTAAAAAATTACCAAACCACTGGTTGTTCCATTACTAGCCTCAGTATTCAGGAAAGCATTAGAGGGCAGGTACTTAAGCGTTGAGTTTGTCAGGTCTACAATATGCTTATTTCCTAAACCTGGTAGCAATCACCTAGAGTGTTATACTATGGGACTATCTCGCTCATGTATGTTGATGATAAGATTATGGCGTAAATCGTAGCAAATCATCTGAAGAAAATAATTTCCATACTGACTCATCCTACTCAGTTGGGTTTAGTTCCAGGCCACTCTTTGGCTCACCATTTACATACCCTGTCATGCATAATCTGGCAGGTACAGGGAGACCTCAACGGATGTGGAGAAGGAATTTGATGGAGTATATCAGGTGTATGGGAAATTGAAAGAATGGGTAGAGGCCAGAATATTATCAGGCTGGGTAGAGGAATGTACAACACCATAGCATCAGTCAACTGCGGAGGTCACTTCTCATCTTATTTTAAGCTACATCGGGGGACAAGGCAGGGATCCCTGATGTAGGAATTTGGGTTATTAGTTGTGTGGCCTGTACAAGTAATAGGGCAACAATCCCCTTACTGGGAACCAAGCATCCCATTGTAGTGCTTTACTCTCTGAGGGAAGCTAGGCAGAGAAGTCCAAGGCCTACTCATGTGAGGTGGGGTGAGCTAGTAATCACCATTCACTGGTATGCAATAACAACATTCAATAAGTGAATGTCCAGTCAGTGCTTTTTCTTTAGGAAAAGGAGAATTACATTTATTACACATACACTACTAAATACTATGCAATAACTGATAAATATGTACGTTGTCAGATGGGAAATACCATATGTGAAGTCTAGTCACTTGTGACCGCCCTAAACGGGTCACACAAACATACCAAGTGAGTCTATTGGCTTTGTCATCGTTCAAGAGCAACAACCACATGTTAAAATCATTATTTTGTACCTAGAAGCAGTTATCAAAAATAATACTCCAGTGTGAATGCACTTAATAAGAATAATAAAACATATATACTGTGAGCAATAATAATTAACATTATTATGGGAACCAGTAAAGCATTTAGACATCCTTATGTGAACCAATAATGCATTTGAAATCATTATGGTGAATAAATACAGCAAGCTGCATTATTAAAAGCAGCCTCTAAAAGCATCAAATTGTAATGACATTTCATTGCAACCATATACTTGGCCCCCAGAGGATGCTTCAATATTGACACTTTTTTTTAACCACCTTTAGGCCGCTCAGGCCATAATAAATGTCTCAAACACAAGGAGATGATGGACGGAGTGCTGAAACTTTTCAGACACTCACCCTCAGTCACAGATCTGGGTTGAATCCATCATCGTTCTTTAGCTCACTTCGCCACCCCAGTTCAGACACAGCTATATGCAAATCATTCTTGACCCTGTGCCTCATGAGTACAGTCCAGCCCAAACTGCCAAGCCATGTCTTCCCTGGACCGGAAACAAGCATCCTGGGACCAGTTTCGGGCTAACAGCCCTCATCAGCCAGGCTAGCTTGAATCCAGAGGCAAAGTGAGCAAGGAACCCACATCTGGGCATACCCTGCCAACTTAGGGTGAATAAAAGCAAACACAAGGAGATGATGGAGGGAGCACTGAAGCTTTTCAGACACTCACCCCCAGTCACAGATCTGGGTTGAATCCATCATTGTCACCGTACACATGGCCCCTAGAAGGCACAGCATTATGGGGCAATCTTCCAGAGTGTAGTGGTGGCTCGCCCGCTGGGCTGGGAGTGCTGTGATGCTTTTCCTTTTGCTCTTTTGTTTACATCTGCAGTCTCGTGCCTTGTTTTTCCCAAACTGTGACCCTGCATGCAACATCCCTAGCAGGCAGGGCCAGACTGGGAACTTAAAACAGCCCTGGCAAAAATGATAAATTGAGCCCCTATGTGCAGGCGTGACTGCTAATGCACGCCAGAGCCAGAGCAACTCTTTCAAGTTACGCATAACGTGCACGCCCACTCCTGGAGTCTGAAACCTACCTTCATGTGTCAAAACCAGCCTCTTGGGGCTCCAGCATCTCAGGGATTGCCCTCTTGCCCGGTTGGTCAGTCTGGCCATGCTTGCAGGGGGGTACTTCGGGAGCCCACCCCCAGCTGCACCTGCTGGCTTCCCATGTGGCCAGCACTCTAGCGTGCTGCTGAGGGAGCCGGCATCGGTCTTCTGGCATGCGATCTCCTGTGAGAAGGCGCGTTGTTGGTTGCTGGCCTACACGGGCATTGGGGCCCAGTGATGGGGTCCTGGGACCCTTCACACTTCTCACAGTCTTGGGAGGGATCGGGGGTTGGAGATGAAGTTCCAGCCTTCTTTTTAAACACGAATGGCCTGGGTGATGGGGTCCCTGGGTCATGAGGGATCCCTGGAGAGGGAACCCACGCATGCCCCCTTCTTGACCATTAATAATCAAATAAATCCTGCGCCGACCACCGGACCCTGGCCCAGTCCAGCGGTAAGAATTGAAACGGTGGCAGAGCCCCATCACTTCCTTGCCAAACGAAAGGTCAAAGGCCGCCTCATTTTTAAATGCAATAACCCCGGCCCCGTTGGGCAGATTTTGACGCTCTAGGTCTCATTATCATGCTAATGGCGACCTCTATCCACCAGGGGCAGTTGCAGCAACCATCCTCACCATCAAAGCGGAGTAGTCCTCACAGGGATTTTTCTCCTGGCTCCCTGCAACAGCTCGCTTCCTGATCTTGGTTTCTGGGTGCAAAAAAGTCCAGTGCTTTCCCCCAACTGGTCCTTAGGGGTTGTACGGGGGCCAGCCTCAGCGACTCTTGGGGAGACCCACTGGTCCTGGGGTCAACTGGACAGAGTCCATTGGCATCAGTCAGGGTCAGGGGGTTCCTCCTTTCAGTTCTCCATGGTGGTCCCAGAAGCCTGCAGCAAAGTATAGAAGAATCCACAGGCAAGATAAAGTCTCTCTCTTGTGCAAGAGTTTTTAAAGGGGAAAGGAAGGTTTCAGAAGTCAGGCAGTCAATCCTAGGTTGCCATGTCACTTCTCCACTCCTGTCCCAACCTTCCTGCACAGCACGCTGGGACAATTCAAAATGACGTCATTAATGGCATCAAAAAAATTGAGGGGGGCCCCTCAAAGTACGTGGAGGGGCCCCTTCTCTGTATTTAATCAGGAGCTTTCAGGCTAGGGTACTGTGCTGAGGAGTCCCCATGCAGCTCTTGGCCCCCTACACCGCCGGGGCTGTGGGGACTTGTGTTATGCCACTGGGCATCATCAAGGAGTCACTGGTAATATCTACTCCTGGGGTTTCAGACCTGACAGCCTTAGGGTGGTCTTCCCCCAAACTTTTGCCTTCCTCTTTCATTTTTCTGACCTTGTTTTTGCTGAATTTTGGCCTCTGCACACTTTACTTCTGCTAAACAGTGCTGAAGCGCTCTCTCCCTTAAACATGGTAATACTGGTTCATTCCAATCTGCATATTTAATTTACTTATATGACCCTAGTAAAGTCCACTACATATGCCTCGGGCCTTTAAATTAAATGCTGCTATTTGGCCTGTAGCACCGATTGTGCCACCCACATAAGTAGCTGTTGGACATGGCCTTCTTAAGGGAATATCCCCAAAATGTTTTGTTTTTTTCATCCTCATAGTCTTCTCCTCCTCTCTATTCGTGACCCTATAACTAGGAGAATGTTCCCACTGTACTGCAGTGGGAAGGTAAGAGCACCCTTCTCACATGGGTTAGAAGTGGGGTGCTCACACAATTGGTTTAAGTGTTGTCCCCTATGAGTGCCCTATGAAGAGTACACCATATACACAGGGAGGGTACGGCATTGGCAAGTAGGTGTTCAGAGTTTCTGTCCTTTTTTATAGGGTGTGCTCTCCACATTTCATTGAAGCAAATGTTTAGTGAGGCACCTGAAGTTGGACCCAATCGGGATATCTCTTTTTGATGGGTTATCTTAAAGAGTGGGAAACATTCATTTTTATGGGTTGTTGGGCCTTTTTCCCTCTCCATGACTAAAAATATATTTTACATGGTGATCTTCGTGAGCATGTGGATTGTCTCAGATATTAACGCCAGCCCTACAATAACCTATCTCTCCTAGTGAGTGAATAGGGGTGCTTAACGGTGCGGGCGGTAACTATTGAACTACATGTGTACGGGTCGATATACAAAGAGGGGGCATCTCTTAATTGAATGCTGTTAGAGATTGCAACATGCCCTGAGGTCATGTATATACTCCTCTAGTTCCAGCATGCGGCATGCCATCTGACCTTCACTAGGGGCGCCAGGTGTCTTGACTACACCCTTTTTCTAGAAACTTCTTTTTTGGGCTTATTTTTATCGGTCTTTTGGGCTCTTCCCTAGATCTCATGTGATCTGCTATCATATTTTTCACGAACTGGAGTGGATCGGAGAGCTGTTCAATGGCCCCCATGTGCCTCTGATATTGCGGTGTCTGAAATTGAGCTTACGGCTCTCCAGATGGTGGGTGTAAGGTCTTGTGTTTTGGCTGATTGTGGATCCTTATACAAGGGTGAGCACATCCTTGTATTCTAATCTTCCACAGAGATGTAATGCACTCTTCTGCCATTGTTTTGAAAGGACAAAACCTGGTGAACTGACTTTGGACATTTGGATGATTTGAGAAAAAGAAGAGATGAGAAAAATTGAGTTTAAAGTTTTAGGCAAAGGATTTAGTGAAACTCGCCTAATGATGGTAATGAACTGGAACGGTTGGCTATTCTGGCAAATCCCCCCTCCAAACTGACTTGGTGCCATGCGGTGCTTTGCAACCTGTCAGATCTTGTGTGTGTGCTGCTGAGGTTGGAGGGTCTTCCCTACCCCAAGCATACGAAAAATCTGGTTCCCAAAACTGGAGGACAGCTTCGTTTTGGAACTTAAATGGGGTCTCTATTGGCTGGAGGCTGCTACCTTTTTGGGGGTGCAGTTGGAACCTCATGCCATAAAGGAATTTTGGCCCCGGGCTGGGTGTCTGAGAATGGTGATATTTTGACCTGGTTATAGGCATCCATCCCAATTGACTTTGGGTTAAGGGACTTATGTGCTTTTGAGGACTTGACGGGGAGCAGCCCTGCCCCCTTGTGTGACCGCCCTCCCCCTCTGGTGTGCTCAGCCAGCCCTGCCCTGGGGATTCTGTGGCACATTCTGTGGCAATAGAAACATTCTCTTGGGTCTGGCCGCTGCCAACCTCCCTGACGTCTGCCTGTATAGCTAGGTTGAAACCCTCTGGGGTTTTGTGGTAGAGTCTTCTTGAAGACTGGTGCCACTTGCAGGCTCATGGCTAACGCGGTCCTCTCGAGGGCAGTCTTTTTCAATTTATGTTAGACAAACTTAGCGGTGTCTCTCTGGGTTTGCTCTTGTTTCTCCCTATCCTTCTCTTGTTTCTTTTTGCAATAGGGCAATATATGTGCCTGCATATCCGGCCAGGGTTTGGTATCTAACCCCACGGCCCTGTCCAAACCACTCTATATCTCGGCATGGAGCCCTTTTTGGAGGATATTATAAAAGAAAGCGACTTGTGGGTCTGTATCATCTCTTATTCCGATCGTTCCCTCATTCTATCCAGAAATTCAGTCATGGTCTCCCCAGGTTTCATAGTTTCTGCCATTAACCCTCCTACATCAGGGCAAACAGAGAACATTTCCCTCAGGGCCGTCCAGATTTTGTGCCGGTATGTTATGAATGCTGCCTGTCATGGTCCAAATTTGTCAGCATGACTGCTGGGATGCAAGCTCGGGTGAACACGGCATTAGTCTGCTTTCCAATGAGGCAACGTAGCAGAATTTTGACACAGCCTATCATTAAATTTACTCCTGCAGTGTGCTTCTCAAAACATGAGATCCATTTCCAAGATCCATCCATAAAGGGTGGCAAATTGGTCCTTAGCCATTCTTTATCAATCTGAGCCCATGGCACATAGATGGTCTGTGATGGTCTGTGAGGGAGGGACAGAGATCCGTTTCTAGGGCTTACCGGATGCCACCTGGGCGGGAGCCATGGTGTCAGGGATGTCGGAATTCGGGCACCTGAGGGCTAACCCTTCCACCTTTCCCGAACAGGCTGCTGAAAGTCACGCCCGACGAGAGGACCAATCGCCGCTTCGGACCAGCCCTGAAAAGGAGGGCACACAGGAAGCACAACAGAACCGGAAGGAAGAAGACACCGGAAGGAAACGCTTTAGCGAGGAGGAAGACCAACAAGAAGGGGCAGCATTTCAGACCACGGGCCAGAAAGGAGGAGCGGAGCACCGGAGAAGCACAGGTGACCGGACTCGACCCTGCGAAGCGGTATCCCAAAGACGACAATCCCGACATGTGGATGGAGGACTGGTGGACGCCCCAGAAGAGCCAGGAATCCCGCTGCAACTCCGGGGAGAGTTGAGACTGCTGCAGTGAGTGTCTTAGGGGGAGTACGAAAGAAATACACTAACGCACAGGGTTGTCTCGCTATTTGAAACTCTCCCTGTGTGGGGCCGGCAACTCCATCAGCACTGTACATATATTTTTTTGTTTATATTTCTTGGTTCTCTCATTTCCCATTTTAACCGCAATACCTAATTGAAGCAAAGTGCAAGAAAACAGTATCTGAGGCTACGAGAATATTACTTTGTTTGTTTGGTTCTTTTGTTTTCGGTAATACCTCATTAAAGAAAAGGCAAGAGAGAGAACATGAAGCTATGAGGCTGACTTAATTACCCTAGCAATCTGTAGGGGATAAGAAATAGAAAAGAAGAGGGGAAAGAACAGGAAAAGAGTAGCTTATTCACCTTTTGAAGACATCTTTAGTAAAAACAAACTACTACGAACAGAAATTGTCTGCCTAATTCTCTCTATTTCATGACTAAGAAATGCACTCTGGGTGCGGTGAAGACTGTCCTGTCTTTCCTCTCATTTTTGATTAAGAAAAAAAAAACATACTCACCGTTCCTTCTGCTTTCTCTCGAGCCACCTGGGGACATCGATATTCCAGAGCAGACCTGTGAAGAAAGAAGAAGAAAGAAGATATAAACATCGATAAAACTAAGAACCAGGAACAATAACCTCCCTAAGAATATCTACAAGGAGAAAGAAAGCCTCTCACCAATTCCAACAACTTTCATTTCTTTTTTGTTGTTGTTGCTTTGAGAGACATAAAATAAAAGTGGACAAGATTGAGAATCGTATCAGGTCTCCTCAATTTTGTTTCCGCCCATCCCTCCGACAAGTGGTGTCAGAAGTGGGATCCCGGAACATGGAGGCCGCCCTTCAGAAGATGGTGGAGGGCCAAGAAAGGCTAGGACGGGTCATGGAGAAATTCCTAGCGGTGGCCGATGAAGATCGTGAGAAACTGCACAAGGCCTTAACCGAACAGGACCAGACCCAGGGGACAGCGATCAATAAAGTAACAGAGACATTAGGTCAACAATGTGGCCATACTCCCCTATCATCGGTTGTACTACAGAAATAAATCCTTGGCTGTGGAGATGGCATCATTTGTTTTTACCGGATATGCCTTTATCCATTTTGAGTAAATACACACCACCACCAGGATATGCCTATACTTGCTGGTAGGTGGCATTTCCACATAGTCTATTTGCAGGGTTTCAAATGGCATTGTTGGTTTTTCAAATTGGCCCTTGGGTACTGGAGCAGTCTGACCCACATTGTGCTGTTCACTTACCATACATGTTTGACATATTTCTTGTGCTATTTTACTTATGTTTTTGTTCACCCAGAATTTGTTCGTGCAATTCCCAATGGCATCCCTTAATATGTTGGCCAGGCCATGCATGGCCAGACACATGGAACAAACCATTATATCTGGTAACTTGTACTTTTCTTTTGCCTTGTTCATCCAGCACCCTTGAACAAATGACCCATTCATTGACCAGCTCATCTGTTCTTCCACCGTTGTCCCATGTTGCATTTGTCTCACACCTTCTGTTGTTAGTTCTAGTGAATTCCCTTGTTTGGGCAGTTCTTGGGCTGTTAATGTTAGTGCTGAACAACTTTGTGCTGTCTTTTTTGCTGTTGCATCAGACACATTTTCCTGGCCTACTCTGTCTGTCACCTTTTTGTGGGTACTGCATTTAACTATGGGTAATTTTTTTGGGAGTTGAGTAATTTGGTGATAAGTACACCATGCTATATTTTAGTTCCTTGCAAGGTAATAACACCTCTTTTCTTGCCAGAGCCTCCCAAAGGAATGTTCCACGTTGAATGCATATTGGCTATCTGGTATGTCAATATGTTAACAAACCTTCCAACAGATAATTCACAAGCTTGTGTCAATGCCACAAGTTCCACTGCTCATGTGTTTTACAGGACCCAACTACAATGTTGTTTGTTACAATTGCATAGGCTGCTGATGTAAAGTGGATGTATAGCCTCAGGCAGGCCCCATCCACCCATAATTCTCCTTTAGCATTTGCATTGGGCGTATCAGTCATATCAATTCTACCTTTCGATTGCTCCTCAATTAACAAAATACAATCATGGTCTTAATTCAATGATTCATCAGTGGGAACAGGTAACAAGGTGGCAGTGTTCAAAACAGTACATTTGTGAAGTGTTACATGAGCTGCAAACAAACAGAACTCAAACTGCGTGAGCCTGGCATTTGTGAGGTGCTGAGTACGTGTCTTGTTCAATATTAGCTTCACTGCATTTGGACCATACATGTCAACTTCATGTCCCTTTATTATGCTTTCTGCACATTATAGTGATAAAGCAGTTTCTGCAACTGAATGTATTCAGGAAGATAAAGCCTTGGCGACAGTATCCAAGGTGGCAGATAAATATGTGCATGGTCTTTTGTGGTCACCGTGCTGCTGGCAGAGAACCTCAAGAGCACACCCGTCAGATTCACAAACATAGAGTTGGAAAGACTTAGAATAGTCTGGTAAGCACAAAGCAGGAGCAGAACAGAGTGATTGCCTGATGGCAAGGAAGCTTTGTTCATGTTGTGGCAACCACTGAAGGGGTTCAGGATTGTCCTTGTGGGTTAAGGCCAAATAAGGTTTTGAAAGCAAAGAGAAGTTAGCTATCCAATGCTGACAGTAGCTAGCCATGTCTTGGAAGGCTTGCATCTGTTTTTGGGTGCATGGCACTGGTCTCTGTAGAATCAATGTAACACATTTATCATCCAGTCCTCTCTTTCCTTTTAACAGGATGTGTCCCAAATATGACACTTCCTGTTGAACAAATTGTATTTTCTCTGGTGAACCTTTTTGACCATGTGCAGCTAGGAAATTTAGCAAATTTACAGTATCAGTGATAGACTGTTCCTCAGAGGTGCTGGCAATTAGCAAATCATCAATGTATTGAATTAACACCGAATTGGGTGACAAATTAAAAGTATCTAGTTATGTTTTCAATGCCTGATTGTAGATACTGCGGCTCTCTGTGACTTGAGGAATTTTTCTAAAACAATAACTTTGTCCACCTACAGAGAAGGAGAATAGATACAGCTGCCCTCATCTACTGGAATTGAGAAGAAGGCATTTTTCATATCTGCCACCCAAAAATATGCCATTTCTGGCGACAATGTTGACAATATCGATACTACATTGGGAACACCAGGAACTCTGGCACTACAATCTTGTTTATCTCTCTGAGGTCAACTATAAATCTGTAACTCTTTTCATCAGTATTCTCATCCCCTCTTTTCAAGACTGGTAATATCGGACTGTTGAACGGACTACCTGTTATTTCTTTCACAATCCCTTTCTTTAGTAAGTCAGCTACTATATCCTGCAACCCCTTTAGACCTTCTGGAGCGATCTTGTATTGTGGTATCCTTGGTAGTTTTCAATTCTGTCTCACTGTAATTGTTACAGGTGTGATGCTTATTCTCCCAGTGTCATTCTTATGTTTTGCCCAAATCCTTGAATCTATCTGGTTTATTATTTGTTCTGCATTGTTCCTTATTCCTATTGACAAAATACAGTTACCCATTTCCTCTGTGAGGGGCCCATCTACTTCAAAGAAAACTCCATCCACGCTGCGCTTAATTGTTGTGTTCATCTTCTTTAATAAGTCCAAACCCAACAAATTAAATTCACATTTGTCTGATATTAGAAACTAATGGGTGTCCTGTTTTGGGCCTAGTGTATTTCAATGGTGTTGACATTGGGCTTGTTACAGGTATGTTAGTGAATCCCGCAGATTTATTTATGTTTCCTGAGAGTGGAACATCTGGATTTTTTCTCTTTGTTAAGGAGGAATTTGTGGACCGTGTATCTATTAACCATTCCACAGGTGCACCTTCAACCTCGCCCTTTACATATGGTCCAGTGGGATCTACAGGGACTATCATCCTCTTTATTAACTCTCTTGGGCCTCCCTATTGTTCATAACAATCCCAGTCCCCTGAGGGCCCTTCCTATTATATTCCATCATAGGGATGGTGTACCTGCATTTTTGGCATTTCTGCATTATCAAAGATGTTTGTCTCGGGGGATATTGTGTTGAGCCAGGAAGTGAGTCATGCCCTTGTTTTTGATATCCAGCTCTTCCCATACTTCTTCCCCGGCCTCTTGATCTTCCTATCCCACCCCCACTTTGTGACTGTTTGGGGGGGTGGGCACTGGGCTGTCCAATGATCTAGCTCTCCACAATTAAAACATCCCTGTGTGTGTGTCTACTTTTTTATGGCGTGCTGTTGCTGCTGTACTGGGGGAGCCGAAAATTACCTGTGGAGGCCTCCACGCTCCCTTCCTCTCCCCCTGCCCCTCTGCCCACGGGCACCATATTGTTGTACCTGCTGAATTAGGACCTTTGTTTTTAGATCCTTTATTCTGTTATTTTTAAATTACAATTCTTTTTTCCCGAGAGTCTTGTAGTACTGTTCTAATTGCAGTATTGTTGTCAGTGGCATGCATGACCATGTTGGGATATTTTCCAAAATCCCTTTCTTTAGCGCAGGCTTTAAATAATTAACATAGCAGGAGACAAGTTTACTTTGCGTTGCTTCATTTTCACTGTCAAACCTACTTGAAGCTGTAAATACCTTCTGCATTCTATCGAAATAGACAGACACTGTTACATCAGTGTCCTGGGCACATCCATTTAATTTGGACCAATCTATTTATTTCCTTGCTATTATCATATTTGCTTTGGCAATTAGATTAGCAGGCAATTCTTTTATATCATCTGGAATGTCCTCCCCTTCTTTCCTTGCTACTTTTTTTAATGTGTTTCCAATTTATTTCTCAATTGTCATCATCTTCTTTTCTTAGTTTCTCCCAAATATCCAGGGGTAATATTATAGAAAACATTTGTTCTATGTCTTCCAGGGTAAGGGTGCCAACTCTTATTATTATTTCTGTCTGTATATACCATTCTTCTCTATCTTGTCTAATATCGGGAAACTGAAGGGCAAATCTGTGTAACTCAACATTAAACCAGGTGTGTGAATTTTAATAGTGGTTTTCCCTGGCTGATTTCCTGGCACTTCCCTCAAGGGCATGTGCATAGTAGATGAAAGAGCTTGTTTGGTTACAAGTTTATAGTGTCTCATAATCTCGAATTTTCTCTCTAGTAGTAGATGTGTGTCTATCCATTCAGTTAATATCTGGAGTGCATTTAGTTGTTGTTCGTCTGATGCCCCTACATAATCTTATATTGCTTGTAATGTGTTATTGAGGTCACTGGACAAACTGTCTGCTTGTGGATATCCTTCATTAGCAGGCCAAAGCTCAACTGAATTCTTAAACCTGCGATAAGCTTTTTCATCTAAACCTATCAAAGCAAAATGTTGAAGTGCGGATGTGTAGTGTATTGGGAATTTGCACCTTTCATTTGTCCACATTGAGGACCCCTTTTTTATATAACATCTCTGAATCACCTTTGTACCTCAGTCTGATCTTACTGCCATAGTTTAAACCCTGTTTGCAGCCCCCATTTACCTGTGTGAGAACCAGGTGCAGACGATGTACCTTTTTATTGTATATTTTGATTTTGTGGCACTTTTGTTGATGTTGATGTGGTATTTGTGGACTGTATGTGGGTGGGTAGTTAATAATGCTTCTATTACAGGAACCTCTATAGCCTCCTGGGATAAGGGAGCATTGGGTAACATGGGGTAAATATCTGGTATAGGTTTGCGAACTGTGAAACATTTGTCTATGTTCATTTCTTTGTCTCTGCATTTGGCCATACATACTTCTTGTGCATTATTTCTATTGTATCGTATAACTTTCTCTCTTATTGTTTTAGGCCCCTCTGACATTCTACCAGCTGCATATGATCACCATGCGTGAAACGAGTCCCATTTTAATAAATGTACTTTCTTCACTTTCTTTCCTCTTTCCCTCAAATATTCTTCTAAATAAAGCAATTGTCCTTTCTTAAAAAATATCTATGTGTGGGATGCTGTGTTTTAACCTTTGTGTTTGCTTTTGTGATTTTACATGTATAAATTCGAAAAAAGCTTATTCTGATCTGATCTAAAGCAATATTTCTCTTTCTGGTCCACTGTTCCAGATGGGCAGCAGCATATCGCCTTTTATGTACTACAAACCAGGCTGCTGTACCCCGGGAAGGCGTACATTGAGTGGTATCTAAAACTGCTCTACGCTCATTGTCTGTACTCAAAAACTAGTTTACTGATTTTTTTTAGATATATTTTATTATTATTTACTTTTTTTTTTATTTTTTATTATGATAAAGTACCTCCAGGGGTATCTAATACTCTACAAGTGTAACAGTACTACTTAAAAATTCTAAACAATACTTCGAGAGTAAAAAAAAACACTCTCCCAAAAATACAATGGAAAGACACCCTTGCTCAACACAAAGCAGCATATAAATTTACTCAGACATCATTTTGAGCTGAACACATAGTCATGCTCTATCTTGAGGCAACCAACCACGGCTGCTCTTTTGTCCTTGAGATCCTAGTGCCAGACTGGACAGTCCTCCTCAAGCACCAACCTTAAAGGCACCTTCAGACCTCCTGTAGGTGATCCCTAATGGATCCCTCTTTGTAACCTTTAGATATCAGGGAAACAACATATTATCATTAAATGGGGCTCAGTGCATTACCCACTGCCTACCTGATCATCTGACCAGTAATGCTGTTTGATTTTACAGACGGGAGCCCTGTCTCCTGGGTTCCGCAGGAAACAAAGTCCAATCAGCAGGGTGCACACCGAGACTTGAAGGCTCCCGAAGAGTCCTGGGACCGCTGTACAGCAAACGCCTGCAGAGATCGACAGTTTCAATACAAGGGAGTTGTGGCACCATTTGAAAAAACAGAATATCTGTAAAGATAAACAAAGGACGAACACACACAAGAGCTTGTGGAGTGGCAATTATTTATATGCCAAATTAACTCCAGTTGAGATAACTTGCAGTGAAGACTGTAGAGTGATCTGATTAACCCTCAGACATGTTAATCATTACCATCAGCACCGTGGCATGAGCATTTTTCAAATATGTTCACTTGTGCTTTTGCTTTATACGTGATTGCAGTGACACACATTATTGTGCTAATATTAGCCAAATTTCTTCGCTGCTGCCTCCTGACATACAGTTTGAGTCCGTTATCTTGTTTTGTCAAACAAGTATTGTTTGATCTAGTCAGCGGATGACTGTTATTTTTGCTTCCTACTCACAATTTTTTCACATGATATTTACCACAAACAAAGACTTTATCCAAGCAGGAGCAGAGCAGATTGACACTGAGGATTGAAAATGCTGTGTTTGGCTTGGCATCCTCAGCTAGTATCATTTGCCAGTAGCCAGCAGTCAGGTGAAATGTACTGAGATATTTGGCTGCAACCAAAGTATCTATGAGCTCAGTTGCTCTAGGAATAGGATGGGAATCAGTCCTAGTGACTGCATTGAGGCCTCTGTACTCTGTAGTCCACACAAAACTTTATCTCTCTTTTTCCACCCTCAGTGTGAGTTTTGGGGCAAGGACTGCTCGACTAGCCCAGGGGCTATTTGAAGGCTCAATGACCCCCAATTCCAGCATCTTTTGGACCTCTGTCCTGATGCAGTCTTTGACATGGTCAGGCTGTCAGTATATATTGTTCTTTACTGGCAGGCTGTCACTTGAGTCCACTTCAAGGGTACACCAGGTGGTTTGACTGGGTTCCAGAGAAAACATGTGTTTGTACTGATTGAGGACCTTCCTGCAATCAGCTTGCTGCTGGTCAGTGAGGCTGCCTGCCAAGGCTACTCCATCCACTGATCCATCAACAGGGTTCAGAGAGAGAGATCAGGGAGAGGGTCACTCTCTGCCTCCTGTCCTTCATCAGTGGCCATGAGCAAGCTCATGTCAGCCCTGTCTACAAAAGGCTTTAGACTGTTCACTTGAATACCCTGTGGGGACTTTTTGGAGTGCCTAGGTCCACCAGGTACGTGACCTGACCTTTCTTTTCAAGGATTGTGGAGGGAGAGGGGGAGCACTCCATTTGTCTTGGAGAGCTGCTGGGGCCACAGGCTCCAACACCCACACTTTCTGGCCTGGCTTCTAAACTGTCAGGACAGCCTTTTGATCATGCCAAACTTACTGACGCCCCACCTTTTCTTAACTCTGTTCTCAATCGGGAATAGAGTGGATAGGCCCATAGGGTGGAGTTGTGAACAAATCCAGTGTTCCAGGAATTGCTCGGTTGAACCTTGTTCTGCCTTTACCGGGGTCCCAAAACGCGAATGTTGCTGTACCTGGCTGGACCTTCTGCGTCCTCTGGTCTCCGCCCCAGCGCACTCATGGCCATCGTCATCTGAGCCACTTGCTGTTTAAGTGTTGTCACGTTGCCCCGCAGTTCTACAATATCTCCCTCAGCTGTGGTGACCTTGCCTGCCACCTTTCGCAGATCCGCACAAAGCAGGTTAACATCTATTGAGACAGTCTCAATGCGATCTTGCAAGGCATTCCTGGATCCCTGTATAGGAGCCAAGAGTTCTGCCTGGGTTGCCTTGGGGCATTCATATTCTTCTTCTGTCCCTGCTCCCCCAGTCTGTCTAGTCATGCACTGGGTGGGGGATGTCTCAGCGTTGTATACTGCGTTATGGCATTGGAGCCTGCGGCCCTCGCCATCTTATCCTTGCCCATGTTTACTGCAGTCTGGGTGACCCACTGCACGTGCCTCCTGAGGCCTGATTGATTAGGAGAATACCTCTTTAGTGTCCAGCTGTTGGTTCAATTGACCCCAAATCCCAAATTGGAGTCCTGTGACGCCCTGCTCCCCCGACTGTTATGGGCCGAATTTAGATAACCCAGAGTCTATGCTTCACTGTGGGGGAAAGTACATGAAATAGGGTCTACACACTTGATCTGGGGAGGTGATTTACACACAATACTAAACCCTCAATGGGACAGATCCAATCTGCTTCCCCACCATTACTCTAAAACACATTACCTATTGCAGAGTGTACTGGCGGATAATGATCTTATAGATGCATGGAGACATATGCATCCGGGGGGGAAGGGAGGGAACACATTACCCGTCCTGGTCCAGGTTGGATTACTGGATTGTTTCTAAAGGAGTCGGGCCTTGGATCACCAAGGCAATTCATATAGCTAGGACACTTTCTGACCATTCCCCGGTCCAACTAAGTTTAGCCCCACCACACTTTACAATACCTCATAGGAACTGGTGCCACAGATGTTATTAGATACAGCATTTCATAATCGACTTCTTTCAGCAAAATAAAGTAACGGTGTCCCATGTAGGCACAGTGTGGATGGTTTTTAAGGTTACTATTAGAGGGTTTTGTATTGCTAAGGGATTCGGAGTCCTTTGGGACATTCGAAAAATACTTCACACACTTGAAATAGAGTTGAAAAGAATGAAACTCAATCTGAATGGCAGGGTAGACTGTACTCTTCAAAAAGAAATGAGGGATAAGCTGACAGATTAGAAAGAGACAGCAGAAAGAGAATGTCTTTTTTAGGTAATGTACTTTAAGGCCCGAAAGTATGGAGAGGGTGAGCAGCCTGGGAAAGCGTTAGCTGAAGAGATCCGGAAGCCTCGCTTCTCCAACTATGTGCTGAAAGTTACAGATCCCGAGGGTAACACCCATAGAGACAATGCTGCAATATCCAGGTGTTCAAAAATCATTATTCCAATTCATACACTAGTAAATGACAGACACAGATAGATTTGGCCACATATTTCAATGATGTAGAACTGGCTTGGTTAGGTAATGCACAACAAGGGTTCTTAGCTGCACCACTAGAAGGGGATGAAATTCATGCTGTGATAATTCAGATGAAATCAGGCAAGGCACCGGGGCTAGGTGGCCTCCCAATTGATTTGTACAAAACGTACATGTATCAAAGTGCACCCATATTAAAAGAAGTATATGAAGAGGCACACGAAAGTTGGATTCTCCTCCAAACTATGAGGGAAGCACTGATAACATCACTCTTAAAACCAGGGAAGCCAGCTGACCGGTGTGATTAATACAGACCGCTGTCCCTTATCAACAAAGACACCAACATTTTTGCGAAAGTTCTAGCTAACAGGCTTACCCTATTGATGGAAAAATTGGTTCTGCCAGATCATGCGGGTTTTATCCTGGGGAGAGCGACATCCGACAACATCCGCACCTTGCTTTCTATTATGCAAGACATTGACCCTGACTTAGAAGCAATAGTGGTTTTCCTTGACGCTACAAAAGCGTTTGATTTGGTGGGGTGAGATTACATATTTGGGATATTGCAACAAATGGGTATGGCGGCTGGCTTTCTTGCATGGATTAAATTACTATACACTACCTCCACAGCCAGAATATTGCTTAATGGACAAAGTTCGCCTCTGTTCTGCATTACTAGAGGGACAAGGCAAGGTTGCCCACTGTCCCCTCTTTTATTTGCCCTTGCTATTGAACCACTAGCGGCCAAATTAAGACAACATCACCGAGATAAAGCCCTAAAATACCCCATGAGAGAGGTACTCATCTCTGTATATGCTGATGATGTCACTCTTTGTATCAAAGTGCCACAAAAAAACTTGAACCCTATACTTAGAGAGTTCATTGTATTTGGGGAAATTTCAGATGCGCATATTAACTGGGGAAAATCACAAATCTATCCATTGACAACCGGTACGTCATCTTTCCCAATAGATTATCCAATACAGTGCTGTGAGTCAGAGGTGAAATACTTAGGTAAACACATTACAGATGATAGAACAAAATGAATGCGACTTAATTATGGTACAGCACTTACCTCGATAACTTCATGGATATCGCTACCCTTAACCCTGGCAGGGAGAACATCGTTGATTAAAATGACAATTCTCCCCAAATTATTGTACTTATTTACAAATATATCCTATTATCCTGGCAAAAAAAACAATTCTGCACCAAAAACAGAGCTGATACGCCTGACCTGGGGAGGCAAGCAGCCGAGAATAAAATGGGACATACTCACTAGGACATATGCACATGGCGGTTTCGAGGTCCCTAATCTGGAGCTCTATTATTTCTGTTCTCATGCTCACTACTTGACATATTGGTTTTACCCACCACCATATATGCCACACATTGCAGTGGAGCAGGGATACATGGAGGCGATTCCGCTTGCAGGTACCATTGCCACAAATCCCAATGTCAGGGAGAAGGACCCCACTACGGTGGCCTGGACTGTGAATGGAAGCGCATTGCCGAAAGACTTGAGGCTCCAATGCTCTATTCTCTTTTACTACCTTTCCTCTGTCATCCACAGATTCAGTTATTACAGGAAAACTGATTTTTAGCAAACAATACTTAATTTATACATAAAAACCTGGGGGGACTTATATATTAACGGAAACTTCCGCACCAGAGAGCCATTTTTTGGTGAGTTGGAGCCTAAGTTAATGGAAGTGTTTCTTTATGTGAGACTAAGGCAAGGTGTCAAAGCGAATACTGATATACACAAGGGAAGGCAGGGCCAAAGGGAAACATTTTAAAGACCAATTTAGACTAAATCCCCAATCAACTAATGCAACACAAACAAGTCTAACGGTCTCAAGAGGGCACCTAAACTTATGGTGGCCTAAGTGTCAGTACGTACACTGAGAAACTAAAACTACATAGGAAGTCCTATCTAAAAGGACGGAATCCCATCACTCACCAAAGTGACATGCTTCATCATCTGGGTCCTCCTCCCAGCTGTAAAACCTAGTACAGCTGAGGGCTACAACCCCCTCACTGAGAGGGAGGAGCACAGGGATGTTTTAAGATATGTGTCACTATCCTGTGGGTTCCTAAAACCCAGAAGTGAGAAGCTGTTGTGGTGAAAAGTGAGTGATGCGCGCAGTGCAAACTAAAGCAATAAATGTGATAATGTGAATTAAAACTGACTATCAAGAGACACAAAGACATTTAATATTTGTCTTGTGATGACAGGACTAAAAACAGTGCAAAATGGCAGTTTTAACAATATAACTGCAAGTGTGGTCTACATGTTTCAGCTATCATGACCCTACTGGTGTCTAGCTTTCTTCAGGACCTAGATGTAAATTGCTTCTGCGTGTGCTCAATAAAGTCAGAACGTGACCAAATAAATGAAACAATACAACCTATACCACACTAGATCTCGAAAAGATGGTCCATGTGTATAAGTTTACCTGTGTAGAGAAAGTAACACAGCATCAGTAATGCGGATATACATGAGATACATACATGAAGCACTGTATCAAACCAACTCTGGCGATTACCATGTGGTTTGGACTCGCTCTAGTTCCGAGTGGCAGACTCATTGTGAGCACAGAAGACCACAATTCCCATCATACTTAGTGCCAAACAGCATCATGTCCGGTGCACGTCAATTCAGGAACTTCCTGGATGGTATTTATGGCAGGTTGTGAGCCGCCCGTGTTGCCTCCGGTTGCAGCCTTCAATAGCCCGGGAACCGACGGAAAGGTAGGCTCTTGAATGGGGAAGTGTTAGTTGAATGTTTGGAAGTACACATTTGCGACCAAGGCGCTGAGTTGGTGTCTTGAAATGCAATACTATCTTGATGAGTGTGCGGCGGCACACTCAGACACATTTCGAGCTAGCCACTTATTTAAAAGATACACAGCATGATGGCACTGCTTACTGAATTTTCAAATTCTTGAATTCTCTAATTCTTTAATTCTCTGACTTTGATATTCACGGCATTACAAACAGGTCGTGATTTAGACCTTTTTACAAACGAAGTTGCCTAATCGTGTCAGATGATTTGTGGTCCTTGAGAGGCCTCGCCATTGCTTCTCTCTAGTAAGATTATTGTGGCGTATCTGGCATCATTGGAAGGTGCTATCAGATATAACTATACATTGTTACCTCACGTTATTTTATGTGAATTACCAGGCCACAGTTAAGATCGTTCAATTGTGGCGTTTCTCAGGTATAAGATGGCTTCACTCATTTATTTTTATAACTAATAATTGGCCTTACTGTTAGAGGCACTTTCGGTGTACACTGACTGTTTTCAATAGTTTAGGGTGGTTGATTTTACATGAGCACTTAATGAGATTATAAGTCATTCTTAGTGCGCACTCAGTGAGAATTCATTGATGTAGTTTTCTCACTTATGTTTCAGAGTGGTGCCTCACGTCCTGAGCTGTTTCCAGGTGAGGTGTTGTCCCTTACTCAAAAGTGATGGGTAAGTGTTTCTTTTGCATCGGCGGAGTTGGTTTGATACAATGCCGTGAATATCAAAGTCAGAGAATTAAAGAATTAGAGAATTCAAGAATTTGAGAATTCAGTAAGCAGTGCCATGATGCTATGTATCTTTTAAATAAGTGGCTAGCTTCAAATGTGTCTGAGTGTGCCGCCGCACACTCATCAAGATAGTATTGCATTTCAAGACACCAACTCAGCACCTTGGTCGCAAATGTGTACTTCCAAACATTCAACTAACACTTCCCCATTCAAGAGCCTACCTTTCCGTCGGTTCCCGGGCTATTGAAGGCTGCAACCGGAGGCAACACGGGCGGCTCACAACCTGCCATAAATACCATCCAGGAAGTTCCTGAATTGATGTGCACCGGACATGATGCTGTTGGGCGCTAAGTATGATGGGAATTGTGGTCTTCTGTGCTCACAATGAGTCTGCCACTCGGAACTAGAGCGAGTCCAAACCACATGGTAATCGCCAGAGTTGGTTTGATACAGTGCTTCATGTATGTATCTCATGTATATCCGCATTACTGATGCTGTGTTACTTTCTCTACACAGGTAAACTTATACACATGGACCATCTTTTCGAGATCTAGTGTGGTATAGGTTGTATTGTTTCATTTATATGGTCACGTTCTGACTTTATTGAGCACATGCAGTAGCAATTTGCATCTAGGTCCTGAAGAAAGCTAGACACCAGTAGGGTCATGATAGCTGAAACATGTAGACCACGCTTGCGGTTATATTGTTAAAACTGCCATTTTGCACTGTTTTTAGTCCTGTCATGATGAGACAATTATTAAATGTCTTTGTGTCTCTTGATAGTCAGTTTTAATTCACATTAGCACATTTATTGCCTTAGTTTGCACTGCACGCATCACTCACTTTTCACCATAACAGCTTCTCACTTCTGGGTTTTAGGAACCCACAGGATAGTGACACATATCTTAAAACATCCCTGTGCTCCTCCCTCTCAGTGAGGGGGTTGCAGCCCTCAGGTGTACTAGGTTTTACAGCTGGAAGGAGGACCCAGATGATGAAGCAACTTCGGTGAGTGATGGGATTCCGTTCTTTTAGATAGGACTTGTGTAGTTTTAGTTTCTCAGTGTACGTACTGACACTTAGGCCACCATAAGTTTAGGTGCCCTCTTGAGACCGTTAGACTTGTTTGTGTTGCGTCAAAGCGAATACACCATCCTTTCCCCTGGAACCTCTGCTACTGTTCCCACTTCACAAACTTTTGCAGTTAGAAACACCTCAACATTTGGTTTCTGTACTATAACACACTATTCTAAATACCCATACAAGGGACACATGTATCGTTCGTGGACAGTGGGAGAGAGAACTAGGATTTGAGCTGACAGATGAGCAGTGGGAATACTGCTGTACACAAACTGGGCAGAAAACAGCTAGTAGCAGTCTCCGTAATATTCATTTCAAATGTATACATTATGTCTATAATACGCCTGTCAAAATGCACAAATTTTGCATTAGAGATGACAATCAATGTGATAGATGTCGGGCGGAGGGAGCAGATTTTATCCACCTAGCCTGGGAACGAAACACGGTTAATCAACATTGGCAGCAGGTTTTTAGAGCACTGACACAGATGACGACAACCCAAATAATCACCTCCCCCATGTTGGCTCTCTTAGGATAATCATCCCAGATACATGTAGGGTACAGGAAATATGTAGCACTCGGGCTGCTGATAGCGAAACGGAAAGTGGCCTGCAGATGGGGACAGGGTAGAGCCCCAAAATTCAAAGATTAGATCTGGGATTTATTATTTTGGCAGGAACAAACGTTGACATACGCAGAATTATTGCCACCATCATCTCACGCACAGGATATTTGGGCTCCATTAAAGTCCTATTTGCTATCACAACCAGTGGATGTAGGCAGGGACTAATGTGGAAGAGGTAGACACAGCCTATCAATTGAGTGAGTTAACAGGACATGAGACTTGAAAGATCATGCTTATTTCAAAATGTATGATGTGTATTACTCCATGACATTGTGTACAGAGAACTACTTGATATGGAGTTGATGGTTGGAGATAAACTGAGCTGAGGATTACAGAGTATTATAATGATGAAGGAATGCAGATGTAAAAAGCTAAATGTGGAATTCACATATATAATGTTAATGGTAAATCAGACCTTTACCGGGAGTAGAGCTGATGATGCATATATTAGACATGAGACATGTGTATGAGAAATGTACTAATGTTTGTATGTTTATAAATACTAATAAAAAGATTTTTTTAGGATCGTGCATCTGGTTGCCTTCCTGTAGCAGTAATCACAGACACAAAATTATAAACTATGCCTAGAACCTTCCTCATTATAGAAAATGAAGACCCGCCTCTCACACCTACCATCTCCCAAGCCTGCAGTGTCAGCAGTATCTGCAGCCCCTCCCTAGGGAAGCCCACATTGAATTTCTAAGGGGAGCCATTGTCTCCATTCTTTCTCACTTCCGTGTCTGGTCTCCATCCTCAGACTAAAGAACATATGGGACCCCCCCAAAGAAGTAATTTATACAGGCAGAGGACTGGAGGGAAAGGGGACAGCATGCACTAGAAAAGGTCCCACTAGCCTGTAGAATTTGCAAAAGACCCAGATTACACTCTATATCATTTTGAATTATAACATCACTTTTTAAATTTTTTTTATTGAATATCATACTTTTGTTGACTCTTCACATAAAACTTATTTTTCATTATTTGCATATTATCATTTTAATATATAATAAAAGTATACATAAATTAACATACACCATCAAATTCCATCTAGTCTATAAAAACAACACTGGTTATCACTTAAAAAATCCAACTACCCCATTCAGCCCTATTGTACCACTCTCACCTCTAGCACACCACGCGTACCACATAATCTACCTCCACCAGTTCACATAAAGCATACACCCCCCAAACAAACACCTTCGGAGTCTATTCTTCTCTCTCCTTCCGGTGTGGTGTCACTGTACTGGGTACAACAGCAGTCAACGCACGTTTTGGTAGGTTTACATTGACTTTGCCACCTACTGTTCCCTTTAACCTTCAGCTAAAAATCTAATTCTGCATTCAAACATCTCTGATGCACAGGCACCTGGAATTCACATTGGGTAGTGTAGGACCAACCCGCCTCAGATGCCCTTTTATTTATTTATTTTTATTTATTTATTTTAGCGATTTCTAGAGCGCCTGGTGACCCAAGGGCATCCCCGCGCTATGTGACTTGAAGTCCTGTAGAGGGGAAGGAGAGGGGGGGGAGAGCCCTTTTAAAAGCAAGGGGCTTATTTACAAGGGCATTACGCCACCAGAACAGCACTTTTTCTGACGTTCCAGTGGCGCAATGCCCTGCTCCATATTTACAAAGTGGCGTTAAGCCCCTTGGCGTGGCTTAACACCGCATTGTAAATATTGTCCACTTCCACACAGCTATCTGCGAGAAAGGGGCGTGCAGTGGGTGTTGCTGTGGATGTTCCACCGCAACACCCAATTTTTTTTTATGCTGCCGCAGATTTACAGGGATCTGTAAATCTGAGGCAGCTCCAAAAACTAACTCCACTGAATAGCATGCATCAGATTGGTGTAACGAGGAAAAATATTTTATTTCTCCTTGATTTTGCTCTTTCTATGTGTGCTACAAAACATTAAAAGAGAAAATCAACTTTAAAGATTGTTTATGTGCGGAGCGAGCAGCGCGCAAAACAAGATGGCCGCTACATGAGGAGCTCCGCTCGGTCGAACCGGCTCATCACGAAGGATTTGCGTTTTAGCAGCGCAGATTCGGTAAAAAGAATGGATTCTGACGTCGGATGTGGAAACGCTTGACTGGGAAAGTTTTCAGACCGAAATGCGGTCGTTTTGTGATCTTATCTGCTGATTTGTGTTCTCCTCAGCAAAACGGCTGCCATTTTGCCTTCTATGCAGCGTTTATTTTTCCATCTGCTGCAATTTTGTTTCTCTTTGGCCCATTTCTTCCTACAATTGACGCTTTTAAAGAGGAAAATGTTATTCTTCATGCCTTGCCTTCCTTTTTTTCCCTCTTCATTGTGGTTTTTTGCCGCTTTTGGACTTCCTCAGTGCCTCTACTGTAATTTTTAGTTTCAATTTCATTAACAAATACTGTAAGGAGATTACTGCATGAGCCTACCAAGTGATGTCCCCAGTCTCAAAAACAATATAATTGTATTCCCTATTATATGGCAATTCTGGCGCTACTGATGTTGATGATTCCTTGGTTCTGCTCTCATTGATAACTCGGTGTTTCCCGGAGGCACGTTTCCAGCGCCCCATATTTCATCGCTGTCCATCACTGTGCTGCGGTGCGTTGTTTCACTCTTTTGCGCCATATTCAACATTACCACTGCTGCATCACCAATATTGCTGCTCTCCCTGCGGTCTTTGTTTGCCATCTTTGTTCCTGTCTGCTGCGACACTTGCAACATGGATACTGCGCATTCAAGCAAATCTTATGTAGGCCCCTCAGGGGGTCGCAAAGACTCTAATGCCTCTTCTGTCAAACGTAAAAAAAAAGACCCGCCCTCCCCAAATAGATCTCCGCTGCCTCTTACTCTTGAGTACATCATGGAGGAGCTACGTCTTATTCGTCCCTTTATGACAGACACTGTTACTGCACTTCAGAGGCTGGATGATAAATGGTCTAGTCTAGATACGAGACTTTCGGATGTAGAGCAGAGGATCAGTGATGCTCAAGATGTGGTCGCCAGAGTTGACACACTCGCCAAGGAAGTCAGCCAGCTCAAAAGGGTTACCGAAGATTTAGAAAATCGCAATAGGCGCAACCATCTTCGCATTTATGGTATTCCGGAAGGCTCTGAAGGGTCGGACATGATCCAATTCTCGAAAACTCCAGTTCTTCAAATTGCTGGTCTCCCAAAATCTTCAGACTTCAATATACAAAGTGCCCATCGTCTGGGGCCAAGGAATACATCTCCCACTTCTAAACCTCGGGGAATCATTGCATACTTCCTTCTATACTCAGACCTCATGACGATTCTCCAAGCTGCAAAGCAACATAAGCAAATGATTTGGTCTGGTCATAAAGTTTTTTTCACTCAGGATGTTTCTAAACCTACTGCTTCTCATCGGAAGGAATTTTTAGACCTTCGACCTGCACTGAGATCCATGAATGCACGCTGTGGTCTAATCCATCCATGTTTTTTCAAAGTGACTTATGAAGACAGAACTTTTAGTTTTGAAGATCCTGCAGACCTGAGGAAGTTCATTCATACTCATAAAGGAGAACTCATAGAATTGAGCAAGCCCTAACTGTTTTGTTAATCTTTGAGTGGTAAATCTTGTTCTTTTTTATTTTAAAATGTATATTTTAGTTCTTAAGTCTCCTTTGTTCACTCCTTCTTTGTCTTGCAGGTCTTCCCCTTCCGGTGTTGTTGTCAAGGTCACCCTTCATATCGCCCTGTTGTTTACATTGTGCGTATCATCCCGCTGTGGTTTCTTTTCCCTAGATGTTTGGTAAGTTCCTTCATTTGTCCTATTTGGTTGCCTTTCGTTCTGCATTTCACTTCTCAGTCATTCTTTCTCCCTTTTTTAGGATAGCCTGCTCTTTATAGCTGTCTCTTCCTGGTTCGGCTGTCTTGTTCTCCGTTGCCCCCCTCCCACATTAATGTTTTTTGTTCAGTTGTTTTTTGTTGCTAAAGCCCTTTGACTTTTTGCCATCCTTCTTTTGCTACTTTTTAGGGGACTCTGTTTCCCCTTATCCTCCTTTCTATTCTTCCCCCTTCCCTCTCCCTCTCCTTTCCTTTTTCCTACCCTCAGTTCCCCCTTCCTTTCCTTTTTATCCCTTTCTTCTCTACTTTTTTGGCAACATTTACAATACCTACCCCATTCCATATTTTCCTTTCTCCTATCTATTTTTATGGTACTCCGTTGTTTTCTTCCTCTATTCTTGTCACCATTTCCAGGGTGGACACTTGCTTTAGCTTCCTCGCCTTTGGTTCTCCTTCGTTACTTACATCTATCCAACATTTTTTTTCCTTTTTTCTCTCTCTTTCCACTCTGTTTTAACTTCTCTACTTCCTTTTATTTATTCTTATTTTACTTCCAGAAATGAACGGTCTTTGTGTTATTTCTTGGAATGTTAAAGGTATTCGAAATCCTGTTAAAAAACAGTGTGTTTTATCTCATTTAGCAAGATTGAAATGTCATGTTGCATTGTTACAAGAAACTCACCTTAATTCACAAGATTTGTCTTCATTACGTAAGCAATGGGTTGGGGAGGCCTTTTGCTCTCCGGAAGTAAACAGCAAAAATTGTGTTATTATTTTATTTCATAAATCGTTGTCTGTTCAGTTACAGAATGAGGTTCATGATAACTGTGGTAGATGGTTGTTTTTAGATGTTAATGTTAATAATACAAAATTTTCCTTCTGTAATGTTTATGGCCCTAATGGTGTAGATTTAACCGTCTGTAATTATTTTACTATGCTTCTTTCTTCTCATGTGACTGATAATTTAATTGTGGGTTTGAGACTGCAACCAACTTATGGATCCCTTTCTAGATCGCTAGTCACTCACCAGATATGTACCTAATAAGATGCAAAAGTCATTTTTCAAAGCCATCTCTTTAGAGGTCTTATAGATTCATGGAGACTTTCTCACCCTGACACTTTAGAATTTTCCTTTTTCTCTCCAGTACATTCATCGCACTCCCGTATTGATTATGTTTTTCTTACCCAATATGCTCTTCAATTTATGACTAATTCAGAAATAGGTTCTATTCTTATATCTGACTATGCCCCTGTTATAATTGACATGGATTTTCCATCACCTGCTCATAATACACGGCGCTGGCGCTTTAATAACACGCTCCTCCTAGACTCATAGTTTACTGAACAATTTAAGCTCTTTGCAGCCGATTTCTTCACAAATAATATTCATTCTACTTCTCAATTTCATTTTTTTTGGGATGCTTTTAAGGCTGCTGCCAGAGGATTTATTATTGACTTTGTATCCCGTAAAAAGCAAAAAGCACTATCAATGTCAGCTCAAATTCTTAAACAAATTAAAGACCTGGAGCATCTTTACTTCACTAAAAGTTCCTCAGAAACACTTTCCACTCTTATTAAAGCTAAAATGCAATATAACAAACACTCTTGGGACTCTGCATGTAATAACCTTCTTAATTTCCATGCTAAAATGTATGGGGGCCGCAATAAAGCTGGCAAGTCTCTCGCTAATTATCTCAAAATTAATTAACAAAAATCCAAACAGCTTCTCACTTCTGGGTTTTAGGAACCCACAGGATAGTGACACATATCTTAAAACATCCCTGTGCTCCTCCCTCTCAGTGAGGGGGTTGTAGCCCTCAGGTGTACTAGGTTTTACAGCTGGAAGGAGGACCCAGATGATGAAGCAACTTCGGTGAGTGATGGAATTCCGTTCTTTTAGATAGGACTTGTGTAGTTTTAGTTTCTCAGTGTACGTACTGACACTTAGGCCACCATAAGTTTAGGTGCCCTCTTGAGACCGTTAGACTTGTTTGTGTTGCGTCAAAGCGAATACACCATCCTTTCCCCTGGAACCTCTGCTACTGTTCCCACTTCACAAACTTTTGCAGTTAGAAACACCTCAACATTTGGTTTCTGTACTATAACACACTATTCTAAATACCCATACAAGGGACACATGTATCGTTCGTGGACAGTGGGAGAGAGAACTAGGATTTGAGCTGACAGATGAGCAGTGGGAATACTGCTGTACACAAACTGGGCAGAAAACAGCTAGTAGCAGTCTCCGTAATATTCATTTCAAATGTATACATTATGTCTATAATACGCCTGTCAAAATGCACAAATTTTGCATTAGAGATGACAATCAATGTGATAGATGTCGGGCGGAGGGAGCAGATTTTATCCACCTAGCCTGGGAACGAAACACGGTTAATCAACATTGGCAGCAGGTTTTTAGAGCACTGACACAGATGACGACAACCCAAATAATCACCTCCCCCATGTTGGCTCTCTTAGGATAATCATCCCAGATACATGTAGGGTACAGGAAATATGTAGCACTCGGGCTGCTGATAGCGAAACGGAAAGTGGCCTGCAGATGGGGACAGGGTAGAGCCCCAAAATTCAAAGATTAGATCTGGGATTTATTATTTTGGCAGGAACAAACGTTGACATACGCAGAATTGTTGCCACCATCATCTCACGCACAGGATATTTGGGCTCCATTAAAGTCCTATTTGCTATCACAACCAGTGGATGTAGGCAGGGACTAATGTGGAAGAGGTAGACACAGCCTATCAATTGAGTGAGTTAACAGGACATGAGACTTGAAAGATCATGCTTATTTCAAAATGTATGATGTGTATTACTCCATGACATTGTGTACAGAGAACTACTTGATATGGAGTTGATGGTTGGAGATAAACTGAGCTGAGGATTACAGAGTATTATAATGATGAAGGAATGCAGATGTAAAAAGCTAAATGTGGAATTCACATATATAATGTTAATGGTAAATCAGACCTTTACCGGGAGTAGAGCTGATGATGCATATATTAGACATGGGACATGTGTATGAGAAATGTACTAATGTTTGTATGTTTATAAATACTAATAAAAAGATTTTTTTTTAAAGTGTAGGATCGTGCATCTGGTTGCCTTCCTGTAGCAGTAATCACAGACACAAAATTATAAACTATGCCTAGAACCTTCCTCATTATAGAAAATGAAGACCCGCCTCTCACACCTACCATCTCCCAAGCCTGCAGTGTCAGCAGTATCTGCAGCCCCTCCCTAGGGAAGCCCACATTGAATTTCTAAGGGGAGCCATTGTCTCCATTCTTTCTCACTTCCGTGTCTGGTCTCCATCCTCAGACTAAAGAACATATGGGACCCCCCCAAAGAAGTAATTTATACAGGCAGAGGACTGGAGGGAAAGGGAACAGCATGCACTAGAAAAGGTCCCACTAGCCTGTAGAATTTGCAAAAGACCCAGATTACACTCTATATCATTTTGAATTATAACATCACTTTTTTTATTTTTTTTATTGAATATCATACTTTTGTTGACTCTTCACATAAAACTTATTTTTCATTATTTGCATATTATCATTTTAATATATAATAAAAGTATACATAAATTAACATACACCATCAAATTCCATCTAGTCTATAAAAACAACACTGGTTATCACTTAAAAAATCCAACTACCCCATTCAGCCCTATTGTACTACTCTCACCTCTAGCACACCACGCGTACCACATAATCTACCTCCACCAGTTCACATAAAGCATACACCCCCCAAACAAACACCTTCGGAGTCTATTCTTCTCTCTCCTTCCGGTGTGGTGTCACTGTACTGGGTACAACAGCAGTCAACGCACGTTTTGGTAGGTTTACATTGACTTTGCCACCTACTGTTCCCTTTAACCTTCAGCTAAAAATCTAATTCTGCATTAAAACATCTCTGATGCACAGGCACCTGGAACTCACATTGGGTAGTGTAGGACCAACCCGCCTCAGATGCCCTTTTAAAAGCAAGGGGCTTATTTACAAGGGCATTACGCCACCAGAAAAGCACTTTTTCTGACGTTCCAGTGGCGCAATGCCCTGCTCCATATTTACAAAGTGGCGTTAAGCCCCTTGGCGTGGCTTAACACCGCTTTGTAAATATTGTCCACTTCCACACAGCTATCTGCGAGAAAGGGGCGTGCAGTGGGTGTTGCTGTGGATGTTCCACCGCAACACCCAATTTTTTTTTTATGCTGCCGCAGATTTACAGGGATCTGTAAATCTGAGGCAGCTCCAAAAACTAACTCCACTGAATAGCATGCATCAGATTGGTGCAACGAGGAAAAATATTTTATTTCTCCTTGATTTTGCTCTTTCTATGTGTGCTACAAAACATTAAAAGAGAAAATCAACTTTAAAGATTGTTTATGTGCGGAGCGAGCAGCGCGCAAAACAAGATGGCCGCTACATGAGGAGCTCCGCTCGGTCGAGCCGGCTCATCACGAAGGATTTGCGTTTTAGCAGCGCAGATTCGGTAAAAAGAATGGATTCTGACGTCGGATGTGGAAACGCTTGACTGGGCAAGTTTTCAGACCGAAATGCGGTCGTTTTGTGATCTTATCTGCTGATTTGTGTTCTCCTCAGCAAAACGGCTGCCATTTTGCCTTCTATGCAGCGTTTATTTTTCCATCTGCTGCAATTTTGTTTCTCTTTGGCCCATTTCTTCCTACAATTGACGCTTTCAAAGAGGAAAATGTTATTCTTCATGCCTTGCCTTCCTTTTTTTCCCTCTTCATTGTGGTTTTTTGCCGCTTTTGGACTTCCTCAGTGCCTCTACTGTAATTTTTAGTTTCAATTTCATTAACAAATACTGTAAGGAGATTACTGCATGAGCCTACCAAGTGATGTCCCCAGTCTCAAAAACAATATAATTGTATTCCCTATTATATGACAATTCTGGCGCTACTGATGTTGATGATTCCTTGGTTCTGCTCTCATTGATAACTCGGTGTTTCCCGGAGGCACGTTTCCAGCGCCCCATATTTCATCGCTGTCCATCACTGTGCTGTGGTGCGTTGTTTCACTCTTTTGCGCCATATTCAACATTACCACTGCTGCATCACCAATATTGCTGCTCTCCCTGCGGTCTTTGTTTGCCATCTTTGTTCCTGTCTGCTGCGACACTTGCAACATGGATACTGCGCATTCAAGCAAATCTTATGTAGGCCCCTCAGGGGGTCGCAAAGACTCTAATGCCTCTTCTGTCAAACGTAAAAAAAAAGACCCGCCCTCCCCAAATAGATCTCCGCTGCCTCTTACTCTTGAGTACATCATGGAGGAGCTACGTCTTATTCGTCCCTTTATGACAGACACTGTTACTGCACTTCAGAGGCTGGATGATAAATGGTCTAGTCTAGATACGAGACTTTCGGATGTAGAGCAGAGGATCAGTGATGCTCAAGATGTGGTCACCAGAGTTGACACACTCGCCAAGGAAGTCAGCCAGCTCAAAAGGGTTACCGAAGATTTAGAAAATCGCAATAGGCGCAACCATCTTCGCATTTATGGTATTCCGGAAGGCTCTGAAGGGTCGGACATGATCCAATTCTCGAAAACTCCAGTTCTTCAAATTGCTGGTCTCCCAAAATCTTCAGACTTCAATATACAAAGTTCCCATCGTCTGGGGCCAAGGAATACATCTCCCACTTCTAAACCTCGGGGAATCATTGCATACTTCCTTCTATACTCAGACCTCATGACGATTCTCCAAGCTGCAAAGCAACATAAGCAAATGATTTGGTCTGGTCATAAAGTTTTTTTCACTCAGGATGTTTCTAAACCTACTGCTTCTCATCGGAAGGAATTTTTAGACCTTCGACCTGCACTGAGATCCATGAATGCACGCTGTGGTCTAATCCATCCATGTTTTTTCAAAGTGACTTATAAAGACAGAACTTTTAGTTTTGAAGATCCTGCAGACCTGAGGAAGTTCATTCATACTCTTAAAGGAGAACTCATAGAATTGAGCAAGCCCTAACTGTTTTGTTAATGTTTGAGTGGTAAATCTTGTTCTTTTTTATTTTAAAATGTATATTTTAGTTCTTAAGTCTCCTTTGTTCACTCCTTCTTTGTCTTGCAGGTCTTCCCCTTCCGGTGTTGTTGTCAAGGTCACCCTTCATATCGCCCTGTTGTTTACATTGTGCGTATCATCCCGCTGTGGTTTCTTTTCCCTAGATGTTTGGTAAGTTCCTTCATTTGTCCTATTTGGTTGCCTTTCGTTCTGCATTTCACTTCTCAGTCATTCTTTCTCCCTTTTTTAGGATAGCCTGCTCTTTATAGCTGTCTCTTCCTGGTTCGGCTGTCTTGTTCTCCGTTGCCCCCCTCCCACATTAATGTTTTTTGTTCAGTTGTTTTTTGTTGCTAAAGCCCTTTGACTTTTTGCCATCCTTCTTTTGCTACTTTTTAGGGGACTCTGTTTCCCCTTATCCTCCTTTCTATTCTTCCCCCTTCCCTCTCCCTCTCCTTTCCTTTTTCCTACCCTCAGTTCCCCCTTCCTTTCCTTTTTATCCCTTTCTTCTCTACTTTTTTGGCAACATTTACAATACCTACCCCATTCCATATTTTCCTTTCTCCTATCTATGTTTATGGTACTCCGTTGTTTTCTTCCTCTATTCTTGTCACCATTTCCAGGGTGGACACTTGCTTTAGCTTCCTCGCCTTTGGTTCTCCTTCGTTACTTACATCTATCCAACATTTTTTTTCCTTTTTTCTCTCTCTTTCCACTCTGTTTTAACTTCTCTACTTCCTTTTATTTATTCTTATTTTACTTCCAGAAATGAACGGTCTTCGTGTTATTTCTTGGAATGTTAAAGGTATTCGAAATCCCGTTAAAAAACAGTGTGTTTTATCTCATTTAGCAAGATTGAAATGTCATGTTGCATTGTTACAAGAAACTCACCTTAATTCACAAGATTTGTCTTCATTACGTAAGCAATGGGTTGGGGAGGCCTTTTGCTCTCCGGAAGTAAACAGCAAAAATGGTGTTATTATTTTATTTCATAAATCGTTGTCTGTTCAGTTACAGAATGAGGTTCATGATAACTGTGGTAGATGGTTGTTTTTAGATGTTAATGTTAATAATACAAAATTTTCCTTCTGTAATGTTTATGGCCCTAATGGTGTAGATTTAACCGTCTGTAATTATTTTACTATGCTTCTTTCTTCTCATGTGACTGATAATTTAATTGTGGGTTTGAGACTGCAACCAACTTATGGATCCCTTTCTAGATCGCAAGTCACTCACCAGATATGTACCTAATAAGATGCAAAAGTCATTTTTCAAAGCCATCTCTTTAGAGGTCTTATAGATTCATGGAGACTTTCTCACCCTGACACTTTAGAATTTTCCTTTTTCTCTCCAGTACATTCATCGCACTCCCGTATTGATTATGTTTTTCTTACCCAATATGCTCTTCAATTTATGACTAATTCAGAAATAGGTTCTATTCTTATATCTGACTATGCCCCTGTTATAATTGACATGGATTTTCCATCACCTGCTCATAATACATGGCGCTGGCGCTTTAATAACACGCTCCTCCTAGACTCATAGTTTACTGAACAATTTAAGCTCTTTGCAGCCGATTTCTTCACAAATAATCTTCATTCTACTTCTCAATTTCATTTTTTTTGGGATGCTTTTAAGGCTGCTGCCAGAGGATTTATTATTGACTTTGTATCCCGTAAAAAGCAAAAAGCACTATCAATGTCAGCTCAAATTCTTAAACAAATTAAAGACCTGGAGCATCTTTACTTCACTAAAAGTTCCTCAGAAACACTTTCCACTCTCATTAAAGCTAAAATGCAATATAACAAACACTCTTGGGACTCTGCATGTAATAACCTTCTTAATTTCCATGCTAAAATGTATGGGGGCCGCAATAAAGCTGGCAAGAATCTCGCTAATTATCTCAAAATTAATTAACAAAAATCCAAACAGCTTCTCACTTCTGGGTTTTAGGAACCCACAGGATAGTGACACATATCTTAAAGCATCCCTGTGCTCCTCCCTCTCAGTGAGGGGGTTGTAGCCCTCAGGTGTACTAGGTTTTACAGCTGGAAGGAGGACCCAGATGATGAAGCAACTTCGGTGAGTGATGGGATTCCGTTCTTTTAGATAGGACTTGTGTAGTTTTAGTTTCTCAGTGTACGTACTGACACTTAGGCCACCATAAGTTTAGGTGCCCTCTTGAGACCGTTAGACTTGATTGTGTTGCGTCAAAGCGAATACACCATCCTTTCCCCTGGAACCTCTGCTACTGTTCCCACTTCACAAACTTTTGCAGTTAGAAACACCTCAACATTTGGTTTCTGTACTATAACACACTATTCAAAATACCCATACAAGGGACACATGTATCGTTCGTGGACAGTGGGAGAGAGAACTAGGATTTGAGCTGACAGATGAGCAGTGGGAATACTGCTGTACACAAACTGGGCAGAAAACAGCTAGTAGCAGTCTCCGTAATATTCATTTCAAATGTATACATTATGTCTATAATACGCCTGTCAAAATGCACAAATTTTGCATTAGAGATGACAATCAATGTGATAGATGTCGGGCGGAGGGAGCAGATTTTATCCACCTAGCCTGGGAACGAAACACGGTTAATCAACATTGGCAGCAGGTTTTTAGAGCACTGACACAGATGACGACAACCCAAATAATCACCTCCCCCATGTTGGCTCTCTTAGGATAATCATCCCAGATACATGTAGGGTACAGGAAATATGTAGCACTCGGGCTGCTGATAGCGAAACGGAAAGTGGCCTGCGGATGGGGACAGGGTAGAGCCCCAAAATTCAAAGATTAGATCTGGGATTTATTATTTTGGCAGGAACAAACGTTGACATACGCAGAATTGTTGCCACCATCATCTCACGCACAGGATATTTGGGCTCCATTAAAGTCCTATTTGCTATCACAACCAGTGGATGTAGGCAGGGACTAATGTGGAAGAGGTAGACACAGCCTATCAATTGAGTGAGTTAACAGGACATGAGACTTGAAAGATCATGCTTATTTCAAAATGTATGATGTGTATTACTCCATGACATTGTGTACAGAGAACTACTTGATATGGAGTTGATGGTTGGAGATAAACTGAGCTGAGGATTACAGAGTATTATAATGATGAAGGAATGCAGATGTAAAAAACTAAATGTGGAATTCACATATATAATGTTAATGGTAAATCAGACCTTTACCGGGAGTAGAGCTGATGATGCATATATTAGACATGAGACATGTGTATGAGAAATGTACTAATGTTTGTATGTTTATAAATACTAATAAAAAGATTTTTTTTTAAAGTGTAGGATCGTGCATCTGGTTGCCTTCCTGTAGCAGTAATCACAGACACAAAATTATAAACTATGCCTAGAACCTTCCTCATTATAGAAAATGAAGACCCGCCTCTCACACCTACCATCTCCCAAGCCTGCAGTGTCAGCAGTATCTGCAGCCCCTCCCTAGGGAAGCCCACATTGAATTTCTAAGGGGAGCCATTGTCTCCATTCTTTCTCACTTCCGTGTCTGGTCTCCATCCTCAGACTAAAGAACATATGGGACCCCCCCAAAGAAGTAATTTATACAGGCAGAGGACTGGAGGGAAAGGGAACAGCATGCACTAGAAAAGGTCCCACTAGCCTGTAGAATTTGCAAAAGACCCAGATTACACTCTATATCATTTTGAATTATAACATCACTTTTTTTATTTTTTTTATTGAATATCATACTTGTGTTGACTCTTCACATAAAACTTATTTTTCATTATTTGCATATTATCATTTTAATATATAATAAAAGTATACATAAATTAACATACACCATCAAATTCCATCTAGTCTATAAAAACAACACTGGTTATCACTTAAAAAATCCAACTACCCCATTCAGCCCTATTGTACCACTCTCACCTCTAGCACACCGCGCGTACCACATAATCTACCTCCACCAGTTCACATAAAGCATACACCCCCCAAACAAACACCTTCGGAGTCTATTCTTCTCTCTCCTTCCGGTGTGGTGTCACTGTACTGGGTACAACAGCAGTCAACGCACGTTTTGGTAGGTTTACATTGACTTTGCCACCTACTGTTCCCTTTAACCTTCAGCTAAAAATCTAATTCTGCATTAAAACATCTCTGATGCACAGGCACCTGGAACTCACATTGGGTAGTGTAGGACCAACCCGCCTCAGATGCCCTTTTAAAAGCAAGGGGCTTATTTACAAGGGCATTACGCCACCAGAACAGCACTTTTTCTGACGTTCCAGTGGCGCAATGCCCTGCTCCATATTTACAAAGTGGCGTTAAGCCCCTTGGCATGGCTTAACACCGCTTTGTAAATATTGTCCACTTCCACACAGCTATCTGCGAGAAAGGGGCGTGCAGTGGGTGTTGCTGTGGATGTTCCACCGCAACACCCAATTTTTTTTTTATGCTGCCGCAGATTTACAGGGATCTGTAAATCTGAGGCAGCTCCAAAAACTAACTCCACTGAATAGCATGCATCAGATTGGTGCAACGAGGAAAAATATTTTATTTCTCCTTGATTTTGCTCTTTCTATGTGTGCTACAAAACATTAAAAGAGAAAATCAACTTTAAAGATTGTTTATGTGCGGAGCGAGCAGCGCGCAAAACAAGATGGCCGCTACATGAGGAGCTCCGCTCGATCGAGCCGGCTCATCACGAAGGATTTGCGTTTTAGCAGCGCAGATTCGGTAAAAAGAATGGATTCTGACGTCGGATGTGGAAACGCTTGACTGGGCAAGTTTTCAGACCGAAATGCGGTCGTTTTGTGATCTTATCTGCTGATTTGTGTTCTCCTCAGCAAAACGGCTGCCATTTTGCCTTCTATGCAGCGTTTATTTTTCCATCTGCTGCAGTTTTGTTTCTCTTTGGCCAATTTCTTCCTACAATTGACGCTTTTAAAGAGGAAAATGTTATTCTTCATGCCTTGCCTTCCTTTTTTTCCCTCTTCATTGTGGTTTTTTGCCGCTTTTGGACTTCCTCAGTGCCTCTACTGTAATTTTTAGTTTCAATTTCATTAACAAATACTGTAAGGAGATTACTGCATGAGCCTACCAAGTGATGTCCCCAGTCTCAAAAACAATATAATTGTATTCCCTATTATATGGCAATTCTGGCGCTACTGATGTTGATGATTCCTTGGTTCTGCTCTCATTGATAACTCGGTGTTTCCCGGAGGCACGTTTCCAGCGCCCCATATTTCATCGCTGTCCATCACTGTGCTGTGGTGCGTTGTTTCACTCTTTTGCGCCATATTCAACATTACCACTGCTGCATCACCAATATTGCTGCTCTCCCTGCGGTCTTTGTTTGCCATCTTTGTTCCTGTCTGCTGCGACACTTGCAACATGGATACTGCGCATTCAAGCAAATCTTATGTAGGCCCCTCAGGGGGTCGCAAAGACTCTAATGCCTCTTCTGTCAAACGTAAAAAAAAAGACCCGCCCTCCCCAAATAGATCTCCGCTGCCTCTTACTCTTGAGTACATCATGGAGGAGCTACGTCTTATTCGTCCCTTTATGACAGACACTGTTACTGCACTTCAGAGGCTGGATGATAAATGGTCTAGTCTAGATACGAGACTCTCGGATGTAGAGCAGAGGATCAGTGATGCTCAAGATGTGGTCGCCAGAGTTGACACACTCGCCAAGGAAGTCAGCTAGCTCAAAAGGGTTACCGAAGGTTTAGAAAATCGCAATAGGCGCAACCATCTTCGCATTTATGGTAGTCCGGAAGGCTCTGAAGGGTCGGACATGATCCAATTCTAGAAAACTCCAGTTCTTCAAATTGCTGGTCTCCCAAAATCTTCAGACTTCAATATACAAAGTGCCCATCGTCTGGGGCCAAGGAATACATCTCCCACTTCTAAACCTCGGGGAATCATTGCATACTTCCTTCTATACTCAGACCTCATGACGATTCTCCAAGCTGCAAAGCAACATAAGCAAATGATTTGGTCTGGTCATAAAGTTTTTTTCACTCAGGATGTTTCTAAACCTACTGCTTCTCATCGGAAGGAATTTTTAGACCTTCGACCTGCACTGAGATCCATGAATGCACGCTGTGGTCTAATCCATCCATGTTTTTTCAAAGTGACTTATAAAGACAGAACTTTTAGTTTTGAAGATCCTGCAGACCTGAGGAAGTTCATTCATACTCATAAAGGAGAACTCATAGAATTGAGCAAGCCCTAACTGTTTTCTTAATGTTTGAGTGGTAAATCTTGTTCTTTTTTATTTTAAAATGTATATTTTAGTTCTTAAGTCTCCTTTGTTCACTCCTTCTTTGTCTTGCAGGTCTTCCCCTTCCGGTGTTGTTGTCAAGGTCACCCTTCATATCGCCCTGTTGTTTACATTGTGCGTATCATCCCGCTGTGGTTTCTTTTCCCTAGATGTTTGGTAAGTTCCTTCATTTGTCCTATTTGGTTGCCTTTCGTTCTGCATTCCACTTCTCAGTCATTCTTTCTCCCTTTTTTAGGCTAGCCTGCTCTTTATAGCTGTCTCTTCCTGGTTCGGCTGTCTTGTTCTCCGTTGCCCCCCTCCCACATTAATGTTTTTTGTTCAGTTGTTTTTTGTTGCTAAAGCCCTTTGACTTTTTGCCATCCTTCTTTTGCTACTTTTTAGGGGACTCTGTTTCCCCTTATCCTCCTTTCTATTCTTCCCCCTTCCCTCTCCCTCTCCTTTCCTTTTTCCTACCCTCAGTTCCCCCTTCCTTTCCTTTTTGTCCCTTTCTTCTCTACTTTTTTGGCAACATTTACAATACCTACCCCATTCCATATTTTCCTTTCTCCTATCTATGTTTATGGTACTCCGTTGTTTTCTTCCTCTATTCTTGTCACCATTTCCAGGGTGGACACTTGCTTTAGCTTCCTCGCCTTTGGTTCTCCTTCGTTACTTACATCTATCCAACATTTTTTTTCCTTTTTTCTCTCTCTTTCCACTCTGTTTTAACTTCTCTACTTCCTTTTATTTATTCTTATTTTACTTCCAGAAATGAACGGTCTTCGTGTTATTTCTTGGAATGTTAAAGGTATTCGAAATCCTGTTAAAAAACAGTGTGTTTTATCTCATTTAGCAAGATTGAAATGTCATGTTGCATTGTTACAAGAAACTCACCTTAATTCACAAGATTTGTCTTCATTACGTAAGCAATGGGTTGGGGAGGCCTTTTGCTCTCCGGAAGTAAACAGCAAAAATGGTTTTATTATTTTATTTCATAAATCGTTGTCTGTTCAGTTACAGAATGAGGTTCATGATAACTGTGGTAGATGGTTGTTTTTAGATGTTAATGTTAATAATACAAAATTTTCCTTCTGTAATGTTTATGGCCCTAATGGTGTAGATTTAACCGTCTGTAATTATTTTACTATGCTTCTTTTTTCTCATGTGACTGATAATTTAATTGTGGGTTTGAGACTGCAACCAACTTATGGATCCCTTTCTAGATCGCAAGTCACTCACCAGATATGTACCTAATAAGATGCAAAAGTCATTTTTCAAAGCCATCTCTTTAGAGGTCTTATAGATTCATGGAGACTTTCTCACCCTGACACTTTAGAATCTTCCTTTTCCTCTCCAGTACATTCATCGCACTCCCGTATTGATTATGTTTTTCTTACCCAATATGCTCTTCAATTTATGACTAATTCAGAAATAGGTTCTATTCTTATATCTGACTATGCCCCTGTTATAATTGACATGGATTTTCCATCACCTGCTCATAATACACTGCGCTGGCGCTTTAATAACACGCTCCTCCTAGACTCATAGTTTACTGAACAATTTAAGCTCTTTGCAGCCGATTTCTTCACAAATAATCTTCATTCTACTTCTCAATTTCATTTTTTTTGGGATGCTTTTAAGGCTGCTGCCAGAGGATTTATTATTGACTTTGTATCCCGTAAAAAGCAAAAAGCACTATCAATGTCAGCTCAAATTCTTAAACAAATTAAAGACCTGGAGCATCTTTACTTCACTAAAAGTTCCTCAGAAACACTTTCCACTCTCATTAAAGCTAAAATGCAATATAACAAACACTCTTGGGACTCTGCATGTAATAACCTTCTTAATTTCCATGCTAAAATGTATGGGGGCCGCAATAAAGCTGGCAAGTCTCTCGCTAATTATCTCAAAATTAAAAAACAAAAATCCAAAATAATAACGATTATTGATTCACATGGGAATCATCAGTACACTGATGACAAAATCCTTGACTGTTTTGTTCAATATTACTCTTCACTTTATACTCCAGAATCCGTTCCCTCTCAGGCTCAAATTCACTCTTTTTTTTAGTCAATTCCCAAGTCTTCTGATAGTTCGACTGATCTTTCTTCCCTCGATTTCCCCGTCTCAGAAAAAGAATTACTTAATGCTATTACTCTTCTCCCTAAAGATAAAACACCTGGCCCAGATGGGTTTACGGTTCGTTTTTATTTGCACTTTAAGGATATCCTCTTAGCGCATTTATTTTCTTTGCTTACCTATTTTCTTGCTCAAGGAAAATCCAAAGGTTCCTTTACACAGGCAATGTTATGTTTGATCCCTAAAAAAGATAAAGATCCCTCCCTTTGTAAAAACTATCGACCTATTTCTTTAATTAACACTGAGTGTAAAATTTATGCTAAAATTCTGGCATCTCGTATTAATAAAGTCATTCCTAACCTTACTAACATCTATCAATCCGGGTTTGTCAAAGGCAGGTCCATTACTGACAACTCGAGAACCTTCCTCAACATCATTCACCTTGCCTCAAAGATGGATTCCCCAGTTGCCGCTATTACATTGGATGCTGAGAAAGCATTCGATAGAGTGTGCTGGGATTTTATGTTTGATGCATTGAGGTGGCACGGCTTTAGCCCTTCTATTATTCGACATATTCAATTATTATACTCTGCTTCCTCTACTTCTATCTGGGTTAATGGTTCTCAATCTCATTACTTCTCTCTGCATAAAGGCACCAGACAAGGTTGTCCCCTCTCCCCTCTTCTTTTTATTCTTGCGTTAGAACCCTTTTTAGAAAAAATTCGACGTTTATCATCATATGCTGGCTTCACATTTCAGAACATTGATATTAAGTTCACTGCCTACGCAGATGATATTTTACTCTATATCTCTAATCCGACCACTTCTTTACCTTCACTCTTTTCATTGTTGCAAGAATACTCTCTGGTTTCTGGATATAAACTTAATATAGACAAGTCTGAGGTCTTACCCCTTAACAAATATTGCCTTCCTCACATGTTTCAAGGCTCTGGCTTCGAATGGAACTCTGGTAATATTAAATGCCTAGGTATTCTCCACGCTAATACTATTAGAGAAACCATTAAGCTTAATCAGAAAGATGTTGTTAAAAAGCTCTCTTCTCTTATAGACAATTGGTCTCCCCTTTTCTTATCCTGGGGGGGGGAGGTTAGCCACTATCAAAATGATGCTCCTTCCCATTGTACATTTTTATCTTTCTATGCTTCCAATTTCCCTTCCACTCTATTTCTTTAAAACAATAAATCATATCTTCACCTCATTCCTATGGAATAATCGCAAAGCTAGGATCTCTATTTCTCGTCATCAAAAACCCAAAGATTCAAGTGGAGTTAATTTTCCCAACCTCACTCGTTTTCATTCCGCCTTTACTCTAAAACAAATTTGGCCCTTTCTATCTGATTCATCTGATCCTCCTCTAACAGCCTGGAGCTCCATAGAACTTGCGCAACTTTCACCTTTCTCCTTCAATTCGGCTACTCGTTTATCTCAGCCTCCACAGGGTTTTCTTACCCCTATCTTTAAGCATTCCAAAGCACTTGCTCTCTCAGTATTTCGCTCCTCCCTTTCACAGTCAGAGTTTCTTTTCTCTACTCCAATTTGGTATAACAAAGATAAATAACAGAGCACTTTTTTGGAAGGAATGGCTTGATAAAGGTATTATTACCTTTGATCATTTACTTGCTAATAACTCCTCAAGAGACTACTCTGACATTCGCGCCTCCTTTCACCTTTCCACCGCACACTCTTCTCAATATCCCTTGCTTAAAAACTCCTTAGCCTCTATTATCTCTCAAATTGCTTCTCTGCCCATTATCGACACCGCCCCTCCCCCACTACTACCAGATTTCTCTATTCCTCTCAGAGCTGCGGGTATCTATAAACTACTTTCTTGCTCCTCTGCTGAAAGACCCAAATCTAAACCTGAACTTTCCTGGGAAAAGGATCTAGCTCAGGAGTTTCCCCTTCAGGTTTGGAATTCCTTATGGTCTAAGATACACACTGTTTCCCGCTTTGCTAGTACTACACAGACTTTGTATTTGTTTTTACAGTAGACTTTTTTTTACCCCGTCCGACTTACATCATTTCAAACTGTCCGATTCCAAAAAATGTTGGTCTTGCTCTCATACCGATAGCGATTTTTTTCACATGTTCTTTCACTGCCCGTTAGTTAAATCTTTTTGGTCTCGTATTTGGTTAAAATTAAATGAAATATTAGCTACTGACCACTCCTTTGAGATTGTCCATATCTTTTTGGGTGGTGCCTCACCTATATGGAATGTTCACTGTAATGCACGCAAATTTATAGATTTATATATAGCTATTTCTTTACAGATAATTACCACCAATTGGAAAGACACTTCAAAGATTTCATATAACGCCTGGTGGAACTTATTGTGTCACCATCATAGGCTTGATCGTGCTTTTGCTACCACTGTACCTCTTTTGATCAAAAAAGATTTGTTATGGTTGCCTTTAACCAATTTTCTTTCTCAAATTGTCCCCTGATTATCTTGTTTTTGTACCCTTTTTCGATTTTAGCTGTTATTTAGTTTTTCTTATATATATATTTACTTGCTTAGTTTAATTATATGATATTTGTCTTTTGTATATTGAATGCTTTTTCCCCCTTCCGCCCTTACCCTCTCTTTCCTTGTCTTCCTTTTGCCTTCCCTTGCATATTAAATGTAATATCTTCAAAAATGCTTTTTCCCTAAGTATAATCCCTATTTCCTTTATGTCATTCTTTAAATCTTGTAAGAATTCAATTGTTTTTATTGTTTTATCTCATTGACTAATGATTCTCTTTTGTATTGATGTTTTACTTGGTTTATTATATTCAATAAAGCTTGCTAAACAAAAAAAAAAGATTGTTTATGTGCAGAAAGGTGTCCCATTAACAATCATCACAGCACTATGGGGGCAAGGGTGTCTGTATTTGCGCTAGCGAGCTTCTTTTAACGCAAGCACACGGGAATATACAGGGGTGTGCTGTATTCTTGTAAATACAGCATGGCCCTGAGTTTTTGAAATGACGCAGTGCTGCTAAATTGCATGCAGCACCGCGCTGCGCTATTTCCTTGGAAATATCTGCCTACATGTCTGGCCCAAAGTTTTGTTCAGAAGCCAGCTCTCAGAGATACTGAATGTTGTTCTGCCAAATACAAAATCTCCATAGTCTTGATTCCACTGAATGTTTTTTTTTGCAGAGTTTTATATAGCGCAAACTTGACCCGAATCCAATCAGGTATCAGAGCGCTTTACATAGCACCAGTTACCTTACATGAGGACACACATTCATATTTTGCTAGGCACGGGGAGATTTAGGGGCATATTATCAAACCAGGCGATAAAATTATCACCGCTTTAGCGGCGGAAAACTGCAGCTAAAACAGCGATAATGGGCTTGATAATATGCTCTATGGAATTCCAATTGAAGCACATGTTAAATGTGAAGGACATCTAACATGGGCTTCAATTTGAATTCCATAGAGCATATTATCAAGCCCATTATCGCCGTTTTAGCGGCAGTTTTCTGCCGCTAAAACGGCGATAATTTTATCGCCTGGCTTGATAATATGCCCCTAAGTGATTTGCCCAATTTCACAGGATGCTCAGCGTCATTACTGAGACTCGAACCCAGTTCCCCAGGTCCGAGGTCAAGCGCCCTAGCCGTTAGGCCAACTCCTCTCCCCAATGTCTCTTTAATCCACCACCAGACCCCCCACTGCCTCTTTATTTCACTCTTGCAGGTTCTATATCTTCCCTGCCCATTTACTTTGTCATGTTTTTTTCTGTTTTTCTATTCTTCCTTATTTACCCAGAGTGTTTTTTTTCTCTATCTTGCAGTGGGTCAAAGTCTGAAGAGGAAAAAAAAGTGCTGGTCGACAGAAATAAGTGCCACTTGCAGCCACCGGCTGAAATCAAGCACTAGTTTTAATACAGTTAAACTTCCTGTGTTGATTTGTCTGAAAGGTGGTTGAGCCAATAATCTCAAGCAGCTACACAACTTCATGCATTCATTCATTGATACATTTTAGATGATAATAACTAAGGGTGGGCGTAGTTCGCGAAGTAGCACTTCGCGAAGCTACGCAAAGTGAAGTTCGCACTACGCGAGCTACGCGTAGCACTTCGCGAACTGCGTAGTAACATGTTCGCACTGTGCAAGATGTTGTTTTCAATGATTGCACAGTGCGGACAAGCAACCGGCACTGTGCAATTATTGAAAATGGCATCTTGCACAGTGCGAGCTGTAGTTTTCTGCTGCTCGAGTAGATTTTTACTCGAGCGGCAGCTTTCTCAACGCGAACTGGTAGTTTCTCATCGCGAGCAGTCGCGAGCATACGCGACCCCTCGCAATGAGAAACCTGACCTCCTCGCGTTGGGAATCTCGCCGGGAGGTTTATTTTCCATGCTCGCGATCGCGAACAAGGAAAAAGTCTCGCCGGGATGTCATTTTGCCTGCTCGCGGTCGCCAACTTGAAGTTGAGGACCGCGAGCAAGCAAAAAATGACCGCAGCACTACGCAACACTACGCTACGCGTGTTCGCACTGTGCTACGTGCAGTTCGCGTAGTGCGAAGTAGCGCGAACTTCGCAAACTACGCGAGCGTAGCGTAGTGCTTCGCCCAGGCCTAATAATAACCACAAGAAAAAAAAAAAGTTGAAAAAACACGCAAACCGCATGATATTTAAAACAACTGGATATTTTTACGTAGTTTGTTGCTGTCACAGGCTTGCAGCTTCCCAGGGCTGTAAAATCAAAAGTGTTGAATCAAAAGGGCTCGGAGCTGATGACCAAAACAATAAAGGTGCTAGTGCAAACGTAGTAATGTAGCCTACTTATGGGGAGCCCTGAGGGCGAGAAATAAGTACAACTTATTTTGTTTATTTTTGTACAAATAAGAGCTGGCGACATAGACTCATTTGGAACGGATGCAGCTCACGTTCGCCAGACAGGTAATCATTGCATGTTTATACTCACGCAGGTGATTTGAATTGCGTAGATTATGCACGCGCCACAAAGATTTTACAATGATCACGGCTGATGTGAACCATGTGTGTTGTGTATTCACACTCATCCTGGTTCCTCATGGCCTAAGGGCCTCTGAAGAACACCTGGGCCTCAGGGGCCTCGGCCGTAGGGCTCAGCCCCATCCTCCACAAGCCCCAGCCCCCGGTGGCTCCGTACCTGCACACGTCGATCGGATCTGCCTGGCCCTGGGAAAAAAAATCTTGATTTTACCCCGTGTGGGGCTCAATTCAGCAACCTGCACGCTGCGAGGTGGATTTTTTTTATTTTCTCTTCCAGCTGGGCCCGAAACAAAGGCAGAATATGGTCCATCAAAAGGGCTGATGATGGACGTCAACTGGGGGTAGTCAGGGGTCGCAGCTGAGACCTCTAACCTGTACCTTGCCACTCTTGGCACTTCGTTTGCGACATCTGGCCTGGGGGGGGTGGGGGGGGGGGTGGCAAACGTTTTGCCTCCTCTGAGGCCAGGGGTCGCAAAGGAAGTGCCAGGAGTAGAATGGAGAAGTTTAGAGGTCTCAGCTGCGACCCCTGACTACCCCAGATGATGTCCATCATCAGCCGTTGTGCTGGAGGATAATCCTGGGGTGAGCAATCAGCAGCCTGACACCTAAATGACAATGCAGTGGGGAAGCAAAGGACCACAGATTGTTATCACTTCACAAGTACTTAGGGGAAACTACGTTTAGGCGGCAAAGATTTGACTTTACACAACCTTATATCAAAGCGATACACATGCACTGCAAGAATGTGAGATGCATCAGCATGAATGAGGATTTACAGGAATATCAATTTAAATATCACAATTTGTTTATTTAATACTTTATTGTTACTCCCAATACAGGGTACCAGAGTGCTTTTCATCACACAATAAATTATACATTTATAATAAATCATGCAAGTGTATAAATCAGTGGGTGGGACTATATTTAAGATAATGAGGGTTTCAATGTATGGGAGTCACACATCGTATTCAGTGGTAGGCCGTATGTTAGGATTGCATGGCTGGGAGAAACACAAAGGGCCTGATTACGACTTTGGCGGTGCGTTAGGACTCCTAACTTTACTACGCCTAAACTGAGAAAAATCCTAACTTTAAGACTTTCGGTATTCACAGAAGGCATTTAGGAGCCCTAAAATTAGGACTCCTAACTTCTGTGAATTCCGAAATGAGTAAGGGCCCGATTCACAGAAGAAACTTAAGACAAAATCCTAAACTTACTACCATTTTGGTATTCACAGAATTCACTTACTACTTCTGGTATTCACAGAATGCACTTACTACTTCTGGCATTCACAGAATGAACTTACTACTTTTGCTATTTACCGTGTCCATGCAGCAGTCACCAAGCTTAAAAAGGCACATGGACTGTACAGGGCAGAGTGCATTTTGGGAGTTGTAGTTTCGTCATGACAACTGGCTTAAAAAATCCAACTACCCCATTCAGCCCTACTGTACCACTCTCACCTCTAGCACACCACGCGTACCACATAATCTACCTCCACCAGTTCACATAAAGCATACACCCCCTAAACAAACACCTTCAGAGTCTATTCTTCTCTCTCCTTCCGGTGTGGTGTCACTGTACTGGGTACAACAGCAGTCAACGCACGTTTTGGTGGGTTTACATTGACTTTGCCACCTACTGTTCCCTTTAACCTTCAGCTCAAAATCTAATTCTGCATTAAAACATCTCTGATGCACAGGCACCTGGTACTCACATTGGGCAGTGCAGGACCAACCCCCCTCAGATGCCCTTTTAAAAGCAAGGGGCTTATTTACAAGGGCATTACGCCACCAGAACAGCACTTTTTCTGACGTTCCAGTGGCGCAATGCCCTGCTCCATATTTACAAAGTGGCTTTAAGCCACTTGGCGTGGCTTAACACCGCTTTGTAAATATTGTCCACTTCCACACAGCTATCTGCGAGAAAGGGGCGTGCAATGGGTGTTGCTGTGGATGTTCCACCGCAACACTCATTTTTTTTTATGCTGCCGCAGATTTACAAGGATCTGTAAATCTGAGGCAGCTCCAAAATTAATTCCACTGAATAGCATGCATCAGATTGGTGCAATGAGGAAAAATACTTTTATTTCTCCTTGATTTTGCTCTTTCTATGTGTGCTACAAAACATTAAAAGAGAAAATCAACTTTAAAGATTGTTTATGTGCGGAGCGCGAGGCGCGGCAAAACAAGATGGCCGCTACGTGAGGAGCTCCGCTCGGTCGAGCCGGCTCATCATGAAGGATTTGCGTTTTAGCACCGCAGATTCGGTAAAAAGAATGGATTCTGACGTCGGATGTGGAAACGCTTGACTGGGCAAGTTTTCAGACCGAAATGCGGTCTTTTTGTCATCTTATCTGCTGATTTGTGTTCTCCTCAGCAAAACGGCCGCCATTTTGCCTTCTATGCAGCGTTTTTTTTCCATCTGCTGCAATTTTGTTTCTCTTTGGCCCATTTCTTCCTACAATTGACGCTTTTAAAGAGGAAAATGTTATTCTTCATGCCTTGCCTTCCTTTTTTCCCTCTTCATTGCGTTTTTTTGCCGCTTTTGGACTTCCTCAGTGCCTCTACTGTAATTTTTAATTTCAATTTCATTAACAAATACTGTAAGGAGATTACTGCATGAGCCTACCAAGTGATGTCCCCAGTCTCAGAAACAATATAATTTTGTTCACTATTATATGGCAATTCTGGCACTGCTGATGTTGATGATTCATTGGTTCTGCTCTCATTGACAACTCGGTGTTTCCCGGAGGCACGTTTCCAGCGCCCCATATTTCATCGCTGTCCATCACTGTGCCGTGGTGCATCATTTCACTCTTTTGCGCCATATTCAACATTACCACTGCTGCATCACCAATATTGCTGCTCTTCCTGCGGTCTTTGTTTGCCATCTTTGTTCCTGTCTGCTGCGACACTTGCAACATGGATACTGCGCATTCAAGCAAATCGTATGTAGGCCCCTCAGGGGGTCGCAAAGACTCTATTGCCTCTTCTGTCAAACGTACAAAAAAAGACCCGCCCTCCCCAAATAAATCTCCGCTGCCTCTTACTCTTGAGGACATCATGGAGGAGCTACGTCTTGTTCATCCCTTTATGACAGACACTGTTACTACACTTCAGAGGCTGGATGATAAATGGTCTAGTCTCTAGATACGAGACTTTCGGATGTAGAGCAGAGGATCAGTGATGCTCAAGATGCGGTCAACAGAGTTGACACACTCGCCAAGGAAGTCAGCCAGCTCAAAAGGGTTACCAAAGATTTAGAAAATCGCAATAGGCGCAACAATCTTCGCATTTATGGTATTCCGGAAGGTTCTAAAGGGTCGGACATGGTGAAATTCTTGAAATCTCAAGTTCTTCAAATTGCTGGTCTCCCAAAATCTTCAGACTTCAATATACAACGTGCCCATCGTCTGGGGCCAAGGAATACATCTCCCACTTCTAAACCTCGGGGAATCATTGCATACTTCCTTCTATACTCAGACCTCATGACGCTTCTTCAAGCTGCAGAGCAACATAAGCAAATGATTTGGTCTGGTCATAAAGTTTTTTTCACTCAGGATGTTTCTAAACCTACTGCTTCTCGTCGGAAGGAATTTTTAGACCTTCGACCTGCACTGAGATCCATGAATGCACGCTATGGTCTAATACAAACTTATTTTTTTTAAAGTGACTTATAAAGACAGAACTTTTAGTTTTGAAGATCCTGCAGACCTGAGGAAGTTCATTCATACTCATAAAGGAGAACTCATGGAATTGAGCAAACCCTAACTGTTTTGTTAATGTTTGAGTAGTAAATCTTGTTCTTTTTTATTTTAAAATGTATATTTTAGTTCTTAAGTCTCCTTTGTTCACTCCTTCTTTGTCTTGCAGGTCTTCTCCTTCCGGTGTTGTTGTCAGTGTCACCCTTCATATCGCCCTGTTGTTTACATTGTGCGTCTCATCCCGCTGCTGTTTCTTTTCCCTAGATGCTTGGTAAATTCCTTCATTTGTCCTATTTGGTTGCCTTTTGTTCTGCATTTCACTTCTCAGTCATTCTTTCTCCCTTTTTTAGGGTAACCTGCTCTTTATAGCTGTCTCTTCCTGGTTCGGATGTCTTGTTCTTCATTGCCCCCCTCCCACATTAATGTTTTTTGTTTAGTTGTTTTTTTGTGGATAAAGCCCTTTGGCTTTTTGCCATCCTTCTTTTGCTACTTTTTAGGGGACTCTGTTTCCCCTTATCCTCCTTTCTATTCTCCCCCCTTCCCTCTCCCTCTCCTTTCCTTTTTCCTACCCTCATTTCCCCCTTCCTTTCCTTTTTATCCCTATCTTCTCTACTTTTTTGCCAACATTTACAATACCTACCCTATTCCATATTTTCCTCTCTCCTATCTATGTTTATGGTACTCCGTTGTTTTCGTCCTCTATTCTTGTCACCATTTCCAGGGTGGATACATGCTTTAGCTTCCTCGCTTTTGGTTCTCCTTTGTTACTTACATCTATCCAACATTTTTTTTCCTTTTTTCTCTCTCTTTCCACTCTGTTTTAACTTCTCTACTTCCTTTTATTTATTCTTATTTTACTTCCAGAAATGAACGGTCTTTGTGTTATTTCTTGGAATGTTAAAGGTATTCGAAATCCTGTTAAAAAACAGCATGTTTTATCTCATTTAGCAAGATTGAAATGTCATGTTGCATTGTTACAAGAAACTCACCTTAATTCACAAGATTTGTCTTCATTACGTAAGCAATGGGTTGGGGAGGCCTTTTGCTCTTCGGCAGTAAACAACAAAAATGGTGTTATTATTTTATTTCATAAATCGCTGTCTGTTCAGTGACAGAATGAGCTTCATGATAACTGTGGTAGATGGTTGTTTTTAGATGTTAATGTTAATAATACAAAATGTTCCTTCTGTAATGTTTATGGCCCTAATGGTGTAGATTTAACCTTTTGGAATGATTTTTCTATGCTTCTTTCTTCTCATGTGACTGATAATTTAATTGTGTGTGGAGACTGCAACCAACTTATGGATCCCTTTCGAGATCACTAGTCACTCACCAGATATGTACCTAATAAGATGCAAAAGTCCTTTTTCAAAGCAATCTTTTCTAGAGGTCTTATAGATTCATGGAGACTTTCTCACCCTGACACTTTAGAATTTTCCTTTTTCTCTCCAGTACATTCATCGCACTCCCGTAATGATTATATTTTACTTACCCAATAATGCCTTCAATTTATGACTAATTCAGAAATAGGTTCTATTCTTATATCTGACCATGCCCCTGTTATAATTGACATGGATTTTCGCTCACCTGCTCATACGTCACGGCTCTGGCGCTAAAATAACTCGCTCCTCCTAGACTCACAGTTTACTGAACAATTTAAGCTCTTTGCAGCCGATTTCTTCACAAATAATCTTCATTCTACTTCTCAATTTCATTTTATTTGAGATGCTTTTAAGGCTGCTGCCAGAGGATTTATTATTGACTTTGTATCCCGTAAAAAGAAAAAAACACTATCAATGTCAGCTCAAATTCTTAAACAAATTAAAGACCTGGAGCATCTTTACTTCACTAAAAGTTCCTCAGAAACACTTCCCACTCTCATTAAAGCTAAAATGCAATATAACAAACACTCTTGGGCCTCTGCATGTAATAACCTTCTTAATTTCCATGCTAAAATGTATGGGAGCCGCAATAAAGCTGGCAAGTCTCTCGCTAATTATCTCAAAATTAGAAAACAAAAATCCAAAATAATAACCATTATTGATTCACATGGGAATCATCAGTACACTGATGACAAAATCCTTGACTGTTTTGTTCAATATTACTCTTCACTTTATACTCCAGAATCCGTTCCCTCTCAGGCTCAAATTCACTCTTTTTTCAGTCAATTCCCAAGTCTTCTGATAGTTTGACTGATCTTTCTTCCCTCGATGTCCCCCTCTCAGAAAAAGAATTACTTAATGCTATTACTCTTCTCCCTAAAGATAAAACACCTGGCCCAGATGGGTTTACGGTTCGTTTTTATTTGCACTTTAAGGATATCCTGTTACCACATTTATTTTCTTGGATTACCTATCTTCTTGCTCAAGGAGAATCCAAAGGTTCCTTTACACAAGCAATGTTATGTTTGATCCCTAAAAAAGATAAAGATCCCTCCCTTTGTAAAAATTATCGACCTATTTCTTTAATTAACACTGATTGTAAAATTTATGCTAAAATTCTGGCATCTCGTATTAATAAAGTCATTCCTAACCTAACTAACATCTATCAATCCGGGTTTGTCAAAGGCAGATCCATTACTGACAACTCGAGAACCTTCAACATCATTCACCTTGCTTCAAAGATGGATTCCCCAGTTGCCGCTATTAGATTGGATGCTGAGAAAGCATTCGATCGAGTGTGCTGGGATTTTATGTTTGATGCATTGAGGTGGCACGGCTTTAGCCCTTCTATTATTCTACATATTCAATTATTATACTCTGCTCCCTCTACTTCTATCTGGGTTATTGGTTCTCAATCTCATTACTTCTCTCTGCATAGAGGCACCAGACAAGATTGTCCCCTCTCCCCTCTTCTTTTTATTCTTGCGTTAGAACCCTTTTTAGAAAAAAATTGACGTTCATCATCATATACTGGCTTCACATTTCAGAACATTGATATTAAGTTCACTGCCTACGCAGATGATATTTTACTCTATATCTCTAATCCGACCACTTCTTTACCTTCACTCTTTTTATTGTTGCAAGAATACTCTCTGGTTTCTGGATATAAACTTAATATAGACAAGTCTGAGGTCTTACCCCTTAACAAATATTGCCTTCCTTACAAGTTTCAAGGCTCTGGCTTCGAATGGAACTCTGGTAATGTTAAATGCCTAGGTATTCTCTACGCTAATAGAAACCATTAAGCTTAATCAGAAAGATGTTGTTAAAAAGCTCTCTTCTCTTATAGACAATTGGTCTCCCCTTTTCTTATCCTGGGGGGGGGGGGAGGTTAGCCACTATCAAAATGATGCTCCTTCCCATTGTAAATTTTTATCTTTCTATGCTTCCAATTTCCCTTCCACTCTATTTCTTTAAAACAATAAATCGTATCTTCACCTCATTCTTATGGAATAATCGCAAAGCTAGGATCTCTATTTCTCGTCTTCAAAAACCCAAAGATTCAGGTGGAGTTAATTTTCCCAACCTCACTCGTTTTCATTCCGCCTTTACTCTAAAACAAATTTGGCCCTTTCTATCTGATTCATCTGATCCTCCTCTAACAGCCTGGAGCTCCATAGAACTTGCGCAACTTTCACCTTTCTCCTTCAATTCGGCTACTCGTTTATCTCAGCCTCCGCAGCGTTTTCTTACCCCTATCTTTAAGCATTCTAAAGCACTTGCTCTCTCAGTATTTTGCTCCTCCCTTTCGCAGTCAGAGTTTCTTTTCTCTACTCCAATTTGGTATAACAAATCCTTAAAGATAAATAACAGAGCACTTTTTTGGAAGGAATGGCTTGATAAAGGTATTATTACCTTTGATCATTTACTTGCTAATAACTCCTTAAGAGACTACTCTGACATTCGCGCCTCCTTTCACCTTTCCACCGCACACTCTTCTCAATATCCCTTGCTTAAAAACTCCTTAGCCTCTATTATCTCTCAAATTGCTTCTCTGCCCATTATCGACACCGCCCCTAGCCCACTACTACCAGATTTCTCTATTCCTCTCAGAGCTGCGGCTATCTATAAACTACTTTCTTGCTCCTCTGCTGAAAGACCCAAATCTAAACCTGAACTTTCCTGGGAAAAGGATCTAGCTCAGGAGTTTTCCCTTCAGGTTTGGAATTCCTTATGGTCTAAGATACACACTGTTTCCCGCTCTGCTAGTACTACACAGACATTGTATTTTTTTTACAATAGACTTTTTTTTACCCCGTCCGACTTACATCATTTCAAACTGTCCGATTCCAAAAAATGTTGGTCTTGCTCTCATACCGATAGCGGTTTTTTTCACATGTTCTTTCACTGCCCGTTAGTTAAATATTTTTGGTCTCGTATTTGGTTAAAATTAAATGAAATATAGCTACTGACCACTTCTATCAGATTGTCCATATCTTTTTGGGTGGTGCCTCACCTATATGGAATGTTCACTGTAATGCACGCAAATTTATAGATTTATATATAGCTATTTCTTTACAGATAATTACCACCAATTGGAAAGACACTTCAAAGATTTCATATAATGCCTGGTGGAACTTATTGTGTCACCATCATAGGCTTGATCGTGCTTTTGCTACCACTGTACCTCTTTTGATCAAAAAAGATTTGTTATGGTTGCCTTTAACCAATTTTCTTTCTCAAATTGTCCCCTGATTATCTTGTTTTTGTACCCTTTTTCGATTTTAGCTGTTATTTAGTTTTTCTTATATATATATTTACTTGCTTAGGTTAATTATATGATATTTTTCTTTTGTATATTGAATGCTTTTTCCCCCTTCCGCCCTTACCCTCTCTTTCCTTTTCTTCCTTTTACCTTCCCTTGCATATTAAATATAATATCTTCAAAAATGCTTTTTCCCTAAGTATATCCCCTATTTCCTTTATGGCATTCTTTAAATCTTGTAAGAATTCAATTGTTTTCATTTTTTTATCTCATTGCCTAATGATTCTCTTTTGTATTGATGTTTTACTTGGTTTATTATATTCACTAAAGCTTTCTAAACTAAACAAAAAGATTGTTTATGTGCAGAAAGGTGTACCATTAACAATCATCACAGCACTATGGGGCAAGGGTGTCTGTATTTGCGCTAGCAAGCTTCTTTTAACGCACGCAAAAGGGATTATACAGGGGTGTGCTGTATTCTTGTAAATACAGCATGGCCCTGAGTTTTTGAAATGACGCAGTGCTGCTAAATTGCATGCAGCACCGCGCTGCGCTATTTCCTTGAAAATATCTGCCTACATGTTTTGCTCAGAAGCCTGCTCTCAGAGATACTGAATGTTGTTCTGCCAAATACAAAGTCTCCATAGTCTTGATTTCACTGAATGTTTTTTTTGCAGAGTTTTATATAGCGCGAACTTGACCCGAATCCAATCAGGTATCAGAGCGCTTTACATAGCACCAGTTACCTTACATGAGGACACACATTCATATTTTGCTAGGCACGGGGTGAGTTAGGGGCATATTATCAAGCCAGGCGATAAAATTATCGCCGCTTTAGCGGCAGTAACTGCCGCTAAAACGGCGATAATGGGCTTGATAATATGCTCTATGGAATTCCAATTGAAGCCCATGTTAAATGTGAAGGACATCTAACATGGGCTTCAATTGGAATTCCATAGAGCATATTATCAAGCCCATTATCGCCGTTTTAGCGGCAGTTTTCTGCCGCTAAAGTGGCGATAATTTTATCGCCTGGCTTGATAATATGCCCCTAAGTGATTTGCCCAATTTCACAGGATGTTCAGCATCATTACTGAGACTCGAACCCAGTTCCCCAGGTCCGAGGTCAAGCGCCCTAGCCATTAGGCCAACTCCTCTCCCCAATGTCTCTTTAATCCACCACCAGACCCCCCACTGCCTCTTTATTTCACTCTTGCAGGTTCTATATCTCCCCTGCCCATTTACTTTGTCATGTTTTTTTCTGTTTTTCTATTCTTCCTTATTTACCCAGAGTGTTTTTTTTTCTCTATCTTGCTGTGGGTCAAAGTCTGAAGAGGAAAAAAAAGTGTTGGTCGACAGAAATAAGTGCCACTTGCAGCCACCGGCTGAAATCAAGCACTAGTTTTAATACAGTTAAACTTCCTGTGTTTATTTGTCTGAAAGGTGGTTGAGCCAATAATCTCAAGCAGCTACACAACTTCATTCATTCATTCATTGATACAGTTTAGATGATAATGACCACACCAAAAAAAAAAAGTTGAAAAAACACACAAACCGCATAATATTTAAAACAACTGGATATTTTTACATAGTTTGTTGCTGTCACAGGCTTGCAGCTTCCCAGGGCTGTAAAATCAAAAGTGTTGAATCAAAAGCGCTCGGAGCTGATGACCAAAACAATAAAGGTGCTAGTGCAAACGTAGTAATGTAGCCTACTTATGGGGAGTCCTGAGGGCGAGAAATAAGTACAACTTATTTTGTTTATTTTTGTACAAATAAGAGCTGGCGACATAGACTCATTTGGAACGGATGCAGCTCACGTTCGCCAGACAGGTAATCATTGCATGTTTATACTCACGCAGGTGATTTGAATTGCGTAGATTATGCACGCGCCACAAAGATTTTACAGTCACAATGATCACGGCTGATGTGAACCATGTGTGTTGTGTATTCACACTCATCCTGGTTCCTCATGGCCTAAGGGCCTCTGAAGAACACCTGGGCCTCAGGGGCCTCGGCCGTAGGGCTCAGCCCCATCCTCCACAAGCCCCAGCCCCAGGTGGCTCCGTACCTGCACACGTCGATCGGATCTGCCTGGCCCTGGGAAAAAAAATCTTGATTTTACCCCGTGTGGGGCTCAATTCAGCAACCTGCACGCTGCGAGGTGGATTTTTTTATTTTCTCTTCCAGCTGTGCCCGAAACAAAGGCAGAATATGGTCCATCAAAAGGGCTGATGATGGACGTCATCTGGGGGTAGTCAGGGGTCGCAGCTGAGACCTCTTACCTGTACCTTGCCACTCCTGGCACTTCCTTTGCGATATCTGGCCTGGGGGGGGGGGCAAACGTTTGGCCTCCTCTGAGGCCAGGGGTCGCAAAGGAAGTGCCAGGAGTAGAATGGAGCAGTTTAGAGGTCTGAGCTGCGACCCCTGACTACCCTAGATGATGTCCATCATCAGCCGTTGTGCTGGAGGATAATCCTGGGGTGAGCAATCAGCAGCCTGACACCTAAATGACAATTCAGTGGGGAAGCAAAGGACCACAGATTGTTATCACTTCACAAGTACTTAGGGGAAACTACGTTTAGGCGGCAAAGATTTGACTTTACACAACCTTATATCAAAGCGATACACATGCACTGCAAGAATGAGAGATGCATCAGCATGAATGAGGATTTACAGGAATATCAATTTAAATATCACAATTTGTTTATTTAATACTTTATTATTACTCCCAATATACACAATAAATTATACATTTATAATAAATCATGCAAGTGTATAAATCAGTGGGTAGGACTATATTTAAGATAATGAGGGTTTCAATGTATGGGAGTCACACATCGTATTCAGTGGTAGGCCGTATGTTAGGATTGCATGGCTGGGAGAAACACAAAGGGCCTGATTACGACTTTGGCGGTGCGTTAGGACTCCTAACTTTACTACGCCTAAACTGAGAAAAATCCTAATTTTAAGACTTTCGGTATTCACAGAAGGCATTTAGGAGTCCTAAAATTAGGACTCCTAACTTCTGTGAATTCCGAAATGAGTAAGGGCCCGATTCACAGAACAAACTTAAGACAAAATCCTAAACTTACTACCATTTTGGTATTCACAGAATTCACTTACTACTTCTGGTATTCACAGAATGCACTTACTACTTCTGGCATTCACAGAATGAACTTACTACTTTTGCTATTTATCGTGTCCATGCAGCATTCACCAAGCTTAAAAAGGCACACTGTGGCATATGGACTGTACAGGGCAGAGTGCATTTTGGGAGTTGTAGTTTCGTCATGACAACTGGCTAAATGAGCCACAATTGTGCATTTATACTGAAATCTGCTCTTCCCGCACCACTACAATTGGCACCAGGAAATCATGTGTGCATTGGATGAGCAATGGTACAGACACTGTCCAGTGTGCGCATGGCAGGCCAAAGGGTAATGGATGCTATGACTTGCATTGCATTTGTAGAGTTTGGGTTCCAATTGTGACAAATCATCATGTGCCATGGAGGAAAGACAGACTTTGACATCCTCGCATCACTCTTAAGCGCTTCTAAATTTGCAAGGTGTGTCCACTGACAGACGTCTCACCCTCAGTGGCCTGTTTGACATTTCACATGTACAGGTAGCTGTCACAACAATCCCCCACTGTTCAGCGGTGTACTGCATTACCATATCAGACACCAAAGCCAATATTTGCCACTGGATTGTCAGATCATGTGTGGGGACAGCAAAAGGCTAGACTCACAATGTAGCTACAGAAATAGCCCAGAGCCTCTGTGGATGTGTGACCCACATTCGCCACTTGTCTTGTCCCATACAATGCTACAAAGCAGATGACACTTGTCCAGACGTTAAATAGCTGCGACTCCCTATAAATGGCCAAAATCCAAGAAATCAGGACTCTTCATGTTCTCCATTGGTGGACTGCTTTTGGAACCTGCACTTGTAGCAGTGGCAGGACACACAGATCACCAGAATGCCAGGTTGAGGGTTGGCCAATACAGTTGTGTAAGCCACAAACATCCAGGTGAGATGGCCATGTCAGACTCAATCCAGTAAATGACAGTGAACATACACGTAATGTGAGCTCATAGACACTGACAACTATAGAGTGTGATCAGAGGAAAATAAGTCTGACCTTGGCTCCTCTATGTATGTGTCTCGTCCTGCATGACATAACCATAACATTAGGATTTTGCTTACATTTCAGCAGGCACAGCTGGCAAAACGGAGGGACAGCAGGACCGGGTCCGGAGCGTGAGGCCACCAGTGCGGCGGCGGGTACACCCTCTTTCCACCAGTGAGGAAGAGGAGGATGAGGAGGGACCCTCAACATCAAGAGGCAAGGGGATTGCGCCCACCCGGACGGACAAGGGACAGCCTGATGCTGGTGCTACATCCCGCGTGGAGGCTGCGGACATTGAAGGGGGGGGATGAACACGACACCTCGGCCCATGATGTGGTGGAGAGCTACTCTCCCCAAGACTCTTCACCTGTGGGCCCTGAAGAGGTGTCCTCGGGGCAGGCCAACACACAATCTGTGCCTGACATCAGCCCCTCCCTACCTCTAGAGTCCCCCATTCCATCGGGGTCTCCAGCTGCATTCCCTGCAACCAGTCCCCTTTATCCTAGCGGCCAGCTCGACAACATCATTGGCTCCGGACCTCAGGCACCACATCCCTCCTGTCCCCCCCAGGCCCCTCCCGGTGTTGTTCCTCCTGTGGCTGTGCCAGTGGACTTGATGTGGATGTGTGAGGGTCAGCCAGACATGTCAGCTTGCATCATGCTACATGCGTGTATGGAGGTACGCATGATGCGAGAGGACATTCTCCGATCTCTGGCCACCCTCACCACCAGCATCAATTCTATGACCACAGCCATGTCGTCTGTTGTCTCCCAAATCCCTTCCCATACCACCGTCAATGTCTCCCCCTGTCCGTTGCCCCACACTGTTTCCCCCGATAATCCTCGTGTGTCACGAACACAAGTGGTGCCTGTTCCTGCATCCACCAGACGTGTGCCTGCATCAGACTCAGAGGATCTGGACATTGTGGTCCTAGGGGATGACCAGAAGAACACTTGACTTTTGCCGGAGACGTTGACGTGAACTATTATTTCCATTTCCCCTTGTAAATAGACTGTTTTCCCTGACACTCCCTGACGTGTTATATTTTTTTTGCCCCACCCCACCCTACTTGTTTGACTTCATTTTGAATGTCTGGTTCAGAATATGGACACAAATTTGGTGAGTCATCTGCTATGCACATAATGGCTTGTCGCAATGATGGGTTAGACTTGTAACTGTGTCACACACACACATACCTTCTCACATCTCTAGGCCATCTACATCGTTACACAGGACATGATACACAACAGAATCTTTTTTTTGTAGGTCTTTATTTGTTCAACACACATTCACGTGGTTACATTGTCTTGGGTTCCTGTCACTGACGATCGTGCTTGCGACATCGCAATTTGGGGGGGGATGACCGCTCAGAGTGCTCAGGTCTGGCTCGTCGCCTACGTGGAGGTGGATATTGTCCTTGGGACTGTCCAGGGACATCTACATGTGCTGGGGCAGATGGTGTATGCACACTTGATGTTTGTGCCTGGACAAGGGCAGGTTGTGCACGTGGTGGGAATGCCTGTACAGGGGTTGGTGGTGGTTGGGCAGGTGGTGGCAGTGCCTGTACAGGGGTTGGTGGTGGTTGTGCAGGTGGTGGCAGTGCCTGTACAGGGGTTGGCAGTGGTTGTGCAGGTGGTGGCAGTGCCTGTACAGGGGTTGGCGGTGGTTGTGCAGGTGGTGGCAGTGCCTGTACAGGGGTTGGTGGTGGTTGTGCAGGTGGCGGGAGTGCCTGTACAGGGGTTGGTGGTGGTTGTGCAGGTGGCGGGAGTGCCTGTACAGGGCTTGGTGGGGGTTGTGCAGGTGGCGGGAGTTCCTGTACAGGGGTTGGTGGTGGGAGTGCCAGTTCAGCCCGCTGGTGTGGATGTCTCCCTTTGCTCTGTTGCTGTGCAGTTGGTACAGGTGTGGGGATGTGCTGTCCTGTGGGCAGATATGATGGCTCCCCTCCCTGCGTTGACCGTGAAGGGAGACTTTGGATCACTTTCAATATACCCTCCATCATCTTCATGGCCAAGGCAAAGTGTCTTCACCCTCTTTCCTTTGGACGGATATCATGTCTTGCATATTTCTGGACATGTCCTGCCAAGTCCTATCCATCCTATCCAAAACTTGGCGCAGCCTGTCCACCACCTGAGGGAAGTGGACCATGTCCTGCAGGGACTCCGACATGTCGGACAGGGTAGCCCCTATGGCACAAATGTCCTGCCTCACATCTGTCTGCTGTTGGTAGAAGTCCTGCTCCCACTGGCCATCATAGCCAGGTGCAGGCCCTCTCTGCAGCTGTCTGCCATGGATGGGACGTGCAGGTCCAACAGCAGGGGGAGGGGGTGGCAGGTGGGAGCCTGTGGGCAGGAGAATGGTGCCCAGGGGATACCGGCACCACAACAGGGCTGGTACTTCCCCCAGATGGTAGAGAGGATGGCAGGGATACACTGTCTAGGGAAGAGCGGGTAGGGGAACCACCATGTTGGTCCTGGACGTGAGGACTGTGAGGGAGTGATGTCTGTGTTGTGATGCGTGGGAGCTGTGGCTGGTTTGGTCGATGCTGGGGACAGACCATGCTTTGCTTGGGAGGAGGCTGACGAACGTTGCTTGGCAGAGGATGTGATGCCCTGACCGATTTTGCCAATCTGGCACGAAAGCTCGCATTGGCATCTGTATTATCATCAGACATGTTGTCCTCATCATCCACCAAGTGGACGTCCTCAGGAATTTCATCCTCCTCCTCCTTGAGCAGTACTTGCTGCCGACATCACTGCTTGGAGGATCAGGGGATTCTCCCCTCTGATTCTCCGTCGGCCCGCACTGGTCATAGGCCTGTCATCCTCGTCCTCAGCATCCCCTGGAACAGAGGTTGCAACTGTATTAGGGATTGACCTGGTATAATATGTGGTGCAACACAAGGGTTTGTATTAACTGTACTTTGCATCAACAGATGAGGATCATGTGACCTGTGTAGGGTACCACCACAAATGACAGCTCACGCCATAGCACTGAGATGTTACACAGAGATGTACATGAAACAAGCAAACTCACCAGCTCCAGCCACAACTTTCTGTCCCTTGGTGTTCCCCCCTAGTGTCACCTGCTGGACCTGTCTCCTCACAGCTTTTGTAGACATAGCTGTCCCTGATCCAGCAGCTGTAGAGGGAAGTGACAACATTCTCAATGATCTGCATCACTAATTGACAGACAGGCACATGACACTCCTGATTTGTATTTCACTTTGTAAACAACAACTGCTGATTACATGCAGAGGGGAATCTGGTTCTCTGTCATGGCTTCGGAGTCTAAGCTAGTGACACACCTCATGCCAGAATTACCTGAAGGACAGGTGCGTGATGGTTTCACTGCTGCAGCCAGGCTATCATGCAGTCCCCGGGATGGTGCCCGCTGCTGTGGTGTCAGCCCGTCAGCAGCTGTGATAAGACATACAGGTCTATATTTTTTAACAACAGATGGTAGCTCTGAGCCAACATGGCATTCTCAATGACCATTTGTGGGTAATCCAGAACAATGTGCAGCATGTTTAGCTCCTGAACTTTACATGTGGGCACCTGTTCACATGCAGCAGTTGCCAGCCGTTTCCTCCACACAGCACTGACATCAATAAAATGACACATCAACAGACACAGTATCAACAAAAAACGTGGGAGAAGGTCCAAGGGAAAGGTTTTAAAGACCAGCAGGTTGTGAATCCCCTTAACCAAATATTGTAACACTGAACAACCTGGGTCTAGTACTGGGTCAGCAGGGATAAACAAAAGGCAAAACCACTCATTCTAACATCTCTTGGTTAGAGAAGAACCCTTTAGGGAACAGAACCCATCAATCACCGAAGAATCAGTGTATTGTCATCATCTGGGTCTGTCTCTCCTGTCACACCACACCGGAGCTAGAGAGAACAGCCTGGTCGCGGGTCAGGGGAGAAGGCGTACAAGGGTTGTAAACAGTACCAGAAATGACAAGAAAACAGTGGGTTCTCCTTCGTGTGAAAAGGGGTTCAAAAAAAGTGCAGCGCTAAATCAAAAAATGTGAATAAAAATGGCTAGAGAAACTCAAAAGTGCTTTAATCGGTAGAGCACCTCTGCCAAAATTAAAAAGCAAAATGGCAATTTAGCATAAATACATCGTCATTATGCTCATTGTCCATAGTATGTGGTCGACATGTTTCTGCCCACTGGGATCTACAAAGTATCGAGGGCATTCATCAGGACCTTAATATTGCTGCTACTATGAATAAGTAAAATTGTAAAAGTATATTAAATTACAGACATTCCTACCACCGGTTGAACTCCATGGATGTAAAAACCGGATACCTAGGGAAGTGGAAAAACATAAATAAGGAGATGCGAAGAGCTATCCATGTTGATAAGACCAGCAAACAACAGTATAAATATACCGCCATACAAAACACAAATTTTTGTGTTAGTAACATCTAAAAGTGTATTAGATTGCACTTACCCTACAAATGTGGGTGATACCCTCACCTCAACCTGGCTCTACTCAGGGAAGGGGGCCCCGCTCTGATAAAGGGGAAAGGAAAAAAGAAACACGGCTGTTGTAAAACATGCCTAGATCTTTATGTTCCCCATACCAAATGACTAAGAAGTATAAAGTTTGTCCATGTCTCTAAAATAGGTGGAGGCACAAAGTATGGCAATAAAGTACTAGTCAGGGTAGAAGGCCTCTAACCAGATAGAAAGAAAGAGCCCAAATACTCCATCGAACAATGTAGTTAAAGGGCCATTGAAAAAATCCAGAGGGTTATTGTAAAAACACTAATGTTAAGGACTCTTTAAGTTGTTCTAGAAAGATTATAAGGCATTACAAGAGCAAAAGCCAAGCTTACCTCTCCGTCGGTACCCCAGGGCGGTCTATGAGTAAAGACCAGAGGTACCGACCCGAGCAGAGGGGGAGTGTTTTTATAATGTACTAGATTGTAAACAGGTGAAGCTGTTTAAGCAAGGTGGCTTGAGAAAAGCCTGCAATGTTTGCAGCAGCGCGAGGACCCCAAAGCCGATAATAGGCACCGCGCATGCGCTAGAAAGTGATGAAAACAGATGAATCAGTTGCAGCCAATCTGCTTCGGCAAAGCGCGTTGAACAGACTGATCAGCTGGGCGGCTTCGGCAAAGCCTGCAGTGTTTCCAACAGCATTAGGACCCCAAATGACAATGGCAGAGTACTGCGCATGCGCGGTGACCGCGACGTGGTGCGCATGTGCCGTGCTAGAGACATCGGTCTACCACATCTCCGATAAACACAGCGCATATACTGAATGTAAAATTGAATGCGCATGTGCCGTAATCGAGGCGCTACAGTGATACATCTCGAATATAGTGGGTTCCCATTCTAGATAAATGTAAAGGAATTACGGTAAGCTCCAGCACCAAAAGCGGCCAAAGAACATAACCGCTATGGTCGCTATGTAAACTATATACATGAAGGGAGTTCCCAAAGCATAACGTGAAGTCCCCCACGAGGATAACATCTCAATCAGACAACCTCTACAAGTGCGTGCCCTTCATTAAAGCGTGTTTAAAGTCGATGGGCATGCGCTCATATCTATTTCAACATAGAGAGAGATATATGTATGTGGTGTGTAAGGTTTTGTCAGGCCAACGAAAAAAGAAGAAGGGAACTATTATGACTGAGTTCCACGCGATAACCATTATGATACGTTCAGTATGTTAGTGAAATGGGGTTCAATAAAGAATTCACAAACATGGTGTATTAGTGTTGAAGACTCTCCAATTGAACGTATCACACTCTATTCACACCATATTCACAGACAAGGCAAAGATTAGGAGGTGTTGACCAGGGAGTACTGGATGAGAAACGTACTCCTGATTATCACTAAGTTTAAAGCAAAAGCCAGGGAATATCGTCATTAAGTCCTGTGGTATCTGAGTGTAAACGGTACACCCATCTCTGTTCTCTACAGAGGAGAAACCGTTGGATATCCATGATGTGTTGGGGAATATGGGGTTGCTCCAATATTACCCACCGAAGATCTGTTTCTCTATGGCCTGCCGAGATGAAATGGTTGGTAAGTTTGGTGGCACTCTTTTTGCACCGAATGGTGCTCTTATGTTCTGCTATTCTGAGTTTAATTTTCCTCGATGTCATTCCCACATAGTTCATTTCGCAGGGACACTTGATAAGGTAAATGACCCTCTCGCTGTTGCAATTAGTGTGTTTATCAAGCCGCCAGGGTCTACTTGTGCCAATGTCAACCTCGGTGGTATGTGATGTCTGGGGACACACCGAACAGTTCCCACATGGAAAGTGACCTTTAACAGGGGGTAGGCCCCACAAGGACAGCTCCGCAGATCTCTGGGACGCTCGAGGGCGTGTGTGTATCAGCTGGTCTTTGATGTTCTGGCTCCTCTTGTAGGCAAATAGAGGAGGAGGTAAGGTCTTCCCTTCAATTTTGACCACTCTCCAGTTCTTAAGAATGCTCTTCTTAAGGGCGTTAGAATGGCTGGAAAAAGTGTTGACGCATGTTATCCGATTCTCTTCAGTGCTTGGATCACGAATCCGTTTTTCCAGGAGAGCCTCCCTGTGGTTGTTCAGAGCTCTCTTCATCGATGTTTTCACTGTACTCTTTGGATATTGCCTATCCAGTAATTGTGCAGAAAGGGTTCTTCTCTAACCAAGAGATGTTAGAATGAGTGGTTTTGCCTTTTGTTTATCCCTGCTGACCCAGTACTAGACCCACATCAACAGACACACCTCATGCTAGAATTACCACCTCATGCTAGAATTACCTGAAGGACAGGTGCGCGAGGGTTTCACTGCTAGCCAGGATGTCATGCAGTCCCCGGGATGGTGTCCGCTGCTGTGGTGTCATCCTGTCAGCAGCTGTGATGAGACATACAGGTCTATATGTTTCAACCACAGATGGTAGCTCTGAGCCAACATGTCATTCTCAATGACCATTTGTGGGTAATCCAGAACAATGTGCAGCATGTTTAGCTCCTGAACTTTACATGTGGGCACCTGCTCACATGCAACAGTTGCCAGCCATTTCCTCCACACAGCACTGACATCAATAAGATGACACATCAACAGACACACCTCATGCTAGAATTACCACCTCATGCTAGAATTACCACCTCATGCTAGAATTACCTGAAGGACAGGTGCGCAATAGTTTCACTGCTGCAGCCAGGATGTCATGCAGTCCCCGGGATGGTGTCCGCTGCTGTGGTGTCATCCTGTCAGCAGCTGTGATGAGACATACAGGTCTATATTTTTCCACCACAGATGGTAGGTCTGAGCCAACGTCATTCTCAATGACCATTTGTGGGTAATCCAGAACAATGTGCAGCATGTTTAGCTCCTGAACTTCACATGTGGGCACCTGCTCACATGCAGCAGTTGCCAGCCGTTTCCTCCACACAGCACTGACATCAATTAGATGACACATCAACAGACACACTTGTATGAGAAGGTTACTGATAGGAAGGGATAAATGACCCAGAATCCTCTGCATTACACTGCTTTCACCTTTGCCATTAAGACTTACATATTTCCAGAGTCTAATGTTGTCTGTTGACAAGTCAGAAAGGGGTTCATGTGTGAGATGTGCAATAGTCAGGGACATGATGTTGCTCATTTGTGCTTCCCCACGCATGTAGTCACACAGCTCATTTTTGAATGAGAGAACACAGATGTCTTATGTCCATCCTTTGAGTGTACTCTCTTTGCATACTTTATTTCCAATATCATGGTACTACTTAGCTGACGACGATTGGCGTCTTGTACAACAGAATTCCAAACCTCATATGTCAAACACTCACCTATACATGTGAATACGGTAGGAGAGGAGGCAAGCAGAATGTAACATTTGGTTATGCTCACACATTGCGGATATGCTGAGAAGCTTTGATGCCTTCCGCCTGCACTGGATTAGAGTGTTGCTCTTCAGCCAAGTCATTTTTCAGGTGTAACTGCATGAAGATTCACCTTAGCAGCCCCTACATCCATCTCAAAGGTACACAGCTGGCATCAGTGTTGGCCTCAGCCATGCTATTTTCATCATGGTGTTTCCGATCATTGAATTGCAAGCCGGTTGTGTTCTGGTCACTTCATATGACTCATGGTACTATTGTATGTCCATTCTGCACTCACTTGGCATACATTTTGTGTCATCCTTTCATTAGCCACCAGGGTCTGATCTTGCATGGGTTCAAATGCCATATGTGAGTATTTTGTGATGCAGGACAACAGTGTTGTACACAACATACGGTGGAGGTGAAAGGCACATTTAATGAGCATTCAGCCTGATTTATTCTTGGGTTTACTTCCCTTGGCCCAGCACCAGAACAGTGTGTGCGCCTTGAACAGATGTCACAGCCAACCTTGTAGCAGAAGTCAGTGTGTGTCTTAGATTATGGGAGGACCTCGTTGTTCCTACAATGATAAGTGTGTTTTGCTACTTTACATTTCTGCCGCCACATGTGATGCACTAGATTTCTGGCACAAAGGATGAGCACTAGCAGTTGTGGGCACCAGCGTTGCTGAAGTGTCTTATACTTAATATCATGGTTGCTCCCACATAACTTCGAATGGGCCCACTACCTGGATGCAACCTATATCACAATGACATGTCTACGGATCATGATGTGAGGTCCACTATCGTGCTTTGTTGATGGACAACACAAAAGCCAGCCAATGTAAGTGGTACATGACCAGCTGTGTGGACTGGGCATTTGATCTATATTGGAAAAATTCAAAGTTGGACAGTGTATGCATTGTCAATACTACCGACCCTGGTATCTCACTTCTTGTTCATCATTGCCATATTTCTGCAAATTAGATTTTTGATTAGGTCTACAGACACCATTACAACATAGTGGGAACACCCTTTTGACTAGTTGTGGCACTCGATAACAGGATTGGTTTCCCAGGTCTGGGGCTGTTGCTGGAAAACATGTCATGTTCCACAATTACGAAGGTTTGATGAGCCAAGACATTTAATATTTTGTCTTTCGCTGTTCGCAATTATAATTTGCTAAAGGTGGATGTCCATTGACAACTCCAATAGTAATGCAGCTATTTTTTCATCTCTGGTTGACTTTCATATGTGGGCACTATATGTCCCGCAGTCACTCCTGACAATTTATGCTTTTTGACCATCTCCTGGCCACTTTGACTTACCAGTCGGTGAGGGTGGTATGTCTATCTCTGTACGGTGGCGATTCCTCCCAATAAATGCAGGGACCTCTGCTACGGCAGTTGTCTGTGATCTGGCTGAATGTGTCAATGGGTGAGAAGAGAGAAAAGTAAACAAATGGGAAATGTGCTTGTGGGACTTTTCTGTGATTCCCCCATTTCTTCTGCATGCTAACAGAGTTGTGCAGTACTGCCGCAGACTGGGCAGGTAGGAGCAGTGGTGCATTGGGGATGGCGTGGCAGGGTGGGAAATGTACAACAGAATAGGTGTATGACTATTTTGATCTGATGATTCACTCACCTTCTGCTTTGTGCTTTAAGCTGGCACAGGGTGATTTACTTCTTGGATATTTTGTGGCAGGTTTACATGCCCCTTGTAATACATTTACACAGCAGTTGCATCACTTCTGTGACACAGCGGTGGGGTAATACAGGTGACACATTTAGACTTATTCACAACGTAATGCATCTATGGGGATGCATCACGTTGTGGAGTCCTGCGCAACATTAAACATGCATCAGCTGTGATGTAGACAGGGTGTGCGTTTCTTTGGTTATGCCTCGTACATGTGATGCAGTGTAAACAACGAGATTTCACGAAGTCACTTTTCATAGGGTGGTGCTATGCAAACTTACGCTTGCTTGAGGCACATGTAATGGTGAACAACCTTTACAACGCAACTGTTACAATGCACTACACTTACAACAAAATTTTTACAACGCAACATCCACTACAACGCATTCCATTACATAGCATGACACTACAACGCATGTTTAAAAACTACCTTTACAACGCATTCCATTACACCGCATACTACCTTTACAACGCATACCATTACAACGCAATCCAACACTTACCCTACTGTTGCACCCCCTGGAGTTAGAATAGTAATTTTTACCCCTATACTATGCGTTGTAATGGTATGCGTTGTAAAGGTAGTATGCGATGTAATGGAATGCGTTGTAAAGATAGTTTTTAAACATGCGTTGTAGTGTCATGCTATGTAATGGAATGCGTTGTAGTGGATGTTGCGTTGTAAGTGCATGCGTTGTAAGTGCATGCGTTGTAAAAGTGTGCGTTGTAACGATATACATCCCATGTAATGAGTGGCACAGAACGTTAGGTGTAGGCAGTCCATGGACATTGTTGGATTTGCGTCACACTTGCGACACTACTCCAGCAAAGCACCCCCCTAATGCCATCAGTTGTGACACACATCTGTCTATCCCTGCGCCACAGTGCACCGCATTGTAAATGTGACGCATCCACGGTTGCACAAGAGTTGGATTGCGTGTCGCATTGTTACTGGCGCATCTCTGCTGATATTAGTCAATTGCTACTTAGCAGGCTGGTGTATTCCTGCAACAGTACAGTGCCCATGTTTTCTAAAGTGGCGGAGGGATTTGCCATTTCCATCACTAAGGATTGTGGGACTTGTGGTGCTACATACAGAGGGTGACACATGAGTCTCTGACTGACTATAATTTTTATATACACTTTGGACTACTTCCTTATTCACAATGACAGTGCAACACAGACAATCTTTACATGCACTTTTTCTTTTCATCCCACTTACCTGGTACCACGTAGCGGACATCACTAACAGGCAGCCCATGGACCAAGTGGGGGTGTATCGTGGTCAGGATATCCTCCTCCAGTGGGGTGAGGCGGATGCGGGGTCCAGAGTATGCAGCAGGGAGGATCCGATGTAATTCAATTCGGGAGTATTTCTCCTTCACCCTCTGTCTCTCATCCTGCCACTTTTTTTTTTATGTCCTGGACTGTGCGCCTCAGTTCCCCCAATGCTGTGACAGCAGTGGATAATTGCTGCCACAGAGCTGCCTTCTGTGTCCCACTGGTGCAGTAGGGTGGGAGTCCATAGAGGCGTTTGTGGTGCCTCACTATGAACTCCACAAGCATGGTGGTCTCCTCTGCTGTGAAATTCCTCTTCCTTTTTAGTTGCTCAATTGTTCTCAGCCAGTGTCAGCTTGCAAATACAAACTCTCTGTTGCCAAACCTGTTCATTCACTGTGTGCTGCTTTTAAATGTTTTTGCTGCTGGTCAATTAGTGTTAATTGGCTTCAGCTGGATCATGGTGGGGGATGGTCGGCACTAGCAACATCATGGCAGACTGGAGCTGTTGGCTGGGATTGGCTGGAGTGTGTCAGCTGATGCATGGTGGGGGATGGTAGGGACTTGGACAGGTGTTTACCCTTGGCTCAAATGATCAATGGCCACAGTTAATGTAGTCTGGCCCCAAATCTGACCTCCCGGCCCGAGAGCGGACATTTCGGCCCGTTAGCACACTTTCCGGCTCGTAAGCGGAACTTTCGGCCTGAGAGCGGACTTTCCGTTCCGGAGGCGGAAATTCCGGCCCGAGTGCGGACGTAAAGTTAGTAGTCGTAAATCCATTCTGTGGATAGCAAAAGTAGTAAGTTCATTCTGTGAATGCCAGAAGTAGTAAGTGCATTCCGTGAATACCAAAATGGTAGTAAGTTTAGGATTTTGTCTTAAGTTTGTTCTGTGAATCGGCCCCTCTGTACCTTCTGTGAATACCAACATGAGTAAGTGCCTTCCGTGAATACCAAAATGGTAGTAAATCTAGGATTTTGTCTTAAGGCAGTTCTGTGAATCGGGCCCGTTGTTATTTATCTTACACTTTTATTACTTAGTCCAGCATTTAGTTAACTTTCCCAGATGCACACATTTAAAGCATGCTTTTTTACTTCTACAGCAATTATTTACATATTAGCTTTTCGGGTCAGCACACATTTATTTAGGTTATTAATTCATTCACTCTGCCAACACGCATTTGTTCCCATGTTGGCATCACAGTCTTTAAAATTCATCCTTGCGTGCTACTTTTGCACGTGGAGTTGACACATTTATGTATTATTAATTTATTTTCTGTGCGCACACATACTGGTTTTAAAGCTGAACCTACTGGCACCAGTTAACATTTGCAACAAGAGGAATTGCAAACATTTTCACAAATGCAAGAGCAGAAGCACAAATATACTAAAAAGATAATGTCTAGAGTATTTGAGGGTTGCATGGTTGCACATCCAAAACTGATGACTTTAAAACTCAGAAACCAGGTTAAAATCTCGGTGCAGGCTCATCATCCCGTCTTTTTGGTCAAAATAATTAATCTCACCATGACAACAAATGAAAATGTGGGTTTGTGTAACGTAACTGGGACTCATGGAAAAGCTGTACCTTTGGGTGGAGTTAAAGCTATATAAAAAAAATGTAATTACAACAAAACCAAAAACATGTGGCCTTTACTAGTGCACCTTTTTAGGAACTGTGCTTCTAATGTCTTTGCTTTTATATGCTTTTGGAGCTCTGACTACTTTCAAATATAATAGAGTTGTTTAAAGCATGCTGGCAAGCTGCATAAATTTGATAGGAAATTACACGCTTGATTTATCTGCTTTCTGTACGCATACATTTGAAGGATGCATTATCATATTATTATTTATAAGGAACAAAATTGCACATACATTAAAGGCTAGCCCTTACATTTACTAAAGTTTGCATAGTTGCGCACGTTCCTATGAAAAATGTTGCACTCTAGTTTTTCAGACAGTGCGATAGACTTGAAGGTATTGGAGCGCTTTATTAGAGCACCAGTCACATTACAGGATGACACATTACATTTTCTTCGTAGGCATGGGGAGATTAAGTAATTTGCCCTGAATCCCAGGTTGTTGAGCTGATGCTGAGACTTGAACCTGGCTCCCCACTCCAAAGTTGGTAGCTCTTGCCTTTATGCCACGTATGAGCCATTACACTCATGCTCTGAGCCTTGCTATCTTCAGCTGTCTGACAAAGGGCGCTTTAAGCACATCATGCAGAGGTGTAACTATGATGCATGTGCATGCTGGGGGAGGTGTCCGTCTCTAAACTTGCGCTGACCTCCAGCACTTGTTACACTTGTTAGCACTGTCTGGGCACAGGTCACAGCTCACTAGTACCAGTTCAACACCCAAATATAGCAATAAGCAACAGAGCATTCCACTGTGTGTCAATGCGTTTTCAGTAACTTAAGAACTGTGTGGGCCAGAAACATTTTTTTTAATCTGCAGATTACGCATCTGATGATGGATTATGTGGCAAATACAGCAAATCCATAATTGTGTATAAAACAACGTTACAGCACATATTGCCTTTCTCAATTAACAAATCATAACACTTTTGTGAAGTTTCAGTAACTCATATTGCACAACTGCTCACCAAGATAAAATTTACAACCCAACAAAATGTATTATTAATCAAATAGGTGAAACCTAATGCATTTACCAATGCTTGTCTTCTAAAGCCTTCCTTTCCTGTCCTATTATACAAGTCTCACTCTCTTTCAAAAAGACTATGGCTGCTTTACAAAGAATTACTGTGGCATTCTAGGCGCCTGCTTCTGTTGCCAAGAGCTTCAGAATGTAATGATGTAAGATGCTCTTGTTGGCAGTTGAAACTGAGCCTACTCCTTGATTGCAGTGTTACTGTGCATGGGATCCTTTATTTGGAATAAATCTTATTTCAACATCAACCTGAGTACTTCACTTTGTTACATTTGGCAACAGAGGATGGCTGATGCAAAAAAAAGAAAAAGCAGTTGATGGACAGAATGCGGAACAATGTCATACATTCACCCCAGTACAGAGATCTGGGCCTAAATCCATAGTTGTTATGCTCACCATGCCATTTCAGTTTGAACCCAGCCATATGCAAATCAGTCTTGACCCTGTGCCTCATGGAAACAGTCGAGCCTGAACTGCAAAGCCAGGTCCTCCCTGGACTGGAAACAAGCATCCTAGGACCGGTTTCAGGCTTTCAGCCCTCATCAGCTAGGATAGCTTAATTCCAGTGGCATGGAGAGAATGGGCCTCACGTCTGAGCATACCCGTCCCCCTCGGGGTGACCAATGCAAAAAAAAAAAAAAGCAGTTGATGGACAGAATGCAGAACAATGTCATACATTCACCCCAGTACAGAGATCTGGGCCTAAATCCATCGAAACCGGTCCTAGGATGCTTGATTCCAGTCCAGGGAAGACATGGCTTGGCAGTTCAGGCTGAACTGTTCCCATGAGGCACAGGGTGAAGACTGATTTGCATATGGCCATGTCTGAACTGGGGTGGTGTGGTGAGCAAAATAACGATGGATTAAACCCAGATCTGTGACTGAGGGTGAATGTTTTGCCAATGTGCAACATTCCTTCCATCATCTTGTGTGTTTTGCTGTTCGCCCTATGTGGGAAGGGTATGCCCAGACGTGGGTTCCGTGCTCACTACGCCACTGGAGTCAAGCTATCCTGGCTGAAGAGGGGTGAAACCCCGAAACTGTCCTAGGATGCTTGATTCCGGTCCAGGGAAGACATGGCTTGGCAGTTCGGGCTGGACTGTACCCATGAGGCACAGGGTCAAGACTGATTTGCATATGGCCATGTCTGAACTGGGGTGGCATGGTGAGCAAAATAACGATGGATTAAACCCAGATCTGTGACTGGGGGTGAATGTTTTGCCATTGTGCAACATTCCATCCATCATCTTGTGTGTTTAACAGAGGATGGCTGGACAGTCCATGGAAAGGATCTCAACATCATCAAACTTAAGCTCACCTTGAAGCTCAAGCATCTCTTTCAACACGACTTCCTACTGGAATTGATTCCCTCCTTTAAGGTACTGTTGAATGTTTGTATCTCTTAATGCGGCCCAACGACTGTTGTATTTTTTTAGTGCCCTGCATTTATTTTTAAAAGAGGAGGGGGAGTGCCTTCTGATCAGTCGGACCTCATTGGACTTTCATTGTACTATCCGCGTCCTTTTTTCTGACTAAGGAAACCTTTTAGTGCACACGAGAGCTCCTTGCTGTTTGGTGAGCCCGTTCTGATATGGTGCTTCATTTAGTTATACTGGTAAGAAAAATTGAGAATCCGTTACCTTCCACGAGCACAACTCATGCTCTGACTTGTGCTCTTTAGCGCGCTGCACTGGAATTTGTTTTCTTCTAAATGACTGCCCACACGCCATGGAATTCTTGCTGCGTGAGTTCCTTTGCTTGGATCTCTGACTCAGTCAACATAACCTGACACCGATGCGGACACATTCTTTATTACGCTCCGTTACCCTGCGTGGCGGCCATCTTATGTGTACCCTCCAGTGCATTTAGTTAGCGTTGTGGTTGCTTGGAAATTCCACCGTTGCGTGTCATTTCTGTGATACGCACACAAACCCACTGCAACAGTGTTAACTTCTTTTCAGGCTCGTGGTCGCTTGGAAACCTTACCACTGCGTGTCACTTCTGTGATAGGCGCACACGCTCTTCAATATTGTCAAACAGTGCATTGTCAACACGTCATTTTCTTCTCCTGTCTTATGGGTGTATTGCAAACCTGCTCAACCCCGCTGCGTGTCACTTCTGTAATACGCACAAAAACTTTTTTTAAAAGAGGACGCTGATGATTTGTTTATTTGTGCGTGCCAATACCATGACATGCACACATAACACAACTTCATTTACAACTTAATTTTTCTTCATATTTAACAAAGCTACAATTCCAGCTATTTTGCGTGTCTACTCTGAGACACACACACAATTTGCTACTTCAGTCTTATTACATTGTTTATGTTTATGTGCATTTCCTAATTCTTCGGGCATTGCATGTTACTTCAGTGACACACACACTTATAGCATATAACAATGTTTTGTGTGTCACTTTGATATTTAGAGTATCATTTTAGTCCCTTTTCTACAGTGACACACATACTGCATTCATATGATACAAAGTTAGTTTTGATTTAAAGGTTTGCATTAGTGAGTATATAAGTATTCCTTTTCAGGTCACGGTAATTATTTAGAATCGAAGGGTTGCCTGCAATTTAAAATCATTTAAACAATGCAAAATGTTACTGCGCCTCCATTCCTTTTGCCATATATTGGTGATCCACCCATTAGATGGCAGAAAAGATGCAAAGTATTTGAAAGATACGCCAGGATGTATGGTTCCTCTCTGAGTGCTGAGAGAAATACAGCCTTATTGCTACATTGCCTAGGGCCCGAGGGCCAGGAGGTTTTTGACCATCCTCCTGAAATTAAGGATCGTGATCTGAATGAATTTGAAATTTGTATAGCAAAATTGGAAAACACTATGTACTTAAAGTAACACTATCAGTGAGAGGTGCCACTTTGGTCGCAGGAGTCAATTGGAAGATGAATCTATGGAGAATTATATAACTACTTTGAGAAAGTTGGCTTCATCTTGTGAGTGTGACTCCACTCTTTTTTTTTTTTTTTTTTTTTTTAAATTTTTATTGTGCAGAAAAAAAAAGGGTACAAGCACGGGCCTACAACCTCCTGGGCCGGCCGCTAGTATTCAGAAATGATCAAGCAGTTCAAAAAACAATGACTGGCCCACAGGGGCTCCGCTAAATTACAGGAGATCAGACTGCACATAAGGGATGTCAGGATATACCCTTTTTACATAAATATCAACAAAAGTAAAGAAAAACAAAAAGCAAGGCGAAAAACATTGAAAGGGCGTCTAACCACAGTAGAGGAACTCCACACCCGACCACCCTAGGGTGGTCAATAAAAAGGGGGGGTCTGAGAGGGAGGGGGGGGCCACGGGAAAACCAAATTTATACACAGATGAACAAATTAAGCAAGGAACCCTCAAGGATCAGGGGGACAAGGCAACCTCAGACGTATCCACCAGGGGGGGAGAACAGATAGTCCCTCGATACACATTCCACTGACCCCAGATTCTACCCCACGCCCCCGGTTTACCACGAGCCACATACACCGTCTTCTCCCTGAACATGCACCAGTCCATGTTCTCCTTCCATACGGACACGGTGGGAGGCCGTTGGGAACCCCAAAGCTGCGCAATATCTCTCTTTGCGATCATGTTCCCAAGGGCCGCCCACCGAGCCTGGGCCGCATTATAGTCATTGGGCTCCCACACATTCAGAACACATCGGCGCACCTCCGGCAGCAGAGCGACCCCAGTGACTCGTTTCATAACATCATGCACCTGGCGCCAATATTCCGCCACCTCGCGGCACTCCCAGAGGATGTGGAGAAAGGTGGCACTGAGCCCGCAGCCACGCTTACAGAGCCCGTCGTCAGAAAACCCCATCGAGACCAAACGGGGACCCATCACATAGACACGATGGAGAATCTTAAGCTGGACCAGACGGAGACGGGCCGGGATGGCAACCTCCTTAGGGGATGACAGTGCAGACTGCCAGTCCTCGTCATCCAACTCAACCCCATCGCCCATCCACGCCTCCCGAAGGCGCACCAAGAGACCAGCCCGATTATTTATTAGTTTTTTATAAATCAGGGAGATAGTACTGTCGGGGACGTGTCCGTCGAGTATACGGTCCTCGAGAGGCGAAGAAACAGGGACCGTGGTCCCCTCCCCAAAGACCGAGAGTAGGGCGTGCCGAACCTGGGCATAGCGGAAGAACTCCCGTTCACTAAGCTCGTACTCGCTCTGAAGCGCCGCGAAGGATTTAACCGCGCCTTTAACCCATAGGTCCCCCACTCTGCTAATGCCGATCGTATCCCAGTGCTCAAAGCCTTTCGTTGTCCAGAGGCTTCCCAAGCGCTCTGAGGCGAATAAAGGAGCAGCACACGTTAAACGCTCACTCCAGCCCACAGCTACAGTCGCCGCCTTCCACACACGTACCGCAATCCTAGTAGGGCCCGTGAGGGTCCTTCCGGCAGATCGAGAGTAAAGCGCTCTGTTATAGTTGCCGCCGGGAAGCAGGAATTTATCCATCTCATATGCCGGGTTCGAACCAGGAGCGTACGTAGCATGGTTAATGGCAGCCAGCTGGGAGGCCCAATAGTACCTTCTAATGTCAGGAAGCGCGATGCCCCCGTCATACCAGGGAAGAGTCAGCTTTGCCAAAGCGATGCGCGCACGACCGTCCCAAACCAGTCTCCTCTGCAAACTCTCCACTTCCCTAAAGTAGGCCGCCGGAATGATATCGAAGGAGTTCTGGAGTGCGTAAAGAAATCTGGGAAGGGACATCAATTTAAACAGTGCTGCGCGACCAAGTGGAGACAAGGGCAACTTACACCACCGAGCCGTATCCACCCTCAAACGCCGGAGGGGAGACAGGAGATTCTGCTCGTAGCGGACCGCCGGATCCAACGAAACGTACACCCCCAAGTATTTAAAGCCGGATTGAGATGTTTGGATCGGAAGCCGAGGCGGCAAGAGAGGAAGGCCACCGGAGATAGGATACACGCAAGATTTGGACCAGTTAATTATCAAACCCGAATTTCTCCCGAAGGAAGTAAGAACATCAAAAAGCACATTGAGCGACTTCCGCTGCGAGGTGAGGTACAAAAGAATGTCATCCGCGTACAACGAGACCCGATCCTCGAAGCCCGGGGCCCACCGGATCCCTCTGATCGAGGGCTCCCAGCGGAGCCAGGCAGCGAGCGGTTCCAAGGCGAGAGCAAAGAGCAGAGGGGACAACGGGCACCCCTGCCTAGTACCCCTCCCGAGAGCGAAGGGCCGAGAAACCCGCCCATTGACAACAACCTGAGCCATTGGTCCAGCATTGAGGAGCTTAACCCAACTAATAAATCCCTCCCCAAAGCCAAACTTCGCCAAGACGGCCCAAAGGAATGGCCACTCGATGGTATCAAAGGCCATCGTGGCGTCTAAGGAAACCAATATGGCCGGTTCAGAGAAGTACTCCGCCCTAGCGAGGACGCCATGGAGACGCCGCAAGTTGAGAGCGGTATTACGATGCGGGATAAAGCCGCATTGATCCGGATGTATCAAATTACATATAACTCTCAGCAAGCGATTAGCGAGGACCTTGGCAAGGATTTTCGGTTCGGCATTTAGTAGGGAAATAGGCCTATATGAGGCACAGCGGTCTCGTGGCTTACCGTCCTTGGGAATCACAACTATGGTAGCCAGACGCTGGTCATCGGGAAGGGAACCCCGCTCGAGCGACTCCAGAAACATACGACGGAGGAAGGGCGCGATTTTATCCGGGCGTAGTTTATACAGTTCAATCGGCAGTCCGTTGGGGCCCATAGCCTTGCCCGAGCGAAGGGAACGAATCGCGGTAGCAATCTCGTCGACAGACAGGGAGGCCTTCATCTGCTCACGGTCCTCGACGGATAAGCCGGGCAAGGCAATATCCCGCAGCAAGAGACGAGAGTCATCCTCATCTCTATCAGAGACCGGGGAGTACACCGCCCGGAGGTGGTCAGCAAAACACTCCACAATCTCACCAGGGTCAGTCACACACACTCCATCCGAAACCCGAAGCTCCGGGACCACACGATTCACTCTCTCCTTCTTATCCAACCAAGCAATCAGTTTACCCGCCTTGTCCCCAGCATCATACAACCTACCCTGCTGCTCCCTATACTGGTCTTGGCAGCGTCAGTAACAAGAGACTTATATTCAAACTGCTTCAAGCTGAGGGCGTGAAGCCCCTCCTGAGTGATACCCGTCTCCAAAGCCGCCTCCAGCCCCGATATTTCAGTCTCCAGCTTCACCACCACCTCATTCTTAACCCTCTTAGCCTCCACTATCTGGGATAGGGCATGCCCGCGGAGCACTGCTTTGAAGGCTTCCCACAGGGACACTGAGGACAACACCGACCCCTCATTCTCGAGAAAATACTGATCAATCGACTTAACAAGGCTATCACGAATATTGGGGTCTCGCAAGTACCAAGGGTTAATAGGGGCGATCCGCCCAGCAGACCGCATCCCGGTGTCAAAAAGCAACCACAGTGGGGAATGATCAGAGATACCCCGGGCCAGGTGCTTAACCTCTCGAATCCGGGCAGTCTGGGCCGCGGGCATAAGAAAATAATCCAATCTGGAGAGACTCCCATGGGCCCCAGAGTGAAATGTGTACTGACACTGTGTCGGATGCATTAACCTCCAACAATCCACCAGACCGAGGGTATCCAAGAGCCCGCCGAGCCACGCCTGGGCAGCAGGGAGGGCCCTGGGCGGGTGGCGATCCAGATCTCCCAAAACAACCGAATTAAAATCCCCACCCAAAAGCAAAAGACTGTCAGGAAGCTCAAGCAGCATACGACCCAAGTCTGAGAAAATGGAGTTCTGGAGGCCCGGGGGAACATAAACCGAAACCAAGGAAAGGGACTGTCCCTCCCACCTCCCAGTCAGGGCCGCATAGCGCCCTCTATCGTCTAGGACAACCCTGGTGATCTCTAGCGGAAGTGAAGATCGTAGGAGAATGCCCACCCCTCTAGAGCCGGTGGTGAAACCGGAATGGGCCACGAGTCGGTAGCCCCCCCTGTTCATGGCGTGACAAACATTACCAACCAAATGCGTCTCCTGTAAGAATACCACATCAGAAGTCAAACAACGCAAATATTGCAGCACAACACCCCGTTTGATACGATCCCCCAATCCATTGACGTTCCAAGACATCAATCTCAACCCGTCCCCCCCCATCCCCTCCAGTAGGTCAAGGGTCCCCCAGCAAATAGCGCGACACCTGAAACTGAAACAGAGCCAATACCTCGCCTTGAAAACAAAAAACACAAATCCAAACAACCCCTCCCACCCACCAACCCCCCCCCCCGAATTCAACTCCCCCCACCCTGCACCCCTGCGGTCCAAAAAACCACCCCAACTTGCAGTGTGCCTGTCGCCCTACAAACCCCATTCTACGAAAAGACCCCGGAGGAGGAAAGGGACCCGTCCCTGCCCGCCCCCAACACAGATCATAATTAAACAAAATGTACAAAAGAAGTAGAACCCAGCCGAACAAAACAAAATGTCAAAGTCAAGGACCAAAAGTCACTCCGAAAGGGGCCCGCCACCCTCGGTACCACCAGAAGGCCCAGGCCGGTCACCCCGGTCCGGTAGAGAATCCAGCCAGTCACTCACAGTCGCAGGACAGTCAAAAAAGGTAGTCCGGTCTTCGTATTCCACTCGGAGCCTAGCAGGAAAAAGCATAGAGTACTTAAGACCCAGGTCCCGGAGACGGCGCTTCACCCCCTGGAAGCCCATCCACTGCTTCTGGACAAGTTGGGTGAAGTCCGGGAAAAAGTTAACGGATGAGTTCTCATATCGGACCGGGCCATGTACCCGTGAGGCCTGCAGAATCGCATCTCGGTCTCTGTAGTGAAAAAGTTTTGCAACAATAGGCCTCGGGGGAGCCCCCGGTCGCGGCCGACCGCCTGGGACTCGATGGGCCCGCTCCACGGCAAAGAACTTACTCAGGCCAGTGGGGGCAAGCTGGTTGAGGATGAGATCCTCAACCATAAGATCAACCGGGCGATTGTCGGAGGTCTCTGGAACACCTATGACGCGGATGTTATTGCGTCGAGCCCGTCCCTCGAAGTCCTCCAGCCGCCGGGCCATCAGGTCGTTGGCCGACTTGAGGTCGCCAAGAGCAGTCTGCAGGTCCGACACATCCGTACCAAGGGTGGACGTCCGCAAATCCAGCGATTGAACCCTCTCATTGGTCTTAGAGAGATCCGCCCGAATTAGCGTAACATCAATGGCCACCGTGTCGATTTTACGGGCCAAGGCCTCGTACTGCTTAGCGATGGTCTCCTTGATGCCGTTAATGGCGCCCATGATGTCCTGCAATGACAAATCCGGAGGGACGGACGGAACACCACCAGCATCATCCGGGAGAACACTGGCCGTCCCAGGGGACCCTTTACCTTGAGTGTAGCGGTCCATGTTGTTAGTCTGGACCGGTCCCCCACGTAGGGATGTCTTGGTCTTACGCCTCTCGGGATCCCCCTTGCCACCCATGTTGAACCACGCTCGCCGAAGGGGACCACCGAGCAAGCGGCGAAGGGGCACAGGCGAAGCAGACACAAGCCGTACCAGAGACCGCAATGTGGCGGTGCGAGAGGATCAAAGTCAATGGGCACACTGGTATCAGGCGGAGGCAAAGGCACCAAGCGAAGGCCGAGTGAAAACCCAGCCGCACAAAGCAACTCCACGGTCCAGCCACTCAGAGATCCAAAAGTGAAACCGAAAGTGATGGGACGGCAGCTGGCACAGCCCCGATGCCGTTGTTGTTCAACTATGCCCCGGCTCCACAGTTCACCTTCGCACCGGGCACAGCCATCAGTTGGGCCTCAAAAGTTCAAACCACCACAGATCAGGTCTCCCAGGTCCGATTTGGTTTCTGAAAAGAGTTTAGGGTTCAGCCAACGTTCATCTTCCAGAATCCGTCAACCAAGTCAGGATAAAGTCAGGATAAGATCCGAGGAGCAGCGAGGGTCCGGGGAGCCCTGTGCTCACGCGACCATCTTGGATGCGTGCTAGGCTCCTCCCCCGTGACTCCACTCTTGATGAGGGAATTAGGGACCAATTTATGTTGGGGTGTAACATTGAACGTGTAAGAGAGGAACTGTGGCAAAAGGACGGTGCTTCCCTTGAGGATGTTCTTATTATTGCTTTAGTGCTAAAAGGATTGAGCACTCCGTTAAATGTATGGAAGGCATAAAAAAGGATGATGGAAAGAAAGAAAAAGACTCCATTCATGTTGTCAAACAACCTCTAAAGGAACAAAAAGAACATGAGAAATAGAAAATTACTTTTGAGAAAACTGGAAGGCTTAACACTTTTCAAGCTAAATGTTTTCATTGTGGAAAGGTGGGTCATTTGGCAAATGACAAGTAGGTTCCAGGTTGGAAAGCCACTTGCAGTAATTGTAAGAGGATAGGTCACTTTGCTGCTGTTTGTAAAGGTAAATCCTATAAAGGAAGGGTTAATGAAGTTTATGATCAAGAAGCCTGTTCAAATGATCCATATGCTCTAGTAGACTGTGGACAGATCTTACTACAAGTTACTGGAAATGAAGAAGGTAGGAGCTGTCTGATTGATGGAATCTTGGTGGAAGGTGAAACAACTAACGATCTTTTTGACTCAGGTGCCAAGATCACCATAGTTTTGAAAGAATTTTATCTAAAAAAGGTCAAGGATAAAATTAATGTGTTTCGCCCTTACATTAGAACCTGTGCGTATGGGGGTGAGCTGATTAAATTGTTTGGCTTTTTTGGGGGTCTACTAGAATACAAGAATAGGTTAGCCAATGCTTAAATATACATTTCCCAAAAGGGACAGCATATTGAGTTGGTTACACCAGAGAGACCTTGGTGTGATTTTAGACACAAATTAATCACCTCCCATTAAACTAAGGGAACATTTTGAGACACATTTAATATCTTCTGTACAAGGTAACTCTGCTGAAGATGTTATACAAATGTTAAAGTTGAAATTTCCTCAAGTTTTATTTACAATCTTAGGTGCTTTGCAGAATTATGTTCATCACATTTGTTTGGTTGATGGTGTCAAACCTGTGTGTAGTGAGGTACCTAATGTGCCTGTGGCTGTGCGTGAAGAAGTAAAAAGTGAATTGGAATGATTGAAAGCAGGTGGTATCATTGAGGAAGTGGAAGCAACACAATGGCTTGCTCCAGTTGTAGCTTCCAAGAAGGCTGATGGTTCCTTACATTTCCGTGTAGACCTGAGAGAGTTAAACAAGTATGTGGTGGTGGATCATTACCCTTTGCTGAAAATTGCGGACATGTTGATGCTGCCACGGGGTGCCAAGGTGTTTAGCACCATTAATCTTAAATCTGCGTATCATTAGATTAGGCTAGATGAATGCTCAAAAGACCTCATCGCATTTGTGACCCCTTTTGGTACCTACCGCTTTGTCAGACTTCCAATTGGTCTGGTTTCAGTAGCCTCTGTTTTTCAGACAGCATTGGAGAATTTCTTGAAGGGTTTAACTGGTGTAAGAATATATCAGGATGGTATATATTCATTTTTAGAAGGGACAATAGAGAGCATGATGACAGAGTGTTGAGTGTTTTGAGAAGACTTAATGTATTTAACTTAACTGTCAAAATGGAAAAATGCAAGTCCAGGAAATAATCCATTGATGATTTAGGTCATTTCATTTCTGCGGGTGGTGTGATGACCAAGGAGGATCTTGTTGATTCCATTTGCAAACTACACTCTCTCACTAACAAAGAAGAGTTACTGAGGTTTTGGGGAATGGCAGAGTACTACAGCAAGTTTGTCCAGGGTTTTTCTTCTCTGTGTGTTCACATGAGGTCATTGCTGCATAAAGGGTGTGAGTTTGTATAGGGCCAGGTTTGTGAGGATGAGTTTTGCACTCTCAAGGAGAGATTGAGTGCTGCACCCAAATTGAGCGGGGTTGACCCCAAAAAGAAGTATTTTCTTATAATTGCCATTATGAAAGGTCTGGGTGCTGTGTACTGCAAAAGAACCCAGGGCATGATGATATAATTTCGTTTCTTTCAAGAAGCTTGCGGGGTGCCGAATTGTGATACTCTGTTGGCGAAAGAGAAGCTCTTGCTGTATATTGGTCCATAAAAAAACTTAAGAATCTTTTGTGGGGCTGTGTGTTTGAAGTTAGGACAGACCACAATCCCTTGTATGAAATCTTTAAAAAGAAGGGTATTGATGCTGTGTCAAGTAGAATCACTAAGTGGGTTGTGGCAATACAATACTATGATTTTGACATCAAATATTTGTCTGGGGTAGAGAACAAAGTTGCTGAAGCTTTGTCTTGCTTGGTAGATGGTGATGAGAAATGCTCTTCTGATGAATATGAGCAGAATGAGGATATGGTATGTGCTATTGAAGGGTGTATCATTGCCAAGGAAAGGTGGCAGGATGCTTTTCATGCGGACAATGTCTTGCTTAAAGTTTTGGAGTGTGTAAAGGCAGGTTGGCAGGTTAGAAGACTAAACCTAAGGTTGAGGATAAGTTGGAAAACGTTTGGCATGTCAAAGACCAGCTTTCTGAGCAAGGAGTCTACTGGTCAGGGGTCTGAGATTAATTCCCCCGGCTTCTCTTAAAGAAGAACTTATTTCTTTGGCTCATGCAGGGCATCAGGGTATGTCAAAGACTAAGGAGAGACTGAGAATGTCCTACTGGCGGCCCGGTATGGATTTGCATGTGGAACAAAATATCAGAGATTGTGTGTAGTGCGCATTGAGTGAAAGTGTAGCCAAGCCCAAGGTTCAACCTATGGTTATACAGGAACGCCCCGAAGGTCCATGGAAGGAAGTTGGGCTTGACATTGTCGGCCAAATTCAGTCCTCTGGTTCTGAGTGGTATGTTCTGGTTTTGGGTGATTGGTTTTCCAGATGGACAGAAATAACCATTACACAAGGTGTAGAGACCAAGCATGTGAAGGCGTTTTTGGAGAAACACATAGCCAGAGAAGGGATGCCTGATATAATTTTGACTGACAATGGGGTACAGTTAGTCTCCAGAGAAATGGAACAGTTTCTGAGCGGATATGGCATCAAACACAAGAGGTGCCATTGTACCATCCAGAAACTAATGGAATGGAGGAGCGCTTTAATCGTGTTCTAAAAGAGACTATTGAAATGGCAAAATCTGCAGGGTTGAATTGGCCTGAAGAAATCTGCAAAAAAGTTGAAATTTGCTGATTGTCTCCTCATGCCATAACTAAGAAGACTCCCTTTGAACTATTCAGGGGAGGCGTGCTAACACGTTATTGGCCCCTGCTTGGGTCAATGACGTGCAATCTAATCGTGATGTGTACTCGTAAAGAGCTTTATGATCAAAGAAAAAGCATAAAGAAGACTGTTGTGAAAGTGAGTGATTGGGTTTGAATTAAAAACCCTTGCAAGAAAGGTTCTTCTACAGTATTTCTTAAGCCTATGTAGGTCATTAAGGTCTTCAATAATGCTGTCAAAACGCTGATCATCGCATTTGGAATTTGAATAGAGTTGTTGTGGTTAGAGATGATTTGGTTCTGATTCATACCTTGTGTGGAGGTTCGAGATGTGCCCTTCTAACTCCTCTGGAAATTCAGGCGACTCCTCTGGAAATTTAGTCAACTCCTCGGGAAATTCAGGTGCAAACTCAGGTGCTTCTCATGAGCCTTTGAGAGTGTCCTCTCCTCCAGCATATTTGAGTGAATATGCATGTGTGTCTGTGTGCGTGTGTGTGTGAGCGAGATCTAAAGTGAGGAATACAGCAGACGTGTGTGACAGAAAAGCAAGGGGGGAGGACAGCCAGTGGAAAAAAAGATGGAAGATGTGACAGAGAGGCAGAAAAGAAAGAGAGAAGAAAGACAACCACAGTTTGGGAGAAGTGGGGAGAGAAATTTAAATTAGGCCTCTGCGAAGTTTCCTCTATGCTGAAGTGATCCTGCATAATTTTGGTAATTTTGTGCTACACTTATGTAAAATTCCTGAAATTATTCTGTTGTGTCATGTTATGTAATTACAAGCTGTGTGGCAAAAAAGTTAAAACTACACAATAAAGTGATGGTTTGAATACTTGAATTAAACTCAGCCACATATAATCACTCAAGCTGCATCCCAATCCCTGTTTTGCACACAATGCTACCTCAGTTTAGACCAAGCCATATGGAAATCAGTCTTGACCGTGCTCTGAAAGGGACAGTCCATCAAAACTCTTCTTTATTCCAAATTTAATAAGGTCATCAGATAGAGACACTCCAGCCAACGCGTTTCATTCCCATATTGGGAACTTCATCAGGGCAAAAATATTTAAAAAACAACAGTGTTCACAGTGCCACCAAACTTCTGTAATATTTGTTTTTGAATTGTTAGCGGAACTTTCACCACAACAAGAAATCAGACAGGAGAGAGAGCAAGTTTGATTCGGGACCAAGGGGATACTACATCTGCCTTCAATGTATGCGGGTTCAAGTGCAATATACTGGACCTTTTGAATTATTGGAAATCTTAAACAGATACATAGTGGACATAGAGATTACACTTGCCCGTTGGTTTCTCGTTACGGGGTTTGATTGTGCTAGATGGAATCGTCTCAACTTGGATTGTTATAACAGGCTGACATAGGAAAACATTGTCCTTTTGGGAAAGTTATTTTTCTATCCTTATCTGCCTACTAGACTTCTTGAGCTGCGCACCCCCATTTGACTAAATAGTTTTTGATCTGGAGCACAGTGACGCCATTCAACAGCTGGCGTTGGGGTTGTTTGCACAGCGAACTCATTTATTGGTATTGGTGTGAGGTGCGGCATAGGAGGTCCGCCGTTGTTGCATTTGGATAATTAAGTCCATCAAAACTCCCAGGCCAGTTCCTCCCTGAAAAGGAACACAACAACCACAAATTGGTTTTCCCTTTATTAGGGCTCATCAGTCGGGTATAGCTTGGTTCCAATTGACAGTGTGCATTAACCCACGTCTGAGCATACCTGTCACACTTAGGGCTGGAACTGCAACAACAGTAAGGTGATGGATAGAATGCCGAATTAAACTGGTCTTGGGTTGGTTTCAGGATGCCAAACATGACAGGTGGATTGTAGGTCAATGCTTGGCCCTTCAGGCACACACATTGTGCTGTCCAGAGCACAATATTCTCCGGCAGAGGTGGGGCCTGAAATTAATGACCACAGTTTTCATGCAAATGCTAAAAAGTAAGTTTTCAGAAACCAATAGCAGGCACTTTATTCCACTTACACTGAGGTTAGCAGCTTCAGGTCTCCAATCAGATCCTGAGCTCACTCTCACACTAAGGGACCCATTTTAAGTTGAGCAGAGCAGTATCCATGGGGTACCACCTTGCACAGATACAAACTTAACCAGGTGATGGAATACATCTAAACCTAATGAGTCTCCGAGCGCAGTTTGCCATGTCTGAAAAAGTAGGACTAGTATAGGCATGGAAACCAGCCAAGAATAGAGTCAAAATACAGAACTTAACCCTGCAAATCCAGGTATCGCATGTTTCGTACCAGTAGGTTATAATGACTGGAAAGTGGGGTGGAGTTTCCATCCTCAACGCTATCTTTGGCCCAGGTATCTCGACCTCCAATTGATGTCCAACTTATAGCAGCCTGCCATTGTGACTTATAGCCTTCCAAGCAGTGGGTGCAAAGTTAGAGGTTCAGTGGCTGGAGAAATGGGATAGATGAGGCAAGCAGGAACTTGGAGGCGAGCAACTGAGGAGGGTGAGCTGTCAGCACAGGATGTAGGCAAGAATTTGGCATAAATATTTTTCTGCTAACATACTCTTTATTGCATTTCATATATTTAAATAGTCATTTTTTGTAGTCCTCCTTTTAATGTTTATGATATATGATAGAATTCAGTCAAAGCACAAAAAAATGAATATGTTAATTCTTGAATTTTACATCATGCAAGAGGCCTGACCATTACAGAATAACCGGAAAAGTGTACTTATACATGGTACAGACATGTGTTAGGCACAGAGGAATCTTCCCGGAAGATTGATTTGTGGTGGCTGAGCTGCAAACATGGTCAGTAAAGGTCACAGCCTTATCAGCTCACTAGGGAACACCATAATAGAGACTTCAAATGGCCTTCTTGAAGAAAAGTTGTTCTGCTGGGTATGTGGTATAGAAGCCACCTAAGGAACTCAGACTGTCACTCTTGGTGTTAAGACAGCTTAACTAGGGGTTGGAAGGGATGGGGATAGAGAACAGGGACTAATTCCATCATTTCTCTCATGAAAAGAAAAGGCAATTCATAAAATATTGTCACATGTTGCAATATTGGTTTTATTATTTGGTGTATTCATTTAATTTTTGTCAGTATAGTATCTTTATTTTTATAGTTATATCTATACCAGTATCTGCACTGCATTATGAGTTTAATTTTAATACAGTCTTAAAAATATATGATGAGGATTCTTCTGTTTGTCCATTCATGTTGAAAAGAGTTTAAGCTCTCCAACAAACAAGTCATCCTGTAAGTCTCATAGGACTGATTGTTGGGCATAACGCACCATCCTCATGTAATGCACAGACGGTTCGTGGGTTACAGTCCACCAAATTCCCTGGCCCAGTTGGTAAGGTGGCATGGAGCCTGCATTTTGGCCACAATGTTTAGGGTATAAAGTAGGTCTGTATTTTACATAAATAAATCTGTTGAATAATAAATTGTTGGTTCTATTGCACTTTATACATACGCACATTCTTAGCAATACAAATGACTGATGTTACACTTTCTCAGCTTTATGGTGCTCGATTTAATTGCACTCAATTTACTCACCTCAGAAGGATGAATAGCAGAGCCTGCCTTGCCAGGCTTTGAAATTGTAACCTTCAGATCAGTGCAGATGTCCAATGGAAGCATTATCTGCTCGAGTCATCTTAAATGATGATATTTGTGTCTACAAGAGGGCATGCACTGGTGCGAGAGTGAGGGGCCTCCTTCCCACACCCGGTAAGCGTTGGGCCCTCGAGTAATAATGGTAATTTGTAGCATATCTGGGCATCATTGCCAGGTTGTTGCCCCCTACAGGGACAAGGATGGCCCTGACAGAATGAAGTTATGTTTTGGCAGTTATTCGGCATCCATGGCACAACAGTGCCCACTCCTGATGTTATGATGGCATTAGCATAATGGCGGTATTGTTGCAAAATTATTAGCATCTGTGTCGTTTGGTGCCCAAACCTGGTGTAGTGCTTGCTGTGGCATAATGGTGTTATTTCTTGGAATATTGTGGGCACCCATAGCATAATGAGTGTCACCCCTGGAATTCTGCTGAGTATGATTGAGCATCGGTGAAGTAACAGGGGTCTTTATCAGCGGGGCACCCAGGACATGCTGGGACCCGTACACTGTGGATAATGCTGACCCTAGGATCATTATATTAATGTTGGCATGGGTTGGGCATCTAAGGCCTGTTGGTGTTCATCTCTTGTGGTGTATGGATCCTGGCAGAATGGTGTTAGCCTTTGGCCTATTATGGGCATCCATGATAAAATGGCAGTAATTCTTTGCGTATCATTGGCACCAATGATCTAATGGTATCGGTCACTGTGATATTGCTGGCCTAATGTCATGGTAGTAATTCATTGTATACTCTTTCCATTTATGGATGTTGATGCCCATCTCTGGAAGTGTGCTGGTCCTGAAATTATAGTGATAATTTGTGGCATATTGTGGGCATTCTTGGCATGAGGCCTTGGCATGAGATGGTGATACATATGCACGCAAGGCTGAATGTATCCATGTGTAGGAGTGGCACATTAGAATTATTGATGCACATGAGAAATAGTTTGTTTGCACTAAGCATGCAAGTATTGTAATTACAAAATATTGTTTTCATTAAACTTATTATGGGGAATTGAGCGTATTTATTGGAAAGTGAAAATGTGTTGTTTCGGGACAAATTGATTGACTTCCCGAAAATGTAACTTTATCAAGCTGGTACTAGGGTGATAATCGATGTTTTGTCATAAAACTCAAGCCTTTTCCCATTGTGGCATCCTGTACATTCCTGTAATCTGAGAAATAACACAAGTATAAAATCTGTAGCTCTGCTGTATATGCCCTAATATTGTGACATTTGTATGATTCGTGTTTTCACCCTGCCTCTTCCAATAAGGCTCATAACATATGACTGAACAGTCTGTGGGTAGGGCATGGCAGAAACATGTATTTATGTGAATTGAAGTGAAGAATGATGCTACGTAAAATGATTGCCCATTGGAGATGGCATTTCCTGAAGTGTCTCTATCATCTATGGATTGTAGGCGTGTTTTTACAAAATCTGTGCTGGGGGAACAGTCAAACCATTTGGGAGTTGTCAGTTTTGCTTTGCATGACTGTTACTGGGTGTTCCTTTAAAAGTGTGTGCCTTTATGCAAAACTGTGTGAAGCAGAGCTGCTAAATTCCAACAATGACAATTATTTCATAGTTTTTCATTCATGCAATTCGAGGCCAGTATTTAAACTACCATATACTGTATGGGAAAATTATGATTTTATGTTATAGTAAAAATGATCAATATATATTATCTAATAGAAAGAGTGCCACATTCTTTGCCATTTTAACTGCCATTTTTTAGGCCTTAAGATTCACTTTTGGTGTCTACAACTGAATGATCAACACTTTAGAAACCATCTGTAGGAAATCACATTTTTATTTCTGATGAGGTACCTAGCATGCTATTGTGTTTTAAGAGTAGGCTGTTTCTACACATTGGAAATAATCAGGGTGAGGCGTTTTGATGGCTACCAGAAATTACTGGGCATCCAAGGTAGCAACTGAGGGGGATATTCTCAAAAATGTGTGATATCCATCTCAAATTTAGCTTAGCGCAACTTTGCATATCGCAGTGTATCGCGGGAAAATAACGCCGTGTTAACGTGGTATTCCCAACACGGCGATACCATGCGTTAGTCGCACGATAACGCGTCAAATGAACGCGTTAAAATCAACGCGATGCCGCAAAAAACGCAAAAATAGTAGGGATGGCGCCAATCGCGATACAAAAATCAGCAAAAACCAGCCACAGGCCTGCAAATCCCACGTGTCATGCGGGAAAATGCACCATAAAAGTTGAAAAAAAAACACAAATAAAAGTCAAACAACAGTGAAGCACAAAGGAGGTAGCCGGTGCAAGTGCAGCGGACAACCAGAACCCCACAAGCCCCCTGGAGGACCAGCCTGGGACCTCGGGGTCAGGGAAGGGCAAGGACAAGAAGAGTAGGAAGAAGCGGTTCAGTCCGTAGGAAAATAGGATCCCGATAACGGAGGTGATAGAACACCATCAACTACTGTCCGTCACCTCCACTGTGTCAGTGGTAATTAAAAATGGAATATGGCAGACCATTGTGGACAAAGTGAATGCAGTCAGAGTGCTGAAGAGGACAATGAAAGAGGTCAAGAGGCGCTGGAATGATGTGAAGCGCAAAACCAAGCAGAAATTAGCAAACAACCGGAAGGCAGCAATGCAGACTGGAGGTGGGAGTCCAGCACCACTGAAGGAGCTGAATGAGATGGAGGAAATGGTGTCCACAGTCATTAGTGGGGAGATGGTGGCAGGAGTTGGGGTCCTGGACACTGCTCAACCTTACCGGACACAACAGCAACAGGGTGAGTAACGAACAGGGACTGGAGGGACAGGGGGAGATGGGCACCATGGCACACATGCACAATTAATCATAGCACATCTGAGGACAAACCATGCCCCATATCCCCAAATCCCACCAAGAGACCAATGCACCCAATTATACAACATTCCAGCACTGCAAAAGCACAGAAGCCAGAGGCACACCTCATGTAAGAGCTAAGGGGTAGGGAAATCAGAGCTGCAGGGGCAACTCCCCCAAAATGCTGCACACACACATTACATGCAGAGCACATCAACATTGACAATGATGTGGCACAAACCACAACATGTCCACAACAGAACAGAGGACACAACTGGTGCCGCATGTGCATAGAATCACATTTGGCATTGCAGGGAAATGTGAGTTGACAATGTACAAGTACAAACACACACCCGTGCTGTAGTCGGAATGTCCACTGTCCCGCATCAAATAGGCAGCTCCCCCAAACAGTCACAATGTACACTGTCATGCAGTCTGAAAGTAAACATGTGCAATGCGTCAACATACATGTGAACACAATGTTAAACTGCATCTCCCCTTCACATTGCAGGGAGAAATCCAACACCTCCTGCAGAGCAGTCCTAACCTCTCTTCTCTGATGATGAAGAGGACCACCTCACCTTCACTCCGACGCCCTCCAACAGCTCGTGGAGAGCCTCGACAGCCCACTTCCAGGAGCAGGGCAGCCCAGCTGCTACAAGGAGAACCCACCCCCTACACAGAACACACAGCAGGCAGCACCCACCACCACTGGTGCCTCCCAGGACCCCCACGACGAACATATGGCCTTCTACGCCGTGTGTTGGGGTGCCAGGAGAAGCTGGCCAAACAGGTGCAGGTGGGGTTCGACCCCATGGCAGATAAACTAGACGCCATACGTGGGTGTCCACGCACAGTCCCTAACGGACACCCACAGTCCACTCCATGCTCTCCAACAAACCATGGCTGACATCGCTAGAGTCCTGACTCTGTGACAAGAACGACTGTCTAGTCAGTGTGCCTCCAGCGATCTCGCCCAGATGTTTTGACACATGCTGAGGATCATGGAGAACATGGAGCGGATGCGGGCGGAAAGAGCGGCTGCCTCGCCTGCACACCAGCGAGAGGTAGCTGGGTCCCTCAATGCCATAAAGACCCTCCTCATGGCATTGCTGCCACAAGGCCTGTCGCTGATGCATGCTGCTGTTACCACCCCATTCACATCTTCGGCCCCTGATGTGTCGGTGCCACAGAGTGCGGCAGACATTCCACCTCCGGCCCCTGAGGTGTCACTGCCATACAGTGCTGGAGACAGACCACCACCACTCACATGTGAGGCACATGCAACAGCAGAAGACGGAGATGCGGATGAATCTGACTTCGTGGTCAGAAGGAAGCGGTAGCATTCATCTCTGCCATATGCTCTTCCCTCTGCATCATCACCTTCCACTGTCTCCTGATACACTCTGCGACACTCAGCTTGGACCTCGACATGTACTGCCATATTCTGTTTGATCACCAGTGACACAGCTATCAGACTGCGGACTGAACTCCTCCTTTTCAGTTATAATTGTCATTCTCTGAAGGACTCTGGCTGGGCCTCCATGGGCCAACAATGTAAAGTGGGGTGTGCATGGCCCTGTACTGCTCCAGCTGCAACACTCCACTGAAAATAAAATAAAAATTCATGTTAATACAGATGAATCATGTCTATGATCTTTCAAGTGTGGAACTGTGGATGAATGTAGGGTCAGTGATTCCCCTTTTGGCCACATTGCTCATGTGGTGCGACTTGGGTCACAGGGTGACACATCGACGAATGCGGTCCGGTTGCGTGGACACTACAAAAGAAAAACATCCATTAGTCACTTCCTTGTCCAGCCCAGGACAGAACCACGCCCAGAGCCCCGGGGAGAATTTCTCACACCCTTATGCTGGACTGGCAGGGGGGAACCACAACGCTACATGTCCCAGGTCTTCCTTGTAGGGATCTACTGCTCACAGGTCTAGTTGTCAGCATGAACAGCCACTCCCTCACGGCTGGTTTACACGCACATCACACCCATTCTGCACAGGCGTCACAGGACATGAAGGAAGACACCTGAGGCTTGAGCCGGGTGCTAAGCAGGACGCGCTCGTTTGTGAGGTATTTGGTGGTTTTAACTAGTTGTTTTATTATTTTTAATGCAAGACTTTGAAACAGTGACTGCTAATTTGCACATTAACCTCAGGTTGTTGCTACTTTGCACATCGCTCCCCCTTACCTTTGCACTGTAACCAGTGAAGCGAGAGCAGGCCGCCATCTTGCAGGAACTTTGGTCGGCGCTCTAGGCTTTCTGGGATACACCCACTCAAACCGATGCCAGCGCGAGCGCGCGTAGCGGGCGCGCCGGAGGCGCGCCTAAGGCAAGCCCGTCTGCGCCCGTCCGCACTCGGCCCGCGCCCCGCGCCAGTACCCCTGATCGGTACCCCCTAGATCCATCGAGACGTCAGATCTACTCAAGTGAGTTACTGCATGGTCTTAATCTCAAGGAGTTTAACTGCAGGTGTAGATGCATCTATCCCAACATATTACCTGTTTCCAATAGCATCACATGCACTAACTGTGGAATAAAGATGCAGTTACTTGGACACAAGCCCGCCAACAATAGTAACATCAAAACTAGAACAGGACTAAGTAACGATGTCAAATGTCTCCTATTAAACGCCAGGTCACTAGTAAAACATAACACGGAGTGTGCCCACCTCATCGAAAATGAAGGAATAAAGATAGCCTTCATAACGGAGTCATGGACAGATGAGGCCTCTGGCCCGGACATCATCAAAGCTATACCCCCGGGGCATATCTGCTATACCCAGAACAGAATCAACAAGAAAGGTGGGGGATTAGCTATAATCTATCATGAGTCCATCAAAGCCACATTCAATTGTTCTACTAACTCAGACTGTGAGGCCTTGGATTTCTGCTTTCGCCTTTCTCATCAATACACGTTTAAAGGTACTCTACTTTATAGGCCTCCCGGCCCCAAAGCAGGGTTCTTAGCACAAGCTAGCACTTGGGTGGAAAACGAACTAGGATCAAGCTCTTACTCGATCCTAGGAGACTTTAACTTCCATCTAGAAGCAGAAGAGGACCCAGATACTATCAAACTCATCGATCTACTCAAGACGATAGACTCATCTCAGCGAGTTATACGACCCACTCATAAAGCTGGTCACACATTGGATGGTATTTTTACTAATAATACACATGTTACTTTTAGTGAAATACTATCGGTGATCTGGTCTGATCATAAAGCTATAACATTCTTTGTCTCACCCCCTATGTATGGTGTAACAAAAACCACGGCTAACCACACGGAATATCGTTCCTGGAAAAAAGTGAACGCAGACGACTTAATTAATCGTCTGGCAAAATCTTTTCCCAATATTTCTGAAGATTTGGACGCTGCAGCCCTCAACTACTCCAAGTGGCTGGACTCAGCATGTACGGAATTGGCCCCTAGGAAAACACGCCACAATTTTAGAGTTCGACCATTGTCCCCATGGTACATGCAAGAGCTAAGAGAACATAAACGCGACTGTAAACGATTAGAAAGAACATGGCGAAGTAATTATGATATACAAGACAAAAATCGCTACAAGACTTGTCTGTCCCACTATAAACAACAGCTTCTTAAAACCAAACAAGATTTTTACGCCGCTAAAATCAAAGAAGCAGGAAACTCAACGAAAGAATTATTCAAAACAGTCAAAACCCTCGCTGACCCTATCATCCCCCCGATAGAAGCCAGCCAAGAACTCTGTGACAAAATAGCTAACTTTTTCTTCGAGAAAGTTGATAACATCTTCTCTACTTTTACCCACTCAGCTAATGGTACAATTACAACAGGGTCAGCAGACTTACATGGCTCTGCTAACAACTCTGTGACGCTATATAATTTTTCACCCATCTCCTCTGTCGAGGTTCTCAATCTCTTGGAGACAACTAAATCTGGTTCCCCTATGGATCCTTGTCCCCTTTCCGTACTTAAGTTAGCTCCTGAACCAGTCGCTGAAACCCTTACCTCAATCTTCAATTCTATATTCGCTAAGGGATACTTCCCCATGATTTGGAAATCAGCATCCATCCTTCCGCTATTAAAGAAACCACAGCTAGACCCCATGGACCCAAACAACTTCAGACCTATATCTAGGCTCCCTCTCCCTGCTAAAATAATTGAAAAACTCATGAATACACAACTCAGCAGATTCCTGGAAGGGGCCAAGCTATTAGATCCCACACAGTATGGTTTTAGAACAGGACATAGCACCGAAACTGCGCTAGTTATGTCAACCGAAGAAATTAGAACTATTTTAGATCAGGGAGGAAAAGCTGTAATGATCATGTTGGATCTGTCTGCAGCCTTTGACACGGTCCATCATGGTTTACTGAGGGACCGGTTACATGAAATTGGTGTCAAAGGAAAAGCATGGAGGTTGATTAAGTCCTTCCTAGCAGACAGAAAACAGGCGGTCACGTTGGGAGACTTTGCTGCTAAGGCTTTCTCTTTACCATGCGGGGTCCCACAGGAATCTTCCATCAGTCCCACACTCTTTAATGTGTACGTAAAACATCTTGCACCCTTGGTAGAATCCTTTGTATTCAACCTTACATCCTACGCAGACGATACCCAGATTGTGGTATCCATTCTACCTGGAGTAATATCAAACGTAGCAGAAGATTTTAAAGAGTGTATGACTGCAGTAGGCAGATGGATGACCCAAAACTGCCTCAAATTGAATTCTAACAAAACTGAGGTGGTTTTGTTTGGAAATGATCCTAGTTTTTGGACTCCTACTTGGTGGCCAGACTCGCTGGGCCCGCTTCCTATACCTTGTAGGAAAGTCAAGAACTTGGGTATTATCATTGACAACAAACTTCTGTTTAAGGACCAAGTCAATGCAGTAATTTCCTCCACATCTTTTATCCTGAGATCATGCAAAAAGATACTGCCCCTTCTCCCCAAAGAGTCGCACAGGATGGTAATTTCTGCCCTTGCCCTATCTAAACTAGACTTCTGCAATAGCCTTTATCTTACCATTCAGGAGGGACTCCAGAAAAAATTGCAGCTACTGCAAAATGCTGCGGCAAGATTGATATCTGGCATTCTGAAATATGCCTCTATCTCGGCTGAGATAAAAAAATTACATTGGCTGCCAATAAACAAACGAGTACTGTTTAAAGCTCTATGCATTACGCACAGAGCTTTACATAAAAATGGACCCCTCTACTTAATAAGGCTCTTTCAATGGTACCCACCTGGAAGAAACTTGCGGTCTTCTGAAGCCAAGTTGGTCTCGGTCCCCAGGATAAAAAAAGCCAACTGGGGAGGGCGCAGCTTCCTGGCAAAAGCCACCAAGGCCTGGAACCTACTGCCGCCATGCCTTAGACATATATCTAACCATCTGGAATTCAGGAAGGCACTTAAGACCAGCCTTTTTACATCTTAATTCTTTACGCCGCTGCTCTGACTCAGGATGGACTTCTTCCTATAGCGCCAGGACACCCACGGGTATTAGTCTCGCTCTACAAAACTGAATAACATAACATAACATAACATAACATAACCCTGCCTATAAAAAGGGCCTGGCGCACGTGCTGGACGCCATTTCCACTCTCCAACTTGGTGTCTCCGTGTGGTTCTCATTTATGCATGAGGGCCTAGGGCAATGCCACCTCACATTGCCCACTGCCGGGGGTGTCATGATGGCGTAAGCACCATGGGACTCAATAATAAGGGGTCCATGGTTAGCTGTACACAGACTTGGTGGCACCGGATACACTGCGGCAGGCACAGGCACACCGCTACGGGACGGTGTTTTGCGGTGTATTGAGATAGGGACACCTACAGTGCTGAGCGGGTGTGCAGCCTGTGATGATGCGCCGTCCTGGCGGTCCGCACTGGTGAGGATTAGTGTGCGCCCTGCTGGACCGAAGTGTAGGCCTAAGCCAGCGGGCTGTGCGGGCCTCTCGCCACGTGGCATTGCCTCGCGGTTCACAGAGTTAGTCACACCTCAAGAACTGAGCAGGTGTGCAGCCTGCGATGATGCCATGTGCACTGATATGGTCTCTGCCATTGCGTAATCAAGACCCGTAATCAAGTGTGTGACCTGGTGGCCCACGGAGCTGCATGATGTGGAGGGTGCCATAGTCGTGGGCCCCGGGCTTGGAGTTCCCACCAGCACGTGGTGTACCCTCTTGGAGACACGACAGTGTCGGAAGGTGAGCAGTGAGGCCTGGTTACGCAGGGGCAGGCAGTCACTGCTGGGTGGGGGTAGGGGCTGGGGTGCAGCAGCCTGTGTGCACAGGGGATTGCAAGCAATGATGGCATTTGTAACTGTATGGACTCTGCCATTCATGTCTCTGTGAACTGTTTCAGATAAGGGACCTGGGGGACTGCAGTGTATACCAGCACATGGTTGGAGATGCACCGGTGGCAGCAGATGAGCAGTGAGGCCTGGGTCCACAGTGTCAGCACTCTCTCTCCCTCTCTTTCTCTCTCTTTCTCTCTCCCTCTCCTCCGACTCTTTCTCTCTCTTTCTCTCTCTCCCTCTCTCCCTCTTTGTCTATCTCCCTCTCTCCTTCTCTTTCTCTCTCTTTCTCTCTCCCTCTCCTCCCTCTCTTTCTCTCTCTTTCTCTCTCTCTCTCCCTCTCTTTCTCTCTCTCCCTCTCTGTCTCTCTTTCTCTCTTTCTCTCTCCCTCTCCCTCACTCTCTCTTTCTCTTTCTCAATCTCCCTCTCTTTCCCTCTCTTTCTCTCTCCCTCTCTCCCTCTCTGTCTCTCTCTTTCTCTCTCCCTCTCTCCCTCTCTCTCTCTCTCTCTCTCTGTCTCCCTCTCTCCCTCTCTTTCTCTCTCTCCCTCCTTCTCTCTCTCTCTCTTTCGCTCTCTCTCTCTGTACTTTCATGAGCGTATGACACACCTTCTTATCTGGATTACTGTCTTGCAAGCTGTGACTTACCTAATGTCCTGAGATGACCCGCCATGCCTCTTCAGAATTGTTATTTTGGTTTAATCTGTATTAAACGTTTTATTTGGATCATATGATATGAATGTATGACTTCCCTTTTTCTGACCACACATGTATGTTAGGTGTTGTGATTGTGCGACTACAGGCGATTTGTTTGGTTCATGATTTCGTGGAGTTGATGTGCAATATCTTTGTCCAAAGGGGGAGGAGGGTCCTGGGGGTGGTGGCAGTGGGTGTTGTTGCCCTATTGGGGCTCCGGACTGCATGTTCAGTTGCTCCGGGGCATCTATTGTTCTTCGTGTGTGGCAATGGGCTGTGCTCCCTTGTCTGGTGCCGGTTGTCGTCCGACTTTACACCAGGTGAGAGCAGGTGTTAATTTTCTGCTGCTAACGCGCCTTATCGCATGTTTTGTGGTCTTATGTTGTGGAGTGGTGTTGTCATGGCTTTTTGCACAGGAATGCCTATTCTGCATATCATTAGCGTTAGTTGCCGGGGTCATCTGTGGCAATGTTTTCTGCGACTGCTATCGCAGGTAAACTGGTGATATGGGCTGTTTTCTTTCGCCGTTGGGACAAGGTTCAAGGTAATGACCTAGAATATGCCCTTGGCCACCTCCCTACCCCGTTAGCAAAGGACAATAACGTAGCAGCATCCCAGTTTAACGACTGGCTCCTGGCAGCGGCTAACTGTGTTGCACCCAAAATATTGGTGGTGGTAAAGAGATTTGAGATGTCATCACCTTGGTATGGCCCTGAGCTTAAGCGCCTCAAAGTAAATTGTAGGATAGCTGAACATCTTTGGAGACTAGATTAAAGTACTGAAAAGAAAGCAATTTATAATCTAGCCCTGCAACAGTATAAGGAAGCAATTATTGCCGCTAAAGAAGTTATATTTTACAACTAAGATTGAGGAAGCTGGAAATTCCGCTAAGGAGCTTTTAAAATCTGTTAAACTGCTGGCTAAACCGCAGCAGGACAATACATTTAAGCCAGATCAAGACATGTGTACCAAATTGGCCTTATATTTTCAGAACTAGGTGCAAGTGATCTATGATGACCTCTTGAACACTCGGGGCACGCCTAACAACCACTGCCAATTGCTTGGTGTTAACGGGCTGACCCATTGCAGATTATCCTGCTTCCAGACACTTACTAATGATGAGGTACAAAAACTTCTCCTCTCCATAAACTCTGGTTCCCCCAGAGACCCCTGCCCCCCAGCCACTAGGCACCTGGCCTCTAGGAAGATCTCTTATAAGCTTACCCCCCTTATCAATCAAGTCCTGGAATCAGATAATCATCCTGTAGCTTGGAAAAGAGCAGCTATCAGGCCAATTCTTAAAAAAACGACTCTGGACCCCACTGAACCTAAGAACTATCGCCAAATTGCTGGCTTACCGATAGTAGCTAAAATGTTGGAGAAGCCTGATAATAAGGCATTGACTGACTACCTAGATGCCAGCAATCTGCTGGACTCAACGCAGCATGGCTTTTGGTCTTGCCATTCTACCGAATCAACCCTGATTACTGCAACAGAAGAGATACTAAGAATAGTGGACGGAGGGGGCAGAGCGTTCCTCGTGCTCCTAGACCTATCAGCAGCATTTGACACCGTGAATCACACTGTGTTAGTGCAGCGGCTGAAGGACATGGGAATCAAGGACATGGCTCTGGCCCTCCTCTCCTCATTCCTGGAGGCAAGGGAGTAGAGCTTGCATTGGGATGGTCTGCAATCGGACAATTTCCATCTTCCATGCGGGGTCCCACAGGGATCGGCCCTATCTCCGAGGATGTTCAACATCTACGTCACTCCGTTGGCCAGACTCATCAGGAGGCATGGATTTCCCCTGGTCTCCTATGCTGATGACTCTCAGCTTGTGATCTCTATATCCAATCAGCCGGAGGCCACAGCTGTCAGTTTTCATGCATGTCTCACTGAGATCATGACCTGGATGAATCATAGCTTCCTGAAAATCAACACCGATAAAACAGAGGTGGTAGAGTTTGGCCAGGGCCGATCCCTCTGGAATGACTCCTGGTGGCCGGCTGAGGCTGAGGCTGGGGAATGTCCGAGCCCTGTTGTTAAGGTCAGGAACCTCGGAGTTATCTTCGATGACCAGCTGAACTTATCTGCCCAAGTCAACAGTCTCACTTCCTCCTGCTTCTGTTTACTAAATACCTTGCGGAAAATGTTTCCTTTTATTTCACAAGAATTGCAAAAGACGGTGGTGGTGGCCCTTTTTCTGTCCAAACTGGACTATTGCAATGCCCTTTTTCTGAGCATTGACAAGATTCAGATGAGGAAACTGCAATTTCTACAGAATAAGGCAGCACACCTGCTTTTAAACATATCTAAAGGACAATCAACCTCGGCAGGGATCAAATCACAGCACTGGCTTCCGATCCAGCAGCGCTTGGAATTCAAGCCCTTGTGCCTGGTGCACAAGGCACAATACGGTGGGGCGCTGAGGACACTCAAAAAATGTTCCTACCCTACACCCCCCTCTCGTGCTCTCAGATCAGCAAATTTGGGCCTAATCCAGACCACAAAAATTAGGCGGGCAAGTTGGGGCGGCAGGACTTTATCAAACTGCCGCAAAACTATGGAATAGAATGCCAGTGGCCATCAGATTTCAATCCAACCGACAGCTTTTTAGGAAGGTTTTGAAAACATGGCTTCCACCTAGTCCCCCTGGTAATACAGGTGGTATTCCCTTCCACATACACTAGCACCAAAACGCCATGGCAATCGAGCGCTCTATAAACATATATCCTATCATATCCTTAGCACCAGCTTGTGAATGGGGCGATACAGTTATCGTGACTTTGGCTGCGATAAAGTGCCGTTAACTCGGCGATAGATCCTTGAGAATATGCCCCTGAGTTTTTTCACTGCCTGTATAATGGGGGCCCTGTACTGCGGAGACTCAAATTAAGGGTCAGTACCCCTTTTAGGACTTGACACGCATAATAAATAGTCTCCATAGTCTTGATCCCACTGAATGTCTCTTTAATTCACCACCAGACCCCCCACTGCCTCAATATTTCACTCTTGCAGGTTACTTTTCAACCCTGCCCATTTTTAGCTTTTTCTCTTTCTTCTCAGTTCACCCTTTTGTTTTTTTCTCTCACTTGCTCTGAGTCAAAGTCTGAAGAGGCAAAATGTGCTGGTCGCAAAAATATGTGCCACTTGCAGCCACCGGCTCAAATCAAGCAGTGGTTTTAATACACTTAAACTTCCTGTGTCGATTTGTCTGAAAGGTGGTAGAGTCAATAAGCTCAAGCAGCTAAACAATTTAAATCATTCATTCATTGATACATCTTTGATCAAAATGATCACACCGAAAACAAAAGTAGGAAAAACACGCAAACCGCACAATAGTTAAAACAACTGCATCTTTTTTACATTGTTTTTTGCAGTCACAGTCTTGCGGCTTCCCAGGCCTGTGAGTAGCACGTGTTAAACAAATCAAAAGGGCTTGAAGCTATTGCCCAAAACAATAAATGTTCTAACGCAAACGTAATATTGTAGCCTACATATGGGGAGCCCTGAAGGCGAGCAGTAAGTACATTTTATTTTGTTTAGTTGTGTGAATAACAGCTGGCGACATAGACTCCTGTGGGACGGATGCGGGTCAGATTCAACAGATAGTGCAATCATTGCATGTTTATGCTCAGGGCATGTGATTTGAATTCTGTAGATTATTCAGTCACCACAAAGATTTTGCAGCCACATAGATCAGGTGAAGATTCATACCAAGTGGTTTGTGCACTTAACACAAAGTCAGGCACGTACTACAAGTATTGTGTATTTCCACTCAAGCTGGTTTCTCATGGACGACGGTGTGTTGAAGAACATCTGGACCTGGATGTCAGGAGCCTGGCTCGGCTTTGGGGCTCAACCTCAGCCCCTAACAGCCCATGCCCTCTATAGCCCTGAACCTGCACACCTCGGATCTACCTGGCACTAGCAAATAATATTGAAATTGTCCTGTGTGGTACACAATTCAGCTACCTGCATGCCGCAAGTGTGATTTTTTTATTTTCTCTTCTAGCTGGGCCCGAAACAAAGGCCGAATAAAGGGCAGAGGAGGCCACCTCAAACAGAAAGTGGTGGGAGGATGGAAGTGCACGGGGGCAGTGCGGGAGGAGGAGTGCGGCGGTGGGGGATTTCAATAATAATATTTTTTTTAAAAGAAGACTTACCTGAAGCTGCTGGCCGCCTCTCACGTTGTGCCTCAGTGTTCTTCTTCCTGGTCCCAGCAGACACTGGGACAGCATCACAGACTCCCTGTGCAATCCCCACGCTGCTCTCATGCTATGAGAGCAACGCGGGGATTGGCCTGAGAGGGCTGGTTTGACGCTCCGCTCAGGACAGAGCGTCTGTGCTGTTTCTCCAACTAGGCTGTTTAATAGGGCTGGGTTGGAGAAAACTAAGTGCATATATGTGTTTGGCTGGCCTAAGATGACCAGCCAAACACACATGCGCACTTAGAAGTGCACAGACCAGTCCTCCCCCCCTCTAATGGCCTCGGGCCCGCCTCTCCCTACGCACGCTGGCTCAGACTGCAGGTGAAAAATAAAACGATGATAGAATTTCATTTTAGTTTTCACCTGCTGAGCTCATTGCGGAGGAGCCGCCCCTGTTAAAGAGCCAATCCTGGCACTTTTGTTGCAACCCCCGGCCTCAGAGAAGGCAAGTGTTTTGCTCCCTCTTAGGCCAAGGGTCCCAAAGGAAGTGGCAGGAGTAGCAGAGAGAAAGTTAGAGGTCGCAGCTGCGACCCTTGACTACCCCCAGATGACATCCATCATCAGCCCTTTTGCTTCAGCATAATCCTGGCAAGGAGCTATCAGCAGCCTAACACCTAAATGGCAATGCAAAGGGGAAACAAAGGCATACAGCTTGTTATCACTTTATAAGTACCCAGGAGAAACTAGGATTGGAAGGCAGGGATTTGAATCTATGCAATCCTTATATGTAAGCGATAAGCATGTACTGCAAGAATGTCAGATGCATCAGTATGTATGAGTAGTTACAGGAATAACAATTTAAATATCACTTAACATTTTTGTATTTAATACTTTTATTATTACTCCCAATGTAGGGTGTCAGAGTGCTTTTCATCACACAAATAAATTATATGTCGATAATAAGACATGCATTTGTGTCAGTGTGCAGGATATTAAATAAGATAATGAGGGTTTTAAGGTATGGGAGTCACACATTGTATTCAGTAGTGGTGATTATATTAAGAATGTTAGAAATGGGGGTCTCTAGTTGGCAGAGGTAGGTACCTTTGTCCAAATAGGGGACCTTGCTTCTTGTCAGGGTAAGGGGGATACACTCCTAAAATAACCCCTGCTCATACCCTTGGTAGCTTGGCACGAGCAGACAGGCTTATCTCAGAGGCAGTGTGTAAAGCATTTGTGAACACATACAGTAACACAGTGAAGACACTACAAATGAACACCACACAAGTTTAGAAAAATAAATACTCTTTATCTATTTTTTAAACAAGACCAAAACGGCAAAAATCCACCATACAGTATCAGAAATATTGTTAAAAATATGTTATTCACTTAAATCGAGCTTGTAGCAACATCTAACTCCACTTTGAGTTATACGACGTCGTAACAGATAGAAACCCCAAAGTAGGGCACCGACAGCGAGGTGCCCGGCGTTGGGCCCAGAATCAAACAGACCCTCAAAGAACCGTACCTTGGAGAAGTGATGAAAAACAAAGACAGGTCACTGCGTCGGGGAGGTGCGGCTTCATAGGCGTTGCACTGCGTTGGTTGCTTACGACCCCAGGGGAGATGTAGACTCTGTTCCTTACTGCAGCGCAGGGGAGGTGAGACAACGGTTCCTTACTGTGTCTGGGAGGTGACGTCACAATGGGGCTGAAACCACTGTTCCTTACGATGTTGCAATGTCGATGTATTCGGGGTCACCCACGACGAGGATCGACTCCGCGATGATGAAGTTGGCTCTGGAGTTGATGTGGCACAGCAGCAGGCGTCGGGCCCATGTCTCAAGTCGGAGCAGTGCTCATGGCTCCGGGCAGGTTACGGCGTTGCTCGCTGGCGTCGATGTGGCATGGCGGCAGTAGTCTTGTCTACTTTACAAGTCAGAGCAGCGTTCACTGCTTCGGTGCAGAGTACGGCATTTCTCACCGGCGTCGGTGTTGCAGTTTCCTTCTGTAGCAGCTAAAACAGCAGTTCTAGATGCAGGAGGACAGAAGGGGTGAAGTCTTTGTGTTCCTGAGACTTCAGAACAGGAGGCAAGCTCAGTTTCAAGCCCTTGGAGATCTTTTCTTCAAGCAGGTGACAAAGCAAACGGCAAAGTCCTTATTCTCCTTTCCTTGGCAGCAGGAAGCAAATGCAGGCCAACCCCAACCCCAGACAGCAAACATCACAGGGGCAGTATTCCTCCTCAGCTTCTCGGGCTCTTCTCCTTAGCAAATGTTTTCTCTTGATTTCCCAAGAAGTGATCTAAAGTTCTGGGGTCTGGGCCCCAATATTTATACTACAAAATCATTTGTTCTCTGAAGGCAGAGAGTGTCTGTACTCACCAAAAACCAGGTCTTTCTTCACTGGTGCAGATTCCTGGCAGGAGGTGGAGATAACATTGTTGAAGGCAGACCAGGCCCATTCAAGTGAGGAGGAAATCTCCTCCCCTACTCCATATGCAACCCAGGTCTATTCAGCCCAGCCCTGACTCATCAGACTTCTGGAGCCACAGCCCTCTCCAGTCCCCTGTCATCCAAAAGCCAGACATGCAATACACAAACCTAGCAGAGGTACACTGGATGGTTAGGCAAGAAAATACCCACTTTCTTAAAAGTGGTATTTTCAAACACAGAATTCAAAAATCACCCACACTAAAAGATGCACTTTAACATTCTGAGTTCAGGCATATAATAAACTTTATTTTCCTATCTTGTTCCTGGGGTCAGTTATGTTTATAAGATGTTATAAACTAACTCCCCATTCTGGCCTATGAGAAAAGACAGCCTTGCAATAGTGAAAAATGAAATTGTCAGTGTTTCACTATCAGGACATGCCAAACACATCAGGGCATGTCCTACCTTTCACATACAATGCCGCCTGCCCACAGGGGTACCTTGGGCCTACCTTAGGGGTGGCTAACATGCAGAAAAGGGAACGTTTGGGGACTGGCATGTGTGTGCACTTGCCAAGTTGACATGGCAGTCCCAGACTGCACACAGTCTCGGAAATGGCAGGCCTGAGCCACATTTTACAAGCTGCTTCTGTGGGTGGCACAATCAGTGCTGCAAGCCCACCAGCAGCATTTGATTTACAGGCCATGGGCACACATGGTGCACTGTACTAGGGTCTGACAAGTAAATTAAATCAGCCAATCATGGAATCACTAATTCATCACACCAATTTACAGAGGGAGCACTTGCACTTTGGGACTGAACAGCAGTGGCAAAGTGCTCAAAGCATCTAGACCAGGAAAAACACAGGAGGCAACAGCAGAAAAAATGCAAGGGAGACCCACGCCAATGGTGCCAGGTCTAACAAAGATTGCCTGGCTGGGAGAAACAGAGAGCTGAGATTTAAACATAGTGCTTTGGTTGTCTGCACTAATAAGACTTTTTAACTACCCAAAGACATCCTTTTTAGCAGCCTCATAAGAATACATTGACAAAAAACATAAAGGTCATAGACCCGTGCCTTGCAGTCTGCATGCAGGTACCTGTTGCTTGTTCATAGCTCACTGTGCTATATTTATAAGGATTGTAATTTATAAACTGCGAGTAATAACAGGATCTCTGTGAAAAGCAGTGACCCCCTTACCTATCTACATAACATAATAATCTGTCATCTGCATGATTACACAATTATACTTACCCATTTACCTTGTATGCTACTTTATGGGGTATATTCACAAGAACGTGTGATAACTACTGCAAAAGTAGCTCAACGCAACTCTCCACATCGCAGCTTATCGCAGGAAAATAACCCTGTGTCAACATAGAATTCACAACAAGGCAGCCCCATACGATAGTTTGCTGAAACCGTGGCCAATGTCAGTGATACAACCACCTCGATGGAGATAAAAACACAAACCCCAACGCGAAAAAACCTGCGATGGGCCAAAGCGCGATAAGAAAACAGTGACAACCAGCACGAGGGCAGCAATACTCACGCGTAATGCGGGAAAAAGCACACGGAAAATGCCACGGACCAAAATACATCAATAGCGGAGCACCACGGATGCACCATGACTGACTGCAGAGAACAACATGTACACCACAACATCCAAGCACCGTGGAAGAACAGAACCGACAGGCACACTGCATGAAAGAGACCAGTGGCAGACAAATCAGAGCCGCAGGAGCGACTCACCCACCGTGCAGCATGCGCACATAAGCAGAAGTGCACCTCGACATTGACAACATCCCGGTACAAACAGCAACACCTCCACAACTGAACACATACTTTGCGCTGCCATCTGTGGTGGTCCCATCCGGGTCCTAGGGGGTGGTGGTGGTGGGTGTTATGGCCCTATTGGGGCTCCAAGCTGCACGATGAGTAGCTCCATGGCGTTGCTTGTTCTTCGGGTGTGGCTGTGTGTGGGGCTCTGTTGCCTAATGCAGGTAGTCGTCCGTCTCTACACCTGCTTCAGGCAGGTGTTAAATACCTACGGCTACCACAGCTTATTAACCTGTTTTTGGTTTGCATCGCTGATCTGGCAGTTTGTTGGGAAAGTGGAGTTATCTTATCATTATCACTAGCCCCTTAGAATTTCTGGGCACACAAAGCTCTCTTCAAGCAGTTGACTTAACCCCTTAAGATACTTTATAATGCAGCCTTTGTAAGCAACTATGAGAGAACAGATTTACTGTCAGGATTTTCCTTGTTGCTAATTTCTTTGTGGCAGAGCTTTTAACCAAATAAATGTGTAAGTTAACTGTCAGAATTATTTTCGTGACTCTGTGGTAAATAAAATTCATTACCGGGACTTAATTTGATACGGAAACATAATAAAATAGCTCAGTAAAATGAGAGGCAGAATCCGTGGTATTAGAGGTTCGGAATGGGCTTTATTCCAATGATCGATTATAATCGGTTGCTCCAAGTTCCATCACCACGGAGGTTCAGGAAGTGAAGTACATACTTTATTGACAAGAAATGACTTTTATAGTACATACATTACAATGAAGCGAATGCAGTAGGCGTAACAATTGATAAGGAAAATGACGATTCATATGCGTAACCGAAAATGGGTGTAATAAGGAGTAAAAAGGAACATAATTGGTTATGATGTCATATATAGGTGGATCTATAAGATAATACTTGGCATAGATGCGCGCGCAGCAGCATGACGTGTGATTGACGTGCAACTAGGGGGTGAAGGGGACTTGACATTTAGCTCTACATGTGGAGACGAAAAGTCTGGGGGGTCAAGTCAACCTAATCCCAAATCATATCTAACATCCTATGTTTAAAGAACTATGTTATCCACAAAAGAAGGACTCTCGGACAGAATCTATTCTATACTGACTGTGCGTGCGTGTACAAGCGTCTAAGTGTCTACACTAAATGCGAGGGGGTAGGAATATTCCATGGTAACAGGACTATGAATTACTTGCATAAAGACAGAGAAGCCGAGCCATTGCTCGGTAGCTGGAAGAATGTTTATTTAAACTACTAGACAGGAATGCATCGGCTAAGGGGTGAAGCAGATAACTCGAAGGTGAAATACAGTTCTTGGCAGAGAATAGGCTGATGTCAGGCTTCGTGAGCCGCGCAGAGAATGAGACAAAGTTCATGGTCACAGATGCAGGCTCAGACTGGAGTTTTCAGAGGCAGAAGGCAAGAAGAGTTTGACGACAGAATCAGGGCCTACTTGCCTGGACTGTAAAATGGCATAGGTGAACCATATAAAGCCGGTGGCTTTTCATACTTAGGAATGAAATATCCGGCCTATTCATGGCGGATCTGACAGAGGACATGTTGACGGTGGACGCACATGTGTTTGCGTCTTCATAACTGGAACTGGAGGAAACATACATGTACTTGTAATATGCACATAGAACCGTTGGGGTCCAAGATAGGGGACATAACTGACCAGAAAAATCCATATTTCCACATTCCCTCCTTGTCCCCTACTTGCCCGTCAAGAGATATCAATCTTCATTAATCCATTGATCTGTTCATATAGCATCATTTGTTCTTCTTTCTTCTTCCGGGATCTTGAATGAAAATCTTGATGTGGAATGCACGATGTGGCACACAGACCACAAATCGCTGGTCCACATTGCAGACATAGACAGCAACTGAATAGTATGAGAATGCCAATACCTAGGAAGGATAGAACCTTCCATCCAAAGGTAGATAATACACTCCAAAACCAACCGGACCAAGTCCAGGTGCCTGGGTTCTGGTGTATCTGGCTTACAATCTTATGAAGGCGAGTTATGGCCTTATATACAGATGGCGAATTTTCTGGTATGAATACGCAGCAGCTTGATCCGATGACCCTACAAGCTCCGCCCCTATCAGCCAGGATGACGTCAAGGACAAGACGATTTTGAAGCACAACAATCCGCATAGCAGACTGCTCTTCTGTTAAATTGCCTAAGGCGGAAATAGTTTCATTCACTACTGCTTCAAGGGTTCTAGTTAATCTACGTATCAGCTTACTATTAGTAACAGTACCTATATAGGGAAAGATGCCTTTATTGAAATCTGTGTATTTTTCCCATGCTGTTTCAGTGTAATCGACAATTGGGAGATCTCTCCGCTCTCTGTTGTGTACTAAATGAATATTTCTATAATAATCAGGAGGAGCTAGGAAAACAGGTGGCAAAAGGAATGCAATGTAGCAGGTACCATCCCAATCTAGAGGTAGACGCATATATGCAGTCTGACCACATATAAAGTAGGAGTGGCGATAAGCTCTAAATGAAGATTTGCCTTGATCACTGAATTCTACTGTAGTAGTGCATTTACTATGGCCCATATGTATGGAACCAACTTTTCTTACACACAATTCACCTTTCGCTGGGAATACTGACATGGTTGGTAAAACTAGTTCAACTTCGGATTCGACATTTAGAATCATGAGATTAGGAGTAAAGTTACCTAATCCATATACTTCATTTTCTAGATCAGTTCCTGTTCCTTTGGGGCGACCCTCCTTGTCAGGGTAACAGACTTTGAATAAAACTAGGTTCAGATTTCCCCATACCCACTGGTCTTGGTAAACGGCTGTATCTGAGTCTATGGAATTGATTAAACTAAACCATGCTCCACAGGAGCCATTATGTGTAAACGGATGTGGAAAGAAAGGCAGGACTCCTTCATAATTCTGATAGGGAGGGAGCCGGCCACACACCCAACAATTAGTTGCATTACTAGTCTGATGGGAATGATGTAACATACTAATGAAAGTGTTATTGCGCAGCGCAAGTCTATAAGACAATTCATGCGGGGGTAAGTCACTAAAAGAATGTTCAGCAGTAACATTGTAAACGTTTCTGGCAATAGGGTAATATATGTGCAACAATATACTTGCAGTAATTATTAAAAGACTTAAGAAAAACAAGATTAATAATGTCACTATGCAATGGCTACGCAGTGATTTACAATACGCCTGTCGTTTCATCATTTTTCGCGACTGTCCATGATTCAGGTCTAGGCGATACATGTCGGAGACAGATTCAACCGCTTCACCTAGGAGAGGACTTAAACAATCAAATCGTCCGACGGCCTAGGCCTTAATTTTAGTTTATAAAGTTCTTTACTGTCGGCCTCAGCCAGAGGTAGTTTTGAGTCAATTGGTGAGGACACACGAGGTGGGCTGTTTACATCTGAAAGAAGTCCATGAAATTTCTTGATATGACTTGAATGCACCCATCCTTTCCTGCCCTCGATCTTCACGGCTGTCCTTGTGGTCAGCAGGACCAGCTGGGGTGTCTTCCACCTGGGCTCCAGCTGAGTCTTTCGGTCGAAATTTCTCACAAGCACAAGGTCCCCCGGAACTACGTCATGGGGTTTCACCTCAGTGTTGTCGGGAAAGGCTGCAGCTACCTGTGAACGACAAGATTGTAGTGCAGACATCAAGGAAGCCAAGTAATCTGTCAGCATATTACAGTCAATATCAGTTATTTTGCGTGGTATAGGCGTCCCCCACATATTTGGTGGTCTGCCGAAGATCACCTCATACGGGGATAGCCCTGTTCGAGAGTGTGCTACCATTCTCATGTAGAAGAGTGCAACTGGTAACGCTACTACCCAGTCGACACCTTTCTCTCTGCATATTTTGGACAATCTGATTTTCAGTATCTGATTATGTCTTTCTACGAGACCTGCTGCTTCGGGGTGTCGGACACAGTGAAATTTCCACTGATAACCTAACAGAAGTGAAACATGTTTCATTAATTCGGATGAGAACGGCTGGCCGTTATCTGAGTGAACAACACGTGGTAAACCGTATCGTGGGAAGAATTCTCGAACTAACTGTTTGACAGTAGTCGGGGCAGTGTAATCTGAAACCGGGTATGCCTCCGTCCAGCGGGACAGAGCGCAGACAACTACGAGAACATATTTGAATCCTCGACATCGTTCCATCTGGATATAATCCATCTGGAGTACTTCAAAAGGGTGATTAGGAGGATGAAATCCACCTTGTTCTACGGGAACACTTTTTCCTGGGTTGAACTGGCAACAGATCATACAGGTACGGACCTTTTGTTTGGCTGCTGCTCGTAAATGTTTATTGAACCAAATGTGTTGAATGCTGTCTAGCATAGCTTTTTCTCCTAGATGTGCTGGACTATGTATAGTGTTAACTATAACTTGGACCATTGAATCAGGAAGGAACCACACAGACTTTTCCTTCATCATCCATCCTTGGTCCGTTTGGATCCCTCCTAATTCAGTCCATTTCTTTATTTCGTCTGGTGTAGCATGTGTCTGTATGTCAATTACGTCAAGGGTAGGATCTTTAACTGTCATACAATGTGTCGGCATCGGGACTATTGTCTTTGTCATGTCGGATGTTTGGGTTTGAGCAGTCTGTTTAGCTGTTCTGTCGGCTAGATCATTGCCTTGAGAAATGATATCAGTAACCTTCGTATGAGCCTTACATTTCATAATTGATATTGCAGTAGGTAGATGTATTGCATCTAATAAGGCATGAATGAGGGGTCCGTGCTGAATGTGGGCACCGTGGGAAGTTAAATAACCTCTCTCTCGCCATAGCACGCCGAAGTCATGTACAACTCCGAATGCATAACGTGAATCAGTGTATATGTTGACTTTTTTATTTGTGGCTTGAATACAGGCTTGTGTCAGAGCAATAAGCTCTGCGGCTTGAGCTGACAAAGTATTTATACGATTAGTTTCAATGACTTCAGTATCTGTTGTGACTGCGTAAGCAGCCACCAACTCTCCTGTATTTGTTCTCATACATGAACCATCTACATACAATGTCAGGTCTGGGTCTGACAATGGGACATCGGTTAAGTCTTGTCTAGGTTTCGTCGTTATTGTAATAACTTCAATACAGTCATGGGCTAGTGGGTCTGTTCCGGTTACTGGCAAAAGTGTGGCAGGATTCAATGTGTTACAGCGTCTGATTTCTATGTGTGGCTGAAACAATGTAAGCTCGTACCCTGTAAGTCGCGCTATAGTCAAGTGTTGTGTTTGCGTTCTATTTACAAGAACCTCTACTGCGTGTGGTACTTGAACTGTCAATGGATGTCCTAACACTATGGCATCGCTCTGTCTGATTGCTAAAGCTGTCGCTGCCACTGATTTTAGGCATGCAGGCAGAGCCTGAGCTACTGGATCTAATGTACTAGAAAAATAAGCACATGGTTTGTGTGCTCCTGCTTGTTCCTGTGTGAGTACTGACAAGGCAGTACCTTCGCGTTCTGTAACAAAGAGTGTAAAATGTTTTCTGTAACATGGCGTTGCTAAAACAGGTGCTTGACATAAAGCTTTCTTTAGGCTTTCAAAAGCTTGTGTATGTTCCTGAGTCCAAGGGAGAACAGTCGATGTGGCTGCCTCCTGTGTTGTCAACTGAATGAGTGGTTTTGCTAGAAATGCGTACTGAGGGATCCACTGCCTGCAATATGACGTGAGGCCTATGAAAGCCCGCACCTCCTTTTGTGTCTTGGGTATTGGCATGTTAGCTATTAACTGAATGCGGTCGGGTGTAAGCTGCCTTCCCTCCTTGGACAGCGAGTGTCCAAGATAAATAACTCGCTGGACACAGAATTGCAGCTTAGAAGGGGACACCTTGTGCCCCTTTTCGGCTAGAAATTGTAAAACTGTCAGTGATGCTTTCTCACATTCGGGTTCACTTCTAGCGGTGATCAACAGATCATCGACATATTGAAGCAAAGCAGTGTTAACTGGCATGTGGATACTGTCAAGTTCTCGTTTCAGTGCTTGACTATAGATGCTGGGGCTTTCTGTAAATCCTTGAGGTGCGCGTGAGAATTTAAAGCTACGTCCATTTAAACTAAATCCGAACAAATATTGGCTTTTCGGATCTATTGGGACGCTGAAAAAGGCATTCTTGAGATCGATTACAGTAAAGAATGTCGCTTCGGAATCAATAGCTGTCAGTAATGACGAGATATCTGGGACCACAGGAAATTGTGGCACAATGCATTTGTTTAATTCGCGCAGATCAATAACCAATCGATATACTGGCGGGGCCTTTGGATCTGTTCGTTTAAGAATCGGAATTATCGGTGAATTACATACATTGGAGTCTGTTTCTACAACTACTCCTTGGGTAATGAGCTCGTCAATGATTTGTAGTAAAGCCACTACAGCATCTGGTGGTAACTTGTATTGTCGCATTCGTGGTAGCACCACTCCTGCCTTTAATGTGACTCGATATGGTGTAATATTCATGCATCCAACATCAGTAGGGCCTTGTGCCCATAGATGTGTAGGTAAAGTCTGCAGTCGGGGATCCATGTCTCTAGATACATAGTGACCTTTAAAATCACGTAAAAACAATCTTACTCCTTCCGGAGAACAACATATTATGGCTCCTAGAGCTTTCAGTGTTTTTATTCCTAACAGATTTTCTGGACATGATTTAGTAAGCAATAAATCGGTAGTTCGGGTCAAAGGTCCTATCGTAAGTGGGAGAGGCTGTGATACTTCATTAACAATAGGTTTTCCTGAAAAACCAAGGGAAATATTCTGTGAGCCTGAGAGGGGTGCCCCTGGAACTTCACTACGTTTGATGGTTGTTCGACTTGCCCCTGTATCGAGTAAAAATTTTCTGTCTTGGCCTAATAATTCACTATGTACATAAGGTCCTTCTTGATCTACAGGGATCTCGATAAGGGGTAAGTCAACTTCCCTCTCTAGGCTTGTTCATGCGTATCGTTGATAATCAGGATAGTCGTACTGTGCGGTCTGGTACAGTTGTCGTGTCGTGGTTTGTGTGGCAGCAACAGGCAGCGCTGGTGCAGCTGGCACAAACTGTATAGACTGTTGTGAAGCTGGCATGGACTGTGCATGCTGCGGAGCTCCTTGTTCATTCTGGTCCTGTCTAGGTGGCCGTGGTCTTTCTTGTGTTTTACCTATGGCGATATTATGTTTCAAAACTGGACAATCGTGTACGTAATGACCTGGCTTTTTACAATAATTGCATGTCCCTTTTACAGGTCCGGCTGAATCACCGGAATGTGTCATACCCTTTTTATGTCCTTCAGCTGGGACTGTCTGAGAAACTAACATTTTCATTTTCGTGTCTTTCATGCGTCTGTGTTCATGTTCTTGTTCCTCTCTAATTCTATTGTGATGGTACTGTAACATTTGTAACATTTGTGATGGAGTGTTACCTTGCCAGGTACTCTCGAATTTTAATACTCTATTCTTTACTTGGGGCAGGGCATTTTCTACTAATTTTGTTACAAACAGATGTGGGTATGATTCGCTACTTGCTTTTAGGCCACTATTTATACCAAAACATTTTTCAAATCGGGCATAGTAATCACTAGTGTCTTCATCTTGCTTCTGTTTACAGGCTGAAATTGTACCCCAATCTTCCTTTTTTGTAGTTAGTAAACGTGGCAGTACCTGTACTAATAAACCTGGTAGTGCTTTAGTTTTATCCCCGAGTCCTGCTCCTGCAGTTCGGTCCTTTTCTTCTGCTTCTAGTACTGACCATTCTATCTTTTGGTCTCCTACCTCCCACTCTTTTTCCTTGAGTTTCTCATAAATGCCAGCAGGCATCAATACCTTTAATATTGTCATAATGTCGGGATAGGTATACTCTCCCATGAGTAACATGTCTTTAATTTCTCGGTGAAAACCCGCTGGATCTTTGTCATGACTGGGTACCACTTTCTTCATTTCTAACAATTCTATTTTTGATATGGGCGTATATACAAATACGCGCTTAAACTCGTTGTCCTCGCCCTTTATTGGGTGCACTTCTCGTAAGGGATTCTGTCTATCCATGTAACACGTGGTTCTTTCCTTGATGGGCAATGAGACACGGTCTGAACATACAAAAAGAATATACTGCTTTCTTGATTCTAGAATTTCTTTAATTAATTTAGTACCTGAACCTCTCCATCTATTCATAAGCAATTCAGTCAATATGTCAGGTAAGGGACCAGGGTCCGAATGCTGACTCTGATATAGTATAATGAGTTGTTGAATCATATAAATCCCAGCTAACCGCTGTTCATCTGGGGTGAGATTCAAAAATGCGCGTGCTACTGTATCATCACTATATTTTCCGGGACTGTCCACCCAATGGACAGCTGCCCTAGCTAAATCTTGTTCATCCATAGAATCGAGGAAATGATAACCCCTTCGTTCCCGGAGTAGTTTGTCGGCGGCTTGGAACGAATGCTCGTTAGACCTGATGTTAATTATAGGTATTTGGAAATTCCTGTTATTATCTGGACATATCGGACGTATCGGGTCAATAGGACATCTATTACTGTTACAAGATCTTCCTTTACCTACATAGGCTATGGTGTCTGACTGTCCTGCGGGCAGTCCTGACCCTTCCTCCTCGTTTTGTTCGAACTCGTCTACCGCTAATCTTTCTTCGTGTAGGCGTTCTATTTCTTTACGGATTTTTCGGCACATGGCTATTATACAATTTTGTTTATCATGTCTACCTTCTGATATATTCTGGCTCCATCTGGTAAGAATTTGCATTGCTTCCGGGTCTACCCCCGGTCGGTCTTCATTTCTGATCACACAATTTATGAGGAAACGTAACAGTTCCCCCTGTATCTCCACTTTCTGATATTCCATAGCTCTGTTAATACATTCTGGATCTCGCCCTGTTTGGACAAAATGGTATATTTTATCTAGATGCGCAGTCATTCCTGGTAACTTCCCTAAGTACACTGCGGTTCGTCTGATACGCAATGATGCCAGGGTCATTTCGTCCTCTTTGCCGGGCACAGGGTCATATCTACAATCTACAAGAAGTTCCTTAAGCGTACGGGCATTTATGAGTTTGGGGGTACGTGAATGTGCTGACTCTTGAAACGTAAGTTTATTTATTCTGGGTGGCGTAGAAAAAGTGTTGCTAGTACCTCCCGTAGCCCCATCTGGGGTGTCGGGCGTGAAAGGATTCGTTGAACGCGATACAGCAACTATAGGTGTGGACACAGCTATAGAAGTATCTGCAGGGACAGATGTAGAAACAGATGTGCTTGCCGGAACTCGTTGCACGATCTGTTGCTGTAGGGATACGGGTACTGGGTCTTGGCGTTGAACCTCCCTGATAGGCGGTCTATGTGGGGCAGAATTAGCATACTCGGGAGCTGCGTCATCTAAATATGAGGAAAGAAAAACATCTTCTGCGGTTCTAGGATGCCCCTTAGGATGTACCTTTATTGGGAATAATGGGGGCGGCAAGTCTTTCGGTGTTTCTGGAGTAGCTTTAGGTAATCCTTCGGCCAGAAGGGGATACATACCATTCATAAGGGCATTTCTTTGTCTGTCTACTTGTTCTGATTTCACTCGGATACCTTCCTCAATTAAAAGATTTTCTCGAACTTTATTGGAATTCTCTTTACTCTTCTCCTCCTGTCTACGTGCTTTTTCTGTACGTCTATGAGATTCTTTACGCCATAACTCAACGGCATCTTTCTGTGACTGTCTGACTTTCCTTTTCCATAACTCTTCTTCTACTTTCATGATGCACTCTGCATCCCAGGTTCCCGCTGTGGGCCACCTCTGACTTTCTGGTAATTCCTTGGTGTAGTCTACCCATAAATCAAGAAATAATATAGCGTCTAAGCCATGTTTATGATACATGAAGTACCCTGGAGTGTCCCTAGGAGGAATAGGAACGGCTTCTTCGAGTACCCCTTTTCTTGTAGTGATCTGTCTTAGTTTCGAAAAGAGCGGCATATTGAGAACTGATCTGATACTTAATCTTGAACACACTTAGTACAAAAGCACAATAATGAACAACCATTCATACCACAATATGCAGGACGTTTAACACATTAAACATTAAACATTAAACATTTTTTTAACCTTTAAAATAACCAACAATGATGATCGTCTGCATAACTAATCACCAAGCATAATTCTTTGACAATAACTAGATACTTCGGAATACTTGATATACTGCTAAACAGTACATATACACTGCTAAAACAGTGCAGACCGGATTTGTGTACCCAAACCCGTCTTGACCGGCACAACCTATGTGCACGTCAGAAATGCCTCCCCAGTAATGGTACTCACCGGGTAGCTTCGGAAACGGAAGGCCTCGGAGACTGAACTTGGACCGGACTGGACTCGACTCGACTCGTCGGAAACTGGACTCGACTTCGAACTGGTGGGCCTCTGTATACCTCGGATCTTGCTCTCTCAGCTAGGCTCTGGTCGGGATACCTCGCACTTCTCACCGCCTCGTCTGGGTGTTGATCGCAGCCTCAGTCGCCCCCGCTTGACCGGAGGGAGATACAGGAAATCCTGCTGGTACGCGTTATTGTCCGTCCAGCTGTGGCAGGAGACCGGGCCTGCAACTCACCGCCGGCGCGTGAGATGAGAAAGTGTCCCTGTTCGGGCGCCATTCATGTGGTAAATAAAATTCATTACCGGGACTTAATTTGATACGGAAACATAATAAAATAGCTCAGTAAAATGAGAGGCAGAATCCGTGGTATTAGAGGTTCGGAATGGGCTTTATTCCAATGATCGATTATAATCGGTTGCTCCAAGTTCCATCACCACGGAGGTTCAGGAAGTGAAGTACATACTTTATTGACAAGAAATGACTTTTATAGTACATACATTACAATGAAGCGAATGCAGTAGGCGTAACAATTGATAAGGAAAATGACGATTCATATGCGTAACCGAAAATGGGTGTAATAAGGAGTAAAAAGGAACATAATTGGTTATGATGTCATATATAGGTGGATCTATAAGATAATACTTGGCATAGATGCGCGCGCAGCAGCATGACGTGTGATTGACGTGCAACTAGGGGGTGAAGGGGACTTGACATTTAGCTCTACATGTGGAGACGAAAAGTCTGGGGGGTCAAGTCAACCTAATCCCAAATCATATCTAACATCCTATGTTTAAAGAACTATGTTATCCACAAAAGAAGGACTCTCGGACAGAATCTATTCTATACTGACTGTGCGTGCGTGTACAAGCGTCTAAGTGTCTACACTAAATGCGAGGGGGTAGGAATATTCCATGGTAACAGGACTATGAATTACTTGCATAAAGACAGAGAAGCCGAGCCATTGCTCGGTAGCTGGAAGAATGTTTATTTAAACTACTAGACAGGAATGCATCGGCTAAGGGGTGAAGCAGATAACTCGAAGGTGAAATACAGTTCTTGGCAGAGAATAGGCTGATGTCAGGCTTCGTGAGCCGCGCAGAGAATGAGACAAAGTTCATGGTCACAGATGCAGGCTCAGACTGGAGTTTTCAGAGGCAGAAGGCAAGAAGAGTTTGACGACAGAATCAGGGCCTACTTGCCTGGACTGTAAAATGGCATAGGTGAACCATATAAAGCCGGTGGCTTTTCATACTTAGGAATGGAATATCCGGCCTATTCATGGCGGATCTGACAGAGGACATGTTGACGGTGGACGCACATGTGTTTGCGTCTTCATAACTGGAACTGGAGGAAACATACATGTACTTGTAATATGCACATAGAACCGTTGGGGTCCAAGATAGGGGACATAACTGACCAGAAAAATCCATATTTCCCTCCTGACCTCTCCTTTTTGTTGCCACACCTTGACTCCCAATTTATGAGATCCCAGAGTGACATTTTTTTAGTTCCATCATGGGTCTCTTATTAGCCCCTGTTTCCCTCTTTGGGCTCTGTACATCTCATTCTCTGCACCCCAGTCTTCCTCACTTCCCTCTTATCCAAGCTGCACTCACTAGCTGGGCTCTTGAAGTCTTCCTCTATGTCCTGGTCTCCCTCTCTCCTTAGAATCTCCCTCCCTGTGCTCCCAGAGACTCTCATTTTCTTCTAGAGCACTCACCTCAGTCCAGAGTTCCATTCTCTGTGCTTTCTGAGTCTCCCCTTCTGTACTTCATCAGCAGCGCCCCTTTCTGTTGGGAGTATCCTCTCTCTGCTTCCTGACTGTTCATCTCTGTCCTTAAGGCTCCCTCTCCAGGCCTAGCTCAAGTGTAGCCCTCCCCCTGTCCTATTACACAAGTCTATTTTTAAAAAGCAATGGTTGCTTTACAAAGAATCATCCCCTGACTTTCTGACAAACAGCCAGACACTTCCATGTAAGCATAGTAGATGATCTCTGTGAATACTGTCATTACTCGAATGCAAACAATATTGTTACTGCATTTTTAGTCATGTGTGTGTGAATGCCAGTGCCATCTTAAGGATTTTGGAGGCCTGGACAAGAAATATTTGGGGGGCCCTTGCTTGGGCCAACTTTGAATATTATTACCCATTTTTTGCTGATTCACGTTCTGTGATGATGAACAGTATTGAGCTGGAGAGAAAGTTCACTCTCCCCGGGGACCCTACGAAGAAGGTATGGGCCCTGGGTAATTGCCATGCCTTAAAACGACTCTGATGAATACCAGACCAATCATACCTCAAACATCGTCAAGCCATCGTCAAGTCTATCTGTATGTCGTTCACACGCTGTTTACCTAACCTGTTGCACTGACCGATTGAGCGCAAACACATGCAGGGCCTTATTTATGAGGTTTTGCCGTAGGGCAGCGCAGCAGGCCTTCCTGCTGCACTTGGGTACGGCAAAAGAAAAGGGCAGGAATGCACCGTATCTATAAGATACGGCGCATTCCTGCCCTTTTCCCCTATGCCAGCGCACAATGGGCTGCATTTAGCCAACGCAGGCACCTTTGCACCATGGTTTCAAGGGTGCCTGCTTGCGGGGGTTAATATTTTTATACTGGAAGGGAAAACCTCATGTATAAAAATAATCACAAGAGGCTTCTTCCTCTTTCTATGTGTGCTGCAGAATGAAATTTCCCCTCGTTGTACCTTCCTTACGCCTCCCCTGGGGAGGCCTAAGCTTTTGGCGCTGTCTCAGATTTCCAATTTCTCGTAAATCTGGGGCAGTGCCAAAAGGCCATGTTGCTGGGAACGTCCCCAGCAGCACCCATTGCACGCCCCTTTAATGCAGAACACTGCGTTAAAGGGACTGATATTTAGCAGGCAGCATTAAGCCAAAAAAGTGGCTTAGTGCTACCTGATAAATATCACGCAGGCTTCTGCGCCATGGAACGTAAAAAGAAGTGACGTTCCGGAGGCGCAAGGAGTCTCATAAATGAGGCCCGCAATGTTTAAAAAAGAAAGACTAATTCTCAATGAACACATAGCTACATAAATACAAGATAAAAGTGTTAGCCTTCGGTCTATACAACACTGTAAAAGCATTTCAGAGGCAACGCAGTTTGCAATGTAATCATTCTGGCATAGTTTTAATTTGCTCTGACTTCACCTCTCTGATCTTACGTCACATACCACTCAGAAGAAAATCTGCCCAAAATATATATATTTAACACATGTGTTTCATTTCTTCTACTGTGTTATGAAAAAACAGATGCAACATGCATTTTTAAGTGCAGAACGTTTAGTTACACTTACATTCCCATCACCACTCTACCACCCTCAATCAAAAAAAGCTAACTTTACAGGTCAATTTACACAAAAGCTGCCTCATTAAATTAGAATGGGGTGTCCAAGTAACATGCAACTTCTCAGTGGAAATTTCCACCATAGGAGTTTTGAAACACCAACAATGCTTTGTGCACTGAATTACCTAAACTTTCCATGGGTGCTTACTTCACTTAGGGCCTACTCTTTTCTCCACTAAGGCGCATGACTAAGCGCAAAGTGTCTGTGTGTGTGTCCGTGTGTCTGTGCGTGTTCATGTGTGCATTGTGTGTGTGAGCGAGATCTAGATTGAGAAATACAGCAGAAGTTAGTTTGTGACAGAAAAGCAAGGGGGAAAGACAACCAGTGGAAAAAAGACAAAACAAAGTTAACAAAACTAAAGGACTGTCCTTGTCCTACACAGGTGGGAGGAGGAGCAGAAGAGTCAAGGAACCAATTGAGAGGCCTGGATGGGGGAGAAAAGGAGACCGCCTATAACGAGATCTAGTGAACGGAAGACAAGCATCATGGAAGTGGCCAGAGGACCCAGGATGATGCGGAGAGCAAGAAGCCCGGGTAAGAGTGGCCGGAGAACACCAAGAACCACTGCCCAGTTGATTCAAGGACCGAAGACGCCAGACCAGATTAGACTCCTGAGAAGCAAAATGAGGAGTGGCGGATGTCTACAGAGTTACTTAGAGAAAGAAAGATACCTAGTACAGTGCACCAGGGGTGGCCAGGGCTTGTAAACCAAAAGCTGCTGGTGGACTTGCAGCACTGGTTGTGCCACCCACAGAAGCAGCCTGTAAAAGTGTGTCTCAGGTCTGCCATTGAAGAGCCTGTGTGCAGTCTGGTACTGCCATGTTGACTGGGCAAGTGCACCCACTTGCCAGTCCCTCAACCTTGCCCTTTTCTTTTTATCAGACACCCCTATGGTAGGCCCAAGGGCAGGGTGCATGGTAAGTATAAGGTAGGACATGCCCTGGGGTGTGTGGCATGGCCTAATTGTGAATTACAGCCATTTTCGTGTTTCACTATTGCAAGGCTACCTATTTCCCATAGGCCTGAATAGGCAGATTAATTTTTACATCTTATAATCCAAACTGACTCAGAGAACTAGGTAGAAATTTGAGTTCAGTATTATGCCTGAACTCAGAATGATGAAATGCATCTTTTAGTGAAGTTGGTTTTAACATTCTGTGTTTGAAAATACCACTTTTAGAAAGTAGGTATTTTCTTGTCTAACTATCCAAGCCTGCCTCTGCTAGGTTGTGTATTCCTTGTCTGGGGTTTGAGTGACAGAGGCTGGGGGATTCCAGGAGACAGGGTTGGTCAGCACAGGGCTAAATAGAGAGATCTGCATGTAGATGGGTGGGAGGAGTTGCACCTGGGACCGGAATAGGGCTGTGCCTCCCCTCCACAATGCTGGCTCCACCTACTGTGGTGCGTCTGATGTCCCTGCCCTGCACTGTGAAAGGAAAGAAGGAGTCATGTAAACAGAGTGCTCCAGGACTGACCAGAACTGGTTTGGACTATGCAAAGGCCTCTCTGCCTTCAGAGAACAAAGAGAAACTGTGAATAAAAAGGGGGACCCAAACCCCAGAACTTTAGATCACTTTGGGAAACAAGAAGAAACCGTTGCTGAGGAGAGGAGCCAGAGAGACTGAGGAGAGACTATCCCTAAGATGAAGTGCTGCTTGAGGGATTGGCCTGCAGTGGTTGCCTAAACTGCCAAAGAAAGGAGAGAGGAACTTTGTGTGTACTTTCATCAACTTCTAAAGGATCTCCATGGGCTTGAGAGAGATCTTGCCTCCTGCTGAAGTCTCAGGGACAACAGACTTCACCCACCAGCTCCCCAAGAGTTCTTTTGGAAGTGCCTGTTGCTGTGCGAGGCTTTCTGAAGGACTGCATGTCGCAAGGAGCTGGAAGCGCGACTCACGGAGAAGAAGCGTGTCGCCACCACAGCCGCTGTCGGCGCATTGCTGAAGAAGAGGATCGACCTCGCATTAGACACCGCTGCATCAACGGAGAAGCGTGTTGCCACCGGATCTTCATCGCATCACGGCGTTGCATGATGCATCGCCACGAAAGCACAGTAAGAAACCGATGCATCACCTCCACTCGCAGAGAAGAACGCATTAGCAGGGACCGACGCATCACTGTTCTTGCATGTAAGGAACCGACGCATCACCTTCCCTGCAACCCTTTCGTTGTATAGCGTTACGCATCCTAAGGTACATTGGACTCAAAGTGTCGCATTAAACATCTTAAGAGGACTAAGCTATTTCTCCAATTTTTAAAGTACAGTATTGTGGATTTATGTCATTTGTGGACTTGTGTTAAGTCTATATAAAAGATACTTATTTTTAATATACAACTTGTGTGGTGTCCATCTGTAGTGTTGTCACTGAGGTACTGTATGTGTTCACAAATGCTTTACACACTACCTCTGAGATAAACCTGTTTGCTCGTGCCAAGCTACCAAGGGGGTGAGCAGGGGTTATTTTAGGAGCAGGGGTTATTTTAGGAGTGTATCCCCTTACCCTGACTAGATGCAAGGGCCCCTATTTGGTCAAGGGTACATACCTCTGCCAACTAGAGACCCCCAAATCTAACAGGGAACATGAGATGAGTTTTCATACAGCTCAGAGAGAGGACCCAACTCTAGTTGAGGTGTGGAACAGAGCTAATGAAGCAGAAGGTCCCAATCAAGCAGGTCCACAGTTTCATATGCAGAAAGGATTGTTATATATGAAAGGAGAGAAAACTCAACCTTCACAACTATTAGTGCCACAATAGTTCAGAGAAAAGGTTTCATTTTTGGCCCATAGACATCTGTTAGGAGGCCACTTCGGGGTTGAGAAAACCGAGAAGGCTATACGAGACAAATTTTATTGAGTTGAGGTTTATAATCAGATCCAGAATTTTGTAAAGAATGCCATATTTGCCAGAAAAACTGTTGTTCCTTACTAGCCTGGGTCCCCTTGAGACATTTACCAGTGATAAATGAACCCTTCCCTAGGGTAGCTATGGATATAATTGGACCCCCCCTACCTTCTCATAGTGAGTGCCACTATGTATTTGTCTTGGTGGACTATGCCACCCGGTTCCCTGAGTCAGTAGCGTTAATACAACCTAATACCACTCAAATATCTAAAGCAATGATGAATATCTTTTCCAGGGTTGGTTTTCCAAGTGTAATCATAACCGATCAAGGAACTCCTTTATTTTCTAAACTCATGAAGCAGGTCTGTCAATAGCTTAAGACTAACGGATTTGAACAGCTACTTACCCTCCACAAACGGACAGGTTGGTGGAAAACTACAAAAAAACATTAAAAACTACCCTGAAAAAATTGTTAGATTTAGAGATAAGGAAATTGGAGGATAGGTTGCCCTTAGCATTATTTGCCATATGATGCAGACAACAAAAAAGTATGGGTTATTCTCCGTTCGAGCTATTATATTCAGACAACCCCATACTTTGTTAGATATGGCTAAAGAAGAATGGGGGGAAGAAAGGGATGAGGCCAAACCCTTATTGGAATACGTAACTAGTCTGAATTTACAATTGAATTAAGTTAGAACCATTGTGAAAAATAATCTAGATCAGGTTCAAGCCTCTCAGAAATAACAATATGACAAGAAAGCCAAAGAACGATCCTTGGAAGTAGGAGATTTAGTGCTATTGGTGATGACTTCCTTTGATCATAAATTGTTCGGTCAATGGCAAGGACCCTTTAAAGTCATAGAGAAAGTAACCACTGTGACCTATCATTTAGAAATTAATTCAGAAAGAAAGAATACCCAAATATTCCACATTAATATACTAAGTAAATGGGAAAGAGCTAGGCCAGTCCAGTTAGGAAGTGCTGAGGTGTCCCCACCCTTGTATGAACAGAGTATAGATACCGAATTACCTTCCTCCTGAAAGAAGGAACTAGGGGTTCGCTTACAACATCTCCAGGATGTTTTCTCCTTAACACCTGGGAGAACGCCTGTAAAAAAACATGCAATACACATTCTTCTGGGAAAAGGGTTTGGTTACGTATTTACCACATTCCAGAATCCCAAAGAGATTCAATCGAAAAAAAAGTCCAACAAATGTTAAAAATGGGAGTAATAGAACCCTTCACTGGTGAAAGAAATACTCTCATTGTGATTGTCCCAAATCCTGATGGGTCCATCAGGTTTTGTTTTGATTTTAGAGAGGTTAATAACATTTGTTAGTTTGATTCCTTCCCTCTTCCATGTATAGATGAGAAAAGGCTGGGGAAAGCACAAAATATTAGCACTCTGGATTTGTGCAGAGGTTACTGGCAAGTACCCTTAACCCTTTCGATGCGCATGACGGAGCGGTTCCATCATGCGCATCGGTCGCGCTGTGCGGATGACGGAACCGCTCCGTCACGGCCCCGCCCGTGCAACGAACCTTCAGCACGGCGCGGTAATCCGCACCGCGCTGAAGGGGTTAAGATCCCAAGATAAGGAAAATACAGCTTTCTCAATACCAGGGGGTTTATATCATTTTATGGTGCTCCCTTACATGGAGGCCCAGCTATCTTTCAAAGACTCATGAATTCTGAACTTAAACCATGTGAGTCATTTGCGGCCGCCTATGTCAATGGTATTATCATCCATAGTTCCTCCTGGGACCAGCATTTAGACCACCCAACTAGGGTTATCCAAGTGCTAGGAGAAAGTGACTTAACAATTAATCTCACCAAGAGCCATTTGGCTGCAAAATCTGTAAAATATCTGGAGTACCTTCTCGGTGAGGCATGTATTAAACCTCAAGAGGAAAAAGTATCTGCCATCTCACAAGTGCGTTTTCCCAAAACAAGAAAAGATCTTAGGGCCTTTCTAGGTATCTTAGGATATTATAGATGCTTTATCTCCCAGTTTTCACAAATAGCAGCCCCATTGACAGCTCTCTTAAAAAAAAGATATCGGCCAAAATAGAACTCCGCCAACCCAGTCCAGCAGTTCTACGGGCTTATCAAAAATTAATGCAAATATTTACTTCTAAACCTGGACCACTCAATCCTAATTACACCAAGCCTTTTATCTTACAAACAGATGCCTCTGAATGTGGGTTCGGGGGCTGTTTTGTCCCAATGAGACACCCAAGGACAGGAAGGACCCATCATTTATATAAGGCCCAAACTATTTCCACGCAAGAAAAACTATGCAGTAGTGGAAAAGGAAGCACTAGCTCAGATACTACCTTGAAGGCAGAGAATTCACCCTATACACCGACCATCCCCCTTTGGAATGATTATCTCATAATAAGGGAAACAATAAGGGTAATTTATGGTGGTACCTAGCTTTTGCAAACTTTCCGATTGACCACTCAAAAGGAAGCAAGCAAGCCACTGCTGACTATTTGACCAGATTCCCACAGGATTAATTTCTTACAGGCAGGAAAGTTAGGGAAGGGGAATGTGAAGTAACACAGGAAGGCTCCGAAGAGACACCCCCCTTCTTACCTCCTCATTTGTCGTTAGTCGTGCTCCACTCGTTTACGATGTAGCTGGAAGTGGGGAGAAAATAAAAAAAGGTTATCAAAAATAAAGAAGGACTGTCCTAGTCCTACGCAGGCTGGAGGAGGTGCAGAAGAGTCAACAAACCTAGTGAGAGGATGGACGGGGAGAAAAGGAGACCACCAATAACGGGAGCCAGAAAACGAAATATGAGGATCGTTGGATTGGCCAGAAGACCTCAGAAGATGTGGAGAGCAAGAAGCCAATGTTAGAGTGGCCGGAGAATGCCGAGAACCACTGCCCATTTGAGTCAAAGACCGAAGACGCCAGAACAGACGAGACTCCTGAGAAGTGGAGTGAGAAGGGGTGGACGTTTGCGGAGGATTTGCACAAGCCGCTGCAACTCAGGAGAGTTGCGGCAGATGCAGTAATTGGGCATGAGAAGGGTACTGAAGGGGGCGTGTTGGGTTGATTGTGGTAATAGGGCGAGGTCGGGGAGAGGGTACGGGAATCTAACAGTGTAGGGTTTTCTTGATTTACTGATTGTTTCTTTCACATTTTCCATGCTTGCTTTACACCAGCTATATTCCTGCAATACCTTGAATTTCTTCAGTATAATACACATATTTACCTCTTTCATATTGCTACAGTTGTCAAGGTTAAAAGACAGTCACTTAGAGCAAGGAAGATACCTAACCAAAATTAAATACCAGATATGGATACAATCCACATGGCATCATTTTTATTTTTTTCCTACTTTTTTCTTCTCCCCCCAAAGATTAAAACCCAGGAAGAGACACATTGCATGGTGCAAGAGCGACACAACTCCCCTTATAAATATGGCTCTAATTCTTAACAATGAAAGGCTTATTGTGAGAGTTTTCCCTGCACTGAGAACCCTTAGGAGGGCTGTTGGTGCTCCTGCCAGCCTTCAAAACGTCCCAGAAAAAGTTTGAATTTCCCTGCCCTTTGGATTTAAAACATGCACAATGGCTCGAGGGGAGCTTCTTTGGCCTTCTAGCTGTTTCTCTGATCCAGGCACTTCGCAATCAGAAAATATTTACTTTTGTTTTTTAAGGCTTTCTAAACATTTGATGCACCTGCAGTGACAATACTTTTATTTTTTATTTAGTTACTCAGTATCCAGTAGGCAGTCGCACACTAGTCAGAAACTGTGTGGCTCTCAGAGACTGTGCAATATCACTGATCTGTCCCAACAGCACCAGCTCTTCTGTAGTGTGCTTTGGGGTGAGCAGAAGAGGACAAGTGAGTAGGATATAAACTTGCAGTTGTAGTCTTCTATCCACGTGGTTATATTGCCTTCTCTGGGCTGTCCTCCTGTCTACCATCTTGCTCTATGATGTAATTTCATGTTGGTAGACTTACATCCGGTGGTCTGGGAGCCCCCCTTTTTTCTAGGCCTGTAGCCCCACCCCAACAAGTTCTTCAGGCTATGCTACAGTAACAACTTTACACTCATGAGGAGCACATCGCAGTGTGCTCAATCTGCCACAAAAGGTTTTTCGTGATAAACAGGTATATAGTTTAGTACTGGGTCAAACTGGATCATCTGAAAAATCAACATGTAATCATGTGAGAAGAGTTGCCCAAAAACAAGCTGCTGGTGGTGAGAGAGAAGATTGAAAGAAGGAGGGCCTGTTACTGTTGTTTGTAGTGTGCAGTCATCACTCTCATCAACCTCAGAATGGCTTACGGGACAGAGGGGTACAGTCTCTCCAAAGCACCCAAGCAGCCTACCTGCTTCCTAGGTCACTGGTGGAGGTATCACAAAGAAAACTGCTACAACCACCATATATCAAGGCTATGTTCACCAAGGAGTTACCATACCACCAAAGGTTTTGCAATTTCACATAATTATGCAAAGGCAAATTATCTTAATTTTGCACCCCCTTCTTCTTACAGGTCCATGGTACAGGTTGAAAGGTTCCTCAACACTGTTTTCTGCACCATGTGGGTCACGTTGGCCAGCACTCACTTTCCCCACCTTTGGGGTACATTTTCAAATATTGAAGAGGTACAGCTCAGGTCCCCAGTGTACATATGTAGGTGCATGGTATTTCTATAACGCAAACCTAACCAAAAGGCAATGGAGAGGTGCACAGGTTCAAAGACAACCATAAAGTCATCAAGTGACAGGAGTAGTAGCTAGGTTGTGGACTGTTGGAGAATTGTGATGTTTTGTTCTGTAAAGGGGTAAGTGTTCAACTCTTTCCTAAATTGGATCAACTGAATATTGATAGATTCAGTGATGTTTTTCCAGATCCGGAGTGCCTAGATGGAAAAGGCATGGTAACTTTTTTTTTCTTTTTTAAACCTCCTAATCTGCAGTCTAATGGTGTCCTAGCTGCAAGTCTGCAAGTGAGCTGAGAACCGCCAGAGTTGGTGAGTTTGTCTGCAAGATAAGCAGGGGTTCTTGTCTTATTGGCGTTGTAAATGATACAGCAGGTCTTAAAGATGGTTCGGGATGTCAAGATAAGCTAATGGCGTTCCACCATGATGTTGATGATAGGATCATATTTTTTTTGGTTCTGGATGAAATGTGCTGTGGCAAACATGATGCATTAAAGTGGTGCCAGTGTGGAGTCTCGGAGGCCATGGAGCAGGGCATTACCACCATCAAGAGGGTGGAGAACAAGGGCTTGAACAGAAGTTCTGAAGAATCTTACAGAAAAAAAGAAACAGTTTTACTTTCATAAGAAGAGAGAGTTGGTATCAATATGCCTTTGTCTTTTTGACAATGTGTACCTTGAGGGTGAGGTTGGTTTTCAATACTAGTTACTTGCCATACGGTGGAATCTGGAGTTTGAAGCCATCGAGGTTCAAGTCATTTAGCCAGGTTTGTACTGTTTTTTGTTTGTTGTTCTTGACAAATAATAGGAATGGTTGTGTTGATCATCTGGTCTGGTAGTCGCTGGACATCCAGTATCTGGATAATGTGCAGGCAATGTTTGAGGTATTGGATGTCTGAAGCAGAGGAGACTCCCAAGTTGAGTTGTATACCTTCGGCATATTGGTGAAACTTGATACTGTTATTTGTTAGTAGAGCACCAACCGGCTCCCTAAAGTTGAAAATGACAGAGGACAGTGCTGTATCTTAGGGGACTCTGCAGGTGAAAGGGATCTTTTGGGATGCCCATGTGAAGAAGCTGGTCGTGGTTAGAAAGGTAGGAGAAAACCCAAGAGGGGAACCAAATGCACTGGGAGAGGATGTGGTCCGTCGGTTAGACTGCGGACTTTGGTGCTGGAAACCAGTGTTCGAGCCTCGGGGTCGCGTCCACATGATTCTGGGCAAATCACTTAATCTCCCTGTGCCTGAATGTGTAATGTAAATAAGGTGCTCATGTAAAGCGCTCCAATACCTTTGGGTCGAGTTCGCGCTATATAAATATGCAAATAAAAAATAAAAAAAATGTTCTTGCAGGTATTTAAAGTTGATTTTGCTTGGCATCTTTCCATGTGTCTAATGCCCTGACCCTCAGGGCACCCAGTAGCGCTTCAGAAATGCCACACATGCATAAATTCTTTTTTTTAAGGGAAATCCCCCAGTGGGCACTGTTTCCTGTGCTGTCCATCTTTTGTAAAACTCAAACCTCTAGGAGTGCTAAACTGTTAATTGCTTGGTGGCTTACGCCAAGCCAAAATATCTTAAGACAGCCCTGTGTATGATGCTCAGCTGAGTTTTATACTTTCCAGGATGCTTGTTTCCGGTCCAGGGAAGACATGGCTTGACAGTTCGGGCTGGACTGTTCCCATGAGGCACAGGGTCAAGACTGATTTGCATATAGCTGTGCCTGAACTGGGGTGGCAAAATGAGCTAAAGAACGATGATGGACTTAACCCAGATATGTGACTGGGGGTGAGTCTCTGAAATGTTTCGGCTCTCCGTCCATTACATCCTTGTGTTTGCTGTATTTTCTGATAAAGCATAAGACAATTGGAGAAAGTCAATGAACACTGGAGAATTTAACAGCATAGGATATTGCGTTATGTTATTCACCCCATTACCCACTTATGCAAAGTGCAGAATTCACAAGCAGAGTGCAATACAGGGATTTCACTTTGGTTCAGAAGTTTCATTTGACCCAGTGTCTCTCTGGTGTTAGTGGCTAAGGTACACTAAGGTGCCGATCACAATCCGGTAAAAACCGGGTACGAACCGTCGGACGGAGCATATTCTCCGTCCGACGCGTACCCGGTCGTCAAAATATACAAACATGGAATTACGATTCGCACGGGTACACCATTACCGTACGAATCGTAAAAAAGACCGACCGAACAAAAAACACCTACCAATGCGATCCGGGAAAGCGCCGACCTGACGTCGGGACGCACGCAGCCAGCCATTCACGACCCAGGAATCACGATTCGCACCGACGTCACCCCGCACGGTGAATATTTTGCGGCAGCCAAAAACTGCCGGGAAATCAGGACGACGCGAACAAGGACCACCAGTACGCGACGGACAGACGACGACGCGAACAAGGAGGACCAGTACGTGACGGACAGACATGGACCCGAACCTACGAGTCATCCCTGCCCTCATAGCAGTCCACCTCCTCTACAGGTTACGACGCAGACGCCGCAGAAGGTCAGAATAACTAAGGGAGGGGGGAAAGTGGGGTGGGGTGGGGGTGGCACTACCAGGGCAGGCCACAAAACAACCACATGAGTGACACACTACACATGGCCTGGACATACCTGACTCCCATGCCCTGGTCACCACGAGGGGGTGGGGGCGTGTCCTGATAATCCAACGACCGCCACAACGGAAGTCCGTCACCACGCGAACCGGCAACACAACCAGACAGGTACGTCCCGTACCCACGCCTGAAGAGCGTGGGTACGAGTCGGACCACGCCCACACACGTCACCCCAACAATGGCGGGACGGATCGCACCCACGTGGCAAAGGCCTGGGTACGGGCCGCACAAACATCACATAGCGTGGGGACGGATATGTACGGACCCTACCCCCACCCCGTATGCAAGGAGCGTACCCCCCACCCCAACAGTGAAAGTACGACCCGTACCCCCACCCGCGTATGCAAGGAGCGTACCCCCCTGCCCAACAGTGTAAGTACGACCCGTACCCCCACCCACGAATGCATGGAGCGTACCCCCCATGCCAACAGTGTAAGTACGACTCGAACCCCCACCCACGAATGCAAGGAGCGTACCCCCCAGCCCAACAGTGTAAGTACGACCCGTACCCCCACCCACGAATGCAAGGAGCGTACCCCCCACCCCAACAGTGTAAGTACGACCCGTACCCCCACCCGCGAATGCAAGGAGCGTACCCCCCTGCCCAACAGTGTAAGTACGACCCGTACCCACACCCGCGGACGTACGGAGCGTACCCCCAGCCCAACAGTGTAAGTACGACCCGTACCCCCACCCGCGGACGTACGGAGCGTACCCCCAGCCCAACAGTGTAAGTACGACCCGTACCCCCACCCGCGGACGTACGGAGCGTACCCCCAGCCCAACAGTGTAAGTACGACCCGTACCCCCACCCGCGAATGCAAGGAGCGTACCCCCCTGCCCAACAGTGTAAGTACGACCCGTACCCCCACCGACGAATGCAAGGAGCGTACCCCCCACCCCAACAGTGTAAGTACGACCCGTACCCCCACCCGCGAATGCAAGGAGCGTACCCCCCTGCCCAACAGTGTAAGTACGACCCGTACCCCCACCGACGAATGCAAGGAGCGTACCCCCCACCCCAACAGTGTAAGTACGACCCGTACCCACACCCGCGGACGTACGGAGCGTACCCCCAGCCCAACAGTGTAAGTACGACCCGTACCCCCACCCGCGGACGTACGGAGCGTACCCCCAGCCCAACAGTGTAAGTACGACCCGTACCCCCACCCGCGGACGTACGGAGCGTACCCCCAGCCCAACAGTGTAAGTACGACCCGTACCCCCACCCGCGAATGCAAGGAGCGTACCCCCCACCCCAACAGTGTAAGTACGACCCGTACCCCCACCCGCGAATGCAAGGAGCGTACCCCCCTGCCCAACAGTGTAAGTACGACCCGTACCCACACCCGCGGACGTACGGAGCGTACCCCCAGCCCAACAGTGTAAGTACGACCCGTACCCCCACCCGCGGACGTACGGAGCGTACCCCCAGCCCAACAGTGTAAGTACGACCCGTACCCCCACCCGCGGACGTACGGAGCGTACCCCCAGCCCAACAGTGTAAGTACGACCCGTACCCCCACCCGCGAATGCAAGGAGCGTACCCCCCTGCCCAACAGTGTAAGTACGACCCGTACCCCCACCGGCGAATGCAAGGAGCGTACCCCCCTGCCCAACAGTGTAAGTACGACCCGTACCCACACCCGCGGACGTACGGAGCGTACCCCCACCACACCAGTGTCAGTAGACTCGTACCCTCACCTCTAATGCAGTGTGCGTAACCCCACCGTGTATGTGCCAAGCGCACATATCCAGAAATCGGAGGTGTGTGTGCAGAGTCCACCCAGGAGTGCCCTGAGACAGGAGTGGTTGGTGTGGAGTCCTCCCAGCAGTGCCCTGAGACAGGAGGGGTGGGTGCCCATCACTCCCAGCAGTGCCCAGAGACAGGAGGGGTGTGTGCAGAGTCCTCCCAGCAGTGCCCTGAGACAGGAGGGGTGGGTGCAGAGTCCTCCCAGCAGTGCCCTGAGACAGGAGGGGTGGGTGCCCATCACTCCCAGCAGTGCCCAGAGACAGGAGGGGTGTGTGCAGAGTCCTCCCAGCAGTGCCCAGAGACAGGAGGGGTGTGTGCAGAGTCCTCCCAGCAGTGCCCTGACACAGGAGGGGTGGGTGTGGAGTCCTCCCAGCAGTGCCCTGAGACAGGAGGGGTGGGTGTGGAGTCCTCCCAGCAGTGCCCTGACACAGGAGGGGTGGGTGCAGAGTCCTCCCAGCAGTGCCCTGACACAGGAGGGGTGGGTGCAGAGTCCTCCCAGCAGTGCCCTGACACAGGAGGGGTGGGTGCAGAGTCCTCCCAGCAGTGCCCTGACACAGGAGGGGTGGGTGCAGAGTCCTCCCAGCAGTGCCCTGACACAGGAGGGGTGGGTGCAGAGTCCTCCCAGCAGTGCCCAGACACAGGAGGGGTGGGTGTGGAGTCCTCCCAGCAGTGCCCTGAGACAGGAGGGGTGGGTGTGGAGTCCTCCCAGCAGTGCCCTGACACAGGAGGGGTGGGTGCAGAGTCCTCCCAGCAGTGCCCTGACACAGGAGGGGTGGGTGTGGAGTCCTCCCAGCAGTGCCCTGACACAGGAGGGGTGGGTGCAGAGTCCTCCCAGCAGTGCCCTGACACAGGAGGGGTGGGTGTGGAGTCCTCCCAGCAGTGCCCTGAGACAGGAGGGGTGGGTGCAGAGTCCTCCCAGCAGTGCCCTGAGACTGGAGGGGTGTAACACATGTGTGTGAGGCCAGAATTATCCACATGCATACTGGCTACAAGGGAACATGTCCCCATGAACTCATGTCAACAGACTCCACACACAAGTACAGTGATCACCAAGGATGCCACGATTGTCGCAGGTGGAGACATGGCCCTGCATGCATGGCCAAAGTAGAAGGGCTCCGTCACACACACAGCTCATGTAGACACAGCTCTGCGCTAAACATTGGGAACACCCTGCAGGGAAGAAAGCTGGGTACACAGAGGAAGGAATACACCCTTGGACAAGTGCACCATGCAGTAACTGCCTACATGAACAAAGAAAGTTAGCCAACACCTTGTGATGGCACACAGATCACAGGGTCCCACCAATGAGCAGTACACTACTACATATCCCACACACCCAAACCCTTACACACCACCCAAAACCATGTAGCAGCCCCACCAACACCAATACCAGCATAGCAGTAGTGTGATAATGAAAACAAAATTAAGCTTTATTCTGCAGGAGCACAATGTCCGTGGATCGCAGGCAGTTCAATCTTCACAAAGCCCATAGGGCAGTCAATGATTCTCAGCTGGATGGGGGACACAGTGGGATGCGTGTCCCCTACCTTGCCTGCACAGTCAAATGGCATCGTCTTCCACACTGGTGAGGGCATCAGGGGGGGGGGGAGCAACAGGCACCGCAGGGACATCAGGGCAAAGGGGCGGCGTTGTGGGTGCAGGGATGGAGGAGTCCACCACAGGGGGTGGGTCAGTGCCAAAGGCGGAGGCCAGGATGGCACTACACACCTTTGCAAGGTCATCCAGGGAGTCCCCTGCACCCGAAGGGACCTCAGGCCCAAAGGAGGGGGGGGGGTCAGAGGGATGGGTCGCAGCGCCACCGGGGGAGGGTGGAGACAGGGGGGGAGACTCAACCACCCTGACCGGGGACCTCCGTGACCGCTTGCGTGGTGGTGTAACTGTGGGGCTCAGGGACAGAGCGGCCATGAAGGAGTCCTTGGGGGAGATGTGGCCAGGAGAGCTGAGGGGAGGGGATTTGGAGGGAGTGGACTGGGTGGAATGCGGACTCCCACTATGGCTGCGTGTCACACGTTTGCCCCCCGACCCAGTGGGTGTGCCTACCTCACCCTGTGTGTGCGTGTCAGGAGGAGTGCGGTGGACCTTCCCTGCTGGTGTGGTGCCCGTGTCCGTTGATGTGGGTGCATGCCGACGTCTGGGTGTACGTGTGACAGGCATGGGAGTGGGAAGTGTGGATGGGGCAGGGGTAGGTGGGGGGAGGTCGCGCTGCAGGAGACCCACTGCTGCAGTCAGTGTGGAGTCGATGGACCTCAGCAAGTTGCGTTGGTCAGCCTGCGATGAATGAATGCCCTCCAAGAAAGCCTCGATGTTGGTGAGGGTTTTGCCGTGGGCATGGAGGACATTAAGGATCGCAGCCTGACCAACCTGCAGTTGCCGCTGGATGTCCACAGACTCTGCATTGGCGGCAGCAGTGGAGACAGGGGCAGGGGGCGCGGTGCCTGGCAGGAAGGAGACATGCTGTGACCGGGCACGCTGGGAAGGGACACGAGCAAGTGGGAGGCGGCTGGTGGAAACTGAGGGGGCGGTGCGAGGTGTTGTTCCGCTGTCAGCTGCTGGTGCAGCCTCCGCCCACTCGGAGACATCGTCCCCGGACCTGTCAGCTTCGTAGTCTGATGTGCCAGTCGACAGGTCCTCGGCCACACTCTCCTCCGCCTCTGTCCCACTCGATGTGCCAGCCCCGATGTCACGGCTGGCACTGGTGCTCGGTCCCTCCGCCTGGTCTGTGTCCATGTCTCCCTCTGTGTCCCCCGACGATGCTGTGGGCAGGGTGGAGAGACAGAAATTATTCAGACACCTGTACACATCTGTCACATGAGTCCAATCTACATAGGTAACATTGCATGGCCTGAAAAGGAAGATCCCTAACATCTACTGAACAGGGTACCGATGTAGGGCATGCAACACACAGTTGGTTGAGCCACCATGCCACTGAAATACCATGGAGAGCATGAGACAATAGCGAAACACAGGAAAAGGAGTCTGACATAGCACCCAGGTACTGGGGACAATCCAGCACTGCATCTGCACCACACAGCGTTTGCGAAAATACCGATGACCAGGGACCATATCCATGAACTTGAGACACATGCTGCATAGGTAATGCTGAAAACATGCACAACATGACTCGGTCACTGCACATTGCGTGTGTGTCCAGGCACATCACACACTGCCCAGACCCAGCAAGTGGTAATCAGGATTTAACACATAGGCATTGCCCGCCCCAACAAGACCCTACACGAGGCAAATTGTGGAGACACAGGTGGCACCAACATCTCATGGTCTGGGTGATACACACAGGGGCAGGCAAAAAGCAAGATTGGACGCCAAACAGCCAAGGTGCGCCTGTACAAATAATGAGGTACCAGTGCCCATCCTCAGATGAGTATAACAAGACACACAGGCACTGGCAACTGTGAGTATGAAGAAGGACAATCAGGTCAGGCTGCACAGTGGACACCTGTACAAATTAGCACGTCTATATACATGGTGACAGGGGACAATGGCACAGAGCACAACTTACGCTGTAGACACTGACAGTGGCCACGTTCATGATGACACATACACCACTGAGGAAAAGGTGCCCCAGGGGACAGTAGTGGGCACGCAACTACATGCTACTGAATGGTAATGACAGCAACACACGTCACCATCCCTGCACTATGTGTATCGCACAGTCATGCACATCATGTCACAGGCCACTACATAGGACATGCGCGCTGTAAGGCATGACACATGAGAGACCAACTCCCATGTCTGGAGTCAGCATCAGTGCCAACTGACATGGAACCCACATGCAGTGAACTTGACAGTGCACAGGCAAGGTCCCACAACCTGTTACACACCACCCCCACACATGATGCTACAGACATTGTTCCCGTGGACAAAGCGCCAGCCTACATTACCCTGGGAAGGAGTGACTACACACAGACCAGGGAACACATTGCAAGGAGGGGAAGGGTGGCAGGGGCACAGCGCTATACTGGGCCAAACAGGATCTGCACAGCACCTTTAAACCCTGCCAGTGGATTCATGCTACTGTGCCCTTACAAATGCCGGTGACACACAACAAACACACATGTACCTACCCCCTTCCGGCTGCTGCATCGCCTGTAAGCGCCTCTCCAGGTCTGGAAAGACCACCGGCAGCACACGCCTGTGGAGGTGGCTCAGACGGCGGCGGCCGCGGTTCTTGTGGCTCTCAGGTGAGTCCCCCAGCAGGAGCCGTGCAATCCTCCGCGTCCAGCACCGGATATCCTGCCAGCGTTTCCTCACCTGGGCCAGGCGCCGCCTCCGACCATCCACACCCCTCACGGCACTGACGGCGGTCAGCCAGATCTGCTCCTTGGCAGTGGCGCCTACCTGTGAGGAGGAACAAGTGACACCACATCAATACACCAGCCACATGTCACAGAGAGACATATGGGTACAAATTAGCTGGTAACAACAAGGCATGTCATGCAGCCAACGCATTGCACCTTTGTCATAGGGACATCATCCCCTGGTGAGGGAAAAAGCAGTACGTGCCACAGTGGGTACACAGGTGGAATGATGGCAATGTCACAATCAATGATCTAGGCTCACACTGTGCATCACACCCACCCCTCCTGGCTCAGGGCACTGCTGTGAGGACTCCACACCCACCCCTCCTGTCTCAGGGCACTGCTGGGAGGACTCTTCACCCACCCCTCCTGTCTCAGGGCACTGCTGGGAGGACTCTGCACACACCCCTCCTGTCTCAGGGCACTGCTGTGAGTGATAGGCCCCCACCCCTCCTGTCTCAGGGCACTGCTGTGAGGACTCCACACCCACCCCTCCTGTCTCAGGGCACTGCTGTGAGGACTCCACACCCACCCCTCCTGTCTCAGGGCACTGCTGGGAGGACTCTGCACCCACCCCTCCTGTCTCAGGGCACTGCTGGGAGGACTCTGCACACACCCCTCCTGTCTCAGGGCACTGCTGTGAGTGATAGGCCCCCACCCCTCCTGTCTCAGGGCACTGCTGGGAGACATCAGGCACCCCCCCCCCTGGGACCCCCCCGACAGTACATGGCATGTGTGTTACACCTGGACGCAATGGCAGAAGTCACAGTCACCACATAGGGACAGTCTGTGGCAGTGGCCTATGCACTCACCTGATAACCTGGTCGCCCATACAGCATGGAGTACTGTGGGAGGATCACATCCAGCAGAGCCATGTTCTCCTCCAGGGTGAATGGCTGTGTCCTCTCCACAGCCCTTGACATGGTTCCAGGGAATCAGTAGCAGCAGCTGGGTCGACGAATGCAAAGATGTGCAGGCAAGTGCTCCCTCATGGGACCTGGCTGCCTTATATGTGCCCTTCTGCCCAGTCTCATGCACAGGAGTACAGAGAGATTGGTCACTCACATTTGCATCCTATGTTTCCACCAATCCCTTCAAACCTAGCAGTCTGTGGGTTCTCTATCGGTTTCATTCTCCTGCATGATGTCAGCCCCACAAACACATTGCAACAAAGTAGACAAATCCCAACTGACTTCTGCTGTGCACCTTCCAGAACAATTTCCAATTTTGAACTTGGTCTCCATGACAACCAGCATGCATGTAGGCCTTAATACTTGTCCCCCATGTAATTTGGAGCATCACACACAGGTACGGTGCGTGTGGGGGCCCTAGGGCACCCCAAATGCATGGCAACGGCCCGTACATGCATGCCTACGCTCTCCATCACTTTTGGTCTGCACGCGTATGCGTACTCGTAGTGGTACGGACCGAACACTCGCATCTACGCTCACTATCACTACGGGTACGCATACGCGTGCAGACCCATAGTGATAGTGAGCGTAGATGCGAGTGTACGGTCCGTACCACTACGGGTACGCATACGCGTGCAGACCCATAGTGATAGTGAGCGTAGATGCGAGTGTACGGTCCGTACCACTACGGGTACGCATACGCGTGCAGACCCATAGTGATAGTGAGCGTAGATGCGAGTGTACGGTCCGTACCACTACGGGTACGCATACGCGTGCAGACCCATAGTGATAGTGAGCGTAGATGCGAGTGTACGGTCCGTACCACTACGGGTACGCATACGCGTGCAGACCCATAGTGATAGTGAGCGTAGATGCGAGTGTACGGTCCGTACCCATAGTGGTACGGACCGTACACTCGCATCTACGCTCACTATCACTATGGGTCTGCACGCGTATGCGTACCCGTAGTGGTACGGACCGTACACTCGCATCTACGCTCACTATCACTATGGGTCTGCACGCGTATGCGTACCCGTAGTGGTACGGACCGTACACTCGCATCTACGCTCACTATCACTATGGGTCTGCACGCGTATGCGTACCCGTAGTGGTACGGACCGTACACTCGCATCTACGCTCGCCATCACGATGGGTACACATACGGCAGCACTCCCACAGTGATTTGGGAACATGCACAGGCCCTCTCAGCAGCAGTACGGCGGATTTTACACATCACTGTGGTGATAGGCGACACACATGTCGGAATAGGGCGGACATACTTGTCCATGGATGGACATACTTGTCCAGGAATGGACACCAAGGCATCGTCTGTGCATTACCACATGTGTTGGGCACAGGTGTCACAGGCTGTGATGTGGAACATGCCTCCTGAGTGGAGAAGGCACCAGATGTATGATGAGATGTGTACATGTGTACTGTGTGAGGGTGCAATGTGTGCCAGGCATGCCCTTGACTCCTTTGACATGTGTGCATGTGGGACTGCGCACTTGGGGTGAGCGTCACTGGCATGGCACGGACACCAACACACGGAAGTGTCCCATGATGCCCGGTACAGGGGTCATGACACATGACTCATCACTACCCACAGTGCACAATGTGACTATGCCATATATGTGTCCGGGATTTACATCGGGTTGATGTTGTTGCACCCTCAAAAGCTGCAGCCGTTGCAGCAACCAACATGTGGCTGTGTGTAGATTGTCATTGCACACTGTTCCCAACACCATGCCACATGTGTTACCGGATGTGAGGTGCACATGTATGCAAGGGACACGGAGTAGCGTGACAAGGCCATGTCAGCAAACTCACAAGGAATGTGTGGGGAGTCATGACATGTGCACCTTCATGGCAAGGTGTGTGGGCTGGACTAGTGTAATGTCATGTGACCTGTGGCTCAAGTGTTCCGCTGCCAGTCTCTGCAATCAGCATCACACTTCTGCTGATGTGTGGGTGTATGTCACTCCTGTCTTGCGTCGGGCAGTGCACTTGCACTGGGACACAGCTATTCCCATGGCGTGGCATGGGGAGGTTCTCAATCACCGTGTGTAGCTGGGTCTTGGAAGGAGTGTCACCTTGCATCCATACGTGTCCTGGGCATGTAGCACATGCCTGACTCCCTATGTGGCATGTGTGTATTGGCAGATTTACATGTGCTCAGTAGACATGAGTTGTTCTCGTAGTGCACTCACTCTTCCTTGTCACTTCCAAATTACTGCAGAGCGCCTCCTGTTGCCCGAAGAATTCCAGACTTGGCCACCATGCAGGAGAATGACAGGATCCGGCTCTACCGCTTCACCCAACCGTTGATTCTGGAGCTGACGGCGAGACTGGCACCACACCTGCAACCGCAGCACAGGTATCCTACGGCACTGACACCCCAGCTGAAGGTAATGGCTGCCCTACATTTCCTTGCCACGGGTACCTTCCAATATACCATAGCTCATGTTGGTGGCATGTCCCAGAGCATGTTCAGCGGTGTGCTGCATGATTTCTTGGAGGCCATGTTGATTCACCTGGATGACTTCATCAAGTTCCCAACCCCTGAACAGATGACTGAGGTCAAGCGTGGTTTCTATGCCCTGGGAGGGATGCCCCATGTCATTGGGTCCATAGATGGGACACATGTAGGTTTGGTACCACCACACGCACGGGAGGTGGCGTACCGCAATCGGAAGCACTACCACTCCATCAATGCCCTTGTGGTGTGTCTGTCCAACATGGTGATTTCACATGTCTGTGCTCGTTTTCCAGGATCAGCACACGATGCCTACATCATGAGGCGTAGCGGGATGCCTGATATGATGATGCAGCTGCGCAACGAACGTGCATGTGTTGTTGGTGGGTACAGTCTGTCTGTCCTGTATTCTGTTTGGCCGAGCAGCACTACCGCTTCGCCAGTTCTAACGATATCCATGTGCTTTCCATTTAGGGGACGCTGGCTATCCCAACATGCCTTGGCTGCTGACACCTCTCCGCAACCCCATCACGCCGGCCCAGCTCCGCTACAACACCGCCCATGGCCGGACAAGGCGAGTGATAGAGAGGACGTTTGGCATGCTGAAGAGCCGATTCCGGTGCCTCCACAAGACCAGCGGCGCACTCCCATATGCCCCGGCGAAGGTCTGCAAGATCTTCATGGTCTGCTGCATGCTGCACAACATGGCAGTTGAAAGAGCTGTGCCCCTCATCCTGGATCAAGATGACGAGGACCATCCACCCGTGGAGGACGAAGGGCTTGGCAATGGGGCTAGTGATGTGGAGGATGTGGAGCCGCAAGAGGACATCCGGACTCGGCTCATACGCGACTTCTTTGCTTAGTGGTGAGTACCAGGGTCTGAGTGTGCACGCATTGGTCCCCGTGTGGCATGCGTTGTGATGTGTGTCTCCACCTGCATGTATGGCACGTGGGTCAGAGGTGTGTGTGGGTGTGTCACTGGAGTGATGGTGGCAGTGATGGTAGTATTTCCCCAGGCATAATTGTGACCTAGCATGTTGTCATACATACATGTGTCGAGTAAATGCACATGCAAGTGGCTGTGCTTCTTGTGGCTGACTTCTTGTGTGTCTCTCTTCCCCAGGTACCTGCGCATGCCGTTTGCTGGTTGCATTGTTGTGGCACTGCTATTCCTCATGGACATGGCATCGTGGGCTGACTCAGCGTTACAGGCACGGACACGTTTGGAAGTCTCCATGGGGTAAGGGATGCATCTGGGGTGTATTGGGTGTGGCAGTTGTTCACGATGTGTGCACACTGCCCCGGTCGGGGTTTGGGTCCTCTGCAGACATGTGGCATCCCCATGGGACACGACATGCAGCTGGGTACACCTGAATAGATGGGCTGCCTGGTTGTCAGTCATCAGTGATGGGATGGTGGATTGTGATGAAGGCATCAATGTGTGTGACACTGCCCTCGGACACATACGGTTAACATTGTCTTGACATGGCGTGGGACTTCCACATCAGCGGATGTATGGTGTATGGCAGGCTCTCCGTGAGCAGCTGTGGGTATTTAGCTATTATCCGACACTTGTGTGCCAGTTCCATGGCTATCACGCATTTGTGCTGCAGAAGGGGGGTGCCAGTGTTGGAGCCACATGTTACTCCACATGATGTGTTCATGTGTACTTCAAGTTGCCTCTGCAATCCCAAACACATGACTATTAAAGGTGTCCCTATGCCTCCAAGGTGCCTCTTCTCAGTCAATGCTGGTGTGTTGGCACGGTGCATCCTGCATGTCTGGCATGGTATTCCCTGATTGTGGCTATGTGTCAATGTGTCGAGTGGCAAGATGCAAGCTGTGTGTGTGTGCTGAGACTGTGTAATGGGCATGATGTCCATGACTGTGTGGGTATTGTGACATGTGCCATCCCCATGCATCCAACGTTGTCCATGACCCCATTCTCTGCATCCACCGGACTCAAGCTTGCAGGACATGGTTCTGCCACCTGTCTACACGTACCTGGGTGCCCCCCAGGACACGGGCCAGGATCCCTGACCTCTGCGCATGAGTGTTGCTGTACTCAATGTGTCTGTCAGCACGGTTGTTCGGCCACCCCCTCAGCTGGTTCTGACCATCACGGGTGTGTATGGTGCTCCATGTCTGTCTTGCCTAGAAAACTGTGACCCATGTGTCCTGTGCAGACTCAGGCCCCAGGGTGTGGATGGTTGAAGTGAACAGATGACTCAGGCATGTTTAGACTGTACAAGACACATGTTAGGTAATAATGCTACCAGCAGGCATCTACTCTTAATAGTGTGATTTATTATTGGGGGGGGGGGGGGCAAGTGAGGGCCTTTCCGGGATTAGGGAATCCAAAGTTCAGTAGGGGAGTTGGTGTCCTTGCCATTGGAAATCCTCAGAGTCCATGCCACAGTCTTTGTCAACATTGGTCAGCCAGTGACCAGCAGGGCCATGTGGCAGAGAATGTCTCTTGATGCTGTGATGCTGTTGCTCCAGTGGGCCAGGTGCCAGGCCAGGTGTCCTGGGAGATGGTGATGTAGCAGCCACCCTCACGGTCCTTTCCGTGGACGACCCGGCTTCCTGCGGGGAACCTCAGCAGCAGGCCGTGACGACGTCTGGGATGCTCCGTCGGATGTTTCCTCCTCCTCCTCATGATCCCTCCCTGTGGGTGGTGATGTTCTCCGCCTTCTGGCACAGGGAGGGTCGGCCATGGTGTCGGCCATCCGACGGAGTTCAGCGTGAATCCCCTGGGACGCCGTCACTTGCTGAGCCTGTCTGTCCTCCATCCTCCGTTGGTGTAGCTGTAGACAGGCTATTAGCTCCGCATGTTGCTGGGCCTGCTGGACCTTGATCCCCTCGAGGACGGACACAACCTGGGCCATGCCCGTGGTGTCCTGCCGGTATGAGTCCAGGATGTTACGGACATGGGAAAATACCGGATCCCCAGCCAACTGGTCAGGCTCGCGCCTCCGCCGCTCTCCACTCCCACCACCCCTGCCCACTTGCGTCTGGCCTGCACTTGTGGGCACATGGGGTCTCCGGGACCCCTGAGGGGTGGCATTGGCGTTGTCGCCTGCCTCCTCCTGGGTGCCCGGGACACCGTGTCCCTCCTGGCGAGCCTGGCTGCATTGTGGTGTTGGGGCAGGGATCCTGGGTGTCTCCTGGGATGTGGCAGGAGTGGGGGTGGTGGTTGGCACGGTTGTACCTGACGCAGGTGCTGCAGGTGGTTGGACACCAGAGGGGCCAGGTCGGTCGGGGTCGTCCGCAGAGTGGTGAGAGTGGTCGCTGCCGGTGGGATCGGTCTCCTGCAGATCCGGGTCCTGTGAGTGTTCCCCCCCAGTGTTGGGGGGTGCAGCACGACGTTGACCTGTGTGTGAGAGAGACAATGTTAATTTTGATCCATGCAACATCCATGTTTCATCCGTTACAAAGTTGGCACATTTCCTCTTGGAATTAGGATCTGTCTTGCATTCCACTCACAGTGCACTTGTGCATGTGTGTGTCCCTTGGGCACCAATTTGGCCCCTTTAACTATGTGTGGCACAGTCTTACTTGCTGCGTCAAGTGTGACTGCAGTCAGCAGTGGAGTGTGCATGTGTGCCGAGCTATGCGTTTGCGCCTTCCTTGTAGCACTGTACATGTGCACATGGAGTGGATCCACACACTCATATGATGCAGGTGGCTGTCCTTGTGCTCGTGTACAGGTTGTAACATGGCCCTGCGTTTTGCCATGATGAAGAGGGGGGGTTCTGGCACTGGGCACCCTTGTCTACATGCACGCAGTCCACCTGCTGACGAGCAGACATTCCCACACACCAAAGGACTGATTTGCTCTCCCTGTGTCTCCCTCCTTCTCTGTCCCCCTCTCCCTCCCTCTCTGTCCCCCTCTCCCTCCCTCCGTGTGTCAGCCTCCTCCCTCTGTCCGTCTCCCTCCCTCTCTGTCCCCCTCTCCCTCCCTCTCTGTCCCCCTCTCCCTCCCTCTCTGTCCCCCTCTCCCTCCCTCTGTGTCCCCCTCTCCCTCCCTCCGTGTGTCAGCCTCCTCCCTCTGTCCGTCTCCCTCCCTCTCAGTCCCCCTCTCCCTCCCTCTCTGTCCCCCTCTCCCTCCCTCTGTGTCCCCCTCTCCCTCCCTCCGTGTGTCAGCCTCCTCCCTCTGTCCCCCTCTCCCTCCCTCTCAGTCCCCCTCTCCCACCCTCTGTGTCCCCCTCTCCCTCCCTCCGTGTGTCAGCCTCCTCCCTCTGTCCGTCTCCCTCCCTCTCAGTCCCCCTCTCCCTCCCTCTCTGTCCCCCTCTCCCTCCCTCTGTGTCCCCCTCTCCCTCCCTCCGTGTGTCACCCTCTGTCACCTTGGCCCAGCTTCCTGGGCACACACTGTTAGCAGATCTTTGAGTGGCCCTTGGCCTGTTGATGTGAGTTTGTTTCTGATCTCCAGGCACCCATTTTGTCTGCTGTGTGTCTGTGCGCTGCTGCTGTGGTGGTGTGTGCTGCCACTCTTTCACACTGTTGGCTGTTCATTAGCTGCTGGCATGTGCAAAACAGTGCCTTCACCCCCATGTGTTGATGCAAGGCGTCCGCCATTTGCTGGCAAGTCATTCCTGTGTTGGGACACAGTGTTTGTCTGGCTGTGACCTAGGCCATATGGGCAGAGGGCATTGTTGTCTGCTTTGGAGTCGCACTATGTGATTCTTGGTGCCCAGCCTCCCGCCATCCGGGTTACCGTGTCATGTGTTGTTGTCTTCTGTGGCCTGTGACTTGACATTGTCCAGCTGGGTGCATGGGGCATGGTGGCAGCAGTGGCATGTGCCTGCTCATGGAGTGTGGTTGAGTAATGCGATGGCTTGTGGTGGTTGCGTGCCTGTTATTGATTTTGGTTGTGGTTGCAGTTCCCCCCATGTGAGGTGCGTTGTTTGTGTACTCACCCGGGTCTCGGAGTCCTTCTACTCCTTCAACTGCCTCCACCGGCAGTATGGCCATCACCCTCTCCTCCCAGGGATGGTACTGTACGGCTCTGCGGGAGGGCCCTCCTCCGGTGGCGTTGGCCTGGTCGTGTTCCTCCTGCCTCTTGGCTCTGACCCTCCTCCGCAGATCGTACCACCTGTTCTGGCAATCCTGCTTGGTCCTCCTGGTGTCCGCAACAGCATTCACAGCATCGACGATGGTCTGCCACATGGCTGTTTTGGCTGCCTGGCTGGTGCTTCTGACCAATGTTCCAAAGATCTGTGGCTCGACTCTGAGGATTTGATCAACAAGGACCTCCAACTCTCGGTGACTGAACTTTGGATTCTTGGTAGTGGGCATGGTGAGGGGTGTGGGTGGGGATGGTGTGGGTGTGGGGGGGGGTGTGGATGTTGGGGGGGGGGTGTGGATGGTTGTGTGTGTGTGTGAATGTGATGAGAGGGTGTTTGTGAGGGTGGTCGTTTGAAGGTGTGCAAGTGTAAGGTGTGGTGTAGCTTGTAGTCTGGTTCTGTGGTGTCTGGCAGCAGTGAGTCTGTTGGAAAGGCACATGGTTTGTGTGTGTGGGCCCTTTTTATTGGTCCATGGGTGGGTGTGGCAGTTTTTGAATTTTGGGTGGGTGTGTTATAAGGAGTGGTGGTGTATTGGGCCTCTGTTTGTTTTTGGCAGTTGCAGGTCAGTGATTGTGTTATTTAAGTGGTTGTTGGCCATGTTTAGTGGCTGTGTGCCTTTCGACTGGTGTATTCTTGTGTTGTTTTATTTTGTCCTGGTTGTGTACGTGCGTTTTGAGCGTGTGTACGGTGTGTACATGGGCCATTTGGTTGTACGATTTTGTCCTTGTGTGTGGCTTTGTAAGACTCGTACATGCGGTTGTGATGTTGGGGCATGGGGTGCGCTCCGTACTTAGGAGGTTGTGTTGGGGGTGCGCCAGGAACGTACTGGGGTGGGGGTACGACTGGAACGTACTTGGGTGTAGGTACACGGGGGGTACGACACGTACAGGGGTGGGGGGTGTACATTGACGGTGGTACGACACGTACTGGGGTGGGGGTACGACTGGAACGTACTGGGGTGTAGGTACACGGGGGGTACGACACGTGCAGGGGTGGGGGGTGTACATTGACGGTGGTACGACACGTACTGGGGTGGGGGTACGACTGGAACGTACTGGGGTGTAGGTACACGGGGGGTACGACACGTCCTGGGGTGGGGGTACGACTCGAACGTACTTGGGTGTAGGTACACGGGGGTACGACACGTCCAGGAGTGGGGGTACGACTGGAACGTACTTGGGTGTAGGTACACGGGGGGGTACGACACGTCCTGGGGTGGGGGTACGACTCGAACGTACTCGGGTGTAGGTACACGGGGGGTACGACACGTACTGGGGTGGGGGGGTGTACATTGACGGTGGTACGACACGTACTGGGGTGGGGGTACGACTGGAACGTACTGGGGTGTAGGTACACGGGGGGTACGACACGTACTGGGGTGGGGGTACGACTGGAACGTACTGGGGTGTAGGTACACGGGGGGTATGACACGTCCTGGGGTGGGGGTACGACTCGAACGTACTTGGGTGTAGGTACACGGGGGGTACGACACGTCCAGGGGTGGGGGTACGACTGGAACGTACTTGGGTGTAGGTACACGGGGGGGTACGACACGTCCTGGGGTGGGGGTACGACTCGAACGTACTTGGGTGTAGGTACACGGGGGGTACGACACGTACTGGGGTGGGGGGGTGTACATTGACGGTGGTACGACACGTACTGGGGTGGGGGTACGACTGGAACGTACTGGGGTGTAGGTACACGGGGGGTACGACACGTACTGGGGTGGGGGTACGACTGGAACGTACTGGGGTGTAGGTACACGGGGGGTACGACACGTCCTGGGGTGGGGGTACGACTCGAACGTACTTGGGTGTAGGTACACGGGGGGTACGACACGTCCAGGGGTGGGGGTACGACTGGAACGTACTTGGGTGTAGGTACACGGGGGGGTACGACACGTCCTGGGGTGGGGGTACGACTCGAACGTACTTGGGTGTAGGTACACGGGGGGTACGACACGTACTGGGGTGGGGGGTGTACATTGACGGTGGTACGACACGTCCTGGGGTGGGGGTACGACTGGAACGTACTTGGGTGTAGGTACACGGGGGGGTACGACACGTCCTGGGGTGGGGGTACGACTCGAACGTACTGGGGTGGGGGTACACGGGGGTACGACACGTACAGGGGTGGGGGGGTGTACATTGACGGTGGTACGACACGTACTGGGGTGGGGGTACGACTGGAACGTACTGGGGTGTAGGTACACGGGGGGTACGACACGTACAGGGGTGGGGGGTGTACATTGACGGTGGTACGACACGTACTGGGGTGGGGGTACGACTGGAACGTACTGGGGTGTAGGTACACGGGGGGTATGACACGTACTGGGGTGGGGGTACGACTGGAATGTACTGGGGTGTACATAGACGGTGGTACGACACGTACAGGGGTGGGGGGGTGTACATTGACGGTGGTACGACACGTCCTGGGGTGGGGGTACGACTGGAACGTACTTGGGTGTAGGTACACGGGGGGTACGACACGTCCAGGGGTGGGGGTACGACTGGAACGTACTGGGGTGGGGGTACACGGGGGTACGACACGTACAGGGGTGGGGGGGTGTACATTGACGGGGGTATGACACGTACTGGGGTGGGGGTTCGACTGGAACGTACTGGGGTGTACCTAGACGGGTGGGGGTATACATACACGGGGGGTACGTGTCGGACGTACGGGGGCTGGGGGGAGTGTTGGGCGCGTATGCGGGCACATGTCTCCATGGTTGCTATGGGTGTTCGGTGCGGACGGTGTTTTTTCCATACGGTTGTACGCTCGGACGCACGGGATGGATCGTGATTCCTCGGTCGGACTTGGCTTTTCACGTTTGTAAGGTAAATCGTCCGAGGACGTGTCGGACACATTTTCCGACCCGAGGACGTGTGGGGAATGATTCCCAGTGCGGTTCGTATGGACTTTTTACCATGCGAATCGTGATTGCCAGTTCGTACGGCACTTGTACGATTCGTACGGTAAAAAGACCCGATACGAGTCGCACGGGGGAATTTTTTACCGGATTGTGATCGGCACCTAAATGTTCATCCCTACCAAGGTACGCACAGGAAGACAAATAGTCAAGCCCAGGAGCCTGTTTCAATCCTGTCAAATGAAAATTGATTTGTTAAACTCTAATAGCATCTGCCAACCTGACACTTGGCTTCAAGAGAAACCAAGAGTACAGCTAGAAAATCAAGAACTGTACACGTGAATTCTTCTCTTGTATGTGTTTAACATATCCTTGAATGCATGTTAAAGTCTGCCATTACACATCTATGACACTGATTCGAAAGGCTGTCTAATCGATTATTTTATCCATCGTATAATTGGTTAATTTATTGTTTTCCTTTAAGTAGGGGGCTGAATTCCGCTAAGTACAGTCTTTTGTTTGGAATGCACACTACCCCCACTGCTGGACCGATTTTCAGACAACTGAGTTCCGCAGGGATAATATAAAGACCATAAATAGCTTTCTCTTTTCGGGTTAGTTATAAACCGAGCACAGTCCCATCCGGTTCTTTTATATCAAGTAAAGGAAGCAAGTGCAACTGAGCTCTCTCTTCACCTGTCTTGCTGCTGCCTCTCATGTGCTGGGTACCTAAGATCTGCATCAAGCATATATTTGATCTTCACTTGTTGAAAGAAACTTGCCTGACCCACTCCATGAGCGCTCCTTCCCTTCTACTGCAACTCTCATGAAATGCTGCATCACGCTGGGCATTAAAGGGCTTTTACAGTGGTGAGGCAGCAATTACTAGAAGGTGCCAAACTTGAAAGGTCTCTACTTCCAACTATGAAAAAGCAGTTCAAATGGGATGGGATTTTCCTAAATAGCTCCTAATTAAAAATGTCCTGATGCTCTGCTGCTAATAAGAGCACGATCATTGTCAGTGGCTGGGTATAAATTAAATATCTCTTATAAGACTTCGGCTCGCAGAGAGATGTCTTGCAAACAGTATGCTACTGGGGTTAAACTAACTATTCAAAATCCATTCGAATGAGTGAAAGACAAGTGGGCAGAAAATATTCAGATGAGCGATGATAGCGAAAAAGAAATGAAAGGGTAAATGACAGGATTGTATGACATAATTTCGAAAGACAAAAATTCGACCTACAAAAATATCGCAACAAAAATATCGTGGTCAAGAATATCGACATCCTATCTACAACATGGTAAGTACAAAAATATCGATAATTTAATATCGATGTCAAAAATATCGTAATTCAAAAATATCGGCTTTTTTTTAGTTTAAAAATATATGTAAAATAAACCAAATAATACTTATAAATCAAAGAAACATAATTAAATATATTGTATAATATGTAAAATGTATAATAAATATATATAATTAAATGAAACTTTAATGAAACATATATATATATAATATATAATATATACACTTACTTAATAATTACTTTTAATAATAATTTCTGTAACATATAAATTATTAAATATTTATTTAAATTACCAATACATCTATACACATAAAACAATAACATTAATAAATATTAAATAATTACATATAGCAAATAATAATCAATAATTTGAATGTGAATAATTTTTATTATTAATTATATATTACAATAGCTAAAATATTACAAAACATATTTAATATCAGACACAATAAAACTACTAGTCCAACTTCAACAAAAACAACAGTAAGGAAAATGTTGGATAGCGTAGGGGTAAAAATAACTATTCCAACTCCCGAGTGTGCAACAGTAGGGAAAACATTGGATAGCGTAGGGGTAAAAATTACTATTCCAACTCCAAAGAGTGCAACAGTAGGGAAAGCGTTGGATAGCGTAGGGGTAAAAATTACTATTCCAACTCCAGAGAGTGCAATAGTAGGGAAAGTGTTGGATAGCGTAATGGTAAAAATTACTATTCCCACTCCAGAGAGTGCAATAGTAGGGAAAGTGTTGGATAGCGTAAGGGTAAAAATTACTATTCCCACTCCAGACAGTGCAACAGTAGGGAAAACGTTGGATAGCGTAGGGGTACAAATAACTATTCCAACTCCAAAGAGTGCAACAGTAGGGAAAACGTTGGATAGCGTAGGGGTAAAAATTACTATTCCAACTCCAGAGAGTGCAATAGTAGGGAAAGTGTTGGATAGCGTAAGGGTAAAATTTACTATTCCCACTCCAGAGAGTGCAATAGTAGGGAAAGTGTTGGATAGCGTAAGGGTAAAATTTACTATTCCCACTCCAGAGAGTGCAACAGTATAGAAAACGTTGGATAGCGTAGGGGTAAAAATAACTATTCCAACTCCAAAGAGTGCAACAGTAGGGAAAACGATGGATAGCGTAGGGGTAAAAATTACTATTCCAACTCCAGAGAGTGCAATAGTAGGGAAAGTGTTGGATAGCGTAAGGGTAAAATTTACTATTCCCACTCCAGAGAATGCAATAGTAGGGAAAGTGTTGGATAGCGTAAGGGTAAAAATTACTATTCCAACTCCAGAGAGTGCAATAGTAGGGAAAGTGTTGGATAGCGTAAGGGTAAAATTCACTATTCCCACTCCAGACAGTGCAACAGTAGAGAAAAGGTTGGATAGCGTAGGGGTAAAAATTACTATTCGAACTCCAAAGAGTGCAACAGTAGGGAAAGCGCTGGATAGCGTAGGGGTAAAAATTACTATTCCAACTCCAGAGAGTGCAACAGTAGGGAAAGGGCTGGATAGCGTAGGGGTAAAAATTACTATTCCCACTCCAGATAGTAAAACAGTTGGGAAAGCACTAGATAGCATAGTGATTCTATGAACATTATAACCAATTCAATAATTTGTTATAAAAAAATTGCATGTTAACAATGTTTTAAAAAAAAATATATTATTAAATACCAATTATGTAAAATAAATATTTAAATAAATAAATTTAAATTACATCCCACACTATTTCCCCTTTAACACACAACACACTACACATACAAAATACACAATAGATTTAAATATCAATGTATCTCTTATTTACAATTAATAATACATTCTTTATAATTAATATAGTTATTAATTCACTAATTAATACATATTAACTACGAAATTACAAATATTCACCTATTAATTATTATTTAACAATACATTAATTAGCAATAACAACAAATAAAATACAATAATCAATTATTTATATTTACTATATTTAACTAACTAATAACAATTAATTAATAATAATTACAAATAAATAAAATATATCATTATTTATTTTATTTTAATTACATCCAACCCTATTCCCCTATAAACCCACAACCCACTACACATAAACATTCACATAATTAATTTAATTATCAATTAATCACTTAATAAAATTAAATCACCAATTAATTACTAATTAACAATTAATTAATTAACTATAACAATAAAGAAATATTATTAATAAACTAATTATAATTTATATCATTAACCAAATAATAAATTAATTTTACAATTGATAATTAATTAAAAATTAATTAATCTATTAATCAAATTAATTACCAATTATTAATTGATTACCAATTAATTAATCATAAATACCAATTAAACAATACATATGAATTCATTCATTATAATTACATTACTTCCCACCCTATTCCCCTATAAACCCACAACCCACTACACATAAAAATTCACATAATTAATTTAAATATCAATTGATCACTTAATAAAATTAAATCACCAATTAATTACTAATTAACAATTAATTAATTAACAATAACAATAAATAAATATTAATAATAAACTAATTATAATGTATATAATTAACCAATTAATAAAATAATTACAATTAATAATTAATTAACAATTAATTAATCAATTAATTAACAATTATTAATTAATTACCAATTAATTAATCATAAATACCAATTAAACAATACATATTAATTCATTAATTATAATTAAATTACTTCCCACCCTATTCCCCTATAAACCCACAACCCGCTCTGATACTAAAACGCTAAATTAAATGTAAAATAATTATAAATCTCTAAACATTTATTTTTAAATGTATTAAAATACATTACAATAATCTTTAACATACAAATAAAATACATATTAAATGACATTACACTAAATAAATATCGATATTATTGACATCGAAATTTTTACTTACGATATTACTTACATCGATATTAATTACTTCGATATTATTAACTTCGATATTACTTACCTTGGGATCGATATTCTGTCCATCGATATTCTTGACTTCGCTATTCTGTACCTACGATATTAAAAACACGATATTATTGTAGGTCGAAATTTAAAACTCGATATTTTGGCTAAACACCAAATGACAGTACTAATAACAAAAATACAGCCTCTCATCCATGTTCACTGGGCAAAATATGTGCAAGTTGACATGTTATTAGCTACTTAAACACTTAGGAGCAGGAGTGGAACTCCTGGACCCGGGAGGGTGGAGAGGACCTTTTCTATATTAAAAGTAAGGGGATACGTGCTTCCTACTAAATATACAATAACCTGTGTGTATCCTCCTCTTAGGGGTGACCTGGGTCCTGCGCATTCCTCAAGGAGAATGACGTGAAATGGTTTCCCCAGCAGAGCTGGACTGGAGACCGCAACCGGCCCTAGCAAACTGCTCGGCCAGCACCCCTGGGGGGCTGTAGGGGCGCACCCGAACTGCGTGCAAGAGTCGGTTTCAGCCGATTTGGTTACCGGGCCGATATTGCAGGCCCCCGGTAACAAAAAATGCCCCACAGGGGCCCAAAACCGGCCCCCACCATGGCGGCCCACCAGGGAAATGCCCAGTGCCCGCTATGGCCAGTCCGGCCCTGTTCCCCAGTGGCGCACTGCTGTAAAGATTTTACAGGTAGTGCGTAGCATGCAAAGATACTCTTTTACATGCAGTTAAAAAGTGGTGTACTTGCTGTTTAGGAAGTACCCTAGAGTAAGGTAAAGTATAGTCTTCAAGGGGCAGTAGGGTTAGGCACTGTAGTCATACTATCATCAAAGGTCTCTACTCTCAGCGAACCGGTTCGCCACGCAGCCAATGAGAGCGGTGCGCTGAACAGGTTCGCTGAGGGCAGGGGCCCTTGATGATAGTAGGACTCATGTCAGGCCAGTTGTATATGGCAAAAACATGTTGGTGTTTTAACATTAGGATCATAGGACCACAACATCCTGTTTGCCCCTTATAATTATAGTTGTATCCTTCATATTCCCCCCCACCAGTAAAGGGCTACCTAGGGTTGGATGAGGAATTTGTATCTAGTAGTATATAACCCCCCAAAAAACTAAAATTCTTCAAGGAGCTCCCTGAAATACAGTCGAGCCCTCCCTGACCTTTAGAAGTTAGGGTGAACCCGATGATGAAGCATTCCACTACCAGAGTGGGTGAGGGTTGTATAAAAAGGTTTTCCTTTTTCTGGCCACTGAGTTTAGTAGAGCTTATGTGTAACTTATTTTCCTTCCTTACCATACTGCCACCCCTAAGAGGAGGATACTACACATGTTACTGAACATGTTGTTAGTGCCAGGAAAATAGTTTTTGATGCAAAGCTCTGTTAACTTTAAAGGTAGTCAGGGTATTGCGCCAAAAACTCTAAGGTGTGAGTCAAATATTGGAAGCTTTAGAAGAGGAGACAACAAAAGATCAATGTGTACATGTGTATCATAATCCAGAAAGTGTCTGGCAACAATATGTTTGTGTCAAATTTGAATTGACTGTTTCAAGAATTATTATTATTTTTTTATCCTGGTTCAATTGTTCTCATAAAAAAACAATTAATGTTTGCATGTATTCTTTATTAAAGCAAACGTCCACAAAATCCACCTAATCAACTACTGGGTGAACAAACGTCTACCAGTTTGAGAATGAAATCTGAATTCTATGTGGATTTAGCTTCTATAGGTATATGTCTGTGTGTTTATAGGAAACAATAAACACAGCTGACTACGACTCCAACCTCAACTTCCAAGTGATGTTGTGAAAGGGCCTTATTACGAGTTTTGCGGTCCTCCTGTCGGCCCACAACTGCCAAGCCTGTTGTGTGCCTGTTTGCCGGATTCTGAGTTGAATCCAGGATGGGCAGGCGGTCCTGCAGCAGTCTCACGGTGGCTGCTGTGTAAGGCTTAAAGGAGATCCTTAACAGCAGACCGATGCAGCATGGTCCTGCATGGTGTGGCGTGCATGCCACACCGTGTCGGAATAGGGAAGCAATTCGAGGGGGGTACAACTTGTGCCCTTCCGCATGCAACCCCAGGCCCAGATCGCTTCCCATTTCCTGCATGTCTGACACCCTTTTCATGAAGGGCTCAACCCTTAAAAAGAAAGTGGGTATGTAGGTCATATTATGCTCAGCAGTGCTGGCATCAGCACTACCAGCTTATTGAGGCCTGTTGCAGACCACCGGTGCTGTGTGATCCTAGTTCCTGTGGAGTTGGTGTGGTCTTGTGGCAGTCCGACTGCCACACTCAGAATACTGTTGGCGGACCTGCAGTGGCGGCGGTGGTTGAACTGCCACCATGATCACGCCCCTTGACAGAGGCCACGCCCCCCGCCGCCTTCTTTCCTATATAATATGTGTCATTGGCGGACGTGCAGCGGACGCGTGCAGCGGGCGCGCCGACTGCGCGCCGAAGGAGCGCCAAAGGAAAGCCCGTCTGCGCCCGTCCGCGACCGGCCGGGGCAAGGGGCCATATCTCTTTCCAGACATAATCAAATCCCTTCCCCACCTATTTATTATTCTCGCCATGACCAATTGGCATATGCAGGCAAAGTGGGTAATACCGGAAGGCCTTGTTTTAGAGCGGAACCAGGCCTATCCCATGGGCCCTTCTCTTGCCACGCTTGCCATTGGTCTAGTATGGGTATTTCTCAACTGGGCAATCATTCAACCCACGCCACCAGTAACATGACTCTTAGTTTTTTATATCTCAATGCTAGATCTTTACCCAAACACGCTTTAGATGTTTGGGACCTTCTTACTTCTAAAACTCCAGACCTACTTTTCATTACTGAAACTTGGCTGTCCGACCACAATGCCCCGGATTTAGCCAATGCTCTCCCCGTTAACTATAAAATCATCACACAAGATAGATCTGGTAAGAGAGGAGGAGGAGTGGCAGTGATATTTAAAGAGCAGTTAACTTGCCTAGTGGAACCAACAGTTTCCTATAGTGAACATCAGACCCTATCTTTCAGAGTCCTCCACGAGGGCCTTACTATACTGGCTGGAGCTGTAATATACAACCCCCCAGGACAACAAACCAATCTTGGAGCCAAACTGCTCAATCAACTCCTGCCACTCTGCTTAAAATTTAAGAATTACCTCATTGTTGGCGATTTTAACATTCACTACGAAATAGCGGAGGCATTGGGAACCTCCCAATTAAAACAGGATATGGAGATATTAAATCTGAAGCAATGGATTGTAGGCCCCACTCATATAGCCGGCCACACATTGGACCTATTGTTCACCAACATTGCATCAACTCATGTATCTGAGGTTCAGCCTCTATCCTGGTCAGACCATTTTCTTATATCTTTTTTACTTGATGTCCCTTGTAAGCCCCAGAAACCCAATAAAGCTCAAAGAATCTCCAAACGAGCATGGAGATTAGTCGAGGAATTGAATTTCGACACACATTTTCAGGCGGTCGATCTCCAATTCTCCATCGACGCTCCCGTATGTACGGACGTCGCTTCCCTCGATGCCGGTATACTACAAACCTTAAATAAAATAGCCCATATACGGGTAACTAGGAAAAAGGCTCCAACAGAAAAATGGTATACCCCTTATCTCAAAAGTCTTAAAAGGGAATGCCAAAAGCTTGAACATCTCTGGAGGCAATCCAAGGACAAGACAGCCAAACTTAAACTTAAACTTAACTATATCCACAATCGGAAAAAGTATACTCTAGCCATCAAGTATGCTAAGAAAGTTCATTTTACTCAGTGCATAGAGGAGAACAGTAACTCCATGAAAGAACTATATAAGATAGTGAAAGAACTGAGTAAACCTGCCAGCATCTCTCAAACACTTACTCCCATGGTTGAAGCCTGTAACCGCTTTAGTACCTTTTTCTCAGAAAAAATCAAGAAAATTTACTCAAACTTCTCCCCCCGATCTGCTAATATCAATACAGAAAAATCCCCTAACACCATACCAGATCCAGATACCCCAGACATGGGATCGATCCCCTGTCTAGCGTACTTTGAACCACTCCCAGTGGAAGATGTTTTAACAGCAATGCAATCAGTTAAATCGGGCTCTCCTTTGGATCCCTGCCCTCATTTTGTGTTCTCCAAGATTGCACTAATGCTCTGCCCCTTGGTCACTCAACTTTTTAATAAATCTCTTAAAACTGCCATATTTCCTAATGTCTGGAAGCATGCAGCTGTGATCCCTTTCCTGAAGAAATTGGGTTCCAATATTGCCAACCCTGAGAACTATAGACCTATTTCTCAGCTCCCATATCTCTCTAAAGTTCTAGAAAAATTGGTCAATGCCCAACTGACCAAATACTTAGAAACTAATTTTCTCCTAGATCCTACCCAGACAGGCTTCAGAGCTAACAACAGCACTGAGGCTACGTTGCTGGCAGTTTCGGACAGTATTAGGTCCTCCATAGATCAAGGAGGATCAGTGGCACTAATACTGCTCGACCTGTCAGCAGCATTTGATACGGTCTCCCATCAATGTCTATTGAAAATACTCCGCCACAAGGGAGTGCAGTCCAATGCCCTGAACTGGTTGCACTCCTTCTTGAGTAACCGCACCCAGACTGTACACATGGGCCAATCTCATTCATCGCTGAGCCCCACCCTCTTCAATGTTTATATGTCATCTTTGGCTGACATTGGAAGGAAGTGGGGCATCGGCATGTGCTCATATGCGGATGACACGCAGTTAGTGGTGGCTTTAAATGAAAAATCTGAAATTATTAAAACTAAATTACAAGGCTGCCTTGCGGAAATGGCTCAATGGATGCACTCTCACTGCCTAAAGCTAAATGCTGGAAAATCGGAGATCCTCTTATTTGGGGGAGCCAAGCGAATCTGGGATGCCACGTGGTGGCCTCCCACGTTGGGCTTGGCCCCCACCCCCAAACAACACGCCAGGAATCTGGAAATCATCATGGATGATGAGCTATCCATGAAAGATCATGTGCGATCCCTCTGTGGCAAGGGCTTCGCCATCTTGAAACTCCTAGCGAGGCTATTCCCATGGATACCGCTGAACTCCAGATGCTCAGTTACCCAGGCCTTACTGGTCAGTCGTCTTGACTACGGGAATGCACTATTTGTAGGGATGAATGAACATCTTTTTTCTCGCCTACAGGTACTGCAAAATGCAGCCGCCAAACTGATTTGCGATAAAAGCAAGTTAGACTCGGCATCAGAATGCCTGGAAGCTCTCCACTGGCTTCCTGTACGCCAGAGGGCCGCATTCAAGCTTCTCTGTCATGCCCACAGAGCCCTGCACAGGACAGGTCCTATCATGCTCCAGGACAAAATGGAATTCTATGTCCCTACCAGGAACCTACGCTCCACTCAATCAGCATTAGCAAGGACGAAACGTATATATAAAGCTAGAACTGGCGGCCGCTCTTTTTCTTAACTAGCGGCCAAAAGATGGAACGAGCTTCCAGATGATCTCAGACACACCACTAATTACCTTCTGTTCCGTAAAAAGCTGAAAACACACCTCTTCCCCTCTTCTCACTAACATCCTTCTGATATAGCTATTAGCTGTGTTCATCTGGTTTAAGCGCCGCGATATCCCTAGGGATGAGTGATGCGCTCTACAAATACCATAAATAAATGATTCACGCGTAATTAGGCCATCAGCAAATTCTTTAAGAATTTCCCTCCAAGCTCCCTCACATCCTGATCTGTTGCCAGCACCAACTTAAAATGAACTTCACAGCATTGCCTACTCTTCATTCTGAGTAAAGCTTTGCTATCAACAATGTCTTCAAGAAGAAGATAGAATCCATCAGGTCATCAATGCTACCCTTTTCCCCAACATAACCAGAAGAATTCTACCACACAATTAATGCATTTATTTATTGAAGTCTTATATAGCACAAACATTACCTAAAGGTGGTAGAATTCTTTCCAATAAAACAAAGATTCAAAGTTACAAAGTGAGGGGTGGGTTTGTTACATAAGGGCAGTTGCTTGTTACAATCATTACTACAGGATGTAGGTGGTATCAATAATAGCAGCAAGCTTAGGCCAGGTATCAATATTAGCAGCAAGCTTAGGTCAAAGGAAACAGAAGTAGTGCCGTTATTCTCAGACTCCCGGAGGGTACATTACAAGTCGAGAAGTTGGCCTAGGGGACATCTAGCCAAAATGTCTATGTAGAAGAATGGCTTTTACCGCCGTTTTGAAGATTGGCAATATTCTGGTTGTGTTAATGTCTTCCTCAGGAATGGAGAAGTAGGTTCCCAAATGAATATCTTGCATTCCTGGCCGTGTTGCTGATTTATGTTTGAAACATTGAACCTCCTAGGGATCTGGCACTGTCCCCAATGGTGAGTTTACTCGTAAGGACGTAAACTGTATCAATCCAGGCTTGTACGGTGGATGGTGAAATCAAAGTTGAAATGAGGAGAAATTCAGTTTTGGAAGGGTTTGGTTTTATGTTATGAGAAATCATCCAATGCACCTAAATGGTCAACTGTCTTCCCCCTCATTGTAGAAGACTTAATCATGTTTATCAATGGCAACCAGTGACCTAGATAAAACTCTGTGTACAATGGAATCTAAGTATTTCCTGGAACTTAACAACAAGAACCCACCTACTGAATATGATGAGGAACTGGCAGTTCATACTGACTGATAGTTATTATGGTCTTACATATGAATGTGATGTTCATGAAATGCTAATTAGCTGAAATATATTTTGTATTATTAGGTATGAAGCTGTTCTAAGCAGACTCATAAAATATATATACTGAGAGCCCTTTATTGGACAGATTGTATAGAGGAATGCTTCTAATACTCATCATACACCCCAGCAGTTCTTTAAGCTGGATAATAAGAATGAGAGAGCTGGGGTAATCTAATATCAAACAGTGAAGTTAGATGCACGTCAGAAATTGCCCTCGTTTTACAGATTTTAAATTAAAAAGATTAAGGAATCCCCATATTATGATTAATCCAACAAATGGATGTTTTATTTTCACTGTGCACAATGTATTCTGTGATCTTGAAATGTATACAGTGTTTGTTAGCAGTGTTGGCTTTAATGTTTCACAAACATTTTCCCGTCTAATGCATAGTCTTTCCTTTATTTCTTTTGGGAGCAATGACATAATTTGCTGAGTGGAAGTAAAGGAAAAAGAAGAAAATTGTTATTGAGAAAGTTATACAATATGTATTATGTGTGTGTGTGAAATACATAATGAGTGACTGTGTAATATGGACATAAGGAGCCTGTATTTTCATCAAGGAGTTCTGGTGACAGTCAAAATCCACAAGGCTGAAGGTCTCTATCTCTATGTCTATCAATCTTTTGAGGTGAATGTTTTTTGCTGGGGATGTGTAGTACACTGACACAACCATTGGATGATGTCATTAGTGAGATCATCAATGATATTATTTATTAGGTCATGAGTGATGTAATATGTGCATGACAGGGGTGCAAGTTATAATTATATATATAATAATATAATTTCACTAAAAAATAACTGGTGAATTTCAGTGTTTTTGTGGTTATTCAACTCAACTCTTCTCATTTCAACATCAAATTGCCGATAATTTTTTTTACCTAAAATAAAATTGTACAATGCAGGACATACATGTGTGCTGCACATATCCTATTGTTACACACAATACATGTAGTCTGTAGTGACTGACCATAAGCTGCAATATGCAGCCAGTTAATCAAAAGTAGATTTTTTTTAGATACTTATTTTTGGAAAAAAATTCTATTCAAATTTGTTATATCTTTTTTTACCTTTTATAGGTCTTTTTTATAATGAAGTTGTGTGTAAACTACTTTACATTTTTAGTATTTTGTTTCGTTGAAAAAAGTCTAATAGCACTTCATGTTTTGTCTTTGTTTACTTAAAGGACATACATTCATATGTTGTTATTTGAGATAAGTGTCCATGTCTCTTGAATGCATACTCCTCACTCAGAACAAATAATTTGCATATATTCTGTGTACTATGTGGCAAAGTACAGAATCTTTGAATTTCCTCCTGCTGTGCCTCCTGCAATATGTCTGAAGGTATAATTTATTGATCTTCCTCATCTCCTCTTCATCTCTGCTAGGGAAATGTGACATGGGTGAGTTGCACAAGATGTCTCAGCATTCATCTAGTGCCCATGGAATATTAACCAGGTTGGCCTCTGTGAAGCACCTAATTGTACAAAGTGCAAGTCACATTCAAAGCATTTATTTTCTTCTGCTCTGCTGGCAGTGTGAACAATTTCCACACTATATATTGACTTTCCGTTCTTGCGGAAGATAGTGCTGTAGGTGTCATTAGCACCAATAAAACCTCAGGGTTTTGAGATTCTGAAACAGGGTAGGACCTGTGAATGCAATGGTAGATGATTGGTTTACTACACTTTCTGTTGAAGCAATGATAGAGATTGATTGTAACAAGAATAATATCCTTCTCCAAAATAGCAATGGGTAAATGAAATTGCTTTCAGCTTATTTTGGAATCATGTAGGCTTATTTTTTGAGTAGTGAACACTAAGAGGTCCATTAGGATGTAGGGCGGAAAAACACCCCGACCGCTCTGGTAGCGGAAAACAACCGCCCGCCGACCCCGTGGGAAAACCAGCAGCCAAATTAGCATTAACCGCCAAAAAAAACAGACCGCGGAGGTACGAGGCCCAGAATAACCGCCCGTAGTGGGCGGAGATGGCCAAAATCCGTCAGCGGCGGTTGGAATCGCGGCGGAAAAACAACAACCCGCCGCAAGTATAGCGGAGACACCGCCCTGGAAATTAGTATATCCCCGACGGTCCCGCGGTACGTACCGCCGTCTCCGACCTCCGCGGTCGCACAATGGGATGAGTGGGAGAGCCAGCGGAAGAGCTGAAGCAAAGCCACCGCGGCGGACGAACCATCAAAAATATGGCGGACGAAGCCAAAACACCACAAGAAGGGCAAAAAGTGCACACAGACATGCCTTCCAAATACACAAAACGCACCCCAATGACACAACCACATGGCAAAATGAGAAATACAAATCCCAGGACAACAAACCTGTCAGCAACACCCCAATTGGACACACCCACATAGCTGAGTATAAAACCAGCCCCTTCCCTGACCACAATCCCATGCAAAACTCCAGGCGAGAAGGGACACATACCCCAGCTGACAGGAGAGGCAAAGGACACAACATCACCAGCCATACCACACACAGCACCACCACCACCTCCAAACCAGCACAACTAACCCCCTGCACAACACACACCATACAAAGCACAACCACCACTCACACTCCTGCACCCATAATCACTTTGCACACCACACACGATGGCCACACAGAAAATGCCCAAATTCACTGAGAGTGAGTTGAAGGTCATGATAGATGAGATAGTCAGAGTGGAACCACAGCTTTTTGGTACCCTGGTCCAACAGACACCCTTAGCCACAAGGACACAAATGTGGGGTAGGATAGTCCAAAGGTTTAATGCAATAGGGACCACCCCAAGATCAAAAAAGGAGATCATGAAGCGGTGGCATGATCTGAAGAGGGTGGTCAAGGAGAGGAGGAGCAAGAACCGTGAGCTGGCTCAGAGGACTGGCGGTGGCCCTCCCATTCCAGCAAAACCATTCACACAATGGGAGGAGAAGGTGCTTGCCATACTGCATCCAGAGAGTCTCACAGGAGTAGCCAGGGAGTGGAGGCTGGTAAGTACAAACAAATGACTACCGCCACTCTGCTATGTACTGCCTTGCACAACCACAAAGCTACCCCACCTAGGACACATACCATCCATCTGCACCATCTGCACCACACACTCACAAAAACATGGCTCACAGATCCAACATTCACCCACTCCCATTCACTCCAAACATAGCTAACAACATAACCATGGGGGCATGTGTACAGGCAGACAGCACTACAACAACCACCAGGCCCCCTTGCCCACACCTGAGCAGGATGGATCCCTCCCCCACCCCACCCAGGAGCAGTTGGAAGCCATTGCAGTACACCAAACAAACTTACAGGTAGGTAGCCATCTTCCCTGGGAGGGTGTCTGGGGGTGTGGGGCCTGCACCACTACTCCCACCATGCCCCCTGTCCCACAGCCTAGCAAGATGGATCCCTCCCACCACCCCACCCAGAAGCATGTGTCAGCCATTACACAACCCACACCAGACTCACAGGTAGGTAGCCATCTTCACAATGAGGGTGTCTGGGGGTGGGGGCCTGCACCACTACTCCCACCATGCCCCCTATCCCACAGCCTAGCAAAATGGATCCCTCCCACCACCCCACCCAGAAGCATGTGTCAGCCATTGCACAACCCACATCAAACTCACAGGTAGGTAGACATCTTCACAATAAGGGTATCTGGGGTGGGGGCCTGCACCACTACTCCCACCATGCCCCCTGTCCCACACCTCAGCAGGATGGATCCCTCCCCCACCCAGGAGCAGATGGAAGCCATTGCAGAACACCAAACAAACTTACAGGTAGGTAGCCATCTTCCCTGGGAGGTTGTTTGTGTCTGGGCGGGTGCACTACTACTCCCACCATGCCCCCTATCCCACACCTGAGCAGGATGGATCCCTCCCCCACCCAGGAGCAGTTGGAAGCCATTGCAGTACACCATACAAACTTACAGGTAGGTAGTCAGTACGTGCACCCACCCATTTTTCCTAAATTAAATGATGCCATATGACAACACCAGCCCTCACATGGCACAAAGAGGCATACCTACGCCATTGCCAAGCACAGTGTGCACACAGATAAGCCAAGGAAACTGTCACAACCACCAAAGTGTGACACACCAATGCACAAGTAGAAGAAATCCTGGGCACATTCATGCACAGCAACTGGTTACATGTGCATCACCATGGGGCAAGTACAACAAGGACCATTCTAAACATATGAAGGCATGTGTGGTGGCACAAATCAAGATATGCACATGACAGGACAAAGGGATGCAGGAGATGAAAATGGCAATTCCATGGCCAGATGTGACGTCTGCTAGGTCAGACAACTAAACCATGAGTCCACAATTAAACACATGTTGTGCCAGGCCCTAGTTGGCAACAAGTCCCAGTAAACCTCAATTAGACACGGTTTGCATGGTATGCCTTGACACCTCGCACCATGGACAAGTAATGCTTGTACCACTGTATCATGTCAGGGAGCACAGTACTGCACACAGTCAACAATGTGATGATATGTCAATTGTGCAGTGTACAAAAAGTGAATTACACACAGCTAACACAAAGCTTGCCGGGTGCACTGAAATGACCATTTCCCATCTGACCCACAGGTGACCAAGAACTCACTGCCAAGGACAACACCAGCAACCTGCAGAGCCAGTCTCCACCCCTGGTACAAGGACTCTCTGATGTTGACTCCCAGGATTCTGTGGACGATGCGCTCGAGGCCAGCCCATCTGGTGTGCCAGGGAGCAACAGGTCCCAAGACCCCAGCGTCCCCCCCACCACATCTGCAGCAACAACAGCTACACAGCAGACCCCTGCTGTCACGGCCTGTGCGGTCACCACCACCACCAGTGCTGCCTGCAACACCCTCCCTGTCCCAGAGGATGCCCAGCACACACCACCCATGGAGGAGGGCAGGGAGAGGATGCGGGTGCCCGCAGTGGTGAGGCAACAGGTCCGTGGCAGCAGGGCAGGTAGGAGGGACAGGGTCACCCAGGGACACCAGGAGGCTGGGACCCACTCCCTGGAAAACATCACCAGAGTCCTGGGCGCATACGAACAGGACCAGGGACGAACAGGCCAGTCGGACGATCTGTTGCACAAGCTCATCCTGCTGATGAGGTCCATCGACATATGCATGGGACAAATCGTAGACCTCTTGGGCCAGCAAGTGGCGGTACTGAGCGACAGGCATGCACCCCAGACAACACCTCTGTCTCCTTCTGGTGGGCTGCACAATGACAGTTCACCATCCTCCCCTGCATCCACAGAGAGGGGTGAGTCCTCAGACCCCACTGGCCCAGCAGCAGGGCCCCCTTCCAAACGATGAAGTGGCCATCCCAAGAAGACCCTGGGAGTATCTGGAGGCCAAGCACCTGCCAGACACCAGTCACGGAGCCAGCCATGATGGCAACCCTCTCCACCACTGCATTGACTCTTTGGACTGTCCTTCCCCACACTGCCTTGTGAATGGCATCTGCATGTTGGACTGGGTCACCACAGCAATGTGGTAACTACTCGACCATCTCATCTACCACGACTGTCAACTCACTCCCCCAATGGAAATGTACACCCCCGTTGCATCTCAACATAGTAAATAAAATATCCTCACACACATGTTGTTGTGTCTGCTCCGTCTTTATTGCAGGGTGTACAGTGTTCAACATGATCACAATGTACCAGGACCATGGGCTGTATGTAGGCAAGGAGAAGTCGAAGGCACCTAGGGAAACACAACAGAACAACTGTCACTGGTCTGGGTGTTTTACAACAAACAAATGATGGACGGAATGCTGACAATGCAGAAATTCTCCCCCAGTCAAGAGATCTGGGTTAAATCCATCGTTCTTTTGCCCACTACGCCACCCCAGTTTGAACATGACCATATGCAAATCAGTCTTGACCCTGTGCCTCATGGGAACAGTCCAGCCCGAACTGCCAAGCCATGTCTTCCCTGGACTGGAATCAAGCATCCTAGGACCGGTTTCTGGCTATCAGCCGTCATCAGCCAGGATAGCTTGACTCCAGTGGCGTAGTGAGCACGGGTCCCACGTCTGGGAATACCCATCCCACTTAGGGCGAAAAGCTTTACAACAAACAAATGATGGACGGAATGCTGACAATGCAGACATTCTCCCCCAGTCAAGAGATCTGGGTTAAATCCATCGTTCTTTTGCCCACTACGCCACCCCAGTTTGAACATGGCCATATGCAAATCAGTCTTGACCCTGTGCCTCATGGGAACAGTCCAGCCCGAACTGCCAAGCCATGTCTTCCCTGGACTGGAATCAAGCATCCTAGGACCGGTTTCTGGCTATCAGCCGTCATCAGCCAGGATAGCTTGACTCCAGTGGCGTAGTGAGCACGGGTCCCACGTCTGGGAATACCCATCCCACTTAGGGCGAAAAGCTTTACAACAAACAAATGATGGACGGAATGCTGACAATGCAGACATTCTCCCCCAGTCAAGAGATCTGGGTTAAATCCATCGTTCTTTTGCCCACTACGCCACCCCAGTTTGAACATGGCCATATGCAAATCAGTCTTGACCCTGTGCCTCATGGGAACAGTCCAGCCCGAACTGCCAAGCCATGTCTTCCCTGGACTGGAATCAAGCATCCTAGGACCGGTTTATGGCTATCAGCCGTCATCAGCCAGGATAGCTTGACTCCAGTGGCGTAGTGAGCACGGGTCCCACGTCTGGGAATACCCATCCCACTTAGGGCGAAAAGCTTTACAACAAACAAATGATGGACGGAATGCTGACAATGCAGACATTCTCCCCCAGTCAAGAGATCTGGGTTAAACGTCTGGAACAGTCCAGACGTGGGACCCGTGCTCACTACGCCACTGGAGTCAAGCTATCCTGGCTGATGACGGCTGATAGCCAGAAACCGGTCCTAGGATGCTTGATTCCGGTCCAGGGAAGACATGGCTTGGCAGTTCGGGCTGGACTGTTCCCATGAGGCACAGGGTCAAGACTGATTTGCATATGGCCTTGTCTAAACTGGGGTGGTGTAGTGGGCAAAAGAACGATGGATTTAACCCAGATCTCTTGACTGGGGGAGAATGTCTGCATTGTCAGCATTCCGTCCATCATTTGTTTGTTGTAACGCTTTTCGCCCTAAGTGGGATGGGTATTCCCAGACGTGGGACCCGTGCTCATTACGCCACTGGAGTCAAGCTATCCTGGCTGATGACGGCTGATAGCCAGAAACCGGTCCTAGGATGCTTGATTCCGGTCCAGGGAAGACATGGCTTGGCAGTTCGGCCTGGACTGTTCCCATGAGGCACAGGGTCAAGACTGATTTGCATATGGCCATATCGGAACTGGGGTGGCGTAGTGGGCAAAAGAACGATGGATTTAACCCAGATCTCTTGACTGGGGGAGAATGTCTGCATTGTCAGCATTCCGTCCATCATTTGTTTGTTGTAACACTTGCCTGTGGTGGCACAAGATTGACATGGGTGCAATGAATGGACCCAACAACATTGGAGATGTGTCCAAGGGGATAGAATTCTCCCTTCACAGCTGGCAATTCAGCACCCCTGGGTAAAATGGATGTATCTGTCCTTGTATAGCATCATGGCGGACAGTAGATCACGCAGCACCATGCTGAACATCGGTTGTGACATCCCACCAGTGCTGGCCACAGTCTCCTGGAACGATCCTGTAGCAAAGAAATGTAGGGCTGTCATCACCTTATAAGTAGGGGTGAAAGCTGTTGAGTATGTTCTGCTTGGCTGCAAGTGGGGCTCCAACAGATCACAAAGGGTTCTCAGGGTGGCTCTGTCCAGGTGGCATTTGCATATGATCGAAACATCCTCCATGTCTTCCAGCACTGCCAAGTGACGAATCAAATTTGGCCTCCTCCTATTGGAGATGATAGTGGACACATGTCTTTTTTTAATTTTTTTTATTTATATTTATTTTTATCTCCACGGAAGTTCTGGTGGCAACAACAATTAAATTCATAAACTAACAGCATACAGTAAATATTGCAATTTAAATTCATATATTTAAGGTACTTACAAAAGATAGCGAATGTCGCTGAACTCATCCCACCTCAAGATAATTTGTGAGGGCACCCCAAATCAACAATCTAATTTGTTTCTTCCTAACCCCCTTCAAAGCATACAGACTCCATTCTAATTCATAGATATAATAAAGCTTGGCTCTCCAGAATTCGTATGACGGAGCCTCAGGTGATAACCATTCCGTTGCAATACATAAACGTGCTATATTCATTGCAAGAAACAAGAAATATTTGTGCTCATTTGATATAAAATAATTACCTATTTTTTGGTCTATTCCCAATAGCATAAGTGTAGAGGAAATCTTATAGGGGCGTTGCAGCACCATTCCCATAAATACTTCAATACTATTCAGAAAGTGCGACAACTTAATACAATAAAAAAAAATATGCGCCATGTCAGCATCCGGATCCCCACAACGAAAACATTTCCCATCAAATTTATCGCCCCAAGTTGCTATCCGTTTAGGAGTATATTATAACCTCAAAACCGTCTTATAGACTTGAGCTTTTAAATTAGCAGCCAAACATAATTCCTTAGCAAGACATAGAGTTTCTTGAATATCCACATGAGGCTCTCTTAACTGATTTTGCCAATAAAGGTTGTATTTTGAAATATCATCCTGTTTAAACTCCATCAAAATCAGATAAAGTGAACCAATCCTTTTTTGGAGGCGAATCCCCTCTACTAATATATTAGGAGAAACCTTAACCTGATTTTTTAAACAAAAGTCTTGAATTTGGAGATATTTAAAAAACAGAGAGTGGGGCAGCTGATATTTGTCTACCAGTTTTGCATACGTAACAAATGTAGCATTAGCATCATATAAATCACCAATTTTACGTATCCCATTTCTTGATAAACCCTTTGCCGTATTATCCCAAAAAATAGAAGGGAGTATTTTATCAGCCCCAAAAGGGGTATAATATGTAATTTTGCCCAAATTTATCAACTTTCTGACCTTTCTCCATACTTTAAAAGCTGAAGCTAATACCTTGAAACGGGTGTGCTTGTAGTAGTTACCCTCCAGCTCCTTTAATAAACATCCTTTTGCATGTTCTCCTAATAACAGAAAAAAAATCGAGGGGGCTTCCGCTTCAACCTCCGGAGGCTCACCTGTCAACATAAGCCTCATTCTTTGTAAAAAACAAACATAATAGTAAATTAAAACATCAGGTAAACCGCGTACCCCTCTTTCTTCAGGTAACGTCAACCATTTCATAGCTCGTCGAATTTTACCCGGGGCCCAAAAAAAATTCCCGCACAATAGTGGACACATGTCAATACAACACACCAAGAGATGTGCACACGCTCTGGATGACACAACGGCAACAATGACTGACATCTATAGTGACTAACAGATCAGCTTACATGGAGGGACACCTTCGGCTACACAAAGGGCACACGTGTCAACTTACACAAGACAAGTACCTCAAACACCACCTTTGGCTATGTGTATGCACATAGGGATATGGCCACAGTACACATGTGCATGCCTGGGAGTCTAGCATCCAGCATATGTGTAACTAATCAAAACCACTATCTCCTACCTAGTTGTTGTACCAGTCACACCTTAATGCGTCATTACAACCTAGCACACATCCACCACACAATGACTACAGTCGGCGCTGGAATGATGAATGTGTTCATGAGCAGACATAAGAGGCAATGCTAAATAGATCAACATTCATCGAGACGAGCATTGCTGTGATTGTCACTGGACCTCAACACATTGACATGTGTACACATTGTACAGTCCAGGACTACACTGTCCTGCCTACACCAACATCAAATCCTTAAGTGACATGTGAGTGGGTACAGACAAATGTATGTTACACACACACAAATATGACATGTGTAGCTATCAGTGGAGTAAATTGGACATTGGCATGGTGTGCACAATGATGTGCCATTGAACATGTTGGCACTATGCACTGTTGATGTTTGACAGATGGCCATTGCTATTGTATGGCACCCACATCGAGGTAGCTATCACCTGGCACTGGTGGTGTGTCACCAGCACCCCCATTCACACCAGTGCAGTAGTCATAGGCATGGAGACATGTGGAAATGGCAGTTGGCATGCTCCGCCGCCAGAATGGCGGTGCCTCGTGTCAATGCATGGCACCCATATCACTATAGCTACCGCCTGGCACCAGTGGTGTGTCACCAGCACCCCCATTCACACCAGTGCACTAGTCATAGGCATGGAGACATGTGGAAATGGCAGTTGGCATTTGAAAGATGCACCATCGCGGTAGCGCACCCCGGGCCCCAGCGTTGTCTCACCGCCATGAAGCATGCCCTTACAGCCAATGGGAGCCATGATTGTGGTGATATGATGCAATTTTGAAGATCGCGGTAGGCGTGCTCCGCCACCGCGGAGGCGGCCATTGGATGCATTTGAAAGAGGCAGACATGGACCACCAATTGCTGCAGCTTGGCACCTTTGAAACAACCCCAGGGGGCTATATATGTGGGAGTGAGCCTCACATTGCCACTGCTCACAGAGCCTGCTACCTGAGACCCCTCACCTACTGCTGCCTCCAGGGACTGCTGACTGAGACCCCTCACCTACTGCTGCCTCCAGTGACTGCTGCCTGAGACCCCTCACCTGCTGCTGCATCCAGGGACTGCTGCCTGAGACCCCTCACCTGCTGCTGCATCCAGGGACTGCTGACCGGGGGACCCTCACCACCAAAATCTCCTGCTGTTGTCTCACATCCACAGTGATGGCAAGGACAGAGAAGATCCGTGCCAGTCCATTCACGAGCGAGGAGCTGGAGGTCCTGGTGGATGAGGTGCTCACACAGTACCCAAGGCTGTATGGTGCTCCAACTGTCATGGTGAGTCTTCAACAGTGGTGTGATAGGGCAGAGGGGCCACACATGTAGTGGACTGATGCAGTATGTGCCTGGGAGTGTGGGGTAGTGTAACGCATGCCTGACATGCTGTCTCCAGTGGGAGGGTGTGTGTACCCAATGCCACAGCTTTCCCTCCCTGCACATGTAAGTATGAGTGACCTGTGTTGTGTTGTCAGCCATACATTGACACAGAAGGTTGTTCATGCTGTGATTGCTTGGCTGGATGGCTGTGTGTGCCCCTGTAGTCCATCTCAGTGTGAGCCCAGCTGGACAGCACAGTCCCCGTCTATAAAGACAAGGACACATCAGTTCACTTACAGAGTATGACATCAGTCTTTTCACATTGCACTCCAGCTATGGGCCATCTCAGCACTGTAGATTGCACACAACCGCCCTTGTGAAGGTCATTTTGTATTTGTGAGATCATGTCCCTCAATGTGACATCCATGACATAGTTATCTATTCACAGGGCAGGGACATTGAGGGCTGCACAGTCTTGGACACAGTGGGTTACCCCCCAAACACAGGTTGATATGTGATGTATGTGTTGCTCAACCCAACAATTGACTGGAGATGTGGGCAGGCAGGTTTCAGTGCTGGCATCCTGCATGTGTGTGAGATGTGCAGGGACTGTGTTCCCCCTCACACCTGCATGCTTTAACAACAGCTTTTCCCATGCAGGGGTCCCATGTGGCCTGTACTATTGTCTCTGATTGACCTATCGTTGGATATGTGATGATGTTGTATCTGCCATACTGATAGATGTACATACATGGCACTGTGTCCCTGATCATTTCTTACTCTTGTCTACCATGTCTGCAGCTCAAGGTACACCAGCGTAAGGCCATGTGGAGGGCCATTGCAGCGAAGGTGTGACCCTGGGGTCTCAAACCGACGGCGCACCCACTGCCACTAGAGATGGGACGACATCACCCGGCTTGCAAAGAATGTGGCGGAGATGACCCTGGGACTGCTTCCTCACACTGGGCGTCTGGCACGGTGCAGCCTGACACCACTAATGGGGCGCATCTTGGCTGTGACACAGCCTGAGCTGGATGCACATTTGAAGGAGCATCAGCAGCAAGTCAGGGGTGAGCATTTGGGGAGTCTGACTTTGGATGGGATTGGCTGCATGTGTACAGAGCCTGTGCCAGCGCAGGCCTCTATGGTGTTGGTAGTGTGATGCTGTGGCATGTAAGTGGCTGCTGGCCTGGGTGTCTGTGGCATGTATTTGCCCTACCTGTACTTGCAAAGTAGATTTGGATGCTGTGCCTTCACATTACATTCTGAGTTGTGCTCTTCAGGTTTCTTCTGTATTGGTGTAGTCTTGGGAATCCCATAGGAGGGAACGGTAGTGTGCCCAGTCTGACTGTGCGTACATCAATGCGTCCGTTGCATGCACCCATATTGGGGAGGGCTAGACATCTTACAGCAATGTACAGCATTCTATTGTCCCCAAGGTTCGACATGGTGGGTGGCATGGGCTAATGTCCATTGAGGACTGTCATGTTGTAGTCTGGGTCTGTGTTGTCCCCTCCTGTTCCATCCAGTTCTGTCATTGGCAACAAGTACTGTGCCCTCATCATGTCCCTAGATGTGCTCAGAACTAGTTGTGTGTCTGTTTGAACAGAGCCACAAGCAGTATGCTGTGATGTGTGGTTATCACATGGCTCACTCATGCCTGAGTTTCCAGTTTGCATGCACTGCTTGAGTCTATGTAGTGAGTTGGCACAATGTGATTGCACAGGGTGGTGTGCAACATGTAGATTTGCTCTACTTTTGTCATGTATTGCTTGCATATGCTTGTTCTGTTTTTGCGATTGACATGACCCTACATCTCTCTCTCCAATGCAGCACCACAGGTGGTTACGGAGGGACAGGAGAGGGACACCAGTGGGGGTGAAACTAGCACCACAGCTGCCCAGGAGCCCAGTGACACAGATGTCACCCGTGCATCATAGCGGGACAGGAGTCTGCTGGAGGAGTCCCAGCCTGAGACGCAAAGCACCACATCATCCGATGCCAGCGTGGATGCGTCCATGTTGGAGGGCACAGGAAACGGGGACTCTGCATCGACTTCCACCACACAGCGGCCATTGCCCACCCTCCCAGCCACTTCCTCTGGTGCTGCCCGAGACTGCCTCAGTAAGAGAGGAAGAGAGTCCTTCACCCCTGGCACCGCTGCCCATGCCCCTGTCCCCCTGCTGCCATCAGTGCTGAGTCTGTGGACCTTTTGCCCCAGCTTTGCAAAACCATTGAGGAGACCAGACAGCTCTCCTCAATGCCTTCATTGACCACGACAAGAAATTGGCCCAGGTGGTTGCTTTCATGGAGGGCATACATTCCGACGTGGGTGGGCTGCACCAGACAGTCCAGACTTTGTCGTCAACAATGACGTCTGCCCTGCAACAGGCACATTCTCACAGTCCAGCTCCAGTCCCTTTGTCCACCCCCGGGCAGTGGCCACGCCTGACGATAGTGACCACGGTCCACATACATCAAAGTCACGATACAGTACACGGAGCACTCAGCAGCAGCAACCCAAGCGGTCCCGTGCACAGACACCATCCCCACAGAAAACCAAAGGCACCCCAGAGCACAGGGAGAAAAGCCCGTCAGGTGACACCAGTGGACAATTAGCATAGCAGCAGACTTCAGGCACACATGCCTTAGTGGCATCCCCCTCCAAGGACTCTCCTGCCCCTAAAGCATCGCACAAAGATAAACGTACAGTGTCTGTGCCCACCAAGGAGGTGGTGCATGCCAAGGGTACACATAGGAAGGGCTCCAAGGCAGTGTCACCAACCACCTCGACTCCCATTCCAAGCCCAGTGAAGCAGGGGCCGGAGGGCACTGTAGGGGTAACACCTAGTAAACAGGGGAAGGGGGGGCAGAGGCAAAGCAAAGCAAAGTGTTCCGCTGGGTCCAGCACATCACCAGAGGGGCTGCCAGTGCCTGCACCTGCTGTAGTAGTGGTGGTGTGTGTACCTGTTGTGCCCACACCAATTCCCATTGATCCCAAGTCAGTCAAGCCATTTAGGATCTCCAAGAAGTGGAAGGGAACCCCTCCACCATCTCCCAGCCACACCGTGACTCCCATCTGCATGACTCCACCTCCACATGCCACTACACCACCTGTTCCAAACAGCCCTCCAGCTTGCCAAGCCACTGATAGCTCTACCTTAGCAGTTCCGCTCTCTCCCCCTTTAAATGCCCCAACAGTCCCCGAGACACAGCCAGCTCCCAGTCCGCCTGACAGCCAAGTCTAAGTGTTAGTCACCCTCACACACCCGTGTCACACACAGGTGGGCCTGTACTGCACATTGTTGCCCCCTGATTGTGTTGCTGACCATGGAAAGGTACAGTCACACACATTCCCTGTGCAGCTTCTCATGGACTAAGTCTGCAGTTTGTCATGCCCACTGGCCTTGCCGTTCACTTCTGTGTTGGACCCTTGCCTGTGCTGCTTCTCATGGACATGCTCTGCACTCTGCCCTGGCCACTGGCCTTGTTGTTTTGCCCTTCCCTGTGCAGCTTCTCATGGACATGCTCTGCACTCTGCCTTGGCCACTGGCCTTGTTGTTCACTGCTGTTTTGTTCTTGCCTGTGCAGCTTCTCATGGACATGCTCTGTACTCTGCCCTGGCCACTGGCCTTGTTGTTTTGCCCTTCCCTGTGCAGCTTCATATGGACATGCTCTGTACTCTGCCCTGGCCACTGGCCTTGTTGTTTTGCCCTTGCCTGTGCAGCATCTCATGGACATGCTCTGTACTCTGCCCTGGTCTTGTTGTTCACTGTTGTTTTCCCCTTGCCTGTGCAGCTTCTCATGGACATGCTCTGCACTCTGCCCTAGCCACTGGCCTTGTTGTTCACTGCTGTTCTGCCCTTGCCTGTGCAGCTTCTCATGAACATGCTCTGCACTCTGCCCTGGCCACTGGCCTTGTTGTTTTGCCCTTGCCTGTGCAGCTTCTCATGGACATGCTCTGCACTCTGCCCTGGCCACTGGCCTTGTTGGTCACTGCTGTTTTGCCCTTGCCTGTGCAGCTTCTCATGGACATGCTTTGCACTCTGCCCTGGCCACTGGCCTTGTTGTTTTGCCCTTGCCTGTGCAGTTTCTCATGGATATGCTCTACACTCTGCCCTGGCCACTGACCTTGTTGTTCACTGCTGTTTTGCCCTTGCTTGTGCCGATTCTCATGGATATGCTCTGCACTCTGCCCTGGCCACTGGCCTTGTTGTTTTGCCCTTGCCTGTGCAGCTTCTCATGGACATGCTCTGCACTCTGCCCTGGTCTTGTTGTTCACTGTTGTTTTCCCCTTGCCTGTGCAGCTTCTCGTGGACATGCTCTGCACTCAGCCCTGGCCAATGGCACGTCAACATGGTCAATGTTTGGGCTCACTTGCTCTCTATTTTTCAGGGGTGACAAGGTCTTCAGTTCTTCTTGGCACAGATGTTTGTGGTGGCAACGGTGTCAATTTCAAATGGTTTGCAGTTGTCATTTACTTGATTAGTTCATGTTGGCTCTATTGTACACATGTCAGGTTAGGGGGCACTGTCAGCACAGGGTGGGTTTCTGCACACAGTATTGTAGGCAGGCTGTCCAGGGTCATCATGTGTGTGTTCTTCCTATATGTGTGCCCAGTGGTGTATGTGTGTGGTCATCTTGTGATGGCCAGTCACCCTAGTCCCATGGCTTACTTTCCATGTGTGCTCTTTGATGGCCAGGTAGTGTGCAGTGTGAAGGGGATGAGTTTGTGGGGAGTGTTTATGTGTGCATGCCTATGCAATGTCAACTACACACATGTCACCCAGGAGGTGTGTGCCTGTTGTTTTGATTGTTCATCCCTGTGGATGTGGTTGTATGCCCATGTGTGAGTTGTATGTTGTGTACTGTGCAGTGTGTTGGTGTGTCCTTGCAGTTCTGTGTGACTCCTACTTGTTGTTTTTGTCACTTGTGTGTATGCAGAGGGTGTTACTGGCAATTCATTGTTGTGTTTTGTTGCACATCCATGTGTCTGATGGCTGTTTGTGGGGTCTGTGCAGACCTGCTGGTCCACACTGCCATTGTGGTTGTGTTTTCTCATGCCTTGCTATCCTATGGTGCCTCCTTGCCTCCAGTGTGGCATGTTGTTTGTGTTGTCATGCCATCCCCTATCTGTGCTTCAGCTGCCTACCCAATGTGGGTCTGCACTCCCTCTCTTTGTGTATGGTACACTCCTGCTATGTCCCCTACTGACATGCAGTACACTTCACTTTGGTGTGAGCTGTCCCCTTGATTTTTATGTGTGTGTGCCTCCCCATGACTTCATTTGTGCCACTGTGCTTTGTGGTGCAGTTCTTTGTCCAGGGTCAATGTGTCACTCAGTGCATTTCCCCAATGGGTCATGTGTGATGTTCTGGTGCTGTTTGTCAGTCATGGTTGCAGCTATGCAGTTCAACTGTGTGTTGTGCCCAGTCCTGTGGTCAAGTTGTTTCCACCTTTGTGTCCCAGATTTGTGCATCTATTGGGTGTTGTGTTGGATGTATGTGTGTTGTTTGTGTTATTGCTTCACTTCCTGGGTGTGCTGTTGTCTTTATGCTGTGCTGTATGGTGTTGTGTGGGTTGCTGTTCTCTCACTGATGTCTGTGTGTGTCTGGAATGCTTGGTGTGCACACACAGCTTGTTGTGCATGCAGTGGTGTGTGTGTATGTTGCCTTGTGATTGCCTTGTGTTCATCCCCTGATGTCGTGCTATGTTTGCTATGTGATTGTTCTGCCTGTGCATCTGTTGTTTGTTTGTTGTGGCTGTGTTGTTCTGTGATGGTGCACTTCTTGTGTGTGTTGTGGTATGTTGTCTGTGTATTGTTCCTGAGTGATGAGGTTGTGCACTCCTGTTGTGTCCTTGCTCCCATTTTCTTTCCCCAGTTTAGCTGCACAGGGCATGTCTGTTGTTGTTGTTGTGGCTCTGTGTGTGTTTCTGTTGGGTTATGTGTTTGTGTGTTATATTTGTTTCCAAATTTGTGGTGGCATCCCTGTGTGTGTGTGTGATGTTTGTGGCTGGGCCCAGGGTGTGTGGTTGTATGTCCGTGTATTGCCTGTCAAGTATTGCCAGCCTTCATTGTGTTTGGCACTGGTGTTGTGTGCTGATGGTGTGAGGGGGTATGTGTGTAGATTCTTACTACTGTTTGACAGTCCTGAGGTGTGTAGATGGTCCCTGTGTGTAGTGCTGCTGGAGTACTCCTGTGAAGTAGTTTTATGGATCTGTGGCTGTTCCCAGTTTGACTTCAGGGCATTCCTTTCATCCTTTCATCCTTGTGCCTATACATGGTTTGCCTTGCTGTCTCCCTGTGTTGTTGCACCAAGCTGTCTGTGGTTTGATTTCACTGACTGTGCCAGCCATGTGTGATTTGATGGTGTGAGGGTGTTGTGCTCTGCTCCTTGTGTTGATGTGATGTACACATTCTTGTTGTGTGTCTCCATGGCCTTCCATTTGTGTGCATCTCACTTTTGTTTCCCTATTTGTTGTGCTCCATTGCTGTTGACATGTGGGGTGTGTGTGTGTGTGTGTCAGTCTGTGATATGTATGTGTGACTGTGCAGGCTGTGTGTCCATTTGGATTTGGATTCCTTGTGTGTGTTCATTTGTTGCTTGTCCTCATTGCTTTTTCCCTGAGTGTGGTGTTGTGTGTGTTTCCCTGGCCCTGTGCTACTGTGCTGTGTGTTGTGTGTTCCTGTGCAGCCACTCCTGCATAGTGTGTCTCCATGATTGTTTATTTTGTGGTGCATGGAATGTATTGCCCAGGCTTGTTGTTGTGCATGGGGTGCACAGAGGGGGCACATGGCATGTGCCTTCAATGGGTGTGCTAGTGTGTGGTGGGAGTTTGTGCCCTGCCCATTCCTGGCACTGGTCCTGCCTTCTGCATTGTGCGCATGTATTTGCTTGTGTTCACTGCTGCGGTGACGTGACTGGGACATTGCTGCATGGTGGCAGTAGCTGTGTGTCCAGGATGCACTTTGTGGCAGTTATGTGATGTGTGGGTGCCCTTGTGGATGTGTCCCTGTCCCCCCTAGGGTGTCTGATGTGGATTTGGACCCTGTGTCAGGCCATGGGTTGTGTGCTGTGTGTTGTGTAGTTGGGTACCTGCGTCGGTGTCGGTCCATGCATTCCTGGTGATGTAGCAGGTACAGCACCGGAAAGACGTGTAGAGCTGGGTCCATTGCAGTCGTGTCCGGGTGGTGTGGACCGGGACTCTGGTTTCGGGCTCCGCTGTCGAGTTTCCGCCGTCTCTGGTTGGGCGGTGTCTCCGCTGCGGTGCGTCTGCTTGCTTGAGTCATCCTAATTTGTGGACCGGGGCGGACATCATTCTGCACGGCGGAGGGTTTCCATTGGCTCCCACCACCGCGGTGACGGGCGAACTTTGATGGCGGTGCGCGTCGCACCTCGGCGGTCGGTAATTAGCCTATGTTTGACCATACTAATATGGCAGGCGTGATGTCCGCTGCTAGCAGACGGAAAAAGGCAATTTTCCGCACCACCGGCGCAGTGGTGGTCCCACCGCCCTACATCCTAATGGACCCCTATGTCACCAATCAAATGGCTGTTGGGGTTTTTGCTGTATCATTATTACCGCAGTACATCTGCAACACCCATAGACACAATGCTGGACTGTCACCAGAGAAATTTAGGGTGAGATGTACAAAGCATTTTTGAGGTCACAAACTGCCCAATTTAGGCGGTTTGCAACCTCAAAAATGCGTTTTTTAATCTTCAAACCTCAAATTGCTATTCAGTAGTAAGTTACCAAATTGTAATTTGATTTTGTGACCCAATACCAAATTTGGTATGTGGAAGGGACGTTTAGAGGTTCCCTTCCAAATACATTATGTTAGTGCTATGCATTAATGTTACGGTCACAAAGCTTTAACATTTTGTAACCTCTTCAAAGGAGGTGGCAACTCATTCGTAAATGCGGAAGCATCACCTTAGAACTCCTTTCCCTTTGAGAATGTTAATACAAATATTTTTAAGAGCAGGTAGTGGTCCCACAGACCACAGCCTACTGTTAATAAATGACACTTATGAGCTAAATTTTTCCTTTAAGGAAAACGGGCTGCATTTCAAAGACAAAAAGTTTGCTTTATTAAAAATTAAACACAGACGGGGTGGTTGATGCGATTACTGGTGGGTCACAAATTGCGACTTACCTCATTAATATTCATGAGATAGGTCAATTTACGACACCACTAGGAAGCGTTTCATACATTAAGAATAGCTATTATCAAATACCAATTCAGAGAAAATTAATTTGGAAATTTCTATTCTTAATAATCGTTTCTTTCTTTTCCAGGTCCTGCAGTGCCCAGAATGTTTCGTAAACTTCAGTTTACAATTAAATGCCTTTTAAAGTTTGTGCATAGGAATTTACTGACAGCAACAAGAAAGTGTGACATTTGGTGCTAGCTGTTAACATTTCTGCGCTTAACGTTTGTAACGCAATACCAATTTCTTCCACTAAAATCACATGTCATAGGATCCTGTCAATGTACTTTTACACTCTGATGTAGGTACAACATAATGACTTTCATTGGGGATCAGCATCACACTTTGTAGACACCTTGTGCAGTGTGTGCTAATTTGTTTTGAGGATTTGGAATTTTTGGGCATTACTCTCAAACGTTATCTGAGCATGGCATCAGATAGAGGCCAGACAGAGATCAGAAGCCTCTGGACATGGAGTTTTACTCTATTCTACCTGATGAAAAAGTTCTCTGCCAAAATAGTGACCTGCAAGCTTTGCAAAAAATACTCCTTTGAAACATCTGAAATACAAAAGCATCCGGAGAGTATGGCCAGACGTGCTTCCCTTGCTCGCTGTGCCACTGGATTCAAGCAAGCCTGGCTTATGAGGCGTGCTGCCCTGAAACCAATCCCAGGATGCTTATTTCCAGTCCAGGGAGGATCTGACCTAGCAGTTCGGGCTGGCCTGTTCCCCTGAAGAAGACTGATTTGCAAATGGCTGGGTCCAAACTGGGTTGGCATAGTGAGCAAAAGAACGATGGATTAAAACCCAGATCTCTTCACTGAGGGTGAGTGGTTGAAACATTTCAGCACTCCGAACATCATCTTGTTGTGTTTGCTATGTTTGCCCTAAGGGGCCAAGGTTATGCGTAGACGTGGGTCCCTTGCTTACTGTGCCACTAGACTCAATCTAGCCTGGCTGATGAGGGATGTTACCCCGAAACTGGTCCCAGGATGCTTCTTTCCAGTCTAGGGAGGACCCGGCTTGCCAGTTCATGCTGGACTCACCCATGAGTAGCAGGGTCAATACTGAATTGGATATGGCTGAGTCGAAACTGGGGTGGCTTAGTGAGCAAAATAACAATGAATTTAAACCAGATATCTTGACTTGCAGTGAATGTTTGATTAATTCAGCATTCCGTCCATCGTTTGTTGCCGCAGCACTTTTCGTCCTAAGTGTGATGGGTATGCCCAGACGTGGGTCCCTTGCTCGCTGTGCCAATGCATTCAAGCTAGCCTGGCTGATGAGGGGTGTTACCCTGAAACTGGTCACAGGATGGTTGTTTCTGGTCCAAGGAGGCCCCGGCTTGGGAGTTTGTGCTGGACTGTTCCCATGAGGAGCAGGATCAAGACTGATATGCATATGGCTGGTTCCAACCTGGGGTGGCATAGGGAGCAAAAGAACAATGGATTAAACCCAGATCTCTTGACTGGTGGTCAGTGGTTGAAAGGTTTCAGCACTCTCTCCATCATCTTGTTATGTTTGCTCTATTCCCTATCACTGGTACACAATCTGAGTCAATGGAGGCACACATACACACCTTTAAAGCATAGTTTGAAGGTGTGTATGTGATGTATAGCATAGAAGGATAACCTTCCAGGTCAAAATGTTATGTCTAGGAGCATTTTAACACTTCTCCTGCTTTAGAACATTCAGAAAAGTTGAAAAATTCTGCTTTTTATCACCTGCCTCAACACAGCAATATTGTTTGGCACAGAGCCCTGTCAAAAGGTGTTAGTGGGAAGAACTTTCCAAAAAAGACCATGGACTGTTGCATGGGAATGTCTTTCTATCACTGATGAAATTCCCCCTTGATTTAAAGTAAAGCAAAGCTGCACAAAAGGAAGCTATTTGTTTCTTTCAAGCAACTTTCCAGCAAACAAAATGTTGTGCTGGAATGTAAATCTCAAAACCCATTATTTGCCAATTTTTGGCAATTTTGGGATGCTCACCTGGCACAAAATGTTAGTAACCCTGCCTTTATTTAAACTGTTATGCCGTTGTAATGAAGTGTTACTCTTTTGAAGGGAAGAGGTGTGGCACCGTGGCCAGGGTGACTGACTCCGGAATCTGGGGATCACGGTTCGAACCCCGGCGCCGGCTGCAGATTAGCCCAGCACCATGTACCTCTGGGCAATAGCTTGCTTAATCTTCCCGACGGCCCCCAGAGCCTAGAGACCCTTACGGGTGATTGTTCGCACTTAAAAAATGTGGATTATTATTATATGGTGAAATTGCAGAAAATACACAATTATGCCAGTTCATGTCATTGTGAGACATTTGTCTCAAAAATCATACTGCAGGAGCACAGGAACAACAATCTTAGTGAGTGACTGTTTCTGTTCATGCTCTCTTGTATTTAGTAGTATTTTCATAGCACAAAAATGCATCCTCTGGTCAATTTTAGATGCAAGACTGGATTTTGTACCCCGAAATAGTGCTAAGTGCTGGGTTATGCTCCTCGCAAAATCTATTCAATGAAGAGTTAGATTAGCAGAATTATCAACTTATTTGAGCTTACATTAATCAGCTCACAAACGTCTGTAAATCGTGAAAATAATTAAAACAAACAAATGTGCAGAAAAACCACTCGGTTTTATTACAATATATTTATTTAGTCATTTAAAGGAACAATCACAAGAGGGTCAAGAAGGTAGGAGAAAGTATTAAAGTCCCTCGGTTGCCGACAAACCGGATCGAAACGTCAACGCTATCCCCCACCGCACCTGGACCAATTTCTCCTTCCCCATTACCCCTGTTTACAGCCTTAAGGAAACTCTCCTTACAGATTTAGAAAATATAATTCAAATGAATAATTTGCATGTAGCCAGGTTGCATCTAACTGTTCATTGGATATCAGTTCTGTACAGTCTTGTGGATATATGCTCTTTACTTTTCTACACACTTTGAGCTCTCTTGACTCCTTTATATACACTTGAGCACTCTTTCTTACATGTTCCCTAGAACATTGTCCTACTTTCTTAGCCAAGGCTACCCCCACAGTCCACAATGGATAAGAAGAAGTGGACATGCCTTGGGGGATGGGGTCCCCGAGGCGAATGTAAATGCGTGAAAGTGAGCGATTTATAAAAAAAAAAAAATTGGAGTCGCGACTCTACTGCAGGTCTAAGCACAGCCCCCAGTGTGAACACAAAGGGTGCGCAGCTTTCAGTGCGGCCCCCAGTGTGAACACGAAGGGTGCGTGACTCTCAGCGCGGCCCCCTGTGTGAATGCGATGGGAGCGCGGCTGTCAGCGTAGCCCCCTGTGTGAATGCGATGGGTGGCCGGCTCTCAGCGCGGCCCTCTGTGTGAACGCGATGGGTGCACGGCTTTAAGACGGGCTGAGTGCGCGACTCGAAGCAAGAAAAAAAATATATATATTTTTTCAAAAACTAAATTAGTTGTTAGGTGGCTCTAAAAAGAGCCATTGTGTTTATTGAGAGATTTTTGTATCTACATGTAAGTGCCGATGCAGAGCCGCAGGTTGTTGAGAAGTATTCTGTTTCCCTTATCTGTGAAATGTACACCATCACTCCTGTAGATGCCATCCATATTGAAACGCAGTTTGTTGTTGTATATGGAGCCCATTCTATGGTCTCAGAGATAAGCAGAAACAGTTTTATTGACATTTTTTCTAGCTTTCTCAATCTGAGGACAAAATTGATTGGACCAGTTCCATTTCTGTCTTTGGCATATGTTAGAGTATACAAAGGCAGTTTGGGGGAAAAGCAACATCAATTCTGCAAAGGTGTCCTACATTAGCATTTCCAGACCTACCCCAGTCATTGTGTGTAGGTCATTGCCACCACAGTGCACAATCATGATGTCAGGGGGTTGGAGATGTAAAACTGTTTGAACCAAAGGCATAAATTGGTGCCACTTTAATCCTCTTTGTCCAATCCACTTAATGTCCACATTTTGCAAAGCTAGATCTGTGTCAATACCTCTGTGTTCAGCATACCTTTTGCACCAGAAAACATAGCTGTGTCCCACAATCCACAGTGTAAGCACCTTGAAGGGAAGTCTGGATGTACTGAAAATATGTCTGTAGCTGAAGTAGGCAGTTGGTAGAATAAGAGGTATCTAAAATGGTGGATAAGATGCAGTTTTTAAAGAAAAAGAGAAATGATTGGCTATTTAAGAACATTATAGAGTGAAGAATAGGGTGCATGTTTCTGTCTATAAAAAGCACGTTTCTTATTGGTTAGTAAAAAATGTTTGAAAAGTACATTAGATAGGATAAGCTGATAGGCACACTTGCTGTTTTTATTCGCAACATTCTGTGCTGAACTTGTGACCTGTAATTACAGTTGAGTTTTCCATGAACTGTTACTATGGAAACAGGCATTAAGCAGAATGGGGGTAGGGTTGAAAGTTATCTGTGGCATTAAAATGTGCATTTGTTATAAATATTAAAGTAATATGTTATTGCAGTGAGATTTCCCAAGTCAGTGCTATGGTTAGAAGTGATGTGTTACTAAACAAAAAGTGGTACAATTATTTATAATATATTTTTGAACTCTCATATGGATTTCCGGTTCCATCGTGTATGGTGCACAGTGCAGGTGCGACTCCAGAACATTCCAGAAGCAATTTGGGTTCACTTAGAGGTCAGTTGGCAAAGGTTGATCTTTGTAACCAATAGACATGTGTTTGAATTAATCCAGGAAGCAATGTGATTTGTTATTTGTATGTACATGTGTGGAGAAAGAGAGGGAAACTTTGCAATTTTTTGGTTCTGCTAAGAGCAATGCATTATATTCATTGTGTGCATAAGAAGATCTGGTGTGAGATTCTGATACTTCATAATCTACAAATCAATTATGAAAGGTGAGTTATCAATTTGTGAGCTGTACTATGTGGTGCCTTTGTTTTTAAAGATAAAATATAAATCATGAAAATTGAAGTTTGAGATATATTTTGCAATGAAGAAATGTTTATTGCAGTTTTTTGTAATGTATTTAAATGTTGTTTAATATAAATTCTGTATAGTATTATGTGTGTTTTGGAATAGGGATTGATGATTATGGCAGTTTGTTTCAGTGTGTGGATATGTACATTAGTAGTATACCGCATCATTTTAGGTGTTGATTTCAAATTGGAAATGTATATGTTGAGTTAAGGTATTAGTGATGAGACTAGTTTTTATAACTCTAAAGAGGTTCAGTTGAAATATGTGACATAATCTTTGGTGTTTGGTTTAAATTTGAAGTTTGTGCTGTGAATTTATGAGGTATAGATAGTGTTGTGGTAGAGAGACATCCATTTATGTTTTTCAGTAATATGGTGAGATTTATAGCAGAGAAATGTGAATGGTTCCTGGTTTGTATTTTGCTAGGTGTAATATTAAAAGTAGTTGTAAAAAGGTAAAGTAGCAGCAGAGATTCATGCACTACTTTAATCCCATAAGCACTGTCCTTGCAGAGCAGGCATTGCCCTGTTAGTACTCCTACCCTCCTCCAATGACCCATCCAGCACCATATACTTATTCATTCAGTGCAGTAATACCTAAGCACCTATAAATTCACCATGCACTCTGTTTGCAGCACTGTAATTATTCCAGTTACTAGTCATGTAGTTATGGAATGGCCTGGCCAGTAACAGTAGTACAGCTTCAATATTCTGTGCACTATGCATGCAGACCTCTAACCAGCTACATACTATTGATACACTCTTCTAAATACTCAGTTAGTACCTATGCAGTATAGAAATCCTCCTGTCTGTCCCATGCAATTCTCCAATCACCCATCCAGCACTATCTACTTATCCTATCACTCCACCAATACCTAAGCACTTATAAATTCACTATGCACTCTTTTTGCAGCACTGTAATTATTCCAGTTACTAGTCATGTACTTATTGAATGCCCTAGCGACTAACACAAGTACAGCTAAAATATCCTGTGCACTATCCGTGCAGACCTTCAACCATCTACATACTATTGATACACTCTTCTAAATACCCAGTTAGTACCCATGCAGTTTAAGAATCCACCTGTCTGTCCCATGCACTTCTCCTATCACCCATCCAGGACTATCTACTTAACCTATCACTCCACCAATACCTAAGCATTTATAAATTCACCATGCACTCTGTTTGCAGCACTGTAATTATTCCAGTTACTAGCCATGTAGTTATGGAATGGCCTAGCGACTAACAGAAGTACAGCTACAATATTCTGTGCGCTATCCATGCAGAACTCTAACCATCTACATACTATTGATATACTCTTCTAAATACCCAGTTAGTACCTATGCAATCTAGGAATCCTTTTGTCTGTCCCATGCACTTCTCCAATCACCCATCCAGCACTATCTACTTATCCTATCACTCCGCCAATACCTAAGCACTTATAAATTCACCATGCACTCTGCAGCACTGTAATCATTCTAGGTACTGGTCATGTACTTATGGAATGGCCTAGCCAGTAGCACAAGTATTTCTACAATATTCTGTGCACTATGCATGCAGACCTCTAATAATAATAATAATAATAATAATAATAAAGGAGCTTGTAAAGCGCATGGTGACGCCATCCCGGCGTGTCCCCGCGCTGTGGAGAAGAGTCAGGGCCAAGAGAGGGAAGTTAAAGAGAAAACAAATAGGTTTTTAAAAGTTTTCTAAACAAGGTCTCTGAATCCGCTAGCCTGATACTCATGGGGAGAGAGTTCCATTCTTTGGCAGCCATAACACGAAAAGAACATCCGCCCATTCTGGCTTTCTTAACGCGGGGAATTTTAAGCAATCCAGTTCCCCCAGAGCGAAGAGTTCTGGTAGGCTCGTAGGGGATAGCCAGATCAGTCATGTAAAGGGGAGCTTTGTGTGAGATGATCCTATAGCACATTAGAAGAGCTTTAAATAGGACTCTCTTTTTTATGGGGAGCCAGTGCAGAGTGGCTAGGGCTGGCCTAGAGGCTGATCTTTTCGGAAGTCTAAGGACTAGGCGTGCTGCTGTGTTTTGGAGTACTTGAAGCCTCCTGAAGTTTTTTTGTGTAGTTCCGAGCAGGAGCACATTGCCATAGTCTATCCTCGAGGTCACTAGAGCATGGGTCATAGTGCGCCTTGCTTCCAGAGGGAGAAGGTCTAGGGTACGGTTCAAGGTCTTCATTACCCCGAAGCATTTCCCAACCACTTTGTGTACATGGTTGTCATAAGAGAGTCTGGGATCAACCCAGATCCCCAGATTCTTAGCTGCTTTGCAGGGAATGGGTAGCGGTCCCAAACATGATGGCCACCACTCCTTGGTCCAGCTCGCATCCCTTCCTCCAATTACCAGAACCTCCGTTTTTGAGCCATTTAGCTTCAGGCAGTGCAGGGTCATCCAGCCTGCCAAAGCCTGCATGCAGGTTTTAAAGTTGTTAGCATCAATGGAGGGTGCTTGGGACAGGGAAATGAGGAGTTGGGTATCGTCGGCATATGAGACTAGTTCAATGCCGAACGATTCAACCACTTCCGCCAAGGGGGCCATGTAGAGATTGAACAGGGTGGGGCTCAGGGCGGAGCCCTGAGGTACCCCCTGTTCTAAAGCTATGCTATTAGAACAATGCATGCCTCTCTGAACCTGGAAGCAGCCGTTGGTAAGAAAGGCTTTAAGCCAGCCCAGTGCTTCCTGGGTGACCCCGGCTTTGTTCAGACACTGCAGCAAGATGGAATGTGCCACAGTGTCGAACGCGGCACTAAGGTCAAGCATAATCAAAGCCATAGTCTGGCCCTCGTCCGCGCCTATACGTAAGGTTTCGGTCGCTCTCAGAAGGGCGGTTTCCGTGGAATATCCTGCCCTAAATCCAGATTGAGAGCTGTGGAAGGCCTTATTAGACTCTAGATGGGCCATGAGTTGGCTATTAGCTATTTTTTCGGCCACCTTCGCCAGATAAGGTAGCAGCGAAATAGGCCGTAAATTTTCAAGAATATCCTGACTTATGTTAGGTTTTTTCTTTATTGGAAGTACAATGGCTTGCTTCCACTCCACAGGGAGGGTGGCCGTAGAAAAAGAGAGTTGGAGAATATGTCTGAAGTGTTGTTCTAAGACTTTAAGGCTAGCTGCTAATATCTTGGGAGGGGCAGGATCTCGAGGGGATCCCGATTTAATGCTTTTACAGATATTATTTAAGGTTGTAGTAGAAGGGACAGAAAAGCAGTATAGGCATGCCTTATCAAAAGTAATCTCCAAATTCTCAGTGAAGTCAGAGCCCAAGGGCAGATCCTTAGAGAAGTTTGCATAGATGTTAGTGATTTTGCTGGCAAAGTATTTAGCAATATTATTGCATGATTCAACAGAGTCACTCTGGGCACTGCTCTCATTAGATACTACCGAGATTTCTTTAAAAATTTTAAAGAGCTCCTTTGAGGAGTTCTCAGCCTCTCCAATGCGGGTCTTATAATACAGTGCTTTAGCGGAACGAATAAGTTTATAATATCCCGCTTGCGCTTTTTTATATTGGATTTTGGCTGTGGGGCAAAATTTAATGCGCCAATCACGTTCCAGTTTTTTACATGCAGATTTTGCCACCTGAAGTTCAGAAGTAAACCACGGGGAGGGTTTTCTCATTTTCTTGGTAATTGCTGACCTACGAGTAGGAGCAGTATAATCTAGGGCAGTTAGGACACAGTTCTTCAGGCATGTATAGGCAGCCTCACAATCGGACCCTCCAGGAGGTCCAGCCGCTTCAAGATTGTCGATAAAGGTGTCTAAGTTGAAGTTTTTCCACTTTCGACATTGGTAAATCTGCGTACTATCACTCCTAGTTTCAGGCTCGGACACCCAAATTCGTAAGGGAATGACAAAGTGGTCAGACCAAGGAACGGGTATTGGAGGAAGCGTTTCTACTCCATTCCAGTTACCAAATATGGGGTCGAGCAGGTGACCTTGTCTGTGAGTAGGCTCTTGGTTCTTAAGAGTAAGCTGCAGGGAGAGTAATTCATCTTTTATACAGGAGGCATCCTTGTCTTGGACATCATCAAAATGAATGTTCATGTCGCCAAGTACCAGGAGTCTGGATTTCCTCAAGGCGAGATGTGCTGTCGCCTCTACTAGACTAGCTGTAAAATCAAATAGTCTACCTGGGGGTCTGTATATAAGAATACCTGATAGGGAGTGTTGAGGCCCCAGTGAGATAGTGAATGAAGCAGCTTCGCAGTGGTCAATTGTCAGGGGGAGTAAGGAGCATTCCAATGGAACTCTAACAGCAATAGCTATTCCTCCACCCCTACCATCCTGCCTGTCAAGCCTAGCGAGAGAATATCCTGGAGGCAGCGCCTCTATGATGTCTGGGTCAGAGTGTTCGCCAAGCCAGGTCTAACCAGCTACATACTATTGGTACACTCTTCTAAATACCCAGTTAGTACCCATGCAGTCTAGGAATCCTTCTGTCTGTCCCATGCACTTCTCCTATCACCCATCCAGCACCATCTACTTATCCTATCACTCCGCCAATACCTAAGCACTTATAAATTCACCATGCACTCTGTTTGCAGCACTGTAATTATTCCAGTTACTAGTCATGTACTTATAAAATGGCCTAGCCACTAACAGAAGTACAGCTACAATATTGTGTGCCCTATCCGTGCAGACCTCTAACCAGCTACATACTATTGATACACACTTCTAAATGCCCAGTTAGTACCTATGCAGTCTAGGAATCCTCCTGTTTGTCCCATGCACTTCTCCAATCACCCATCCAGCACTATCTACGTATCCTATAATTCCCCCGAAACCTAAGCACTTATAAATTCACCATGCACTCTGTTTGCAGTACTGTAATCATTCTAGTTAGAATACCAAGCTAGAGGTGCTCCTCATATACATATGCTTTTATGGATCAAGGATGCACCCACATTTGGAACTGATTCGGATGAGAGTGTTTTATCTTATATTAAAGACTATGTTACCTGTGTGATTCCGAAAACAGGAGGAGAAAATATCTTAAGACAGCAAGTTTTACGGTTTCAATCTCATCGATGTGGAAAATATTGCAGATGGAAGTATATGTAAAAGGATACATTTACACAAAATGTCGATTTGGTTTTCCACGTCCAGTAATTTCCAAAGGAAGAGTGAATAGTTTTATGGCAGTAGTGAGGCATACTATCACTCGAAAATCACTAAAAAATACTTATAATTTAAAAAGAACACAAGAATCGAAGTACATCAATGATTACAATCCAGTGATTTTAAAGATGTGGAATGCAAAAATGGACATACAATATGTTGCAGATAACTCAATTGCTGTTGCTCGCTATGTCACACCATATATTACAAAAAATCTGGCAAGACAGAATTGAAAGAAATGTGGGAGGAAATTTCACAGGAGAAGACACTTATCAAAACTTTTTACAGCTTCAGCTTGAAGATGCTTTCACATCGAAAAATTAGATCGTATGAATGTTCAGATCGATTGACATCTGCAAGTTTATATTCAAAGTCAAGAGGAATCATCTTGATAAGTCTAGGTCTTGCTGCGAAACAAAATCGTGTTTTGAAATCTGTACAAGAAATTGAATACTTGGCACTCAATGAACCAGCAAAAACAGATATTCTGAAAACAAATATGTTGGATACGTACTATCCAAATAGAAGTCCACACCTGGAAAATATATGTCTATATGAAATACTGCAACATTATAGTTTTAAAAAAAATGTTATGGAAAATATAAATGAAGGAAAATATCCTGTAATTGGATCTGAAGGATGTTTGGTAAAGCATGCCAAAGGAAACCTGATTAATCACAGGAAACTAAGTTGCGATACTCCAGATAAAAAGAGAGTTTTTCTATTTAGCTCTTCTGCAACTCTTCAAACCTTGGCGAACTGAAATGGAAATACTTGGAGATTTTAACTGCTATGAAGATTCTTTCAATGCATGTAAAGATAGCATTGAATGTACAATTTTACCAAATTATCTCCGAATGTTGAACGAAGAGATGAATCAAGAAAGAACTTTTGCAGCTGAAATAGCTAGAGTTAGTTCTCAAAATAGTCAGAGTTCTTCTCCACAATGTCAAGATCCAATAGGAGAAGCCATACTTGAAAATGAAGCGGCAATAGCAATGAGTGAAGTGGAAACAGTGATGCAGCAAGCACAACAGAAGAATATTGATTTGGAAAGTTTAGAGGAACGTCTGAATACTGAACAGAAAGAAATATATCATCAAGTTACACAACAGATACAACAAGGATTTCTGCATGAAAAGAATGATTGTCAATGTACATCATTTATACTTATTATTATGTACATCAGTGGATAAGCGGGAACGGGGAAAAGTTTCTTGATTAAATGTTTGTCAAGTTATCTACAGAAAACAGCGGATTCACATTTGTCTTGTGTTGTAACTGCTCCAACTGGGTTAGCAGCACACACCATTAAAGGGATTACATTACATCGTCTACTTATGTTACCAGTAGAACATGAGAATAAGTTGTAATATCACAAGCTTTCTGAAGTTTCAAGAGTACTGAAGAAAATGAAACTTCCGGTAATTGATGAAGTAGGCATGGTCTCAAACTTAATGCTTGCGTTTGTACATTTGAGGATGCAGCAAATTTCAAAAACAAATTACGATGTTTTATTAGGAGGAAAACATGCAATTGTATTTGGTGATCTACTACAAATCACACCTGTGAAAGGCCAACCGGTAATTAAGACCGTTCTTCATGAAGACACTAAAAAATCATTGGGAAGTGTTGTAAATGTGAACATTTGGACTTATTTTGAATATAAAGAACTTACTAAGAATATGCGACAAGCAAATGACGAAGATTATGGAAACATTCTTCAAGATATTAGAATTGGTGTCTTAACAAAGGATGGAAAAAAAGCTTTAGAAAGTCGGCTACTAAGAAACTTATTTCCAAAAGAAAATATTGCACCTGAAACAATCTACCAAAAAATTTCAGAAAATAAGTCTATAATTTGCCTTATGCCAACAATAAAAGAATGCTCTACATTCAATGAAGAACTCTTGAAACTGGATAATGAACCGATAATGAAAATGGAAGCAACTGATAAAATAGAACATGTAGGAGTAACTATTCTTCTGTCAGAGAAATTACAGTTAAAATTACACTCTTTGGAAAAATCAATATCTAAGACTGCTGGTTTGGAAAAGACCTTATATGTATCTGTAAAGTGCCGGGTAATATTACCGCATAATTTAGATGTTGGGAAAGGTTTAGTAAATGGAGCAATAGGGAAAGTAGTTGAGTTTGTTAGTTACCCAAATAGAAATGGAATTGAATTTTTCAAGATTAAATTTGATCAGTTAGAAGAGGTGAAACAGATTGGACGTTGTTCTGTTCGTTTCTTGCTTGTAAAATATTTATATGTTCATAAAAACAGTTTCCTGTTTGTTTAGCATATGCACTGACCATTCATAAATCTCAAGGTTTAAGTGTAGACAGTGATTTGGTAAATATTGGAAGTTCTGTGTTTAAAGAGGGTATGGCATATGTTGCATTGTCTCGAGTAAGAACGTTATCTGGATTGCATTTCATTGATTTTGATGAGCAAAAGATTAGTGCAGATGTAAATTGTGGAAAAGATTACAACAGGTTAAGAAGACTGTATGCTCCTAGCTTAGGTGCATATCCTGTTTATGAAAAACGTTGAATACGTCCAAAACGAAAATATGGTAAAGATTTTACTGAGGTTGCAAAGAAAAAAAGAATTGAAAAGAATGATGAATCTGGAAAGAAAATAGAAGGAAACACAGTTGCTAATATTGTAGGATATCAGTTAGAAAATAGTTCAGGTATCAACTGCTATGCTAATGTAATTGTGAATGTTGTCTTTGTTTTAGAAAATCTATAGCATGCAATTATGGAAAATCGAGAATAAAGATTTTGGGGCAGATATACAATAACTGGCGCATCCCTGCATATCAGCAGGGATGCGCCAGTTATTGTGCGTCACGGCTCCGCCACCATGGATGCACCGCATTTAGAGTGCGGCGCAAAAACGGACAGATGCATGACGCATCTGTGCCGTAAAAGCAGCGCATTGCTGGAGTTGCTTCGCAAGCATGACGCAGCTCCAGCAAGGCTCTGGGGTGCCCTGTCTTTACAATGCTGCGTCAATCCTTACGCCTGCTTCAAGCAGGCGCAGGGTTTTGACGCAGCATGGGCTCAAAAGTGACTGAGTGAAATCTTGTAGATTTCACTCAGCCTCTTTTGGGAGGCATTCCTGCGACGGAACGCCTACCCCCCCCCCGCACAGCAATGCCTACTTCTGGCACAGGGGTTTACAACGTGACGCATCTCCCAGGTGCGTCACGTTGTAAATACCCCACAGCATGGCGATTGTTTTGTGCCGCCACTGCGTCACAAAAGTGACGCAACGGCGGCGTAAAAGAGGCGCAAGGGGCTTGTAAATCTGCCCCTTTGTTACATTACATTTTTGAAATCTTGAAAACTGATAAAACGAAAATACATACTGCTTCTGATGTGCGAAATCTTCCGGATGTATGTTCTGGTTCTTCACAATTTACACAGAATGTACAGCAAGAAGCTCAGGAATTTCTTATGTTTATGCTTGCAGTATTGGAAGATGAAGGAATAGAAATTGAAAATCTATTTCGACTACGTTACAGATGGGATCATACATGTGACAGCTGTTCATTTTCATCTACCACTAAAATAGACACTGAACAATTCATATATTTGACAATACTAGATTGCAAAACAGTGTCTTTCAACCAAGTAGTGAAATCAGCTAATCAAGATATGGAATGTACTCAGTGCAAATCGGAACTGTTGTCAACATAATTTATAGAAACATGTGGACAATATATCATTTTAATGCTGCAACGTTGTAGAGGAGATGGGGCAAAATTGGATACCAAAATTTAAAATTTTGTGGCAGGTCAAGTGTCAATTTCAGGAAGAACTTTTAAAACAGTGGCTATTGTTTTCCACGATGGACCTACTTCAACATCTGGACACTATACTGTGTATTTAAAATGCAATAAAGGATGGACACTGTGCAATGATGCACATTTAGAGTTCAAATGTCAGTTGCCTTATGAATTACCAAATCCCTTATCTAATATTTCTGATCCCAAAATTCTGAGAAGATGTCAACATGAATTAATCAGTATATTTTGGATTTACTCACAGGAAATAATTTCACAAACATCATTCGGCCTATTGGGAAGGTGTGAATATGAATTCAGAGGTTTATTTTGGCTATCCTCTATGCAAATGTTTTCAGAAACATCATTTGGCCTATTGGAAAGATGTTCAGAATTACGGTTTGAATAATTGATTCTGTTTTTTCATATTGCATTTTGAAAAATGTGTTCAAAAGAAGGTGCTCATATATTTAATCTTTGTATTATATACAATGTTAATAGGATGTTCATTTGTGAAAATGTAAATAGAGAATTGAGTTTGCAGTAGATATTTTCAAGATAGATGTGTTTTTTTAACAATCTTATTGATTGCATTTTTTTGCCCGCTGTCATCTGATGATCAAAATTGAAATCACTGTGTATGGTGAAATTCAATAGAATCTGAAGACAGCAAAAAAGGCAATATGAATATGTTATGTAATTATAAAATTATGTTGTGTTCTTAAAACTATAAAATTATAAGTAATAACAGTATTTTTTTCTTCTCTTTTACAGACCCTACTGCTAATGTTTAAAATATTTTTAATTTACTTTAGGAAACAAAGGGAAAATTCTTCAATACGTTTTATATCTACTTCAAAACAGGCAAGATTAAGTCACCCAAGCACTACCCATGCACTGCTAGAATCACCTGTGCACTATATATACAATCCTCTAACCACCTAAACACTACTTATTTACCCCTTCAATTACTCAGGTAGTACCCATACAGTTCGGCAATCACCCTGTCACTCCCTATGTACTCTTGCTATCAGCCATCAACCACCATGTACTTATCCAATAACTCTGCCAAAACCGAAACACTTATGAATTCCCCACACACTTTTCTTGCAGCACTGTAATCATCCAGTCCCTACCCATGTACTCATGCAATGACCCAGATGCTAACAGATGCTGTGCTACAATAACATGTGCACTAGCCATGCAGTCCTCTAACCAGCTACACACTGCTCATTCACAGGTACTATTCATGCACTACAGCAATGACATTGTCACTCCCAATGCACTCCTCCAATTACGCAGTCACCACCATGTACTTATCCAATCACTCTGCTAAAACACAGGCATTTATAAATTCACCACACACTCTCCTTGCCGTATTCTAATAATCCAGTGACTACCCATGTACTCATGCAATGACCCAGACACTAACTCAAGTTGTACTACAATCACATGTGCACTAGCCATGCAGTACCCTAACCACCTACACAGTACTAATTCATTCCTGCAATTACCCAGGTAGTAGCCATGCAGTCCAGCAATCACACTGTCACTCTCCGACCACTCCTCCAATCATCCTGACAGAACCATGTCCTTATCTAATCACTGAGCCAAAACACAAGCACTTATAAACTCACCCTGCTCTCAACTTGCAGCACTGTAAGTATCCAGTCACTATGCATGTATTTGTACAATGACTCAAGCATTAAGACATGCAGTGCTACAATCAAATGTGCACCATCTATGCAGTTCCCTAACCATCTCTAATCTAATATACTCCTCGTGCGTTTCAAATCCACTTGTGTAATCCTGCAGGCTCTACTGATTTATTCATATAATCACCATGCACTACTAATGCATTCTTTCAATCAATCTTGCTCTACACATATACTCAAGGAATCTTTCAGACATTACCATGCAATTATTTTTCTTTTTTCAACCAGAAAAGGTAGTTTTGAAAAGAACTCTTTTTTTCTTCTTTTTTCTTTTATATTTTTTTGGTGATTTTTTGAACAATTTTGAATTTTTTGGGTGTTTTAAAAAAAACTGAAAACAAAGGAACAGCGTAAACAGTTAACTTTTGGAATGAAACATCATTCCAAAAACAAAAAAACAAAAACAATTAACAGTGGTTGTTGCGCTGTGCTGCACAAACAGCATTCTCCGACTGTTCACCATAGCAAAAAACTGTTTTCACCTAATGCAGTGCTGCTGCAGGAAAGCAAATTCAGGCCTAATGTCCATAGGAGGTGATGATGTTGATGCTCCAGAAGTGCTTGCAACACTTGGTGGTGGATCTTTTCTTGCACGTTTCAGTACTTCCCGTGCAAGATTCCAGGGGTGAATGGTGCGCAGATGTTTGTACATACTTTCTGTAATGCACGAGTACTTTTTATCACTCCCTCATGACAGGACCCTCTCACACAGGAAGCAGGTCACCTTCCTAGCATTCACCTTTTTTTCTCCAGTAGGAAAGGTACTTTCGTGGTTCCTCCTCCAAGACTTCTTCATCTGAAGAAAGATGAACTGGTTGTTCTTCAGATGCCATTGCTCCAGAGAATTCTTTAAATAATACCTAAAAAAAATCCAAAGAAGTTCTGCAAGCAGAAGACATGTCTCTCATAAGCTGCTCCAAACAGAATGATTAAAATGGGTGGGGTCTTTCAACTGTTACAATGGGGAATGTTATGAACCAATCAAATGCTTTTTTTTAAGGTCACATGAGAGTCATGCACCCAGCGCGCAATGAGTGCGCACCCGACGCAACTTTGCGAGAATATATTTAACAATAATATACGTTTATTACAAGTACAAATATATTATTTTTATAAATAGTTTAGATAATCTCTTGCCCTGATATGTACATTAAAGTTACATGCATATACTTTTTTTCAACATAAAATGCTTTATGGGATTCGCGCACCCGGCGCGACCCGGCACGTATATGACGTCACGTAGGTCCCGCCACTGCGCACACGTCGCATATGAAAACGCGCACACGACGCGAGCTCATACGTATATGACGTTACGCAGGGCCAGGCATCGTGCATCTGTAGCATACCAATCGCGCACATTACGTGATCTCATACGTATATGACGTAACACAGGGCCACGCACCCGTCGCAAACCTTACGTGGCTCCTTCATGACTTTTCCAATATACGGCTGGAATACACGTACCCGCCGTGATAGGTGCACGTTGGGTACGCGACTCCAATATTTAAAAAATATATACATATATATATATATATATTTTAAAAGACAAAGGACATCACATAATTATATTAAAATTAAAAAAATAAAAGAAATTAATTATACAATATTACAGTTTCAAAAAAATATATTAAAAAAACCTTGCAATTTTCAGAAAAGCATATGAGATTGTATAAATATTAAATTTACAAATGACCAATTAAAAAACTCTAGAAATTCTGTGAAAAAACCATAGGTTTCAGGCCCATTATACATAAGAATTAGTATTTAAAAAAACATTGAAATTCAGTGAAAAACCCATAGGTTTCAAGGACATTATCGTTAGAAATTAGCATTTAAAAAAACCTTTGAAATTCACTGAAAAAACCATAGGTTTCAGGGACGTTATAGTTAGAAATTAGCATTTAAAAAACCATTGAAATTCACTGACAAAAACCATAGATTTCAGGCCCATTATAGCTAGAAACTAGCATTTAAAAAACCTTAGAAATTCACTGAAAAAACCATAGGTTTCAGGGATGTTAAAGTTAGTTGGACATTTCACCCATATAAAACCATAGAAATTCCCCCGTTATAGTTAGTTCAGCTAACTAGAAATAGCGCCCCCGCAATGCACTGCTGATGGCATCACATATTACATCATTCATGACATGGACAGTGACATCACTGATGACATCACTGATGACATCTCAAATGACATCACTGATGATGGGGAAGGGGTTGAAAAGATTATGTGGACCCTCCTAGGGGAGGGGCAGGATAGAGGGGTGGCTACACCCATGCCCTTTGTCCAGTTTTGCACCAGAGCAGGAGCTAATGGCTCCCAGAACTAGTCTGAGCTGGACTATGCATAGGGACACCAAATGTGCCCCCAGTGCAGACTTTCTGGCACTCTCAGAGTGCACCCATCGAGCCCCAATACATTAAACCCTGTCTGGGAGGTGGTCACACCTCCCTGTGACAGGATGCCTATTGTTATGCCTTCCTCTGCTCGAGCTTGTCAGCAGCCTCCATTTTGTGCTGCCCAGGTCGAGAAAGCAGGTACCGAGTAGACGGGTGACCCACATATGTCCCTTTGGAAGGGTGGAATCATACCTCCACACCAGTTACTGGTGTGGAGGTATGATTCCAAGGTGTTTGACACCAAACACAACATGTTTTTAAGCAGCCGTTTTAAAGTTAATATTTACCGAAGACGTTAATGCATTTAAACATATATGTCTGGCTGCATTACAGACAACCCTGGAGAATGGTCGCCGGATGCTGCAGAGGGGCTCTGCTCATGCAGGCGCATCCTCTCATGTAAAACCCAGCACCCTCCCTTCAGAATTGATGAGGCCTGCCATAGGGGTGTAGTGATTTAGATAGATATAGTGAACCTATACCTTAAGTAAGTGGTGCAAGCACCAGCTTACACAGTCTGCTGTAGCAGGCTGGTTGTGTCAATTTGAATGGCCTCTCATGGGTGGCATCATACATGATTCAGCCCATGGGAGGCCCCCGGGGTACCTATGCCCTGGATACATGGTGCACCGTATACTAGGGACTGATAAGGGTACCCCAATATCCAATCTGGAGCGAACCTAAAGTACATGCTTAGCAATATAAGGGAGAAAGCAGGTAGACTGGGGTCCTGAATAGCAGGATCCCAGTCAGACTAGTCCAAAAACAGTGTGACATTAGCAAAATTGGGGGTAACCATAGGAAGCAGATACTACTTTCCTACAACATGCAAACACTCACACATCTTGTCACTCATCTATACACACAGTAACATATTAACTCACCCATAGAGCCACTAACGGAACCACTAACTCACATCACCAGCCACTCATGCACCTACTCAATTACCAATACAGCCAATCACAGATCCAGTCATAGAGACAGAGATACCCATACAGCTACTGACACAGTAAATGAGTTAACCATATACCTACTCACCTGCCTACTCACTTGTCCATAGTCACTCACACAGTCACCCATACAATTACTCACACAGCCACTCAGTTACTTATACATATACTAATACATGTACTCACTCACCTGAACAGTGACTGAGAGAACCAAATACTGCCCCATACAACCTCTATCACACTCACTTACTTATCCATACAACCACTCAAATACCCATTCACTCACACATACAGCCACTCATACACCCACTCACTCATCCATGTACACACTTATACACTCATCGATGAACCGAGACAGCTACTCATGTATCCAGTCACTCGCACATACAGACGCTTATGTAGCTACTCAAAAACCTCTTCAGCCATTCATGCACCCTCTCATTCACCATTTACAACCACTGTAAGTTTATGTAAGTTTTTTTATTATGCATGATTAATTAAAACATTTGCAACAATAAAACATTGTTAACATTCACCTAAATGACTCTTTAAAATTACACAGTTCAATTGTACTCATCAGTAAGTGTTAAAGTGCAAATGCATCAAAGTCAGTCAAGCAATTTGTGGCAGTTCTTAATCGAGTGGATTGCAAAAGTGCTTGATTTTCTAGAGCAGGTGAGCAGTTTGTAATCCTCCTAATCTAGGCAGCGTTTACAGAGAGTCAGAATAAAATTTGGAATCCTTCCCTAAGCACTTTATAAAATTGCACAATTCAGTTCTGAGTTCGCCATTGGTTCATAAGGTGCTTATAAGCTAGACAGAGTTTCTTAGGTTAGGCTAATTTTAAAGTGCCTGTGCTTCTTGGACTAAAACATAGTCGTAGGTATCCTAGACCTCACTCTTTGAACTTTGTTACAATTGCATGGGTCAAGTAAAAAAGCTAACGTTTCTTGGGTAACTTTCCCAAGCTGGTACTTGTTCTGGTGCTGATGGTCTAAGGACAGGCTGTTCGCTTTCACCAGATGCCATTGTTGATAGATACACCAAGTCAGGCAACTATACAGATAGTGACACAGCCACTCACTTACTTATACACGCACTGACACACCCACTGGCTAACCTATACAAAAAATCACACACCCACTATCTCATATATACAGTCTTTTATCTACCCAGTTTACTCTTCTATACACCACTTACACACCCACTCACTTACCCATACAGGCACTTCTACTGCGAATTACCTTAGTATATATGTTTAGCACTCAGTAACTTTTAGAAAAAACTCACAATCATGGGTGATGTCACCAGTGATGTATTTCTGATGCCATCAGTAATGTGTAATGTGAGTCTTTGAGTGGGTGAGTGGGTCTCTGATTGCATGAGTAAGTTACTGGGTACAGAAATCTCCAAGAGGGTCTGTGACTGAGTGTGTGAGTATGCATGTGAGAGTGAGCGTATGAGTGTCTGAGTGGATCTCTAACTGGGTGTATGAATGTCTCAGTGGGTCTGTCAGTGGGTGTGTGAGTGTCTCAGTGGGTCTGTGAGTATATATATGAGTGTGTGAGTGGGCCTGTAAGTGGGTGTGTGAGCCTCTGAGCATGTTTGTACATGGATGCAGGACTCTCTGAGTGTGTCTGTGAGTGGGTGCATGATTACCCGAGTGGGTCTGTGAGTGGGTGCATGAGTGCCCATTTGGGTCTATGAGTGGGTGTAAGAGTCTCTAAGTGGGTATAAGACTGTGAGCATTAGTCCATGAGTGGGTATCTAAGTAGGTGCATGAGTCGCTGAGTGGGTCTGTACATGCATGTGTCACTCTCCAAGTGAGTGTCTTAGTGGATGCATGAGTACCTGAATGAGCATGTGAGTGGGCGCATAAGTATCTGACTAGATATGTGACTGTATGTATAACTGTGTGAGTGTTTATGTGAATGTTCGTGTAAGTGTCTAAGTGAGTTTGAAAGTGCGTACATGAGCCTGTGACAGTGATCGGCGAGTGTGTACAAATATATACATTTTTTTCTATTTCCACCGATATTCGCGAAGGCATTGCAATAATCATGACGTCCCCGCAATGGTACATGGGGAGGAGGCCACGCTGGTGGCCGTGGCGTCATTGTGGATATCACATGCAATAAAAAAATAATAATTTTGGACACACAACTTGTGTCACTAACATCCTCATTTCTCAAACATGGGGTCAGAGTACATCCACCCTGACCCCCTATGTAAGCTTTCACAGAAATTTTCTGCCCCCAGAACCGTTCCCAATTGATAAAAATAGTGGCCACAACTTTTGTTAAGGTTGCGACCAGCCAATCAGAGCATTCCAGAAGGTGCGGTTAATTGCGATTTACTGTGGAAACATTGCGAAATATCCGCGACCACTGCAAAACCACCGCAAAATATCCATGACCAGAGATATCACTATATTGTTTGATTTTAATTTCTCAAAAACTACTGAATGGATTTGCAACAAAAAACAAAAAGCACAATCTGCTTAACACCATCTACCGTTCTGCCACATTTGGTGTAATTCTGTCCAGCGGTTCTCATATAATTGTTCTTATTTATTATTTTAATTACTAAAGTAGAGCCTATTTTTGCTCTGGAGTTTGGAATTGTGTTTTTTTGTACAGGTTTTTTAACAACCTCTCAAATGATACTGATTTGCAGTCTGGTAGATTTTATATATACAAATCACTTTGAAGGAATCTCAATACGGAAATAATGGTGATAACTCACACATTGATGTTCACGCTTGTAGCTGATTGTAGAATAATTATCAGTTTGAATATTTTTATTTTTAAGAATAATTCTAGTAGAACCATAGGAAATTCTTGGGCATCCTCTTGTGATTTTAAAAGTGAGCTTCAGTCTACCTATACAGAAATCAACAGCATATCAAATACAAGTTGCTGACTTAGGTTAATTTTTCTTTTTCTGTACTGTCCTTAGTAGACTTGACATTGCTCTACATAATGTATTATCACAGTTCTAGATCTTCTGAACCACGGGTTTACCTGAAATATTTACTATTACATTACAATAGCTGTCTGACATCTGAGTTTGTGCATTTTTTAACTTATGCAAATATTTTGTAATGTCTTCATTTTAGAGATGGCATTTTTCTCGTGTACTGGATATTGACTCAGGTGGGAAACATGCTCACTTCTTAATATATTGTACTTGAAATGAAGAAGGTACAGTCCAGGAAGTGACCTAATATGTGGCAGTGCTGCATAAGATATACATTCTTTAAATACTTGTTAGCCTATATTTACCATCACTGCATCCACACTTAATCCATGATATTTATAAATGGCAACTGAGTAGACTAAACACAGATGACATTGTACTCTGTGCACATAGAGGTCTTTACTAAGAGAAATGATGCACTGTATCTGGCTGTTTGGTGAACCACCACTATGCAGTCAAACTTACCCAGAGCTGTTTCAAAGTTAGACCCTTTGGTATAGGGGTAAAAGTCAGCCACTTTTCCTATCAATCCTTTCATTAGACCCTGCTGTACACTAGTATTAAAATGTAACATTATTGTGGAATTTGTACAGAGATTTAATGTTCTTTCCTTATTAGCTGTGTGTGAACCTGACTTTTCTAATTCATCAGGTTTCTTAACCATTTTGTCAGATAGTCGTAAATTAAACCTTGGTATTTCACCTTCTTTATAGATTTAAATGTAATAAATTATTGCTTCTGTAATTGTAGAATTTCTGAATTAAATTGTGCACACTCAAACAATGTTGGAATGAGGCAATCAATGTGCAAGTTTTCTGCAGCTCCTGAATCCTGCTGGGACCTAAACATGCATCTACAAACATATTAGCTAATGTACATCTATAAGTACAGATTTAGCTTCTTCAGTTTCCATACCTACCCTGGTATCTTTAAGCATAATGCCATAATTCACATGGTCAGCCTGTCACAAATTCTTTTGTTAATCTTGCATATTGGAAATGTAACAACATATTGACAGTTCAAATACTTCTTTAAGAGTCCAGTGTTTCTTCATACAGCAACTTGTTAAAAACTGATAAACATAGTTTAGCGATCATAAATAATGTCTCACAGGTTAGAGATGTATGGCACATCAGCCACAACAATGTCATTGTCAACACTAGAATGGCTTCACTGAAACACTGTACATGTAAATTTATCTATTTCCAAAACAATTATTTGACAAACTTCAGGACACTTATCCTACCCTATTAAGCATACTTACACATTGTCCACCCAGCCACACAACAACAAGCAATGGTGCTTAGGAATATCATCACATTGCATACTCATAGTCCTGTGAAACAGTTGTTGATAAGCTGTTGTCTCAAGTCCACTCCATCATCATCACCAATGTCATCATTTCCCAGTCCTGGATACTCCATTGGAGGCACCTGATGGTCTCTTTCATCCTCAATTAGGTGTATGTTCTTACGAAATGCAACTTTGAGTAGCATGCAGCAAGCCACAATTATCTGGCACACCTTTCCTGGGGCATATTGGAGGGCTCCTCCTGAATTACCCAGACACTGGAATCTTGACTTCAGGAGGCCAAAAGTCTGCTCCACTATCCGCCCAGCCTGGCCATGGGCCTCAATAAAGTGTACTTCTGATGGGGTGACTGGGTTGCACAGTGGTGTCAGTAAACATGGCTGGTTAGGGTCTCCAGAGTCTCCTACATTAAAGATAGAAAAGAGTTTAGTTCTTAAACAACATATTCCTATCTGACATACAAACAACACTCACTACAACATTCAGATACAACATCACCCACCAACAAGCCGGCCAGTTCTGGTTGGCTCATCAAATGTGGGATGATGCTGTTATGCAGGATATATGTGTCATGTGCAGACCTCAAGAATCTGGCACAGATGTGTGAAATTCACATGTCAGGCAAACACACCACCTGGACATTGATGGAGTGAAAGTGTTTCCTTTTGCTATACACCTGTTCCTTGGACTGTGGTGGTACCAAAGCAATATGAGTACCATCAATTTCTCAAATTACATGGGGTATTTATCCAAATCCATAACAATCACCCTTGACGGTGGTCAAATATCAAGGTTTCTGAAAAGTTATATAGTGTATATCCCTTGTATCGGGTCAATGCTTACAGCACATCACAAAGAACATTACTAAACATGGGCTTGGACATTTGACCCGATGTTGCCACTGTGTATTGGAATGTTCCCATTGCAAAGAAATGCAGTGCTAACATCACCTTCACCTTGGGGGTCAGTGCTGTTGGATAGGTGCGATGAGAATAAGGTGCCAACCCCTGGAACAAATCATCGATTGATACCCTTGTGAGATGGTATTTTTTGATTATGTCTCTTTCTTCAATTGATTGAATGTCTGAAAAGGGTCTGTACACAGTTGGCTGTCTTCCAGCTCCTCTGTGATACCTATGTGTAGGGTGTATAAACAGTTGGTGTCAGTTCACAATAAACTAAGTAACAGACAATTAGACTAACAGCAAAGAGCAATTAACCACACATAACACTCCATGTCAGTGAAAAACACATTTCACTGATCAATATTATTATTAGATGCATATCCCAGCATACATGGCATTGCTAAACATGTATAAAATGTTTGGTGACACAGCAATGACAGTGCAGGAGTGTAGTTTTCACTAGTGTCAATTGTGGTTCATGCAAAATCAAGCAGGATATACTCCAAAACTCACAAGCCTAGAACCCTAGACTTATGCCTGTGATATCAATTAGATAGTTAATCTGTACCCACATTGGGTCATGTAATGCACAAAATCTGGGACACCACATACATCTATCATCTTACAATGCAATATATACACACTAATGTCACATGATGGACACATTAATGTTGCCATGTGTGCATTCTACAAACAATTACATACACAAACCATTTAAAATGTAGACATTTCATATAATGCTGTTGTACACTTAAGTGTAGCACACAAAGATGTCCTATAAACTCACATATCAGAGCAAAGTGTCTGTAGGCTGCTTTATGTTAGAGTGTAGTCATTTCTCTGGGAATGTAGTATCCAGGACTTCAAACACATACTTCCTTTCCACCTTCAAAGCACACAGATGGCACATTGGGTCACACTGACTTGTAATGCAGTGGCTAGGTGTAGTCTGTACTTAAAATACCCTGAGACACATATTGAGTGATATAAACCCTAAATACAAAATGACATAGGCTTTTTACTGTTGGTATTAGCCTCCCAACCAGTGTGTCATCTGTCTCTTAAGGTTTGGTCATCCTGGTAGTGTGTGTTTCAGTTAGATGCCCCTTCCACAAGAAATATAGTGCATCCAGGCATGGAATATCACAAACTCACAACATTGTCAAAAGTGTTTGCACCGCAGGCCCATTTTTTAAATGTCGCTGTAGGCGGTTCCGAATCGGACACAGCCATAGGCTGTTAGTTGTTATGATGACAGTCATGGATATATGATTGTGTCCGTCTCGCATGTAAACCAATGCGGTAAACTCCCATTAGTCACGTATCAAAGTTACTAGTGTACCACAGATATTTTTTTAACCGCGCGGTAGACATGGTGTCAGTAAGCACTGGAATGCATTGGACAAGTTTGGAAAATGCGACCTACGCGGACCTATCGATTTAATAATAATAAAAGCATTTATAAAGCGCCTGGTTACACCAGCTGGTGTGTCCCAGTACATAGCGCTGTAATGTACCTATCATTATGGGCTTTTGCCACAGTTAGAGTATGAGAGTTTGAGCATTTCTCTAATCTGTAAACTGGACAAAGACCACATCATTCTTATGTGATGTGCCTTTAGAATCTGCATTGCTGTACACATGGCCCTGCGTTTGCTCATACACCCTGAAATATGATGCACAACAGTAGAAAATGGTAAGCAGCAAGATAGGGTATGTATGGCCTATCTAAGGATAATGTTAGTAGTAATGTGTTGTTCAAGCTTTTCAATGAGTGTTTGTTAGATAAGTGAAGTTGAGTGTGTCTATAAGCCCAGAGAGGATGTGTCACATGCAAACTGTGACCAAGACACAAGGCTTAAGACTTCTGGGTTGTGGTTTGTGGATTAGTCTATTTTTTTCTTCATTGTGACAAGGTTTATTTTGTTTCTCACAACATCATATTGGGTATTTTAGTTTGACAAGGATTTTGTTGTAGAGAGTCATAGGGATGTGTATCATGAGTATGTGGCTACCTTTTTCAACCAACTGAGCAACCTGGTGCATTTCACATATAGGCACATGTTCTAAATGTTTCATGCATATGATGATTCTGGGATTGGATATTACACACCAAACATTGTACCTGAGATGCCTGACATTTTGTGTTTGGCAAAGGCTGTGATGGGCATATCAGTTATGTGACACACATAAGGCTTTACTCCATAGGGATTTGGAGTTGTCACAATACTGACAGGAGTGGATTGTGCTTTCATCTACTTGCTCAAGGCCACTGGTGGGTGCTTCATGGGCTGTGTGTGTTCATTTTGTTTTAAACATTTAGCTGAACTCTATTTCAAAGTGTATTTTTATGAACATTAAAAGTCTTTGTTAAGTCCTATTAGTATTTTAGGAGTGATCTACATTTTTCCGTGCTTTGTCATCCAATGCCCATTCTTGCCCCTCATCTGATACAGCTGAAGGTATACATTTTCCGTGTGACACTGCACAGCAACACCCTCCTTCTTGGATCAGTTTAGGTGGGCAGATGGAACCTCAGTCTCTGGTAACCGCAGTGGTGTAGAGGATATTGAGTTCAGGGTTGATGCTGTGTGTCAGTCTGGCAGGCACTGGCCATGGACCGATGCCCAGGGCCTCACAAATGCTAATGAGTACAGGGCCCGGCAACAGAGCGCTGCCTTTAGGAGGCGGTAAGTGTTACAAGCTGCAGGTGGTCAGCCCCCTCCCTTTGGTTTTGCATCCATGGTGCAGCAAAGTGATGCACAATTAACGCACAACACCCCTCACCTGGGCCACTTAGGAATGGGCTGCAATGGCAAGATGTTTGGTACACACAGCCTTTCAGATACTAGGGGGGGGATTTACTAAGATTTTGCGCCCTGTTTGCATCACAAAAGTGACGCAAACGGTGCAAAATCTTTTTTTCCTGATGAACTTTCCAGCGCTAAACTTGTTTAGCGCTGGAAATAATGTAAAAGTTTTGTGAAGCAGCGCATTGAGCTGCTTCGGATTACTTTGCGCCATGGGGGTGTACCAAGGGTGGTGCACGGGTGTTCCCATGCAACGACCCAAAATTTCTCACGCTAAACGCAATTTACTAAAAACTGTAGATTGGGTTTAGCGTGAGAAAACTGCCCCCTTTTCAACCATGAAGGAGAACTGCTTTCATTTCTCCTTCCTTTTCCTACTTTGCATGCGTGCTGCACTGTGCAGCACGTATGCAAAGTGGAGAAAGCGTTGCATTGTGCCTAGCATTGTATTTTGTACAGGAAGGGTACCCTTTCTGTACAAAACCTATGCTACCCTCATGCACACGCCCTAGCGCCAAGGCGCCAAGGTGTGTGCATGGCGCACAGCAGCTGAAATCAATGCTGGCACAAGGGAAAGGGGAGGAGAGAGCCATATCTTTGAAAATATGGTGCTCACTCAATTCAGTGCAGCCTCAAGAGGGCTGGGCTGCATTGCGTGCCTTTTTTGTAAATCTCCCCCAAACTGCTATGAGTTTATTCAATTTGAGTTTCCTTTTCTGACAGGCTTGCCTTGCTGTCACCTCTCACTCTGCCTAAACAATGCATCTGCATAATGACAGCCAATAGACAAAGCACTTGAGGGTGCTATAGATGAGAACTGCCCCTGCCTGAATGTAAAGCAGGGGATCCTATGGGATGTCCAAAAAACTAAAGTGCAACATCCATTATGCCATCATATCACAATGTATAAACAAAAACAATGGTTCTGTCGGGTATACAAACTATTTCTTGTGTAAGCAATTATTTCTCATACGCTATTTTGCACAATTTTCAAGCAATGAGAAGTTTAGACAGATGGAACACATAAAATTAACAAAACTAATGCAAATTGGTGAGTATTATGTTATTTTATATAAATTAGGGCATTTATATATACCGACACAGTTGTAAGAAAGGCTGACAAAGCAAGGTGAAGCTTAAAGTGATGTGTGCTAAAGTGACATTAGTGCTCAGTGATCGAATTTAGTGCGTGTATTATATACAAAGCGATTAAAATATGTACAAGGAAAAAGAAGGCCAGAATATTGTATAAAACACACAATTACTCTGTAGCTTTATGCAAATTAATCAATAATTTGCACGCAGAGCCTTGGTAAATCTGGACCATAGGTGATCGTCGACGTTTCAACCCAATCTATGCTTAATTAAGAAGTCAAGGCGGGTCTTCATCAGGACAAGTGCGGGGGAGTAGGGAATGGCAGCCCTCAGTGAAACTGAATTAATCCTGGTTGGTTGTAGGGGTGGGCGGAATTTGCGAAATTAACTTTCGCAAATTATCGCGAAAATGTTTAAAATTATCGCAAACAAGCGGAAATATCGCGAAGATGCAGAAGTTTTTTTCCGGCATGGTTGCGGGTCGCCAACTTACCCATGTGGTTGCTTGCGGGCGCGGCCATCTTGTTTTGAGTTGTCTCGCGGTGCATGATCGCGAGAAGAAAGACGTGATCGCGCGACGCATGACGTCACTGCGGGCGCGTACTGTCGCGAGACAGCGCAAATGGCTAAAAACAATCCAACATCTCATGGAGAACGCGACCGGATCAAGAAAACTTGTCGGCGAACGCAGGGATTCAGGTAAGGGGATCGCGTGCGCGCGAGAATGTATTATTTTACAGCGCGAGCAAGAAACAAATTATCGCCAAGCTGCGGAAACCGGAATTTTTGACATTTTCGCGCTCTACGCGGAACGCGAAAATGTCAAATTATCGCAATTTCCGCGAACGGAACAAAATCTTCGCCCAGGCCTAGTTGGTTGGTCCTCTTAATGAGCGAACAATCCAAGTGGTTAGATCAATGTATGATCTTGGCGCTGGCGTGGGAAATCAAGTCTGGGCTTGCCACCGGCGTGTGGAATCTGAAGTAATTTCTTTGAAGAGGCGCTTGGAAATTCAATTAACAAAGCGAAGCCAGGTGTGAATCCTGTATCAACGCTACCGTCCGTCTTGCTAACGGATGGGAGCGTTGATACAGGACTCGCGTTCGCCGATGAGATTTCCTATCCGTTCGCGTGTGCCACAAGATTTGGTATCCGGCCGCACGATCCCGCGAGAGTGTGCGAACGCGAACACGTCATTCGGACGCGCCATCTGACTTCCGACGGAAGTGTTAGTAAGACTGCGATCCCGAACACGCAGAAATTGCAATCTGGCGAAGAATATCTCTTGAGCATCATAAAACCGATCATTTTGCTAAAAAAAAAAACCTCCTCAGATTGTGATTTGGCTGTAGTTTTTTGTGCAAGGATTCCTTTTACATTTGTTTACTTTTTTTTCAAGAGGAGGGAAGTCCTCCTGAGTCTCCAACCTCCTGTTCATGTCCAGCAGGCTCCTCCCAGTGCTTTGTCCATGTGCTTTTCACTTTCATTTGGATTTTGAGCTGGAAGGATCACTTTTTGTGTCTGTCTGCTGCATCATATCATTGGATTGGATTTGAGGACTTTTGGATTTGAGATTTTACAAGTAAATTGGAGAATTGGTGTACTTGTTTGTTTGATTGGGGCATTGTTTGTACCTTCATTTTTTGGGAATTTTCATTGTTTTTAAAATGTATTGTTGTGGGTGGCCTGTAGTTTCAGTAGGGGCCTGGTTGTTTTTCTTTGATTGTAATTTCAGTCAGTAGGCCCAGAAGTACTCATGGGTGCATGAAACAACTGTTTCTGTGGTATCTGTTGAATGTAAACATAATTTAGGGCATGGATGGCATTGGATTGAATAGCTAAATGTGGTTTTTGGGGTGTATTTCACTTTTTGGGTGTGTGTTAATAAATAAATACCTTTGTTGGATGTGTGTTTACTTGTTGTATAACTTTCCAACCTTTCTTAGCCCTGTGGATTTTCATTTTTGCATTAAAGCTATGTTGTTTAGCAGGCCTCCTTTGTCTGGCCATATTTAGGCCTGCTTGAGTTTATTGTTTTCCATGGCCTGTTATGACTGTCAGTGACCATGTTGCTGGGGGCCATTTTGTGGTGGTAGTTTAGTAGTGTGCTACTTTTTCTAAATAGGCCTGCATGTCTTTCCTTTGTTCCCCTTGGCTTATGCTTCTTGTTGCTATGGCCTGGCCATGTGGGTGGCGACCATTTTGTGAAGGCAGGCAGTGTGCTTTTGCCATAGGCTTGCATTGTCTGTCTTCCATTTCTTTTTGTTGTGGGTTGCTAGCTGCCCTTGTGTGGAGCCATCCAGGCAGTGTGCTTTTGCCATAGGCCTGCATTGTCTGTCTTCACTTTCTTGTTATTGTGGGTGGCCTGGCCATGTGGGTGGTGGCCATTTTGTGGAGCAAGGCAGTGTGCTTTTGCCATTAGGCTTCCAATCTTGTGGCCTAGTCTGCCAGTAGGCCCAGAGGTACTCATCATGGGTGCATGAAACAACTGTTTCTGTGTTGTCTGTTGAATTTAAACATCATTTAGGGCATGGATAACATTGGATTGAATTGCAAAATGTGGTTTTTGGGGTCGTATTTCAGTTTTAGGTTGTGTGCTAAATAGAAAGACCTTTTCAGCCAGTAGGTAACCCTGGGTGCTCAGCTCGCGGAGTTTTGGCAACTCCGCACTGCACGACAAAACAGAGTTACACTTTTTTTCTTCTTTGCGCACTCGATATGCATTGTCGCACATGCGGCAATGACTTTTCGTTAAGATTGCGATGCCGAACACGCAGAATTTTCAATCTGGCAAAGAATATCTCTCGAGCAGCATAAAACCTTCTCGAAAATGATTTTGGTCATTTTGCTCGCAACAGTCCTCAGGTTGTCATGTGGCTGTAGTTTTTTGAGCAAGGAGTCATTTTTCTTTTTTTACAATTTTTTTTAAAGAGGAAGGAAGTTCCCCAGAGTCTCCAACTTCCTGTTCCTGTTCTTTGTCTTTCCTTTCTTGTTATTGTGGGTGGCCTGGCCATGTGGGTGGCAGCCATTTTGTGAAACCAGTTATTGTGTTTTTGCCATAGGCCTGCACTGTCTGTCTTGCCTTCCTTTTCTTGTTGTTGTGGGTGGCCTGGCAATGTGGTGGTGGCCATTTTGGGGGACCAGCCATTGTGCTTTTGCCATAGGCCTCCAAGCTTGTGACCTAGTCTGCCAGTAGGCCCATAGGTACTCATCATGGGTGCAAGAAACAACTTTTTCTGTGTTGTCTGTTGAATTCAAACTTCATTTAGGGCATGGATGGCATTGGATTGAATTGCAAAATGTGGTTTTGGGGGTTCACATTTTTGGTGTGTGCTAGGCCTTTTCAGCCAGTAGGCCCACAGGTACTCATGGGTGCATGAGACAACTGTTTCTGTTGTGTCTGTTGAATTTAAACATCATTTAGGGCATGAATGGCATTGGATTGAATTGCAAAATGTGTTTTTTGGGGGGTTCACTTTTTTGTTGTGTGTTAGGCCTTTTGAGCTAGTAGGCCCAGAGGTACTCATGGGTGCATGAAACAACTGTTTCTGTGGTGTCTGTTGAATTTAAACATCATTTAGGGCATGCATGGCATTGGATTGATTTGCAAAATGTGTTTTTTGGGGGGTTCACTTTTTTGGTGTGTGTTAGGCCTTTTCAGCTAGTAGGCCCAGAGGTACTCATGGGTGCATGAAACAACTGTTTCTGTGATGTCTGTTGAATTTAAACATCATTTGGGGCATGGATGGCATTGGATTGAATTGCAAAATGTGGTTTTTGGGGTGTAGTTCCCTTTTTGTGTGTGTGTTAAATAAATGCCTTGGTTGCATGTGTATGTGTTGTTGTTGTGGTTGTTGTGTAACTTTCCAACCTTTTTAGCCATGTGAATTTTCGTTTTTGCATTAAAACTGTGTTGTTTATCAGGCGTCCTTTGTCTGGCCATATAGGCCTGCTTGAGTTAATTGTTTTCCGGGCCTTGTGCCTGTGAGTGACCATGTGCTGGGGGCCATTTTGTGGTGGTAGTTAGTAGTGTGCTGTTTTTGCCACATAGGCCTACGTGTCTTTCCATTGTTCCTCTTGGCTTACTGCTTCCATCCCCATTGCCAGCTGCAACTCCCTGATGCTGCATCCATCCCACGTGATGCACAAATTAAAGCCAAACAGATTCCACTACATTTGTATTTTTGTTTTTGTTCTTTGCTATTCTTATTCTTCCTGAGTTTACACAGTACACCAGGAAAGCCCTTGTTGTCAAAGTCTCATAAATGGCTACACTGTTGTTGTTAACTGAGTTACTAAAATTTAATAATTGTGACCACCACACACTAAGTTATATATTATATATTATACTTGTTTGATGGTATGAGTAGTAATTTAGGCACAACAAATTCGACGTTTGACTGATGTTCTTCTGGCTTTTTTGCTTTTAGGTACACAAAAGACTGAGGAGGAGGTGTTTTCATTGCTCGTTGTACTGCCAGACAGATGTCCTGCTGCTGCACACGACATGACATGTGACCTGACCAGACATCTCTGCAACTTGTGCAACTGAGTGCTGCAGGTACCAGGTCCTCCAGTACCAAGAAAGTTGCTATTGAGTAGAAGGAATGGAAGAAGGAAGTGGCACTTAAGTCTGGTGTGCCGCCCAAAACCTTTTTTGGGAAACCAAAAATTACGCCTGCAGCAGCGCTGTCTGGGGGACAAGCTGGGGGCAGCACCTCCGCATCAGTGGGCCCAACCCACCAATCCAGGCCCAAGCAAATGAGTTTGGAAAAGGTAGCCCGCGTAATGGTGCAAACCAGTGATGCTGAGCCTGAGATAAACTTATCGCTATCTCAAAGTAGTACCCAATCAACGCAGGACAAAACACAGCAGATAAGTGGTCAATAACAGCTGCAACCACCGCCCACAATAGTAATTGTTCCTCCCGAAGTAGGGGCAGTTCAGGAAATTGAGCTTCATGTAGAGGAAGAAGAGGAAGCCACTCATTCAGAAGATCCATTGTATTCCACATCCCCAGCAAGGAAAATAAGGGTTAGTCCATCGAGTTCTCTACCAAGCACCCCTTCTGATGATCCAGATGCCACTTGGGAGCCACACACTGAGTCTGAGAGGGAGGCATGTACGAAGACCAGGCTAGGCAAAAGGAAGGTTCCAGAAAGCCTTACACTTATGGAGGTCGATGTAAAACAGCAGGATGATGATGAGCCAGTCATCATGGACATTACTCACGTCCCAGTGGAGACCGACATTACCACATCCCAAATTGCTGTGCGGGATGTAGCACAGATAACACCAACACACGTAACACCAACACCACCTACAGCTTCCATATTTGCATTAGCAAAGGCCCGGCAGCGACCTACATCCAGCAAAACCACCACCTCAGTAGAAGTAGGTAGTGGTCCTGCACAAAGTCAAATTCAACACACACTCTCAAGTTCATCTGGCATTGGAAGTGGCACCTCCAGCAGGAGATAAAAGTTAAGCTCCCCAGTTTGGGACTTCTTTACGGTTAGCGAAAAGGAGGAGAACATTGCTATATGCTCCATTTGTAATACCTCTGTTATTCGGGGTAAGCTTGGCACAAACTATGGTACCGGAGGCCAAATAACCCATCTGGAAAACACTACCTGATCGACTGGGAGGACCACATTCTCCACATAAAAACTGCAACCATTGCTGTTGGTGGGGATAAACGAGTAGAAGATCCGATCACGTTGGAAGAGGAAGAAGAGGGAGACATTCTCTCTGGTAGTGGTACACAAAGTAGCTCTGTCCTCAGCAGTGCAGTGGTACCGCCCACATCCTCAGCTACATCTCAGTGGCACAAGAGTAAGAGTCAGCCTGAGAGTGAGACACCAAGGAGTACTGCAATGAAAAAAAGTGTGTCATTGAGCCTACCAGAAAGGAAAACCATGCACACTACCATTATCAGCATGTTTACCAGGGGGAGGGGCAGTACGAACGCAACAACCCAATAGCATGTTTGTACAATGCAAAGCTGGCAAAAATGTCAGCACTGGACCTTCTCCCTCTTTCTTTTGTTGAAGGGGTGGGTTTTCTGGAATTTGTGACAGCCATCTGCCCAAAAAGGCAGGTTCCCAGTCAAGCAGAGTGCTGTTCAGCGTATCCTCCTGACACCAGACATGTGGACCAGTTGCTAAGCCACTGATTACATGTGCACCACTGCACACTGGATCTCTTTTGTGGGGGTTAGAGAAAAGATATCTGCTGGTGTTGATGCTGCTGAGATTTTTTATGCCACTTGCAAACATGCAACTGTAGCCATGTTTGCCATGGAGAAATCTCATACTGCTGCAAACATTTTGGATGAGTTTAACAGCAAGGTCTTTGAGTGGCTGCGCCCAAGAGGGCTTAACATTGGTTTTGTTGCCACAGACAATGGCAGTATTGTAGTTAGGGTCATGAAAGATAGAGGATATTTCAGGGTCTCGTGTTTGGCACACTGCATTAATATTGCTGTTCAAGACTTTCTGAAAAATAAATACAAAGTCAGCAATTTACTGGCCACCTGCAGTAGAATATGCACACATTTCAACCAATCTTTTAAAGCCCGGAAGCAGCTGAGGGTCATTCAACATGAGCATAAAATGCCAGTCAAAGCACTCATCCAGGAGGTGCCAACACGTGGAAACTTAACTTATTACATGCTTGATCGTCTGTTTGAGCAGTATATACCACTCAATGCTTATGTCATGCAAAGATTAGGGGATCCTACTGTGAGAGGCATGACCATTGAGATGGGCCAATGGGACCTCGTTAAGTGCCTGACAGAGATGCTACTTCCTTTTGAGGTCTTCACACGTGAAGTCAGCAGGGAGGACTGTACTATGGGCCAAGCTATCCCATTGTTGCACATGCTAGAGCAACTGCTGAAGGAGGTGTCTGAAGCGTACGCAGGTGTGGATGACAAACAAGACGTGTATTATTTGGCAGACTCCTTAGCCGTTCACTTATCTGAAAATACAAGGATTCAAAATAACATTATGTCACATCAACATTACATTACTGCCACAATTATGGATCCATGATAAAAAGTATTTATGAACAGTCAGGCAGTAATTCCTTTTTCAGAAGTGGATGTTGCCAAGTACAAAACTTTGAGAGCTGAGGAAGCCACTGACTTCGAAAACAAACAGCTGGTAATTAGAGGCCTGCCACCCCAGGCCAGAACAAGTACTACAGGGCACCCAGAGTCAACTTCTACTTCAGATACTAAGGGCAGTGCGTTTGCCTCCCAGCAGTCACCAACACTACCAATAACATCAACAATAGCAAGAACAGGATCATCAGCCACAGAACGTGTCGTACTTTATAATATGGGACCGCGTAGGAGGCAGGGCCCTACCCCTGTCTATCCCGGTATTAGCGAACCGCGAATGGTCAATGCGGTATGTACAAGTGCTTTGTGTAACATTTTAGCTATGAATGCACTATGTATACGTTATTATACATTGACTCCGTGGGTTCCATTTTGTAGCGGTGGCCATCTTATGGTTGCCCTCACATAGGCTATATAGCATGAAGCGAAAACGGGCCTTTTAGAGCACATGTGCCTTTCTTTGACTTTTCTGTGACCTGGGCAGCTTGGCTCCGCCACCCCAGGTCAAACTGGTCTCACGAGTTCCCCGTCCTCTGGCCACCTGTGATTAGCATCAGGGCTTGACACACCATAAAGTCTTTTCATCCTACACAAGCCTCCGGCTAATCTCTTTCACACCTGACTGTTCCTGCTTTATGGCTTGTTTCCCAAAACAGGAGATGCTCATGTTTATTGGGGTCAGTTGATATCTGATGTGGGATCTGAGCCTTGCTGGGTAAATAATTGCGGGCTGGCTGAACTGAAATGTGAGATTGCAATCATGACTCTGCTTGTTCTTTGAAGTAAAATATGTGAATGACCAACTGCAAGAGAAGGGCGGTGTTGCCCAGAGCGTAACATTCTCCATAAAAGAGGAGACTGGTTTCTGTTCTGCAGACTGCCTCATTCAGTTGCTAAGGCTTCTGTGCGACGTAGTCTCACTCATTTGAGTTTAATAAAGATGTCTTTTCATATTTCAGCTTCTGTTGCCAAGTTCTTTGTTATACTAGCAAGATATGCAGAATTCTATAATACCACATCAGGAAGTACCCGAAGTCATAAGGTGCTACCCCTGGCACCTCTGGGGTCTCAAAAATTGGAGTACTTCAAACGGCAACTGATTGGTTTCTACGCCATGGGTATGGTAAGTCCAGTGCTGATGCAAAGGCAAAAGAGGCCAAGCACATCGGAGCACCCCTGAGCATTGAACGGACGGTCCAGGCCTATCTGGATGACACAACAGAGGTCTTCATGGATTGAAACCCATTGGTGTATTGGTATGGGAAAAGAAGCCAATTGACAGTGCTCAGCAGGTTGGCGATAAAGTATCTGGCTTCCCCTGTCGCAAGTGTCTCTTCTGAGCGTGTTTTCAGTGGTGCTGGTGTCATTGTAACTGTGAAAAGGACCAGTCTCTCGCACAAAAGCATGTAGAGGTTAACCATGATCAAAATGAATCAGCACTTTATACCACCGGAGTACAAAATACCTGAATCACAGCAGGAAGAGGAGAGCAACTTAGGTGACGGAAGTAGTGTGTTAGATGACCTACTTCTGGTCGAACCACCAGAGTTTGAAGACAAGCTCCTCTTCCCTGACAACTAGGCTTTCAAATTGTTACTTTCTTCCTTCCTTTATTTGTGTGTGTATCTATCTTTCTGGTTTGAATCACAACAAATCCATCACCACCATCTTCTCTTTTTATTTCCATATTGGAGTTGCACCTCTGTGCATTTAACTGTCCTCTCTTCAGAGTCCTGCTCCATCTTCCTGACTCGCCCTAAATACATTTCCCTCCAGCCAGACATTGAATGGAGAATAGTACATGAAATGTTGCCTCTAACAGTTCCTCCAGAAGAAGTGGAACATGACCATAGCTATCCTCCTTTTGTTTCCGAGCCGAAACTCATCACTGTCAGAAGGCTACCGCCTCTGCAGGCATCCAAACATCTTCACTGTCAGAAGGCTTTCACCATTCGGCAGGCATCCAAAAGTAAACCCATCACTGTCAGAAGGCTGCAGCCTCAGCAGGCATCCAAAGCTCATCCCTGTCAGAACAGAAGGTACTTGGCAGAGAAAGACAAAAATCTTCGAGAAACTTGCTGACATTTCTGCAAACTCAATTGACCAAGACCCCTACCCAGGCTGCAGCCCATCACAGGGCTGACCATGTGAACCAACTTCAACTGCGACAAAGTGCCACAGATGAATAAGAAAACCGAAACAGCAACTAACACCAAAAATGAATGTGGAGTAATAATGAGGCCACTGCCTCGGCAAAAAAACACACACTTGTCAGAACTAGGCATCTGACAGCCAAAGAGAAGAGCGAGACAGGTAATAACGACATGCATTGGATGCTGACTCTGAGTGATTTCTGTTTTTTGTGTTGATGTTGTGCATGAAGTCCAACTGTACTAGTAATTAATTTACCAACTAAAAGTGACTCAAGTGACAGTCAATGTTTCCCTTCTTGTTGTTTAATAACCAAATTGTACTCCTACTACTGCAGGCCAATACCCGTTGCATTTTATATTATGTAATATGGACTTACTCGGAGTCGGTATACTACAGACTGAGTAGGAGTTGGACAACATGTACAACACCATGATGATGACCATATTATCTTTGCAATCAGTTGGATCGGAGATGATTGATGGAATAACTTGGGGCGTTTCAAATCAAGTGGCATAAAAGGTAAATAAGTCAACAACCACAGCAGACCTACATGTCTGTGTAGTGGTGGAGTCGAGTAGTCACGAGTGTAGTAGTGGAGGTATGACTGACTGCTGTGTGTTGATTTAGTTACTTACTTTGGAAAATACTATTGGCTGTATATGTGTCCTGTTTCAGGTTAATGCTGGAAACACACCTGTTGTTTAATAACAAAATTGTACTTCTACTGAAGGGCAATCCATTGGATATTTAAATATGGACTCTGGACTCACTTGGTACACCACAGACTGAGTTTTACACCAAGATCATGATGACCACATTCTATACTCTTCGCAGTCAGTCAGTAGGATCAGAGATGATTGATGGAATAACTGCATTTCATTAAGTGGCATAAAAGGTAAACACAATTCAACAGGAACCACAGCAGACCTACATGTCCCTGTAGTGGTGGAGTCGAGTGCAGTGGTATGACTGACAACGGTGAATTGAAAATGCCATGTTGCTCTATATGTGCTTTGTCTGGCTCTGTCAAAATGTAAGCTAAATAGAGGTTGGGTCACGGCCCGTTGCCATGGGCCTGCTCTGTCCTGTTGTTGTTGTAGCTTAATGCTCTAAACAGAGTAGACATGATGTATCCATGCCGCCTCAGTCTGAAAGTGTTCTCTCTTCTCTTGTTGCAACCCACCGTAATTGATCCATTTTTTTATTCATTGATTTTTCAATATCCCTTTTGTTTTTCCATCTAAACTTATAGGCCGGCCTTTACCCTGTGCTATACTGGGAAAAACAACTCACTCTTACCTTACCAATCCGCATCCGCCAGGCAGGCAGTGGCACCCAAGATTGATGGACGGAGCGTCCATGGAAGGGAGGACCAAGAGGAATGCCGAGATGCAACTCCACAATTTGACCAGGATACTGCAGTAACTTTAGTATCATTCATCGTCTTTTAATTAATTTGATTCATTTTTTATCATCAATCATTATGACTGTGTATTATTCTTTTTTGTTTGCTAATTGATCCCTACAACTATTTTTTAATTTTCTTTGCTATCTTTAAAAGTAAACCCGGTATAACATGTAATTTGTGTCTCTCTGAGGGCAGACAGGCAAGGCAAATTGCATATAATATACTGCTGCCCTGTACTGTCTAATTGTCTAGTAGTAGTTAGTAAGTACTACTCATTAGCCATCAAGTTATCTTCATCATGCATGCATTTCCTTTTTCTCCCTTAACAGACTTACGGATATGATGGTCGTCTGCCAAGATTGTGTTTTGCATTTGTTTTGTCCATGCGTACTGTTTTTCTTTGTCAAAACTTTCGCCAAACCCCCCTTCCCATCCATTCATCAAATCCTAACCCTCTTCCCCCGGGCTGTGTGATTTATATTTGGGTGTGACTAAATTAAATGTACACCAACAATTGATCACACGCTTGCTGGGGCAGATGCGGTGTAAGCAACACTAATTCAATTTCAAGGCAGGGTGAGGATCTTCTTCTGCTTGCCCACCCATGCTCAGTCTCTGTACAAGTCAATTTTTTTTCCAAAGGGACCTAATACATCATAATTAATTGCCGACATCGATTGGACTCATCATCAACATCCTCCTACACAGCAGTAAAGGTTACGATTGTGCTGAGTGACTCGACACAACTACAGTTTGTAACTTCTTGTACTAGGCTGTCCCCGCCACCATTATGTTTTATTTTACTTTAGCATTCGCAATATTATTGTTTGTTTGGCAGTCTTCTTGTGTACTGTACTTTACTTCGTTCTACTACTCCTCCCTCAGTCTCTTAATGGCGAGTGACACTGACTGTCTCATTTTCTTTTTTTGCAAATGCTACTGCGAGTGACTACTACTACCACCACAACCATGGCATCGCCATTCTCTTGGGAAACCAAACCATCATTGCCATGCAGCCATCGCTGTGCCTAACTTAATCATCAATCACAGGTAAGATAAGAAGTTTGGGGGAAGTATAATGGACTAAGAGGAGAGACTAACCGTACTAGTAGGACAAATCACTCAGTGAGGGGTACCGCATCTATCTGTGTGTTAAAAAAAATCGGCATATTATTTAAATCAAACACTGGCTGCGGCCCTGCAGCAGCAAGGAAACCATGTGACGGAAATTTGTAAAACAGTAAACCCCCACAACCCCCCCAAAAAACATTAATATTGCATGTTTAAGTATAAATATAATTTATTCTCCTAACAAAAATAAACTATCCCACACCACCTGACCCACCCCTCTCTCTAACCCCAACCAATGTCCATAATAATAAACCCCAATGCCAGCGACCAATTCCCACCCACCAAAAAAAGGAATAGGAAAGGGGCAATCTGCGGGCTTTTAGATGTTTGTTCACCAGGACCCGCTCCTCTAGGTGCTCCTCTAGGCGTGCCATTCGGAGGAGCATACAGTGGCAAAATGCCCTGCAGTTGCATGCGGAGGGGGCAGCAGTGCTGGATGTTACAATGCGGTGGCGGGCGGCTGCCTGATCGCGGTGCCGTAGCACTGGAGGCAGTGCTTGGCTGGGGCCCGGGGCATTGGAGGTGGCTGCAGCTGCTGCCACCTCCCCCTCCGCCTGAACCACCAGCCGCCGGTACTCTTGGCAGATGGCCTCCAGTTTCCGGCGCCGGGCCATGGCTGACAACTCCTTCCTGGTTGGTTTTGCTAAGAAAGGAGGTGCTATATCAAGAAAGAAAAAGACTATTGTAACCAATACTCTTAGCAAAACAGTAACACAAAATTAATTCAACACATAGTGGCACAGTAGCACTAGCAAGCACAGTACATAACATTTGTGGTATGTATCTATCCTCCCACTTCCTCATCCTCTAACAATTGTGGGAGTTTCAGGCATTATATTACCACTATGGATTCGAGTACCCTTGTTGTAGCCAGCATGCCAGCTCAGTCAGCTTGCGCCCAAGACAAACATACACGAGTCATGATGATACAGAGTTGCAGACTCACATTAGTTTTATTTACTACTGTCTGCAGGTGGGGAAGCCCCGATTTTTCTATTACTGGTGGCACTGGCTATATTACATAAAAGGCAACTGCTCAATGTCACTTTCACCCTGCCCTGACTATAAAGACAGATGATATCTGATCCAATCATGATCATTGTTTATATATGTGGGACGACATGAGGTACTTTGTTTTGATTGATGTTGTAACTAACCAGCCGATAGACCACCCATGGCAGGCTGGCTGACACATTCGAAATTTCGAAAATAAATTAACATAGGTACGGAGTGGGCTTTGGAGTCGGAGGAAGGCGCTTAATAATAATAGCTACATACATACACAATATATATGCTGTGATTGCAAACTACTGTGAGTCAAGGGAGTTATCTGACAATACAACTTTGATTCTCCCTGGCTTTGCTACTTTGGCGCGGTTTCTTTTACATTCTCTTTAAACTAAGACTCTTCATCCAGGGACAGTCTCCACCTATGCTATCTATGATGAATACCATCCAGGCATCCATCCACTCAAAGTAAACGTCTATCATTCTTCTTCATCTCTCAACAAACCTTAGTTTGTTTCACCAACAACAAACATTTATTATTATTTTTTTATAAACTGCCACCCATGTGTCCTTCCTCCCTTGCTTGCCTTGGCTTTGAGTTTGACCCAAGCACCCCGTAGGATTCTTGCTATCCACCCAGGCAGGCATCTTTTTCTTTCACCTTTCACCCATCCTTCAACCCCGATGCATCTGATTCCCATCAGCCACCTATGCATGCATCCCACGTATCCTTCTCTGCCAGTCATAAATATTACATCTCGGACTTCTTTCCTCAATCCACGCTTCTTTCCCTTTTTGTTCAACCCATCGATCAAGGTCATCTGATCTGACTTTTAGTCTTCTCCATAAAACTTTCACAGCTGAGTTGAAGTCAGATAGAAGAGGCCATTGGTTACTCAACTCCCGCCGCTAATGCTATTGCTAATGCTAAGTAAAGGGTGTCTCCTTCAACCATTGTTCACAACAACTTCTCACTTACTAAGTCTCAACAGTACAGTGTACACCCTTACATCGAGTGCAATAAGTAAGAAATATCACTTACCACCACCCGCCACTCCTGGTGGCTCACCCCCTGCAGCTCCTGCAGTTGCCGGATCTCCTGCTCCCTCCGAAGTGGCCCTGTCGCCATCACCACTGGACCTGGGAATGGTGGTCGGTAGTACGGCTAGAAAAAACATTACACATTATTTAGATGCCATATACACCTCCCCCTATTTATTCTTTTTCACTAGCAAGATTGGGAAAAAAAGTTAATATATACAACATACATCACTACTACAAATCGAGTACCAGAGCAGTAGAGCAGACATTAGTAGTATTAGATGATCCCTAGGGTCATTGTAGTTAGCCTGAGCCATGATGCAACCATTTTAGCTTTGTGTCTTTTATTTTTGCGCATGTTACCTCGCAGCTTGTTGTTGTGTAAGACGCCTTTGAGAAGTTTGAGCCCACATGAGCTCATACTGCTACTGTCTGAGCGCTGCGTACAAGGTAAAAAAAAAAATCCACTTTGTTATGGACTTCTGGTCAGTTCATATTGCTTAGCCTTAACATGCTACACTTTTTGGCACAACTCAGAAATGCTTGCATTATACTAACGCGTGCCATTTTTCTCATAACAGACGGAAGATTCCCTTCTACGAACCAGAGCTTTGCAGAGCTTATGATGTCCAGTACTTATAGGTTCTAAGGTGAGGCGTCCCTCAGAATTTGCTCGGACCTTCATTTATATAAACTATATTCCTACCAAGGGGAGGGTGGTTCTTCCACCACTGTTCAGTTATCATAATTTCCCCTTTTGTCTTCTGTGGACTTGTAACAATGTTTATTGTTTTAATCTTATGCATTTTGCTGTTGGTGCTGGCTCATATTCCTATACTGCATTATAGAACAACGTACAGATCTTGTTATTTGGAAATAAACCTTTTGAGCTTGCATAGACTCTGTGGTATTTGGTGTGGACTTACACGAGTGAGTGAGCATAAGGGTGTGCAGACCTTCGGGGACTCTCAGAGGTTGGGAGTGTTATGTTCTGGGTTGTCTAATCATTGGGTATCTTCAGGGGGTTCGGGGAGCTAATGAGACACTATAGCTAGTCGGTCAGGAGATTGTGCGTTCTCAGGTGTGAGGAAGGTCCAACCTCCTATCACCAACGTCCTAAGTATTTTTTTGTGCATAGTTCTTTGTGTATGTGCATAATCACTACAACAGTAGTATGTCCTATCCTATCAAAAATAGTACCATATCTGGTTGGGCATTTTGTTGGTGGGAATTGTTAAAAATCCTCAAGATTAGGAAGACTGGAAGAGGACAACCCAAAGGACTGGACTCAGTGGCTAGGCCTATTGGTGAATCTGAGTTTTATTTAACACCTTTTTAAATAAAGAGTGGCCATTGGGGCAAGCTTAGCTACAGATAGACTAACAGTAGTAGTACGGAGAGTCATAGCAGAGGCAGTTATTGCAAGTGATAACAAGAATTTAGAAACAGATAGTCTAGATCGAAAAAGATGTTGTAAAAAATAGAATTAGGAAACAGAAATATTAGTTTGGAAACAATAAGGTGCAGTAAAAGTTAGGAAGGCATAATTATTAATATTAACAACAAGAGGACTTACTGGGGCCTGCAGCAGAGCCCTCGGTAGAGGAGCGGTACTGGTGGCCATCAGCTGCTCCCTCAGAATACCCCGTCTTCTTGCCCCGGTTTTCTGATCGTGAAAGATATAAGAAAGAAAGAGACAAACATTGATGAGTGGTGTGAAACAATTAAAATATTTTTAAAAACGCTCCAAAAAACATTTATGGAAACAACAATTGCAATAAATATGACCTATCTAATGTGGTCGATTAGTAGTATTGCGGGATTTGGGGAACGTTTAGTTATTATTTATGAACATTAATCCAGTGTTCAATTCTAATTCCAGAATACTAACTAAGCCTAAGTACCACCTCACCTAGCTAGCGCACCTATTCCAGACGGGCCAATTGTTCACTAAGTCTGCATTTCCATACTGCATAGATGGAGGACACATGCATACATTTGTGCATACACCAAATTGTTGGTTGGTTGCGTCTGATGTTCTGCTAGTGACACTGCTAAGCCTTACCACGTACTAAACAAACTACAAAAGGTTCTACTGAGGACTGGGGTAAGCAGCATTCAGTGACAGAGGATGCGTCACGCAGACCGCTAAAAAATTACCAACTAATACTAACTAAACCTATCAATCCATCCACCACTATCACTTCTTAGTGACACGAGGACAAAGGAAGGGATAGAGTCTCTCTAGCAATAGCATTACCTAACTTAAGTTCTGTAAAGTAAACTCTTATATAATCATCCCAAACGGATGCAAAGTTGCAAACAAATAGGATTATTAGCGCTGAGCACCTGTGTCCTTCAATCACAGAAGATTTTGAAACATAATTTACCTGCAATGTAAGCAGCAGCATTCTTGCTATTCAGAAATAAATTGTGTACAATACTTATACTACTAGTATATGAGCTACTCACCTAGCCCCACAACCTCGACAGCTGACAGGTCCTGCGGGTCCTGCTCCCAGTACAAGATGTCTGAACACCGGTGAGCCAGCTGGTTATGGGTGCTCCGGACCCCTGAGCAGCAAAACACTGCCCGGCGCACCTCGCCCACTGGTGGTGACGCTCCTGGGTGGGGTACCCGGAGCCAGGCTTGCTGCCTGCTGCCAAGGTCAAGGAGAGGTGGCGCTGCACAAAAAAACAAGGGCAGCCACCACCGCCTCGCAGAAAAGCTCCTGGGCCTGCACCCCTGCAGGATGCAGTCTTCCGCAAAGTAGGGGGCTCTTGGGCACAGGCACCTTGCCCTTGGAGCCGGTAGTGGTGGTACCCTTAGCCATGGTTCTTGGGGTGTACGGGAGCCGGAAAAGAACATTTATAAGGAAAAAATAAAGTTAGGGGAAGAAGTAGGAGCTTAAAGAAGGAAGTAATATAGAACAGTAGAAAAGTAAAATAAATGCAGTAAAATTAGAAATAAAATGCAAAATTTAGACTTAGAGACAGAGAGGGATAGATAATAAATTAAAAAGATCAGAAAAACAGTGTCAAAACCTAAGGATTGCAAAGATAGAGGGAGGATAGAAAAGCAGGTCCAGAACCATAGCATAGAGTGAAAAACAAGATGGCCGCGCCCATCGCGACCGCGTGGGTAAGTTTGCACAATATTTCCCCCTGAGCACGCAAAAATGTCGTGGACACGTAAAACGCATTCCCTAACATGAAATGCGCATCACAAACATGCTATACGCGACCCGGAACAGGAAATAAGGCATCGCGAACGTGCGGGACAAAAGAAAAACAAGATGGCCACACCCATTGGCGACCACATGGGCAAGTTCGCGATATACTAACCCCGAGCACGCAAACAGCGTCCCGAACACGCAATACGCGTTCCCGAACAAGGAAAACGCATCGTGAACGGGTGGGATAAGCAATTACGCACGCTCGCGTAGCTATGCGTAGCTCGCGTAGCACTTTTACAGCTTTGCATAGCCTTGCGTAGCGTGACTACGTGAACTACGCCCAGGGTTAAAGCAGGCCCAGAACCATAGCATAGAGTGAAAAACAAGATGGCCATGCTCATCGCAACCGCATGGGCAAGTTCGCGAGATACTATCCCCCAAGCACGCAAAAAGCATCATGAACACGTAAAACGCGTTCCTGAACATGAAATGCGCATCGTGAACACGCTATACGTGACCCGGAACAGGAAATAAGGCATCAAGAACGGGCGGGACAAGTGAAAAACAAGATTGCCGCACCCATTGGCAACCGCATGGGCAAGTTCGCGAGATACTATCCCCGAGCACGCAAACAGTGTCCCAAACACGCAATACGCATTCCCGAACAAGAAAAATGCATCGCGAATGGGCGGGACAAGCAACTACGCATGCTCGCGTAGCTATGTTTAGCTCGCGTAGCGCTTTTACAGCTTCACGTAGCGCGACTATGCGAACTACGCCCAGGGTTAATCCTGGCACACATCTCTTTAGCTACAAGATTAAGAAATGAGCTAAAAGTTAGAATGAAACCAGACACACCTTGCTTAGTTTAAAATACATTTCCCCTGTACATGCAAGCTGGCACACATTTGACTAAGGATGTACAAACATTGAGCTATGTTTTCCGTGAGCATACCCCCCACACAAGAACAAAAACTTAACCAAACAAAGTCAGCTTTGCAAAATACATTGAATACCATTAACCAGCGAGATTTGCATTTTGTTTTGGCTGCTGCGTCGTCATAGCTGCATGTTTCCCTCTCTGAGTATCCAAACAGTTCTCACCAAAAAACAGCGACTATTCTCAAACAGGAGTCTTCCAAAGACTGAAAAATGACCAGGAGCAGAAAAGTGGGGATGCATTCCGTAAACCTTCCTTCGCATTATTCTGCTTTTCTCCAGAAGCTCCAGAGCGACTCTTGGCATGTGAGCTCCTTTAATAAACTATATTAGTTTAAACTTTTTATAACATAAGCCTTAAATTTGAGGAATCGCACAGGATCTGAAATTGTTTCCTCTGTTGGTACCTACTGCTGGTGCCTTTGGTGGGTTTTTAGTGGTGTTTACATTTCAGGACTGCCGAACTAATGCTATTTTAAAGAATGAAGGAAGAGACACCGAGCGAGTGACGTACGTATAGGCGAGGCAGCATTTCAGTATGTGCTACCAGTCATACTATAGGCTTACTTTAGCGTAACTTTCACGCTTTGGTGAAATGATGTTGCACTGAAGAGTCCTACAAACAGAAAAACATGCAGGCGTTTGCATAGCCAGCCTCTAGAGGGCAGTCTCGTCGCTTATTAGGTAAAAATATCCACAGAGCACATTGAGATAATTAGCACAATCATCAGAATTCTATAATTATGAAAAGGATGCAGTAATTTAAACGTGAGATATTCGTTCAAGTTGGGAATCCCTTCCGCCACTGGATGGGGCCGATGTATAAGCTATCCCTGCATGCTGTTGCCTGCCTGTACTGCAGGGCTTAAGAAGGCACCATGGACAATGGGAGGGAGGGGGGTGGGGTAAAGGCACCACAGACAATGGGAGAGAGGGGGTGGAGTAAAGTCACCACGGACAATGGGAGGGAGGGGGGTGGATAAAGTCACCATGGACTGTGGGAGGGAGGGTGGTGGGGAAAAGTTACCATGGACAACTGGAGGGAGGAGGTGGGTTAAAGGCACCATGGACAAGGGGAGGGAGGGGGTGGGGTAAAGTCACCCTGACAATGGGAGGGAGAGGTGTTGGCGCAAAGTCACCACAGACAATGGGAGGGAGGGGGATGGGGTAAAGGCACCATGGACAACGGGAGGGAGGGGGGTGGCGTAAAGTCACCACAGACAACAGGAGCGAGGGGGGTAGGATAAAGTCACCACAGACAGTGGGAGGGAGGGGGTGGGTTAAAGTAATCACGGACAAAGGGGAGGGTGGGATAAAGGCACCATGGACAATGGGAGGAAGGGGGTGGGGTAAAGCCACCACGGACAACGGGAGGGAGAGGGGTGGGTAAAGGCACCACGGACAGTGGGAGGGAAGGGGTTTGGAGTAAAGGCACCACAGACAATGGGAGGGAGGGGGATGGGGTAAAGGCACCACGGACAACGGGAGGGAGGGAGTGGGGTAAAGTCACCACACACAACAGGAGGGAGGGGGATAGGATAAAGTCACCACAGACAACGGGAGGGAGGGGGTGGGGTAAAGTCACCACAGACAGTTGGAGGGAGGGGGTGGGTTAAAGTCACCATGGACAATGGGAGGGAGGGGGTGGGTTAAAGGCACCACGGACAATGGGAGGAAGGGGGTGGGGTAAAGTCACCACAGACAACGTGAGGGAGAGGGGTTGGGGTATATTCACCATGGACAATGGGATGGAGGGGGTGAGGTAAAGTCACCACGGACAGCAGGAGGGATGGGGTGGGGTAAAGTCACCATGGACTATGGGAGGGAGGGAGGGAGGGACGGAGGGAGGTAGGGTAAAGGCACCATGGACAACAGGAGTGATGGGGGTGGGGTAAAGTCACCACAGACAACAGGAGGGAGAGGAGTTGGGGTAAAATCACCACGGACAACAGGAGGGAGGGGGTTGGGCAAAGTCACCATAGAGAACAGGAGGGAGGGGGTGGGGTAAAGTCACCACAGACAGCGGGAGGGACGGGATGGGATAAAGTCACCATGGAAAATGGGATGGAGGGGGGTGGGGTAAAATCACCACGGACAAAGGATGCGAGAGGAGTTGGGGTAAAGTCACCACGGACAATGGGAGGGAGGGGGATGGGGCAAAGTCACCACAGACATCGGGAGGGAGGGGGGTGGAATAAGGTCACCAAGGACAACTGGAGGGAAGGGGAGGTAAAGGCACAACAGACAACAGGAGGGTGGTGGGGTAAAGTCAACACGGACAATGGTAGGGCGGGGGGTGTGGTAAAGTTGCCACAGACAATGGGAGGCAACATGAGGTAAAGGCAATACAGACAACGGGAGAGGGATGGAGTAAAGTCACCATGGACAACGTGAGAGAGGGGGGTAAAGTCACTATGGACAACAGGACGGAGGGGGGTGGGTAAAATCACCATGTACAATGGGAGTGCGGGGGTGGGGTAAAGTCACCATGGACAACGGGAGGGAAGGGGGAGTGGGGTAAAGTCATCACAGACAACGGGAGGGAAAGGGGTTTGTGGTAAAGTCATCACATACAATGGGAGGGATGGGAGTAGGGTAACGGCACCACAGACAATGGGAGGGAGGGGGTGGAGTAAAGTCACCATGGACAACAGGAGGAAGGGGGGGGTAAAGTCATCAAAGACAACCAGAGGGGGATGGGGTAAAGTCGCCATGGACAACAGAAGGAAGATGGTGTGGTAAAGCCACCACTGAGAACAGGCGGGAGGGGGGTGCAGTAAAGTCACCACAGACAACTGGAGGGAGGAATGTGGGGTTTATTCATCAGGGACAACGGGAGGGAGGGAGGGGGGTAGGGAAAGTCACCATAGACTACAGAAAGGAAGGGGGGTAGGGAAAAGTCACCACAGACAACAGGAGGGAGGGGGATGGGGTAAAGTCACCACAGACAACGGGAGGGAAGAGGAGATAAAGACACTACACACAATGAGGGGTGCAGTAAAGTCACCACAGACAATGGGAGGTAAGGGGAGGTAAAGGTACCAAGGACAATGGGAGGGAGGGGGTAAAGTCACCACAGACAACAGGAGGGAGGGGGTGAGGGTAAAGTCACCACAGACAACAGGAGGGAAGGGGAGGTAAAGGCACCACGGGCAACTGGGGTAAAGTCACCACGGACAACGGGAGGGAAGGAGAGGTAAATGCACCACAGACAACAGGAGGGAGGGGGTGGGGTAAGGTCACCACAGACAACGGGAGGGAGAGGGGGTAGGGTAAACTCACCACAGACATTGGAAGGGGAGGTAAAGGCACAATGGACAACAGGAAGGGGGTGGGGTAAAGGCACCACGGGCAACGGGAGGGAGGTGGGTGGGGTAAAGGCTCCACGGACAATGAGAGGGATGGGGGTGACAAGGCACAGACTGCGGGAGGGTGGCAGGGGAAGGCACAGGAAGAAAATAGTGCTCACAATTTAAATAAAACGTACAGTGCAACACTTGAAGTGAAGGGGCCAGTAGCAATGGAAGGATACAAATGACGACATGGCTGTAATAAGGAGGGACTAACAAGACTAAAACCATTTGGAAGGCAGCATTTAGGAACAACAAAGACACAAGCCAATGAAAAAGATGGGCGGAGAGTGGGTGGAGCTTCCACGGAGCTTCAACTCCATACTGAATACTGCATGCCTCGCAAAGCGTGCAGCACATGCACGCTGCCGCTATCGGCTCAACCTAAAAGGTTAAATTGGTGTGAGCTCAAAAAGCACACGCACCAGTAAGGAGAAACAGACCTTTGACTTATGAACACAAATTTCAAGCTAGATGTTTCAATGCTTGGCCCTACGGACTGCCCAATCTACACACATTTTGTAGCTATGCTGGTAAGCAGAAACCTATTTATTTTATTTTATTTATTCATGTTTTTGTCTATAGTGCCAACCAGGTCGTCCAATGACTAAATGAATGGTGCCACTTGAAAGGCTGCATGTCTCTCTTCTAATTGTTTTTTTGGGAATGTGTTTTAGGGGCATCTGAAAAGCTGTCTGTCTTTTTGTTCTTATTTACATTTTCAAATTGCAAACCTTGCATATGTAGCTAAGCACATTTTTTAAACATTATCCCTACATACGTATGGTTTGCAATTTAAAAATGTAAATATGGACGAAAAGACACACTGCTTTTCAGATGCGCTGTAAAGCACATTCCCAAGCAAACAATCAGAAGATATACACACATTCTTTCAATGCGCACAAATTCACCCATATTCATGAAAGTTTAAAGAGACAAGCCAATACTTTTTCATTAGGTATAAACGTTCCGTAAAATGCAAAGACTGTAATAGTTTAGCAGACAACAGAAATGCACCCTGCCTTACCTCTTGCACAAAGTTACTGTTAAGACGTCTCTCTCTTTTGTTTGCTAAACTCTTACAGTATTTTTATTCTAGATCACGTTTCTACCTAATGTAAAAGTATCGCTGCCTTTCAATTTGCACAAATGATCTGCGAAATGTGAGTTTAAATATACGAGCAGATACACTCTTTTCATTCAACTTTGCGTTAATCCCTTTGCAAAAAGTATCTGCTTGTTTATTTAAACTTTTACATTAAAGGCATCATGTTTTCAATTTTTTTCTATTACACAGTAACTTTTCATGTCAGTGAGACTAAAATGTACATACAAAACACAAGATGTGGATCTGTAAATAATAATCTTATTTGAGCTTTTAAAGTAGGGTCTTGTCTTGGTGGGAAGCTTCCCATTCTCAGACCTATGGAAACTGAATGTTAATGTTCCCAAATGCAGTTCAGGAGGGTGATAGCAATCTTTACAGCTATGCCTCTGCTTTCACAACAGAACTAGAAACTACCCTGCCCTCTTCCTGCTGCCGCCCCTCCCTGCTGCTGGTAGCTGTCTCTCTTCCCCGCGAGAAACAAATTAACCAATGTGTCTACACACTCCAATTCCAACTCTCCACGGGGCATATCACCAACACCCGGCGATAATTATCGCTCAGAGCTCTTAGCGTGAGGATAATTATCGCCGGGTAACGTGGATTTTTATCGCTGAGATAGCGTGCTATTAGCAACGCTTATCTCCTCAGCGACAAAAATCCTCACGCTAATTGCCTAACGTGAGATTATCGCTGGAAACCCAGAGATAATCTCACGCTATGTGGCGTTAGCTTGCTGATAGGGACTTACAAACTTAGCCATGATATCCACCCTCCATAGGATGTCATGGCTAAGTCAGTCCTGAAGCAGGCGTAAGGAAAGTAGCGATAACAGGGGTTATCGCTACTTTTCCTGCCGCTATGCTTCATAGCGTGGGGCTTGATCATAGGAGAAATGTCGCTTAGCGACATTTCTCCTGTCATGTCAGGTCAGAAACGCCCACTTTGCATCTCATTAGAGATGCAAAGCTGAGTGTTAGGAATCCCCACGCTAAAGCAAGGTTTCACGCGTTAGCGTGACCTTGATAATTAGGCGATAAAATTATCGCCGCTTTTCGGCCGAAAAGGCCGCAAAAGCGGCGATAATTTTTTATCTCCTGCTTGTAAATATGCCCCTAAGGGGCATAGCAACTACGAGCCGATAGAAAATTATCACTGCTTTTGCGGCCGTCTTCGGCCGAAAAGCGGCGATAATTTTATCGCCTAATTAGCAAGGTCACGCTAACGCGTGAAACCTTGCTTTAGCGTACGAAATCTTAACGCCCAGCTTCGCATCTCTAATGAGATGCAAGTGGGCGTTCCTGACCTGACATCACAGGAGAAATGTCACTAAGCGACATTTCTGCTATCATCAAGCCCCACGCTATGAAGCATAGCGGCAGGAAAAGTAGCGATAACCCCTGTTATCGCTACTTTCCTTACGCCTGCTTCAGGACTGACTTAGCCATGATATCCTATGGAAGGAAGACATCATGGCTAAGTTTGTGAGTCCCTATCAAAAAGCTAACACCACATTTTGTGAGATTATCGCTGGGTTTCCAGCGATAATCTCACGTTAGGAAGTTAGCGCTAGATTTTTATCGCTTTTGAGATAAGCGTTGCTAATAGAACGCTATCTCAGCGATAAAAATCCACGCTAGCCGGCGATAATTATCCTAGCGCTAAGTGCGCTTAGCGATAATTATCGCCGGTTGTTGTTGATATGCCCCTAAACCCTTTCAAAGCATTTTATTTGCTCTGGCGCTGGGCGATGTCTGTGGAGGTGGAGAAGGGGCGGGGGAGGGGCAGCGTATCAGTCTTTGGGAGCATTTTTAGACTAGACCTATAAAAAGCTTTGTGAAGCGTGTGTATGCTTCTCCAAAATAAGCAAAAATGTTTGCAAAGCAAACAGCCACATTTTAGGATGCATGATTACATTTGTTTGTTTATTATTAATAGTAAGCCTTAATATCAAGTTACAATGCACTTTAAAACGAGAACGGACAGCGTACATGCCTGCTATATTGAAAGCCGCTTGTGTTTGCTAGTTTGCCCTCCTGTGTAGAGAGGACAGTGACAAAGATTCTCTCTACAAATTACTCTCTTAAAAAGAAAGAGCAGCATCTAGCAGAACAAGGCTATTAGTCAAATAAAATATTGTACCATGGAAATTGGGAGAGGGGCACAATGCTCTTCACCCTGCTTAGTCTTGGCCAATGTCTACTGCTCATCATTGACCTGAATTTTTTGTGAGTTTTTTAAGCTTTATTGAGGAGGCCCCATTTTCGCTTTTAAGTAAACATCTTGAGCGACAAAGATATTATCATCAAGGGACTTCAGCACGATGCTCCGAGGGAAAGGGTTCAAGTTTGCCAAATGTGCTGAGGTCCAGAGGAGCAAAGAGAAAGAAACCAGAAGGTAGGCCGAGCCGTGGGAGGATAGAAAGACTGAGCAAGGCGTGTTGAGGAGGAAAGATGGAGGAATATGAATGGAGATACACACATTCCGATGTAGCCTAACGGCGGGAGGCTCAAGCATCCTGTTATTCAGGGCAAATCCCTTAATCGCCCGTACCTGAAAAGTGTATAAACAGAGAGCAAGCGGGTAGCATTTCTTTTTTTTTCATGCAGTATCCCTGGGTCTCACCTGCATGCTGCTGGGCCAGCTCCGCAATGTCCTTCTGGTCTTTAAGGAGAGCCTCATTCGCAGCACCTGAATTACCACCATCAGGGCTGCCAGCAATAGCGCTGACTGCAGTGGCCAAGAGCTAAGCCAAGCCATGCTGCAACCAAAGAGGACTTGGGGTGTTCAGTGCAATACCTGCAGCACGTGCCGCTGACTCCCTGCTCCTGGCACGAGACACAAAGAGTGGCAGAGAACAGGGGCTCCACATGCACGTGCTCTCAATGACAAAGGCAACCTGGAAGCAGGACTAAAGTTTAAAATGCACATGTTATCAGCCACCTACTCCTGCCTGTGGTAGAAGAGGGGCGAGACACTGTAGCTGCAGTCGGAACCATGTTGGAAGGGCACTGTTTCCAGTTAGTGTCCTTATATGTGAGGATAATAGCAATTAGTGCCTCCCCCTAGCCTCCGTATTTTTTGTAGTCTAGCGGCGGGAGGATCAAGCAGGTTTGCACTATATAAAATTGCCCCCCAAAAAAGCAGTGTTGGGAATGCGCTGCCTACCGGGGCCCTTACATTAAAAGACATCAGACACCTAGCTGCTCCAATTCAGCAATGCTCATAGACTGGTTGGGCTGCAACTATGATTGTAGCTTGGTATATTTGAAAAGAATCTCAATCACCTTAATAAGAAAGTCTAAAATAAAACAAATCCTACCAAAAGAAGCCCAATTGGCATGGACATCAAAAAGTTTAAAAAAGCTAACTAAATACAATAAACAGAGGGGGAGGCACAGTGCATGAGGCAGCACCAACAAAACTGGGGCGATAAAAGGACATGGGAGGGATGAATGCAATATTTACTTGTAAGCAGCTATAGCACCAAAGCTGAACACAGGCAGACACTAACAGATCAGAAAACCAAGAAAAAAAGAGTCCCCTTAAGAACACATAATGGCCAATAGCGGCATGAGACAGTAGTTAGTCCCTGCTGTCTGTAAGGAACTGAAGAGAAAAAGGAGGGACAAAGAGGCATGACTGACCACTAGCAAGCAAGGATTTTTAAAGGACACTGAAACAAACAAATCGGAAGCAGGGAAATGGCTTTAAGCACACAAGAGAAGTTACAACAGGTCTCGAATGCTTGACCTAAAAAGGAGGGTTGAGAAATGCTTAATGCTGGTCCTGATCAAATAGAGATAGACTTGAAGGGTTGTTAAGGCTAGTAGATTGCCCTGTGCTATATGTGGTCAGCCTAGTGGACTGTGAATCCACAGAAGTGTTGGGGGCCCGTCTGCTGTGCAGGGGCCATAGAGACCTGTGTTGCACCCATGCACTTAATTGACAGACAAGGAAATAGTTGGGTATAGAACTGTGAAGCATAGCTGCACATGTTGTGGGAGAGGTAAATGAGGGGCTGAGCTAGCTAAATGAGGGTTGAGGTGAGAGTGAGTTGTGATAACATTTTGAGCATGGAGGGGAGACTCAGACGTAAAGGGAGCAGAACCAGTAAAAATTAGATGAGACTAAAAGGAAGGAGTAAAGGTGAAAGGCAGTGCTTGGATAGGATACATAAAGCATCCTTATTATGAAAATGGAGATTGGAAGAATCCTGGGCTGTGGATATCAGAGTGTAGGACTTTGAAAAACTGGTTAAAGCCTGGGCAGGTATGCTAGGAAGAGGCAGGTGTGAAAGAGGAATAACCAGCTAGACAATGTTTGAGGATATCAAGAGATGAGAGATGAAGTATGTAGCACTACGGTGAAAGGTGGCTGTGATAGAGGCTGATTCAGTGAGAAAGGTAGTTGTTAATATGTGAAATTGCTAGAGGTATGGAGCATGGTACTGAGATGTAAATGCAAGAGAGCCACAGTGAGACAAGGTAACAGGTTGTTGGGGAACAAAGTGGATAGGTGGATGTCAAGGGAATATACCAGTTGTGAATGTTAAGATGCTGAATGGAGAGATGAGAGGTGTTGGCTACTAGATGGATGGTGTATTTAAATATATGGATGCTCTAGTTTGTCAAATGACTATTAGTAGGCCTTAGGCAGAGTAGAGTGAATGAATGGTGAGAGGCTAATGAATAAGGCAAGATTCTGTGAGCAATGTAAGAGTAATAGTGAGAGATGTGGTGAGGTGTTAATAGTGAATGTAAGAGGTGGATATAATGGTGCACCTTGGCAAAAATGAGTGCAACAAAGCCGGTGGAAAGGGGAGAGATGTGGATGAGAAGGGCGCATGATACGGTTAGCGTCTGCTGAGGAGGTGATAAGTAGAGTACATTGAGAGTACAGCATGAAGGGGAGAGGTGTTGTGTACATAGAGGTGAAGAGTGGTGCAAGGAATGTAGATGGGGAATATAAGAGGGGCAGCACCAAAATGAGAAGGTGAGAGTCTTGGTGGAATGGTAAGAGTTCAAGGGAAGATCATAGAGGCAAGAGATGGATTTAAGAGTGGCAGTACAAGAGGGTGATTGTAAGGAGCTTGTGAATGAAGGGGAGGTTGATTGAGAGATCAGCATGTAGTTTGAGGTGGATGTGAGAGGGGTAAAATCAGCAAAAGTTGGGAATAGACAGGCCAAAGAGGTAATGTGGAAAGGTACACTTAGCGCGGATAGGTAGATGTAAGTATGCAAAATCTGTTGCCAGATGAAAGTAAGAGATGTTGTTTGTGGCCGCTGCTGCTTGCTGTCCGCCACTGAATGTTCAGTTTATATTGTAGAAATGGCTGCTAGTAGACCATGAGAATAGGCAATACCTATTAGCGCCACCCGAATGCCTTGGCAGAATTGTGTGTGGGCATAACTGGTAAGTTTCCTTTTGGAGGTGGATTTTGTCACTGTTTGGGCATTCTTCCCCTTGGCTACTGCCCTGGGATGGAGGTATTGAGGGTTCATGTTTTATTTCCTGATTCAGACCCATTGAGTAGCAGGCCATCAGTTAGGGCACATAGCCCCCCAAAGAAAGACTCCAGGATGTGTGTTGCTGTCCCACCTTGGGGCAGACTACTCCCAAAACCCCTCCCTACACTTCCCAGTACACTACACACACATGGGTACCATTAGCATTAAGAATTTGAATGTCAGAAGTATGGGGATGACAAGGAAGAGACATGCACTGTGACAATATATCAAGGGGCACAGGGCACAAATAGCACTGTTACAAGAGTCCCACGTGGCACGGGGGTAGGGGTCCAATTCCAGAAGTGCTTACTGTGCCATTCTTTTTGCACCGTCTACTCTGGTTTTGTAAGGGGTGCCCTTGTGTGGCTCTGTCCAGGGATCCAATTTAGGCCATTCGATACTGCCATAGACCCTGAAGGGCAACATCTCTTTGTAGAGGGTCTCCTTGACGGTAGGTCAATATTATTGGGCAGTGTTTATGTGCCAAATGTGGCCTAATCTGCTTTCCTTCTGCGCCTATCCTTCATCCTCACTAGATAGGCCCATATCCCCTGGGTTGCAGTGGGCAATTTCAGTTGTGACCATTCTCACACACGCCATCCTTTCAGGTGTTGGAAGTGCCACCGTGCCTTACACAATGGGCTGCACACTTGTCCCTCCGACACTGTTGGTGGATCTTCATCCAGAGACCCAGGAGTACTCCTACTACTCTGCAGTACACAATCTACTATACAGCCTGAGGAGCTAGATGCTGAATACCTGGGGAGAACATTCTCGGGCCATAACCCTATGCACATACACATTGGGTGTGGGGTGCCATGACCCCCTGTCCACACATGATAACTGAAGCCTACGCTGTTGTTGCCGCATGCATTTTGTGAATTATTGAGGTAATCCTTCTCCAATTATTTCACTGACAACTGGGACACAGCCACTTCTGAGTTGGTGGAGTCGGAAGGACTGAAAGCAGTAATGCGTGGCAGGTGCATAGGAGCTTTGTTGGGGGATAGGGCCAATATCCACAGGGCTTTGATGCAAACAGAGGCACCACTAGGTTAGCGGAAGACTACAGTCCGGTTACAGCCTGCGATGTTACCCCCACTGATGGATACTCAAAAACACCACACCCATCTCATCGAGCAACTGACTGTAAAACATGACAAGCTAAGATGCACGCAGCGGGAGATAAGTCAGGGCAACGCCTGGCCTGCCTCCTCCGCAGCATAACGCCATCCCAGCACATTACAATGATTATGGATTACCTGAACCAGATGCACACTAGTCAGGCAGCCATCCATGATGCCTTCATGGTGTATTGCCATGGTCTGTACAATCCCCCGCAGTCTGAGTGCCAGGTAGATATTTACAAGTTCCTGACTGGATTGAATCTGCCTGTACTTGATCCTCCAGCACGTGCAGAGATTTACACACCGTTGACTGGAACTGGAGATACGAGGACTGATTATGAGTGCTGCCACATTAAAACTGTGTGGTTGGACGGCCTCTCGTCCAAGCTCTACAAGGCCTATGAGCCTTTACTTGCCCTAGGTAACTGCAGCTCTATCAGGCCACCTTGAGTGAGTGGAGACAACCACAATCCATGAGAGAGTCCTTGTTGAGATCACTGGTAAAACCCAACAGTGACCCGACGGAACTGACGTCCTACCATCCATTGTCCATGCTAGGTATGGATTATAAAAACTTTAGTAAAGTAGTGGCGCTCCACCTGCTGGTACACATGCTGCATTTAGTGCACAAGGTCCAACTTTTCTTATCCCTGATAGATCCACCACGCTTAATATTCAGAGGCCAAATAGGGTTCAAGAGCTAGCCCGGGGGAGGTGGCCCTACATAGCCTGTCTAGTGCTGTGCTTAGAGAAGACATTCCATACCGTTGATTGGGAATACCCGTTTACCACTCTGTCAAAACTGGGCATTGAGGGGCATCTGCAACAAGACATATGGCTTTTTTCTACTGAGCCGACTGCCCAAGTCAGTTTTTGAAAATAAATATATCACCCTCTTTTTCAGTGAGCAGGGGCACTAGTCAGGCCTGTCCCCTTTACTCACTGCTCTTTGCCCTGGCAACGGTGCCACCAGCCCAGCAGTTTTGTCAGGGGTGGGAAGCATGGGGAGTTCCACTACGCGATAAGGTACATATAGTATCCATTGATGCAGATGACATGCTGCTTTACATGCCGTATATCTGCAGGGGAATTCCAGATATTTCAAGAGTGTGTCGAGTTTGGATGTTAACTCGGCCAAGTATTGTGTTTTCCCCCTCTGTGAGGACTATCCTTCACAAGAGGTTATGGCTGGAGAGCAGAGGGTGATGTGGGAGGTTCTGGTGTTTTGGTACTTAGGGATCTGTAGCTATCATGATGCAAATAATGTCATTGTGGAAATCTTACCAGGGCCACATCTTCCTTACATCCACAGATGGTTTTTTGGAGCACTAGCCTAGTTACAATCCAAGGATGTATATAACTTTCCAACATGCTAATGCTCACCCGCATCTTGTATTTTTTCCATCACCTAGCAGTGGCTGAGCCTCGTGCCACATCCACAGAGTTGGACAACATGCTGGGAGAATTTATCTGGAATAGGGGCAGGAGAAGTGCGGCTCTGCAGAGGCTGAAGCTGCCAGTGGGAAAGGGTGTCCTGAGTCTGCCGCTGTTTGAAAAATGTTACATGGCAATACCTCTGCAATGGCCAGCGTGATGGTTGGCTGGTAGGCCGTGGGACAAAGTGGGCAGATTACAAACACGCAGGGCACAGGAAATGTCGGAATCGATGTTGTTCCCTGGTGTGCAGCTCCCCTGTGGAGCTGACAGCCTGGTGAAAGTGGCTTATTGGAGAAGAGTCTGAAGCTCTTGAAGGACATGATCCCGTACTCTCCATCTGTTAGTTTGCACTTCATCCCATTGTTCGATAAAATCATTCTTAGGGAAGGACTGACGGCATTGTGAGACATGGGATTGACCTCAGTGGGGGACCTATTCAGGGCCTGGGAGCTCATACTCTTTGGTTAGTTGCAGGAAGATCATGACATTCCAGTGAGCCATTTCTTGGCACATGGAAAACTAATAGCTGAGATGGGACACCTGTGGAAGGTCAAAGACACTGAACCGGAGCATCACCCATTAAACCAAGCCCTGCACGTCATGGGTGCTAGTCGGAAACTGGTGACCTTGTTTGTTAATGCCTTGGTTCACAAGATGACTGACCCTCTGTCACCCGTGCACTGGATAGGGGACACTGATATAGGAGGAGCCCTCATGCCCAAGAAGTGGGAATGTACTAGGCACTACCCAAGTAAAGTATCTTGAAATACACAGCTCCAGTACATTCAATTAAATGTTCAGCATAGGGCATGTCTCACCCCAGTTGTCCTACACAGAAAGAGGGTGTCTTCTCCTCTCTGCCCACAATATCATGCACCTATTTAGGAATTGATACATATGTTCTGGGCATGGCTGGATGCAGTGAACCTTTGGTCTAGAGTCACTGATGTATTTGCACAGTGAGGGGACGCTGCTAGGGATATTCAGCCAGAAGTGGGCTTAAAAGGTATCCAATCTAATCATAGATTTGCCAAACTCATAATCAGGCCATTAGTCACATAGTGCAAAGTAAAATATTGTTTTCTTAATGATGGATTTAGAAAATAGTAAATTACATAGGTTAAAATGAAATTTTAAGTTAGCGCCTCATGCAAATACATTTTACATACTATTCCTTTGCACTTACTGCATTCTGGCAATAGCCTTCTAATGGTATCTATGGCAATGCTGATACAGTAGCGAGGGCTTCATTATTATTGGAACACTCATGAAAAAATACTGTAACTTCAACCAATTGTTAATCCCAGAAAAATTTGAAAAAAAAGCTTTTCTGTAATTGGGTGTGGAGATCTAACCCAGGAGATAGATATAATTGTTACATAACCATTGTTAGCATTGTTGCCCACGACTATTGGTTTCAACTTCCATCTGTTGAGTACTTCCTCTGGACTAGGTCGGGTGCCCTGCCATAACCCCTGTACTCAGGAATAGGTCTGGATCTCTACACTTGAGCATCAGGCTCTGACCTCAGATCAGACATTACAATCCACAGAATTTAAGCATTTTACTGAGTGGAGAGGATATAAACTAACTAGGAGTCCTTCTGTACCAACGAGTGAAGAGGAAAGTGCCCAGTGCCGAATCACTCTCCTGGCAGTGGTTGCAAGGAATGTGGAGTTCAGAAGACTGACTCCGCAGCATCGCCAGGGTGTCCAAGACATTCTGATTGAGGCTCAGGGCACTATTAGGCTCGTAGATGCCCCTTGGATGCCTGGATCAGGTTTTCTCAGAGTTAAAGACAGAATTCAAGAGAAATCCATATGTATCATGCATCTACTAACAAATAAAGCAAATTGAATGAAGAAAACAGAATGTCATATGAAACACTAAAAGAAAGGTAATTAGACTTTATGCACTGAAAAAGAGAGGCTAAAATAACAAATATTTGAGATCTAGAAGACACATTATCAGGAGTGTAAAAATACTCTAAAAATCCCAGAAGCTGGTATGGACTTGATGAAAGGCATTGTGACATATATCATTGAAAACACCAACAACATTTATCGAACACTCAATAACAATATTTAAACTGAAATACCAAATAAAAGAGAAAACGAGTATAGTAACACTGTTGAATATGAAAACCAAAATGTTGCAAACCAAAACAACATACTTAAGAATTGTAAAAAAAAAAGCAAAGTCAAAAGGCATCTTTGACGACTACCAAACAGTTTTCGAAAAAGTCAAAAAATAATTTGATAATAATTACAAGTGGGACACAAGACACCACATGTCAAATCACTGTGGATGACGTTTTTTAACTATTACAAAGAATACATTGAAAAGGAAAGCAGAGAAGATCCAACTTTTTCCCAAATATGCCCAAATCCCAGAGGAATGGGAATACGAAAAAGTGAGTAGTGAAGACGCAGTTCTTGAAGCAACAGAGGCATTTGAAGAAGTCATCTTGTACAAAGTTGTCAGTACTGACAATGTTGGCATAAATGATGTGCCCAGTGTACAACAAAAAGGAACAAGACTGTTGCCTAGAATTTGGTTAGTAATGAGAAGTGTCTCAGAGTACATTAAAAAGCACCTTTGAGTATTAGTTGCAAACAATATTCCTGTAACCAAACTAAACAAAATAAGCAATTGAAGACAAATTGAAATAGGGATGGCATTCATTGTTACTAAGGACAATTTTGACAAAAAGAGCACATGAACTGCAAATATGAATAAAACACAGAAAGGCTTTATGAGCGGGTGTCTCAAGAAGCTTACATTTCTACAAAGTTTGATAGGAAGGGTGTGGAAAAACAAGCACTCTCTTAGGGTAGTGTTCATAGACATTTCAGAAACATTTGGCTCCGTTAGACATCTTCACATAGTGCAATCTCTCAAAAGCTTTGTATACATACTGAAGATACTTCAATTTCCTAAAGATACGAAACACTCAAAACCAGAATAAGCAATGTTTTTCAATATTACTGTGGATCCTCTACTATGTCAACAGAAAAGGTTTTGCATTTGGGTCTGTAGGACTCATTAAATAACCCACTTTTCTAGCCTTTGCAGATGACATAGCCGTACTCAATGAAACATGGAACATATTGAGTACCAATGTGAGGATCGCTTTATAATTCATCAAAGAAACCGGCCTAAAACTGAGAGGCTCATTACAATAGCGGACGGAGGCACAATCGCGGTGCTGGCAGTGGCGGAAAATATCATTTTCCGCACTCCAGCAGCGGTCTTCGCGTCCGCCATATTACAATGGGCAAACATAGCCCATTTTCCGCCCGCTGCGGAGTTACATGAATCACAAGAAATTTCCGCCCACCACTGTGGTGGAGGGAGCCAATAAAGACACACTGCCGTGTGGAATGACGTCCTGTCCACCATACAAATCACAATGCCACAAACAACCCATCACACAGCAGTGGAGAATCCACCCACCCGGAGACGGAGGAAGCACTACTGCGGAGAGCAAAACCAGACTCCCGGTCCGCTCCACCTGGTCCTGACCGCAATGGATCCAGCTCTGAAAGCCTTTCCGCTGCTGTACCTCATCCACTACCAGCAACTAATGCACCGTCACGGACAATGCCGCAGCTACGCACATACACAACTCTGCACAAAACCACAACACACAACTCCTGTGCTGACGTACGGCTCCTGTCCACATCAGAAAATCTGGTGGGGACAGGAACATTCCCCAGTGTACCCACACATGTCCTACCTGTCAGAAAACTGACCCCTCCACATCCGGGTCACCCATCAACCGCAAAATCACTGCAATGTCCCGGTGAAGTCACCGCAGCGGTGAAGACGAGGGAAAAGCTGTGCACAATGAAGTAGGCAGGGCCTGTGCCAGGAATGGGCAGTCCGGCCAGATTCACAGGGCTCCACCTTCACCCTTACCACACTTCGCTTCCCACACCCATTTAGGAACATGCTGTGTGCTCTTCCTGTGCCCCCTGCACAATTAATCTGCCAGGTGTAGCCAGACCTCGCACCTCACACATCAAAGGACAAGGGATATTGACTGGGAAGGTGGGGGTGAAGAGGAACACCCTGCAAAGACGTTCAGGGTCTGGACAACCCTCCTCCTCACACCAACCTTCCACTCTTGTGAAGCAAACTGAGTATGATTACAAAATGAAGACTTACACTGCATATGAACATCCACTGAACTGTTCACACTGCCTGTCAAGTCACTCACAAACACCCAACTCTGACACCCAGCCACATACTCATACCATAGGTCAGCAGCAATGAAGGACAATAAATGGGCCAGCCAAAAGTGAAGTGGACAGTACTTGAAAACCATGGAGCAACCACATAGCATCTGTACATCACATGCAAGAGAAGGAACATATCACACCACCCTTAGGCCATCAAATCAGACATGGGTGGCAAGTGAGTGAAATTAAACCAAAGTGACCTCTGTGCAACAACTCAGGGATACATCAACGCAAGCCATGCATAGGCACAAGGATGATAGGAAGTGTCAGAAGTCATAGTGATCATCCACACATTTGTGTCAACTTACTTGACATGTGTATGTAATCAGCACAACACACATGGCTCATTGTCACACTCCCTGACTGTCAAACACAAGTAGGACCTTCACACATACCCCTCCTCTACCCAACTCATACCTGCAACACTCAACACCTGTGAGAAACACACATAATGGTCAAAAGGATGTCCTTTGAGTTCAATGACAACCAATCACACTCCCTGTGGTGCATCCACATACATCACACTCTCACTCAGTGATGCCTGAACCAACGCTGACACAAAAACAATAGCCAAACACAAAGCTCACAAACAACATCCACAGAAGTCCAACAAGGCCAGACATGTGCAGCCAAACAGTGGAAAGGCAATATGACCCTAGAAAGAACAGGAGTACACACCATTGTCAATCAGTGCCAATGCACATACACCATACCCCAACACAAACAAGAATAGCACCATCTCAAAGCAATCATGAACACTAGCTGGGATCAATGGGACAATCAGCTAACACAGAGACACCACACCACTCATCAAGTGAACATGGTGACATAGTGCACCACAAGCATACACATGCACAATCCTGACAAGTGGTAGGTCAAAAATAGGAGGATAAACCACCAATTTGCACTCAAAACAAGCTCAGGAACAAGAATTCACCTTGCTGCATGTGACATACACACATGAAATGCACACTACACTTGCAACACACATCTGACTGTATCACACAGCAAAAACTACTCAAACACAATGTCATGCAAATAGACCATCACAAACACATAGCATCGGTCAGTAGAAAGAGCCAACACAGGCCAAACACTGCATACATCCACAACAAAAACACAACAGGTAATCATAGCAATTCATCACATTGCAAACTCAGCTGGACATCAGGGGGATGCACACCAGGCAAGTACAAGGCAACATACACTGACAGCACTGCATGCACACCAAGCAGTTTATGCACACCAACCAAACCAGTAGCACACACGTCTGAGTGCCACACCATGAACTCCCACAACACATATCATCACAACACACAGAGAAGATCACACTCAGTAAGGGTAGCAGTACATCAGCAAACACACATACAGCTTAGGCATCATCCACAGACGCACAACTCAGGGACACCCAGGTGCAAACAACATGACTAGTGGACTGTGCTTCTCAAACATATGCCCTGCACATGAGCAACCATGACAGCAAACCAGTAGAAGAAAATGACACATAACTAATTGGGAACTGTCCTGAGTGTCACATTGGTCCTGTACACAGTTCAGCCTCACACAGCATAGTGTCACACTATGAAGTGGTGGGGAGGCTTACACACTGGCAAGCCATGGGGTAGAAGACATGAGATTGAAGTGGTGTGTACTTCAGTAGTGGACAGGTGACGAGTGTACAGTACACAAACACGTAGAGGAGTTACTGACAATGTGTAGGCATCACAAGCGCATATAGGGGATGAAAGGACTCCATATACCATACTGGAGCAAAAAATGGGTCAAGTGACAGCAATGCATGAGAAAACTTACACATAATGTCAGTGTGACTGAGCAGGTCTGCACAGTGATCACAATCAGTAACAAGACACATGGCTGATCAACAAAACACAACACAGACTTGGTAGTCACACACTCTGCATACAACTGGCAGCAACAACAATTAGGTGTCCCCCAGGAGTGCAAGGACACACCAACACACTGCACAGTGCCCACCCTACAATTGCAACGTGTGCTGACAATCTGAAGCACATGGCAGACAATTAAAACAAACAGGCACTCATTACCTGATTCATACATGTGTGCAATTGGCATTGTAGGGGCACCCACTCATCAACACTACTGACAATGACAGCCCATTCACATTGTATGACCACTCAAGTTCACATATTCAAATGTACCCATATGACTAGGAAGACAGGCCTACACCAGATGACCACACATCAACACTGCTGTTCAGACATCAAGAAAGATCACACAGTTATGATGGACCCTGGCTACATCGCAAGTAATCCTGTGGATAGAATTCACCTCTGTTCTGGTATTGCATCCTAACATGACATGTGTACAATTTAGCAAACCTGACCATAGAATGATTAGGGGAAGAGTAGATCATCACAAACAACCAGCATTGCACCCTCAAGCCTCAGAGTCAAGCAAAACTAAAGTGCCTGTCACCTCTGGCAAACTCTGAAAAATTAAAACAAGCAATTGGCAATGTTAAAGTGCCATACAGAGCATGTGTCACATGAAACCATACCCATACATAAAACCTTTTATTTTGCAAGGACATAGACAAAGCAGACAACAGGTGTAACGGTCTGTATTGCATATCACCCACATAGGCATCCAAAGTGACAAAAGCAAAGCCATTGGCCAGTCCATAGTTCAAAGTATGTACATGTGTAAATGAGAAACTGCACAGGGAATGTGCATCCAAAGTGACAAACAGCAAGGCCTTTGGCCAGTCCATAGTTCAAAGTATGTACATGTGTGCATGAGAAACTGCACAGGGAATTGGCATCCAAAGTGACAAACAGCAAACCATTGGCCAGTCCATAGTTCAAAGTAGGTACATGTGTGCATGAGAAACTTGAGGAACTTCGGTTTCCAATCGCGATCGAATCGACCCGCTATTTTGTGCTCCGCTGCCATCTTGTGGTGTCACTCAGGCAGCACGGTGAACAAAGTCTATTCTGCTTTTTCTGCAGCTTCGTGTTAAAAAACAGCCTTTCTGCCTCTATTTACAAAGCTGGTGTTAGGACTGGCCGAGTACACTAATTCCCGTCTGGTTTTCTAATCCCCGTCTCAACTATCTGTTGGTTCACACTATTCTTTTCTGACTTTATCTTATCATCTGGCCTTCACTGTCTTCTGCTAGCATTCTCTCGTTTCATAACTGTCCTCCAATACACACAAACGTATCTCGCCACCTGCAAGTTAGTTACGAATCCGTTAATGAATTAGATTGAGGGAGGGGTGACAAACATAGTTAGAGGAGAGGTTTCTTCGAGTCATCTGACACTTTTGTTTTCCAATCTTTCCTATTGGTTCTGTCATGTTTTCCAACTTAAAAGCAAAAACCAAAGGAAATGATGGACGGAGTGTTGAACATTGCAAGCACTCACCCCCAGTCAACTGATCTGGGTTTAATCCATCACCGTTCTTTAGCCCACTCTGCCACCCTAGTTCAGACATGGCCATATGCAAATCAGTCTGACCCTGTGCCTCATGGGAACAGTCCAGCCCAAACTGCCAAGCCATGTCTTCCCTGGATCGGAAACAAGCCTCCTCTGGCATTTCAGCTGTCTTCAGCCAGGCTTGCTTGAATCCAGTGGCAAAGTGAGCAAGGGACTCACGTCTGAGCATACCCTGACAACTTATGGCGAACAAAGCAAAAACCAAAAGAAATGATGGCTCTTTCTTATGTGTTCTGGGTGTGTATTTGGTTAATGTATATGTTACCTATAGGGTATATAAGTTTGTGCACCACAGAGTGAAGTGGCAGTCTCCTGAGAACCTACCTTGTGTACTTCTGGGATAACTGTACTAGCTGCAGCTAAATAAATCTGATCAGGTGAACTCCGGAGATTAAGGCGTACCCTGCGCCGCCAGACCCAAAAGGTTCTGGTTCTTCAACTGGTGCCCAACGTGGGGCGGCTTCAGTGGTACCGGTTCTGCCCGAAGGTCATGAGGAACCCCGCAAGAAAATTCCGGAGGGTTCGCGAGCCACGTTAAGCGACCCCTGTATGTCGAAAGTGGTCCGAAGGTCTTTTACAGCGCGGTTACTCCTTCCTGGCGGCTACTAACAACCGCTGCCCTGACTGCCGCCCTGCCTTGGCCCTTCCTTTGATGATGTATGGTAAGGCGAGACGATAGACGGGCCTCTGTTGGTGTGAGAAGACGTCCTTAGTTAATTATCTTCGTGGGTCGCGCCCACAATTTTTTGTTCTTTGGTTAGTTAGTATTTGTGGTCCTTAGATCCGACTATTGCAATAGCCGAAGCCGAGGGTAAGTGCATTTGTGCTGCGTAAACTGAGTATTACCCCCTTGAAGTTTGTGAACAGTCCGGTGAAATCACGAGATGCCTGGTCCGACTAAGTTTGGAAGAATTTGTTGCCTTGGTTGTAATAGGGATTCCCGACTTAAGGACTCTTGTCCGATTCCTTCGGTTGGAACTCCCACATATGAGCTCTATTCAAAAGATGGTATTGGCCCCATTGCCTTTAACGAGACATGGACCCGATACACGAAGAAAGATGGTGTTCTAAAATGGCCAGAAAATGGTAGTTTTGATCCCGATGTGCTAGATAATTTAGAAATAGTCTTATTCAAAAGAAAAGCCCGGCCGGCAATGTTTGACTCTTTCCGCCTTTGGCGTAAGGAAGCCAAACAGAAAGAAATTAAGCAAACAAAACGAGATAGGAAAGCACAGGGTATGACAATTATACAGGCTGCCCAACAGTTCAAAGATGATGAAATTGATAATGCGACTGAAATTTCAGAAAGACAGCATCGTATGGCGATAGATAAATGCTATCCGATGTTGCCTGTTTCCCCTTCTGAAAACAAGAAAGACATAGAAGAAGATCCCCTAATGCCCCATTTATTAAGGTTGCCTCCGCCCTATGCACAAAGTGCCAATGCACCCCAAATGTTGCAGCCTGTTCAGCCACCAGCGGTACCTCCGCCTGTTCCGGCTCTTCCACATTTGCCTCCTCCAGTATTACCGCCCTTGCCGGTTTTACCGTTAGCTTCAACTTCTTTGCCCTCATCTCCTGATCTTTGATCTCTTTTGCCTTCCGCTCATCCTGCAATTATCGGTTCTTCTCCTGTCAGTTCTCCTAATACTTTGTCTCCAATTCTTATGTCTAATTCTCCGTCTGTGCGTAACGTAAGCGTCTCACAGACACTGTCACTGGTATTTTATCTCCTTTCTTCGAAGCTTTAAATTTGTCTCCGGCTTTTGCTCAAAGATAGTCTCGTAGTCAGTTCCCAGATTTTGAAGAACGAGAAAAGTTAGACTCTCTTGCACGTAAATGGCTCAAGAAGGGTCCCCAATACAGTGTGCTTGATATTATGCCTACTTTCTCGCAATGGAATGCGCCTACGCAAAGACATGTTTTTAATGCAATGTGCGATACTCTCATTAAAGAATGGGAAGATGTGAGTTTGAGTCCGATCCCACAAGATCTGTTAGAAGTTCAGACTGATTTTGATAAAGGACTTGTTGTGGGTTCTAAGGTTGAGAAAGCTGTAAGGACACTTATTTCTTATAGACCCTTATTGTTCCCTCAAGCCTTTCTTAATTCTGATCCGTCAGTTAAACTAACACTGAAAAATTATCCCATGAGAGAGGTTCCACCAGTATGGAAGGAAGAGGTTCCAGCAGCAGGTGCTAATCCACTTATTCCTGCTCATTTTCAACGTATATGGGTACATGTCCCCTGGAAGAGATCTGAGGTTTTGGCCCTTAAGCAGACTCTACCGGATCCTCGTAAAAACCCTGCGGGTTATTATAAAGAATTATCACAGACAGTTGACGCCTGCATCATGAACCTAGCTGATATTGATATGCTGATGGGAAATGTAGTTCCACAGACAATATGGGCTAAGATTCATAAAGAGGATCACGCGCAGGAACTAGGTGCTACTTGGGATGTTATAACTACCACTGATAGAGACCAAGTGGGTGTTGCAAAGCCTGATGCTTTGATTTCGGAACTCCCTGGTAGGATTATTACATTAATGAAAACTATGATGCCTGCATTGAGAGTAAATTGGGATAAACTAGCAGCATGCAAACAAAAGAAAGATGAAAGTGTCTCTGATTTCTTTATTCGTTTCGAGGAGACATTTATTGATCACAGTGGTCAAGACATGGCTACAGAGGGTGGACAGCGATTATTTGTAGACAAATTCGTGTTCAATTTGCTTCCCGAGCTATCACATAAATTGAAAGATTCTGAAAGTTCATGGGATGTTTCTTCTTCTGCCCAGATATTGGCTTCTGCACAATATTACGAAAACAGGGATAAAGAAGAAAAAGAAAAGCAAGAGAAAAAGACGAAAGAATTAAAAACGAAGGTTCTCTTGCAACAAGCCTATCCTCCTCGTTATGCTCAGCCTCAGTCTCAACAGCCTCCGCAGTTTCAGAGGTTGTATCAAAAGCCTGAGCCATACACTCCGCGACCTTTGTTAGGACCTAATCAATGTGCCTATTGTAGAGAAGAAGGTAATTTTAAGAATAGTTGTCCGGTTTTATTGCAGCGCAATGGAGCTTTATCTGCTCCACGAGGTTGTGCTGGCCTCCAGTCAGCAAACAGAGGTAGAGGTCGGGGTGTGTTGACTCAAGAACAGCGTGCCCTTCCTTCTCCCAATTCCATGAATTACTTCGATCAGCAGAATGTTAGGTCTACACAGTACTACAATGAAGACCATTATATTGAAGGTGAGAATGAAAGTCTTCATGCCATGGACAAAGTAAGGGAGTTGTGTCGATTCCAGTAGATCAGAATGGACCTTATGTTAACGTCACTACAATGGGTGTTTCAGAGCCATTTCTTCTAGATACTGGGGCGATGAGAAGTTCTATCATTCATTCTAAACTCCCTGGGACACCTTTGTCTGGCTTAACGAATGTTTCTGTAGGATTTTCTGGCGCCCCTGTTCGCAACCCAGTTTCTTGCCCTTTGCCTATTTCAATCGGTCCTTATGATTTGGAAGCTCCACTTCTGTTGACGAATGGTTGTGGTGAGAATCTGTTGGGTCTAGACCTATTGAAAAGAATGCATACTACGATATATTTTTCTCCTTCTGGTGTACATCTTACTTTAGGACAGAAATTGATCTCCCCAATGTATTTGTCCAAAGATCAGTTTCCACCTGAATTGCTTTCTCTTCCAGCAACGCTTTGGGCCACGGGTCCGAATGATGTAGGGTGTCTTGAGATTCCACCTTATGTAGTCACCCTCAAGCCCAATGTTGAATTGCCGCACATTCCACAGTATAGGATTTCCACTAAAGGTGAAAAAGCGCTTTTAGAAATCATTCATGATTTAATTCAGAAGGGTGTGGTTGAAGAAACAAGAGGTAACACATGCAATAGTCCTATTCTTCCTGTTCTTAAATGCACTGATCCTTCTCAACCACCTGTATATCGTTTCGTAATTGACCTGCGGGAGGTAAACAAAATTGTTGTACCACAATTTCCTGTTGTTCCAGATATCACTGCTCTGTTGACGATGAAACCTTCCACAGCGACTTGGTTCTCTGTTATCGATCTAAAGAATGCCTTCTTTCGTATTCCTATTGCAGAAGAGAGTAGGGACATTTTTGGCTTCTCTCTTGGAGGCCGAAGCTTCCGGTTTAAGCGCGCACCTCAGGGCGATTGTGAAAGTCCCTCTATTTACAGCCAAGCTTTAAAATGTCATCTTGATACTTTTCATTTGCCGTCTGGTGCTGCTCTTATACAGTACATGGACGACTTGTTAGTCGCTGCTGATTCAGAAGAAATTTGAAAAAATGTCACTGTTGCATTGTTACGCCATTTATTTAATCTGAATCATAAGGTTTCACCTTCCAAACTACAATATGTTTGTCAAGAGGTTACCTATTTGGGTCATCTATCAAAGGAGGGACGGCGATTAACCCCAGAACGAATTCAGGCGATTATGCAAATGTCTGTGCCATCCACACAAAGGGAGGTACGTGCCTTTCTGGGTATCACTTCTTATTGTAGGCAGTGGATCCCTAACTTCTCTCTATTGGCCAAGCCTTTGTTGGCACTCACTTTAAAAGATACGCCTCAGGCCCTTCCTTGGACTGATGAGTGCCAAAAGAGTTTTACTGACTTACGTACTGCTCTGTGTTCTGCCCCTGTATTGGGTACTCCTGATTACAGTAAGCCTTTTACGCTCTATGTTCACGAAAGAGAAGGTTGTGCGTTGTCAGTTTTAACGCAGCAATTCGGAGACAAACAGCGGCCATGTGCCTATTTTTCGGCTACGTTAGATCCTGTAGCTAAAGCATTGCCTATTTGTCTCAAAGCAACAGCAGCAGCAGCAATTTCTATTCGACAGTCTGCTGGAGTGGTGTTGGATAACACTTTCATTGTCATGGTACCACATGCAGTAGATACCTTACTAAACAGAACGAAAATGCAGCATCTTACGAGTGCTCGTCTAACTGGATACGAGCTGACGCTTTTGGCTAGTCACGTACACATCAAACGATGTAATACCCTAAATCCAGCTACTCTGTTGCCCCTTCCAGATGAGGAAAGTGTTGAGGAGCAACATGATTGTTTCTTCCGTACTGAGGAAGAGACAAGAGGAAGAATAGACTTGAAAGACACACCGCTAGAGAATCCGGATGGAACTCTATGGGTAGACGGTTCTTCTTTTAAAATTTTAAAATGCCAAATGGAGATACAGTTTCAGCCTATGCTGTTACTACTTTACACACAATTGTGGAAACTGCACGTATTAGACACAACTCGGCTCAAGCAGCAGAACTGATAGCCTTAACGAGAGCCTGTGTATTGTCAAAGGGGAAGAGAGTGAACGTGTACACCGACAGTCAGTGGTCCTTTGGTGTAGCGTTTAATTTTGGGCGTCTTTGGAAGGAAAGGGGATTCCTCACTTCACATGGCACCAAAATACAACATGGTCAGTTAGTGACTGATCTTCTTGAATCACTTGTCTTACCCACCCAAATAGCGATTGTGAAGTGTAGTGCACACAAAAAGATTACAGATGATGTTGGTCGAGGAAATGCATTTGCAGATGAAATAGCGAAAAAGACAGCGAGAGATGTTACAAGTCGAATGTATGTGGCGGGTCCTGCGAATTGGGTCAGAGAGAGAGGAATGTATGAGGATACAGTGGAAAGTGTAAAAGCGATTCAGAAAGAGGTTTCAGAGAGGGAGTTAAGCAAGTGGAAAGAAAGTACGGGAATGTTAGATGAGACGGGTTGTTGGGTGGAATTATCTGAACACCAACGATGGCTGTTACCAGATGCCTATGTACTCCCAGTGGTTACTATGGCACATGGTCCAGCCCACTTAAGTGCAAAAGGTATATGCAAACTTCTGGTTCCAGTGTGGCAAAATGAACAAATCCCAAAATGCGCAGACAATGTAGTGAAACATTGTATTATTTGTTTAATGTACAATCCAGGAAAGGGAACCCCAACCCCAGCGGGTCACTTTGCTCCTCCGACATATCCATTTGAGGTGTTGCAAATCGATTATATTCATATGGAGCGATGCAACAACCTTAAATACGTTCTGGTGGTAGTATGTGCCTTTTCAAGATGGATAGAAGCATACCCTCTAAAGGATAATACAGCCTTATCAACAGCTAAAGTTCTATTAAAAGAGTTCTTCCCCAGGTTTGGTTTGCCGCGCATTGTCTGGAGTGACAATGGGAGCGAATTTGTTGGCCAAGTCATGCAAAAAGTTTGTGCAGGTCTTGGTATCAAACAAAAGTTCCATGCGGCAAATCATCCACAGTCAGCAGGTTTAGTAGAATGCTACAACGGAACCTTGAAGTTAAAACTAGCGAAGGTTCAGGCTAGTACAGGACTCAATTGGCCCGATGCTTTGCCATTAGCTCTGCTGTCCACCAGAACTGCAGTACACTCTCGTTCGGGACTTAGCCCTTACAAACTGGTTTTTGGACACCCAGCTAATGTATGGGGAGTCCCTCGCCCTAAGAAATACTCAGACTTGCCATATCCAATGTTGATTGACTACCTGCATGATCTTACGACTAAATTGCGTGTTCTCCATCAACAGGTTCAGAGTGCTCTGCCGGAGGCCTCCACAGACCCAAGTCATTCCATCCGACCAGGTGACTGGGTCTGCAACAAGAATTTCCAAAGGACGACAAATTTGGAACCCAGGTAGAGAGAGCCCCGGGTGGTTTTTCTCACCACGAGAACAGCAGTTAAGGTCGAAGGAAAGAAAAATTAGATTCACGGCGTGTATTGTAAGAAAGTGCCTTTGCCTTTACCCTACGATCAATGGGTGCGCAGGGGCATTGGTGACTCTGAGAGTGAAAAGGTTCCACAATTCGTGCCCTTTAGTGATGCACGCCTGAATGGGACACTGTCTGAGAAAGAGGACGATGACATTCTGCAGGAAGCAATACCATCACATCGTCGCTTGGTTACGACTAGTCCACGAACATTGTTCCAAGATCAAAACACTCCTGGGAAAGAACACTACAATCTAAGACCAAGAACAAAGAACTCTTAAGATTTCTCTCTTGTGTAGTATTCTGTCCCGGTTGCAGGGTCACGGTAGGAGTCTAAATTGCGACCTGAGTAGTGGCAATAGGCCTGCAGGTCTTGCAGTGATCGAAGAAGATTGCCGTGAGTATCCATTAGAAAGATGGAAACTACACTTGGAAAAAGAGAGAGAAAGGATGAAATGAAGAAAGAATCCTGTAAAATAATGTACAGTCGTTTCAATGTAACCTCATGTATTATTATATTATTGTGTATTGCTTTGGCGTTTATAGGTTGGATTATTTATGCTCTGCAGCAAAAAGTTGTCTCTCCTTCTTCCTCTCCGTCTTCTTCAACTGTCTCTCCACATCTCTTTCATACTCTTCCTCAACATGAACTCTTTAGAAGAACTGAATATTATAACAATTCCTCTGTTCAGTTATTACATCAGCACCAGTTAGTGGTCAATATGACTGACTGTTGGGTGTGTGGACTTATGCCACATACCACAGAGAAAGGAATGCCATATTTAGTTCTCCAGTTTTCTTATGAGGGTTCTGCTTGGGCTTATTTTGTCATCTTCTCCAATGCTTATCAAAGCAAATTCAGACGATCCGTTAGTTCACATGTTAGTGATCCGGACTTTAGTCATAGTTCTTTGATTAAGGGAATGGTAGCTATGGCTAAAATCATGGAAAATAGTAAGATCTCCATTGACGAAAGAAAAGCGTACACTAACTGGAACGTCACCCAATATATGTCTAGCCTCAGTGATAAAGTTAAGAAAGGAAAGTCTTCACCGATTTGGACTATACCTCTTCAGGGCAATTTCTGCTTACAGATAAACGATCGCTCTTCTGACACCATACAAAGAAATAACTGTTCCCACACATATGTTTATTCCTCTCAGAACTTGCCTCCTCTAGTGCCGTCTCAAGGCACATATTTCATCTGTTATAATAGAGCTTACAAATGGTTGCCAACGGGTTTCTCTGGTACTTGCTATATAGCTTTCCTTCTTCCCCCTACTTACACCGCTTCCGCAAATCATCATCGAAACAGATACGGCAGAGGGATTATTGATTCGAAAGATACAGCAGGACAAGAGGGAGGAGATTTCCTCAAAGGATTTCTTCCCTTCTGGGGTCCAATGGCTAACAGCAGAAATATAAGGCAACTGGTTTGTGTCGTAGAGACCACAATAGACATCACTGTAGGAGCCTTAAGTAACATCACGGCAGAACTACAGGCGGATCGTCTTATAACCTTACAGAATCGAATTGCCTTAGATTTTGTTCTTGCAGATCGTGGTGGAGTGTGCAAATTGATCGGGTCAAGTTGCTGTATTTTCATACCTAATGACGCTCCGACAGTATACCAAACTATCTCCAAGTTGCACATAATCTCTGAGTCGATTCATCAAGAGGAAGGAGATTGGTCTTTTACGGAGTGGTTTTGGGGACTACTGTCCAAATGGGGTTGGAAAGTATTGACATTCCTTGGAATAATTCTGACCATTATCTTTTCTTGTTGCCTTTGTATACACTGTGGTCCCGCCATCTGTGACCCATGTGCTACTATGTGCATCCCTAAACCCAATTCACGGAAGCGCGCCATCCGCCGCGAACCAGCGAGTCTTTTGCGCCGTGTCTCTGCCCATGAAGATAGATCCCGCTTTGGTCGTTACGCTATTCCTCCCTCCTCGACAACCTGCATCTCGAAATATTGACTGGGAGGAATCCGTTCCCCTATCTCCACCTGTAGGATACTAACCTCCATTTGCTTGGATTCTGTGGCGACGAAATTTTCCCTCGCCTACCTCTGGATTAGGATTGACCTTTAAACCACTCACGGAAGCTTAAATATCCCAGCCTGTCTTCAATTACCAGAACCCTGCTTACTAACTGAGAACCTCCATATTTGCTGATTTGCTGAGAACTATTTTATTGCTAGGTGTGCTGTGTCCCACCCCACATGCTCTCCTTTGCCCTGATAAAGGTGTAGCCCCCGCTTGGGCATGACACCGAAACACCCGTTGGCGTTTTTAAGCCCACTGGGCTGTTGAAACTGTATTCATTGGCGTCCTCAAGCCTACTGGGCCGCTGAAATTCCACCCAGAGAATCTGAAAAGCAGAATTTTCATTCAATCATTCATTGTTTTTATTTCTGTGCACTAATGTGATGTGGTGTATAAGTTTGTTGCTGAATGTGTAGTAGTATGAGTGTGTTGCTTTGAGGGAGCTGTGTGGGACTGTTACTAGCTTTTTTCTTATGAATTTTGCAACGTTTTTGATATTCATCCTTGGTTTGTGTTGTTAATCAATACATTTAAAGAATTTTTGTATATATATATATGTATAAAAAAATTATTTAATAAATCTAGTGACATCATTACTGAGTTGTTAATGGTCCTGGTTTGCCTTTCGGTTGTGAGTATTAAATGTCTGGACCCGATACCGGGCCTTGTTCTATTATCAATTTGCTGGCAGGTATTTTCCTTTTGTTTAGGTCATCCCTAAACCCAAACCACAAGTAACAGAAAACATAAGAATGATGTTACAGCAACAGCTCAATGACTTCATGGCTATCGACATTGACTCAGATTAACATGAGTCTATCTTGCCTGAGTTCTGGCAAAAGGAGGGTCTGAGGAACTTCGATTTCCGATCGCGATCGAATCGACCCGCCATTTTGAGCTCCGCCGCCATCTTGTGTTGCCATCACTCAGGCAGCACGGTGAACAAAGTCTATTCTGCTTTTTCTGCAGCTTCGTGTTAAAAAACAGCCTTTCTGCCTCTGCTTACAAAGCTGGTTTTAGGACTGGCCGAGTACACTAATTCCCGTCTGGTTTTCTAATCCCCGTCTCAACTATCTGTTGGTTCACACTATTCTTTTCTGACTTTATCTTATTGTCTGGCCTTCACTGTCTTCTGCTAGCATTCTCTCGTTTCACAACTGTCCCCCAATACACACAAACGTATCTCGCCACCTGCAAGTTAGTTACGAATCCGTTAATGAATTAGATTGAGGGAGGGGTGACAAACATAGTTGGAGGAGAGGTTTCTTCGAGTCATCTGACACTTTTGTTTTCCAATCTCTCCTATTGGTTCTGTCATGTTTTCCAACTTTCCTTATTGGCTCTTTCTTAAGTGTTCTGGGTGTGTATTTGGTTAATGTATATGTTACCTATAGGGTATATAAGTTTGTGCGACACAGAGTGAAGTGCCAGTCTCCTGAGAACCTACCTTGTGTACTTCTGGGGTAACTGTACTAGCTGCAGCTAAATAAATCTGATCTTCTAACGCCGACAGAGTGTCCCGTGTCTCTGTGTAGCTGAGCAGGTGAAACCCGGAGATTAAGGCGTACCCTGCGCCGCCAGACCCAAAAGGTTCTGGTTCTTCAAAGTGCACAGGAAATGTGCATCTAAAGTGACAAACAGCAAGGCTGTTAGCCAGTCCATAGTTCAAAGTATGTACATGTGTGCATGAGAAACTGCACAGGGAATGGGTAACACCGTACACTGGCACGTGAATCACCACCGATCCGGGGCAGTCCAGGCACCGCTGTGGGAGAGATGGGTTTGGGAGGGGGACTTTGCATCAGACTTGGCTGTCAGTTGAACTGGGAGGTGGCCGATTGTCAGGGCCAGTTGTCGGACTGGACCTGGGAGAGAGTGGACCAGCTGAGGCAGAGGCATCAGTGGCTGTGGGAGCCGGAGGGCTGCTTGGACCGGGTGGCATGGTGGCACAGGGAGGCGGAGACATGCTGCTGTGAGACACAGAGTATGAGATTGAATGTGGAGGGATGCCTCTCCACTTCTTGGGGATTTGATAGCCATGAATAGTCTTGTTAGGAGTGGGAAGTGGGGCGGGCACAACAGCCTTACTCACCACCAGAGGTGTGTCTGGTACAGGTAGCTCTCCCTGTGGGGATTTGTTGAATTTGGTGGTACGCTTGGGCTGGCCTTGCCTTTTCCCCACCATCCCCTGTTGACCTGGTGAAACCCCCACATTGCTCTCCTGTCCCAGCTTCACAGGGGTGTGGGTGGGAGTTGGGGTTGTGGGTGAATCTGCCTTAGAGAGCTGTTTGTGCTGACTCTTTGCAGGCACCAGCTTCACAGCAGGCAGGGCAACTGTTTGTTTGTCTTTGCAAGTAGGTCTGGGGACGGGAGTGTCCTTGGATGGGGGTGATTTGGATGAATGTGAGCCTGAGGCCTGCATCTTGGCCTGATGCCCCTGAGTGTCACATGAAGGGCTTTTGCCTTTGCGCTCTTGGGTGCCTGTTTAGCTTTTGGGGAAGGTGTCTGTGCTCTGGACCGCTTGGAGTGCTGCTGTTGTGTGCTGCATGTGGAGTTCTTTGAGCCTGAGGGCTGTGGTATGTGGTCACTCTCGTCAGATGTTGCCACTGGCAGGGTGGTTGCTGAAGGGACTGGAGCTGTACTCTGAGCCTGTGACAGCTGAATGGCTGCCATCACTGTGGAGGACAAAAACTGGACAGTTCTGTGTAGCCCACCCACGTCAGATTGAATGCCCTCCATTAAGGCAACTCCCTGTGCCAGCTTCTTGTCATGATCCTGGAAGGCATTCAGGAGAGTAGTCTGACCCACACACAGCTGGTGCAAAAGGTCCACCGTCTCAACACTGAGGGCAGCAGGGGAGACAGGGGCAGGGGCAGCGGTGCCTGGGGGAAGGACACTCTACCCTTCCTAGGGGCATGGGCACAGACAGCACTAGTGATAGTAGCCAGGAGGGTGGGCACTGGACGATGTGTGATGGAAGAAGAGGCAGATTTCCCACTCCCTGTGCCTTGCCAGCATTGAGGAGTCACTGCTGGAGTCAGATGATGTTGAGGTTGGTGTTTCTGGGCGTGATTCTTCCAGGGCACTCCTGTCCCCCTTGGAGGTGCTGGTCACATCAGTGTCAGTAAGCTCAAGTGTAGCAGTAGTGCCAGAAGCTTCACCAATGGTGTCCGTCCCCTGTCCTTCTGTGCCCTCGGTAGATGCTGCAATAGACAGAGACGTAGGTTCAGTATAGTGCCATACTCACAAACATCATATGCAAGCAAAGCTCAAAACTAGAATATGATACCCCCATGTTGCACACCACCCTGTGCAGTCTGCATGTGCAAAGAAGAATCATGGAAACATGCATAGTTGGCATTAATGACCCATGTGATGTTCACACAGCCAAATAGCTGGCCTGCGCCTCCTTGTAACCTGATATACTGATCTCTGTAAGCATACCTATGTGCCTGTAGGTGAGATAGATACACATCTCAACATGTTGTCTCAGTCACATATGGAGTCCCTTTAAGGGAACAACACAGATACTGACCCCAAAGTTTCCTTTTACAATGGCTATGAGCTACTGATGTCCACCATGTTGTGCTTTGACGCACAACGACCTTTGCACATTGGTGTCAGATGTGTAGTTCTCACAATTTCCAAGTGAAGCACTGCACACATCTCCAAAAGCACACTAAGATGATGCACACTGCTGTTCACTGCCAGGTGAGGGCTATGACACACATAACGCAGCAGATGTCAGAAGGCCACATCTCATCTTGCAATGTCAAGAGCCATTGTATTGAACACATGAGGAAGTACATGTAGCAAAAATGCATGACAGCTGCACTCAACACAGAGGCCACCTACAAGCCATTGCATCACACTAGAAACATCACAGAGCTCCGCACTGGCTCTGGGTTGGGATACATGCAGTCACTTAATGCCGATTATAAGATCTTTATGGGTATTTTGGCAGGGAGACTGGCCAAGTTGGTCCCTGATCTGGTTAACATCGACCAGAAGAGCTTTGTTACAGGGAGATACATTCAAGAGCAGACACAATTGTTGATAGGCAACATTGACTTGGCTATAGTAAGATCAGATCCCTTGGCAATAATTGTCTTGGACGCAGCCAAGGCTTTTGACAGGGTCTGCTGGGTGTATCTCTGAGAGGTATTAGGGGCAATGGGCTTCGGCCCCATATTCATTCAAACTTTGAGAAATGCTACCAGGGAGCCTCAGCAAAGATTCTGTTAAACAGTATGCTTACCTTCAGTTTCAACATCCAGAGGGGAACAAGACAGGGGTGCCCTATATCACCCCTGTTGTTCAATATATACATAGAGCCACTGGCACAAGCCATTAGATTGGACGAGTTAATATACCCTTTTAAATCTCAGCATTATCAATGCAAATTAACCCTCTATGCTGATGACATAATATTATACACTACCAATCGAAGGGCGACTATTCCGCGGGTTGAAAATCTTTTGGAGGAATTTGGTTCCTTCTCTGGCTACTTAGCCAACTCCTCCAAAACAGAGGTGATGTGTTGGAACATCGATCAGTGGGAGGGACCTATCAGCGGCGAGTTAAAATACCTTGGTATTTATATTGATAAAGATCTGGATAAAATCCCCCAGATCAATTTGAATAAAACTATTAAGGAAATTGATCGCCTCTTCGCAAGGTGGAGGAATCTTCCCCTGGCAATCTACGGGAAGGTTAACCTGGTTAAGATGGTTATTCTCCAGAAGCTGACTTATATATTCAATGCAGTTCCCTTGACTTTTCCCAAACAGGGTACTAACAAGATCCAAAGCAAGATTGGGAGTTTCATTTGGGGAGATAAAGGAGTAAGGTTATCATGGAAGAAATTGAGGCGTAGACTTATCAAAGGGGGGCTGGCCCTTCCTGACATTTGCTGGTATTTAGTAGCATTCCAATTTAAAGCTATACGGATGCTACTTTCTAAACCAGCAGAGACATCATGGGGAAGATTGCTGGGTGAGATGGCAATGATCGAGGGTGGAGGCGGGGGAGAAGGTTTCCTATATAAGTTTGGGGTCCGAGGTACTTTAAACGAGTGCACCTGAAGATCCTTAAGGCCGCCTTGGAAACCTGGTATAAAGTGAGAACTAGATGGGAAATTGGTTACTATTCAGATCTCGCCCCTATATGGGACTCCCCGGGGACTCCACTCTGTCTTCAAGATTGTTTAGCTGGACCCATTAAGAGAACAGGCATATCCATCTGGTCTGACTTGGTGGACATAAATGGAATCCATCCGTGGAAGTTATTAAGAGTTAAAATAGGTCCTGGTTTTTCTAAGTTTAAGTATTTACAACTTAAATCCTGGTTTGATGCAGAAAAAGGGGGCATAAGAGGAGATTGGAAACAGAGATTCTTTTTCAATCAGTCCAGCGAATGAAGAAAGAAATCTCTATTTGGTATAAGAAGTTTCCAGATACAGAAGACATCGAAATTCCACCACAATCATCGGTCTGGAACCAATCACCCTTTGAGTCTACCATAGCAGATCTTTTAGAACCATCTTTAAAATTACTTTATAAATTCATCAAACCAGCCAGCCTAAAGAAAAATCACTTTTTTGTTACCAATCGCCTTTACTATACGCCTTCCAAGATCGCCAAATTCGCAGCATTGCCTACTCCAAAATGCCCTAGGTGTATGACATCAAACGCCAATGATATACACATCTTCTGTGAGTGCTCCGAACTAAGAATTTTCTGGAAGGGGGTGGGAGTCTCTCTGTGTGGCATCTTCAAAGTAAACATCAAGGTTAATATATCACTAGTGTTTTTTGGCAATGATGGCTTATCCATTTTGGACCTATCACAGATTCATCGTGGGTTATTGTTATACTTGGTGTTGCTCTCACGGAGAGAAGTATGTATGAAGTGGAAGGACCCCCAACCTCCAAAAACAGAAGAATGGCTTAAATCCTCATTTGCTATGGCCCGCCTAGACCAGGATGGAACTGGAGATAGATCTATAAACATCTGGAAGCCCCTTATGAGTTGGGGTCGAGATCTGAGATTAATATAACTGCTATTGATCTTACTTATGGTCCTATGATTTCACCAAGCCCCCACTAAGAAGGGGCTGGTCGGGTTGACCTAAGCAAATGCAGTAAGCAAGGGGCGCCCATTCAGAGAAAGATGACTTTTTAAGATCTGCAGTAGCTTATTGGTGAGATAAGGACATTAAAAAAAAAGGATAAATGCAGTCACTTCACACCCAAAGTCACCCTTCACAACATACTCACCCCCAACTTGCTTCTGATGGGCCCTCAAACGTCCATCCAGCTCTGGCTGTGTCACTGCCAAGATGCGGGCCATTAGTGGTGTCATGATCCTGCAGGCCAACCTTCCAGTTCAAGGGATCAGCCCCAGCATCCTCTCTGCCACGTTTTTGCTCAGCTGGCATATGTCATCCCACCTCTTGTGACAGTGTGTGTGCCGTCGGTTGGAGATACCCAGAGCGCGCACCTTGCATGCAATGGCCCTCCATAAGGCCTTAAGCTGGTGGACTTTAAGCTGCAGGCATGGGAGACAAGAAGAGGAAGTTTCAATTACACTGTGTTATGTACCACTGTGTCTCAGTACAGGAGCATGAACAAACTTAGCACAGCTAAATAGAAATGTTGAGCAGAGGCCATACAGCATGACACATAGTACATTTGCATCAGATAATCGCATAGACATGCATGCAGGTATGAGGATGGACACAGTACCTGGCCATCTCATACACATGCAGAATGCCAGCACAGAAAGCAATGTGAAGAAGGCCCTCATCTGTGATGCAGTATGGGAGGGAGGAAGACATACATTACATTGTAAATTATGTGTCGGGGCAGACTCACTGTGACCAACAGTACACACCCCTCAATGTCCTTGGCCTGTGAATGGCTCACTGTGTCATGGAGGTCACATTTAGGGACATGATCTTACATTCTCACACCCTTCTCACAAGGGTCTTGTGCAATCATCAGGCCTAAGATACCTAATTGATGAATAGGGTGGCGGACAACACATATGTCTCACTCTGTCCATTTACTCTCTGGTCCCTGTCAAATTGGGCATTATATGTGCAGGCCTGGGGGACTCACACTGAAGTAAAACGTGGGCCATCAGGACATTCACATGCATGTACAATATGAGAGGGCAAACAGTGCCTACGCATGTAGTCAGTACACATAATGAAAATAATGGAAGGAGGATGTTTCAGAAGTACATCAATCTGATGTGTCATAGGTGAATTTCAACCAAGAGTGTCACCCTCAGGCATTTCAATCTTGTGCATAATGCTTACATATCCATGGTGGCAATATTAAAAGTGTACACACATCCTTCAGTACCCTCTGGATGAAACACATTTGTAATGTCACAAATGAGCATGTGAAAACCTCATGGACTCTGACATCCATTAGCACAGGCAATGTTTGTTCTGACTTCCACTTTCCAAACCAGCTGTGTTACTGTATGGCTGCAAAAACACTGTATGTCACTCCCATCCTGAAATGCAGCCATGGATCTGTAGAAATTAGGCTACAAATTCATTTACCTGAAGTCAGCATTCTAGGAAGTGTATCACACAAACTTGCACTCACAGGCACATTCTACAGCAGATCAACTTCATGTGTGCACTCTTTGCACTCATTGCACTCTCCAACTTTCACTCTGCAACACTTACCATTACATCAGGAGCACCATATAGCCTCCCATACTGTGAAAGCACCTCATCCTCAAGGACCTCTAGCTCCTCTGTGGTGAAGGAACGGGTCCTGATGTTCCCGTCATCACTGGGTCCGGGAGACAGGAACAGCAACAGTTGGTGTTGAAGAATGGCAGGCAGCAGTGTCTGGATGCAGTGGAAAATGCGTGGATCTCTCACAAACATATATAGCCCCCTGGGGTTGGTTCAGTGGTACTCAGCTGCTGCAATTGGTGTTCCAGGTCAGCTTTTTTCAAATGTGACCAATGACCGGCCCCGTGGTAGCGGAGCACACCTACCGTGATTTTCAAATGTGTATTTCACTGCCGCAATTGCGGTTCCCATTGGCTGAAAGGGCATGGGCATTGGCGGTGTCACACCGCGGAGCCCAGGCAGTCGCTACCGCAATCGTGCATCTCTCAATTGTATCCAATGACTGGCCCCGCAGTAGTGGAGCATGCCTGCCACGATTTTCAAATGTGTATTTCCTACCACGATTGCGGTTCCTATTGGATGAAAGGGCATGGGGATTGGCGGTGTCACACTGCAGGGGCCAGGCAGTCTCTACCGCGAATTGGCATCTTTACATTGGTGCCAATGGCCGTGATTGCGGTGGCGGTGCACACCTACCGCTATTTTCAAATCTATATTTGACTAGTGCTATTGCGGTTCCCATTGGCTGAAAGGGCATGGGCATTGGCGGTGTCACACTGCAGGGACCAGGCGATCGTGACCGCGAATTGGCATCTTTACATTGGTGCCAATGGCTGTGATTGCGGTGGCGATGCACGCCTACCGCAATTTTCAAATGTGCATTTGACTACCGGTATTGCGGCTCACATTGGCTGAGAGGGCATGGGCATTGATGGTGTCACACTGCATGGGCCAGACAGTCACTACCGTGAATTGGCATCTTTACAATGGTGCCAATGGGCATGATTGCGGTGGCAGTGCACGCCTACCGCGATTTTCAAATGTTTATTTGACTACCACGATTTCGGTTCACATTGGCTGAAAGGGCATGGGTATTCGAGGTGTACACCGCAGGGGCCAGGCGGTCGCTACCGTGAATTGGTGGTGCCGTGATTGCGGTGGCAATGCACGCTTACGGCACCTATGGACACATCATGCTGTGGCAATGGCAATGGCCAGTTCTCAGCATTGAACAGTAGACACTTACTATGAATCATGCCACCAGATAGTGTAATTCAATGCTAGTGTGACATTGAAGTCACTGATGACTACACATGCCATGTCAGTGCACAGGATTACATGCATTGGCATGTACTCCCTCACATGTCACTTATGATGTTGTTGTGCATGTGCACAGATCTGTTGTGTGATGGACTCTCAAATATGTACACATGTCAATGTGTGAGATGGCTAAGCAACCCACAGTAATGATGGACTGACTACATTATGTGCCTATTTCACTGTGTAGATTGCTGAACTCATGTTTATACGTGATCTTTATGCACACACTGTGCTCATTGTGTTGGTATTGGGTGCCCTGTCTGAATCACGCAAGAAGGTGTGGCAGGTACAGCAGCTACATAGAAGCCAGCAGTGTTGCTGTTTCAGACATGTGCTATGTTAACTACTATCAGGGCTGGTGACACAAGATGTTGGAATGTACCATTTGGCATTTACATAGTCTAAATCTGTTTTGGGGGTACTCACTACGTACATACTGAATACGTGTACAACTACTTTAGATCAAGGTGTCTCTACATGTGAATTGTGCTGTGAGCTGGAGTTTCAGGCCCGTAATTGTTGGCGCTGTGGCAGTCAAAATGTAAGATTTTGGACACATCTCATAGGGGAATTGAATTGACATGTGTCCTCTTTTATCTTATGTAGGAGGCAACCAAATGTGCATCGTCCATTCACATTGCTTGCGAACATGGAGGATGAGGACATCATACATAAATTCCATTTGGATCGACCTACCCTTCAAGACCTATGTGGTCAGTTGGAGACCCATCTGAGGCCTCACAGAACCTATCTGACTGCTCTGTCACCAACATGTGAGGTGATGGCGGCCCTGCATTTTTTTACAATTGGTTTGTTCCAGTACACGGTGTCCAGCGTAGGTGGGATGTCTCAACTAATGTTCAGCATGGTGCTACATGCTGTCCGGTCCCCTATGATGACCTACAAGGACAGCTACATCCATTTTCCCAGGAGACCTGAATTGGCAGCTGAGAAGGCTGATTTACATGACCTTGGCCACATCCCTAATGGTGTTGGTGCCATTGACTGCACACATGTTGGTCTGGTTTCACCACAGGCATGTGACCACATCTACAGTAACAAGAAGCATTTCCATTACATTACTGTGCAAGTGGTATGCCAAGTGGATATGATAATCTCCCATGTCTGTGCCAAATTTCCAGGATCAACACATGACTCCTGCATACTGCGTGACAGCATCATACCACAGCTGATGGCAAATATGCATCCTGAACGTGCGTGGATTGGCGGTGAGTACGCAGAGCCAAGTAGCGTGCTGTATGTGTGACAGGCTGTCATCAGGCACAGTTATATTACATAATAGGTCTGTGTATCTCACACCTAGGTGACTCTGCATATCCCAACCGGCCTTGGTTGCTGAGCCCACTGAAGAATCCCAGGACCCCGGGTGAAATCCGCTACAATGAGGCCCATGGGAGGACACGTCATGTGGTGGAGCGTACTTTTGGTCTTCTGAAGTCTAGATTCCTGTGTCTGGACAAGAGCGGAGGTGCACTACTCTACTCTCCCCAAAAGGTGTGTCGGATCATAGTTGCATGCTTCATACTTCACAACCTGACCTTGCGAAAAGAGATCCCCCTGACCCTGGACGATGATGAGCAGCAGATGCCCCCGCCTGAAAACCCACACATGTCCAGTGACGAGGATAATGGAGAGGAGGAAGGTGTCGACCTGCGTCAACAGCTCATCAACAGCTACTTCCCTTGAGTGTGAGTGACATTGTACAACAATGCCATTGTCTGCTGTCTTTGATGGTAGTGAAAAGGCCTAGGGGAACTTTTTGACTGCTGCCTGTTGTTGGCACTGTGATGATGGCTGAGGTTTGTGGCACAGTGTAGTCATGACCAGCCACATGATGTCTATGTTGATATTGTTTCTCATTGTAATGTGTGCTGGTTTGTGTACCTTGATGACTAGTGTTGTGTACTGGCCGTGATGCCATTACCTGATAAGTAAATGTCGTTCTCTTGTGTCTTTCTAGGTCCCTTCGGCCTCTCAATGCCTCATCACAATCAGAGCTTCTGGCACATTGGAATCAGAGTCAACATTGTACATCCTGTGATAAACATCGAGCTGACACAAAGACATAGGTGTGTAAAGAGTGTTTATTTACAAAGAGTGTTTGTGACAGACAATTGATTTTTAATAAAAAGATGCAAAGTGAATCAATGAGTTGTCAGTGATGATAGACGAGACAATAGAGTAGTCAACACAATGATGTGGTGACACAGTCCAACAGACACCTGCCATCAACATGGCATTGTGGGTAAGGATAGTCAACAAAATCAATGTCAAGGTGAAGAGAGGTGCCATTATGGCTGGCTCTTTGACTTGCGTGTGGCTGGTGCTTTGCCACGTGAACCTCCTGTGGTGTTCTTGGATTGCCCCTTTTGCATTGTTCAGGGTGGGCCTCTGCTGCGGGCTCAGCAGTGTCTGAGGAGTCATCCTGTTCAAGCTCATCCTTCTCTGTGGCCGCAGCTGAGGTGGTGGGAGTATCAACCTGGATTCCACTAGAGGGAGGTTGAGCTGTCCTTTGGGCCATGACTGTCCCTCAGAACACCCACAAGCTGGCCCATGAGGTCCACTATTTGACCCATACGCGTGTCCATGGACCTCAGCAGCAGTCAGAGCTCACGCACTTCTTCCAGAATGTGGACCATGTATCCCTGGGTTTGTTCATATGCCCCAAGGACTCTGGCGATGTTGGCCAGGGCTTCGGCCCCAGTGTCCTGTCGATTTTGTCCCCCAATTGCCCTCTCACCTGCCCTGATTTCCTGGACCTGTGGGGTTGTCACTTGATGCACCCACAGACTCTCCCTGCCCTCCTCAGACTGTGGGGTGGTGTTGGTATCCTTTGAGGCAGGGAGAGTGTTGCAGGCAGCAATGGTGGTGGTGGTGCTGGTGGCAAAGGCCGCACAAGTCTTTGCAGCAGGGGTCAGTGTGGTTGTTTTTGCTGAGGGGGTGGGGACAGTGGAGGCCTGGGACATGCTGCGCCCTGGCAGTCCTGATGGGCCAGGTTTGGGCTCCGCATCCGATAAACGTAGGGAGTCTGCATCTGAGAGTCCATGTTCCGGGGGGGGAAACTGGCTCTGCAGGTCGGTGTTGTCATCTGCAGCAGTCAATTGTTGATCTCCTGTTGGACAGAGGTGAAATGGTCATTGAAGAGCTCCCCACAAGCTTGGTGTTAGATGTTTGGATGTTACATGTGATACACCACACAGTTTACATTGCAATCACTTGGTGTGGCTGCAAGATACCTAGCATCATGACATGATGTTGAGGTACATACATTACTTGTCCATGGTGTGACATGTCAATAGATACCATGTTCCACATAGAGATTGCGTGATTACAAGGACATGTTGTCATCTAACCACTAGCAGCACAACAACTTTATGTGATGCGTCTTTTTTGTTTACTCTGCATGGAAGATGTTACATCTGAGCATGAACTAGCCATTGTAATCTTATGCACCTTTATCATATCAAGTACTTTACTTTCTTTTTACAATTGACCATGCATGTTTTGTGTTCATATGGGCCTTGATACTCTGCCCCCATGGCACTTACACATAGCATTCAGTGCTGTGCATGATTGTGCCCTGATTTTCTTCAACATGTGATTTGGTGAGTCGGTGAGTCAAACTTAGATTTCTGTGACAGTTACATACGCTTTTCTGTCTGCACAATGGATGTGGCTATTGGCTCTATGCCAAGTTGGATGACTTGTGAAGGCTGGTTTGGTCATATGGCTCCATGCTTTTTGAGAGGAATGGCAGGTTGCATGCACTGTCTCACTACCTGTTCTGTGACAAAATTGAGGGGAATTGCTGTCACATGTTTCTGGGTGTGGGAGTGTACCATCCTGCTGTGCTTTGGGACAGGGGGTCTGGTAGGATTTGTAGTGCAGTCTTCCTACACACAAACACCCCTCCCTGTTAAAATGGCTACCTTCTTGTTAGTTTGATGAGTGAAATGCAATGGCTGCCACATGGTTGTGGGTGTGGGGAGTGCTCCATCCTGCTGAGCTTTGGGACAGAGGGCCTGGTGGGAGTTGCAGTGCAGGCTTCTCACCCATAAACACCCCTCTCTCTTAAGATGGCTACCTACCTGTTAGTTTGATCAGTGAAATGCAATGGCTGCCACATGGTTGTGGGTGTGCAGAGTGCTCCATCCTGCTGAGCTTTGGGACAGGGGGCCTGGTGGGAGTTGTAGTGCAGTTTTCCCACCCACAAACACCGCTCCCTGTTAAGATGGCTACCTACCTGTTAGTTTGATGAGTGAAATGCAATGGCTGTGGGGAGTGTTCCATCTTGCTGAGCTTTGGGACAGAGGGCTTGGTGGGAGTTGTAGTGCAGGCTTCCCACCGACAAACACCCCTTCCTGTTAAGATGGCTACCTACCTGTTAGTTTGACGAGTGAAATGCAATGGCTGCCACATGGTTGTGGGTGGGGGGAGTGCTCCATCCTTCTGAGCTCTGGGACAGGAGGCCTAGTGGGAGTTGTAGTGCAGGCTTCCCACCCACAAACACCCCTCCCTGTTGAGGAGGCTACATACCTGTAAGTTTGATGAGTGAAATGCAATGGCTGACACATGTTTGTGGGTGTGGGGTGGGGAGTTATATCCTGCTCAGCTTTGGGACTGTGGTGCCTGGTGGGTGTGGTAGTACTGGCTGCCTGTACACATGCCCCCATGGAAATATTGTTAGATACCTTTGGGGTGAATCAGAGGGAGTGAATGTTGGATCTGTGAGACATGTGTTGGAGAGAGTGTGGTGCACAAGCATGCATTTGGACCTGGGAGGTATTGCTTTGTAGTTGTGCAAGACAGTACATGGCAGTGTAATGGGAGACATTTGTTGGCACTTACCAGCCTTCACTCCCCCGGGTATTCCTGTGAGACTCTCTGGATGCAGTGTGGGGAGCACCTTTTCCTCTCATTCAGTGAATTTCCATAGTGGAATGGGAGGGCCACCGCCAGTCATCTGAGCCAGCTTAAGGTTCTTGTTGTTCCTCTCTTTTACCTTGCTCTTGAGGTCATTCTAACGCTTCCTGATCTCCTTCTGGGAGCGTGGGATGGTCCCTACTGCATTGACCTTGTTGGCTATCCTTGTCCACATTTGAGTTTTAGTGGCTTGTGGTGTCTGTTGGACCAGGCTTCGAAACAATTGTGGTTCTACTCTGATTACCTCATCTACCATCAATGACAACTCATTGTCAGTGAATTTGGGCATTTTCTTCTGTGACATGGTGTGTGATGTTCAAATGGGTTCATGGTGCAGGTGTGAAAGTGGTGTTGGTGATGTGTGTGGTGTGTGTGTGTTGTTGTGATGGTGTGATGTGTGCAGATTTGCCTCTCCGTTGTGCTGTGGGCTTGGTTCCTTCAGTAGTGGAGTAGTGCAAAGGATTCTGGTCAGGGAAGGTGCTGGTTTTATACTCAGCTATGTGGGTGGGTCAAAATGGTGTATTCCTGTCAGGTGTGTTGTGTGGGTTGACCTGGGATTTGTATGTTATTAGTTGCCTTGGGGATGTGTCATTGGGTTGTGTTAGGTGTTTCTGAGGCTGAGCCAGGTCAATGGCCACACTTGATAGCCTTGTTGTGTGTTTTTTTGTCAACCGCCATTACTGTTCTGCAGCAATCGCTGCGGTCGGGATACAACAGCCCTTCCGCCGGCTCGCCCATTCATCAGTAGTTGTGATTGCGGCAGTCGAAAATAGCGGATCGTTCCACTGTCACCGCAATGGTATCCTAATTTAACGTGCGGTCAATCCACTGGCCATGCGGTGGTTTGGGGTCTTTCCGCAGCATATCCAACCGCCGCGGATGGATTTTCACATGCTCCGCACGCTCCCGGTGGTCTTTCGTGGAATCCGTCTGCCGCGGTCCAATTTTTCTGGCGGTTCATCCTAATCTGACCCCCGGTTTTCCCGCAGCACATGCGGACGGTTAATTTCCGCTACCACGGCAGTCAGAATGGTTTTCCACCCGCCATCCTAATCAACGTCTAAATATCAAGAAAACACATAGGTTCTTGATAGGTCATCACAAAGAAAAATATTATTAACAAATGAAAACCATGGCAATTTGACAAGCAAAATATAAAAAAAATACAACCATCCAACAATAAAACAGACTTAGGGTTGAACTTTGATCCTCACATGGACCATAGAAAAAACAACAAAGGGGCCGATTCACAGAACTAACCTGAGACAAAATCCTAAACTTACTTCTTTTGGTATTCACAGAAGGCATTTAGTAGTAGTAAAGTTAGGATTCCTAACTTTACTACTACTAAATGCCTTTTGTGAATACTGAAAGTTGTAAAGTTAGGATTTTGTCTCAGTTTAGTAGTAGTAAAGTTAGGAATCCTAACTTTACTACTACTAAATGCCATCTGTGAATACCAAAAGTATTACGTTTAGGATTTTGTCTCAGATTACTTTTGTGAATCGGGCCCAAAGTTAATATGGTATAGCAGATGGGGCTGTAAACGTAGTCTATTACTCCTCAAACCACTAGAAATGGTATTGTTCTTGACAATAAAATATGTAATACGTTATCTACAACTACCAGCATATATGTGTAAATGTCTATGGTGCTTGAAATTATCAAATGTTGTTTTGACAATACCAAAGACTAAGGGGTCCATTAGGATGGACGGCGGATGTCCTCCGCTGGGTGGGTGGTAGTAACCGCAGGACCGGCGGCGGACAGCCATCGAAGCCCTGGACACCGCCGGTCCGATTAGCATTGCAGTCGTGACAGCAGCGGTGTGATTTTCCACCCGCCACTTTTCCGCCGGTTGCAGTCCGCCTGCATGCCTGGTGTGCAGAGCTGGACCACTACAATTGTGGCGGATCAGGGCCAGGCACCGCCGGCATGATTATGATGCCGGCGGTAGCCAGCTTTCTGCGGCGGTGGAACCGCCATGGAAAGGCATGCGGAGAATGTCTCCGGGGGTCCATTGTGTTGGGGGGTGTGTGGGTGCTCTGGGTGTCCCTGTACCAGGTGGCAGGCACTGTGCAGTGGCTGCAACACAGTACAGGGACATGCAGGACATGCTTGTTTGGACATCGCGGCGGTGCTGCTGGCAGCACTGCCCGCCACAATGTTAACCGTCGCTATCCGACCGCTGCGGTCAGATTTCCACTGCGGAGCATAATAATTGGACCGGCGGTTTTCCCACGGTCCTGGCGGGCAGTATTTTCCCGCTACCATGGAGGTCTGAGTGGTTTTCTGACTGCCATGCTAATAGACCCCCAAGTACTAAAATGGGAGTAAACAAAATGAACACCATACTGTACTTAAGAATAATTCCAAACATGTACATCGCTCACTCATTTTTTTTATATTCAGGAGAGGAAATAAATGACAAAATAGACCACATTATAAAAACACTGTTTAATTGTGGAGCAAGACGGTTTCCTGAACTAATTGTATCAGTAATTTGCGTTGTATGAGTGGAGAAAAGATGAGTTTGAAAACTGGAAAAATCTCCCACTGCAGGCAGATGGCATAAACAACGTAGTAAACAACTGAAGCCCCGAGCTTGAAAATCCGGAATAACAAGTGCCTGAAAATAAAGGAAAATCAATACATTGCTGAGCTTATGTTGAGGGCAAATGTCATGAATACAAGAGAGATGATTTCCAGAGGACGAGATCAATCATTATTTATCTCTGGTAAAGCAAGGATGTTTATGAGATGATTGCACAAATATCAGGAACATATCACAAACAAAGGACATACAAATGAAAAGAGACAATGAGATCCTGGAGCATTGTATACACAGAGCAAAAGGATGTGAGTGGCTAGCAGATAGAGAACCTCATTTAAAGAACAGATAAGTTGAACTGAGGAAACTGGATGTTGTGTTCACAAACATAGCACTGATGTAGCGATCGATGTGTCAATCTGATATGAAAACTCACAGGACTGCTTGAACAGGAGTAAAAAAGCAGAGTAAACTATTATAGTAAACTAACCCAGGAAGTTAATTAGCTCACTAACTATTCCACTGTTAATTTTCATTATTTTGTCATAGGTGCTTGGGGAATGTAGCTCTAATGGAATGATGTTCCTCTAATATATTTAAGCCACCAACTGTAATTTGTTTTCAAAAATATATCTGCCTTACTACAAATAGGAAAGCTTTGAAAATGTGCCACATATTAATGGATAAATAGATGAGTAGCAAATTCAATCAATGTGTGCAAAATATTAGGTATAGCAAGTGAACATAATTTCAACATTTTAAAGTGTACATTTTGGGATATAATAAGCAAAGTGTTCATTTTAGGTTTTTTTAGAAATGTGAAATGTGTGGAGTTAAAACTTTGGGGTTGATTTAGGTGTTGGTGTTGTGTATACTCCATTGTAATGGAGACAGAGTAGACACAATACTAACATGAAGGTACGCCCGCCCTATTTAGATGTGGGCAGACCTTTGATTTGGCTAAGGCTCCTCCATAGCCAAACTTCTCCAACGGCCCAATGGAGTAAGTGCTGTTGGAGAAATAGCAACATGTCTGCCCACCCAATTTAGGGGCATATCAGCAACAACCGGCGATAATTATCGCCCAACGCTCTTAGCCTGAGGATAATTATTGCCGGGTAACGTGGATTTTTATTACTGAGATAGCGTGCTATTAGCAACGCTTATCTCCTCAGCGATAAAAATCCTCACGCTAACTGCCTAACGTCAGATTATCGCTGGAAACCCAGCGATATTCTCACATTAGCTTGTTGATAGGGACTCACAAACTTAGCCATGATATCTACCTTACATAGGATATCATGGCTAAGTCAGTCCTGAAGCAGGCGTAAGGAAAGTAGCGATAACAGGGGTTATCGCTACTTTTCCTGACACTATGCTTCATAGCGTGGGGCTTGATGATAGGAGAAATGTCGCTTAGCGACATTTCTCCTGTCATGTCAGGTCAGGAACGCCCACTTTGCATCTCATTAGAGATGCAAAGCTGGGTGTTAGGAATCTCCACACTAAAGCAAGGTTTCACGCGTTAGCGTGACCTTTGCAAGTAGGCGATAAAATTATCGCCGCTTTTCGGCCGAAAACGGACGCTAAAGCGGCGATAATTTATTATCGCCTCCTTGTAAATATGCCCCTTAGATGGGCAGACATGTAGCCATTTTTTTTACTGTCCTTGTGAGGGACAGTAAAATGTGAATAAAGCTCCCCCCACCATGGGAGATGACTCCAATGGTGAAGGGAGCATCATTTTTTTATTTTAAAAATAAATTTAAAAATAAACCCGTTTTGTACAGGGTTGCATGATGCTGACAGAACCCTGCAATAAACAGCAATATGCATTGACATAAACCTCCTTGAAGGCGATTCCTGTCAATGCTTTATAAATGACCACCAGTTTAGCGGTCATTTATAAATTGGGTGAGCGGTCACTCCACCGGGGATAGAGTAATAAACTTCATCCCCCTGGCAGAACAATGGGCCATCTGCTGAAATATATATCTGCCTCTTAGTGTTTGAAGGTTAGGGAGTAGAGTTAAAACTTAGGGGCTCATTCGGATATCATTCGAAAACTGCTCCGAACGAAACGGTCTCAAAGTCGTTTCTGAACAAAAAAGGGTCCAGCTAGTCCGGACGACTGATTACGATGCTACCCAACATCGTTCAGTCGGACTCGCATTGACTTCAATGGGGGTCTGTGTTCTGAACGAGAACACAGGCTCTCATTGAAAAAAGGGGTGGTTGGGGAAAATCTTGCACCCTGTGGCGGGCACCCCAAGGTGCCTGCCCCATTGTGCATGGTTGGGAAGAGGACTCCGTTGGGTAACCCCATGGGCCCCATTTGTACACCTCTGCATGAAGGGAGGCCCGCAAAGGGCCCTCAAAGACAGATTCTGACAGCCATTTTGTGTCAGGCAGACCGAATCGGAACGACTGTCTGAATCGGTCATCGTAATCGCTGGTCCGGAAACCGTGTCCATAGAGCTGTACGAATTCGCTCTGAAAGACTCGGGCTGTCCAAATTTCTTTTGGAACTGATTTGGACAGCTCGTTGGGAAATGTGTACGATTCGTTCGGAAACAAGGGTTTCGAATTGGATTCTGCAAAACCGAGTCCAATTCGAAGCCTTTCCGAATGACATCGGAATCGGCCCCTTAGTGTGTTATTACTAGAAGAAAATATAAAATAATGAAAGAAATATCATATTCATTTTCAAACAATAGACATTTATTGCATGTTAGAATAGGTATTAGTGAGTTAGTATTAGCTTTTAAAATTCTGAGTTAATGATGATAGTTCATATTTAGAGAAATGTAAAAAAATGTTAGTGTGATTCACATTGTGGAATGGGACTCAAAACTTAGGGGCCCATTGAAATGGTGGGCGGATCCCCCCGCCAGGCCGGCGGTAGCCACCACCAGCCCGGCGGGGGTTATCCGCCAGCCATCCTCACTAGAATGACCCCCTGCCACATTAGGATGGCTGGGGGGTCCGCGGCGGACAGGAAGACCGTCTGCCGCTTTTCCGCCGGTCGACTCGTCGACCGGCGGACAAAGTGCCTGCATATGGTGGCAGTGTCTGCGAGACACCGCCATCCATATTAGGATACTGGTGGTCAAAGGCCTTTCCACGGCGGCGTTGCCGCCATGGAAAGGCATACGGTCCTTGCATTGGGGGCCCGTTGCGGGTCCCCAGGGTAAAGGGGGTGTGCACATGGGGGGTGCCTTTAGTACCCCCCCTCATTGCCATGCACTACGTGGCAGGCACCACGGGGTGCCTGCCACGTAGTGCATGGCAGTGCCGTGCACAGTCCTTTTCCATTGCGGGCGGGTCTGCAGCCAGCAGATCTACCTGCAATGGAAAAGGCACAGGATGCGCCTGCCAGTGTGGCGAGCGCATCCTAATGTGCATGGCGGGACCGTCGCAGCATCAGCGGGCGGTCCTGCGTTCCGTTACGGTAGTCCTCCCACCATCATAATAGGCCCCTTATTCTGCACAGGGCAATCACAATTAGACAATCCAGAAGTCCAGAAGCTACTTAGGAATTTTTTGTAATGCTAGAGAAGTACTGAAGGCTGTATTCTCTCTATCTGATATGTGGTTTATGTTCGGCAAGGTCAGTTTGATCTGTAGTAGCAATATTGAACAATCATTGTTGCTGGAAGCCAGATAGATTTCATGCTGAGGCGCAGCACTACTAACCCATAATGAGCCCCCGCCTGGTGGTACAACTAGTCAAATGCCTCATGTCTACTGATGATGTATTGTTGCAATAGTAATCCTACACACTAAAAGGGGAATCATAGGTTCAGATATTTGCTGCATGTGCTTGGTTGAGGAGCCAATGGAGTGAAACAACAATCTGTGGAATCATGATTGAAAACACATAAATCAGAATCCTCCCTAAATTGTAACAATCATGCAGTGCTGCACAGCCTCAGTTGACCTGGGATAGCAGGCTTTTTGTGCTAGCTCACAGAGTCACTCACTTGGAGACTGGAGTTAAAATGGAGGTAGTTGCCTCCATTGCTCTAGAATAATGCATGGCCATGGAACATCCACTGATAAATCATTCTTAGGCTACCTGATTCTGAATCTGATTTTAATAAATAACAGAACAGCTACTTCACTAAGATCTATTGCAAGGCATCCTCTTAGACAAGCTTTTGTCTCTGTCAAGAAGATGGCCCATGTGGTCACCAGTGGAGGCAAACCAGTTAGTGACACTAGGCAGAGCCTCAGAATCCTTCTGAGCGAGCGCTAACCCAACCTGTATAGCCACTGTGCTTGTGTGTCTGAGCCATCAAGTTGACTGCCAACATCTCTGGAGACTCTTCTCTGCTTCTCTTGTGTGCCGTGGCCATCTGGTCAATGGGCAACCAGGCTATCTGGTTGGTGGCAGACTCAGGCCATCTGGTCAGTGTCTGGGGAACCAGATAACCTCAGCGTGTCAACTCCAACTTGTATCTACTGCTGATTTCTATAAGCCCTGGGCTTTATAGTCAAGGAAAAATGCCTTCCTTGATAGTCCAAGAGGGCACAAGGGGCTTAAGCCACCTTGGCAACACAGAGATGAATTAGTGTCCTGAACATCCAGGGCCAGTCGACTGGGTTGTCAGTTTGGTGCATTTCAGGGTGTAACCTGCTCTAACAAGCCCCAGAGAGAGATTGTGACAGCCATGTGAATGCCTGGGACCAGGTGTGCCAGCCTAGGGCTCCACACGTCAGCCAGAGTTACCTTCCTAATACAGAGATGTGTGACCACACACTGAGGAGGAGTCAGCGGCTCCTACGGGCTAACCAGCTCCAAGAAACTCCAGTGAAGAGGCTGAAGACAATACAGATGCTTGGGGCCAAGGCACCAGGCACTGGCCAGATCCATCTTCACTACCAAGGACAGGTAGACACTGGGAAGTGAGTCTGGAGCTCCTCCTGGCTGACCAGCACAAAGAAGTCCCATAGATAGGTAGGCGTAGACAGCGTGGTCACTTTGGAGCCCAGTCGTCTGGGCCAAAGCTCCATTCACTGGTCAGAACTGTCCTTTCTACCCAGGGAATTGTCTTATGGGACATCCGGGTTTGTAAAGTTTAAAGACATTCACCTATTAAAACTTGGAAGCTTCCAAAGCATGTTCTGGAGAAAATGCCACCAGTGACGTTTCATTCTCAAGGCAGATCCAGCCAATGGTCAAGTACAGATAGGCCCACTCTGAGTCCTGCTAATGAACCATGTGCTCTTTTTGTCTGCAAAACGTCACCTGCCAAGCAGGTGTAATTAGTTTTGCACATCCGTTTTGCGTAGGGGGACAGTTAACCCACCTCCCAGTCATTTTATGTATTCTCTTCCAATGTTTCTGAACTTTGGGATACATTTAAATTTAGAAAAGTGAGCCAGGGGATTAAAGTGTGCAACAAAAATTCACAGATCCTCTTGCTCATTTCTTCAAAGTCTCTCCTGATGGACACGAGTTACAAACCAGACCTGTTGACTTTGTCTGTGTTAGCATACAGAGAGCTATTGAGGCAGAGTTGGACAACACCAGCAGTGACTGAAGTGAGGTGTAGGTTATGTTAACTGGTAGAAGGGGTAGAGACACATAAAGCTTTTAAAGGAGCAGGCCTTGCCAACATCTGAAGGCAAAACAGAAGGCTAGTAGGGTCCCATGGGCAAATCGAGAGTAGGTGGAAGGCACACATAGAGGCTGCAGAGAGGCAACAGCAGCAGGGGTGGGACAGGGTGTAACAGAAATGGGTTGCAAGGGTGAGGAAGGTTGACAGATAGAAAGACTGCAGGGTTATGTTAACAATGAGGTGCTACTGAGACAGTGGATCCATGTCCCTAGATATCTATAACTATCTTTCTTTAATAACTCCAAAACTACTAAACAGCTTTGCCCCAAAACCCAAAAAGCACAATCTGAAGACCAAGATCTAGCTTTCAGCCCAATGTGATGATATTCCAGTCTGCGGTTCAGGCTGTGGCCATGTCTAAAACTTGCAAAATCCTCATAGACATTACATGGAGAAAAAGCATTTTGGGCCACACCTTTTTCTCACCCTTGTTTCACAAATCATCTTGAATCTTTCTGGACAGCAGCTGAAGAAGTAAGTTGTGTACTAGTTTTGAACATTTTATGAACATTTGTCAAACCGCGCCAACGTTATTAGGAAAACCAAAAATGCTTTGTCTCTGGGAAAAGTTGGTCCTAACTATAACTGTCTATTGGAGATATATATATATATGCTCCCTAACAAGTGGGTGCATCGGTGTCCAGGTCAAGCAGATATGTTTAAGCATAATCAAATGCCAATTTCGAAAAAAGGGCTCTGACACAGCAGGAAATCTGTATTCAGTAGTTCATTTATTGCATTACTGATGAACAATACGTTTCGGCCATTAACCCAGCCTTGTTCACACAGCAAGCCCCATTTTGTTTCAGTTATTTTTGGTGCAACATGCCAGCATACTCAACAAAGAAGAAATACTATATGTATTTGTAATAATAAGTCCTTGTCCGATTAAGTTGTAGTGGAAAGGGTTTATTGGTAAAAACATTCAAACCAGCATCAACGGTCTCATCCGCAGCTTCGCTCAGCTTCGCACATCATAGAATGAATCTCGACCACTATAACATTCCAATGACATCATGAGAATCCACTGAATAACATTCTGAAGTAGATTACAACACATCTCCCTTACCATGAAACAAAACAATAAGAAAAGAATAAAACAAATAATAACAACAAGAAAGAATCAACTAATATGAGTTTACAATCCAAAGCTAGGTAATACATTACTTTGTTCTCAATTTGTAACTCAACCTTCATGCAAAACACATTACATGGCATAATCTTTGAATTTGACAGGAAAATTCCTATTCCTTTGAACAGTTTTCCTGAGAACAGAACTCTTACTCATAACTTGTTCATTTCCACAGGTATCAGCACATTCATTGGAACTATCCACAACTTTACCCCCATCCTCCTCAGAATGGCTCATGCTTGTATGTTTTCCTAAACATTTCACCAATCTGGACATGCTCCACATACAACCCGTGTTCACTTTCACAACATTTTTCCTAATAGAAATTATCGTGAAAGGACCAATGAAAGATGATCTTCCTTTCAGTGTATGCTTGGGGTTCTTCACTAATACTTTATCACCAACATTCCATTTCTTGTTCCTTACTCTCATCCTCGAATCAAAATCAGCTTTATACTTATTTTGATAATTCAAAATCCTCCTATGCCTCTCTTCTACAGGAATTACCAAACTCGAGCTCGCCGGCAGCCAAAATGGATTCAACTTAGAAATAGCTTTCCTTCCCCTCAAAGCCTCAAAAGGTGATAAATGAGTGAGTGCATTGGGCGTCGTACGATGCGCCCACCATGTGTCTCTCAAAACACTATTGAATGAAACTCTGGAATTAAGAGCACGCTGAGCACAATCCTTCACTATGCGATTCATCCTCTCAGACAACCCATTTGCTTGGGGTGCATACAGCGCCGTCTTCTGGTGTACTATGTTGTGATCCTCAAGAAACTCTCGCATCTCATGAGACACAAACTGCACTCCATTATCCGTTATCAAAAACTTAGGTACACCTTCAGAAACAAAAACATCTTTCAAAAATTCAATAACCACTCTCGTGCTCACAGAAGAAACACATTTTGTGACTACCCACTTAGATGTGTAATCAACTAGAAGAATGACAAATCGTTCACTTGACGGCAACAGCTCAAATGGTCCGACAATATCCAGACCTAATTTAGACCAAACAACCTCTGGAATCTCCACAGGAGATAAAGGCGCTTGGCTGACCACATGAGACTTGTCACTTGAGGCACAGGACACACATTCCCTGACCACATCCTCCGTCATACGATCCATGCCAGGCCACCAATATCTTTCTCTGACTCGAGCCTTGGTGAGACTCCTACCTAGGTGACCTTCATGCGCTGTGTTGATAATCTTACTTCTGAATTCCACAGGCGGAACAAGTCTTTCACCCCTCACCAGGTTCCCACTGATATACGAAAGTTCATCCCTGACAGGCCAATAACCTCTCATCTCCTGCTCCAATGTTTTATAATCCGGCCAACCTTGAATAATCCACTGCCTCAACAACTCCAATTCTTTATCCTTGTTCACCCCATCTGTCCATGCTTCTTGTGTCAAAGTGGACTCAGCGACCCAACACACATTATCACTGCCATCGTCATCACCCCCATCTGCCAAAGGTAACCGAGAGAGACAGTCTGCGGACTTGTTGCTAGACCCGGGTATATATTGCACCTGAAAATTATATTCTTGCAACCCTTCACTCCAGCGTTTGATCCTAGGAGTGATGTGTTCACTGTGTCTGCAAGAAAACATTTGGGTGAGAGGACGATGGTCCGTCCTCACTAAGAAAGGAATCCCCCACAAGTAAAACTTAAAATGTTGCACTGCCCAAAAGATACTCAAGGCCTCCCTCTCAATACAGGAGTAATTTGCTTCAGCTCCCCTAAGAGCCCTGGACGCAAACGCCACTGTTTTGTGTTCCCCATTGACCACTTGGGAAAGCACCGCTCCCAAACCCTTAAGACTAGCATCAGTAGTCAATATTGTTTTTTTATTAGCATCAAAATGCCCAAGAGTAGGCATCTTTCCAATCTCCATTTTAATTGCCTCAAAAGCCTCCTGACACTCACTAGACCACAGAAAATGTGCACCCTTCTTCAAAAGCGCTCTGATAGGCTCAGTTACACAAGCAAATCCTTGAACAAATTTGGCATAAAACTCAGTAAGGCCCAAAAATGACCTTACTTCCTCCTTGTCTTTGGGTGTGGGGGCATTCACTACACTTTGTGCCAATTCCAGTTTTGGTTGAATGCCCTCTCCAGAGATCACGTGACCTAAATAAGTAACGGTCTCTACTCTAATGCGACATTTTTCCTTTTTTACTGTTAGACCTTTCTCTTTTAGTCTTCCCAAAACCTCTAGTAACGTTCGACTATGCTCATCATCATTCCTCCCATAGATCAAGATATCATCTTGAAAAAACATGATGTTATTAATGCCCTCTAAAACCTTCTTCATGACCCTCTGGAAACATGCCGCTGCTGATGCCAAGCCAAACGGCATCCCCAGAAAGCGAAATGCCCCCAGAGGTGTCACAAACGAGGTGAGGTGCCTTGAACCCTCAAGCAAAACAACCTGGTGATAGGCAGACGACAAATCTAGTACACTGAAAATACGGGCCCCTTTCAGTGTACTGAGCGATTCTGCAATATTCGGTAGAGGCTGTCGATCTACCCAAATCCACTCATTCAAGCCTCTCAAGTCAACACACATTCTGATACCTGCTCCACCATCCTTTGGGGCCAAAACAATTGGGGCCAACCACTCCGAGGATTCAATCTCTTCTATAATAGGCCTGGGCGGTAAATTCCGTTCCGTTCGCGGAATTTGCGGAATTTGGGTAATTTCGCGTTCCGCGGAGAACGTGAAATTGCCCAAAAATCTGCGTTCCGCGACTTCGCGAAATTTTTTGCTTGTTCGCGTTCTCAATATGCGTGTTCGCGAGATATTTCACCCCGAGCACGCAAACAGCGATCGCGAACAGTAAAAAAGTATCGCGAACAAGCAATTCCGCGTGTTCGCGGAATTTCTGCGTGTTCGCGGAGATTTTTACCGTTTCGCGGAGATTTGCGTAACGCGATTACGCAAATTCCGCCCACCCCTATTCTATAACCCCCAGTTTCAACAACCTTTCAAGTTCAGACTTCAGTGGTTCTATCATCATGTTCGGCACCTTTCTCACTTTGTGCACACATGGTATGGCTCGATTTTTTAAAATGATTTGGTGCTCAAACCCCCTCAGGCACCCTAACTTTTCAGTAAAGACCTCAGGGAACTTGTCAAAGTACACACAATTTTGGTCAACAGATGCCCCTTTATCAACCTCACGATCCACCAGCATGACCTGATCCTTAGGATCTTTGGCGTTGGGATTAAGCATAATGCCCAAGTCACGTTGATGCCTCCATCCTAATAGGTTGTCTCCTCTTTCTGCTACATAGACCTTACCCAGAGTGTCCCTGTCCTTGAATGTAATGCGTGCTTCAATATACCCTAGAACATTTATTTTTGCACCTCCATAGCTGACCGGACTAATGTCCGGTGGAATGAGCATCACATTGTCAAAACCTACTACTTCGCCCCACTGTCTATTCCCTATCATAGTGAAAGGAGAACCCGAATCAGCTAGGACTAAGAAGTCAAAGTCATCCACCCCAATTTTGCATTCGGGCATTGTTATTCTCCCAGCATCAACATCCCCCTCACCACCATCAATATGCAAAAGCACTGTGCGTACAATATCAGCCTTCTTGCTTGAGTTGCGAGTCGATCTGCAAACCCTAGCATAGTGTCCCTTGACCCCACACTTCATGCAAGTGGCTTCTCTGGCATAACAATGAGGATAGCTAGAAAAATGAGAGGAACTGCCACACCTAAAACACTTCATTTTAGATTGGTCCATGGCTTTCTTTTCACTGTCACCAGTGTTAGTACGGATTTCCTTGTCACTCCTAGCTGGTAAACTCTTATGGGAAATATGTGTGCGTAAGTCCTTTTCAGGCACCTTGGACTTCTCCTGTGAAGAAACCTTTGCTACATTATCAGAATCCTCTAAGTTCTCTGTTTCTGTTACAACATGGACCTCACTAGTTTCCTTCTTGTCTTCATGGTTTCTCTTCATTCCTTTCACCCAAGAAGAGGTGTTTTCCATACCCTCTACGATTGCGACAGCTTCCACTAGAGTAGGATTTTTAGATAAGAGTTTCTCTTGCACACGGGTGCTGTTCGTGCACCTTACTAACTGGTCCCTGACTAAGGAGTCAGAAAGATCTCCAAATTCACATGTGCGTGCTAGGGTCTTAAGAGAAGCAACATAACTTTTCACTCTTTCATTGCTACTCTGGACTCTAGTGAAAAACTTATGTCTCTCGAGAACCACATTTATCCTAGGGCCAAAATACCTCTCCAACATCATCATCGACATTTCATAAACATCATTAGGCTCCCCCTCCGCTGTTCCAATTTGAATAAGATCCATGCTATCATATGTATTCCGCCCCTCAACTCCCAGGTTATGTAATAAAATGGCTTGCTTCCTGATGGCTGAAAACTTTTCACCCCCTATAGCAACAATATAGGAATCAAACAAATTCCTCCACCTTTTCCAAGGAAGTATAGGGTCACCTTTTTCCGAAAGAAAAGGTGGAGGTTGGGACATGCTCGTTGAGGCAGCCATCATTAACTGAGTAACATATGTAACAAAACTGACAAACTGTGTGTTGTCGCGTGTTCGTGGAAAAAAGAGAAACAAAAATAAATAATCAATATAGTCGCTTTCAACAAAATAAACTAAAATAACCAAAGTAGTCACCGTAGTCTCCGTTGAAAATTAAGTCTTGAATTCCTACTTGTCGTAATGTGCGATGTCCCAAAACTCATAAAACGCGTACAGAATCCAATAATCCAAATTAGCGCTGACGTAAGTTCACGATGCTCAGAAAACCCCACAAGTCAGGAAGTGTATTCGGATGAATACACTTATCCAAAATGGCGCTGACGTAGATTCACGTCGGATAGACGAACGTAATGACGAGAGAGATCCACTCCGTCTAAGAAGTCGGGAACTGCATTCGGACGAAGGCATGCGCGAGTGCGAGCAGAGAATGTTGCCGGTGAGTGCGAGCGTTGTCATGTTCAAACAATACGGTATACGGGCTTCCAAAGATGTTTTTGATAATATTATCTTGATAAAAAAAAACTAAGTAGTCTCACCTCCAACCTCTCACCAAGGCCGTCCGAATTCTCTCCCCAGGGCCGTCCGAAGCTCGCAGTCATTAAATTCAACCAACAGAGTGAACAATGAACAGCAAAGTCCCCAATAAACGTAGCGTAGTTAAAGTTAATGCCAGTTCCCATCTGATGTAAACCAAGTAAAGGCAAATCCCGTTCGTCTTCGTAAGATCCAAGGAGTTTCAAAAACTAGACATTTTCTCGTTACGCGTTACGTGGGTTCAGCGAAAATTTCCGAAAATTGTAGAGGAGTTGATGCTGGAATCCGGTGCTTGTCCCCAATCAAGCTTGGTCCATCGTCGCCAGTGTAATAATAAGTCCTTGTCCGATTAAGTTGTAGTGGAAAGGGTTTATTGGTAAAAACATTCAAACCAGCATCAACGGTCTCATCCGCAGCTTCGCTCAGCTTCGCACATCATAGAATGAATCTCGACCACTATAATATTCCAATGACATCATGAGAATCCACTGAATAACATTCTGAAGTAGATTACAACAGTATTCTCAAAGGGAACAGTGCCTACTAGCTAAAAAACAAAGATAAGGAATAAACATGAAATAAATAAAGGCCATCATATGTACAGTGCAGAGACAGAATATCAAGTAAAAAATATTAAGTTGCACAAATATCGAGTCATTAATATCATGGGTCAGAATTTTCGACAGCAAGAATATCGTGGTTAAGAATATTGACTTACGGTAAGTAATATCGATTTTTAAAATATCAAAGTGTTTAATATCATTTGCAAAAATATAGTTGTTAAAAATATAGTTTTTTATTATTGTTATTTATATTAGTATATATTTTATATGTATGTGATGTATGTTTTTTGTCTAAGAATTGTTTGTATTTTTAATATATGTGCTACATTTTTAGTAGATGTTCATTTTTTTAATTGGAATTTTGCTCTTGTAGTTCTGTAGCGGGTTGTGGGTTTATAGGGGAATAGGGTGGGAAGTAATTTAATTATATTATTTTTGAATTTTTTTATTTGCACACTGCGTTTTTAGTTCCGTAGTGGGTTGTGAGATTATAGGAGAATAGAGTGGGAAGTGATTTAATTATATAAAATGTATTACTTTTTTTAAATTAGAATTCTGCGTTGTTAGTTCTGTAGCGGGTTGTGGGTTTATAGGGGAATAGGGTGGGAAGTAATTTAATTATATTAAATGTATTTATAATTTTTATTTATTAATATTTGTTTCATTGAGATGTTCTAGTGTTAAAGGTGTAAAGTAATTTTAGTTAATTAATTAATGATTGGTTGTTAATTAATTTTAATTAATTAAGTGGTAATTAATTATGGTAACTCTGTAATTAATTTTAGATGTGTGCTATGGTGTTTCTAGGTGTAAAGGGTGAGAAGTAATTGTTTTTTAATTTATGAATTAATAAATGGTTGTTAATGAATTTTAATTAATTAATTGTTATTAATTTTGGTAATTTTGCAATTAATTGTAGGTGTGTGTTGTGGTGTTTATAGGTGTAAAAAATGGGAAGTAATTATTTTTAATGTACGAATTAATAATAGGTTATTAATTAAATTTAATCAAATAATTTGTAATTCACGTTAGGAATAGTGTAAATACTTTTAGGTGTGTGCTGTGGTTTTATAAGTGTAACGAGTGGGAAGGGTGGGCAGTAATGTATTTTTAATTGATGAATTAATAAATGGTTGTTAATTAATTAATTGGTAATTAATTATGGTGATTGTGTAATTCATTTTAGGTGTGTGCTGTGGTGTTTATAGGAGTAAAGGATCAGAAGTAATTTGTGTTTAATTAATAATATATAGCTGTTAATGTTCATTATTCAATATTTATTTTGGGTAATTGTTTATTTTTCTGTGTGTAATTTTTCCCTTTAAAGGGGTAAAGTGTGGGTAATGAATACATGTTAAATATTTAATTAATAGTTGTTAATAGTAATAGTTTTTAATTTTAAAATAAGTTTTTAATAGTTTAATTTAGGTGTGTGTTGTGGATATTATGTGTTAAAGTGAGTGTAGTCAATTAATGTTTATTAGTTTTTTTATTATTGATATTTTTGCAATTGATTATTAATTATATTAATTATGGAAATAAATGTAATAAACAATGTTGTTGTTATTGGTGTTGTGTTACAGGGTAGGAAATAAAATAAATACATTTATGTTTTAATACATTTTTTTGTTTGTAAATATGTTCTAGTTTAAAATAATTATTTTATTGTAAATGTATTTATTAATGTATTTTATATAATTAATTTTTTAATATTGTTTATAATTTCTTTTCTTTTTTATATTAATATATATATTTTTTAAGTGTGTGAGTGTGAATAGTCTTTTTTTCTCCAGTATCCAAAACATTCCCTACTGTTACATTTACTGGCATGGGAATAATAATTTTTACCCTTTCGCTATCCAGCACTGTCCCTACTGTTGCACTCACTAAAGTTGGAATAGTAATTAGTACCCCTCCGCTATTCAGCACTTTCCCTACTGTTGCACTCTCTGGAGTGGGAATAGTAATTTTTACCCCTCCGCTATCCAACACTTTCCCTACTGTTGCACTCACTGGAGTTGGAATAGTAATTTTTACCCCTCCACTATCCAGCACTTTACCTACTGTTGCACTCACCAGAGTGGGAATAGTAATTTTTATCTCTCAGCTTTCTTGCACTTTCCCTACTGTTGCACTCACTGGAGTTGGAATAGTAATTGTTACCTCTCCACTATCCAACACTTTCCCTGCTGTTGCACTCTCTGGAGTGGGAATAGAAATCTTTACCTCTCCACCATCCAACACTTTCCCTACTGTTGCACTCATTGGAGTGGGAATACATTTTTTTACCCCTCCGCTATCCAACACTTATCCTACTGTTGCATTCAGTAGAGTGGGAATACTAACTTTTACCTATCCACTATCCAACATTTTCCCTACCGTTGCACTCTTTGGAGTGGGAATAATAATATTTGCCCCTCCGTTATCCAACACTTTCCCTACTGTTGCTCTCACGGGAGTGGGAATAGTAATTTTTACCCCTCCGCTATCTAACACTTTCCCTACTGTTGCACTCACTGAAGTGGGAATAGTAATTTTTTCCTCTCTGCTATCCAACACTTTCCCTACTGTTGCTCTCACTGGAGTGGGAATAGTAATTTTTAGCTCTCCGCTATCCAACACTTTCCCTACTGTTGCACTCTTTAGAGTGGAAATAGTAATTTGTACCCCTGTGCTATTCAACTCTTTCCCTACTTTTGCACTCACTGGAGTTGGAATAGTACATTTAATTATTTTGCTATCCAACACTTTTTCTACTGTTGCACTGATTGTATTGAACAATTTAAGTTTAAATATTTTTCATAGTTTAATGTTTTAATTTATTCTAGAATGTTTTTTATATTTTAAATTATTTATATTTATAGATATATATATATATATTCACTGAAAAAAACATAGGTTTCAAGCACGTTATAGTTAGTTGGATATTTCACACGTATAAAACCAGAGAAATTCGTCCCTTATAGCTAACTATAACTTGCGCCCCCGCAATGCACTGCTGATGACGTCACATATTACATCATTCATGTCATGGTCAGTGGCATCACTATTGACATCACTGATGACATCTCAAATGACATCACTGATGACATCACTGATTACATCATCCACGTGAAAATCTGATGCACCTCCTCACACTCTAATATACCATTTGATACACCCACTGTAAAATACAGACTACCATTTTTAAAACCATCAACACACCAATACCAGTTAGTACATGCGCACTCACTGATTCCTAGGTCTACACACACATCCACTCATTCACCCTTACAATCACTCATACATGGAGTCACTCATCAATACAACACTATCATATGCCCTCACACACCTATACAGACACTCACACACGGTCACTCATCCAAAGAGTTGCTCACACTCCTACTCAGTCATGCAAATAATCAATCACATTCCCATTTACTCACCTACACAGTTATACACACACCACCTCACTTATTCATACAGATACTAATGCATACTTACTCTCTTATATAATCACTGATACAAGTACACACTCATCCATATAGCCAATCTCACAATCACTCACTCTCACATATAGTTATCTATATACACCATCACTCACATATACTGCCTTTTAAATATATAGTTACTCTCACATGTACCACTGAGACATCCATTCACTCACCAACACACCCATACACACACTCACCCACCCATACAGCTCTTTCCACATGCACTCTTGAACCCATACACCCAGTGAAGAAACCACTCACACATTTATGCACACTCACTTACCTCTCACCCACCCACAACCACACTTAGGCACCCATACAAATACTCAGGCAACCAATCAATAACCCATATAGACACTCATGTAGGTACTCACCAACCCATGCAGCAGCTTACACAACAACAGACCGACTGATACAGACATTCACACAATTTAGTCACTAACCCATGCATTTCAGTAAGATACATTTAATCACTCACTTATACAGTCAGTCACAGTCACGCACCTACTAAATCCTCCATCCAGACACTTATACACCCACTCATTCTTCAATACACATTGGCATATATATAAAACATATTTAAACTTTATAGAAACACACAATCACTGGATGATGTCATCAGTGATGTCATTTGAGATGTCATCAGTGATGTCATCAGTGATGTCTCTGACAATGTCATGAATGATGTAATATGTGACGTCATCAGCAGTGCATTACGGGGGCACGAGGTATAGTTAGCTCTACTAACTATAACGGCCGAATTTCTCTGGTTTTGTACGTGTTCATCTAACTAAAACGTGCTTGAAACCTATGGTTTTTTCAGTGAATTTCTAAGGTTTTTTAAATGCTAATTTCTAACAATAACGTCCCTGAAACCTATGTTTTTTTCAGTGAATTTCAAAGGTGTTTTAAATGCTAATTTTCAACTACAATGTTCATTAATCCTATGGTGATATTGTGTAAGTTTAATATCTTAAAAATACTTTTTTTTTGTTCGTTATTGAAATTAAGTAATGTCTTGTGATTTCTTAAATCTATATATTTAAAAAAAAAATTGGAGTCGTGTACCCTTCGTGTACCTATCTCGGTGGGTGCACGGAGTCAAGCCGCCATATTGCCAAAGTCGTGAACTATGCTCGATGGGTTAGCGAAGGGTGCACGGTGTCAGACACCACGCAATGTCATAAACGTATAGGATTATATTGGGTGCGCGTTTGGAATGCGACGTGTTTGCGGTGTCTGGAAGCGTGTAACATCATATACGTATGGGATTGCCCTGTGTGCGCGTTTAGTATGCGATGGATGCGTGGTGCCACGCCCCACATAACATTATGGTGCCGATTCCGATCCGGTAAAACCCGGGTACAAATGGTTGTACGGAGCGTATTCTCCGTATGATTCGTACACGGGAAATGCACCTTACAAACCAGCAAGTACGAATCGTACAGAAATACCATTTCCGTACGATCTGTAAAAAACTACGTGCGACGAAAAAATACCCACAATTCCGATCAGGGACATCGCGTACGTGACGTCCGGATGGAGTCAGGCAGCGTTCTACGGACCAGCAAGTACGATTCGTGCCTACGTCACTCCGCACGGATAATTTTTTACGGCAGCCAAAAACTCCCGGGAAATTGAGGACGACGCGAAGAAGGAGCAGCGGTACGTGACGGACAGCCATGGACCCAATCCTAGGAATGGGCGGAATTTGCGTAATCGCGTTACGCAAATCTCCGCGAAACGGTAAAAAATTTCCGCGAACACGCAGAAATTCTGCGAACACGCGGAATTGCTTGTTCGCGATACTTTTTTCCTGTTCGCGATCGCTGTTTGCGTGCTCGGGATGAAATATCTCGCGAACACGCATATTGAGAACGCGAACAAGCAAAAAATTTTGCGAAGTCACGGAACGCAGATTTTTGGGCAATTTCGCGTTCTCCGCGGAACGCGAAATTACCCAAATTCCGCAAATTTCGCGAACGGAACGGAATTTACCGCCCAGGCCTACCCAATCCTACGTGTCATCCCGGCCCTCCTAGCCTACGACCTGGTGCACCGAAACCGCCACGCACGCCACAGAAGGCCAGAACAACACCCAGGGGCAAAGGGGGGGCGAGGGTCCAGAAACATAACCTCTACCTAATTTTAAAAATACCATATATTGCCCATACATTACCTCCATGGTCTGGTCACTTCGGGGGGCGTGTCCACCAATCCCCGTGTACGCGTACCCGTCACCACTACAATGGTGGTACGGCTCATAACCACACCCTCCGAGCGTGGTTACGGCCCGTACCACCTTTGTAGTGGTGATGTAGGTGTACACACCGGACCCACGCTCAGAGGGTGTGGGTACGGCCCATACCACCATTGGAGTGGTGATGTAGGAGTACGTGCCGTACACACGCCCTGAGGGTGTGGGTACGGCCCGTACCACCATTGGAGTGGTGATGTAGGGGTACGCGTGGTATGGGACGTACCCACGCTCGGAGGGCATGGGTACGGTGCGTACACCTACATCACCACTACAATGGTGGTACGGGCCGTACCCATGCTCTGAGGGCGTGGGTACGGTGCATACTCCTACATCACCACTACAATGGTGGTACGGGCCGTACCCACGCCCTCTGAGCGTGGGTCCGGCCCATACCACCATTGTAGTGGTGATGTAGGTGTACGAGCTGTACCCATGACCTCAGAGCGTGGGTATGGCCCATACCACGCGTACCCCTACATCACCACTCCAATGGTGGTACGGGCCGTACCCACACCCTCAGGGCGTGTGTACGGCACGTACTCCTACATCACCACTCCAATGGTGGTACGGGCCGTACCCACACCCTCTGAGCGGGGGTACGGACCGCATCACCCGTACCTGTAGGGCACCAGTACAATAGTGATACGAGGCGTACACACCCCACAAATGTTGGCTTGTACTCCATGCCCTCAGGGCGTGTGTACAGTGCGTACCCCTACATCACCACTACAATGGTGGTACGGGCCGTACCCACGCTCGGAGGGCGTGGGTACGGCCCGTACCACCATTGGAGTGGTGATTTAGGAGTACATGCCATACACATGCCCTGAGGGCGTGGGTACGGCCCGTACCACCATTGGAGTGGTGATGTAGGGGTACGCGTGGTATGGGCCACACCCACGCTCGGAGGGAGTGGGTACGGCGCATACACCTACATCACCACTACAATGGTGGTATGGGCCGTACCCATGCTCTGAGGGCGTGGGTACAGCGCGTAATCCTACATCACCACTACAATGGTGGTACAGGCCGTACCCACTCCCTCCGAGCTTGGGTCCGGCCCGTACCTCCATTGTAGTGGTGATGTAGGTGTACGCGCTGTACCCACGACCTCAGAGTGTGGGTACGGCCCGTTCCATGCGTACCCCTACATCACCACTACAATGGTGGTACGGGTCGTACCCATGCTCGGAGGGCATGGGTAAGGCCCGTACCACCATTGGAGTGGTGATGTAGGAGTACGTGCCGTAGCCACGTCCTAAGAGCATGAGTACAGCCCGTACCACGCGTACCCCTACATCACCACTCCAATGGTGGTACGGGCCGTACCCACGGCCTCAGGGCGCGTGTACGGTGCCTACTTCTACATCACCACTACAATGGTGGTACGGGCCGTACCCATGCCCACAGAGCGGGGGTACGGACCGCATCACCCGTACCTGTAGGGCACCAGTACAATAGTGATACGAGGCGTACACACCCCACAAATGTTGGCTTAGGGCCTAGTGCAGCATATAACCAGTATATTGAGGTGTGTTCATTGCCAGGACAGCAGTGTACAGCACCAAGGGTGTGGGTGGGTGGGTGTCTGCCTAGGAGTCCCAGCAGTGGACAGAGACATGTGAGGGGTGGGTGGCTATCACTCTCAGCAGTGGACAGAGGCATGTGAGGGGTGGGTGCAGAGGAACACCAGCAGTGGACAGAGACATGTGAGGGGTGGGTGCCTATCACTCCCAGCAGTGGACAGAGACATGTGAGGGGTGGGTGCCAATCACTCCCAGAAGTGGACAGAGACATGGGGGTGGGTGCCCATCACTCCCAGCAGTGGACAGAGACATGTGAGGGGTGGGTGCCTATCACTCCCAGCAGTGGACAGAGACATGGGGGTGGGTGCCCATCACTCCCAGCCGTGGACAGAGACATGTGAGGGGTGGGTGCCTATCACTCCCAGCAGTGGACAGAGACATGGGGGTGGGTGCCCATCACTCCCAGCCGTGGACAGAGACATGTGAGGGGTGGGTGCCCATCACTCCCAGCAGTGGACAGAGACATGTGAGGGGTGGGTGCCTATCACTCCCAGCAGTGGACAGAGACATGGGGGTGGGTGCCCATCACTCCCAGCAGTGGACAGAGACACGTGAGGGGTGGGTGCCTATCACTCCTAGCAGTGGACAGAGACATGGGGGTGGGTGCCCATCACTCCCAGCAGTGGACAGAGACATGTGAGTGGTAGGTGCCTATCACTCCCAGCAGTGGAGAGAGACTTGGGGGTGGGTGCCCATCACTCCCAGCAGTGGACAGAGACATGTGAGGGGTGGGTGCCTATCACTCCCAGCAGTGGACAGAGACATGTGAGGGGTGGGTGCAGAGGAACACCAGCAGTGGACAGAGACATGTGAGGGGTGGGTGCCTATCACTCCCAGCAGTGGACAGAGACATGGGGGTGGGTGCCCATCACTCCCAGCAGTGGACAGAGACATGTGAGGGGTGGGTGCCTATCACTCCCAGCAGTGGACAGAGACATGGGGTGGGTGCCCATCACTCCCAGCAGTGGACAGAGACATGTGACGGGTAGGTGCCTATCACTCCCAGCAGTGGAGAGAGACTTGGGGGTGGGTGCCCATCACTCCCAGCAGTGGACAGAGACATGTGAGGGGTGGGTGCCTATCACTCCCAGCAGTGGACAGAGACATGTGAGGGGTGGGTGCAGAGGAACCCCAGCAGTGGACAGAGACATGTGAGGGGCGGGTGCCTATCACTCCCAGCAGTGGACAGAGACATGGGGGTGGGTGCCCATCACTCCCAGCAGTGGACAGAGACATGTGAGGGGTGGTTGCCTATCACTCCCAGCAGTGGACAGAGACATGGGGGTGGGTGCCCATCACTCTCAGCAGTGGACAGAGACATGTGAGGGGTGGGTGCCTATCACTCCCAGCAGTGGACAGAGACATGGGGGTGGGTGCCCATCACTCCCAGCAGTGGACAGAGACATGTGAGGGGTGGGTGTCTATCACTCCCAGCAGTGGACAGAGACATGGGGGTGGGTGCCCATCACTCCAAGCAGTGGACAGAGACATGTGAGGGGTGGGTGCCTATCACTCCCAGCAGTGGACAGAGACATGGGGGTGGGTGCCCATCACTCCCAGCAGTGGACAGAGACATGTGAGGGGTGGGTGCCTATCACTCCCAGCAGTGGACAGAGACATGGGGGTAGTGCCCATCTCTCCCAGCAGTGGACAGAGACATGAGAGGGGTGGGTGCCTATCACTCCCAGCAGTGGACAGAGACATGGGGGTGGTGCCCATCACTCCCAGCAGTGGACAGAGACATATGAGGGGTGGGTGCCTATCACTCCCAGCAGTGGACAGAGTCATGGGGGTGTGTACATCATGATCAGATGAGCACAACTCCATGGGTGTATGTACGCATCCCTAATGTTCAACTATGTTTATAGTGTCATAACAACACATCACTGACAGCAGTGTCCCACTCCCATGAGGATGGATGACCTTCCCCCACTGCCTGACACAACACATGTGGGTGTGAGGACAAATGACACATGCATACCCACCCCTGGTGGATGCAGCACAATACACACACAGAGATCAGGCCACAAGACTGTATAGTCGTGTCAATGCCCACTACACTAAGAGAGCCAAAGGGAACACACACTGTCACGCACATCCCAGGACTGATAGGAATGTACAGGTGCTGGGACAGGCACCAAGATGTTGCCTCTCATGGAAGGAATAGGGTGGACTTCCCATAGATACAATGCCCACAATTGTCAGTCAGGTACCCAAATACCCTGCAGAACAAGATCCAATTGTGTGCTAGGCATAGTGCGGAAAATGCTCAATTTCGCCATTAAGGCATGACAACATACTCAATACACAAGTACAGTGGCTGGCAAGGATGGCACAGACGATGCAGCCAGAGACATTGCAGAGCTGGCATGGCCATAGTTGAAGGGATCCGTCACCAACAAAGGAAATGTAGACCCAGGTCAGCACAACAAAAGTGCAACTTCCTGCAGGGAAGATGTCAGGTGCCACAGAGGAAGGAACACTCCTTGGTACAATGTCTCCAAACGCAAATAGCACACACGAGCAAAGATACTTGGCAGAGACATTGTGATGGCACGCAGATACCATGGTCCACCCCATGAGCATCAGACTACAACTTTTTCCAGAAACATAACACATTACCACCACCCTAACTCCGGGACCATCAGCACCCACATCAATACCTGAAACGCAATTGTGTTCAAAGTGAAAAGAAAAGGCTTTATTCAGCATTAACTGAAAATGTATAAAAGGAGACTATTTACAAAGGCACATGGCCAGTCCAGATCAGAAGTCCATGGGGGGGACACATGGCCACGCGTCTCACCTAGCTTGCCTGCACATTCGAACCCTCAGGTTCGTTGACTGTGGGGGGGCATCATGTGGGGAAGGACCAGGCACCGCAGGGACAGGAGGTGTAAGGGTAGGTGGGGTGGAGGCAGGGACGGACGCCTCCACCACAGCGGGTGGGGCAGTGCCAAAGGTGGAGGTCAGCTCGGCGCTGCACACTGCTGCCAGGTCGTCCAGCGTCTCCCCTTCACCCGAAGAAAACACAGGCTCAAAGGAGGGGGGGGGGGTCGGAGTGATGGGGTGCAGCGCTACTGGGGGAGAGGGGGACAGTGGAGTGCTGTTCTCGTTTGCGGGCTGGAGAGTCAGAGGGGCTGAGGCCCAGCACAGCCAAGTAGGCCTCCTTGTCAGGTTGTGTGGTAGGGGAGCCGAGGGGAGTGCCTTTGGAGGGACTGGGTAGTGCGGCATGCGGCCTCGGACTGTGGCTGCGTGTATGCCTGAGTGCCACAGACCCAGTGGGTGTGCCTTCATCCCCCTGAGTGGTGCGTGCCAGGAGGAGTGCGCTTGCCCTTACGTGGTGGTGTGCTGCCTGTGTCTGGTGGGGTGCGTGCTTGGGAATGTCTGTGTGTGCTTGGGACAGGTATGGGAGTGGGAGGTTTGGATGGTGCAGGGGTAGGGGGGTGACGAGGTGCTGCAGGAGACTCACTGCTGCCGTCAGTGAAGAGTCCATGGACCTCAGCAACATCCGTTGGTCAGACATCACTGATGACATGCCCTCCATGTACGACACCATCTGTGTCATCATTCGGGTGTGGCCATGGAGGACATTCAGCATCGATGTCTGGCCAACCTGCAACTGCCGCAGAATGTCCACAGACTCTGAAGTGAGGGCAGCTGGGGGGACAGGGGCAGGGGGTGCGGTGCCTGGCACGAAGGAGACACGGTGTTGCCTAGCACGGACAGAAGGGACCGGAGCAACTGGGAGGGTGGTGATGGGAATGGAGGGGGCTGTGACAGATGTAGTGCTTCTGCCAGCTGTCGTAGCAGCCTCCGCCCCCTCGAGGAGTTCAGCCTCGGACCCGTCAGCGTCGTAGTCAGTGTAGTCACTAGACAGGTCCTCCGCCTGACTCCCCTCGCCCTCCATGCCACTTGCTCCCGCAGACTGGGCAGCAGTGGTGGCAGCGGTGCTGGATCCCTCCTCCACGTCCGTGCAGGTGTCTCCCTCGGTGTCCTCCGATGATGCTGTGGGCAAGGTGAAGATACAGAAAATAATCAGTCACCTGTATACAACAGACACATGAGTCCCAACAAAAATGTCACAGTGCATATCAGGAAAAGCATCATGAGTAACATATAGAATAGTCCGCACATATGTAACCCTGCACTCCCCAGTTGGTTGACCCACCATGCCACTTGGAAACAATAGAGATTATGACACAACAGCAAATAACTTGATATCGAATTATACTGAGAAGCTAGTGTCTGGGGACAGTTGAGCACAGCAAGACTATGAAGGCATGCCACCTCTTGTTCACTGTGAACGAAACAGTATTGGTGCACCCAAGGCCAAATAACACACCTCAATGCTGAAGGTGTCCCCACACTCTGAGACCTGTGAGTACTTTGGAAACCATAACCAAAAACATTGCGATCCCTTGGGACTCACAACACTTTACACAATGTACATGTTTAGAATGTGTGAATGTGCCACTTTGTGAACAGAAGACACGTCTGCCTGTATGACAGAAGTCACACAATGAGGTGCACACAAAGTTATATTTACACAGTCATTGCATGAGCTGCCAGCCGAATTCTAATAAGCCACTGTAAAGAAGAAATGGGGTATCAGTAAGTACATTTACATGGCACCACGGTGGTCTGGATGACTTGACACTCGTAAGTTGGTATCAGCAACAACCAATGACTTACACACATGCAAACACACTGTGTAAACATGGATATGAAGAATCAGAAAACAAGTGGTAATCAAACTGTGCCTTTCAGTAAAATGTGCAAGCGTGTCCACGGAAAGTGTAAAAGTACTTTCTTTTGCACTTCCCTGGGAGACATCTTTCATGCAGGCACATTATTGTCCTTCACAACCAACTAGCAAAATGAAGCAGATGACAAATTGAGACATGTTGACAAGTGTAGTGAGTGCCAAGGTACAATACTTCTTGACAAAAAACTTGAATCATGCCACCTGTCACATGGCCATCCGTACCATGATGGCACAGTTGGCAACATATCTGACCCACTGCCTGTCATGTGGAGTGGCACACATGTCCAAACACAGGACAATGCATTATCTAATAGGGCTGCAATGTGTCGGGATAAGGAGCACCTGCACTGAGGAGACACACTCATGGCAACCAAGAATGTCCACACAGATGTCAGCACACACAGACCAAACTACGCAGCATCTCGACCACACACTGGTGGCAAAAATGGATGAGCATGAACCATGTATTTGCATTTTTTACACATGCTGCAAAGCACAAACATTAAACCCAGCACAACATGACTGGGTCACTGCATGTTGAGTGTCTGTCCAGACAATTATCACATACAGGTCAGACCTGGCAAGGAGACATAAGGTTTGGACATGTAGGCCTTGCCCGCACAAACCCCCCAAACATGAGACTATGTCATTGAGACAGATCCAGATACACCTCTTAATCTGAGTTTACTCAAATGTGCATCAAGAATTCTTAAATGTACTCCACATCGTGAGGCTGCCAACACATATTTGTGACAAACAACCATCAACAGATAGTTGTACATATACACACAGGCACTGCCCAGTGTGAGGATGCACAAGCAAAATGGGGTCAGCCTGTACAATGGGCACATGTAGCACACTTTAGATAAATACAAATGAGGCCAGGGAACAATGCCACAGAAGCCAAACTATGCTGAACACACAGAGAATGGGCACAGTGTTGAATGACACACATGATTCTGAGGCAAGGGTGTCTTAGGGGACTGTAGTGGGAACACTGCTCCATGGTCCTGGAATTATCTGACTGTAACATGAGCTACCGTCCCGGCACTATGCATATCTCCCACTCATGCACATCATGTCTGAGGCCACAACATCGGTCATGCATGCTGCAAGTCTGTTCATTTGAAAGCTCACAGTCCTATGTTGAGACTCAGCATCAGTGGCAACTAATATGGACCCCAAATGACTGAACAGGACAGGGCACAGGCAAGGTAACAACACATGTCTCAGACCCCCCCCCCCACATGATGCAGAAAGCAATGTGCACTTGGATTAACTGCCAGCCTAGATGACCATGTGCAATAGTGATTACACACACACCAGGGAACACATGTCAAGGAGGGGAAGGGAGGAAGAACAGCACCGTTTGACTTTGGGGAACAGGATATGCACTGCACAAATTAACCCTCGCTGTGTTTCCAGGCGACTGAGCACTTCCAAAAGCTGGTGACACACAACAAACACACATGTACCTACCCCCTTCCTGCTGCTGCAACTCTTGTAACCGCCTATCCAAGTCAGGGAAGACCACTGCCAGGACACGCTTCATCTGGTGGGTCAGGCGTCAGCCTCCGCCGTGCTTGTGTGGAGGTGAGTCCTTCAGCTGCCACCGGGCGATCCTCCGGGTCCAGCACCGGATGTCTTGCCAGCGTTTCCTCACCTGGGCTAGCCGCCGACTGCGACCCTCCACTGATCTCACGGCCCTGATGGCCCGCTTCCATATCTCCCCCTTGGCATAAGCAGTTACCTGTGAGGATGACAAAGTGAGACAACATCACTACACCTGCTCCATGTCACAGAGACACACATTTGAACAACGTTGATATGTTGAATAGGGCATAGTATGCTGCCAACAAATAGCACCTTTGTCATAGGGACATTAGCCTCTGTTGAAGCACCAATGCACAACATGGCATTGAAAGTACACAGTTGGCATGAGGGGTGCAACACACTCCCTGATCATGGCACACGCTGTGCATCACATGCAACACCAGGCTGATGGACAGCACCTCCAAGCAGTCACATGCCCCAGGCCACTGACGCAACCTCAGCAGAGTACACAGACACACACAGGCACAGATCAATCACCTGCCATTGGCAACAGCGGATACAAACCTTACTCTGCACATGTGCCACTTGCCTGTGGGGTGTCACAGGTGTGGTGCTAGCTCAGCAAGTCAGACACTCCGCACAGCTTACTTCTCACATCAGATGGGTGGAGCTGTGGCCTCCTCCATGCAGCTGTGGTGCATCACTCCACATAGACACTCACCCACATTACAAGGAACATTCACACACATCAATGTCCAGGGGGCGTACACATCATTTGGACACTCTCACCACAGCTCCACTCAACTCACACACATCTGTGAGTACAGTCACCTGTCACACCGGGGGGGGGCAGGGAATCACCTCTGGACTATAGAACAAAAATTGCACAAAGGATTGGGCAGGCTGAATGTGCCATGCACTATGCAGTGAATGTCACAGTAAGCATAATGCAAGTAAGGAGTGCACACAGGAACTACATCAAGCTCTGCATGGGAGACATAAGCCATTCCCCCCCCCCTGGGACACACTCTAAACAACATTGCATGTCTGTCACACCTGGACACAATGCCAGAAGTGACAGTCACAAAAAAGGTGCAGTCAAAGCTAGTGGAGTCAGCACTCACCTGCTCCCCTGGTCTCCCATACAGGCTGGGGTACTGTGGGAGGATGACGTCCAGCAAGGCCTCATTCTCCTCATGGGTGAAAGGCTGGGCCCTCTCCACAGACCCTGACATGGTGCCAGAGGAAGCACAAGCAGCAGCAGTGGTGTCGAGTGAAAGGTAGTGCAGGCAAGTGCCCTCTCATGGGTTCTGGCTGACTTATATCTGCCTTGCTGGGCTGTGTCATTTACAGGAGTACAGAGTGATTGGTCAGTCTCATTTGCATCCTACGTTTCCTCCAATCCCTTTAAACATACACCAGTGAGTGCCTTTGCATGGTTCAAAATTTGAGCATAATATGAAGTCAACAACCACTTTGCAACATTGTATTTAGTTGCCAACTGCCTTTTACAGGCCACATGATTGAAAATTTGAACTTGGAAATCGGTATCCATGACAACCAGCATGCATTTAGGCCCTTATACTTGTCCCTCATGTGTCCATATGTAATTTAGCTATCCACACACAGGTACGGTGCATTTTATACGTACCCCTACGGCATCAGCTGCACAGTGTGTTTGACACGTATGTGTATGACCAGTGTGGACACATATGTGTACTACGGCAGTGTCCACACTGCTCGTACACGTACGTGTCTACACTGGATGTACATGTACGGGTACGACCAGTGTGGACACGTACGTGTACTACGGCAGTGTCCACACTGCTCGTACACTTACGGGTACACACTACTCGTACATGTACGTGTCAACACTGGTCGTACACGTACGGGTACGACCAGTGTGGACACATACGTGTATTACGGCAGTGTCCACACTGCTCGTACACGCACGGGTACACACTGGTCGTACCCGTACGTGTACGACCAGTGTGGACACGTACGTGTACTATGGCAGTGTCCACACTGCTCGTACACGTACGTGTCCACACTGGTCGTACACGTACGGGTATGACCAGTGTGGACACGTACGTGTACTACGGCAGTGTCCACACTGCTCGTACATGTACGGGTACACACTGCTCGTACACGTACGTGTCCACACTGGTCATACACGTACGGGTACGACCAGTGTGGACACGTACGTGTACTACAGCAGTGTCCACACTGCTCGTACACGTACAGGTACACACTGCTCATACACGTACGTGTCCACACTGGTCGTACATGTATGGGTATGACCAGTGTGGACACGTACGTGTACTACGGCAGTGTCCACACTGCTCGTACATGTACGGGTCCACACTGCTCATACACGTACGTGTCCACACTGGTCGTACACATACGGGTACGACCAGTGTGGACACGTATGTGTACTACGGCAGTGTCCACACTGCTCGTATATGTACGTGTCCACACTGGTCGTACACGCACAGGTACGACCAGTGTGGACACGTACGTGTACTACGGCAGTGTCCACACTGCTCGTACACGTACGGGTACACACTGCTCGTACACGTACATGTCCACACTAGGCGTACACGTACGGGTACGACCAGTGTGGACACGTGCGTGTACTACGGCACTGTCCACACTGCTCGTACACGTACGGGTACACACTGCTCATACCCGTACGGGTACGACCAGTGTGGACACGTACGTGTACGAGCAGTGTGGACACCTATGTGTACGACCAGTGTGTACACATACATGTACGACCAGTGTGGACACCTACGTGTATGACCACTGTGGACACTGCCGTAGTACACGTACGTGTCCACACTGGTCGTACCCGTACGTGTAGGACCAGTGTGGACACGTATGTGTACGACCAGTGTGGACACGTACGTGTACGACCAGTGTGGACACGTACATGTACGACCAGTGTGTACACTGCCGTAGTACACGTACATGTACACACTGGAAGTACACGTACGTGTGTACGGTCTGTACACACACCCGTACTCTGGCGGGAACACCAATGTGATGCTACGGACCGTTCACACGCCCTCAGAGCGTGTGTACAGTGCGTTTCACAGCTTACACAGGTGATAGGAAGCACACACGAAGGGAATGGAGGTGTCAGACTCGTGCACGGCTGTACATCAAGTCATTGTCATTGCAGTTCTTCATGTGCAGGGCCTAGGTGTGTCAGGCAGTGATATGGCACATGTCTCCTCATGTTTTAGCACAATAGATGTGTGAAGACCTGTGTACACATGTCATGTGTGATGTGGCAGTATGTGGCACACTTTCCCTTCCCACTTTGCACATGTGTGCATGTAGTACAAACGTGTCAAGCACTGCATCACTGGTATGGCACAGTCACCAACAGCCGCAAATGTCCTCTGATGGCAGGGACTGGGACACTAACAGCTGACATCTAAATACCAGTGTGCCCCGATGTGACTATGTCCTGTGTGTGTCATGTGTTCCCATGAGCTTGCTGTTGGTGTTCTGTCAAATGCATCTGTTGTTGCTGCATCCAACATGTGTCTGTGTGTAGATGGGCATGGCACACATATACGCACACCATGCCACATGTGGATTCACACGTTACATGTGTCTGGATGCTTCAATGATGATTTCATGACATGAGGACATATCTGCCCCGTATCCATGTCTGTGTTTTTGTTTTTCACGTGTACCCCTTCATCGCTATGTGTGTGATCTGTACATTTCCAATGACATGTGACCAGCAGTCTGTGTGAGATGACAGATATGTGGATGTATGTCACTCCTGTGATGTCTCTGGTTGTTCACTTACACTGGCCCACAGCTAGTTTCGGGCCATGTCATGTGGAACTTGACTATCAACGGGTGTAGCTGGCTTGTCGTAGGAGTATCACCTTGCTGGCATACGTGTCCTGGATGTATTGCACAGACCTGACTCTGTATTTAGCAGATGTGTAGTAGCAGTTGAGCATGTGCTCATTTCATTGACATTGATGGTGTTATGTACTAACTCTTTGTTATTCCTTCCAATTTTCTGAAGGGCACCGCCTCTCCCAAGACCAATGCCAGACTTGGGTGCCATGAGGGAACGTGACTGCATAAGGCGTTACCGCTTCTCGCAACAGTTGATTGAGAACTTGACCGCAAAGCTTGAACAACACCTCCAACCGCGACACAGGTATCCTACTGTGCTTACCCCCAAGATGAAGGTGATGGCAGCCCTACATTTTTTTGCCAAAGGGTACGTTTCAATTTACCATAGCTGATGTGGGTGGCATGTCCCAGACCCTGTTCAGCCGTGTCCTGCATGATCTTTTAGAAGCCATGTTGGAGCACCTGGATGAATTCATCCATTTTCCAACTCATGAGCAGTTGACAGGTGTCAAGGGTGAGTTCTATGCCCTGGGAGGGATGCCCCATGTAATTGGGTCTATTGATGGGACACATGTGGCTTTGGTACCACCACAGGCACAGGAGGTCGCCTATCGCAACCGTAAACATTACCACTCTATAAATGCCCTTGTGGTGTGTCTTGCTAACATGCTGATTTCCCATGTCTGTGCACGTTTTCCAGGGTCAGCACACGATGCCTACATCATGAGGCGTAGCAGGGTGCCCGAAATGATGCTGGGGCTGCACAACGAACGAGCATGTCTTGTTGGTGGGTATTCTCTGTTTGTCCTTTGTTTAGCGCTATTTTTGTATCTTACGGCATCTCCTGACCCACTTATTTACATGATGTTTCCATGTAGGGGACTCTGGCTATCCCAACATGCCATGGCTGATGACGCCCCTCTGCAACCCCAGTACAGCTGCAGATCACCGTTACAACAACGCACATGGGCAGACCAGGCAAGTTATTGAGAGGACGTTTGGCCTCCTGAAGAGCAGATTCCGGTGCCTTCACAAGACAGGCGGGTCCCTCCCATATGCACCGGTGAAGGCCTGCAAGATCTTCCACGTGTGCTGCATGCTGCACAACATGGCAGTGGAGAAGGCTGTGCCACTCATCCTGGATCCAGATGAGCAGGAACATCCACCCATGGAGGATGAAGGTCTTGGTCATGAGGCAAGTGAGGAGGAGGAGGAGGAGGAGGAGGACATCCGGAGTCAGCTCATACGCAACTTCTTCTCATAATGTTGAGTCCATGGGTCTGAGTGTGCACGCCTGGAGCCTTGTGTGGCATGTGTTGCAATGTGTGTGTCCAGCTGACTGTATGCTAAGTGACTTAGAGGTGTGTTCAGATGTGTCACTCGAGTGATGATGTCCTTCCACACATTTTAGCTTAGACACTCAATTTTAATATAGCATGGTGACACACTTATTTCTGTAGAGTAAATGACCATGTATGCGGATGACAATATTTTCCCTGACTTCTTGTGTGTCTGTCATCCCCAGGTAGTCTTGCATGCTGTCTGCTCGTGTCATCGTTGGCCTCCCGCTATTCCTCATGAGTATTGCAACGTGTGCTGAATCAGCGTCCCATGCACGGACATGGTGAGAAGTCTTTTTGGTTAAGGGTGCTGCACTGCATTTTTGTGTTGGTAGGTGTTTGGAATGTGTGGGCACTGCTCCTGTGCATGTTGTGTTACTATACATACATGTTGACTCACCATGGGGCACATGACATGTTGCATGACTCCCATGTATTGATAGTCACCCTTCGTAACAGTCATCTGTGATGGGACTGTGGATTCTGATGAAGGCATCAATGTGTGTACAACTTCCCTCTGAAACATACGGGATGCTACGGTGGACATAGTGTCGGACATCCCCATGAGAGGATAAATGGGGAATTGCAGCCCCTCCATGTGCAGAAGGGGGTGTTTGGCTCACACCCTTCACTTGTGTGCCAGTTCAATGGATTTACAGCATCTGTGCTGTGAAGGGGGTTTCCAGTGTAGGTCCCACATGTTCAGCCAAATGACCTGTGAGTCTGTTCATAATGATGCATTTCCCTAGGTGTGGACCTGAGTAATAAAGGTGTTCCCCACCCTCCAAGGTGCCTCATCTCTGTCAATGCAGGTCTCTTGCCACTTTGCATGCGGCATCTCTGGCATAGTTATCAAAGATTGTGCATATGGGTCTATGTGTAGTTTAGCAACATGCATGCAGTTCTTCAGGGATTTGAATATCCATTGTGCATGATGTCCATGGTTGTGTATGTATTAGGGCATGTTGGTGACCACAACAGGCCGTCAACACCTGCTGAGGGTGTGTATCCTGTGCGCAGCTCGTCCTTCAGTTTCATGGTCCGGTGTCAGTCATCTTTGGTGATTGTGCATCCATTGTCTCTGGGTGTGCCATGGGAAACCGGACACTCCTTCCTTTACATGCGCATGTTGCAATAGTCCTTTCTGACATCCTTGTCTTTGTGTGTAACTAGTGGCATTGTTTCCAGGACATGCCGCCTGCTGCTGTGGCCCCTGCAGCAAGGGCACAGAAAGTTTACAGATTCGGCAACACACACACCTCAAAGATGCTCCTCCCTTCCTCCCTCCACCCATTCATTTAGCTGGCATCAGCTTGTCTGTGCCACCGTTGCGCCCACGCGGTGCCAAAGGCTGGACCGTCAGCGCATGCAACGTGCACATTGCACGACCCTCATGTCCTTACATGACCCTCATCACACTACAGTCTGATGTTGCAGCCACCCTCCAAGCATTGTCCATCCAAGGAGCTACCGCCTGCTCTCGGGCATACCCTAGGCGCACACACGACACCTTTGCATGATGAGTGTGCAACTCCAACTGCCTACACAGCGCTGCCCCGCCTTCCAGGCCCTGTCACACCAACCAGGTAATGTCCCTCCTACTCCCCACCGGCTCCGTACACCAGCAAGGCCATGGGGGTGGGACTCAAGCCTTCAGCATGTAGTATAGTGGCATCATCTGGCACATGGCCCAGGTATCATCTCTCAACTTGTCAATCATCAATGTGTCCAGGTCCCCCTGACCAGCCATTGACAGACAGGTGCTCCTCACCCTCACCAAAAACGCAGCCATTGGCAGTTCCAACATTCAAGAAGGCATGAGATCCATTGATGAATGGCTGAACATCAGCCACCTGAGGCTTGACTTGTACAGGACTGAGGTAATCATCTGATTATTGTCCCCTTACAGGTGGGTCAACTGCTTGTGTCCACCCGCAAGAGCCCTGCACATGCTCCCAGTGGCCACGCACACCAGATGGTGTGCATCATGGATTTGTCACTCACATTTGACATGCTAATCACCAGCATCTGTACCTCAGGGTGCAACACCCTCTGCATGATGCACATGATCCACAGATAGATCCACTCCAGGGAAAGACAGACCATGCCCCAGGCACACGACACCAGCAGTGTTAACTACTGCCCCGCCCTCTACGGAGCAAGTACATCCTAACTGCCGGGAAACCAGTCTGCATCCAGTCTGCATGTGCACACCTCAGCTTCAACATCCCGTGCCCCAGCCACATCACCGTCCACCAGAGATAGCTGCAATGGATCACTGTTTGCTGCAGGATGACCTTCAGACTCCTCACCCACACTTAGGAGGCAGTCCACAACCCCAGACCCCAAACCAACCTTGGCCGTCTGTCATCCGAGACCCCGTTGTGCCAACTCGGTGCATCCAACCTTGCCCTGGCCACCATTCTTCACATCCACCGTACTCCAGCATGCAGGACATAGTTCTCCCACCTGGCAAGACATACCTGCTACTCCCTCCCCGGCAACATCCACATGAGCCATGACCTCTACGCCTTCAGGATAATCTTCCCAATTGGTCTGTCCGCACAGTAATGCATGCCCCCCCTCAGCAGCTTGAGGCCATCACGGGTGAGTATTGTGCTCCATGTCTGTATAGTATGATACATTGTGACCCATGTGTCACCTGTCCGAGACTCAAATTCCAGGGTATGGATGGCTGGAGTTAGTTCAACACTCATGCATATTTTGACATTTCCCCACACGTAGGTTGTGTACTCATGCAAAATGAATGCAACATGTAATTGTAGAAAATGAGATTTATTCTCGGTGGGGGGACTGTTTAGTGTGGACAGATAGGTGCTATACAGTGTGCATGGAATCCAAAGTTCACAGGGGGAGATGGCATCCTTGTCAGTTGGAGTCATCAGAGTCCAGACCACAGTGTTGGTCATCATTGGTCAGACTGTGACCAGCAAGTCCATGTGGCAGAGAATGTCATTGGATGAGGTGCTGCTGTTGCGCCAGAGGGCCAGGTGCCAGGCCAGGTGACCTGGGAGATGTGGATAGTCCGCTGACTCTCACGGTCTTTTCCGTGGACGACCCACCTTCCTTGCGGGACCCTCAGATGCAGGCCTTGACGATGCTTGGGACGCTCCGTCGGACGAATCCTCCTCCCCCTCCCTCCCTGTGGCTGGTGCTGGTCTTCGCCTGGTGGCACAGGGAGGGTTGCCCATGTTGTCGGCGATCCGACAGAGTGAACGGCTTATGTCCGTTTGCACCGCCAGGAGCTCAGCCAGTCTTGCCTCCATCCGTCCTTGGTGTTGTGGTTGACTGGCATGTTGCTCGGCCTGCAGGTTGTCCCCTTCATCTCGTTGAGGGTCCCCACTACCTGGCTGATGCCCCTGGTGTCACGCCGGTATGTCTCCAAGATGTGGCGTATGTGTGACATACCAGTTCCCTCAGCTGGCTGGTCAGGTTCGCGCCTCCGCCTGCCTCCACTCCCACCACCCCTGCCCACACGAGCCTGGCCTGCCGTTGTGGGCACATCTGGTCTACCGGACCCCTGAGGGATGGCATTTGCAGGGTTGTCTGCCTCCTCCTGGGTGGCCGGAAAACCTTGTCCCTCCAGGTCAGACTGGCTCAGTTGTTCTGTGCGGGCAGGGCTCCTGGGTGTCTCCTGGGATGTGGCAAGAATGGGGGTGGTGGTTGGCACAGATGTACCTGAAGCAGGTGCTGCAGGGGCTTGGGCACCAGAGGGTCCAGATTAGTTGGGGTCATCCACAGACTGCTGAGAGTCATCGCTGCCGGTGGGATCATCTTCCTGCCAAGCCTGGGCCTGTGATTGTTCCCCCCCAGTGTTGGGGTGAGATCCATGACGTTGCCCTGTGTGTGAGAGAGAGACAATGTTAATGCTGTTTCATGCGACATCCATGTTTCATACATGTTCTGGTTGCCACAGTTCCTCCAGGTAGTTGTATGTGCCTAGCATTCACATCAATGTTCACTTGTGGATGTGTATGTTGCAGGGGACTGATTGAAATGTTATCCTGGGTCTTTGACATGTTGCATTTGGCGTTGGATGCTTTTTTGGCTGTGGCTTGCTCTTGTTGTGTCACATGTCCATTGTGAGAGTGGGTGACTCCATTGGCTGCCCCGGGGGTGTGTGCTTGTGTGAGGGGTGAGTGATCATCACTCAGGCCGACGCTGTTCAACATCCACATGGCCCCCCTCACACAAGTGGCCCGCCACCACAACCTCAAAGACATCTCCTATGCCCACGACACCCAGCTCATGCTTTCCCTCACCAAGGACCCTCACACCGTCAAGACAAACATCCACGAGGGTCTGAGGGCCATCGCCGACTGGATGCGGAGCGGCCATCTGAAACTGAACTCAGACAAGACGGTGGTCCTCATCCTGGGACCCACACCCTCACCCTGGGACCACTCCTAGTGGACGATTGCTCGGGGGACATCACCGACACCCACCAAACACAACCTAGGATTTATCCTCGCATCCTCCCTCTCCATGTCCAAGCAGGTAAACGGCATCTCCTCCTCCTGCTACGACACCCTACGTACGCTCCGCCGGATCAACTGGTGGATCTCGACTTAAACAAGTAGAACAGTGACACAGGCCCTCGTCAGCAGCTGACTGGACTATGCCACTGCACTCTACGCAGGACTCCCATCCACACACCAACGGTGGCTACAACACTTCTGAAACGCCTCGGCACAAATGATCGTCAACGCCCCCTGCCACAGCCACATCACCCCCCTCCTGAGAGACCTGCACTGGCTCCACACCAACAAGAGGATCACCTGTAGGCTCCTCAGCCACGCACACAAGGCACCCCACACTGCCGGACAAGCCTACCTGCACATCAGACTCAGCTTCTACACCCCTACCCGCCAGCTCTGCTCCGGCATCCTCGCCCTCACAGCTGTCCCCGGCATTCCAACGTACGCCCGCCTGCAGCAGACCCTTCTCCTACCTCGCCGCCAAGACCTGGAAGAGCCTCTCAACACACCTACGACTGACCCAAGACCTACTTGCCTTCAGGAGACTCCTCAAGACCTGCCTCTTCGGGCATTGGTGGAACCCCCCACCCTCTGCGCCTTGAGACCCTGACCGGTAAATTGCACGCCTTACAAGTACCCTGATCGATTGTTGATTGATTGACGCTGCCTGCTGGTGGGTGTGGTGTGATTTGGCTGTGAGTCTCCCAGGTGATGTATCTGTCCCACCATGGCGCATGCTGCCATGTCAGTGTGTGTGAGTTCCTGCCCTAGATTTCTGAGCTTGTTGTGTTTGTGTTAGAGTTTTCAGTTGTCACAGGAGGGCCTTGTGCTGCCTACAGCAGGGGCAAGTGTCAGCTACCTTGTCAGTACTTTGCCAGTCCCTGTGCATTGCTCTTGGTGCATGGGTATAAACCTGGGCCATATGGGCTGAGGTCAATGGTGTCTGTTTCTGAGTTGTCCAATATGTTTAGTGATCCCCACCCTCCCAGCATCCCGGACATCCCGTCTTGGGTTTGTGGTTTGTGTTGGCTGGGACATGGCATGGCCTTGCTTTGTGAATGGGGCATACTCATGTTAGTGGCCTGAGCGTTGTTTAGAGTGTGGTTGTGTCAGGTGAGGGCTTGGGGGTAGGTGAGTGCATTTGTTGTAGTTGGGGTGTGGATGCCATTCCACCCATGTTACGTGAGTTGTTTGTGTACTCACCAGGCTCTCGAACTCCTTGGACTCCGTGTACTCCCACCGGCGGCAGCAGGGCCATCACCTTCTCCTCCCAGGGATGGTAATGTACCGGTCTGCGGGACAGCCCACCTCCTGTGATGTTATTCTGGGTGCAGTCCTCATTCATTTTCCGCTTGACTGCCCTCCGCAGATCGTACCACCTGGCTTGACATTCATTCCTGGTCCTTCTGATGGGCGCAACAGCATTCACCCGATCAACGATCCTCTGTCACAGGCTAGTTTTTTCGGCTATGCTGGTCTGTCTGACCAATGTTTCAAAGAGCTGTGGCTCGACTCTGATGATTTCGTTGACATGGATGTCCAGCTCCTCCCTTGTGAACTTTGGATTCATGTCTGTGGGCATGGTGTGGGGTGTGGGTGTGGATGGTTGTGGGTGTGTGGGTGTGAATGTATAGGTGTGTGTGTATGTGTAGAGGGGGTCTGTGTGAAAGAGGTTTTGTGAAGGTGTGTAAGTTAAGGTGTACGGGTGCAGTTGTTTGTGTGTGATGTCTGTCAGCAGTGGGTCTGTTGCAAAGACTCATGGTTTGTGATTGTGGGCCCTTTTTATTGGTCCATTTGTGGGTGTGGCTGTGTTTGAACTTTTGCTGGGTGTGTTATAAGAGGTGGTTGTGAGTTTGGGCCTCTGTTTGACAGTTTGGATGTGCCAGGTCTGTGTTTTAGTTTTTTTTTTCCTGTAGATGTGTTTTGTGGTGTTGTGCGAGTCGAATTGACGGTCCTTGTGCTGTTTTACAGTGTCCTGGTTCTGTACGAGTCGTTTTAGCGTATGTAAGGTGCGTACATACGCGATGTTGTTGTACAGTGATCACATGTGCAATGGTGTTGTACAACTCGTACATACGGGATGCTGGGGTATGGTGTTGGGGTACGGTGCGTCCAAGTACGGGGCTGGGGTGGGGGGTACGGTCCGTACATACGCGGGTGCTGTGGTGGGGGTACGGCGCTTACATACGCGGGTGCTGGGGTGGGGGGGTAAGGCACGGACATACACGTGTGCTGGGGTACGGTGCGTACATACGTGGGAGCTGGGGTGGGGGGGTACGGCACAGACATACGCGGGTGCCGGGGTACGGCGCATACATATGCGGGTGCTGGGGTGGGGGGGTATGGCACGGACATACGCGGGTGCTGGGGTACGGCACGTACATACGCGGGTGCTGGGGTGGAGGGGTACAGCGTGTACATACGTGGGTGCTGGGGTACGGCACATACATGCACGGGTGCTGGGGTTGGGGGGTATGGCGCGGACATACGCGGGTGCTGGGGAATGGCGCGTACATACGTGGGTGCTGGGGTGGGGGGGTACGGCACGGACATGCGTGGGTGAGGGGTCCGTACGACTCGTACCCCGGGCCCAAGTGTACCCGGGGTAGTGGTCGTACAAAGTTCGCTCCGTACGGGACGTTTTCCATACGCTTGTGTATTCGGGACGCCGGTACGGATCGGACTTGTGCGCTCGGACTTCAGTTTTACGACTCGTACGTATATCTGTCCGGGAACGTCTCGTAGACTTTTCCCGAAGCAATTCGTATGTATTTTTACAGTACGAATCGTACTTCGCCATTTGTACGGGACTTGTACAACTCGTACGTAAAAAAATACGGATCAGAGTCGTACGGGAATTTTTTTTACCCGATCGGAATCGGCACCTATGTGTGTGTGGGGTCGTGCTTGTTCCCCGACTCCCGTAAAAAAAGTATTTTTAAAAACTATATGTATAGTAGTTTAATATGTATATTAGACCAAGAGATTATGTAAACTAATTATAAAAATCATATATTTCTAATTACAAAAATGTTATATTATTCTCACAGATACTTTTGCAAAGTCGCGTCGGGTGTGCGCCGGGTGCACGATGTGTGTGAGGCTCCCATGTGATTTTAAAAGAAAGCTTTTCATTGATTTACAAGGTTTTCCATTCTAGAAGTTGAAGGAACACACCCATTTTTCTCATTCTTGCTACACCATCCCAGGAGACACACCTGCTGTATTTTTTTCATCTGCTTTGTATATTTTTCGGTGTTTTCCTTCTTGAGTAGAAATGGCTTCTTCAAATCCTTTTTTTTTTAAGTTCTTTTTTTGAGATTTTCACAGAAGATAAACCCCTCCCCCACCCTAGCTCAGAACAATCGGATACATACGGATAACAGTTTTTATCTTAGAGTAATACGTCTCAGACATCACATGTAAAGCAGGTAAGAAAAAAAAACTTTTAACAGATAATGAAAATAATATATATTATCTTTGTTGCCATCGTAGGAGAGGATCCCAGATTGCTAGTCCTTTTTTACGTTTAATATAGCCCTTCCTTTTATATATGGCTACTTCTAAGCTACATATTGCTAATAACCAGGATCTCCATTGTTGAAACGCCGGTGCATTAGTATCTAGCCAAGCTGAAGCAATACACAATCTAAAAACAGCCATTGCAACGAATATTAATCCTTGCATATGTTTAGGTCGTACAACATTTGAGATACCAAGCATGATTTCTACGATAGAAATTTCTATTCTTGGGTAAAATACATCGGAGAGAAAAGTGGAGACATCGTTCACGAGGTTCGTTAATGCCGTGCAGGAAGCAAAGATGTATACTATCAGCTTCGGGTAATGAGCATCTAGGGCAAGTAGTTCCTTTCCCTGAACCCCATTTAGCTATTTTGAGTGGGGTATAATACAAAAAAAAAAACAGTTTTATAAAATTGAGCCTGAAGTTTAATTGACATAAAACTAGACTGACATAAAGTGTATGATTGTTGGACGATTACATCAGATATCCCTAGTTTATCCTGCCAATTACTTATGTATTTACCCATATCATCTGGATTGCAAGAATTTATTAATTCGTAAATTTCTCCAATTTTACCTTTGGGCTTATTTAATAAGTTCTCTATCAGTGGGACCGTCAGGAATTTTAGCCCGTTCCCCCCTCTCTTCAAAAGAAAATCTCGAATCTGTAAAAATTTAAAGAAATCCCAATGGTCTAAGTTAAATTCAATCTGCAATTCACCAAAAGATTTAATTCCTGATGTGGTGTAAAAACAGCCAAGTTGAGTGATCCTTTTCGTTGCCCATCTTTCCATGTATAAGTCACTAAAAATCCCAGGGAGATTGTTGGTATTAAGGATTGGGGTATAATGAGATAATCGTCCAATTCCTGCTAGTTTCCGTACGAGATTCCAGATTTTGTAAATACCAAATTTTGACTTAAATCTCACTTTTTTGAAGTAGCCATCGTTCATATGACGCCATAAGCACCCACTAAACTCATTTCCTAGCAGTAGCTCTTGTGGGGTTGGAATATCCCCTTCGTTATTAATATTTGTGGACGTAGTAAACCGACACTAAATTTTAAGGTGGTAGCCCAATAGTATAGTTTGAAATTAGGCAATGCCAATCCTCCTCTATCTCTAGGTAAGGTAATAGTTTGTAATGCCCTTCGTGGTTTCTTATACCCCATAGGAATCTACTAAACATACTGTCTATGTTCTTAAATATTTGCGGGGAAAATTCTAAACAAATTGATTTTAAAAAATATAAAAATCTAGGCAAAAAAAGCATTTTAATTAAATTGCAACGACCTCCAATAGATAGGTGAAGGTTATTGTAGCGAATCATATCCTTCTTAGTACGTTGCATTAAAGGCGAGATATTATCATCGACTAAATTTCCTAATTTTGAGGTCATACTCACTCCCAGGTAATTAGCTTTCTCTGTCACCCGTGTATCATTCAGGTTTATTTTATTGTTAGGGATGATCTGGGTTTTGGCTTGATTTAATTTGTAGCCTGACACTTCCCCAAAGATCTTCGCTTCTTCCAAAATCGCCTTGATTGCAATCGCTGGGTCACTAGTGACCACCGCGATATCGTCCGCGTAAGCTAATATTTTTGTAGCTTGGTCCCTTACCCAGACAGGTGAGATCCTAGCGATGTTCTCTAATCTCCGTATGAATGGGTCTATATATACGACTCCCGTAAAAAAAAAGTATGTTTAAAAACTATGGTGCCGAACACGATCCGGTAAAAAATTCCCCCGTGCGACTCGTATCCGGTCTTTTTACCCTACAAATTGTACAAGTGCCGTACGAACTGGCAATCACGATTCGCATGGTAAAAAGTCCATACGAACAGCATTGGGAACATTTCCCCACACGTCCTCGGGTTGGAAAATGTGTCCGATACGTCCTCGGACGATTTACCGTACAAATGTGAAAAGTCAAGTCCGACCGAGGAATCACGATCCATCCCGTGCGTCCGAACTCACAACCGTATGGAAAAAACACCGTCCGCACCGAACTCCTACAGCAACCATGGAGACATGTGCCCGCATACGCGCCCAACACTCCCCCCAGCCCCCGTACGTCCGACACGTACCCCCGTGTATGTACACCCCCACCCGTCTAGGTACACCCCAGTACGTCCGAGTCCTACCCCACACCTGTACGTGTCATACCCCCGTGTACCCACACCCCAGTACGTGTCGTCCCACCGTCTATGTACACCCCAGTACGTTCCAGTCGTACCCCAACCCCAGTACGTGTCGTACCCCCGTGTACCCCCACCCCAGTACGTGTCGTACCACCATCTATGTACACCCCAGTACGTTCCAGTCGTACCCCCACCCCAGTACGTGTCGTACCACCGTCAATGTACACCCCAGTACGTTCCAGTCCTACCCCCACCCCAGTACGTGTCATACCCCCGTGTACCTACACCCCAGTACGTTCCAGTCGTACCCCCACCCCAGTACGTGTCATACCCCCCGTGTACCTACACCCCAGTACGTTCCAGTCGTACCCCCACCCCAGTACGTGTCATACCCCCGTGTACCTACACCCCAGAACATTCCAGTCGTACCCCCACCCCAGTACGTGTCGTACCATCGTCAATGTACACCCCAGTACGTTCCAGTCCTACCCCCACCCCAGTACGTGTCGTACCATCGTCTATGTACACCCCAGTACGTTCCAGTCCTACCCCCACCCCAGTACGTGTCGTACCATCGTCAATGTACACCCCAGTACGTTCCAGTCCTACCCCCACCCCAGTACGTGTCGTACCACCATCAATGTACACCCCATTACGTTCCAGTCCTACCCCCACCCCAGTACGTGTCGTACCACCGTCTATGTACACCCCAGTACGTTCCAGTCCTACCCCCACCCCAGTACGTGTCATACCCCCCGTGTACCTACACCCCAGTACGTTCCAGTCGTACCCCCACCCCAGTACGTGTCATACCCCCTTGTACCTACACCCCAGTACGTTCCAGTCGTACCCCCACCCCAGTAAGTGTCGTACCACCGTCTATGTACACCCCAGTACGTTCGAGCCCCACCCCCACCCCAGTACGTGTCATACCCCCCGTGTACCTACACCCCAGTACGTTCCAGTCGTACCCCCACCCCAGTACGTGTCGTACCATCGTCAATGTACACCCCAGTACGTTCCAGTCCTACCCCCACCCCAGTACGTGTCATACCCCCCGTGTACCTACACCCCAGTACGTTCCAGTCGTACCCCCACCCCAGTACGTGTCATACCCCCCGTGTACCTACACCCCAGTACGATCCAGTCGTACCCCCACCCCAGTACGTGTCGTACCACCGTCTATGTACACCCCAGTACGTTCCAGTCCTACCCCCACCCCAGTACGTCTCGTACCACCGTCAATGTACACCCCAGTACGTTCCAGTCGTACCCCCACCCCAGTACGTGTCATACCCCCGTGTACCTACACCCCAGTACCTTCCAGTCGTACCCCCACCCCAGTACGTGTCATACCCCCCGTGTACCTACACCCCAGTACGTTCCAGTCGTACCCCCACCCCAGTACGTGTCATACCCCCGTGTACCTACACCCCAGTACGTTCCAGTCGTACCCCCACCCCAGTACGTGTCGTACCATCGTCAATGTACACCCCAGTACGTTCCAGTCCTACCCCCACCCCAGTACGTGTCGTACCATCGTCTATGTACACCCCAGTACGTTCCAGTCCTACCCCCACCCCAGTACGTGTCGTACCATCGTCAATGTACACCCCAGTACGTTCCAGTCCTACCCCCACCCCAGTACGTGTCGTACCACCATCAATGTACACCCCAGTACGTTCCAGTCCTACCCCCACCCCAGTACGTGTCGTACCACCGTCTATGTACACCCCAGTACGTTCCAGTCCTACCCCCACCCCAGTACGTGTCATACCCCCCGTGTACCTACACCCCAGTACATTCCAGTCGTACCCCCACCCCAGTACGTGTCATACCCCCGTGTACCTACACCCCAGTACGTTCCAGTCGTACCCCCACCCCAGTACGTGTCGTACCACCGTCTATGTACACCCCAGTACGTTCGAGCCCCACCCCCACCCCAGTACGTGTCATACCCCCCGTGTACCTACACCCCAGTAAGTTCCAGTCGTACCCCCACCCCAGTACGTGTCGTACCATCGTCAATGTACACCCCAGTACGTTCCAGTCCTACCCCCACCCCAGTACGTGTCATACCCCCATGTACCTACACCCCAGTACGTTCCAGTCGTACCCCCACCCCAGTACGTGTCATACCCCCCGTGTACCTACACCCCAGTACGATCCAGTCGTACCCCCACCCCAGTACGTGTCGTACCACCGTCTATGTACACCCCAGTATGTTCCAGTCCTACCCCCACCCCAGTACGTGTCGTACCACCGTCAATGTACACCCCAGTACGTTCCAGTCGTACCCCCACCCCAGTACGTGTCATACCCCCGTGTACCTACCCCCCAGTACGTTCCAGTCGTACCCCCACCCCAGTACGTGTCATACCCCCCGTGTACCTACACCCCAGTACGTTCCAGTCGTACCCCCACCCCAGTACGTGTCATCCCCCCGTGTACCTACACCCCAGTACGTTCCAGTCCTACCCCCACCCCAGTACGTGTCGTACCATCGTCAATGTACACCCCAGTACGTTCCAGTCCTACCCCCACCCCAGTACGTGTCATACCCCCCGTGTACCTACACCCCAGTACGTTCCAGTCGTACCCCCACCCCAGTACGTGTCATACCCCCCGTGTACCTACACCCCAGTACGTTCCAGTCATACCCCCACCCCAGTACGTGTCATACCCCCCGTGTACCTACACCCCAGTACGTTCCAGTCGTACCCCCACCCCAGTACGTGTCATACCCCCGTGTACCTACACCCCAGTACGTTCCAGTCGTACACCCACCCCAGTACGTGTCGTACCACCGTCTATGTACACCCCAGTACGTTCCAGTCCTACCCCCACCCCAGTACGTGTCGTACCACCGTCTATGTACACCCCAGTATGTTCGAGCCCCACCCCCACCCCAGTACGTGTCATACCCCCGTGTACCTACACCCCAGTACGTTCCTGTCGTACCCCCACCCCAGTACGTGTCATACCCCCCGTGTACCTACACCCCAGTACGTTCCAGTCGTACCCCCACCCCAGTACGTGTCATACCCCCGTGTACCTACACCCCAGTACGTTCCAGTCCTACCCCCACCCCAGTACGTGTCGTACCATCATCAATGTACACCCCAGTACGTTCCAGTCCTACCCCCACCCCAGTACGTGTCATACCCCCCGTGTACCTACACCCCAGTACGTTCCAGTCCTACCCCCACCCCAGTACGTGTCGTACCACCGTCAATGTACACCCCAGTACGTTCCAGTCGTACCCCCACCCCAGTACGTTCCCGTCCTACCCCCACCACAACCTCCTAAGTACGGAGCGCACCCCAGGCCCCAACATCACCACCGCATGTACGAGTCGTACCAACCCACACACAAGGACAGCACCGTACAACCAAATGGCCCATGTACACACCGTACACACGCTCAAAACGCACGTACACAACCAGGACAAAACAAAACAACACAAGAATACACCATTCGAATGGCACAAAGCCACTAAACATGTCCAACAACCACTAAAACAACACATTCACTGACCTGCAACTGCCAAAAACAAACAGAGGCCAAATACACCACCACTCCTTATAACCAACCCACCCAAGATTCAAACACAGCCACACCCACCAATGGACCAATAAAAAGGGCCCACACACACAAACCATGAGCCTTTGCAACAGACTTACTGCTGCCAGACACCACAGAACCACACTACAAGATACACCACATCTTACACTTGCACACCTTCACACAACCACCCTCACAAACACCCCCTCATCACATTCACACACACACACACACAACCATCCACACACCCCCCAACATCCACACACCCCCCCCACCATCCCCACCCACACCCCTCACCATGCCCACCACCAAGAATCCAAAGTTCAGTAACCGAGAATTGGAGGTCCTTGTTGATCAAGTCCTCAGAGTCGAGCCACAGATCTTTGGAACATTGGTCAGAAGCACCAGCCTGGCAGCAAAAACTGCCATGTGGCAGACCATCGTCGATGCTGTGAATGCTGTTGCGGACACCAGACGGACCAAGCAGGAATGCCATAACAGGTGGTACGATCTGCGGAGGAGGGTCCGAGCCAAGAGGCAGGATGAACACGACCAGGCCAACGCCACCGGAGGAGGGCCCTCCCGCAGACCCGTACACTACCATCCCTGGGAGGAGAGGGTGATGGCCATACTGCCGGTGGAGGCAGTCGAAGGATTAGAAGGACTCCGAGACCCGGGTGAGTACACAAACAACGCACCTCACAAGGGGGGAACGGCATCCACAACCAAAATCACCAACAGGCACGCAACCACCACAAGCCATCGCATGACTCAACCACACTCCATGAGCACGCACATGCCACTGCTGCCACCATGCCCCATGCACCCAGCTGGACAATGTCAAGTCACAGGCCACAGAAGACAACAACACATGACACGGTAACCCGGATGGCGGCAGGCTGGGCCCAAAAAAGCACATAGTGCAACTCAGAAGCAGACAACAATTCACTCTACCCATATGGCCTAGGTCACAGCCAGACAAACAGTGTGTCCCAACACAGGAATGACTTGCCAGCAAATGGCGGACGCCTTGCATCAACACATGGGGGTGAAGGCACTGTTTTGCACATGACAGCAGCTAATGAACAGCCAACATTGTGAACGAGTGGCAGCACACACCACCACAGCAGCAGCGCACAGACACAGACACTACACCCAATGGGTGCCTGGAGATCAGAAACAAACTCACATCAACAATCCAAGGGCCACTCAAAGATCTGCTAACAGTGTGTGCCCAGGAAGCTGGGCAGAGGTGACAGAGGGTGACACACGGAGGGAGGGAGAGGGGGACAGAGAGGGAGGGAGACGGACAGAGGGAGGAGGCTGACACACGGAGGGAGGGAGAGGGGGACTGAGAGGGAGGGAGAGGGGGACAGAGAGGGAGGGAGAGGGGGACAGAGATGGAGGGAGAGGGGGACAGAGATGGAGGGAGAGGGGGACAGAGAGGGAGGGAGACGGACAGAGGGAGGAGGCTGACACACGGAGGGAGGGAGAGGGGGACAGAGAGGGAGGGAGAGGGGGACAGAGATGGAGGGAGAGGGGGACAGAGAGGGAGGGAGAGGGGGACAGAGATGGAGGGAGAGGGGGACAGAGAGGGAGGGAGAGGGGGACACAGAGGGAGCGAGACACAGGGAGAGCCAATCAGCCCTGTTGCGTGTGTGAATGTCTGCTCGTCAGCAGGTAGACTGCGTGCATGTAGACAAGGGTGGCCAGTGCCAGAAGCCCCCCTCTTCACCATGGCAAAACACATGGCCATGTCACAACCTGTTCACGAGCACAAGGACAGCTACCTGGATCATATAAGTGTGTGGATCCACTCCATGTGCACATGTACAGTGCATGGCTCGCCACACCTGCCCACTCCACTGCTGACTGCAGTCACACTTGACGCAGCAAGTAAGACTGTGCCACACATAGTTAAAGGGGCCAAAGTGGTGCCCAAGGGACACACCCATGCACAAGTGCACTGTGAGTGGAATGCAAGACAAATCCTAATTCCAAGAGGAAACGTGCCAACTGTGAAAATGATGAAACATGGATGTTGCATGGACAAAAATTAACATTGTCTCTCTCACACACAGGTCAACGTCGTGGTGCACCCCCCAACACTGGGGGGGAACACTCACAGGACCTGGATCTGCAGGAGCCCGATCCCACCGGCAGCGACCACTCTCACCACTCTGCGGACGACCCCGACCAACCTGGCCCCTCTGGTGTCCAACCACCTGCAGCACCTGCGTCAGGTACAACTGTGCCAACCACCACCCCCACTCCTGCCACATCCCAGGAGACACCCAGGATCCCTGCCCCAACACCACAATGCAGCCAGGCTCGCCAGGAGGGACACGGTGTCCCGGGCACCCAGGAGGAGGCAGGCGACAACGCCAATGCCACCCCTCAGGGGTCCCGGAGACCCCATGTGCCCACAAGTGCAGGCCAGGTGCAAGTGGGCAGGGGTGGTGGGAGTGGAGGACGGCGGAGGCGCGAGCCTGACCAGTTGGCTGGGGATCCGGTATTTTCCCATGTCCGTAACATCCTGGACTCATACCGGCAGGACACCACGGGCATGGCCCAGGTTGTGTCCGTCCTCGAGGGGATCAAGGCCCAGCAGGCCCAGCAACATGCGGAGCTAATTGCCTGTCTACTGGTACACCAACGGAGGATGGAGGACAGACAGGCTGAGCAAGTGACGGCATTCCAGGGGATTCACGCTACACTCCGTCGGATGGCCGACACCATGGCCGACCCTCCCTGTGCCAGAAGGCGGAGAACATCACCACCCACAGGGAGGGATCAGGAGGAGGAGGAGGAAACATCCGACGGAGCATCCCAGACGTCGTCACGGCCTGCTGGTGAGGTTCCCCGCAGGAGGCCGGGTCGTCCACGGAAAGGACCGTGAGGGTGGCTGCTACATCACCATCTCCCAGGACACCTGGCCTGGCACCTGGCCCACTGGAGCAACAGCATCACAGCATCAAGAGACATTCTCTGCCACACGGCCCTGCTGGTCACTGGCTGACCAATGTTGACAAAGACTGTGGCATGGACTCTGAGGATTTCCAATGGCAAGGACCCCAACTCCCCTACTGAACTTTGGATTCAAACATCCCGGAAAGACCCTTACTTCCCCCCCCCCCCCCCCCACTAATAAATCACACTATGATGAGTAGATGCCTGCTGGTAGCATTATTAACTAACATGTGTCTTGTAAAGTCAAAACATGCCTGAGTCATCTTTTGTCTTCAACCATCCACACCCTGGGGCCTGAGTCTGGCACAGGACACATGGGTCACAGTGTATTAGGCAAGACAGACATGGAGCACCATACACACCCATGATGGGCCCAACCAGCTGAGGGGGTTGCCGAACAACCGTGCTGACACACACATTGAGTACAGCAACTGTCATGCGCAGTGGTTAGGGATCCAGTCCAGTGTCCTGGGTGGCACCCAGGCATGTGTACACAGGTGGCAGAACCATGTCCTGCAAGCCGGAGTCCGGTGGATGCCGAGAATGGGGGCCTGGCCAACGTTGGATGCATGGGGATGGCACATGTCACAATACCAACACAGTCATGGACATCATGCCCAATACACAGTCTCATCCCACACACACAGCTTGCATCTTGCAACTCGACACATTGACACATAGCAACAATCAGGGAATACCATGCCAGACATGCAGGATGCACCGTGGCAACACACCAGCATTGACTGAGAAGAGGCACCTTGGAGGCATAGGGACACCTTTATTAGACATGTATTCGGGATTGCAGAGGCCACTCGAAGTACACATGAACACATCATGTGGAGTAACATGTGGGTCCAACACTGGCACCCCCCTTCTGCAGCACACATGCGTGTTTGCCATGGAAGTGGCACACAAGCGTCGGCTAACAGCTAAATACCCACAGCTGCACACGGAGAGCCTGCCATACACCATAGATCCGCTGATGTCGAAGTCCCACACCATGTCCAGCCAATGCTAACCGTATGTGGCCAAGGGCAGTGTCACACACATTGATGCCATCATCACAATCCCCTATCCCATCACTGATGTCTGTCAACCAGGCAGACCATCTATTCAGGTGTACACAGCTGCATGTCGTGTCCCATGGGGATGCGACATGGCTGCAGAGGAACAACACATCGACAGGGGCAGTGTGCATACATCGTGAACAACTGCCACACCCAATACACCCCAGATGCATCCCTTACCCCATGGAGACTTCCAAACGTGTCCGTGCCTGTAACGCTGAGTCAGCCCACGATGTCATGTCCATGATGAATAGCAGTGCCACAACAATGCAACCAGCAGACGGCATGTGCAGGTACCTGGGGAAGAGAGACACACAAGAAGTCAGCCACAAAAATGCACAGCCACTTGCATGTGCATTTACTCGACACATGTATGGATGACAACATGCTAGGTCATTATGATGACTGGGGAAATACTACCATCACTGGCACCATCACTCCAGTGACACACCCACACACACCTCTGAGTCACGTGCCATACATGCAGGTGGAGACACACATCACAACGCATGCCACACGGGGACCAATGCGTGCACACTCAGACACTGGTACTCACCACTAAGCAAAGAAGTCACGTATGAGCCGAGTCCGGATGTCCTCTTGCGGCTCCACATCCTCCACATCACTAGCCCCATTGCCAAGCCCTTCTTCCTCCACGGGTGGATGGTCCTCGTCATGTTGATTCAGGATGAGTGGCACAGCTCTTTCAACTGCCATGTTGTGCAGCATGCAGCAGACCATGAAGATCTTGCAGACCTTTGCCGGGGCATAAGGGAGTGCACCGCCGGTCTTGTGGAGGCACCGGAATCGGCTCTTCAGCATGCCAAACGTCCTCTCTATCACTCGCCTTGTCCGGCCATGGGCGGTGTTGTAGCGGAGCTGTGCCAGCGTGATGGGGTTGCGGAGAGGTGTGATCAGCCATGGCATGTTGGGATAGCCAGCGTCCCCTACATGGGAAGCACATGGTCATCGTTAGAAGTGGTGAAGCGGTTGTGCTGGTAGGCGATACAGAATAGAAGACAGACAGACTGTACCCACCTACAACACATGCCCGTTCGTTGCGCAGCTGCATCATCATATCAGGCATCCCGCTACGCCTCATGATGTAGGCATCGTGTGCTGATCCTGGAAAACGAGCACAGACATGTGAAATCACCATGTTGGAGAGACACACCACAAGGGCATTGATGGAGTGGTAGTGCTTCCGATTGCGGTACGCCACCTCCCGTGCGTGTGGTGGTACCAAAGCTACATGTGTCCCATCTATGGACCCTATGACATGGGGCATCCCTCCCAGGGCATAGAATCCAAGCTTGACCTCAGTCATCTGTTCAGGGGTTGGGAACTTGATGAAGTCATCCAGGTGAATCAACATGGCCTCCAAGAAATCATGCAGCACACCGCTGAACATGCTCTGGGACATGCCACCAACATGAGCTATGGTATTTTGAAAGGTACCCGTGGCAAGAAAATGTAGGGCAGCCATTACCTTCAGCTGGGGTGTCAGTGCCGTAGGATACCTGTGCAGCGGTTGCAGGTGTGGTGCCAGTCTCGCCGTCAACTCCAGAATCAACGGTTGGGTGAAGCGGTAGAGCCGGATGCTGTCATTCTCCTGCATGGCAGCCAAGTCTGGAATTATTCGGGCAAGAGGCGGCGCTCTGCAGTAATTTGGAAGTGACAAGGAAGAGTGAGTGCACCACGACAACAACTCATGTCTACTGAGCACATGTTAATCTGGCAATACACACATGCTACATAGGGAGTCAGGTATGTGCTACATGGCCAGCACACGTATGGATGCAAGGTGGCACTCCTTCCAAGACCCAGCTACACACGGAGATTGAGAACCTCCCCATGCCACGCCATGGGAATAGCTGTGTCCCAGTGCAAGTGAACAGCCAGACGCAAGACAGGAGTGACATACACCCACACATCAGCAGAAGTAGGATGCCGATTGCAGAGACTGGTCGCGGAACACTGGAGCCACAGGTCACATGACATTACACTAGGACAGCCCAAACACCTTGCCATGAAGGTGCACATGTCATGACTCACCACACATTCCTTGTGAGGATGCAGACATGGCCTTGTCACGCTACTCCGTGTCCCATGCATACATGTGCACCTCACATCCGATACCACATGTGGCATGGTGTGCGGAACAGTGTGCAATGACAATCTACACACAGACACATGTTGGTTGCTGCTATGGCTGCAGCTTATGAGGGTGCTACAACATCAACCTGATGTAAATCCCCCACACATAAATGACATAGTCACATTGTGCACTGTGGGTAGTGACAAGTCAGGTGTCATAACCCCTGTCCCGGGCATCATGGGACACTTCCGTGTGTTGGTGTCCGTGCCATGCCAGTGACGCTTACCCCAAGTGTGCAGTCCGACATGCACACATGTCAAAGGAGTCAAGGGCATGGCTGGCACACATTGCACCGTCACACAGTACACCTATACACATCTCATCATACATCTGGTGCCTTCTCCACTCAGGAGTCATGTTCCACATCACAGCCTGTCACACCTGTGCCCCACACATGTAGTAATGCACAGACGATGCCTTGATGTCCATTCCTGGACAAGTATGTCCACCCTTGGACAAGTATGTCCATCCATGGACAAGTATGTCCGCCCTATTCCTACCTGTGTGTCGCCTATCACCACTGTGATGTGTAAAAACCGCCGTACTGCTGCTAAGAGGGCCTGTGTACGTTCCCAAATCACTGTGGGAGTGCTGCCGTATGTGTACCCATCGTGATGGCGAGCGTACAGGCATTTGTACGGTCCGTACCACTACGAGTACGCATACGCGTGCAGACCCATAGTGATAGTGAGCGTAGATGCGTGTGTACGGCCCTGTCACAATGTGTGTCCTCGCGTATGCGTACTCGTAGTGGTACTGGCCGTACACACGCATCTACGCTCACTATCACTATGGGTCTGCACGCGTATGCGTACTCGTAGTGGTACGGACCGTACACACGCATCTACGCTCACTATCACTATGGGTCTGCACGCGTATGCGTACTCGTAGTGGTACGGACCGTACACACGCATCTACGTTCACTATCACTATGGGTCTGCACGCGTATGCGTACTCGTAGTGGTACGGACCGTACACACGCATCTACGCTCACTATCACTATGGGTCTGCACGCGTATGCGTACTCGTAGTGGTACGGACCGTACACACGCATCTATGCTCACTATCACTATGGGTCTGCACGCGTATGCGTACTCATAGTGATAGTGAGTGGACATGCGTGTGTACGGGCCATACCACTACGAGTACGCATACGCGTGCAGACCCATAGTGATAGTGAGCGTAGATGCGTGTGTACGGTCCGTACCACTACGAATACGCATACGCGAGGACACCCATACTGATAGTGAACGTAGGCATGCGTGTACGGGCCGTTCTCCGCATTTGGGGTGCCCTAGGGCCCCGAAACGCACCGTACCTGTGTGTGATGCTCCAAATTACATAGGGGACAAGTATTGAGGCCTACATGCATGCTGGTTGTCATGGAGACCAAGTTCAAAATCCGAAATTGTTCTGGAAGGTGCACAGCAGAAGTCAGTTGGAATTCTTCTACATTGTTGCAATGAGTTTGTGGGTCTGACATCATGCAGGAGAATGAAACCGATAGAGAACCCACAGACTTCTAGGTTTGAAGGGATTGGTGGAAACATAGGATGCAAATGTGAGTGACCAATCACTCTGTACTCCTGTGCATGAGACAGGGCAGAAAGGCAGATATAAGGCAGCCAGGTCCCATGAGGGAGTACTTGCCTGCACATCTTTGCATTCGTCGACCCAGCTGCTGCTACTGATTCCCTGGAACCATGTCAAGGGCTGTGGAGAGGACACAGTCATTCACCCTGGAGGAGAACATGGCTCTGCTGGATGTGATCCTCCCACAGTACTCCATGCTGTATGGGCGACCAGGGTATCAGGTGAGTGCATAGGCCACTGGCACAGACTGTCCCTATGTTGTGACTGTGACTTCTGGCATTGTGTCCTGGTGTGACACACATGCCATGTACTGTAGGGGGGGTCCCAGGGGGGGAAGCCTGATGTCTCCCAGCAGTGCCCTGAGACAGGAGGGGTGGGTGTGGAGTCCTCCCAGCAGTGCCCTGAGACAGGAGGGGTGGGTGTGGAGTCCTCCCAGCAGTGCCCTGAGACAGGAGGGGTGGGTGTGGAGTCCTCCCAGCAGTGCCCTGAGACAGGAGGGGTGTGTGCCTATCACTCCCAGCAGTGCCCTGAGACAGGAGGGGTGGGTGTGGAGTCCTCCCAGCAGTGCCCTGAGCCAGGAGGGGTGGATGTGGAGTCCTCCCAGCAGTGCCCTGAGACAGGAGGGGTGGGTGTGGAGTCCTCCCAGCAGTGCCCTGAGACAGGAGGGGTGGGTGTGATGCACAGTGTGAGCCTTGATCACTGATTGTGACATTGCCATCATTCCACCTGTGTACCCACTATGGCACGTACAGCTTTTTCCCTCACCAGGGGATGATGTCCCTATGACAAAGGTGCAATGCGTTGGCTGCATGACATGCCTTGTTGTAAACAGCTAATTTGTTCTCATATGTCTCTCTGTGACATGTGGCTGGTGTATTGATGTGGTGTCACTTGTTCTTCCTCACAGGTAGGCGCCACTGCCAAGGAGCAGATCTGGCTGACCGCCGTCAGTGCCGTGAGGGGTGTGGATGGTCGGAGGCGGAGCCTGCCCCAGGTGAGGAAACGCTGGCAGGATATCCGGTGCTGGACGCGGAGGATTGCACGGCTCCTGCTGGGGGACTCACCTGAGAGCCACAAGAACCGCGGCCGCCGCCGTCTGAGCCACCTCCACAGGCGTGTGCTGCCGGTGGTCTTTCCAGACCTGGAGAGGCGCTTACAGGCGATGCAGCAGCCGGAAGGGGGTAGGTACATGTGCGTTTGTTGTGTGTCACCGGCATTTGTAAGGGCACGGTAGCATTAATTCACTGGCAGGGTTTAAAGGTGCTGTGCAGATCCTGTTTGCCCCAGTATAGCGCTGCGCCCCTGCCACCCTTCCCCTCCTTGCAATGTGTTCCCTGGTCTGTGTGTGGTCACTCCTTCACAAGGTAATGTAGGCTGGTGCTTTGTCCACGAGAACAATGCCTGTAGCATCATGTGTGGGGGTGGTGTGTAACAGCTTTTTGGACCTTGGCTGTGCCCTGTCAAGTGCACTGCATGTGGGTTCCATGTCAGTTGGCACTGATGCTGACTCCAGACATGGGAGTTGGTCTCTCATGTGTCATGCCTTACAGCGCGCATGTCCTATGTAGTGGCCTGTGACATGATGTGCATGAGTGTGCGATACGCATAGTGCAGAGATGGTGGCGTGTGTTGCAGTCATTACCATTCAGTAGCATGTGGTTGCGTGGCCACTACTGTCCCCTGGAGCACCTTTTCCTCAGTGGTGTGTGTCATCATAAACGTGGACACTCTCAGTGTCTACAGCGTAGGTTGTGCTCTGTGCCATTGTCCCCTGGCACCATGTATATAGACGTGCTATTTTGTACAGGTGTCCACTGTGCAGCCTGACCTGATTGTCCTTCTTCATACTCACAGTTGGCAGTGCCTGTGTGTCTTGTTATACTCATCTGAGGATGGGCACTGGTACCTCATTATTTGTACAGGTGCACCTTGGCTGTTTGGCGTCCAATCTTGCATTTTGCCTGCCCCTGTGTTTATCACCCAGACTATGAGATGTTGGTGCCACCTGTGTCTCAACAATTTGCCTCGTGTAGGGGTTGGTTGGGGCGGGCAATGCCTATATGTAAATTCCTGATTTCTACTTGCTGGGTCTGGGCAGTGTGTGATGTTTGTCTGGACACACACGCAAGGTGCAGTGACCGAGTCATGTTGGGCATGTTTCCAGCATTACCTATGCAGCATGTGTCTCAAGTTCGTGCATATGGTCCCTGGTCATCGGTATTTTCACCGACGCTGTGTGGTGCAGATGCAGTGCTGGATTGTCCCCAGGGCCTGGGTGCTATGTCAGACTACGTTTCCTGTCTTAAGCTATTGTCTCATGCTCTCCATGGTGTTGCAGTGGCATGGTGGCTCAACCAACTGTGTGTTTCATGCCCTACATCGGTACCTTGTTTAGTAGATGTCAGGGATCTTCCTTTTCAGGCTATGCAATGTTACCTATGTAGATTGGACTCATGTGACTGATGTGTACAGCTGTCTGATTAATTTCTGTCTCTCCACCCTGCCCACAGCATCGTCGGGGGACACAGAGGGAGACATGGACACAGGCAAGGCGGAGGGACCGGGCACCAGTGCCAGCCGTGACATCGGGGCTGGCACATCGAGTGGGACAGAGGTGGAGGATAGTGCGGCCGAGGACCTGTCGACTGGCACGTCAGAATACGAAGCTGACAGGTCCGAGGAGGATGTCTCCGAGTGGGCGGTGGCTGCACCAGCAGCTGACAGCGGAACAACACCTCGCACCGCCCCCTCAGTTCCCATCAGCCGCCTCCCACTTGCTCGTGTCCCTTCCCAGCGTGCCCGGTCACAGCATGTCTCCTTCCTGCCAGGCACCGCACCCCCTGCCCCTGTCTCCACTGCTGCCGCCAATGCAGAGTCTGTGGACATCCAGCGGCAACTGCAGGTTGGTCAGGCTGCGATCCTTAATGTCCTCCATGCCCACGGCAAAACTCTCACCAACATCGAGGCATTCTTGGAGGGCATTCATTCATCGCAGGCTGACCAACGCAACTTGCTGAGTTCCATAGACTCCACACTGACTGCAGCAGTGGGTCTCCTGCAGCGCGACCTCCCCCCACCTACCCCTGCCCCATCCACACTTCCCACTCCCATGCCTGTCCCACGTACACCCAGACGTCGGCATGCACCCACATCAACGGACACGGGCACCACACCAGCAGGGAAGGTCCACCGCACTCCTCCTGACACGCACACACAGGGTGAGGTAGGCACACCCACTGGGTCGGGGGGCAAACGTGTGACATGCAGCCATAGTGGGAGTCCGCATTCCACCCAGTCCACTCCCTCCAAATCCCCTCCCCTCAGCTCTCCTGGCCACATCTCCCCCAAGGACTCCTTCATGGCCGCTCTGTCCCTGAGCCCCACAGTTACACCACCACGCAAGCGGTCAAGGAGGTCCCCGGTCAGGGTGGTTGAGTCTCCCCCCCTGTCTCCACCCTCCCCCGGTGGCGCTGCGACCCATCCCTCTGACCCCCCCCTCCTTGGGGCCTGAAGTCCCTTCGGGTGCAGGGGACTCCCTGGAGGACCTTGCAAAGGTGTGTAGTGCCATCCTGGCCTCCGCCTTTGGCACTGACCCACCCCCTGTGGTGGAGTCCTCCATCCCTGCACCCACAACGCCGCCCCTTTGCCCTGATGTCCCTGCGGTGCCTGTTGCTTCCCCCCCCTGATGCCCTCACCAGTGTGGAAGACGATGCCATTTGACTGTGCAGGCAAGGTAGGGGACACGCATCCCACTGTGTCCCCCATCCAGCTGAGAATCATTGACTGCCCTATGGGCTTTGTGAATATTGAACTGCCTGCGATCCACGGACATTGTGCTCATGCTGAATAAAGCTTAATTTTGTTTTCATTATCACACTACTGCTATGCTGGTATTGGTGTTGGTGGGGCTGCTACATGGTTTTGGGTGGTGTTTAAGGGTTTGGGTGTGTGGGATATGTAGTAGTGTGCTGCTCATTGGTGGGACCCTGGGATCTGTGTGCCATCACAAGGTGTTGGCTAACTTTCTTTGTTCATGTAAGCAGTTACTGCATGGTGCACTTGTCCCAGGGTGTATTCCTTCCTCTGTGTACCCAGCTTTCTTCCCTGCAGGGTGTTCCCAATGTTTAGCGCAGAGCTGTGTCTACATGAGCTGTGTGTGTGACGGAGCCCTTCTACTTTGGCCATGCATGCAGGGCCATGTCTCCACCTGCAACAATCGTGGCATCCTTGGTGATCACTGTACTTGTGTGTGGAGTCTGTTGACATGAGTTCATGGGGACATGTTCCCTTGTAGGCAGTATGCATGTGGATAATTCTGGCCTCACACACATGTGTTACACCCCTCCTGTCTCAGGGCACTGCTGGGAGTGATAGGCACCCACCCCTCCTGTCTCAGGGCACTGCTGGGAGTGATAGGCACCCACCCCTCCTGTCTCAGGGCACTGCTGTTAGTGATAGGCACCCAACCCTCCTGTCTCAGGGCACTGCTAGGAGGACTCCACACCCACCCCTCCTGGCTCAGGGCACTGCTGGGAGTGATAGGCACCCACCCCTCCTGTCTCAGGGCACCGCTGGGTGGACTCTGCACCCACCCCTCCTGTCTCAGGGCACTGCTGGGAGTGATAGGCACACACCCCTCCTGTCTCAGGGCACTGCTGGGAGGACTCCACACCCACCCCTCCTGTCTCTGGGCACTGCTGGGAGGACTCCACACCCACCCCTCCTGTCTCAGGGCACTGCTGGGTGGACTCTGCACACACCCCTCCTGGCTCAGGGCACTGCTGGGAGAACTCCACACCCACCCCTCCTGTCTCAGGGCACTGGTGGGAGGACTCCACACCCACCCCTCCTGGCTCAGGGCACTGCTGGGAGTGATAGGCACCCACCCCTCCTGTCTCAGGGCACCGCTGGGTGGACTCTGCACCCACCCCTCCTGTCTCAGGGCACTGCTGGGAGTGATAGGCACACACCCCTCCTGTCTCAGGGCACTGCTGGGAGGACTCCACACCCACCCCTCCTGTCTCTGGGCACTGCTGGGAGGACTCCACACCCACCCCTCCTGTCTCAGGGCACTGCTGGGTGGACTCTGCACACACCCCTCCTGGCTCAGGGCACTGCTGGGAGGACTCCACACCCACCCCTCCTGTCTCAGGGCACTGCTGGGAGGACTCCACACCCACCCCTCCTGGCTCAGGGCACTGCTGGGAGTGATAGGCACCCACCCCTCCTGTCTCTGGGCACTGCTGGGAGGACTCTGCACACACCCCTCCTGTCTCAGGGCACTGCTGGGAGTGATAGGCACCCACCCCTCCTGTCTCAGGGCACTGCTGGGAGTGATAGGCACCCACCCCTCCTGTCTCAGGGCACTGCTGTTAGTGATAGGCACCCACCCCTCCTGTCTCAGGGCACCGCTGGGTGGACTCTGCACACACCCCTCCTGGCTCAGGGCACTGCTGGGAGGACTCCACACCCACCCCTCCTGTCTCAGGGCACTGCTGGGAGGACTCCACACCCACCCCTCCTGGCTCAGGGAACTGCTGGGAGTGATAGGCACCCACCCCTCCTGTCTCTGGGCACTGCTGGGAGGACTCTGCACACACCCCTCCTGTCTCAGGGCACTGCTGGGAGTGATAGGCACCCACCCCTCCTGTCTCAGGGCACTGCTGGGAGTGATAGGCACCCACCCCTCCTGTCTCAGGGCACTGCTGTTAGTGATAGGCACCCACCCCGACTGTCTCAAGGCACTGCTGGGAGGACTCCACACCCACCCCTCCTGTCTCAGGACACTGCTGGGTGGACTCTGCACACACACCTCCGATTTCAGGATATGTACGCTTGGAACATACACGGTGGGGGTACGCTCAATGCATTCGAGGTGAGGGTACGAGTCTATTACACTGGTGTGGTGGGGGTACGCTCCATGCATACACGGGTGAGGGTACGGGTCGTACTTACACTGTTGGGGTGTGGGGTACGCTCCTTGCATACGCGGGTGAGGGTACGGGTCGTACTTACACTGTTGGGGTGGGGGGTACGCTCCTTGCATACGCGGGTGAGGGTACGGGTCGTACTTACACTGTTGGGGTGGGGGTACGGTCCGTGAGTCCGCGGGTGGGGGTAGGAGTCGTACTTACACTGGTGGGGGTGGGGGTACGGTCCGTACGTCCGCGGGTGAGGGTTCGAGTCGTACTTACACTGTTGGCATGGGGGGTACGCTCCATGCATACGCGGGTGAGGGTACGGGTCGTACTTACACTGTTGGGGTGTGGGGTACGCTCCTTGCATACGCGGGTGAGGGTACGGGTCGTACTTACACTGTTGGGGTGTGGGGTACGCTCCTTGCATACGCGGGTGAGGGTACGGGTCGTACTTACACTGTTGGGGTGGGGGTACGGTCCGTGAGTCCGCGGGTGGGGGTAGGAGTCGTACTTACACTGGTGGGGGTGGGGGTACGGTCCGTACGTCCGCGGGTGAGGGTTCGAGTCGTACTTACACTGTTGGGCTGGGGGGTACGCTCCTTGCATACGCGGGTGAGGGTACGGGTCGTACTTACACTGTTGGGGTGGGGGTACGCTCCATGCATACGCGGGTGGGGGTACGGGTCGTACTTACACTGTTGGGGTGGGAGGTACGCTCCATGCATACGCGGGTGGGGGTACGTGTCGTACTTACACTGTTGGGGTGGGGCTGTACGCTCCTTGCATACGCGGGTGAGGGTACGGGTCATACTTACACTGTTGGGGTGTGGGGTACGCTCCTTGCATACGCGGGTGAGGGTACGGGTCGTACTTACACTGTTGGGGTGGGGGTACGGTCCGTGAGTCCGCGGGTGGGGGTAGGAGTCGTACTTACACTGGTGGGGGTGGGGGTACGGTCCGTACGTCCGCGGGTGAGGGTTCGAGTTGTACTTACACTGTTGGCATGGGGGGTACGCTCCATGCATACGCGGGTGGGGGTACGGGTCATACTTACACTGTTGGCATGGGGGTACGCTCCATGCATGCGCGGGTGGGGGTACGGGTCGTACTTACACTGTTGGGCTGGGGGGTACGCTCCATGCATACGCGGGTGGGGGTACGGGTCGTACTTACACTGTTGGGGTGGGGGGTACGCTCCTTGCATACGCGGGTGAGGGTACGGGTCGTACTTACACTGTTGGGGTGGGGGTACGCTCCATGCATACGCGGGTGGGGGTATGGGTCATACTTTCACTGTTGGGGTGGGGGGTACGCTCCTTGCATACAGGGTGGGGGTAGGGTCCGTACATATACGTCCCCACGCTATGTGATGCTTGTGCGGCCCGTACCCAGGCCTTTGCCACGTGGGTGCGATCCGTCCCGCCATTGTTGGGGTGACGTGTGTGGGCGTGGTATGACTCGTACCCACGCTCTTCAGGCGTGGGTACGGGACGTACCTGTCTGGTTGTGTTGCCGGTTCGCGTGGTGACGGACTTCCGTTGTGGCGGTCGCTGGCTTATCAGGACACGCCCCCACCCCCTCGTGGTGACCAGGGCATGGGAGTCAGGTATGTCCAGGCCATGTGTGGTGTGTGACTTATGTGGTTGTTTTGTGGCCTGCCCTGGTCCTGCCACCCCCACCCCACCCCACTTTCCCCCCTCCCTTAGTTATTCTGACCTTCTGCGGCGTCTGCGTCGTAACCTGTAGAGGAGGTGGACTGCTATGAGGGCAGGGATGACTCGTAGGTTCGGGTCCATGTCTGTCCGTCGCGTACTGGTACTCCTTGATCGCGTCGTCCTGTCGCGTATGGGTCCTCCTTGGTCGCGTCGTCCTGTGTGTCCGTCGCGTACTGGTCCTCCTTGTTCGCGTCGTCCTGTCTGTCCGTCGCGTACTGGTGGTCCTTGTTCGCGTCGTCCTGATTTCCCGGCAGTTTTTGGGTGCCGGAAAATATTCACCGTGCGGGATGACGTCGGTGCGAATCGTAATTCCTGGGTCGTGAATGGCTGGCTGCGAGCGTCCCGACGTCAGGTCGGCACTTTCCCGGATGGCATTGGTAGGGTTTTTTTGTTCGGTCGGGCTTTTTTACGAATCGTACGGTGATGGTGTACCCGTGCGAATCGTAATTCCTTGTTTGTATGGATTGACGACCGGGTACGCGTCGGACGGAGATTATGCTCCGTCCGACGGTTCGTACCCGGTTTTTACCGGATCGTGATCGGCACCTATATGTATAGTAGTTTAATATGTATATTAGACCAAGAGATTATGTAAACTAATTATAAAAATCATATATTTCTAATTACAAAAATGTTATATTATTCTTAAAGATACTTTTGCGAAGTCGCGTCGGGTGTGCGCCGGGTGCACGATGTGTGCGAGGCTCCCATGTGATTTTAAAAGAAAGCTTTTCATTGGTTTACAAGGTTTTCCATTCTAGAAGTTGAAGGAACCCACCCATTTTTTTCATTCTTGCTACACCATCCCAGGAGACACACCTGCTGTATTTTTTTCATCTGCTTTGTATATTTTTGGGTGTTTTCCTTCTTGAGTAGAAATGGCTTCTTCAAATCCTATTGTGGATATACCATCTGAAGAAGAGGAGTTGGACCCACCTTTGAAAAAGAAGAAGGAATCCATTGTGTGGAAATTTTTGACTATTCCAGTTGGTGAAAAAAAAGTAAGTGCCCGCAAGGTTAGCTGCAGTCTTTTTGGAAGAGTGCTGTCGAGGGGAAGTGAGAAGAAGTACTCATGTGGAACATCAATCATGATGAAGCATCTTCAGACAATTCACCCTTGAGCTCTAGCATGTCAACAACTGCGACGTGCCCAAGAAGAGATGCAGCAGGATGACCAAGGAGCTGGTCCAAGCACTTCTGGAACCTCAAGCTCCTCATCTCAAGGTCGTCCGGAGCTTGCTACTCTACAGCAACACTGCATTAAATGCAAGGTGGTGGTTTGTTGTTGGGAGCAATCTGTAGATGCAGTGGTTTCTGTAGCAAGAAATCACCGCTGTTCATTTTTTTTATGGTTGCAATGACTGTTTAATTGCAAAAGTTAAAATTTAGTTTTGTTCTTTTTTCCTGTTTTGAAAAAAAACACCCAAAAAATATACAAAATGGTTAAAAAACACAAAAAATTTATAAAAGCAAAAAAAGAAGAAAAAAGAGTTTGTTTCAGAACTACCTTATCTGTTAAAAAAAGAGAAATAAGTGCATGATAATGCCTGGATGATTGCATAAATGCATGTGTAGAGCTTCATTGATTGTAAGAGTGCATACGTAGTGTCTGGGTCATTGCATGAATGCATGAGTAGTGATTGGATGATTAGAGTACTGCAAGGAGACCGCGTGGTGAATTTATAAGTGCTTGGGTATTGGCGGAATGTTTGGATTAGTACATGGTAGTGTCTGGGTGACTGGAGGAGTGCACGGGGAGTGACAGGGTGATTGCCGGACTGCATGGGTACTACGAGGGGAAATGAAGGAGCAAATGAGAAGTGTGTAAGTGGTTAGAGCACTGCATGAGTAGTGCATAGGAGATTGCAGCAGTGCATGTGTTTGTGACTGGGTCATCATTGCATGAGTAGATGGGTACTGAGTGGATTATTAGAGTACGGCAAGGAGAGTGCGTGGTGAATTTACTAGTTCCTTGGGTATTGGCAGAGTGTTTGGATTAGTACATGGTAGTGACTGGGTGACTGGAGGAGTGCACGGGGATTGACAGAGTGATTGCTGGAGTGCATGGGTACTACCAGGGGAATTGAAGGAGCTAATGAGAAGTGTGTAAGTGGTTAGAGAACTACATGGGTAGTGCATAGGTGATTGCAGCATTGCATTTGTTTGTGACTGGGTTATTGCATGAGTACATGGGTACTGAGTGGATGATTAGAGTACCGTAAGGAGAGTGCCTGGTGAATTTATAAGTGCTTGGGTATTGGCGGAGTGTTTGGATTAGTACAAGGTAGTGGCTGGGTGACTGGAGGAGTGCATGGGGAGTGACAGGGTGATTGCTGGACTGTATGGGTACTACCAGGTGAATTGAAGGAGGGAATGAGAAGTGCGTAAGTGGTTAGAGCACTGCATGAGTAGTGCATAGGGGATTGCAGCAGTGCATGTGTTTATGACTGGGTCATTGCATGAGTACATGGGTACTGAGTGGATGATTAGAGTACTGCAAGGAGAGTGTGTGGTGAATTTATTAGTTCCTTGGGTATTGGCAGAGTGTTTGGATTAGTACATGGTAGTGGCTGGGTGACTGGACGAGTGCACGGGGAGTGACAAGGTGATTGCTAGAGTGCAGGGGTACTACCAGGGGAATTGAAGAAGGGAATGAGAAGTGTGTAAGTGGTTAGAGGACTACATGGGTAATGCATAGGGGATTGCAGCAGTGCATGTGTTTGTGAATGGGTCATTGCATGAGTGCATGGGTACTGAGTGGATGATTAGAGTACCGCAAGGAGAGTGTGTGGTGAATTTATTAGTTCCTTGTGTATTGACAAAGTATTTGGATTAGTACATGGCAGTGGCTGGGTGACTGGAGGAGTGCACGGGGAGTGACAGGGTGATTTCTGGACTGCATAGGTACTAACAGGAAAATTGAAGGAGCGAATGAGAAGCGTGTAAGTGGTTACAGCACTGCATGAGTAGTGCATAGGGGATTGCAGCAGTGCATGTGTTTGTGACTGGGTCATCATTGCATGAGTAGATGGGTACTGAGTGGATTATTAGAGTACGGCAAGGAGAGTGCGTGGTGAATTTACTAGTTCCTTGGGTATTGGCAGAGTGTTTGGATTAGTACATGGTAGTGGCTGGGTGACTGGACGAGTGCACAGGGAGTGACAAGGTGGTTGCTAGAGTGCATGGGTACTAACAGGGGAATTGAAGAAGGGAATGAGAAGTGTGTAAGTGGTTAGAGGACTACATGGGTAATGCATAGGGGATTGCAGCAGTGCATGTGTTTGTGAATGGGTCATTGCATGAGTACATGGGTACTGAGTGGATGATTACAGTACTGCAAGGAGAGTGCATGGTGAATTTATTAGTTCCTTGGGTATTGGCGGAGTGTTTGGATTAGTACATTGTGGAAATATGGATTTTTCTGGTCAGTTATGTCCCCTATCTTGGACCCCAACGGTTCTATGTGCATGTTACAAGTACATGTATGTTCCCTCCAGTTCCAGTTATGAAGACGCAAATACATGTGCGTCCACCGTTAACATGTCCTCTTTCAGATCCGCCATGAATGGGCCGGATATTCCATTCCTAAGTACAAAAGGCCACCGCCTTTATATGGTTCACTTATGCCATTTTTCAGTCCAGGCAAGTAGGCCCGGATTCTGTCATCAAGCTTTTCTTGCTTTCTGTCTCTGAAGCTCCAGTCCGAGCCTGCATCTGTGACCATGAACTTTGTCTCATTCTCTGCGCGGCTCACGAAGCCTGACATCAGCTTGCTGCCTGCCAAGAACTGTATTTCACCTTCGAAATTATCTGCTCCGATCCCTGCCCGATGCATTCCTGTCTAGTAGTTTAAGTAAACATTCTGCCAGCTACCGAGCAAAGGCCCGGCTTCTCTGTCTTCATGCAAGTAATTCATAGCCCTGTTACTATGGAAGATTCCGCCCTCGCATCTAGTGTAGACACTTAGACGCTTGTACACGCACTAACAGTCAGTATAGTCAGTATAGAATAAGATTCTACTCGAAGAGACCTCTCTTTTGGATAACTTAGTTCTTTAAACATAGGATGTAAGATATGATTTGGGATTAGGTTGACTTGACCCTCCAGACTTCTGTCGCCACATGTAGAGCTAAATGTCAAGTCCCCTTCACCCCCTAGTTGCACGTCAATTACACGTCATGCTGCTGCGCGCGCATTTCTGCCAAGTATTTCTGCTGACATTGCGAAATTCTTTCATGTAACCACCCTCTTATGACATCACATCTGATGACGTTCTTTAAATCACTCCCAGTTACGCCTATTTTTGCTACGCACGAATATATTATCACCACTATCAATTGTTACGCCTCTTGTATTTGCTTCACTGTAATGCCTATTGTATAAAAGTAATTGATTGTCAATAACGTATGTACTTCACTTCCTGAACCTTCGTGGTGATGGAACTTGGAGCAACCGATTATAATCGACCATTGGAATAAAGCCCATTCCGAACCTCTAATACCACGGATTCTGCCTCTTATTTACTGAGCTATTTTATTATGTTTCTGTATCAAATTATGTCCCGGTAATTAAATGATTTACCACATGAATGGCGCCCGAACAGGGACACTTTCTCATCTCACGCGCTGGCGGTGCGTTGCAGGCCCGGTCTCCTGCCACAGCTGGACGGACAATAACGCGTACCAGCAGGATTTCCTGTATCTCCCTCCGGTCAAGCGGGGGCGACTGAGGCTGCGATCAACACCCAGACGAGGCGGTGAGAAGTGCGAAGTATCCCGACCAGAGCCTAGCTGAGAGAGCAAGATCCGAGGTATACAGAGGCCCACCAGTTTCCGAAGTCCCAAGTCGAGTCCAGTGTCCGAAGTGTTCGAGTCGAGTCCAGTCCGGTTCAAGTTCAGTTCAGTTTCCGAGGCCTTCCGTTCCGAGCTACCCGGTGAGTACCATTACTGGGGAGGCGTTCTGGCGTGCACATAAGTTGTGCCGGTCCAGACGGGTTTGGGTACACAAATCCGGTCTGCACTGTTTCAGCAGTGTATCTGTACTGTTTAGCAGTATATCTAGTATATCAAGTATATAAATTCAGAATAATTCAGTTCAAGTCGAGTATTATGTTTAATGATTAAGTTTTCCTTAGATCGTCATCATCACTGTTGCTCAGTTAAATGTTAAATGTTAAATGTTTTAAAATCCGTTCTGCATATTGTGGTATGAATGACTGTTCATTGTTGTGTTTACTGTATTAAGTTTGTTCAAAATCAAGTATCAGATCAGTTTTCAATATGCCGCTCTTTTCGAAATTAAGACGTATCACAACTAGAAAAGGGGTACTCGAAGAAGCTGTTCCTATTCCTCCTAGGGACACTCCAGGGTACTTCATGTATCATAAACATGGCCTAGATGCTATATTATTTCTCGATTTATGGGTAGACTACACTAAGGAATTACCAGAAAGTCAGAGGTGGCCCGCAGCTGGGACCTGGGATGCAGAGTGCATCGTGAAAGTAGAGGAAGAATTATGGAAAAAGAAAGCTAGACAATCACAGAAAGACGCCATTGAATTATGGCGTAAAGAATCGTATAGACGTACAGAAAAAGCACGTAGACAGGAAGAAAAGAGTAAAGAGAATTCAAACGAAGTCCGAGAAAATCTATTAATTGAAGAAGGTACACGAGTGAAATCAGAACAAGTAGACAGACAAAGACATGCCCTTATGAAGGGTATGTATCCCCTTCTGGCCGAAGGATTACCTAAAGCTACTCCAGAGATACCAAAAGACTTGCCACCCCCATTATTTCCAATAAAGGTACATCCTAAGGGGCATCCTAGAACCGCAGAAGATGTTTTTCTTTCCTCATATTTAGATGACGCAGCTCCCGAGTATGCTAATCCCGCCCCACATAGACCGCCTGCCAGGGAGGTTCAACGCCAAGATCCAGTACCCGTATCCCTACAGCAACAAGTTCTGACACAAGTTCCGGCAAGCACATCTGTTTCTGCATCTGTTCCTACAGCTACTTCCATAGCTGTGTCCACACCTATAGTTGCTGTATCACGTTCAACGAACCCTTTCACACCCGATACCCCAGACGGGGCTACCGGAGGTGCTACCAATATTTTTTCTACGCCACCTAGAATAAATAAACTTACTTTTCAAGAGTCAGCACATTCACGTACCCCCAAACTCATAAATGCCCGTACGCTTAAGGAACTTCTTGTAGATTGTAGATATGACCCTGTGCCCGGCAAAGAGGACGAAATGACCCTGGCATCATTACGTATCAGACGAGCCGCGGTGTATTTAGGGAAGTTACCAGGAATGACTGCGCATCTAGATAATATATACCATTTTGTCCAAACAGGGCGAGATTCTGAATGTATTAACAGAGCTATGGAATACCAGAAAGTGGAAATACAGGGGGAACTGTTACGTTTCCTCATAAATTGTGTGATCAGAAATCAAGACCGACCGGGGGTAGACCCGGAAGCAATGCAAATTCTTACCAGATGGAGCCAGAATATATCAGAAGGGAGACATGATAAGCAAAACTGTATAATAGCCATGTGCCGAAAGATCCGTAAAGAAATAGAACGCCTACACGAAGAAAGATTAGCGGTAGACCAGTTCGAACAAAGCGAGGAAGAAGGATCAGGACTGCCCACAGGACAGTCAGACACCATAGCCTATGTAGGTAGAGGAAGATCTTGTAATAGTAATAGATGTCTTATTGACCCGATGCGTCCGATATGTCCAGAACATGATTCACTGGCCATTAAAGAAAGAACCACGTATTACATGGACAGACAGAATCCCTTACGAGAAGTACACCCAATAAAAGGCGAGGACAATGAGTTTAAACGTGTATATGTATATACGCCCATATCGAAAATAGAATTGTTAGAAATGAAGAAAGTGGTACCCAGTCATGACAAAGACCCAGCGGGTTTCCACCGAGAAATTAAAGACATGTTACTCATGGGAGAGTATACCTATCCCGACATTATGACCATATTAAAGGTATTGATGCCTGCTGGCATTTATGAAAAACTCAAGGAAAAAGAGTGGGAGGTGGGAGACCAAAAGATAGACTGGACAGCATTAGAAAATGAAGAAAAGGCCCGAGGCCCAGGTTCGGGGCTTGGGGACAAAACTAAAGCACTGCCAGGTTTACTAGTACAGGTACTGCCACGCTTATTAACCACGAAAAAGGAAGACTGGGGTGCAATTTCAGCCTGTAAACAAAAGCAAGATGAAGACACTAGTGATTTCTATGCACGATTTGAAAAATGTTTTGGTATAAATAGTGGCATAAAAGCAAGTAGTGAATCATACCCACATCTGTTTGTGACAAAATTAGTAGAAAATGCCTTGCCTCAAGTAAAGAACAGAGTATTAAAGTTCGAGAGTACCTGGCAAGGTAACACTCCATCACAAATGTTACAAATGTTACAGTACCATCACAATAGAATTAGAGAGGAACAAGATCATGAACAAAGACGCATGAAAGACACGAAAATGAAAATGCTAGTCTCCCAGACAGTTCCAGCTGAAGGACATAAAAAGGGTACGACACATTCCGGTGATTCAGCAGGACCTGTAAAAGGGACATGCAACTATTGTAAACAACCAGGTCATTATGTACACGATTGTCCAGTCCTGAAGCGTAATATCGCCACAGGTATTACAAAAGAAAGACCACGGCCACTTAGACAGGATCAGAATGAACAAGGAGCCTTGCAGCATGCACAGTCCATGCCAGCTCCACCACAGTCTATACAGTTTGTGCCAGCTGCACCAGCGCTGCCTGTTGCTGCCGCACAAACGACGACAAGACAGCTGTACCAGACCGCACAGTATGACTATCCTGATTACCAACGATATGCATGAAACAGCCTAGAGAAGGAAGTTGACTTACCCCTTATCGAGGTCCCTGTAGACCAAGAAGGACCTTATGTACATAGTGAATTATTAGGTCAAGACAGAAAATTTTTACTCGATACAGGGGCAAGTCGAACAACCATAAAACGTAGTGAAGTTCCAGGGGCACCCCTCTCAGGCTCACAGAATATTTCCCTTGGTTTTTCAGGAAAACCTATTGTTAATGAAGTGTCACAACCTCTTCCACTTACGATAGGACCTTTGACCCGAACTACAGATTTATTGCTTACTAAATCATGTCCAGAAAACCTGTTAGGAATAAAAACACTGAAAGCTCTAGGAGCTATAATATGTTGTTCTCCGGAAGGAGTAAGATTGTTTTTACGTGATTTTAAAGGTCATTATGTGTCTAGAGACATGGATCCCCGATTGCAGACTTTACCTACACATCTATGGGCACAAGGCCCTACTGATGTTGGTTGCATGAATATTACACCATATCGAGTCACACTAAAGGCAGGAGTGGTACTACCACGAATGCGACAATACAAGTTACCACCAGATGCTGTAGTGGCTTTACTACAAATCATTGACGAGCTTATTGCTCAAGGAGTGGTTGTGGAAACAGACTCCAATGTATGTAATTCACCGATAATTCCGATTCTTAAACGAACAGATCCGAAGGCCCCGCCAGTATATCGATTGGTTATTGATTTGCGCGAATTGAACAAATGCATTGTGCCACAATTCCCTGTGGTCCCAGACATCTCTTCATTACTGACAGCTATTGATTCTGAAGCAACATTCTTTACTGTAATTGATCTCAAGAATGCCTTTTTCAGCGTCCCAATAGATCCGGAAAGCCAATATTTGTTCGGATTTAGTTTAAATGGACGTAGCTTTAAATTCTCACGCGCACCTCAAGGATTTACAGAAAGCCCCAGCATCTATAGCCAAGCACTGAAACGAGAACTCGACAGTATCCGCATGCCAGTTAACACCGCCTTGCTTCAATATGTCGATGATCTGCTGATCACCGCGAGAAGCGAGCCCGAATGTGAGAGAGCATCACTGACAGTTTTACAATTTCTAGCCGAAAAGGGGCACAAGGTGTCCCCTTCTAAGCTGCAATTCTGTGTCCAGCGAGTTGTTTATCTTGGACACTCGCTGTCCAAGGAGGGAAGGCAGCTTACACCCGACCGCATTCAGTTAATAGCTAACATGCCAATACCCAAGACACAAAAGGAGGTGCGGGCTTTTATAGGCCTCACTTCATATTGTAGGCAGTGGATCCCTCAGTATGCATTTCTAGCAAAACCACTCATTCAGTTGACAACACAGGAGGCAGCCACATCGACTGTTCTCCCTTGGACTCAGGAACATACACAAGCTTTTGAAAGCTTAAAGAAAGCTCTATGCCAAGCACCTGTTTTAGCAACACCATGTTACAGAAAACATTTTACACTCTTTGTTACAGAACGAGAAGGTACTGCTTTGTCAGTACTCACACAGGAACAAGCAGGATCACACAAACCGTGTGCTTATTTTTCTAGTACATTAGATCCCGTAGCTCAGGCTTTGCCTGCGTGTCTGAAATCAGTGGCAGCGACAGCTTTAGCAATCAGACAAAGCGATGCCATAGTGTTAGGACATCCATTGACAGTTCAAGTACCACATGCAGTAGAGGTTCTTGTGAATAGAACGCAAACACAACATTTGACTATAGCAAGACTTACAGGGTACGAATTAACATTGTTTCAGCCACATATAGAAATCAGACGTTGTAACACATTGAATCCTGCCACACTTTTACCTGTAAATGGAACAGACCCACTAGCTCATGACTGTAGTGATGTTATTACAATCACAACGAAACCCAGACAAGACTTAACCGATGTCCCATTGTCAGACCCAGACCTGACGTTGTATGTAGATGGTTCATGTATGAGAACAAGTACAGGAGAGTTAGTGGCCGCTTACGCAGTCACAACAGATACTGAAGTCATTGAAACAAATTGTATAAATACCTTGTCAGCTCAAGCTGCAGAGCTCATCGCTCTGACACAAGCCTGTATTCAAGCCACAAATAAAAAAGTCAACATATACACTGATTCACGTTATGCATTCGGAGTTGTACATGACTTCGGCGTGCTGTGGCGAGAGAGAGGTTATTTGACTTCTCACGGTGCCCACATTCAGCACGGACCCCTCATCCATGCCTTATTAGATGCAATACATCTACCCACTGCAATATCAATCATGAAATGTAAAGCTCATACGAAAGTTACTGATATCATTTCTCAAGGCAATGATCTAGCTGACAGAACAGCTAAACAGACTGCTCAAACTCAAACATCCGACATGACAAAGACAATAGTCCCGACGCCAACACATTGTATGACGGTTAAAGATCCTACTCTTGACGTAATTGATATACAGACACATGCTACACCAGACGAAATAAAGAAATGGACTGAATTAGGAGGGATCCAAACGGATCAAGGATGGATGACGAAGGAAAAATCTGTATGGTTCCTTCCTGATTCAATGGTCCAAGTCATTATTAACACTATACATAGTCCCGCACATCTAGGAGAAAAAGCTATGCTAGATAGCATTCAACACATTTGGTTCAATAAACATTTACGAGCAGCAGCCAAACAAAAAGTTCGTACCTGTATGATCTGTTGCCAGTTCAACCCAGGAAAAAGCGTTCCCGTAGAACAGGGTGGATTTCAGCCTCCTGATCATCCTTTTGAAGTCCTCCAGATGGATTATATCCAGATGGAACGATGTAGAGGATTCAAATATGTTCTCGTAGTTGTTTGTGCCCTTTCCCGTTGGACGGAGGCATTCCCGGTTTCAGATTACACTGCCCCGACTACTGCCAAACAGTTGGTTCGAGAATTCTTCCCACGATACGGTTTACCACGTGTTGTTCACTCAGATAACGGCCAGCCGTTCTCATCCGAATTAATGAAACACGTTTCACTTTTGTTAGGCTATCAGTGGAAATTCCACTGTGTCCGACACCCCGAAGCAGCAGGTCTCGTAGAAAGACATAATCAGACTCTGAAAATTAGATTGTCCAAAATATGCAGAGAGAAAGGTGTCGACTGGGTAGTAGCATTACCAGTTGCACTCTTTTACACAAGAATGGTAGCTCACTCTTGAACAGGGCTAACCCCTGTATGTAGTGATCTTCGGCAGACCACCAAATATGTGGGGGACACCTATACCACGCAAAATAACTGATATTGACTGTAATATGCTGACAGATTATTTGGCCTCCTTGATGTCTGCACTACAATCTTGTCGTTCACAGGTAGCTGCAGCTTTTCCTGACAACACTGAAGTGAAACCCCATGACGTAATTCCGGGGGATCTCGTTTTAGTGAGGAACTTTGATCGAAAGACTCAGCTGGATCCTAGGTGGAGGTCGCCTCAGCTCGTGTTATTAACGACAAGGACAGCCGTGAAGATCGAGGGCAGAAAAGGCTGGATTCATTCAAGTCATATCAAGAAATTTCATGGACTACAATCAGATGTGAATACCACAACTCGTGTGTCTTCACCCATTGACTCAAAACTTCCTTTTGTTGAAAGGAGTAATTCCGAACATTATAAACTAAAGCTCAGGCCCAATCAGTCAAGCAATTTGATTGTTTAAGTCCTCTCCAAGGTGAAGCGGTTGAATTGTCTCTGACATGTATCCCTTGGACCTGAATAGAGAAAACACCCGAACAATGTTGAAACGACAGGCGTACTGTAAATCACTGCGTAGTCATTGCATAGTGACGTTATTAATTTTGTTTTTCCTAAGTCTTTTAATAATTACTGCAAGTATATTGTTGCATATATATTATCCTATTTTTAGACACGTTTATAATGTTACTGCTGAACATTCTTTTAGTGAATTACCTCCGCTTGAGTTGTCTTATAGATTTGCGCTGCGCAATAACACTTTTATTAGTATGTTACATCATTCCCATCAGGTTAGCAATGCTACAAATTGTTGGATATGTGGCCGACTCCCTCCCTATCAGAACTATAAAGGAATTCTACCTCTTTTTCCATACCCGTTCACACACAACGGCTCCTGTGGAGCATGGTTTAGCTTAATTAATTCCTTAGATTCAAATTCTGCAGTTTATCAAGACAACTGGGTATGGGGAAATCTGAACGTAGTTTTACTTAAAGTCTGCCACCCCAACAAGGAGGGACTTCCCAAAAGAACAGGAACTGATCTAGAAAACGAAGTGTATGGATTAGGTAATTTTACGCTTAATCTTATGATCCTAAATGTCGAATCCGAAGCTACTCCAATTTTGCCCGCTATGTCAATATTTCCAGTAAAAGGTGAATTATGTGTAAGAAAGAATGGTTCCATACATATGGGCCATAGTAGATGCACCACTGTAATAGAATTTAGTGATCAAGGCAAGTCGACATTTAGAGCTTCCCGTCATTCCTATTTTATATGTGGTCAGACGGCATATGTACGTTTGCCTCTAGATTGGGATGGTACCTGCTACATTGGATTCCTTTTGCCACCTGTTTTCCTAGCTCCTCCTGATTATCACAGAAATACTCATTTAGTACACAATAGAGAAAGGAGAGATCTCCCGATAGTCGATTACACTGAAACAGCATGGGAAAAATACACAGATTTCAATAAAGGTCTCTTTCCCTATATAGGTACCGTTACTAATAGTAAACTGATACGTAGATTAACTAGAACCCTTGAAGCAGTAGTGAACGAAACTATTTCCGCCTTAGGCAATTTAACAGAAGAGCAGTCTGCTATGCGGATTGTTGTGCTTCAAAATCGTCTTGTCCTTGACGTCATCCTGGCCGATAGGGGCGGAGCTTGTAGGGTCATCGGATCAAGCTGTTGCATTTTCATACCAGAAAATTCGCCATCTGTATATAAAGCCATAACTCGCCTTCATAAGATTGTAAGCCAGATACACCAGAATCCAGGTACCTGGACTTGGTCCGGTTGGTTTTGGAGTGTATTGTCTACCTTTGGATGGAAGGTCCTATCTTTCCTAGGTATTGGCCTTCTCATACTATTCAGTTGCTGTCTATGTCTGCAATGCGGACCAGCGATTTGTGGTCTGTGTGCCACATCGTGCATTCCACATCAAGATTTTCGTTCAAAATCCCGGAAGAAGAAAGAAGAACAAATGATGCTATATGAACAGATCAATGGATTGATGAAGATTGATGTCTCTTGACGGGCAAGTAGGGGACAAGGAGGGAATGTGGAAATATGGATTTTTCTGGTCAGTTATGTCCCCTATCTTGGACCCCAACGGTTCTATGTGCATGTTACAAGTACATGTATGTTCCCTCCAGTTCCAGTTATGAAGACGCAAATACATGTGCGTCCACCGTTAACATGTCCTCTTTCAGATCCGCCATGAATGGGCCGGATATTCCATTCCTAAGTACAAAAGGCCACCGCCTTTATATGGTTCACTTATGCCATTTTTCAGTCCAGGCCCGGATTCTGTCATCAAGCTTTTCTTGCTTTCTGTGTCTGAAGCTCCAGTCCGAGCCTGCATCTGTGACCATGAACTTTGTCTCATTCTCTGCGCGGCTCACGAAGCCTGACATCAGCTTGCTGCCTGCCAAGAACTGTATTTCACCTTCGAAATTATCTGCTCCGATCCCTGCCCGATGCATTCCTGTCTAGTAGTTTAAGTAAACATTCTGCCAGCTACCGAGCAAAGGCCCGGCTTCTCTGTCTTCATGCAAGTAATTCATAGCCCTGTTACTATGGAAGATTCCGCCCTCGCATCTAGTGTAGACACTTAGACGCTTGTACACGCACTAACAGTCAGTATAGTCAGTATAGAATAAGATTCTACTCGAAGAGACCTCTCTTTTGGATAACTTAGTTCTTTAAACATAGGATGTAAGATATGATTTGGGATTAGGTTGACTTGACCCTCCAGACTTCTGTCGCCACATGTAGAGCTAAATGTCAAGTCCCCTTCACCCCCTAGTTGCACGTCAATTACACGTCATGCTGCTGCGCGCGCATTTCTGCCAAGTATTTCTGCTGACATTGCGAAATTCTTTCATGTAACCACCCTCTTATGACATCACATCTGATGACGTTCTTTAAATCACTCCCAGTTACGCCTATTTTTGCTACGCACGAATATATTATCACCACTATCAATTGTTACGCCTCTTGTATTTGCTTCACTGTAATGCCTATTGTATAAAAGTAATTGATTGTCAATAACGTATGTACTTCACTTCCTGAACCTTCGTGGTGATGGAACTTGGAGCAACCGATTATAATCGACCATTGGAATAAAGCCCATTCCGAACCTCTAATACCACGGATTCTGCCTCTTATTTACTGAGCTATTTTATTATGTTTCTGTATCAAATTAAGTCCCGGTAATTAAATTATTTACCACAACATGGTAGTGGCTGGGTGACTGGTGTAGTGCACGGGGAGTGACAGGGTGATGGCTGGACTGCATGGGTACTGCCAGGGGAATTGAAGGAGCGAATGAGAAGTGTGTAAGTGGCTAGAGCACTGCATGAGTAATGCATAGGGTATTGAAGCAGTGCATCTGTTTGTGACTGGATCAGTGCATGAGTACATGGATACTGAGTGGATGATTAGAGTACTGCAAGTAGAGTGTGTGGTGAATTTATTAGTTCCTTGGGTATTGGCAGAGTGTTTGGATTAGTACATGGTAGTGGCTGGGTGACTGGAGGAGTGCACGGGGAGTGACTGGGTTATTATTGGAGTGCATGGATACTACCAGGGGAATTGAAGGAGCGAATAAGAAGTGTGTAAGTGGTTAGAGGACTACATGGGTAGTGCATAGGGGATTGCAGCAGTGCAGGTTTTTTGTGACTGGGTCATTGCATGAGTATATGGGTACTTAGTGGATGATTAGAGTATCGCAAGGAGAGTGCGTGGTGAATTTATACGTGCTTGGGTATTGGCAGAGTGTTTGGATTAGTACATGGTAGTGGCTGGGTGACTGAAGGAGTGTACGGGGAGTGACACGGTGATTGCTTGACTGCATGGGTACTACCTGGGGAATTGAAGGTGTGAATGAGTGGTGTCTAGGTGGTTAGATGACTGTATGGATAGTGCAGAGGTGAATGTAGTACTGCATGGATAGTGTTTGGGTTACTTAATCTTACCTTTTCGATAGTAAATATGAAAATCTTTGAAACAATTTTTAATAATCTAAATTTTAAATACTTTCAAACTTTAGAATTTTGGTCTGTAAAAGAGAAGAAAAAATACAGTTATAACATATAATATTATAGTTTAAAGTGCACAACATAATTTTACCATTACATAACATATTCAGTTTGCCTTTTTTGCTGTTCTCAGAATCTATTGAATTTCACCATAGACATTGATTTCAATGTTGCTCAGCGGGCAAAATAATACAATCAATAAGATTGTTAAAAAAACAACAGATCTGTGTTCAAAATATTTACAACAAACTCAACTATGTGTTCAGATTTCCTAAAATAAACATCCTCAATAATATTGCATATAATACAAAGATCAAATATATGAAATGCTTCTTTCTAACACAATTTTCTAAATAAAATATCAACCAACAGAAAATATAATTGAATCAGCAATTCTTGATGTTTTCCCTAATGTCTAAATTATGTTTTTGAAACCATTTGCAGTGAGAATACCAAAAATAAACTTCTTAATTCATATTAACATCTTTCCAATATGCCAAATTATGTTTTAAAAATCCTTTGTATTGAAAATCTCCAAAATAATCTCATTAATTCATAATGACATCTTCCCAATAGGCCAAATGATGTTCTCGGAACTTTAGCATCAAACAAATTAGGTATGCATTTGGTAATTCATTAGGCAACCGATATTTGAAAAGCAAATGGGCATCATTACAATGTATCCATCCTTTTTTGCACTGTAAATAGACAGTGTAGTGTCCAGATGTTGTAGAAGGTCCATTGTGGAAAATAATTGCTACTGGTTTGAAAGTTCTTACTGATATTGATAGTTGACTTGCTACAAAAGTTTTAATTAAAGTTTCCATTTTTTTTCCATCTGCTGTACAATGTTGTATCATTAAAATGATATATTGTCCAAATCTTTCTATAAATAATGTTTATAACATTTCTGACTTGCAGTGACGACACTCCATAGTTTGATTAGTTGATTTAACTAATTTGTTAAAAGACACTGTTTTACAATCTGATATTGTCAAATATATGAATCTTTCAGTGTCTATGTTAGTGGTAGAAGTAAATCTACAATTTTCACATTCATGTTCCCATCTGTAACGAGCTCCAAACAGATTTTCAATTTGTATTCCTTCATCTTCCAATACTGCAAGCATAAACATAAGAAATTCTTGAGCATCTTGCTGTACATTCTGTGTAAATTGTGAAGAACCTGAACATATATCCAGAAGATTCCGAATGCCAGAAACACTTTGAATTTTAGTTTTATCAGTACTCAATTTTTCAAAAATAGAATGCAACAAGGAACAAAACCTTTTTTCTCGATTCTCCATAATTTGTTGTTGGAGATTTTCTAGAACAAGTATGACATTCACAACTACATTAACATAGCAGTTGATACCTGAACTATTTTCTAACTAATATCCCACAATCTCTTCAACAGTGTCCTTTTTCTTTTTGTTTGGAATCTCAGCATTCTCTTGATTTTTTTTCTTCTTTCCAACCTCACTACAGCGTTTCTCATATGTTCGTTTTCAACCAAGTACACGCTTTTCATTGACAGGATATTCCCCTAAGTACGGAGCATATAATCTTCTTAACTGATTATACTCTCTTACACAATTTGCATTTGCTCTAATTTTTCTCTCATCAAAATCAATCAAATACAATCCAGATAAACTTCTGACTTGGGGCAATGCAACATATGCCATTACCTCTTTAAACACAGTACTTCCAATGTGTACCAAAGCACTGTCTACACTTAAACCTTGAGATTTTTGAGTGGTCACTGCATATGCTAAAAAAAGAGGAGACCGTTTTCTACGAACATACAAATCATTAACAAGCAAAAAACGAACATAACAACATGCAATCTGTTTTACTTCTTCAATCTGATCAAATTTGATCTTCAAAAATTCAATTAAATCTCTATTTTGATAAATAATAAAATCAAAGCTTTTCCCATTGCTCCATTCGCTATATCTTTTTCCACATCCAAATTGCGCTGTAAACGTACCCGACAGTTTTCACATACATATACATTCTTTTCTAAACCAGCAGGCTTAGATATAGATTTTTCCAATGAATACAATTTTGTTTTTAATTTTTTGTTCAAAATAATAGTAATTCCTTCGTGCTCTATTTTATCAATGGCTTCCATTTTTATTATTTGTAGTTTTACAGCTTCAAAAGTTTTTCATTGAATGTAGAACACTCTCGCAGTGTTGGCATTAGGCAGATTATAGATTTCTTTTCTACAATTATTTTGTATATTATTTCTGGAGCAACATTTTCATTTGGAAACAAGTTTGTAAGTAGTCGTCTTTGCAAAGCTTCTTTGCCATGTTCTGTCAATACACCAATTCTTACATCTTAAAGAATGCTTCCATAATCTTCATCACTTGCTTGTCGCATATTTTTAATAAGTTCTTTGTATTCAAAATATGACCAAATGTTCACATTTCTAATACATCCCAAAGATTTTCTGGTGTCATCATGTTTTAAAAACTGGTTGCCCTTTTACAGGAGTAAGTTGCAGTAGATCGCCAAAAACTATCACATGTTTTCCTCCAAATAATACATCGTATTCTGTTTTTAAACTTTGCTGCATTCTTAAATGCACAAAGGCAAGCATTAAGTTTGAGACCATGCTCACCTCATCAATAATCAGAAGTTTCATTTTCTTTAGTAATCTTGAAACTTCTAAACAAGCTTCTCTAGAAAGCTTGTGATATTCAAACTTGTTTTCATGTTCAACAGGTAGCATTAGTAAGCGATGTAATGTAATTCATTTAATGATGTGTGCTGCTAACCCAATTGGAGCGGTTACAACACAAGATAAATGAGATTCAGTGGTGTTCTGTAAATAACTGGTTAAAACTTTAATTAAGAAACTTGTTCCTATACCAGCTTGACCACTGATATGCATTCTGATAGGTTTAAATGATGTACAGTTGCATTATTTATTTTCGTGATGTAAACCATGGTCTATCTGTTGTGTAGTATGCGATCTCAAATCTAATGAGGAAGGCAGAGTTATTTGGGCAGGTCTCAGGCTGTAACGTAAATACAGATAAAACGGAGATTATGGAGTGGAATCAGGTCTCACAAAGTTATGGGGTGAAAACCCAAATACGGTATTTAGGGATTTTAATTCCACAAAAGATTGAGGATACAACAAAAATTAATTGGAGGAAAACTAGCCAGGAAGTGGCAGGGTTGTTGTTAAAATGGGTAAACCTCCCCCTAAATATATATGGTCGGGTGAACTCGATAAAAATGATTATTCTCCTAAAGATTACATTTCTTTTTAATTCTATCTCTTTGATTTTTAAGAAAGAGGACATAGCAAAACTTTAGGGTAAAATAGGTAGTTTTATTTGGGCGTCCAAAGGTCCTAGGATTTCTTGGAGGAGATTAGAGGTGGTTGGGTTGGCACTCCCTGATTAGTTTGTTTATAGTTGTGCTTTTCATTTTAAAAATGCGCGGATGCTGGCTAATAAGATAGCCAGTCATCTATTGGTTCACTCTTTTTTGCCATGTTGGAAGATATCCCGCAGGGCCAACGGTATTTTCTTTTTAAATTTGGAGATTCCAAGTTTTTTAAGAAGATAAGACTAAAGGTTTTGAAGGCTGCCTTGAACACTTGGATGTATGTTAGGAAAGTTTTTAAAGTTCCATATTTTTCGAGTTATGCTTCAATATGGGATTCCCCCGGTACCCCCGAATGTTTGAGAGATCAGCTCAGTCAACCTCTGAAATTAGGCGGTATCCATTATTGGGCTGGTTTTAAGCAGGGCCTAGACTTAATGAGCTGGGGAGACTTGAATTATCTAAGGGGCAGCTAACAAGATTCAAGTATTATCAACTAAGTTCCTGGTGGGCCACACAGGTTTGGGAGGAGGAGGACGATGAAACAAAATTTAGTCAGGTGATGAGATCTGGCCAGTGGAAAAAAGAGGTGTCCTTTTGGTACTGGGCCTTTTTGGAAGTGGATAAGGAATTAGAGATCGAAATTGTGAAGCTTTTGGGTCAGGAGTTTGGTGAATAGGATGTAACTCAATTGTGGCATATCTCTTATGATTATTTACGAACAGTAGTCAAACCAGCATCACTTAAAAGAAATCATCTATTTACCACATATAGAGTGTACTGGTCACCTGCAAAGTTAACTAAGATCACCAGTAATTTATATAATTGTCCCAGATGTATGCTACCAATGGCAGACGATATTCACCTGTTTATGGCATGTCCAAATATATCCTCCTATTGGAATTCAGTGTGTGACTTTATCAGGGAAACGACTGGGATTCAGATTACAATCTGCACTCGGTTAATTTTCTTAGGTTTAAGTGTGGAGGAAAATGTGCAGCTATCTATGTGTAATGTGAAATTTCTGTTTTTTGTGATTCTTTTGGCCAGACGGGAGATATGTAGGTTATGGAAATCAGGAAATCCACACGTGTTTATTGACTGTCTCAGAAATATGATTTATACTAGCGAGTCCGATATGGCATGTGACCCTATGAGTGAGAGGAGAATATGGGCACCGTTGATAAGATGGAGAAATAAGGAACTGTGAATCCTATGATTAAGCCAAACCTGCTGTCGGTAACCATCCTCCTCTTAGTGGCGGTGTCATCGGGTAGAGGAGAATGAAGTGGACGCAGCAGTATGTTTGAGGGATATAACTCGTGATTGTCTCCTGGTCTATTGGTTAGTATCCTTATATAAGACCTTGAGGGATCAGAGTGAACCCAAACAAGAATGTTGGCGGTATGAGGATTAAAAAAAATATATAAAAAAAATAAAAATCTGTTATGTAACTTGCTGATATATTTCTTTCTGTTCAATATTTAGTTGCTCTTCTAAGTTTCCCAACTCCATAATATCCTGTTGAGCTTGATGCATTGCCGTTTCTACTTCACTCATACAAATTGCTGCTTCATTTTCAAGAATTGGTTCTCCCAGTGGATCTTGACTGAGTGGAGCAGAACTTTGACTATCTTGAGTACTGCCTCTAGCAATCTCAACTGCAATACTAGCTTCCTGTTCAATTTCTTCATTTAACATTTGGAGATAATTTTGAAAAACTGTGCATTCAATGCTATCTATATATGCATTAATAGAATCTTCATAGCACTGAAAATCTCCAAGTAATTCCATTTCAGTACGCCAAGGCTTGAAGAGTTGCAGAAGTGCTAAATAGTAAAATTCCCTTTTATCAGGAGTATCGCAACTCAGTTTCCTGTGATTAATCAGATTTCCTATACTATGTTTCACCAAACATCCTTGTGAACCAATCACTGCATATTTTTCTTCATTTATGTTCTCTGTAATATTTCTCTTAAAACTGTAATATTGCAGGACTTCATAGAGAAATGTGTTTTCTAGATGGGGACTTCTATTTGGATAGTATGTATCCAACATGTTTGTTTTAACAATATCTGTGCTTTCCGGTTCATTTAATGCTAACTATTTGATATCTTGTATAGATTTAAGTACTTGATTTTGAGTTGCAGCAAGACCTAGACTAACCCAAATGATTCCTCTTGACTTTGAATATAAACTTGAAGAGGACAACTGATCCAAACATTCGTAGGATCCAATCTCTCGATGGGACAGCATCTTCAAACTAAAGCTGTACAATTTCTTTCAACTCCGTATTTTTAGATTTTGTTATGTATGATGTTACATACCGAGCAACAGCAATGGAATTATCCGCAACATACTGAAGGGCCGATTCCGATCCTGGAAAAAACGGGTACGAATCGTCGGACGGAGCGTTTTCTCCGTCCGACTCGTACCCGTGAAAAATACCTTACAAACATGCAAGTACGATTCGCACGGAAGCATCATTTCCGTACGAATCGTAAAAAACACCGACCGGCATAAAAATACCCACAATTCGGATCCGGGACACCGCGGACGCGACATTCGCACGGAGTCAGGCAGCGTTTTACGGATCAGCAAGTACGATTCGTACCCACAGCACTTCGCACGGCAATATTTTTACGGGACCCAAAAAGTGCCAGAAAAGCTAAGTACGCCGCGATGCACGACGAAAAGGGGGCCCGGTATGCACCGTACCCCCATCCCTACACGTCCGCACCGTACCCCCAGCCCCCCCATGTACGCACCGTACCCCCAGCCCCCCCATGTACGCACCGTACCCCAGCACCCATATGTGTATGTGCCGTACCCCCAGCCCCCCATGTACGCACCATACCCCAGCACCCATACATGTATGTGCTGTACCCCCAGCCCCCCATGTACGCACTGTACCCCAGCACCCATACGTGTAGGCGCCATACCCCACCTCCGTACCACAGCCCCATACCTGTACGCACCGCATGTACGGAGCGTACCCCCACCCCCATATGTACAGAGCATACCCCCACCCCCGTATGTACGGAGCGTACCCCCACCCCGTATGTACGGTGCGTACCCCCAGCACTATGCACTGGGGGTACGCTCCGTACATATGGGGGTGGGGGTATGCTCCGTACATACGGGGTGGGGGTACGCTCCGTACCTACACGGGGTGGGGGTACGCTCCGTACCCACACGGGGTGGGGGTACGCACCGTACATGTGGTGCGTACAGGTATGGGGATGTGGTACGGAGGTGGGATACGGCGCGTACATGATGGGTGCTGGGGTACGGTGCGTACATGGGGGGGCTGGGGGTACGGCACGTACTTGGGGGGTGGGCTGGGGGGTGTTCGGCACGTATGCAGGCACATGTTTGTACGTCTCCTTGGTTGCTATGGGAGTTTGCTCCGTACGGTGTTTTTTCCATACGGTTGTGCATTCGGACGGACGGGACGGATCGTACTTGCGCGCTCGGACTTCAGTTTACCGATTCATACGTGAAACTGTCCGGGGACGTGTCGGACACTTTTTTCAAACCGAGGACGTGTCGGGGAATTTTCCCAATGCGATTCGTATGGATTTTTTTACATACGAATCGTACTTGCCAGTTTGTACGGGACTTGTACGATTCGTACGTAAAAAAATCCGGATACGATTCGTACGGGGAATATTTTTAATGGATCGGAATAGGCACCTGAATATCCATATTAGCATTCCACATCGACAACATAACTGGATTATAATCAATACTTTGATTGTTCACTTCTTTTTAAATTGTAAGTGTTTTTTGGAGATTTTCTAGTGATAGTTTGCCTCACTGCTGACATGAAACTGTTGATTCTACCTTTTGATATTACTGGATGTGGAAATTAAATCGACATTTGGTATAAAACTTTTCCTTCGACTTGTATTTCCGTCTGCAGTATTTGCCACGTCGATGAGTTTGTAACCGTGAAACGTGTTGTCTTAAGCTTTTTTCTTCTCTTGTTTTTAGTACAGCACATGTAACACAGTCTTCAATAAAAGATAAAACAGTCTCATCCAAATCAGTTCCAAATTTGGGTGTATCCTTGATCCATAAAAGCATATGTATATGCGGAGAACCTCTAGCTTGATACTCCTTTCTCCAAAAGAAATTAATAACTTCTCCAAGAGGAGGATTGTTTTTATTGCAGATGAAAGACATCATAGCTTGAAACCTATGATTAAAATATCTGCACACATTTACAGGATCCAAGGAACACAGTTCTCCAGGTGTCTTGAATTCAATGTTTTTAATATTTGAATTTGCTTCTCGAAGAAATTCAAGTAAATCGCCCCGTGCATATTCATCACAGCTTAGCGTAACAAACCACGTAGGAGTTCCTAAGTTCCTTAACATGCATTTAAGTTCTCCATGACAATGATACCAATACTCATTAGTACCACGTTGACACGCCATCAAACTAATCAATTGAGATTCTAAATGATCATCTCTTTGATGTACTTTTTCCATGAGTTTCTTTGCAGAAACATTTTGAAGATGAACTCCTGTTTTTAATATTTGGATGACTGCATATGAAAGTCCAGACAAGTCACTTTCAAACAAAAGATGAAATATATATGGGATACATTGTCGAAATCTTGGATCTTCTGAGTACAATCTTGTTATCCAATATTCTGATGCGGGAATCTGTAATGGTCATTCGTCATATCCTCTACCTTTTCCAGTGGGGAAGAGCTATGGAAAACAACAAGCTTCCAAACTTTTTTCCCAAACACTCATGGAAGTCCCCTTCACTTTCTTCATTTGGAATAATTCCATAATATTTCCTATCACTTCTTTGGAATGTAAAGGGTGTACACTATAATGTTCATAAATTTCTTCACTTTTAGGCATGTCCACTTTTTCAATTTGGCCACTTGAAATTTCGCTATCATCTCCTAAAACTATTTCTTCTTCCTCCACATACTCATTTTTGTAGTAATCATTGTTTTTATTAGATATAATTAGGGCTCCCGGTTTTCCGTTTTTACGGATTTTTACATATAAATACAGACGGAAATTTTTATTTCCTTTGTCTGTATTTATATTTAGAAACGCCAAAATACTGGAAAATGTTGCCGTGCTCGAATCCAGAGTTCTCACCACGCCCCCTTCCTGCTGCTGGAAATACCTTCCCTGGCACACACACAGCCGCACCGAGTACTTCACAGGTCTTTTGAAAGACTTGTTCACAAGTACTTATTAACAAGGCTTTATTGTTCTTTCACCCCATGCCATAGCCTCCCCCAACACCCCTGCCTCCTCCTACGCCCCTGCCTCCTCCTGTCCCAGGCCCCATACAGTGCACGTTTTAAGCACTTCAATTCACAGTGCTGCAGTAGGAGCCCGAGTAAAGGCCTCGATATGCATGCCATACAACAGCCCCGCTGGAGATGGAACACCGTCAACAGCAGAGGAGCCAATCTTCTGTTTGGTCAGCCTGACTCATTCACTGCGCAGCGAGGGAAGACCCTGTCCTCACATTGCACGCTGTCTGCTCTAAACACCATTAATTCAGTGTCAGAGGAATGCTATTAATATTCAACAGGCCCCAGCCTGTCTAAGTGTAACCTCCTATGATCTCATCCGAGGCGCCCACCTTTATAAATAAAGCAGGGTAAAAGGGGTCTCCTGTCCACACTGCTTGTTGTCAGTGCACCGAGGGCGGCATTCCCTGCTTTGCATGTGCTAAGGTCGCACTCACGTCCAACCTATGCCAAAAATACCACATGCCAAGAAGGAGCAGTCCTGAAACCGGAAAAAGGACAACATCCGGAAGGTTGGCACTGATGCAGTCACTCCCCTAAGCAGGGAGTAAGTAGCCATCGAGAGGCCCCTAGCAGCCTCCAATCTTCAGCTATGCCCGTGAGCATTAATTTGAATCTGTTGTAAAGTGCCCACTACAAACTGATGCATATCTAGGTACTTGTTGAATGGTAGTATTCCCAAGTAATGCCAGCGCCTCTCACTTCACTGACACTTTACATGAGTGCTATATTCTTCTATCGACCCTCGGGTGCCACGTTGTAAAACTGCCCACCTGCATCAGCTTCTCACAATACCCAGCAGTGCCATCTGATCAGCCAGCTTTTCGGACTTTAGCCTAGTGCCTGCTTCTGTCACGCCCCACAGCTGATACCCAAACTCACTGTGAAGGGGGTGTTCAGAATGCACGCCCAGGCGCCCCATTGGTTTGCATTTGGTACGTACTTTCTATGTGAAAACCATAGACATTTGACGGCAGATTTCTAGCTGGCTTTAGATGGAAAAACAGAAATGCTGGCACATGTTGGCTCCTGATAAGTGCTTGTACTCTATCCTAAAGTGTTTTTATAGCAGAACTGAAAAGCACAGGTACACTCCTTTTCAAATTACTGAGTATCGGACCATTTAAAGAACTGCTAAAGCCACAACAAATCGCTAGTTTAAGTGAGCGCATGTGTGCAATGTCAATTTAAATAAATGTGGAAAAATACTAACTGTAGCGTCGTCTTTTACTTGTGGCAAAAATAAATGTGGATAAATACAGAAAAAACGCCCAAAAAATAAAATAAATATGGATAAATACAGACGGAAATGGCAAAAAAATAAATACCATAAAACCGGGAGCCCTAGATATAATGTAGCCTTTGCTCATATCTACTAATTCTTGCCATATTTACCGACTCTTCGTAGGAACGCCATTATCTAGAATAACTACAGGTTCAGTTTCCTCTTTCTCTACACCAATAGTTTCAATATTTTTCTTTAAATCTAAAGATACATACACAACTCTTCCTTTTAATCCTCTGTAAATCTGTGGGAGGCAACTTACCTGTTTTAGGCTCCATACGAACAATAGCCGTGCAGAGATTGAATCAGAATGGACTCATAAGTATTTAAATCTACCAGATCTGGAGGAATAGCTACCAACTCTAGGTTATTATGTACAGCTCTAGCTGGCATTTTGTTTTCCTCTAATTTGGTATAACAATATTTACAAATACATTGATCAGTTCCCAAATCAAAGCAATCTTCTACCAACAAATAAGTTGCAAATTCCTGCCACTTATCATTGTTTTCTTTTTCACTTTTTAAATACAGATCAATTTTCCTAGTTTGATTTTTATAGTGAGTTCGTCGACAACAAATACAAACATAATTGGGTCTTTTACAACAAATTACCTTAAATTTTGTAATTTCTTCTTCAAACCTCTCAGTACTACTATCTTGCACGTCTTCTTCAATACCTACTTCTATCAATGTCTCACTGTCTCTACACTCTTGTTCACGACCAAAGTAACGAAACTCTATTTCATCACAAACATTTTTTACATCTGATACTGACCCATGCAAAAGAGCACTATTTAAATCACTTAAAATTATTGCTGGACTTTTTGCGTAGTACAATCTTCTGACTAACTTCCGCATTTGAGAGTGATGTACTGCTAACATTCTGAAATGATGAAAACCACTTTGACACACTTTTCTAGAAGGACAAGCCAGAGAATGACCTTGCAAACCAGTATTTGTTCTCAATTTGCAAGGATCTAGACTTTGCAGCATCTTAATCTTTTGTTTAACACTTTTGTTACTGTATGCTCATAAGAAATTTCGTAAAATATCAATAGACTCCTGTCATATACTACAAATACCACTACAATCCCAAGTATACACTGAGGCTTTAGTACGTCTCCCTAGAACTTCATCAGCTATCACTTCTTCTATATTTCTAGGAACCATCTTTTCTTTCTCAATTGTACAACCGTTCTTCACTTCATAAGCACGACCACTGGTTTCAACTGCGTGCACTAATGTATTGGTTCAAAAATAGCTCTCTTCATTAAAAAAAGGCTCTGAAATTGAAGCGTGTTTCGATTCACCCCAAAAAATTCACTAAAGTTAGTTCTAATAATTAGTCTCTTCTATTTACTTTTGGTCTTCATAAAACGTATTGGCTTATCAAATCATTGAATTCTGTTTAAAACTAAAATTAATAATTTCCTTTTTAATTCAAAAGCCTTTTCTACAATAGTTTCAATCTGTTTCTGCTTTTTATACAATGCTAATTTTTTTATATTTCTTGCCCTGTTTTAATACATTTAATACTACTCTATTGTAAAACATTCCTTTCCTTATTTCATCAAATTGCTTATTTCTCCTTTTACCATATATTGTTTTTTTAGAACATGATTTACAATTAATTTGTCTTTTTTTTGTTTCATTCTTTTTTCTTCTTGACGTATTCTTTCTATTCTCTACGTTGTACAAACTATTTCTAGTCCTTGAAACTCTTTCAATAAATTATTTTGTTCTTTTACCGAAAGACTTTTTTTCCCCCACATGTTGTAGGTCGTCTAATAATTGCTGTTGTCTTTTCTTTAAATAATATTCTTTTTTTTGTTGTTTCCTCTTTACTATTTTTTTAGAAATGGTAAGTCTATTTTAATGATGATCAAGAATATCTGCAAAAAAAATAATAATATTAATAATATAAATCTATGAAATATACCATTCTATTACTAAACAAACACTTTCTACATAAAAACGAATTAAATGCATTGTTTAGAAATCACAATGCATTTACTACCTGGATACTTGTGGGAGTGAATGAGTAGTGCTTAGGTGTTTAGAGGACTGCATGGGCAGTGCACAGGCGATTTTAATAGTGCATGTATTAGTGGCTGGGTCATTGCATGAATACCCGGGTAGTGACTGGATGATTAGAGTGCTGCAAGGAGAGTGCATGGTGAATTTATAAGTGTTTGGGTATTAGCGCAGTGATTGGATAAGGACATGAGACTGGCTGGGTGATTGGAGGAATGCATAGGTAGTAACAGGGAGATTACTGAACTGTACATGTAGTGCTCAAGGGATTGTAGATGTGCATGAGTTAATGCCTGTGTCATTGCATGGGTAGTGACTGGATGATTAGAGTACTGCAAGGAGAGTGCATGGTGAATTTATAAGTGCTTGGGTTTTGGCGCAGTGATTAGATAAGGACATGAGACTGGCTGGGTGATTGGAGGAATGCATATGTAGTAACAGGGAGCTTACTGAACTGTATAGGTATTGCTCAATGGATTGTAGAAGTGCATGGGTTATTTCCTGGGTCATTGCATGGGTAGTGACTGGATGATTAGAGTACTGCAATGAATGTGCATGGTGAATTTACCAGTGCTTGAGTTTTGACGCAATGATTAGATAAGGACATGAGACTGGCAGGGTGATTGGAGGAGTGCATAGTTAGTAACAGGGAGTTTACTGAACTGTATAGGTAGTACTACAGGGATTGTAGAAGTGCATGAAATAGTGACTGGGTCATTGCATGAGTACATGGGTAGTGACTGGATGATTAGAGTACTGCAATGAGAGTGCATGGTGAATTTATAATTGCTTGGGTTTTGGTGTAATGATTAGATAAGGACATGGGACTGACTGTGTGATTGGAGGAGTGCATAACCAGTAACAGGGAACTTACTAAACTGTATAGGTAGTGCTCAAGGGATTGTAGAAGTGCATGCGTTAGTGCCTGGATAATTGCATGGGTAGTGACTAGATGATTAGAGTACTGCAAGGAGAGTGCATGGTGAATTTATAAGTGCTTGGGTTTTGGCGCAGTGATTAGATAAGGACATATGACTGACTGGGTGATTGGAGGAGTGCATAACTAGTAACAGGGAGATTACTGAACTGTATAGGTAGACCTCAAGGGATTGTAGAAGTGCATGAGTTAGTGCCTGGGTCATTGCATGGGTAGGGACTGGATGATTAGAATACTGCAAGGAGAGTGCATGGTGAGTTTATAAGTGCTTGGGTTTTGGCGCAGTGATTAGATAAGGACATGAGACTGGCTGCATGATTGGAGGAGTGCATAATTAGTAACAGGGAAATTACTAAACTGTATGGGTAGTGCTCAAGGGATTGTAGAAGTGCTTGAGTTAGTGCCTGGATCATTGCAAATAGTAATGACTGTATGATTAGAGTACTGCAAGGAAAGTCCATGGTAAATTTATAAGTGCTTGGGTTTTGGCGGAGTGATTACATAAGGACATGAGACTGGCTGGGTGATTGTAGGAATGCATAGGTAGTAACAGTGAGATTACTAAACTGTTTAGGTAGTGCGCAAGGGATTGTAGAAGTGCATGAGTTAGTGCCTGGGTCATTGCATGAGTACATGGGTAGTGACTGGATAATTAGAGTACTGCAATGAGAGTGCATGGTGAATTTATAAATGCTTGGGTTTTGGCGCAGTGATTACATAAGGACATGAGACCGGCTGGGTGATTGGAGGAGTGCATAGGTAGTAACAGGGGCATAGCTGGGGGGGGGGGGTTGGGCGGTCCGCCCCAGGTGGCACTATTTTGGGGGCGGCGGCCACACGGCACTGATGGGCCGTGGTGGCAGTCTTTATCATTTATTTGGGGACAGTAATGTCAGTGTCCTGAAGGACTGGGTTTTTCTAAGACCCAGCGGTGCCAGGGAACAACACCTGAAACCTTCGTGGGTTACCTGTTCTGGCGTACCAAACACAGAGACACGGGACACTTCCAGCGGCGTCAGAGATCAGCGTTTATTTTACTGCAGGGATACAGAGGTCACAAGAAGTACACAGCGTGTAGGTTCTCGGAGACTGCTTCAATTTGCAAAAGTGGATCGCTCCTTTTATACACGTTTTTCCCATAGCCCAATATAGTGAACAAAGATTACAACTCAGTTCCCACAATAAACTTCAAAAAGGGTCGCGTTCATGTTTCAGGAGGCCGGAACATGATTACCACAGTATTGCCAGTTCCCAACTGTAAAAGCATATAAAACACATTCCATCCTGATCGTAAACACATTAGGAGAAGGGACAAAAACAGATGCAAAGGAAGAACAAGGATGCACAGCAGGTTAAAGAAGAGTGTTAGGAGTAATAAAGGAAACTTGATAACGGGATCAGAGATACCGTGTCTAATGTATGCATGGCTGAAACAATAGACCGGCACGGCAAGATGAACCTCGAGCGGGGCCATCTGCCTTCGTCGTGTCGTTTCCCTCATCATAAAAGTCATACTCAAGGGAACACGTGTCTCTCGCGTAAGCTTGAGAGTCCCAGGGTCACGAAGCGGACAAAAGTCCGTTCGCTGGCTACTTGAGGGCAAGAAACAAAATGGATGCCGTATCTAAAATGGAACCCGAGGGTTCAGATGAATAAACCCAAAAATAAGACGAACCATACGTGGTTGCGTAGCGAAACTGCGTACACCCACTATACTCGTCATTTGCGGTTCGTAGATACCCAACTCATCCATATTCGTCACCACTCAAAAGTGTCGTTCCGTCCCACACGGAACCTCAGACGCTCCTTTTGCCCTCATGTAGGCAAGCACTAGTCAAGATCAGAATCTACTTCAATATTCATCAGGTCGTTCAGTTGCTACTGGAACATCATTCTATTCATCAACGTCTCCTTGGTAATAGATGGTCGTCTTATACACGTTGTAGCACATAGGCCACATAAGGCAGGACCACACTGTACACAAAGACAACACGTGAACAGAAACGTTACAACAACCCCTACGATCATCAGAATCTTCCAACCCCAAGTTGACATCAGGCCCCAAAACCATCCTAGGAGCGTCCAATTACCTTCGTCCACGTGTATGGCCTCGGAGATCTTGTGCAACTTCGAGATGGCTTGGTAAACAGTTGGAGCATTGTCAGGAATATAAATGCAACAACTCGAATGGATAACTTTACACACACCACCTCTATCTGCGAGAACAACATCTAGAACCATACGGTTCTGTAACGTCATGAGTCTATCCGCCTGAAGTTCAGCTGTGAGATTACCAAGGGCACTTGCAGTAATATTAGCAGTCGACTCTACTACACGTGTCAGTTGTCTTAAGTTCCTACTATTAACCATAGGTCCCCAAAACGGCAGGAAACCCTTAAAGAAGTCTCCTGCTTCTTGACCGGCAGTATCCTCTTTGCTAATAACACCTCTCACAACTCTAGTTTTGTGATAATCTGAGGCGACAGTGAAAGTCGGTGGCAGAAGATTCGCAATATAACAGGTACCCGAAAAATCACGGGGTAACCATGTATATGCGCGTTCATAACATACAAAATAAGTGCCCTTGGCGGTCAGAAAAACAGGGGAAGAGAGCATCGGCAGAACATACGTGTCGGTGCAAGCACTGTTCCCAAGTTGTGCTCTCGGATTTCGACCCAAACCTTTCAAGCAGAAATTACCGAGGTGTGGTACAATCCATATTGGGGACGAGCTCTTAAGCTGTCTATCACCCACTGACGTACTATACTCAGCCTCGCTCAGATCCTTGTAAGCCTGTACCTCCTCACTTGGGATAAGCGATGCATCAAAAACATCTCTATCTAAATCCGCTATCGCTATCGCCAAAGGTTTGTGATACGGCCCAGGACCAAAATTGGCAGAACGTGGCTCTCGACTGGGGTAGGAATCTAGTGCACTACGGAACATAGTTTGGAATGCTCGAGCCGAACCCTGGGAGCTGTAGGGAAGAACCAAATACGGAATACCCCTATCCATGGTATGTGGCATTAACCCACACACCCAACAATTGGTAGTGTTCATCACCAACTGATGCTGATGTAGAAGTTGAACAAAGGAGTTGTTCATGAACTCCGCACGTCTAACCTGTTCATGTTGAGGCAGAGGATGAAAAGAATGTGGGGAAACAGTGGTGAGGGAGCTTAGTTTAGGAGAAAGGGTAGGTGAAACAGAGGGTAATAACAACTGTACTCCAAAATATACTCCACCCACCAATAACATAGATACGGTCAGGAACAGTAGGAACACCTGAAACAAAAAACATTTTGTACATACAACTTTTCTTAATTCTGATCTCTGCGCCGACATCCTTTCTGCTTCCAATAGCTTAGAGAATGCCATCCTCTACAAACCGTCCGTGACGTACTTGACGCACTTCGTTCTGAGAAGCGATTATCAATCCCCAGGAGTTCCCAGGAATCGACAAAAGTAACCGACCTAGCGTCAGAAACCTGCTAAACAGAAAGGAGTACCCACACGGCCCTACGGTGACCCGGATGGAGAGGTTTCCTCGCAAAAAAACTCAAATCACAAATCTCTTAGCCGCGGGACAGCACATAAAAACTCAAAAAGAAAGGATATAATTGTCCATAATGTTCATAACATCAAAAAAACAAATATATATAACTAATTTTTATTAGTCCTTGAACGAAGAAAATATCGGCTTCTTCCAGGTTGAGTTTGCTCTACAAACAATTGTTCAGCTGGCGCAACAGTGTTCGATGAAATGGACAACGAGTCAGACCTTTGGTTCTCTGCTACCGATGACTCTTCATGTGGGTTTGGCAGTGACAAATCACTCCCCACCGGTTGAGCGTCGCTAAACGGCACAAAGTGCAAAGGAGTCTCAGTTTCTGTTGCCGAAATCCCAGTCCTCACCCAACGATCCGTTGGTAAGGGGATCGGCACCTTCTTCATGTGACTGGCGTGTACCCAATTCTTCCTGCCCTCCAGTCGAACCGCAGTCCTCGTCGTCAATAAGACTTGGAAGGGTCCTACAAATCTTGGCTCCAAGTTACGCTTTCGACCAAAATTTCGGGTAACGACCCAGTCCCCTGGCCGGAGCTGGTGTCCAGGACCCTCTGTCTGCGCCGGTAGAGCTTCAAAGACCTGTTGATGGATTAACCGTAGTTTAGTGGTCAAATCATGCAAGTAATCAATTAACATTGGATACTCAAGACTATCAAAGGCCCTTGGTCTCGGAACCCCCCAAATATTCGCAGGGCGGCCGAACACAATCTCATATGGGCTAAGCCCTACTCGAGAGTGTACGGTCGCTCTGGTCGATAGGAGGGCCAGAGGCAAGGCATCAGGCCACGATAAACCAGTCGTAGCTTGAATCTTGGCGAGTTTCAGTTTCAGGGTACCATTGTACCCTTCAACCAAACCCGCTGCCTGAGGATGATTAGCACTATGGAATTTCTGACAAATTCCAAGGCCCTTACACACACTCTGCATTACACTTCCCACAAACTCACTCCCATTATCCGACCATACAATCCGTGGCATTCCGTACCGAGGAAAGTATTCCTTCAGCAGGATTTTTGCTGTGGACAGGGCAGTGTTATCCTTAAGAGGATAGGCCTCAATCCATCTGGAGAACGCACAAACCACAACCAAAACATACTTTAGGTTATTGCATCTCTCCATATGGATAAAGTCCAGCTGGATAACCTCAAAGGGACAAACAGGAGGAGCAAAATGACCAGGTGGAGTGGGGGTACCCTTGCCAGGATTGTGCATCAAACACACCATACAATTCTTAACCACTCTCTCGGCACATTTAGCAATACCCTCATTTCTCCATACAGGGGACAAGAACCTACATATGCCTTTCGCACTGATATGTGCCAACCCATGAGCCATCGTCACAACAGCTAATACATACGCATCTGGTAACATCCACCTCTGACATTCCGTCAGGTCAACCCAACATCCATACATATCCAACTTTCCCGTACTTTCTTTCCACTTAGTCTTCTCAGCTTTGGTAGCCTCGTTCTGAATTGCTTTCACACTCTTAATAGTATTTTCACACATACCAGTCTCTGTCGGCCACCTTACTGAACTCGTGACATACATTCGGGTCGCAAGATCCTTAGCCGTTTCCTTAGCAATCTCATCCACAAATGCATTACCACGACCGACATCGTCCGTCACTTTCCGATGTGCACTACATTTAACAATTGCCACTTGTTTAGGCAGTGTAAGTGCATCCAAAAGGTCATTCACGAGCTGTCCATGCTGGATCTTCGTACCATGCGATGTCATAAATCCTCTTTCTCTCCACAATCTTCCAAAGTTATGCGCAACACCGAATGCATACTGACTGTCGGTAAACACATTCACTCGCTTTCCTTTAGACAAAACGCACGCTCTTGTCAATGCGATCAACTCTGCAGCTTGTGCTGAATTCTGATTCAATCTCGCAGTTTCCACAATCGTGCTCAACGTTACTACAGCATACGCAGTCGTCACATCACCATTCGGCAATTTAAAGCACGACCCATCCACATACAAGGTACCATCGGGATCTGTCAAGGGAGTGTTTTTCAGGTCCACACAACCTTTTATTTTCTCCTCAGTTCGTAAACAACAATCATGTGGTGGCACATCATCTGATTCCATATTAATTGGCAACAATGTCGCTGGATTCAGTACATTACAACGTTTGATCTGTATATGACTTGCCAAAAGGGTCAGCTCGTACCCAGACAACCTTGCACTCGTCAGATGTTGAGTCTTTGTCCGATTCAAGAGAGTATCAACTGCATGCGGAACCATCACCATGAGCATATTATCCATAACAAGACCTGCGGACTGTCATATAGACGCCGCTGCTGCCGCTGTCGCCCTCAAGCAACTTGGCAACGCTCTAGCTACCGGGTCTAAGGTCGAGGAAAAATATGCACACGGGCGCTGCTTGTCGCCAAATTGTTGCGTTAAAACACTCAACGCACAACCTTCCCTCTCGTGAACGTATAATGTGAATGGCTTACTATAATCAGGAGTACCTAACACGGGAGCCGAACACAGCGCATCACGTAGTTCAGAAAAACGTTTCTGACATTCCTCCGTCCACGGCAAAGGAGTCGAAACATCCTTGCACGTGAGAGCTATCAATGGCTTCGCTAACAGTGAAAAGTTCGGAATCCACTGTCTGCAGTACGACGTGATACCCAAAAAGGCACGCACATCTCTCTGAGTTGTTGGCACAGTCATTCGAGCAATTGCTGCGATTCTTTCAGGGGTCAACCTTCTTCCCGCCTTTGACAATAAGTGACCTAAGTAGGTAACTTCTTGACAACAATATTGCAATTTAGAAGGTGACACTTTGTGGTGTAAGTCACAGAGATGCTGCAACAGTGACACAGTAGCAGTCTTGCAAATTTGTTCAGTATCTGCGGCTACCAACAGATCGTCAACGTACTGAATCAAAGCCGCACCAGTCGGCAGTACAAATGCATCCAGTTGACTCTTAAGAGCTTGGCTGTAGATCGATGGACTCTCACAATAGCCTTGAGGTGCGCGTTTGAACCGGTAACTGCGACCTCCTAACGAAAATCCGAACAAATCACGACTTTCCTCAGCAATCGGAATGCTAAAGAACGCATTCTTCAGATCTATTACCGAGAACCATGATGCAGAGGCTGGAATCAGAGTCAGTAAAGATGTAATGTCTGGAACCACAGGAAACTGTGGGACAACAATTTTATTGACTTCCCGTAAGTCGATAACTAGACGGTACACGGGAGGCTTGGACGGATCAGTTCGTTTCAGAATAGGCAACACGGGACTATAACACACGTTACCTCGTGTCTCCTCGATAACATCTTTACCGATCAGATCGTAAATGATCGCTAATAGTGCTCGTTCACCATCAAGAGAAATACGATACTGTGGTATGCGTGGTAAGCGCGCATCAACTTTCAATTGAACAACATAAGGTGGGATATCCAACAGGCCCACATCATTGGGACCTGTTGCCCACAAAGAAGCTGGAAGAGAACTCAATTCCGGTGGGAGCTTATCGATCGATAGATACATAGGGGAAATCACATTCTCACCCAACGTAAGCTCCACACCCGTAGGAGAGCAGTACAAAGTCGCATGTAACCTCTTCAACAAATCCAAACCCAAAAGATTCTCACCACAACCAGTAGTCAAAATCAAAGGAGCTTCTAGCTCATGAGACCCAATCGTAAGTGGCAAGGGGCTAGAAACTGGATTGCTAACGGGGGCGCCAGAGAATCCAACGGAAACATTCGTTAAGCCAGACAAAGGCGCGCCAGGGAGTTTCGAATGCATAATGGAACTTTTTGCTGCACCAGTGTCCAACAGAAAAGGCTCAACGATACCCAATGTAGCTACGTCAACATAAGGCCCTCTCTGATCAACCGGAACTGATACTTCTCCCTTCCTTCGTCTATGGCTGTCCTAGTAGATACCATCCATATCAACATCACGCTCAACGTAACAGTCATCCACATGATACTGTGCAGATCTACCGGACGATGGTTCACGTCGATCGAAACAATTCTGCGAGTCTGAGGAAGTGGCAAAACGCTCGGCCTGACTGGAGTAACTTCACGACCTCTACCACGTGAAGCTTGTTGAGGACCACCACGTCCTCCTCGAGCTGACACACCATTATTCCTATCACGGAGAACCGGACAATTAAACTTCAAATGGCCCTCCCCTAGACAGTACGCACATTGATTGTATCCCAACACAAAACGGGGTGCGGGAGAGTCATTTCGCGTCTGCGATCTAGAGAACTGTGATTGCGATCTATTTGGCTGTTGCGAATCATTAAAATTCGAGCGCGGAGGATGCGCTTGCTGCAATAAGACCTTAGTTTTAAGATCCTTTGTTTTCTTATCTGCACGTTCACTTTCCTCCTTTTCCCTATTTTCGTAATATTGGGCCGTAGCCAATATTTGAGCAGTGGTAGAAACGGCCCACGAACTCTCAGAATTTTTCAACTTATTACTAAGTTCGGGCAACAAGTTCGACACAAACTTATCAACAAACAGCCGCTGACCACCCTCTGAGCCCATGTCCTGGCCACTATGATCGACAAATGCTTCCTCAAATCTCGTAAAGAAGTCGGAGACGCTTTCCTCCCTCTTTTGCTTGCACGCGGACAGCTTGTCCCAATTAACGCGCATCGCTGGCATAAGCGTTTTCATGAGGGTAATAATCCTCTGGGGCAATGCCACAATAGGCTGCTCAGGCTTAGCCCCACCGACTTGCTGAGCGTCTGCCGCTGTAAGGGCAGCCCAGTCACCGCCTAACTCAGCCGCGTGATTCTCGTGACGAATTTTCGCCCAAATCGGCTGAGGCACTACATTGCCAAACAAAATATCAGCTAGATTCATAACAGTAGCATCCACCAATTGGGACAACTCCTTATAATAACCTGCTGGATTTTTACGGGGATCAGGCAAAGTTTGCTTCACCTGTAAGACTTCCGATCTTTTCCAAGGGAGGTGTATCCACACTCTCTGAAAACGGCCTGGGACAGCAGGGTTAGCATTAGGATCGCCTGGCATCCATACTGGGGGAACTTCCCGCATCGGATATTGACCAGGTTGCGCCATCCATGCTGCCGTCTCCTCCTTAAACAATGCTCGAGGTTGCACTGTACATCGAAAGGATAACAAACGTTCTAGAGCTTCTCGAACTTTGTCACCTACAATCACACCAGTTGTGAACCGATGCTGGAGCTCAGAAACCTCAGACGGTACAGTATCTACCACATCGTGATCCCACTCCTCCTTCAACGATTTACACAATTCCTCAAACACGAATCGTTGAGTGGGCGCATTAAACTGAGAAAATGTGTCAAACACTACACGCGAAGGATATTTAACAGGATTACGAATCCATTTACGTGCCATTTTTACCACCGATTCGCGTTCTCTATCGTCAGGAAGCTGGCTGCGCCTCTGAGCGACATCTGAAAGAGTCGAGCCGAGTATTGGCCCAAAAAGCGGAGAATAAAGAGAAGCAACAGCAGTCAAGAGACGACTACGAACAGAAGGAGAAGAGGAAGAAGATCCAGGCGTGGCGACAGTAGGGGAAGAGGCAATAGAAGTTGACGCGGCACCAGGAGTAGCAGGAACAACAGACTGAGGAGGGACTTGAAAAGGCGCAGTAGGAAGAGAAGCCGGTAAAAGAGGAGGAACGATCTGTGGCACAAGGGGATTCGGGAGAGCGGGAGGAACAGCGGGCTGACCAGCAGCCGCCAAAACAGCAGGTGGAGGAAGAGGTAGAATCACAGGACCCAGAGTATCGGGAGCATAGGGGGGTGGTGATTTCAACAGATAAGACAATAGCGAATCCTCTACCGCTTCTTCTCCTGACTTATCATTGTTAGGCGGTAGCACCAGATAACACTTATCCACCGCCATATGATGAAGTCGAGCACTAACTTCCTGCTCTTTCTCATCTTTGTCTCGCTGATACTGTTCAGCATCTCGCATCACCGCGATAACGCCTTCTCTTTTACTTTTCTTACTCTGCTTGATTTCTTTCTGCTTGGCCTCTTTCCGCCACAACCGGAAGGAATCAAACATGGCCGGCCTAGCCTTCTTTTTAAACAGTTTAGCTTCCAAATTATCTAAAACGGCAGTTTCAAAGCTACCATGAGATGGCCAACTAAGAACGCCATCATTTTTAGTGTAGCGGACCCAATATTCATTATACACGATAGGACCTACGCCATGGCGACTATAGAGCTCATAAATCGGAGTTCCAACCGGAGGTATCGGACATGAATCCTCCAGCCGGGAATCCATTCTGCAACATTTAAGAAACCCAAACAAAGTACTACGGCTAGGCATCGCGCACACTAACCGAGTTTACAAACTTCAAGGGCTATCGAATTTACGATATCCTCGCAAAAAGTTTGCGAGACCCTCGGTTTTTGGCAATTTCAATCGTCAAATAAAACCCAACAACTAAGAACCACAAATGCTATGGTACCATGTAAACAACAAAGGAACACAGGGAGCGACCCACAAATACTTAACTGAAAGAACAATGGCGTCACCAGGAAGGCCCGTCTATCGTCTCGCCGTACAAAGGACTACGCCAGGCGCCAAAAACAGGTCGACAGTCAGGGCATCAGTCCGTCGCAGCCGTCAGGAGGCGGGGATCTTCGCGGGAAAAGACGTCGGGCCACTTATTTCGACAACTGGATCGATGAAGCGGGGTGCACCTTCCCTCGGAGATTTCACACGAAGTTCCTCACGATCGTCGGGCTTTGGACCGGTACCGCTGATGTCGCCCCACGTTGGGCGCCAACTGAAGGACTGGGTTTTTCTAAGACCCAGCGGTGCCAGGGAACAACACCTGAAACCTTCGTGGGTTACCTGTTCTGGAGTACCAAACACAGAGACACGGGACACTTCCAGCGGCGTCAGAGATCAGCGTTTATTTTACTGCAGGGATACAGAGGTCACAAGAAGTACACAGCGTGTAGGTTCTCGGAGACTGCTTCAATTTGCAAAAGTGGATCGCTCCTTTTATACACGTTTTTCCCATAGCCCAATATAGTGAACAAAGATTACAACTCAGTTCCCACAATAAACTTCAAAAAGGGTCGCGTTCATGTTTCAGGAGGCCGGAACATGATTACCACAGTATTGCCAGTTCCCAACTGTAAAAGCATATAAAACACATTCCATCCTGATCGTAAACACATTAGGAGAAGGGACAAAAACAGATGCAAAGGAAGAACAAGGATGCACAGCAGGTTAAAGAAGAGTGTTAGGAGTAATAAAGGAAACTTGATAACGGGATCAGAGATACCGTGTCTAATGTATGCATGGCTGAAACAATAGACCGGCACGGCAAGATGAACCTCGAGCGGGGCCATCTGCCTTCGTCGTGTCGTTTCCCTCATCATAAAAGTCATACTCAAGGAAACACGTGTCTCTCGCGTAAGCTTGAGAGTCCCAGGGTCACGAAGCGGACAAAAGTCCGTTCGCTGGCTACTTGAGGGCAAGAAACAAAATGGATGCCGTATCTAAAATGGAACCCGAGGGTTCAGATGAATAAACCCAAAAATAAGACGAACCATACGTGGTTGCGTAGCGAAACTGCGTACACCCACTATACTCGTCATTTGCGGTTCGTAGATACCCAACTCATCCATTTTCGTCACCACTCAAAAGTGTCGTTCCGTCCCACACGGAACCTCAGTCCCCAATTAAATTATAAAGGCGGCCGCCATGGGCTACCAGTGCCGCGCTGCCCCCTCCCCGACACTAGTGACATGCAGTGAAGTGCAAGCACACCTGGTTGCAAAATGCTGCAGCACACGCACCACCAAAGGTAGTGGTGGTGGTGCAGTGGCGACGTCTCGTGTTTGTGGGTCCCAGGGCCATCAATCTTGTAGCGCGCGTAAGCGCTACCAATGACGGCCCTTGGCATCATAATTCTCCAGCCCCCGTGCCAAAAATACAGCAGTTGCGTGCGCCACCACGACGCACTCTCGTCATGAGTGGAGACGAGTCAGGGGAGTGCTGGGCGATTTGCAGCAGAACCAACCTCTACTGTACCACCACCACTGTGTGGTCTACACACGACCGACGAGAGCCTGAGGTAAAATGCCTGAAAATTTCTCTCCATTGCTCGGTGAACACACAGGGCGCTCTGTGCAGGGGCCCGGCTCGGGCTGTACCGTTACACACTTGGCCTGGAAAACACTTATCAACTGAAGCTGTAAAACCTGCTGCGTAACTTGACATTCTGGAAAGAAAGGAAGAAATGATGGGGAAACAGAGGAGGCCCAGCAGCCTGGAGTCGGCTAAAGTTCCGGCCCCCTCTGCGGGCTCTGCTTGGCATTCCACAGGTGTCGGGTTCGTGGCTGTAAAGTCAGTCAGGAGCGGAGGGCCTCTGACAGCTGGGGACCAGGCTCCACACACCGACCATCAGAGGGGATCGCCACACAGATAACCGGCCCATTGCAGGCCGACCCTCTGCTGGGTCCAGTTACTGCTGATGCGGAGGGGAGCTGGCACTGAGGAGGGAGGAGTGGGCCCATTGCACTTGGCTTTGACTCCAGAATTCTATCAGCCTGAGGCATGAAAGGGTGGAATGTAAGGCACCACACAAGGCTGACAAAACATGGAATTACATGGCAGGAATAATTGTACATTTCTTATTTGCGGATGGTACTGCACTTTATCCAGTGGCAGTAGGACCCACTGTCACTCATGCTCTTACTTTTGCTGTGGGGGTTATCCACAGGTTTCCAGTGGCAAGTCTCCCCAGCGTTCTACAGCGATGGACATATATTCACAAGAGAGTCCTGCACTTTCTAAAGTGCGGGAGTTTTGATGGTGCAGGCAAGCTATGTAGGTGGTAACACATAGGCCCAGTTCCACACCAATAAAGACACACATGCACTGGTTGCTGTATAGGTACGAAGACCACATGCCGTCCAATACCCCTTTATTGAAAACCTTTGGCGGCGCCCGGCCAGAAGGTACTTGATCCATGGTATCTGGGGCATAGGTGAGCCCTACAGTGGCCAGGTGGCTAACTACATCCCTTTCCCACTTTGTTCTGAACCTTCTACCTGGACATGCTGTACAACGTCTTTTAGTCTCTGATTTGGGTAGCAGGTATGTAGCTCAGACTGCTGATTACAGGGTCTACCCTAGTCACCTTCCTTCCTCCTTTCTCTCGATGACTCCACCAGACACCCTTCCCTTGTTGCCGGGCCCCTGGGTGGTTCACCACGATGTTGTCAAGCTAGGGGTCCATCTATCACCACAGGGTTCCCACTCTCCAGGCTTTCTTCTTCCTCTGCTGACCAGAGACCTCCACCCTTTCGAGCCATGAAATGTTCAGACTCGCGCGCTCCTCTGGGCAATCACCATCATGCCTTATACCTTCACCACTTCCCATACACCTGATTCAAAAGGTGTCCTGAGTGGGAGGTGCAAAAAAGGGGTTACCACCCCTCTTGCTTGCACTACTGCTACCTTGGACGTCTTTAAAATTGATGCAGCACAGCTGTACATGCCCTGCCTGGCTTCCAGTGTCCAGCACAAGCTCGCTGCCCATCCACCGCGCATAACAACAATGCACTCTGTGAGATGTGATCTGTTACTAATACTGCCTGAGTAAGGAACTAGCATTGCAAGAAAGATCGAGACCAATGGCTCAGCGCTCCACTGGACTTAACCTCTTTACTAAGTCTTTAAGTGGCTTCCTATCACGCCACTCCAGCATGATTTGTTAAATAGCGGCAACAGGGCAGTATGTAGGGAAGCACCAAAACCACCATGCACACTTTATTCAAGGTAAACTATGCTTCACCTTTTAAAAAATGTTTGTCACGTCAGGCTGCAAGGTAAAGTTTTTTCCCTTTGATTTAATTTGATGCCCTCCCTCCCTTCCCCAAATGTGATTACATGGGTGCATGTCTGTGTTGAAGGTATCAACACATGGTATCATTTGCAGAATATTTTTTCTATACTTGAGTTAACTTTTCTTAAAATTTTAATTAATGATTTTTACTTTGAGCCATAAAAGAGCTATCATTCAATATGCTGTTCATTTTATCTCCTAATGTTGAATGAATAGTATTATTGGTATAGCTCCATTTACTAGCTTGATTTTCTGACACTACTCCTTTGCCAGAGTAGAAGGAATGAACATATGAAGCATAAACCTGATTGATTGATTGATCTACATTCTTGCATGCTGAGGGCTTACTTCTCCCCAAAGCTACTGATGGATTGAATCGAGTTGGGCTAGCTGGATATAACAGATTCATACTTAAGGCTTTAACTGGTGGGCAGTAGAGAATATTTTAGCAGACTGTTCAGCAGAAAGAATACTATGTAAAGTAAAATTTGTGAAAAAAGTACTGATAAAAAAGACCAGACCTTTAACATGAATCTTAATTTGAAATTTGTACAAGGTGCATACTTGTCACACAGGTTGATCATTAGTACACAACAATTAACTTAATTGAAATAGTGTCATAAACATTAAGTCTGTATGTCATATGACTATCAAATTTGGTGGTTTACAGTTTATATTTCTGGGTCAGTCCAAGCAAATATTCTCACTTTTCCTTCCTATCCTGAAGTTTGTGATGGTAACAGCTATTGTTTTCCGGTTTTCCTGAATTAACACTTTTATTTTGAAACGCATCTGATCTTTCAGCTCCCTGGTATTGTCAAATAAAATAGGAAGGGTTTTGTAACGGTGTTTTTGTTTAAATTTCATGCGTAGGTATAATTGAGAGGTCTCACCGAGCCGTGCTTACATAGTGGTTTTTTAGTTTGTTTCTTTATAATTGTTTTATACAGCACGAACTAGACCCGAGACATCGGGTATCAGAGCGCTTTACATGAGCACCAGTTTCATTACAGAAGGACATATACATTTTTTTTTGCCCAGAATCACAGGATGTTGAGCGTTGTTGCCAAGACTCAAACCCGTTTCCCCAGCTTCAAGGCCGACCGCCCTAGCCCTAAGGCTACATCCTCTTCAACGTGTTGCTTACCTTTCCCGTGCTCTGTTTCGTTTGAATGAAATAATTCAGTTCCAATTCAACATGCTACCCTCAGAACATTCCTCCTTCTGTGACCTGTGAGCATTTGATTTCGAATACAGTTAACAGTGAACTCTAGCCATTGAACTGACCTGCACAGCAGAACGTGAAATCTAACTATCCCAATTAGTTTCCAACATTGTGTTGCATTTCATGGAAAATATGTTGGAAATACTAATACATTAAGTGCAAACTTTTGAAGGATACTTCAAACCACACGTGGTTGAGTATTCACCTTGCCCTGAGCCGTAAGGCAAAAGCAGTGTGGGATTTCTCTAATTCACTAGGCCTTGTGTGAAATAACTTCTATATATCAATAATCAGCTGGAGGTTTTTGGCGCAATAGAGCCAAGCTACACGTTTTGACTCCATTGGGCTCCAGAGCAAATACATACTTTCCCCCAGCAACCCCCCCTGCTACCTGCCATGGGCGGCAATCTGAGGGATAGCCCCGGGCACCAGAAGCTCTAGCTACACCACTGGGTAGTAACAGGGAGATTACTGAACTGTATGGGTAGTGCTCAAGGGATTGTAGAAGTGCATGAGTTAGTACCTGGATCATTGCATGGGTAGTGACGGGATGATTAGAGTCCTGCAAGGAGAGTGCATGGTTTATCTATAAGTGCTTGGGTTTTGGCGCAGTGATTAGATAAGGACATGAGACGGGCTGGGCGATTGGAGGAGTGCATAACTAGTAACAGGGAAATTAATAAACTGTATAGGTAGTGCTCAAGGGATTGTAGAAGTGCATGAGTTAGTGCCTGGGTCATTGCATGAGTACATGGGTAGTGACTAGATGATTAGAGTACTGCAATGAGAGTGCATGGTGAATTTATAAGTGCTTGGGTTTTGGTGGAATGATTAGATAAGGACATCGGACTGACTGGGTGATTGGAGGAGTGCATAACTAGTAACAGGGAAATTACTAAACTGTATAGGTAGTGCTCAAGGGATTGTAGAAGTGCATGAGTTAGTGCCTTGATCATTGCATGGGTAGTGACTGTATGATTAGAGTACTGCAAGGAGAGTGTATGCTGAATTTATAAGTGCTTGGGTTTTGATGGAATGATTAGATAAGGACATCGGACTGACGGGATGATTAGAGTCCTGCAAGGAGAGTGCATGGTTTATCTATAAGTGCTTGGGTTTTGGCGCAGTGATTAGATAAGGACATGAGACCGGCTGGGTGATTGGAGGAGTGCATAACTAGTAACTGGGAAATTAATAAACTGTATAGGTAGTGCTCAAGGGATTGTAGAAATGCATGAGTTAGTGCCTTGATCATTGCATGGGTAGTGACTGTATGATTAGAGTACTGCAAGGAGAGTGTATGCTGAATTTATAAGTGCTTGGGTTTTGATGGAATGATTAGATAAGGACATGGGACTGACTGGGTGACTGGAGGAGTGCATAACTAGTAACAGGGAAATTACTAAACTGTATAGGTAGTGCTCAAGGGATTGTAGTAGTGCATGAGTTAGTGTCTGGGTCCTTGCATGGGTAGTGACTGGATTGTTAGAGCACTGTAAGAAGAGTGCATCTTCAATTTATAAGTGCTTGGGTTTTGGTGCAGTGATTAGATAAGGACATGAGACTGGCTGGGTGATTGGAGGAATGCATAGGTAGTAAATGGGAGATTACTGAACTGTATAGGTAGCGCTCAAGGGATTGTAGAAGTACATGAGTTAGTGCCTGGGCCATTGCTTGAGTAGTGACTGGATGATTGGAGTACTGCAATGAGTGTGCATGGTGAATTTATAAGTGCTTGGGTTTTGGCACAGTGATTAGATAAGGACATGAGACTGGCTGGGTGATTGGAGGAATGCATATGTAGTAACAGGGAGCTTACTGAACTGTATAGGTAGTGCTCAGTGGATTGTAGAAGTGCATGGGTTATTGCCGGGGTCATTGCATGAGTACATGGGTAGTGACTGGATGATTTGAGTACTGCATGGAGAGTGCATGGTGAATTTATAAGGGCTTGGGTTTTGGCACAATCATTAGATAAGGACATGGGACTGGCTGGTTGATTGGGGTAGTGCATAGGTAGTGACAGATACATTACTGAACTGTATAGGTAGTGCTCAATTGATTACAGAACTGCATGAGTTACTGCCTGGGTCATTACATGAGTACATAGGTACTGACTGGATGATTAGAATACTGCAAGGAGAGTGCATGGTGAATTTATAAGTGCTTGAGTTTTGGCGCAATGATTAGATAAGGACATGGGACTGTCTGGGTGATTGGAGGAGTACATAACTAGTAACAGGGATATTACTAAACTATATAGATAGTGCTCAAGGAATTGTAGAACTGCATGAGTTAGTGTCTCGGTCTTTGCATGGGTAGTGACTGGATGATTAGAGTACTGCAATGAGAGCGCATAGTGAATTCATAAGTGCTTGGGTTTTGGCACAGTGATTAGATAAGGACATGAGACTGGCTGGGTGATTGGAAGAATGCATAGGTAGTAACAAGGAGAATACTGAACTGTATAGGTAGTGCTCAAGGGGTTGTAGAAGTGCATGGGTTAGTGCCTGGGTCATTGCATGAGTACATGAGTAGTGACTGGATGATTAGAGTACTGCAAGGAGAGTGCATGGTGAATTTATAAGTGCTTGGGTTTTGGCGCAATGATTAGATAAGGACATGGGACTGGCTGGGTGATTGGACGAGTGCATCGGTAGTAACAGAGAGATTACTGAACTGCATAGGTAGTGCTCAAGGGATTGTAGAAGTGGATGAGTTAGGGCCTGGGTCATTGCATGAGTACATTAAGCATACATGCAACTGTATAAATAGAATCTGAACACATAGATAACTCATTACATACTATATAGTTAAGTAGATAAGTACAACATGCCAGAAAGGGTAATATATGGTGGTTTATTTTTGAGTTACATCTTGACAATACAATCTACAAATATGCCACATCATTAAACTTTACCACTCAACTAACTTAAGAAAGAAGAGCAATTAACAACACCTTAAATGATCATTTTTAAAACCATACTTTTATTATACATCTTCAGCATTGTATCTAAAATTATGTTGCATTATTCAACTATACCTTTGTTTAGACTACAAAAAGAAGCCTAATCAGCCGCACCTTATTTCCCCATACTATCTTTAAATAAATGCCATCATTTAACTTTACCTTCTGTACAAACTAATAACAGAAACCTAATTAATAACACTTTATATGATCATCTTTCAAACACCACAGTTATGCTGCAACTTTTCCAAAGTATCGATAATTATGCAGTATCATTCAACTATACCTTCGTGGAGAGAAAAAAAATGAAGCCTAATAAACGACACCTTATATGAACATCTTACAAAATACACATTTGTACTACATCTTCAACCAACTATCTAAAAATATGCGGCATTATTCAGCTATACCTTTGAACAGACAAAATAAGCTTAATTAATTACATAAGTAATCATCTTTAAAAATACACATATTACTGTACAGACTGTTTTTTAAACAAACTTCAAGTACAATGAAACTAATTCAATATACATCTCTACATTTAATAATATATTTCAAACAACACAGTTTTAGAATAATGTCAAATCTTTTTTAAATAAACCTCAAAAATATATAACTAACCTTGCAAATAAATCTGTTGAATGAAATATCTCACCAACTCAGACTGGATTTTCTTTTACACACAGTCAATATAAATCACCAGACTCTGCAAGGTGAGACCAGTAATAGCAAGGTTTCCCTCTCTTTTTTCATACAAATACACATAAGCAACAAATGACATTGCTTCCCAGAACTTTTCAATTTGTAAAACACATTTCCATTGGTCACAGATAATCACACTTATCAACTGATTTCTTCACCCTTTCTGCTTAATGTCAGTTTCCATAGCAACAGGTCATGCAACATTCAGCTTAACTGACAGGTCACAAGTTCACCACACAATGTTTCAAATGAGAACAGTAGGTGTGGTTGCCTTTGCAAAACATGACCTTATCCTTTCTGCTGTACCTTTCAAACATTTTTTACTAACCAATAAGTAACTTGCTTGTTAACAAAAGTAAAATGCACCCTATTTTTGAATGTACAATGTTCTTAAACAGCCAATCAAACCTCTACTTTCTTAAAAACAGCATCTTCTCCACCATTTTAGATATCTCTCATTCTACCAACTGACTACCTAAGCTACAGACATCTTTTCATTACCTACAATCATCTCTTCAAGAGGCTTTCAGTGTGGATTATGGGGCACAGCTATATTTTCTGTTGCTTTTCCACCAAACTGTCTTTGTATGCTCTAACATATGCCAACGACAGAAATAGAAGTGGGCCAATAAATGTTGTCCTCAGATTGAGAAAGCTAGAAAAAATTTCAATAAAGCTGTTTCTGCTTACCTCAGAGACATTGGGATGGGCTCCATCTATAACAACAATCTTCGTTTCACTATGGATGGCATCTACAGAAGTGATGGAGTACACTTCACTGAAGAAGGCAACAGAGTGTTTCTCAACAACCTGAAACTCTGCATCCACACTTACATGTAGCTACAAGAATCTCCCAGTGAAAACAAGGGCTCTTTTTAGAGCCACTCAATAGACCCAACATATAACCTAGGTTTATATGAAAAATAAAAAAAGATTTTGGCTTGGAATCGCGCACCCAGCACAACTACAAGAGATGCGCACCCCTCGCCTTCACACTAGGAAGGAGGACCACCTGACCCCCTCCCAGGCCATCTTTGGCCCCGGGGACCCCATCCCACGGGGCATAGCCTCACAGTTGGTGACTGTGGGGGGAGCCCCAATGCCCCCACGGTACCGCCGGCTCCCCGCCTCCTGTGGGACCCGGCATTGCTTTTACACGAGGGGAGCTGCTGATATATATATATATATATATAGAAGGTAGTTATAGTTAGGACCTAGTTTCCATAGGAAAAGCGTTTTTTGTTTTCCCAATATCTTTGGCACCGGTAGACGAATCTTTGCGAAATTTTCAAAACTAGTGATCAGCTCCGGTCTGCTTATGTCTTGAAAGTTTCGGGGTGATTTACCAAGCAGGGGCTGAGAAAGAAGGAGGGTCCCAAAACGTCTTTTCCCAATGTATTTTTCCATAGGAAACTTTAGACAAAGCTACAGCCCGAACTGCTGAAGGGAATTACACGAAATTTGGCACAAATGTAGCCCTTGGTTCAGAATGAGACCTTTTTCTTAAATGGTTTAAATCCGTTAAGTAGTTTTTGAGATATTAAAGGAAAAATATCTTTATATATCTGGACGGGCCCTAACTACACAAGCATGAGCTTGGCTCTAATTGGCTGTCAACAAGTCAATCCAGGAAGTGTTAGCAGCCATCTTGGTGCATTGCTTTTTAGGTCTCGCCTAGCGATGCAGTGCATGCACTACACACTTGACGAGATCTATTGTTGTCCATTTTTCTTCCAAAGGGGGACCCTAAACCCTAACACACTACCCTCTTTACTACACAAACACCAATGCACTACCCTAAACCCCAAAAAACTATCCCCAGCACAACACCCTACACTACACAAACACCATTGCATTACCCTAAACCCTAAAACACTACCCCCACACTACACAAATACTACTGCACTACCCTAAACCTTAAAACACTACCCCCAGCATGACCCCCTACACTACCCAAACACCACTGCACTACCTTAAACCCTAAAATACTGCCCCCAGCATGACCTCATACACTACCCAAACACCACTGCACTACCCTAAACCCTAAAACACTACCCCCAGCATGACAAGCTACACTACACAAATAACACTGCATTACCCTAAGCCCTAAAATACTACCCCCAGCATGACACTCTAAACTACACAAACACCATTGCACTGCCCTAAACCCTAAAACACTACCCCCAGCAAGACCCCCTACACTACACAAACACCACTGCACTGCCCTAAACCCTAAAACACTACCCCCAGCATGACCCCCTACACTACACAAACACCACTGTACTACCCTAAACCCTAAAACACTACCCCAGCACAATCCCTCACACTACCCAAACACCACTGCACTACCCTAAACCCTAAAACACTACCCCCAGCATGACCCCGTACACTACACAAACACCACTTCACTACCCTAAACCCTAAAACACTACCCCCAGCACGGCCCGTACACTACACAAACACCACTGTACTACCCTAAACCCTAAAACACTACACCAGCACTACTCCCTACACTACACAAACACCACTATACTACCCTAAACCCTAAAACACTACCCCAGCACGACCCCCTTCACTATCCAAACACAACTGCACTACACAAAACCCAAAAACAGTACCCCTACACTACACAAACACGACCGCACTACCCTAAACCCTAAAAAACTACCCCCAGCACGACCCCCTACACTACACAAACACCACTGCACTACCCTAAACCCTAAAACACGACCCCTACACTACACAAACACCACCGCACTACCCTAAACCCTAAAACACTACCCCCAGCACAACCCCCTACACTACACAAAAACCACTGCACTACCCTAAACCCTAAAACACTACCCCAGCACTACCCCCAACACTACCCAAACACCACTGCACTACCCTAAACCCTAGAACAATACCCCAGCATGATCACCTACACTATCCAAACACCACTGAACTACCCTAAGCCCTAAAACACTACCCCCAGCATGACCCCCGACACTACACAAACACCACTGCACTACCCTAAACCCTAAAACACTACCCAAAGCACAATCCCTCACACTATCCAAACACCACTGCACTACCCTAAACCCTAAAACACTACCCCCAGCATGACAAGCTACACTACACAAACAACACTGCATTACCCTAAGCCCTAAAATACTACCCCCAGCATGACACTCTAAACTACACAAACACCATTGCACTGCACTAAACCCTAAAACACTACCCCCAGCAAGACCCCATACACTACACAAACACCACTGCACTGCCCTAAACCCTAAAACACTACCCCGAGCATGACCCCCTACACTACACAAACACCACTGCACTACCCTAAACCCTAAAACACTACCCCAGCACAATCCCTCACACTACCCAAACACCACTGCACTACCCTAAACCCTAAAACACTACCCCCAGCATGACCGCGTACACTACACAAACACCACTTCACTACCCTAAACCCTAAAACACTACCCCCAGCACGGCCCGTACACTACACAAACACCACTGTACTACCCTAAACCATAAAACACTACCCCAGCGCTACTCCCTACACTACACAAACACCACTATACTACCCTAAACCCTAAAACACTACCCCAGCACGACCCCCTTCACTATCCAAACACAACTGCACTACACAAAACCCAAAAACACTACCCCTACACTACACAAACACCACCGCACTACCCTAAACCCTAAAACACTACCCCCAGCACGACCCCCTACACTACACAAACACCACTGCACTACCCTAAACCCTAAAACACGACCCCTACACTACACAAACACCACCGCACTACCCTAAACCCTAAAACACTACCCCCAGCACGACCCCCTACACTACCCAAACACCACTGCACTACCCTAAACCCTAGAACAATACCCCAGCATGATCACCTACACTATCCAAACACCACTGAACTACCCTAAGCCCTAAAACACTACCCCCAGCATGACCCCCGACACTACACAAACACCACTGCACTACCCTAAAGCCTAAAACACTACCCGAAGCACAATCCCTCACACTATCCAAACACCACTGCACTACCCTAAACCGTAAAACACTACCCCAGCACTACTCCCTACACTACACAAACACCACTATACTACCCTAAACCCTAAAACACTACCCCAGCACGACCCCCTTCACTATCCAAACACAACTGCACTACACAAAACCCAAAAACAGTACCCCTACACTACACAAACACGACCGCACTACCCTAAACCCTAAAAAACTACCCCCAGCACGACCCCCTACACTACACAAACACCACTGCACTACCCTAAACCCTAAAACACGACCCCTACACTACACAAACACCACCGCACTACCCTAAACCCTAAAACACTACCCCCAGCACAACACCCTACACTACACAAAAACCACTGCACTACCCTAAACCCTAAAACACTACCCCAGCACTACCCCCAACACTACCCAAACACCACTGCACTACCCTAAACCCTAGAACAATACCCCAGCATGATCACCTACACTATCCAAACACCACTGAACTACCCTAAGCCCTAAAACACTACCCCCAGCATGACCCCCGACACTACACAAACACCGCTGCACTACCCTAAACCCTAAAACACTACCCAAAGCACAATCCCTCACACTATCCAAACACCACTGCACTACCCTAAACCCTAAAACACTACCCCCAGCATGACAAGCTACACTACACAAACAACACTGCATTACCCTAAGCCCTAAAATACTACCCCCAGCATGACACTCTAAACTACACAAACACCATTGCACTGCACTAAACCCTAAAACACTACCCCCAGCAAGATCCCCTACACTACACAAACACCACTGCACTGCCCTAAACCCTAAAACACTACCCCCAGCATGAACCACTACACTACACAAACACCACTGCACTACCCTAAACCCTAAAACACTACCCCAGCACAATCCCTCACACTACCCAAACACCACTGCACTACCCTAAACCCTAAAACACTACCCCCAGCATGACCGCGTACACTACACAAACACCACTTCACTACCCTAAACCCTAAAACACTACCCCCAGCACGGCCCGTACACTACACAAACACCACTGTACTACCCTAAACCCTAAAACACTACCCCAGCGCTACTCCCTACACTACACAAACACCACTATACTACCCTAAACCCTAAAACACTACCCCAGCACGACCCCCTTCACTATCCAAACACAACTGCACTACACAAAACCCCAAAACACTACCCCTACACTACACAAACACCACCGCACTACCCTAAACCCTAAAACACTACCCCCAGCACGACCCCCTACACTACACAAACACCACTGCACTACCCTAAACCCTAAAACACGACCCCTACACTACACAAACACCACCGCACTACCCTAAACCCTAAAACACTACCCCCAGCACGACCCCCTACACTACCCAAACACCACTGCACTACCCTAAACCCTAGAATAATACCCCAGCATGATCACCTACACTATCCAAACACCACTGAACTACCCTAAGCCCTAAAACACTACCCCCAGCATGACCCCCGACACTACACAAACACCACTGCACTACCCTAAAGCCTAAAACACTACCCAAAGCACAATCCCTCACACTATCCAAACACCACTGCACTACCCTAAACCCTAAAACACTACCCCCAGCATGACCCCGTACACTACACAAACACCACTGTACTACCCTAAACCCTAAAACACTACCCCCAGCACGACCCCCTTGACTACCCAAACACAACTGCACTACCCTAAACCCAAAAAACGACCCCCTACACTACACAAACACAACTGCACTACCCTAAACCCTAAAACACTACCCCAGCACGACCCCCAACACTACACAAACACCACTGCACTACCCGAAAAAATAAAACACTACCCCCTATACTACACAAACACCACTGCAATACCCTCAACCCTAAAACACTACACCCAGCATGACCCCCTACACTACACAGATACCACTGCACTACCCTAAACCCTAAAACACTATCCCAGAACTACCACAACACTACCTAAACACCACTGCACAACCTGAAACCCTATAACACTACCCCCAGCATGACCCCTACACTACACAAACACCACTGCACTACCCTAAACCCTAAAATACTACCCCAGCACGATCCCCTACACTACCCAAACACCACTGCACGACCCTGAACCCTAAAACACTACCCCATCACAACTTACTACACCACCAAACACCACTGCACTACCCTAACCCCTAAAAAATTACCCCCAGCACAACTCCCTACACCAAACAAACACCACTGCACTACTCTAAATCCTAAAACACTACCCCAGCACAACTCCCTACACTAAACCCTATATTTACCAGAGCACGACCTCCCACACTACACAAACACCACTGCACTACCCTAGACCCTAAAACACTACCCCCAGCATGACCCCGTACACTACACAAACACCACTTCACTACCCTAAACCCTAAAACACTACCCCAGCACGACCCCGTACACTGCACAAACACCACTGTACTACCCTAAACCCTCAATCACTACCACCAGCACTACCCCCTACACTACACAAACACCACTATACTACCCTATACCCTAAAACACTACCCCAGCATGACCCCCTTCACTATTCAAACACAACTGCACTACACTAAACCCAAAAACACTACCCCCAGCATGACCCCCTACACTACCCAAATAGCACTGCACTACCCGAACCCTAGAACACGACCCCTACACTACACAAACACCACCGCACTACCCTAAACCCTAAAACACTACCCCCAGCACGACCCCCTACACTACCCAAACACCACTGCACTACCCTAAACCCTAAAACACTACCCCCAGCACAACAAGCTACACTACACAAACACCACTGCACTACCCTAAACCCTAAAACACTACCCCCACCATGACACTCTAAACTACACAAACACCATTGCACTGCCCTAAACCCTAAAACACTGCCCCCAGCATGACCCCATACACTACCCAAACACCACTGCACTACCCTAAACCCTAAAACACTACCCCCAGCATAACAAGCTACACTACACAAACACCACTGCATTACACTAAGCCCTAAAACACTACCCCCAGCATGACACTCTAAACTACACAAACACCATTGCACTGCCCTAAACCCTAAAACACTACCCCCAGCAAGACCCCCTACACTACACAAACACCACTGCACTGCCCTAAACCCTAAAACACTACCCCCAGCACGAGCCCCTACATTACACAAACACCACTGCACTGCCCTAAACCCTAAAACACTACCCCCAGCATGACCCCCTAAACTACACAAACACCACTGCACTACCCTAAACACTAAAACACTACCCCAGCACAATCCCTCAAACTACCCAAACACCACTGCACTACCCTAAACCCTAAAACACTACCCCCAGCACGGCCCGTACACTACACAAACACCACTGTACTACCCTAAACCCTAAAACACTGTCCCAGCACTACTCTCTACACTACACAAACACCACTATACTACCCTAAACACTAAAACACTACCCCAGCACGACCCCCTTCACTATCCAAACACAACTGCACTACACTAAACCCAAAAACCCAACCCCCAAGACGACCCTCTATACTACCCAAACACCACTGCACTACCCTAAACCCTAAAACATGACCCCTACACTACACAAACACCACCGCACTACCCTAAACCCTAAAACAATACCCCCAGCACGACCCACTACACTACACAAACACCACTGCACTACCCTAAACCCTAAAACACTACCCCAGCACTACCCCCAACACTACCCAAACACCACTGCACTACCCTAAACCCTAGAACAATACCCCAGCATGATCACCTACACTATCCAAACACCACTGAACTACCCTAAACCCTAAAACACTACCCCCAGCATGACCCCCGACACTACACAAACACCACTGCACTACCCTAAACCCTAAAACACTACCCAAAGCACAATCCCTCACACTATCCAAACACCACTGCACTACCATAAACCCTAAAACACTACCCCCAGCATGACCCAGTACACTACACAAACACCACTGTACTACCCTAAACCCTAAAACACTACCCCCAGCACGACCCCCTTGACTACCCAAACACAACTGCACTACCCTAAACCCAAACAATTGACCCCCCTACACTACACAAACACAACTGCACTACCCTAAACCCTAAAACACTACCCCAGCACGACCCCCAACACTACACAAACACCACTGCACTACCCGAAACCATAAAACACTACCCCCTATACTACACAAACATCACTGCAATACCCGAAACCATAAAACACTACCCCCTATACTACACAAACACCACTGCACTACCCTAAACCCTAAAACACTATCCCAGAACGACCACAACACTACCTAAACACCACTGCACAACCTGAAACCCTAAAACACTACCCCCAGCATGACCCCCTACACTACACAAACACCACTGCACTAGCCTGAACCCTAAAACACTACCCCATCACAACTCCCTATACCACACAAACACCACTGCACTACCCTAACCCCTAAATAATTACCCCCAGCACAACTCCCTACACCACACAAACACCACTGCACTACACTAAACCCTATATTTACCCCAGCACGACCTCCCACACTACACAAACACCACTGCACTACCCTAAACCCTAAAACACTGCCCCCAGCATGACCCCCTAAACTACACAAACACCACTGCACTACCCTAAACCCTAAAACACTACCCCAGCACAATCCCTCACACTACCCAAACACCACTGCACTACCCTAAACCCTAAAACACTACCCCCAGCATGAACCCGTACACTACACAAACACCACTTCACTACCCTAAACCCTAAAACACTACCCCCAGCACGGCCCCGTACACTACACAAACACCACTGTACTACCCTAAACCCTAAAACACTACCCCAGCACTACTCTCTACACTACACAAACACCACTATACTACCCTAAACCCTAAAACACTACCCCAGCACGACCCCCTTCACTATCCAAACACAACTGCACTACACTAAACCCAAAAACCCTACCCCCAACACAACCCTCTATACTACCCAAACACCACTGCACTACCCTAAACCCTAAAACATGACCCCTACACTACACAAACACCACCGCACTACCCTAAACCCTAAAACAATACCCCCAGCACGACCCACTACACTACACAAACACAACTGCACTACCCTAAACCCTAAAACACTACCCCAGCACTACCCCCAACACTACCCAAACACCACTGCACTACCCTAAACCCTAGAACAATACCCCAGCATGATCACCTACACTATCCAAACACCACTGAACTACCCTAAACCCTAAAACACTACCCCCAGCATGACCCCCAACACTACACAAACACCACTGCACTACCCTAAACCCTAAAACACTACCCAAAGCACAATCCCTCACACTATCCAAACACCACTGCACTACCATAAACCCTAAAACACTACCCCCAGCATGACCCAGTACACTACACAAACACCACTGTACTACCCTAAACCCTAAAACACTACCCCCAGCACGACCCCCTTGACTACCCAAACACAACTGCACTACCCTAAACCCAAAAAAATGACCCCCTACACTACACAAACACAACTGCACTACCCGAAACCATAAAACACTACCCCCTATACTACACAAACACCACTGCAATACCCTCAACCCTAAAACACTACACCCAGCATGACCCCCTACACTACACAGATACCACTGCACTACCCTAAACCCTAAAACACTATCCCAGAACTACCACAACACTACCTAAACACCACTGCACAACCTGAAACCCTAAAACACTACCCCCAGCATGACCCCCTACACTACCCAAACACCACTGCACTACCCTGAACCCTAAAACACTACCCCATCACAACTCCCTATACCACACAAACACCACTGCACTACCCTAACCCCTAAATAATTACCCCCAGCACAACTCCCTACACCACACAAACACCACTGCACTACTCTAAATCCTAAAACACTACCCCAGCACAACTGCCTACACTACCAAAACACCACTGCACTACACTAAACCCTATATTTACCCCAGCACGACCTCCCACACTACACAAACACCACTGCACTACCCTAAACCCTAAAACACTGCCCCCAGCACGAAACCCTACACTACCCAAACACCACTGCACTACCCTAAACCCTAAAACACAAATCCCAACATGACCCCTACACTACCCAAACACCACTGCACTACCATATACCCTAAAACATGACCCCCTACACTACACAAACACCACTGCACTGCCCTAAACCCTAAAACACTACCCACAGCACAATCCCTCACACTATCCAAATACCACTGCACTACCCTAAACCCTAAAACACTACCCCAGCACTACCCCCAACACTACCCAAACACCACTGCACTACCCTAAACCCTAGACCAATACCCCAGCATGATCACCTACACTATCCAAACACCACTGAACTACCCTAAGCCCTAAAACACTACCCCCAGCATGACCCCCGACACTACACAAACACCACTGCACTACCCTAAACCCTAAAACACTACCCAAAGAAGAATCCCTCACACTATCCAAACACCACTGCACTACCCTAAACCCTAAAACACTACCCCCAGCATGACCCCGTACACTACACAAACACCACTGTACTACCCTAAACCCTAAAACACTACCCTCAGCACGACCCCCTTGACTACCCAAACACAACTGCACTACCCTAAACCCAAAAAACGACCCCCTACACTACACAAACACAACTGCACTACCCTAATCCCTAAAACACTACCCCAGCACGACCCCCAACACTACACAAACACCACTGCACTACCCGAAAAAATTAAAACACTACCCCCTATACTACAGAAACACCACTGCAATACCCTCAACCCTAAAACACTCCACCCAGCATGACCCCCTACACTACACAGATACCACTGCACTACCCTAAGCCCTAAAACAGTATCCCAGAACTACCACAACACTACCTAAATACCACTGCACAACCTGAAACCCTAAAACACTACCCCCAGCATGACCCCTACACTACACAAACACCACTGCACTACCCTAAACCCTAAAACACTACCCCAGCACGATCCCCTACACTACCCAAACACCACTGCACTACCCTGAACCCTAAAACAATACCCCATCACAACTTACTACACCACACAAACACCACTGCACTACCCTAACCCCTAAAAAATTACCCCCAGCACAACTCCCTACACCAAACAAACACCACTGCACTACTCTAAATCCTAAAACACTACCCCAGCACAGCTCCCTACACTACCAAAACACCACTGCACTACACTAAACCCTATATTTACCAGAGCACGACCTCCCACACTACACAAACACCACTGCACTACCCTAAACCCTAAAACACTACCCCCAGCATGACCCCCTACACTACAAAAACACCACTGCACTACCTTAAACCATAAAACACTACCCCAGCACAATCCCTCACACTACCCAAACACCACTGCACTCCCCTAAACACTAAAACACTACCCCCAGCATGACCCCGTACACTACACAAACACCACTTAAATACCCTAAACCCTAAAACACTACCCCAGCACGACCCCGTACACTACACAAACACCATTGTACTACCCTAAACCCTCAACCACTACCCCCAGCACTACCCCCTACACTACACAAACACCACTATACTACCCTATACCCTAAAACACTACCCAAGCATGACCCCCTCTGTCGTACTTTAATCTTCGGAACCGCGTAGGGGACAAGGCCCTACCCCTGTCTATCTTGGTATTAGCGAACCGCAAATGGTAAATGCGGCATGTACGAGTGCTTTACTCGTCGTTCTAGCCCTGAATGCACTGCGTACACGTGATCTTGCTGCACTACGCGGGTTCCATTTTGGAAGCAGTGGCCATCTTGTCATTGCCCTCACATAGGCTATAATGGAGCAAATACGGGCCTCTCAGTACATGTGCTCTCTCGTGACATCTCGGTGACCTGGGCAGCTGGCTCTGCTGCCCAGGGTCAAACTGGTCTCACGAGCTCCCCTTCCTCCATCCACCTGTGATTAGCATCAGGGCTCGACCCATCATAAAAACCCTTCTCATCCTACACAAACCCCCGGCTAATCTCTTCCACACCTGTTTGTTCCTGCTTTATGACTTGTTTCCCAAAACAGGAGATGCTCATGTTTATTGGGGGGTCTGCTTACATCTAACGTGGGATCGCAACCTTATTGTGTAAATCATTGTGAGTTGGCCGAACTGGAATGTGGGATGGTCATCATGACTCTGCCTTTTCTTTGTAATGTACACTGTTATATTGCCGTTTCATAAAACTCAGGAATGTATGCTTGAGGCCGAAAAAGGCCTATTTAAGATGTAGTCCGTTCCTATGATTTTCAGCAGTCTCCTGAGAACATACACGCTGTTGTACTTCTAGGATACCTGTCATTGGTCTGCAGCCAATAAACGATTCTTTGACTTCACCCAGAAGACTCTGTGTTTCTGTAGGTCCGGAACAGGGTGAAACCCCGAAGTCATAGGGTGTGTGCCCCTGCACCGCTGGGTCTAAAATACCCAGTACTTCACCTTCACTATCCAAACACATCTTCACTACACTAAACCCAAAAACACTACCCCCAGCATGACCCCCTACACTACCCAAATAGCACTGCACTACCCTAAACCCTAAAACACGACCCCTACACTACATAAACACCACCGCACTACCCTAAACCCTAAAACACTACCCCCAGCACGACCCCTTACACTACCCAAACACCACTGCACTACCCTAAACCCTAAAACACTACCCCCAGCACAACAAGCTACACTACACAAACACCACTGCACTACCCTAAACCCTAAAACACTACCCCCAGCATGACACTTTAACTACACAAACACCATTGCACTGCCCTAAACCCTAAAACACTGCCCCCAGCATGACCCCCTACACTACCCAAACACCACTGCACTACCCTAAACCCTAAAACACTACCCCCAGCATGACAAGCTACACTACACAAACACCACTGCATTACACTAAGCCCTAAAACACTACCCCCAGCATGACACTCTAAACTACACAAACACCATTGCACTGCCCTAAACCCTAAAACACTACCCCCAGCAAGACCCCCTACACTACACAAACACCACTGCACTGCCCTAAACCCTAAAACACTACCCCCAGCACGAGCCCCTACATTACACAAACACCACTGCACTGCCCTAAACCCTAAAACACTACCCCCAGCATGACCCCCTAAACTACACAAACACCACTGCACTACCCTATACCCTAAAACACTACCCCAGCACAATCCCTCACACTACCCAAACACCACTGCACTACCCTAAAACACTACCCCCAGCATGACCCCGTACACTACACAAACACCACTTCACTACCCTAAACCCTAAAACACTACCCCCAGCACGGACCCGTACACTACACAAACACCACTGTACTACCCTAAACCCTACAACACTACCCCAGCACTACTCCCTACACAACACAAACACCACTATACTACCCTAAACCCTAAAACACTACCCCAGCACGACCCCCTTCACTATCCAAACACAACTGCACTACACTAAACCCAAAAACACTACCCCCAGCACGACCCTCTATACTACCCAAACACCACTGCACTACCCTAAACCCTAAAACACGACCCCTACACTACACAAACACCACCGCACTACCCTAAACCCTAAAACACTACCCCCAGCACGACCCACTACACCACACAAACACCACTGCACTATCCTAAACCCTAAAACACTACCCCAGCACTACCCCCAACACTACCCAAACACCACTGCACTACCCTAAACCCTAGAACAATACCCCAGCATGATCACCTACACTATCCAAACACCACTGAACTACCCTAAGCCCTAAAACACTACCCCCAGCATGACCCCCGACACTACACAAACACCACTGCACTACCCTAAACCCTAAAACACTACCCAAAGCACAATCCCTCACACTATCCAAACACCACTGCACTTCCATAAACCCTAAAACACTACCCCCAGCATGACCCCGTACACTACACAAACACCACTGTACTACCCTAAACCCTAAAACACTACCCCCAGCACGACCCCCTTGTCTACCCAAACACAACTGCACTACCCTAAACCCAAAAAAAAGACCCCCTACACTACACAAACACAACTGCACTACCCTAAACCCTAAAACACTACCCCAGCACGACCCCCAACACTACACAAACACCACTGCACTACCCGAAACCATAAAACACTACCCCCTATACTACACAAACACCACTGCAATACCCTCAACCCTAAAACACTACACCCAGCATGACCCCCTACACTACACAGATACCACTGCACTACCCGAAACCCTAAAACATTATCCCAGAACTACCACAACACTACCTAAACACGACTGCACAACCTGAAACCCTAAAACACTACCCCCAGCATGACCCCCTACACTACCCAAACACCACTGCACTACCCTGAACCCTCAAACACTACCCCATCACAACTCCCTATACCACACAAACACCACTGCACTACCCTAACGCCTAAATAATCACCCCCAGCACAACTCCCTACACCACACAAACACCACTGCACTACTCTAAATCCTAAAACACTATCCCAACACAACTGCCTACACTACCAAAACACCACTGCACTACACTAAACCCTATATTTACCCCAGCATGACCTCCCACACTACACAAACACCACTGCACTACCCTAAACCCTAAAACACTGCCCCCAGCACGAAACCCTACACTACCCAAACACCACTGCACTACCCTAAACCCTAAAACACAAACCCCAACATGACCCCTACACTACCCAAACACCACTGCACTACCATATACCCTAAAACATGACCCCCTACATTACACAAACACCACTGCACTACCCTAAACCCTAAAACACTACCCACAGCACAATCCCTCACACTATCCAAATACCACTGCACTACCCTAAACCCTAAAACACTACCCCCAGCATGACCCCGTACACTACACAAACACCACTGCACTACCCTAAACCATAAAACACTATCCCAGCACTACCTAAACACCACTGCACAACCCAAAACCCTAAAACAATACCCTCAGCAAGACCCCCTACAATACACAAACACCACTGCACAACCCTAAACCCTAAAACACTACCCCCAGCACGATCCCCTACACTACCCAAACACCACTGCACTACACTGATCCCTAAAACACTACCCCATCACAACTCCCTATACCACACAAACACCACTGCACTACCCTAACCCCTAAATAATTACCCCCAGCACAACTCCCTACACCACACAAACACCACTGCACTACTCTAAATCCTAAAACACTACCCCAGCACAACTCCCTACACTACCAAAACACCACTGCACTACACTAAACCCTATATTTACCCCAGCACAACCTCCCACACTACACAAACACCACTGCACTACCCTAAACCCTAAAACACTACCCCCAGCACGAAACCCTACACTACCCAAACACCACTGCACTACCCTAAACCCTAAAACACAAATCCCAACATGACCCCTACACTACCCAAACACCACTGCACTACCATATACCCTAAAACATGACCCCCTACACTACACAAACACCACTGCACTACCCTAAACCCTAAAACACTACCCCCAGCATGACCCCCTACACTACACAAACACTACTGCACTACACTAAAACCTAAAACACTACCCCCAGCATGACCTCATATACTACCCAAACACCACTGCACTACCCTAAACCTTAAAACACTACCCCCAGCATGACCTCCTCACAACACAAACAGCACAGCACTACCCTAAACCCTAAATCTACCCCCAGCATGATCCCCTACACTACCCAAACACCGCTGCACTACCCTAAACCCTAAAACACTACCCCAGCATGAACCCCTACACTACCCAAACACCACTTCACTACCCTAAACCCTAAAACACTACCCACAGTACGACCCCGTACACTACTAAAGCACCACTACACTAACCTAAACCCTGAAACAGTACCCCCAGCTTGAACCCCTACACTACCCAAACACCACTGCACTACCCTAAACCCTAAAACACAACCCCAGCACGATCCCCTAAACTATCCAAACACCACTGCACTACCCTAAATCCTAAAACACTACCCCAGTATGACCCCCTACACTACACAAACACCACTGCACTACCCTAAACCCTAAAACACTACCCCAGCACAATCCCTCACACTACCCAAACACCACTACACTACCCTTAACCCGAAAACACTACCCCCAGCACGACCCCATACACTACACAAACACCACTGTACTACCCTATACCCTAAAACACTGCCTCCAGCACGACCCCTTGACTACCAAAACACAACTGTGCTACCCTAAACCCAAAAACACGACCCCCTACACTACACAAATACCACTGCATGACCCTAAACCCTAAAACACTACCCCAGCACGACCCCCAACAATACACAAACACCTCTGCACTACCCTAAACCATAAAACACTACCCCCTATACTACACAAACACCACTGCAATACCCTCAACCCTAAAACACTACACCCAGCACGATCACCTACACTACCCAAACACCACTGCACTACACTAAGCCCTAAAACACTACCCCCAGCATGACCCCCGACACTACACAAACACCACTGCACTACCCTAAACCCTAAAACACTACCCAAAGAACAATCCCTCACACTATCCAAACACCACTGCACTACCCTAAACCCTAAAACACTACCTCCAGCATGACCCCGTACACTACACAAACACCACTGTACTACCCTAAAGCCTAAAACACTACCCCAGCACGATCACCTACACTACCCAAACACCACTGCACTACCCTAAGGCCTAAACCACTACCCCCAGCATGACCCCCGACACTACACAAACACCACTGCACTACCCTAAACCCTAAAACACTACCCAAAAGCACAATCCCTCACACCATCCAAACACCACTGCACTAACCTAAACCCTAAAACACTACCCCCAGCATAACCCCGTACACTACACAAACACCACTGTACTACCCTAAACCCTAAAACACTACCCCCAGCACGACCCCCTTGACTACCCAAACACAACTGCACTACCCTAAACCCAAAAACACGACCCCCTACACTACACAAACACCACTGCACTACCCTAAACCCTAAAACACTACCCCAGCACGACCCCAACACTACACAAACACCACTGCACTACCCTAAACCATAAAACACTACCCATATACTACACAAACACCACTGCAATACCCTCAACCCTAAACCACTACCCCCAGCATGACCCCCTATACTACACAAATACCACTGCACTACCCTAAACCCAAAAACACGACCCCCTACACTACACAAATACCACTGCACTACCCTAAACCCAAAAACACGACCCCCTACACTACACAAACACCACTGCACTACCCTAAACCCTAGAACACTATCCCAGCACCACCCCCAACACTACCTAAACACCACTGCACAACCCGAAACCCTAAAACACTACCCCCAGCATGACCCCCTACACTACACAAACACCACTGCACTACCCTAAACGCTAAAACACTACCCCCAGCATGACCCCCTACACTACACAAACACCACTGCACTACCCTAAACCCTAAAACACTACCCCAGCACAATCCCTCACACTACCCAAACACCGCTGCACTACCCTAAACCCTAAAACACTACCCCCAGCATGACCCCGTACACTACACAAACACCACTTCACTACCCTAAACCCTAAAACACTACCCCCAGCATGACCCCGTACACTACACAAACACCACTGTACTACCCTAAAACACTACCCCCAGCACTACCCCTACACTACACAAACACCACTATACTACCCTAAACCCTAAAACACTACCCCAGCACGACCCCCTTCACTATCCAAACACAACTGCACTACAATAAACCCCAAAGCACTATCCCCAGCATGACCCCCTACACTACCCAAACACCACTGCACTACCCTAAACCCTAAAACACGACCCCTACACTACACAAACACCACCGCACTACCCTAAACCCTAAAAAACTACCCCCAGCACGACCCCCTACACTACACAAACACCTCTGCACTACCCTAAAACACTACCCCAGCACTACCCCCAACACTACCCAAACACCACTGCACTACCCTAATCCCTAGAACAATACCCCAGCATGACCCCCTACACTACACAAACACCTCTACACTACACAAACACTACACAAATACCACTGCACTACCATAAACCCTAAAACACTATCCCAGCACTACCCCCAACACTACCTAAACACTACTGCACTACCCTAAACCCTAAATCTACCTCAGCATGACCTCCCACACTACACAAACACCACTGCACTACCCTAAACCCTAAAACACTACCCCTAGCATGAAACCCTACACTACCCAAACACCACTGCACTACCCTAAACCCTAAAACACTACGCCTAGCACGATCCCCTACACTACCCAAACACCACTGCACTACCCTGAACCCTAAAACACTACCCCATCACAACTCCCTACACCACACAAACACCACTGCACTACACTAACCCCTAAAACATTACCCCCAGCACGACTCTCTACACCACACAAACACCACTGCACTACTCTAAACCCTAAAACACTACCCCAGCACGACTCCCTACACTACCAAAACACCACTGCACTACACTAAACCCTAAATCTACCTCAGCATGACCTCCCACACTACACAAACACCACTGCACTACCCTAAACCCTAAAACACTACCCCTAGCATGAAACCCTACACTACCCAAACACCACTGCACTACCCTTAACCCTAAAACCAAACCCCAAAATGAACCTCTACACTACCAAAATACCACTGAAATACCCTATACCCTAAAACATGACGCCCTACACTACACAAATACCACTGCACTACCCTAAACACTAAATGACTACCCATAGCATGACCCCCTACACTACACAAACACCACTGCACTACCCTAAACCCTAAAACACTACCCCCTACACTACACAAACACCACTGCACTACCCTAAACCCTAAAACACTACCCCCAGCATGACCCCCTACACTACCCAAACACCACTGCACTACCCTAAACCTTAAAACACTACCCCCAGCATGACGCTGTCAATCCCCCAGCCCCGGTAAACACTGACTGTAGCGCGAGGGGCAACCCGGAAGCGTTTTGACCCTCCTGAACTACAGTACTCAGCAGACGTAGCGGTGTCACGTTCCACGCGACGCTACGCTACGTGAAGAGAACCGGATGTATGCACAAAACACTGACCCAGAGTTGGCAATTATTCTTCGTCCCGAACGGCGGTCCGATTGATGCTCCAGCTTCCAGAGTCCTGACGGTGTTTATACTCATCGCGTCGTTGAGGTACAGTGAGTACAAGGAAGTCCGTATTTGCAGACTTTGGTGACGCTGGCGCCCCGCACGCACCTCTGTTGGCAAGACAGCCTTCCAGCGTCTCTTGCAGAGGAGCGCGCTCGCGCCCATCTGTGGTTCTACGCTTTGGGGTCCTGTGTTCCTTTTGCACCCAAAGCGCCTGTCGTTTGTTCCTCTGTTGGTGAGACTCCACTCCTGCGTCTCTTGCAGAGGAACGAGAGATAGCTAGGATTTAGACACTTCTCGCCCTGCGCTCCTTTGTTGGAAGAGACACCATAAATGTTAGTCTCATTGCAGAGGAGGCTCTAGTGGGCTCTTTTGTGGTATTGCTTACCGGTGCTTGGTATCACAAAGAGACCCATCGTACTTTGAACCTTTTGGCCTATGTTCAGGAACCAAACCAATAACTCTGGGGGGGGTTCATCGCAAAAGTTACACTCCCCAAGGTATGACTGTCTTTGGTCGCGAACTGTTAAAGATCACAGGGATTACCTCCTTCATGGTGCACCATTCTTTAGAAACTGTACCAGTGGCGTAAGGAGCTCTTTGGATTAGTATGCAGGAATTTGTATCATGGAAACAGTTATTTCAGTATCTTTGGAGACTGTCAGCACCGTACAGAGGATGATTGTACTCTAGCTGTTTCATCACTATCTTCTTGTTCATTATATTTCCCTAGGAGAGAGAGACTTAGGAGGGTGTGCCAGAAGCTGTATGATTGCACTCTTTACTGCTCTGCGTGTACTTTTGGGTAGGTTGGGGAGAGAATACCTCTGTGGGTTAAAGTAGGGGAACGGGTACACATACGTGATATGCTTATGGTGTATTTTCTCTTCCCACTAGTTTTATGCCGGAGGTTTGCAATCACCCTCTTCTCGCTTCGGGTATCAGTCCTTCACGCTCTTTATTTCAGGTAGGGGGTTTACCATAGCATCCGATTTTACCGTGTGCCTTATCTAATGGGGGTGTTGTGTCTGGACAGCAGAGACTAACTGTATGTTATTGTGTCCCCACAGATCTCCCTCCCTGCTGTCCCTATCCTTTCCTTCCCTCGCTTAACTACCTCACCAGTCCGAGTATATTGTTCTTCGGATTTGGGGCAGTTGAGTGGTGGACCCCTTTGAGCATCAGCACAATCCCGAGAACTCTGAATGGTGGAACCTGACAGACCTCCTCACAACACAAACACCACGGCACTACCCTAAACCCTAAATCTACCCCCAGCATGATGCCCTACTCTACCCAAACACCACTGCACTACCCTAAACCCTAAAACACCGCCCCCAGCATGAACTCCTACACTACCCAAACACCACTGCACTACCCTAAACCCTAAAACACTACCCACAGTACGACCCCCTACACTACAGAAGCACCACTGCACTACCCTAAACCCTAAAACACTACCCCCAGCATGAACCCCTACACTACCCAAACACCACTGCACTACCCTAAACCCTAAAACACTACCCCTAGCACGATGCCCTACACTACCCAAACACCACTGCACTACCCTGAACGCTAAAACACTACCCCATCACAACTCCCTACACCACACAAACACCACTGCACTACACTAACCCCTAAAACATTACCCCCAGCACGACTCTCTACACCACACAAACACCACTGCACTACTCTAAACCCTAAAACACTACCCCAGCACGACTCCCTACACTACCAAAACACCACTGCACTACACTAAACCCTAAATCTACCTCAGCATGACCTCCCACACTACACAAACACCACTGCACTACCCTAAACCCTAAAACACTACCCCTAGCATGAAACCCTACACTACCCAAACACCACTGCACTACCCTGAACCCTAAAACCAAACCCCAAAATGAACCTCTACACTACCAAAATACCACTGAAATACCCTATACCCTAAAACATGACGCCCTACACTACACAAATACCACTGCACTACCCTAAACACTAAATGACTACCCATAGCATGACCCCCTACACTACACAAACACCACTGCACTACCCTAAACCCTAAAACACTACCCCCTACACTACACAAACACCACTGCACTACCCTAAACCCTAAAACACTACCCCCAGCATGACCCCCTACACTACCCAAACACCACTGCACTACCCTAAACCTTAAAACACTACCCCCAGCATGACGCTGTCATGCCACAGCCCCGGTAAACACTGACTGTAGCACGAGGGGCAACCCGGAAGCGTTTTGGCCCTCCTGAACTACAGTACTCAGCAGACGTAGCGGTGTCACGTTCCACGCGACGCTACGCTACGTGAAGAGAACCGGATGTATGCACAAAACACTGACCCAGAGTTGGCAATTATTCTTCGTCCCGAACGGCGGTCCGATCGATGCTCCAGCTTCCAGAGTCCTGACGGTGTTTATACTCATCGCGTCGTTGAGGTACAGTGAGTACAAGGAAGTCCGTATTTGCAGACTTTGGTGACGCTGGCGCCCCGCACGCACCTCTGTTGGCAAGACAGCCTTCCAGCGTCTCTTGCAGAGGAGCGCGCTCGCGCCCATCTGTGGTGCTACGCTTTGGGGTCCTGTGTTCCTTTTGCACCCAAAGCGCCTGTCGTTTGTTCCTCTGTTGGTGAGACTCCACTCCTGCGTCTCTTGCAGAGGAACGAGAGATAGCTAGGATTTAGACACTTCTCGCCCTGCGCTCCTTTGTTGGAAGAGACACCATAAATGTTAGTCTCATTGCAGAGGAGGCTCTAGTGGGCTCTTTTGTGGTATTGCTTACCGGTGCTTGGGATCACAAAGAGACCCATCGTACTTTGAACCTTTTGGCCTATGTTCAGGAACCAAACCAATAACTCTGGGGGGGGTTCATCGCAAAAGTTACACTCCCCAAGGTATGACTGTCTTTGGTCGCGAACTGTTAAAGATCACAGGGATTACCTCCTTCATGGTGCACCATTCTTTAGAAACTGTACCAGTGGCGTAAGGAGCTCTGAGGATTAGTATGCAGGAATTTGTATCATGGAAACAGTTATTTCAGTATCTTTGGAGACTGTCAGCACCGTACAGAGGATGATTGTACTCTAGCTGTTTCATCACTATCTTCTTGTTCATTATATTTCCCTAGGAGAGAGAGACTTAGGAGGGTGTGCCAGAAGCTGTATGATTGCACTCTTTACTGCTCTGCGTGTACTTTTGGGTAGGTTGGGGAGAGAATACCTCTGTGGGTTAAAGTAGGGGAACGGGTACACATACGTGATATGCTTATGGTGTATTTTCTCTTCCCACTAGTTTTATGCCGGAGGTTTGCAATCACCCTCTTCTCGCTTCGGGTATCAGTCCTTCACGCTCTTTATTTCAGGTAGGGGGTTTACCATAGCATCCGATTTTACCGTGTGCCTTATCTAATGGGGGTGTTGTGTCTGGACAGCAGAGACTAACTGTATGTTATTGTGTCCCCACAGATCTCCCTCCCTGCTGTCCCTATCCTTTCCTTCCCTCGCTTAACTACGTCACCAGTCCGAGTATATTGTTCTTCGGATTTGGGGCAGTTGAGTGGTGGACCCCTTTGAGCATCAGCACAATCCCGAGGACTCTGAATGGTGGAACCTGACAGACCTCCTCACAACACAAACACCACGGCACTACCCTAAACCCTAAATCTACCCCCAGCATGATGCCCTACTCTACCCAAACACCACTGCACTACCCTAAACCCTAAAACACCGCCCCCAGCATGAACTCCTACACTACCCAAACACCACTGCACTACCCTAAACCCTAAAACACTACCCACAGTACGACCCCCTACACTACAGAAGCACCACTGCACTAACCTAAACCCTAAAACACTACCCCCAGCATGAACCCCTACACTACCCAAACACCACTGCACTACCCTAAACCCTAAAACACTACCCCCAGGACGACCCCCTACACTACACAAGCACCACTGCATTAACCTCCACCCTAAAACACTACCCCCAGCACAACACCCTACAATACCCAAACATAACTGCACTACCCTAAACCCTAAAACACTACCACCAGCACGACTCTGTACACTACCCAAACACCACTGCACTACCCTAAACCCTAAATCTACCCCCAGCACAACCTATTTGACTACCCAAACACCACTTCAATACCCTAATCCCTAAAACACTACCCCCAGCATAACCCTCTTCACTACACAAACACCACTGCACTGCCTTAAACCCTAAAAGACTACCCCAAGCGTGACCACCTACAGTCCACAAACACCACTGTACTACCCTAAACCCTAAAACACTACCCCAGCATGACCCCCTTCACTACCCAAACACAACTGCACTACCCTAAACCCTAAAACACGATTCCCTACAATACACAAACACCCCTGCACTACCCTCAACCCTAAAACACTACCACCAGCATGACCCCCTACACTACACAAACACCACTGCACTACCCTAAACCCTAAAACACTACCCTCTACACTACACAAACACCACTGCACTACACTAAACCCTAAAACACTACCCTCTACACTACACAAACACCACTGCACTACCCTAAACCCTAAAGCACTACCCCAGCACTGCCCCTTCACTACCCAAACACCACTGCACTACCCTAAACCCTAAACAATACCCCCAATATGACCCCCTACACTACCCAAACACCACTGCGCTACCCTAAACCCTAAAACACTGCCCCCAGCATGACCCCCTACACTACACAAACACCACTGCGCAACCCTAAACCCTAAAACACTACCCCCAGTATGACCCCCTACACTACACAAACACCACTGCGCTACCCTAAACCCTAAAACACTACCCCCAGTATGAACCCCTACACTACCCAAACACCACTGCGCTACCCTAAACCCTAAAACACTACCCCCAGCACCCCCTACACTACACAAACACCACTGCACTATCCTAAACCTAAAACACTACCCCCAGCATGATCCCCTACACTACACAAACACCACTGCACTACCCTAAACCCTAAATCTACCCCCAGCATGACCCCCTAAACTACCCAAACACAATGGTACTACCCTAAACCCTAAAACACCACCCCTCGCAGAACCCCTACACTACCCAAACACCACTGCACTACCCTAAACCCTAAAACACTACCACCAGCATGACCCCCTACACTACTGCACTACCCTAAACCCTAAAACACCACCCCAACACAACCCCTACACTATCAAAACACCACTGCACTTCCCTAAACCCTAAAACACTAACCCAGCACGACCCCCTACACTACCCAAACACCACTGCACTACCCTAATCCCTAGAAAAGTAACCCGCACCCCAAGCCAAATCCCCCTTACCTCTCACTCCTCATGGTTCCTCTCTCCTCATGGTTCCTGCTTCACGTTGTCTCTGAGGGGCGTGGATCGTCTACATGTTTTTTAGAATGCATGGTCATTTAGCATACATACCTTTACAACAAATTTTGTGCGTGGTAAATGACCATGAGTTCTAAAACAATGCATAGTAATGACTTTGCGAAGTACAACGTACATTGTAACGGCTGTTTACAGATTGAAGCTGGCCCCTGTTCGTCAGTGAGTCATTGGTAAATTAGCTGGAAGGAATGTGTATTTTTTTACCGAAAAGTGCATTCCCGGCTGTTGTATTGTGAAAGTGTCCTCGTGGCCTCGTTTCACTTCCGGTGAGAGAGTGGAAGAGTCTGTTTGGATCTAAAGGAGTGCTTTTGTTGGACGGGGCCGGCGCAACACGTCATCAGAAAACACAGCTAATGGAAAGCATCCTTCCTGAAGTGTGGAGCAGTGCCATGAGAGGTCAACGAGTGTGCGTCCCAGCTCAGTATGACCGTACCGCATGAACCATATGCCACCTCCAGGGTATGGGAGGCAGAAGCGGCATCGCAGGTCCTCTTGTAGACCGTTGTAGCACTAATTCTACATTTTGGAACTAGGGCATTTGAACCTCGTTGTTCCTGCCAGATACAAAGAGAAGTGTTATTCAGTGCCCTTGTTATCTTTTTTTGTGGGCTGTGGTGCTTGTCACTTAGCTGCCCCGCTGGTGCACATGACTGGGTACCCCACCTCGTGTGCCATCTGCAGGGCCTCTGCCCTCGGATCACTAGTTTCAGTTTCTGGAATGGCAACATAAACAGTTGCTCCCAAAAGAGTAGCATTCCCGGAAATTCTTTCCTAGCTCTCCCACGTCGAAGAGGACGTCATAATACCACGGCTCCGCTCGCGACACCATATGACGTTATCGGAGCCATAAGAGGACCTCATCGGCGTGCTGACGTCAGTTCCACCCATATTTTTCCGTGCCACCGAGGCAAACAGGCGGACCGAGACATTTTCACATGTATACATAGTATACTAAATATATATATATATATATATTCACAGAAAAAACCATAGGTTTCAGGGGTGTTATAGTTAGCTGGCCATTTCACTCGTACAAAACCATAGAAATTCCTCTGTTATAGTTAGTTCTGGTAACTATAACTCACGCGCTCGCAATGCACTGCTGATGATGTCACATATTGCATCATTCATGACACGGTCAGTGACATCACTGATGAAATCATCCAGTGAAAGTGGTTTAGTTTGAAATTTAAATATGTATTATATATATACACCAATCTGTATTGAAGATTGAGTGGATATATAACTGTCTGGATGGAGGATTTAGTAGCTGTCTGACTGTCTGTTTAAGTGAGTAATTAAAAGTGCCTCACTTAATATATGGATTAGTAACTAAACTATGTGAATGTGTGCATCACTGTCTCTGTTGTTGCATAACATTCTGCATCAGTTGGTCACTAACTACATGAGTGTGTATACTAGTTATTGATTAGTTGGGTGAGTATTTGTATGGGACACTGAGTTTGTGTGTGATTGGATGGGGTGTGTGTAACTCTATGCATAGATGTGTGAATGGTTGATTGACTAGGTTTAAGAGTGCATGTGGAAACAGTTGTTTGGGTGACTGAGTGTAATTATTTGTGTGTTGGTGAGCAAATATATGTTTTAGTTGTACATCTTCAACAAAGTAATAAAATAAAATGCAATGAATGTGAGAGTTGGTGTATATAAATAAGTATGTGTAAGAGTCAGTGATTGTGAGAGTAACTATATGAATGAGTGCATAATTGTAATGGTGAATTTTTAACATATTAACTATGAGTTACTATGTGTTTGAATAAATGAGGTGTTGTTGGGTAATTGTGTTTAGGATTTTGTCTTAAGTTATTTCTGTGAATCGGCCCCGCAGTGTGTAGTTGTATCTCCTTCCATAAATGTTCATTTAGAGTTCCCTGGGGGGCTTTCCGCACTTTGTCCCAGGTGATGATGTAAGCCCCTTGTCTTGCAATCGATTGTTTCTGTAAACCAAGCTCGAGTCTGATTTGTGCAGCGAGGTGTATTTAGGTAGCCCAAAGATAACCCTGTAAGCAGTTGTTACTGTGGCATCAAGTGTTTTGGCATCTCTTCGTTTCTGTGCCTCGCTGCCATAGGTGATTGTTGGTAGCAGCTTTGCTCGGACAACCTGTGCCAAGGGTAGGATCAACGGTCCTTTTAGTTTGAGGTTTAAAGTTTTTAAGGAGGTACCTAGAGCTAGGCCTTTGTGCCTAATGCTGTGCTTCTGAGCCAGAAATCGGCCACCTTTATCTAGCTTCACTCCCAGGTATTTGCATTCCCTTGTGTCCTCAATTCTGCTCTCTCCCCAGAACCAATCAGGTGGCTGTCTCCTTTTATTCCCGACCATCATGGTTCTAGTTTTATCCAGATTTATCAGTAAATCATTTGCTTTGGAAAAATCATGTGTAGCATTTAAAAGGTGTTGAAGCCCTACTTTTGTTTGACTGATCAGGACTATATCGTCCACGTATAGGAGACAGGGTAGCAGTATGTCTCCTATTATTGGGGCTTGTGAGTTACAAATTTCAGGACTAGGTCAGCTATAAACAGGTTAAAAAGGGTGGGCGCCAGGACGCATCCTTGTTTCAGCCCTTTTTTCATTGGTATGCGACTTGACAGGAATGACCCATTGCCCAGCTTTATCTGTACCCATGTGTCGGTGTGCAGATTTATCATCAGATTTAGTAGGGAGTGTGGCAGCCCCCAGCTTTGTAGTTTAAGCCAGAGTCTGTTGCGGTTGACGTGGTCGAAGGCGGCCTTGTAATCGATGAAACATAAGAAAAGGGGCCTCCTTGCAGATTTTGCCTTGTCCATAAGCATTGCCATGCTGAGTATGTTTGTAGTTGTCCCAACTGATTTTGCAAATCCAGTGTGATGTAATGGGATTGGAGATTTGTCTTTGGCCCATGCCTGGAGCTCCTCTAGTAGTGGTCCAGCAAAGAATTTAGCCTTGTTATCTATTAGGGCCACTAGTCAATAATTTTGTGGTTTACACTTATCTCCGGATTTGTGAATTGGTGAGATGATTGATCCTCTCCAAGAGGATAGCAAGGTGTTCAGTTCCCTTATTTCTCCAAATAGAGGTTCTAGCGCTTCGACCCAAAACTTTGGCTCTTGTTTATAGAGAACTGGAGGTATACCATTTGGGCCGGGTGCAAATTCTCTCCTTCCCTTTCCTATTTGCCGTTTGATGGAATTAGTATGTTTTGTGTATGGATCCTTTGAAGGTTTGTCTCCTCCTGATTTCCAAGATGCCATGAGGTTATTTGCAGCCCAGGCCTTGGCGGTGGTTTGAATTTCCAACATATTTTATTGTTCCTGACCATTGGCGTTTTATTCCATGTCTTGATGGAAGTGGGACCTCAGGTATTTTACCCATGAGATGTTTGAAGAGGTTCCGTCATGGTTGGGGTGGATAAATTAATTTATGGTGCTCCAAAATCTGGCACAGTTGTTGTGCTGTAATTTTACCCAAAGGTCATTCTCCGTGTCTCTAATTGCGTCCCTTTTCAGTTGCATTTTTTGCTTCTTCAGTAGTTGCAATTGTGTTTTGTCGTTTGGCTGGTGGCAGAGTTGTCTCGGTAGGCGATAAATGGAATTGTTTATGATCTTGATTTCTTGCTTCGCAGTTTGTAGTATGGGCTTTGCGCCTCTGAATCTCTGCTGGGTTGATGGTTTAATCTTAGTTGCATATGCTTCCATATTTGTGGTAAAGCTGTCCCATTTCTCGACTTCTCCTAGTCCGCTCCTCAGGTCAAAGTGTTGTTTTGCGATTTCCAATATGTTGTTTTTTGCGGCTACCTTGTATTTGATTCCTTTAAGATTTATGGTAAGTTCTGATATGTCGGGGACCAGCATGGGCAGCGTTTTCGCGCCCAGCTTAGCGAATCTGTATGTCCATGCGTTCGAGCAGGAACACGTCTTGGCTCCCACCAACCCCTTCTTTTCATCAATCCGCTTATGGAAGCGGTATATTGATGATGTCCTGGTGGTGTGGAGAGGAGATCAACAGTCCATTGGCCACTTCCACCAGTGGCTTAACTCACGGAATGACTATCTGAAGTTCACGGTTGAAGTGAACAAGAGCCGTTTGGCGTTTCTGGACCTATCGATTTTTGTAACTCCTGAGGGCCTGGGAAGTGAACTATACCGCAAGCCCATGGCACGCAATTCGCTTTTGCGTTATGACAGTCAGCACCCAAAGGCCCTAAGGGATAATTTACCCTATGGCCAGTTTCTAAGGGTGTGTAGGAACTGTTCTACAACAGATGGCTTTGCCAAACATGCCAATTTGCTATCAGAGCAACTTATGGAGAGACACTATCCCCGCAAGTTGGTCAAACGGTCTCTCAAAAGGGCCTCAAATAACAATCGGGAAGCATTGTTGGAACCGCCAATACCGAAGCCACCATTGGAACGTCTGACAATGGTCAGTACTTTCTGCACACTGTCAAATGATATAAAGAAAAGCATCAAAAAACATTGGCGGATATTAAACAGTTGCCAGGAGAGAATAGCGATGCCACTCTTTGCTTTTAAAAGATCAGGCAACATAAAGGACAGATTGGTCCATACACGACCACCAATTGGGCCCAGTAGACCACTAGGTACTTTATGGGACCTGCCAGCAGTGACAGGACACCACCCCTGTGGGGGATGTTCGGTGTGTCCACAAACCACCCACAGCTCTTCAGTGGATATTGGGACCAATAGACCTTGGATGCAGACCCACTTTACAAACTGCAACAGCAGTAATGTCATCTATCTACTCACATGCCCGTGCCAGATGAGGTATGTGGGTATGACCACCCGGAAGGTGAGGTTCCGCATGTCAGAGCACAAGAGCACCTTCAGGTGCCGCAAATCCAACACAAAACTCACCAGGCACTATACTGAAGTCAATCACACTGCAGATGAGTTCCATTGGACAATACTGGAGAAACCGTTCATTCCACAACATATCAGCGATATCTCCAGGTATTTGTTCACCAAAGAACAAAAATGGGTCCACAGGCTCTGTTGTGACACGTTGGGACTAAATGATGATATTCCCTGGACTAGCATCCAGTATTAAGTATTGGCTTTTCATAACTGTGCGGGGCAGAACCATGAGGCATCGTGATACTCCGGGCCTTAGTTTATTACATATGCTGTTTATTGATAAAACCTAGGCCCTTCGTTTCACTACTGTTTTGACTTTTAGTACAATACGAACACTAGATGTGAACTACTGGAACTAAATAGAAACTAACAGAGAAGAGCGTACCAATTACTAATCTTTGCGGTACACCAGCATGCAAATGAGCATTTCATAATACACTAAGTCTTTACAGTGATTATTAAACTGAACGTGGATATCGTGACATTTATGATACTAGCTGAAACTTGACACTGACAGGATTTTTCCTTCTCTATAGCTGTTCAGTCAGAATCTCTGGTTGGATATGGGGTAGAGCGATAGTTACAAACACTTCAAAATCGAGAGAGGAACCTGCTGTTTCGGTATTGACTACATGACCCATAAAGTACATAATACATAAGAGCCCTCTTCCCACTGCAACGATACAACTGTCTCTGCCCAGTCAGAATAATATATGACACTCGAACAATATGTGGCATTGATTTGGGACTCTCAGGTCTGTTTGATAATGGATTGGACACAGAGTAATACTGTTGTCTGGCAAGTTTTTATAGGAACCAATGAAGCGGCAACCCCGTACCAGTAATGGATTGTCTGTTTCCCGGCTTTGCGCGTAGTTAACCCTGATGCGCACTGACAGCGGCTAACTACATCTCCCATGAGGCATGCCACTTTTCTGTAGTTTTGCTAAACTGGACACGGCGCCCGCCGTAGTTTCCTGTTACGTAGCGTGAGGCGTGCTGCGTGTGGTGACAGTATTTGAACACACTCTATGTTCCTGCACGTTGCCTCCCACCCTGCTTAGGAAAGCTAGGGGCAACGACGGACAGGTGAGAGGTGCTGCTAACCGAGCGCTAAATTCTCGGTTTTTTCTGCTTTCTCTTACTCGTTTTTAACAGATTTCGGCTGAGGCATGCTTACAAGCGAGCCTCACTCGTTCGAATAGAGACACCTGACTAGTACAACTAGGTAGATTGGCAGTCATTTTCCTACATTTGTAAACTGAGAGAGATAGGTTATGACAAGTTAGAGATCCGGTCTCTTACTAGTCAGGTATACTCACAATGGCTAAAACTATGCACCTTTGTAGTTCTAATGATACTACTTCTGAGAGTTGATTTACTGAGATGGGTTATTTGCACTGAAGGGGAGAGCATACTATTAGAGTGTTAGGAGTTTTCTGCGTTTAACAAAACGCGTAAGAGCAATTGGGAGGATTTTTGGCTCTTTGTTATTCTTAATTAGAAATAAATAAAACAAACCAGAAAATAAACAAAATATAAAAAAGATATAAAAAATATGTTTTGTTCTTTCACCCATGATTTAGAGCGGGGCCTCCTTAACCTGAGCCAGGTTCCAGGGTAGGTGAGGTGAAATCCCTGATCACGCTGGGTAAGCATTGCGTAGATTCTTGCACAGCAATTAACCAGGCATATTTAAGAAAATTTGCTTGTTTGTAGACGGCACAGTTTGTTTGAATTGGTTTATTATGTGTGTTAATTGTCCTTTCTCCTCAGGTGATGCTTGCACCTTATGATATAGAGGATTAGGACAACGTGAGGTTGTATTTATTACTTCTTCTTATGTTAATTTTCACTTTTTACATTTGCACTATTTGAAATCCATCAATTGAATGCAGTAGCATTAATTTATATAGGTCCTGAAGAAAGCCGTGGGCTATAATCCCGTGAAGGCTGAAACATGTCGACCCTCATTCAACAGTGACTAGTTAGCACTGCTTGGTATATTTTCTGTTCACACACCTTTTTAATCGAGATGTGCGGAATGAGTGAATTATATCGTACTCTTCACACAATCTCCTTTTAAAATTCACATTTTTCTTTTGCACTGCACTTCCTTTGTCTGGTGGTCACAGTCTGTCACGTGCCTTCTGGACTTCTCTTTATCAACCCAAGTGAGCAATAGAGCCTTGCACTAACGAGGAAGTCTCTATGATCAAGAGGCATACCTCGGCTCTAGGTGGAGACCATATGATATAAACTGATCGTGAGAGGTGACTTTGCTCTCAATATTGGTCTCTTTGGTTGAGTCGGTTTGATGGTTTTCCGTGCTCTGCTCTGACTATGTATGGGTTTGATACTTCACACACTGTTTTTCCCTTTCTTTATTCTTGTGCTGTCGACCATTAGACCCCCTATTCTGTTGTGTGTATACAGTCTTGTTATGGGGATTAGAATTTGGGCAGGTCTTTAAAAAAATTTCCCTTAGACCCTTTATCCAGGTGGTAGTTTTGATGTTTTTGAGCAGCTTTTTGGCTGCGGGTCTTGTTCAAGGATTATACTGCCTTCGTGGGTAATCCTTTTTTCACTGCAGATTTATGTAACTGCTTGGCCTACACCTTTTTGTGGTTTCTTTCCTTTTAGCATTTAGCCTCTTTGCTGTATCTCAACTTTTGCTTTGGTCACCATAAAATGGCCGAATTTAGCGGTTTGGCGTATGATGATGCAGTATATCAATCCATTCTTGACAATACACCCAGTATACTTGAGGGTTCTAATGCTCCCCTCACAGAAACAGGTAATGATTGGGGCAGAGTCCTCGTTCTTAAGAAATCCCATTCACGCTCTTCTATTCACAGTGCCATCATGGCTGAATATTTGAGAGCTAACTGTGCGCCCCCTGGGTTGATAGTAACCAATGCCCCTAGGCTTTTTCTGGATGATAGAGTGTTTCTCAAAGACTGGTCACTTATAGCATGGCGCTGTACGCGTGATTGGCTGATTTTAATTATCAGCACAGCGAAGAGAGTGGCTGATTCCATCCTTATAGAGATACAGGCCCTAGAAGCCCAAATCAAAATTACCATCACTGCTACTTTATTTAAAAAGAACTTGGACGAATCGAATAAGAACAACAAGGAGTTTAAGGACTCTATTCTCCTCTCTAAAATTGAAAAATTTAAAAAAGATTTGGCCAAGTTCAAACACGAAAAGGTTTACCCTTACACCAGTGAGAATTATACACCCCCTGAGTTTAAGAATAATGGGAGAAGATATGGTTCTTCCTATTCAGGCTCCAGCTCAGATGAAACATCTAGCGACACTGACGGACCTAAACTACGTTCTAGAGGCAGAGGTAGATACACTAGACCCTACCACCAAAGGGGTTATGGCACACCACAATTCCAACAGTGGTGGCCGCCCACCCCCTGGGGTTTCCCACCACAAGCATTTCCACCACCTATGACAGCATACCAAACAGAATTTGACAACCAGTCTTTTTTAGGGTATGGCCCCCCAAAAACGCGAGGCAGGCGAAGAAACGCACAAGCCCAAGTTCATTGGGATCTAGCCTCAGGCCCACCCTCAGGTCCTCATGCCGGGACACGGAGCAACACGAGGAAGAACTCGGCTCCACCCACAGGCAGTGCCAATCAAACCTCGTAGTGAATCTGAGTAAGCGCATCCTGTCAGCAGACGAGCAGTCTGTCCTTAACAGGGGCCTTGGCTTCGTTACCACCTCCACAGGGGGCTCTTTTCAGATCCAATGCGAATTGGCACAGTTTTTCAGAAAACTGAGGCTTCATCATTTTTTCAGGGACAAAACAATAGCTGATCCTGAAGAGAAGGAACAAAACACGGGGCTCAGAGTTAAGTCAACATTTAACCCTCCCACACACCTGGTTCCTCCACAGGTTCTTACTTTCGAAAAAGCGGTTACGTGTGAGATCAGTGCCCTGTGTAACACCAGGAACGAGAGATTTAGTAACTTACCACGAGATGAGAGACAGGCACTTACTTCCTTGTCTAAAGCAGAAGAAATTACCATCAAACCTGCAGATAAGGGTGGTTCCATCGTTATCCTGGATACTGTTGACTATAGAGCAGAATGCCTCAGCCAACTGGGCGATGAGCGGTCATATAGGATTCTAAGTCATGATCCTACTGCTAGACTGCTTCAATCTATCGGTGACATCACCGAAGAAGCTCTCTGCGAAGGTTGGATCACTAACCATGAAGCACAGTTCCTACAGACCAAGTTTCCTGTCATCCCCTACTTCTATGTACTGCCAAAGGTACACAAGGCCCAGAGACCTCCACCTGGGCGACCAATCATCTCGGGACAGGGTTCCCTTTTGGAACCACTGTCTATGTTTGTGGACCACTTTCTAAGACCTATCGTTCAGAAGATGCCAACGTATCTGCAGGATACCAAGGATGTCCTGCGTTTGCTTCCCACGGTAGAGTTCGACCCGGAGCGAGACTTTTTAGTCTCCTTCGATGTCGAATCTCTATATACATCCATTCCCCAAGATGAGACACTGGATACAATATGCTCCATTCTAGCGGGTACCGATTTACAGTCTATTACACCTGTACCCTTCATCATGACCTTGGCCAGAATGGCGATGAAAGAGAACTTTTTTAAATTTGAGAACACCATCTACTTGCAAACGTCGGGGACTAGCATGGGCAGCGTTTTCGCGCCCAGCTTAGCGAATCTGTATGTCCATGCGTTCGAGCAGGAACACGTCTTGGCTCCCACCAACCCCTTCTTTTCATCAATCCGCTTATGGAAGCGGTATATTGATGATGTCCTGGTGGTGTGGAGAGGAGATCAACAGTCCATTGGCCACTTCCACCAGTGGCTTAACTCACGGAATGACTATCTGAAGTTCACGGTTGAAGTGAACAAGAGCCGTTTGGCGTTTCTGGACCTATCGATTTTTGTAACTCCTGAGGGCCTGGGAAGTGAACTATACCGCAAGCCCATGGCACGCAATTCGCTTTTGCGTTATGACAGTCAGCACCCAAAGGCCCTAAGGGATAATTTACCCTATGGCCAGTTTCTAAGGGTGCGTAGGAACTGTTCTACAACAGATGGCTTTGCCAAACATGCCAATTTGCTATCAGAGCAACTTATGGAGAGACACTATCCCCGCAAGTTGGTCAAACGGTCTCTCAAAAGGGCCTCAAATAACAATCGGGAAGCATTGTTGGAACCGCCAGTACCGAAGCCACCATTGGAACGTCTGACGATGGTCAGTACTTTCTGCACACTGTCAAATGATATAAAGAAAAGCATCAAAAAACATTGGCGGATATTAAACAGTTGCCAGGAGAGAATAGCGATGCCACTCTTTGCTTTTAAAAGATCAGGCAACATAAAGGACAGATTGGTCCATACACGACCACCAATTGGGCCCAGGAGACCACTAGGTACTTTATGGGACCTGCCAGCAGTGACAGGACACCACCCCTGTGGGGGATGTTCGGTGTGTCCACAAACCACCCACAGCTCTTCAGTGGATATTGGGACCAATAGACCTTGGATGCAGACCCACTTTACAAACTGCAACAGCAGTAATGTCATCTATCTACTCACATGCCCGTGCCAGACGAGGTATGTGGGTATGACCACCCGGAAGGTGAGGCTCCGCATGTCAGAGCACAAGAGCACCTTCAGGTGCCGCAAATCCAACACAAAACTCACCAGGCACTATACTGAAGTCAATCACACTGCAGATGAGTTCCATTGGACAATACTGGAGAAACCGTTCATTCCACAACATATCAGCGATATCTCCAGGTATTTGTTCACCAAAGAACAAAAATGGGTCCACAGGCTCTGTTGTGACACGTTGGGACTAAATGATGATATTCCCTGGACTAGCATCCAGTATTAAGTATTGGCTTTTCATAACTGTGCGGGGCAGAACCATGAGGCATCGTGATACTCCGGGCCTTAGTTTATTACATATGCTGTTTATTGATAGAACCTAGGCCCTTCGTTTCACTACTGTTTTGACTTTTAGTACAATACGAACACTAGATGTGAACTACTGGAACTAAATAGAAACTAACAGAGAAGAGCGTACCAATTACTAATCTTTGCGGTACACCAGCATGCAAATGAGCATTTCATAATACACTAAGTCTTTACAGTGATTATTAAACTGAACGTGGATATCGTGACATTTATGATACTAGCTGAAACTTGACACTGAAAGGATTTTTCCTTCTCTATAGCTGTTCAGTCAGAATCTCTGGTTGGATATGGGGTAGAGCGATAGTTACAAACACTTCAAAATCGAGAGAGGAACCTGCTGTTTCGGTATTGACTACATGACCCATAAAGCACATAATACATAAGAGCCCTCTTCCCACTGCAACGATACAACTGTCTCTGCCCAGTCAGAATAATATATGACACTCGAACAATATGTGGCATTGATTTGGGACTCTCGGGTCTGTTTGATAATGGATTGGACACAGAGTAATACTGTTGTCTGGCAAGTTTTTATAGGAACCAATGAAGCGGCAACCCCGTACCAGTAATGGATTGTCTGTTTCCCGGCTTTGCGCGTAGTTAACCCTGATGCGCACTGACAGTGGCTAACTACATCTCCCATGAGGCATGCCACTTTTCTGTAGTTTTGCTAAACTGGACACGGCGCCCGCCGTAGTTTCCTGTTACGTAGCGTGAGGCGTGCTGCGTGTGGTGACAGTATTTGAACACACTCTATGTTCCTGCACGTTGCCTCCCACCCTGCTTAGGAAAGCTAGGGGCAACGACGGACAGGTGAGAGGTGCTGCTAACCGAGCGCTAAATTCTCGGTTTTTTCTGCTTTCTCTTACTCGTTTTTAACAGATTTCGGCTGAGGCATGCTTACAAGCGAGCCTCACTCGTTCGAATAGAGACACCTGACTAGTACAACTAGGTAGATTGGCAGTCATTTTCCTACATTTGTAAACTGAGAGAGATAGGTTATGACAAGTTAGAGATCCGGTCTCTTACTAGTCAAGTATACTCACAATGGCTAAAACTATGCACCTTTGTAGTTCTAATGATACTACTTCTGAGAGTTGATTTACTGAGATGGGTTATTTGCACTGAAGGGGAGAGCATACTATTAGAGTGTTAGGAGTTTTCTGCGTTTAACAAAACGCGTAAGAGCAATTGGGAGGATTTTTGGCTCTTTGTTGTTCTTAATTAGAAATAAATAAAACAAACCAGAAAATAAACAAAATATAAAAAAGATATAAAAAAGATGTTTTGTTCTTTCACCCATGATTTAGAGCGGGGCCTCCTTAACCTGAGCCAGGTTCCAGGGTAGGTGAGGTGAAATCCCTGGTCACGCTGGGTAAGCATTGCGTAGATTCTTTCACAGCAATTAACCAGGCATATTTAAGAAAATTTGCTTGTTTGTAGACGGCACAGTTTGTTTGAATTGGTTTATTATGTGTGTTAATTGTCCTTTCTCCTCAGGTGATGCTTGCACCTTGTGATATAGAGGATTAGGACAACGTGAGGTTGTATTTATTACTTCTTCTTATGTTAATTTTCACTTTTTACATTTGCACTATTTGAAATCCATCAATTGAATGCAGTAGCATTAATTTATATAGGTCCTGAAGAAAGCCGTGGGCTATAATCCCGTGAAGGCTGAAACATGTCGACCCTCATTCAACAGTGACTAGTTAGCACTGCTTGGTATATTTTCTGTTCACACACCTTTTTAATCGAGATGTGCGGAATGAGTGAATTATATCGTACTCTTCACACAATCTCCTTTTAAAATTCACATTTTTCTTTTGCACTGCACTTCCTTTGTCTGGTGGTCACAGTCTGTCACGTGCCTTCTGGACTTCTCTTTATCAACCCAAGTGAGCAATAGAGCCTTGCACTAACGAGGAAGTCTCTATGATCAAGAGGCATACCTCGGCTCTAGGTGGAGACCATATGATATAAACTGATCGTGAGAGGTGACTTTGCTCTCAATATTGGTCTCTTTGGTTGAGTCGGTTTGATGGTTTTCCGTGCTCTGCTCTGACTATGTATGGGTTTGATACTTCACACACTGTTTTTCCCTTTCTTTATTCTTGTGCTGTCGACCATTAGACCCCCTATTCTGTTGTGTGTATAAAGTTCTGATCTGAACCTTGAGGTGTCCAGCAGCGTTCAAGTGTAGGCACAGTTGTTCTGAGCTCTATTTCCTGGGGCCGGTGGTCACTTTCACCTTTGTCACCCAGCTGGAATGATGTAACTTGGTGGAACAGATCTAGGGAGATAAAGGTGTAGTCCAGTAGTTCACTCGTTCTCGCTGAGCTGTGAGTTGCTACTGGAGGATTATCTTTGGCTGTTCTGCCATTGGTTGCTCTTAAGTTGAGATGTTCCAGTTCCTCCAGGATCAGCTGTCCTACTTTAGTTTGTTTGCATGGCTGTGGCATCCCTTGCATTGTTATGTTCCAGATTGTATTTTTGAGTAGCACTTCTTCGTCGGAGAAGGAACCCATTAAATTTAGATTTAAGTCCCCAGTTAGGATGAGTTCAGTTGTCGGTCCTTCTCTTATGCATGTTTCCACAAAGTTACACATTTCCTTAGCGACTTTGGTTTTCTGTTTTCGTTGAATATAGGCATTTATTATCATGATGTTAGTGTTCCTTGTATTTGTTGTAGTTGAGGAAGCAAATATGTTTACTGCTAATAATGCCGGATATGTTGGACCAAAAGCGTAGGCAGTGTGTGCAGTTGTGTCTGTAACATATGTGACCAAACCTTCTTGCAAGTGACCATAGTTTGCCCCCTTAATTGCACTTGTAAAGAACCGTAGAAATCCCTGTAGGTGAGGGGGATCAATAAGTCAAGTTTCTTGAAATGCTACTATATTAAACGCCCTAATGTAGGTGACAAGGTGGAGATCTACTATCTTGTTGCAAGCCCGTTCACGTTACATGAGCATATCCGGACAAGCCCTTTGGCTGTTGTCATCGGTGACAGGCAGCGGGGTTGTCAATCTTTTTTGTTATTTATGGAGATCCATCTTATGTCGAAATCCCGATTTTGCAGCGTTAGGGGAGCGCAACGGCTGCTAGGTTACTCTGATGCTTGCAACCTGTCCCATTGGCAGTACCCCACTGCTCCTTTCAACACGGACGTTGTTAGTCTATTTGTAGTCTTCGGTTGTCCCTTGTGTTCGCCGGGATTAATAGATCCGGATATCCTAGTTTGATGTATAGAGCAATGGTTATCCCCCTGGATTTTAAAGTGTCCCTTTCTAAGAGTATTTTGTGCGCAGTTATTGGAAAAGTCCATGTTGCTCTAGTTTTTTCTCCTGCGATGGAGTCCCTGCATTTGATGAATTCTATCGACTCCAGGTCCGCCGGTTTTACATCTATCAATGATCGTATGTAGGATAACAGCCACAGTATGTTGCCGCAGTTCATGATGTCTTGCAGTCCTTTAGAGGTGTATTCTGGGATGAACCATAAGGCACATGTTTCCCTCCCACTAGCCATTGATGATCTTGTTTTCCATTGCTTGTGGGTGGGAGGTCAGCTTCCTTCCGTAAGTGTCCTGTTTCCATATGGCTCCCATCTGGATGTTCTTATTGTGCATTATGTTCTGATTCTAGCCGTCGTTCTCTGCTTCCTGGGGGGATTGATCCCTGGCGGGTTTGGTTGTGTTCTCGGATTATTTCAAGGAGCTACTCCTGGTGATGCTCTGTATTTATTGACGTCGTTTGTGTCTCGGACAAACCTTTCTGAAGATATTGACTAGTCCTTATGTTTTCTCCTTCCCTTATATTGTTGCCTTCGATTTTTTGATTTCCCAGTTTCCCCAGGTTTGCTTCTCTTCCCTCTGGGACTTTTTCAGTTGTTTTTGTGTACGCGTGTTTCCGATGAGGCTTTAGTTGGTTATTGTGAGTGAGTGATGTTCCTCGGCAGTCTGATTCCGTAGAGTTGCTATGACCATTTGTTTAACATGCGCTAATTGATTTTCCGTATGTTGATTGAAGGTGTGATTCGCAGCCTTTTTGAGTTGGGAGCATAAGTAGCACAGCATTGACGGCAGGGTTGCTAATTTATCAACAATCGGGCTGCATCCACAGGTACGATTGTTGGCTAGCGCGTGTTCTTGTATCCTTTCTAGAGAAGTATTTAGCATGCCTAACTTGCTGTCAATTGCTACCACAAAGACTGCAGAGGTGTTCGTTAATGTTAATTCTGTATCCATTTTGTCCGATTGATATTTTAAGGCCTTTACCAAGAGTTGCAAAGTTTTTAGCAAGCTTGCCCAGGCGTTCCTGTGATCTGTTTTTTGTGCTTCTCCTTGATGAACTCCAGATTCTCCATTTGTACATTTGGACTGATTCCTTGTCTCTTGTGTCCGCTCCACTGTCGGGTCACCCTTGTTTACCTTGGGCCCTTCTAGTTTCGAATTTGACAGGGTATATTTCCTGTTCTTGTCTTGCTGGTATGTTTTAAGGAGAGCCTCCCACTCATCCTTGTCGAGATATGAGGAATGATCGAGCTCTTCTGGCTCTTCCATAATACTTTTTGTGGGGTCTCTGGCTTAGATTGCGTTAGCTCTGAGCCTGAGTTTCCCTTAGGCTTTCAGCTGGTTCCAATTTGATCATTACATCGTCTGCTTCGTCCGCTTTGTCCGCTTGCAGATCTATTTTGGCCTCCGGCTGTGAGATTCCTTTGGGGTTGTCTAATTCACGTATTCTTAGTATACGTAAGGGCTCAGTTGAGACGCAATCGCCCCCATCATGATTAATTCGTTAAGAGAGTCTGGGCGTTGAAGCTTTTGGAGCTGTTACTGGCGCTATTGCTGTGTCAAGGTTGAGATCGCTTGATGCTTCCTTGCTGACTTCCCAAATTTCCCCTTCTCCCGTTTTCTCCTTCTTTTTCTCCATCTCTCGTGGTGTCACTGCGTGTCCTCCAGTCTTTTCCAGTGACTGGAAGCTTTAGCTAGCGTACTGTAGTTGGCCATGTAGAACTACAGATGGGCTAACTGGCCCTGGAGATTCCGCCACACTGCCTTTGTTCCTTTCTTTCTTTTCACTGTCCCATTGGCAGAAGGGCCGAAGGGGGGTTTGTAGGCCCGTTGCTACTGTAGAACTCGAGAGCAAGGTGTCACCCGTGTTTTAAGGAAGCAAAATTTGGTGTCAATTTTGGGCTGAAAGAGATGATTTTTTGACGTTTTACTTTCCGGCATAATATCTCTTGTCGGTTTTGTGTCTGGTGTTATATCAATTATAGAGCCCTCTTGCTGCCCTGCCGGTCTTATCTTTGCGTGTGGTTCACCCACTGATCCAGGTGTTTTCAGCTTCCTTTTTCGCTTGCTTGCGTTCTTAGTAGGTGCGAGCCCTCCACGCACACGTCCTGACCTCATGGTTTTTCAGTATTATATTTCCCTTTGGGTCCCTTTGGGTCCACTGCTTTAGTTTTGTCAGCTTTTGTCTGATTTAGTTTTGTTTCGATATTAATCCTTTGAAAAAAAAGACCAAAACCCTTTGACTTTCTCCTATTGCCTTGGTCTATCCTGGATTTGCCCCTATTGAGGAGGCTTGCGCCTCTTCATAAACCTTTCTTTTGGCTTTTTTGGCTTCTATGGCTGCGAGCTTGAGCTTGTGGCCTGGTGTCCTAATGTCCTGATTCCCTGTTGCCACTGGTGCCGCTGGTACTACTGCTTGCCTCTCCTATGTGGGCAGGCTTCGCTTCCCTTCGTGGTGCGCTCTACCCCTGCCCTTGCCAGAAGTAAAATAGAGTGAGCGGATCGTGCTTGATATCCTCATGTGGCCATTGCTGAAGGATGCTGCGCTCTCACACTTTCGCCCCTGCCCGCCTGTGCCCCGCTGTCCGCTGTCCACGCGCTCCTTTTAGTCCATGTGTCTTGAGTTAGCAAAGGGCTTACAAAGGGCTGGGTTCCGTGTGCTGTTATTGTCACAATGTCACGATGCGGTGCACTTTACAGTGTGCTTACCTCAAATCCTCATTCACAGGCTGCACGCCTTGCCGTGTGCCGCCTTCCGCCTTCAAGAGCAGCCGACCGTCAGCCATCTCAGCTGGTAGTCAACTGGGAGTCTGCTCATCAGCCAGCAAGTGGCGACAGCAGCCTCAGGAGTTCCCCGCAGCGTGGTGGGCGGTGCGGCAGGTGGGGCTCTCAGCTCTCGGAGGGCTCTCTGGTACTCTGCAGCTCCCTGGTTCCCTGAGTTCCAGGTTCTTGGGCTCTCGGGTTTTGGCTCACCACTCCCTGCTCACTGCTTCATGAGAGCTCTGAAGCTCGGAAGCAATGCCGCCAATAGTTAGCCAGTCGCGGGAGTCACAGGGCTTCATCCGATTCCCATTGTTTGTCCTGGACTGACTGAAGCCAGCCGTCTCAGCCACCGCCGGCCACTGCCAGCCTCAGCAGCCTAAGCGGAGACGAAAGCTAGGGGCCCGGCAGCTTTGCAACGGTCTCCCACGGCAGCCTCTCTTGCAGCTTTGCTTCTCAGCGTTCTCAGCCATTCTGCTCCGCTCCTCGCAACGCGGTCCTCAGCAGGTCAGAAAACACGGACTAGAGTTCTCAGCAGGATAGCATAGACTGGCAGGATTGAGAGATGTGAAAGAACAGCTTTCTCAGCAGTTACATACACAGTTACTTGCCTATGACCAAAGATAATTGTTGGACTTGGCCCTTCTGGTAGTTCACCCCTAAACTTTTTGCGAGTATATTAGCTCTTTCCCTATGGAGGACTAGTGATTTTAGGCCTCTAGGCGCGTTCACACTGTGTCCCAGTGGAAAGCGCGTGCGCTCTGTTTATGGTTTAGTTAGACTGACCTGCCCTCCCATAGGAATGAATGGGGAATGTGTGTGACCCTGGTAGTTCCTGATGCGTGGGGAGTGCAGGGCCGAGTTTGGTATGTGCGGACTCGTGTGATGAAATGCTGCGCGATGATGTGTGCGGTGTCAATGTACCTAGTGTGGAAGTGCCACTTCTAGAAGTTGCCATTTCTGATTGCAGTGTGAGATAGGTGCCTTGTCTGGCGATTGGCTGGCTGAGGTCATGTGATGGGCTAGGGAATCCCCAGAGTCAGGAGGAGTCACCTAGTGGTGAATGGGGAGATCAGCAGCCAGATGGGTGGGAGGAGTACACCTGGGACCTGAATAGGGCTGGGCTTTCCCCACACAATGCTGGCTCCGCCCCCTGTGGTGCGACTGATGACCCTGGCCTGTTCTGTGAATTGGGAGAGGGGCTGAGCACAACAAAGTGCTCAGGAACCAGTTGTAACTGGTTCGCCCCTTCCCTGCACCTGAGACAAAGGAAACCTGTGTATAAGAAGGGGCTGTGACCCCATGTAAAATGTTCTCTCTGCTGATCCTAACTGGGGGGGGGGCCTGTTGCTGCTGCTGGGTGCCAGGAGAGACCCCCACTGGGGACTGCCTCCCTGCCTGGAGGGCCCTGTGAGCTGGCCCCTGGGCCCAGCCCTTGCCCCCCTGCCTCCTAAGAGGACTTTGTCCAGAGCCTTGCCTTGTTGGAGGAGCGCTGTGTTTCCCAGGGCAGAAGCGCTGTATTTTTGGACTAAGGAGCGCCTTCATTTGTGGCCATCAGCGCTGAGTTGCAATCATCTACGAGGGAACCCCGATGTAGGGATTCCCCCGCTTTTCCCTACTCATAGCGGGTGCCCATCCCGCATTGCGGTGCTCTTGCGGGTGCCAACCCCGCTTATTCCTTTATCGTATATGTAAATGAAGGCGGGAGCCCACCCCGCGCTTCGGTGAGGAGAGAAGAAGAATCACCGCCGCAGCCCGGTCCGAAACAGGAAGCCAGGCAACCTGAGTGAGGACGTGGGCGGGACTTCAAGCAGGAAGCGACGGGAGCCTACCCCGCGCTCCTGTATGAGAAGGAAATAACCGGAAGCCGACGGAAGCCCACCCCGCGCTTCTACGGAAGAGAAGAGGACTGCTGAGACGGCGGGGGCCCGAGGCACACTGTCGGTGCCTGCCCCCACCGCGAGAAAGCCGTCGTGCCGCCTGAGCCTCCCCAGCGGAGGGGAAGCTCCACCGCCCTGGAGGAGAGGATCCGAAGAGACTCTCCCCCCTCCAGAGAACAGCCCGGTGAGTCAGAAGGGGCTGGGGGACTCCGTGTGGGTGTTGTGGGTGCCGGTCCCAGACCGGTCTATCTCCTGATAGGGGGGGGGGGCACTCCAACAAAGGGGGCATTTCTCTCGGTGATACGAGTGGCCCCAGAAGGCAGCAGGCCGCTCCAACGTTATTACGGGGCATATTGGCTTCGAGCGCTAGTGCGCTCCAACGTACACAGCATTGTTTGCTTAGAGCGCTAGTGCGCTCCAACGACGGGGGCACATTGGTTGAAGAAGCCTAGAGCGCTCCAACGTGGTCCCACGCTGTTTTCGGCATTTCTAATCTAGAGCCCAAGAAGGCTCCCACGCCGGGCATCATGTCTGTTTTAGAGCGCTAGTGCGCTCCAACGCGTGACATACTTGGGTTAAAGGCACAGTGGGGCCCAAGCTCATTTCCCCAGCTGCCAAGCACTTAGTGGGCAGCTGCAACGTTTAGGTTGTGGCCTTTACGCTTTGGCTTGCACAGCCTGCGCAGTCAAGCCCTGACTCTGCTGGACAAAGGGCGTTTGAGCCCCTGAAAGGCCAAGTTGGCCTGGGGACAGTTTTCTTGTGTTGTGCCCTCACCTAGGGTACATAATCCTTGTTACCTGTATTTTTGCGCCTGTGCATTGCCTATATGCTATTTTCATTCCTAATGTGATTTATGCAATGCTTTGTGTATCCCTCTAGATGTATTTTTATACCTAGGAGGTTGTGTTACCTAGTATAGTGATACTAGTGAGTTCATGGTTCCCTGCGTAATATTTTCCTAATGTGGTTAGGGTTGCGTAGGTGGTACTTACCTGTTACCAGTGGTTACTGGTTGTGCGCTACATTTATCATTTGTTCTACATTTCTACATTTACAATTTGGTGATTTGTGGTAATTCTGACAGTGGTCCATGTGGCCCTGTCTTGTGTAAATAGTCCCTTGTAAATTCTGCCCAGTGCCAGTTGGCACAGTGTAAATTGTGTGAATATTATGTAATGTGTTTTGGTATAATACAAAAGCTATTTTTATATAATACCTTGTGTGGAGTTTCTTTTGTGGTGGGTCTTGGGTGTTGTTGCTGGGTGCACGCGCAAACGCTTTACACATTGCCTCCGGGATAAGCCTGACTGCTCGTGCCAAGCTACCAAGGGGGTGAGCAGGGGTTATCTTTGGCGTGTAACTCCCAGCCCTGACTAGAGTGGTGGTTTCTGCCTGGCTTTGGCGAAGCCCTAGCCAACCAGAAATCCCATTTCTAACATTGGTGATCAGCGGTGGGATAGGACTTGCGTATGCGCTGTACCGCAGCAGCAACTGGCTGCACTACAAAACTCTGCATTTTAGATAATCACGTATTTGGGGATTATTGTTTTGAGTTCCATTATTTCTTCTCCTAAAAAGTGTCATTTTTTAATTGTGTACTCTTGCTTCAGCTCAGACACTTAGGTCCCTTGTGTTGCACGTGTCCCTGAGCGTCCTGCCAAAATGGAGTCTGCTTTTAATTTCTGTGGTCTGTTTAGATACAGTATGGCGGAGTTGGTTGAGTTTTGTGAGGAGAGAGACATAGCAGTGAGTGTGTCAGACTCCCAGTCAAAACTCAGGGAAAACCTGATCCAATGGCAGAAGGATGAATGGGAACGTGAGCGCAGTGAGGAGGAGAGGGCCCGGGCCACACGTCAAGAGGGTGGTGGGTCTGAGGGGAGCCCTGAGGAGTCTGAAGAGGAGGAAGAAAGTGACAGGACAGGGACGCCAGTAGATAGTGAAGACCCCATGGATAGGGAGTCCCTTGCTGGGTTCAGTGTCAGGGGCAGCGCCCCATCACTTTCCCTGTTCCCAGAGGAGTGGGTAGATAGGAGGGAAGAAAGGGAGCATCAGCTGGCTTTGGAGAAGCTCAGGTTAAAGCATGCCAAGGAGATAGCGCAGCTGAATGTGGAGGAGAAAAAGTTTGAGACGGAGAGGGACTTAGCTCAGAAGCAGATGGCGGAGGCTGAAAGGGCCTTTGCCAGAGAGAAACTAGCTCTGTAGGGTAAGTTGTCCCCTGAGCACAGTGGTAGTTTTCTGGATTCCCCAGTGAGGGTGGAGTCCAGTGGTGGCAGCGATATAGAGTCCAGTGCAGGAAGTCCCATTCCCAGTTCCCCAAGTATGGTACCTTGTTCCCAAGAAGAGGAGTATGGGTTGAAGTTCAGGGACAGTAGGAACCTGTCTCACCAGTCTTGGGAGGATTGTGTGGATGAATGTAATGATGCACTGGATGATTGGATAAAGGTTATCACGGAACAGGATCTTGCAGGACTGTTCACCCTGATTATCAAAGAACAGATGCTCAGTAGTTGTTATACCGGGTTGCGCCAACACCTGTTGAGGTATGACTCCTTGGGTCCCTGGGAACTTGCAGAGGAAGCCGACCGTTGGGAAAGTGCCCAAGGTTCTGATGAGGTATGGGAGAGTACTTCCAACAGTAGTGGCTCAGGTATCTTCCCGTCCAGTATTGTGGAAGAGGCTCAGAGTAGCCCAGCTAGGTCCCAGAGTAGTGAGAGGGGTGTAGGGGCTCACGTCCTGTCTCAGTGGAGTAGGAGTGAGTGGGTGACGGAGTGTCCCCAGGTGGCCAAAACCCAGTCTCAGAGCCTGGATGGTTTCTTCAGGGAACACCAGGTTGGGGGCCTAGGCTGTCCTGTTAGTCCATTTGAGGAGGATCACCTAGCGTATGGAGAACCTGGAGCATCTGTAAGTAGAGCTCCAGTGGTTCTGATGTCTGGCAGTGCCGCTCCAGTAGGGAGGGTACAGAAGTCCAGCGAGAGGAGTGGCATGGGGCTGTGTTCCCCGGTGGATGAGCCAGTGAGTCAGGGACCAGCCGGGAGGGCTGAGTCTCCTAGAGGTGACCAGGGTGACCAGACATCTGTCCTGGGGAAACTTCACGCACTGTCAGGTGGACAGGGGACGGGAGATCTGCGCCAGGCAGACTGTCACGCAACATATGAGGCATATGTTACTCTCGGGGGATGGTGTGTAAGTCCCCAGAAGTCCTGGAGTGCAAGGCAAGTACTCAGCCAAAGGGTTTAGACCCCTGGTTGTGAGGCCAGGTGCAGGATCAGCCTGACCTGGGGGGAAGGACGACTGTAAGCAGTGTCCTGACAGATGTAGCTGTTAGGGGCACCACTCCAGTTGGGAGGGTGCCGGACTCTGGAAGGGGGTGCAGAGGGAGGGAGTCCTCGCCTCTGACCCCGGTGCAACCTGAGGGGTTAAACCCTAGGTTGGGAGACCAGTTCACAGGGAGAGGTCCTGAGCTGGTGGGTTAATTGCGTTACGAGGTCGCCTCTCAGAGGAAGAGAGGGCAGAACCCTAGAAGAAGAGGTAGGGGGAGGAGAGCCTCGCCCGTGACTGTTGATCAGCTTGAGGGTACAGACCCTGGGCTGGAGGATCAGTGGCAGTTTAGAACTGCCCTGATGAGGGGTAGAGTGGAGAATGGTTGCAATGTGCCAGGGGTTACTACCCCCCACTCTGTGGTTAGGCAAGGACCAGTGGCACCTGGATGGCCTAGGTCCTGGTCCTGGCCGCGGACCGCTGAGGAGTACCAGTGGGGTAGCCCAGTTGGTCCGCCGAGTTTTTTCAGAGGGAACCACGTGGGGTCAGAGTGGCGTAAAACCGGAGAGTGTCCCTGCCGTTGTGGGCCTGCGTCCGTGTTTTATCGCCCCAAGCAGGGAAGACCATCACGGTGGTGATTGGTCTACCCTGCGTTTTGTCTGGAAGGAGATTGTGTTGGACTTGGCGCTTCTGGCAGGTTCCCCACTAAACTTTTTGTGAGTATATTTGCTCTTTCCCTATGGAGGACTAGTGATTTTAGACCTCTAGGCACTTTCACACTGTGTCCCAGTGGAAAGCGCGTGCGCTCTGTGTATGGTTTAGTTAGACTGACCTGCCCTCCCATAGGAATGAATGGGGAATGTGTGTGACCTTGGTAGTTCCTGATGCGTGGGGAGTGCAGGGCTGAGTTTGGTATGTGCGGACTCATGTGATGAAATGCTGCGCGACGATGTGTGCGGTGTCAATGTACCTAGTGTGGAAGTGCCACTTCAGGAAGTTGGCATTTTTGTGTGCGGTGTGAGATAGGTGCCTTGTCTGGCGATTGGCTGGCTGAGGTCATGTGATGGGCTAGGGAATCCCCAGAGTCAGGAAGAGTCACCCAGGGTGAATGGGGAGATCAGCAGCCAGATGGGTGGGAGGAGTACACCTGGGACCTGAATAGGGCTGGGCTTTCCCCACACAATGTTGGCTCCGCCCCCTGTGGTGCGACTGATGACCCTGGCCTGTTCTGTGAATAGGGAGAAGGGCTGAGCAAAACAAAGTGTTCAGGAACCAGTTGTAACTGGTTCGCCCCTTCCCTGCACCTTGAGACAAAGGAAACCTGGGTATAAGAAGGGGCTGTGACCCCATGTAAAATGTTCTCTCTGCTGATCCTAACTGGGGGGGCCTGTTGCTGCTGCTGGGCACCAGGAGAGACCGCCACTGGGGACTGCCTCCCTGCCTGGAGGGCCCTGTGAGCTGGCCCCTGGGCCCAGCCCTTGCCCCCCTGCCTCCTAAGAGGACTTTGTCCAGAGCCTTGCCTTGTTGGAGGAGCGCTGTGTTTCCCAGGGCAGAAGCGCTGTATTGTTGGACTAAGGAGCGCCTTCATTTGTGGCCAGCAGCGCTGAGTTGCAATCATCTACGAGGGAACCCCGGCGTAGGGATTCCCCCGCTTTGCCCTACTCATAGCGGGTGCCCACCCCGCATTGCGGTGCTCTTTCGGGTGCCTACCCCGCTTATTCCTTTATCGTATATGTAAATGAAGGCCGGAGCCCACCCTGCGCTTCGGTGAGGAGAGAAGAAGAATCACCGCCGCAGCCCGGTCCGAAACAGGAAGCCAGGAAACCTGAGTGAGAACGTGGGCGGGACTTCAAGCAGGAAGAGACGGGAGCCTACCCGCGCTCCTGTATGAGAAGGAGAAAACCGGAAGCCGACAGGAGCCCACCCCACGCTTCTACGGAAGAGAAGAGGACTGCTGAGACGGCGGGGGCCCGAGGCACACTGTCGGTGCCTGCCCCCACCGCTGGAAAGCCGTCCTGCCGCCTGAGCCTCCGCAGCGGAGGGGAAGCTCCACCGCCCCGGAGGAGAGGATCCGAAGAGACTCTCCCTCCTCCAGAGAATAGCCCGGTGAGTCAGAAGGGGCTGGGGGACTCCGTGTGGGTGTTGTGGTTGCCGGTCCCAGACCGGTCTATCTCCTGAGCGGCCCCCCGCCTGATAGGGGGGGCGCTCCAACAAAGGGGGCATTTCTCTCGGTGATATGAGCGGCCCCGGAAGGCAGCAGGCCGCTCCAACGTTATTACGGGGCATATTGGCTTCGAGTGCTAGTGCGCTCCAACGTACACAGCATTGTTTGCTTAGAGCGCTCCAACGACAGGGGCACATTGGTTGAAGAAGCCTAGAGCGCTCCAACATGGTCCCACGCTGTTTTGGGCATTTCTAGTCTAGAGCCCAAGAAGGTTCCCACGCCGGGCATCATGTGTGTTTTAGAGCGCTAGTGCGCTCCAACGCGTGACATACTTGGGTTAAAGGCACAGTGGGGCCCAAGCTCATTTCCCCAGCTGCCCAGCACTTAGTGGGCAGCTGCAACGTTTAGGTTGTGGCCTTTACGCTTTGGCTTGCGCAGCCTGCGCAGTCTAGCCCTGACTCTGCTGGACAAAGGGCGTTTGAGCACCTAAAAGGCCAAGTTGGCCTGGGGACAGTTTTCTTGTGTTGTGCCTTCACCTAGGGTACATAATCCTTGTTACCTGTATTTTTGCGCCTGTGCATTGCCTATATGCTATTTTCATTCCTAATGTGATTTATGCAATGCTTTGTGCATCCCTCTAGATGTATTTTTATACCTAGGAGGTTGTGTTACCTAGTATAGTGATACTAGTGAGTTCATGGTTCCCTGCGTAATATTTTCCTAATGTGGTTAGGGTTGCGTAGGTGGACTTACCTGTTACCAGTGGTTACTGGTTGTGCGCTACATTTATCATTTGTTCTACATTTCTACATTTACAATTTGGTGATTTGTGGTAATTCTGACAGTGGTCCATGTGGCCCTGTCTTGTGTAAATAGTCCCCTGTAAATTCCGCCCAGTGCCAGTTGGCACAGTGTAAATTGTGTGAATATTATCTAATGTGTTTTGGTATAATACAAAGGCTATTTTTATATAATACCTTGTGTGGAATTTCTTTTGTGGTGGGCCGTGGGTGTTGTTGCTGGGTGCGCGCGCAAACGCTTTACACATTGCCTCCAGGATAAGCCTGACTGCTCGTGCCAAGCTACCAAGGGGGTGAGCAGGGGTTATCTTTGGCGTGTAACTCCCCAGCCCTGACTAGAGTGGTGGTTTCTGCCTGGCTTTGGCGCAAGCCCTAGCCAACCAGAAATCCCATTTCTAACAATAATACATTGCTTTTTTATGATGAGTAAATAATGTAGAGATTGGGGAGCAACCTGGAAGGATATGGACTTTGCTAAATGTGGAAAATGAGTGAAGGAAAAAACATGACTTTGGCGCACATGCATCAAACCATTTTGAAATCGCAAATAGTGTGAATCACAAAATTCGGCCGTTTGCGATCGCAAAATGGTTTTTTAAGATGCATGTACCTGGCTTTGCAAAATCACAATTAAGGAAATCGCAATTTTTTGCGATCCCCTAAATGCGATGCATTATGCAATCGCAAATTGAGTTTTCCCAATTTAGAATTGCAAATTACCATCAACTTCAAGTTGATGGTAATTTGCAATTCCTTTGAAAAATGCAAATAAATGTATTTTTCAAAGTGCATTGTGGTGCACACACATGCCCTTAGGGAATGTGTGTGCACCACAAGTGCATACTTACCTTTTTTGTGGGTGCATCAGGGTGGACTTTTTGCCCCTTGCACCCTTCAAATTGCATGCGCAATTTGCGCGCACCTATCTAGTACTCGCAAATTGCGCATTTAATCCCTTTCATTGCTATGGGCCTCTAGGCCCATAGGAATGAATGGGAAGCCATTCCCTAATTGCGAATCAAGTTTGCGATTTGCAATTAAGGAATGTGTAGGAATCGCTAATATTTTAGCGAAACCTACATGTATAGGCAATTGTGAATCCTAAATTGTGATTCCTTAATCGCAATTTAGGAATTGCAGTTTCTTACTTTGATGCATGGGGCCCTTAGTGTCTTATTTGGAGTTTGTTGGACACCTTACTCTGCACCGAATGTGACGGATATCCCGTCAACCATATTACAAGTGCCATAGGATATAATATGTACTTTTAATGCGCTGAACGGTTTATCTGTCACATTTGTGACGGAAGATTCCCATTCGCCGAACTCTAAATCAGGCCCTTAGTCCTAACCATGAAACCACTCAAGAGAAAGATATCTGATGGAGCAGAGAAGACATTTGTGGTCACCAACCTGTTAATATTTCACACATGGGCAGACTCTTATGGTTATTTCAAAACAGTGGTAGTGGTGTTAATGGTAATGAAGCATGTTCATTTTGAGTAAGGTGCAAAGTGCCACTGACCCTGATGATGTGCTTCTTGGTGGGTATTATTAGAGGTGTGTGGCTATATTCTTCAATGGCTTAAAAAAATAGCAGCCACGGGTTACATGAGCTAGTCTTTCTGACAGTATCTTGCTGCACCCCTACTGAATAACAGTGCTGCAGGTCCTGCTTGAACTCCTTGTTGAGATTAAGGAAGCATTCCTCTGTTTATGTGTCAATATTTGTTTCATACGTCTGGTTCTTGAAGAATAGCTAGTGAGAGTGTGGTGTTATGTGTGTTATTACTGAGAGAAACCAGATAAAAGAGCACCTGGGTCCCAGCAACGATGGCCTGAGTCACTTAGCATGAGCACTGCTTGCCAAAGGAGACTCATTGGGCTTGTTTGGTGAATCCACCATTTCTTTCAACCTCCTGTTCTTTCACCTAGAGAGTGGAGCCTTCTTCATCCCTATTGACACTGGGGACTGCCTTGCAGATTAGCAAAGCTCTTGCAAAGCTTGAAGGAACAGAGGCTTGCAGATGGAGCCACCAGTGGCTTTCAGCCATGGTGGAGCAAATAGTCACCAGATCTGCTCAGAACACAAAAAAGCTTAAACTTTACACTAGGTAGTTTTGTTCTAATTTTAGCCACTAAACATGATACGAAAAAAGGTTTGTCATATCTAATGTCTGACCTATTATTTCTTTATAAAGCTGACCGGTTCTTCAGGTTAGCGTCTCAAATTGTTCTCACTGTGCCACAATTCAAATCGGTATGGTGCCCTGCTGGCATCTCACAGCCTTGGGACCACATTTCTGGAAAATCTTACCCATTGAACTGCTCCAGCTTGCTGACTTCACATAGTTCAAAACAAGGTCTTAAAACATATCTATCCTGTCAACTCTCTCTACTTGTTTTATGACTTCTTAGTTCTGTTTATCACCAAAGTGACTTCATTTGAGCACACGTTTTTTAGTAAATAAACAAACAGACAAAATATAGTTAATTTCGACTGATCAGCTTGCAAACATTCGACGCACTATAAACTATAGAATTGTATCTCCTTTAACAAATGATGGTACATGTAAAATTTAAAGAAGTATTAAGGAGAGGGTATTTTAAAATAGCTACTCCAATTATCGCACGATTCTCCTATTCTCCGGTTCTTTCTGCTTACTGTCATGATTAACCAAACTTTCAAATAAACTCGGGGCATATTATCAAGGAGGGCGTTAAAATTATCGCCGGTATAGCAGCAGAAAACTGCCGCTAAAGCGGTGATAATGGGCCTGATAATATGCCGCAGAGAATTCCAATAGAAGCCCAGGTTCACACCAGAACATGGACTTCTATTGGCATTCTCAAGGGCATATTAGCAAGCCCATTATCGCCGTTTTAGCGGCCGTTTTCTGCCGCTAAACCGGCGATAATTTTTAACGCCGTCCTTGATAATATACCCCATAGAAAGGACAAAAAAGATGAATTCTAAGGGGCAGATTTACAAGCCCCTTGCGCAACTTTTGCGTCACTTTTAACATGGGAAAAGTGACGCAAAAGTGGCGTATGGGGCTTGTAAATCTACCCCTAAATTGTCGGAATCGCTTTACAGCCGCCATGACGGCTACTCTTCTCTGAGACCTCTATATTTATTCTAGGTAAGTATTGGCTCAAAGGTATGTATTGACAGCTTTCCTCAGGGAGCTAACCTGGGTCAATGCGCTTCTGGAGCTAACCCAGCTGTTGCGTAAAATAATTATTTGTTGGTAGCAGTTACGGAAATTCCTTAGAACAGTGAACACTTGCAGTGCCTCAAAATGCACTGCAAAGACGAATTCATGGAAGGAAACCTCATTTCAGAGCCAGCTTAAGGGGGTTCGGAGGGTGCAGCGGCACTGGGCGCTGACGTCGAGGGGGGTTCGGACCTCAGAGGGGAAATGGGGGGGCCGCTTTGTTTAGCAGTAACGATTTAAAAGCACTTGCTGCAGAGTTTCTTCTGTGTCCAGATTTCATGCAGCAATAAAAATGTCTTAATAACTCTTCTAATTGATGTTGCTGCTAGAGAGAGAGATCAGAGTTTTCTTCAGTGGCAGTTTTGACTCGCTATAAAGTAGTGCAGAGAGTTAATAATACGCCTGAAGTAAAGAACAGAGCTGTAGTTTACATGGATAGCTGAGTGGATTAGCAAAGCCACCCGTTACCAGCACTTTAAAACAAATGAAGTGTATTTGCGATAGGGGCTATGAAGAGATGAGGGTCACTTTTGTCTGTGGTAGCGAGGAAATCAAGGCAAAGCCCATATGGGGGGGGGGGGGGGCAAAAAAGATTGTCGCACCGGGCGCCACCAGCACTCATTTCACTCTGACTGCGGAAGGTCTTTTGCCCAAAAGATGAATAGAACCTCGCACTTTTCCAGGCCTCAAACAAAGCTCGAAGACTTTTTATCACCTAAAACAATAGCTCCCCCAGCCTCAGACTATTCACACTCTTGATACTGCACAACTGATCAGTTTCCACTAGAGAAAACTTTAAGAAAGCCACAATAAGAATTGAAACCTTGATGTCCTTTAACTCCCCTTTTGCATACCACCACCAGCCCTGCATCCCATCTTTTGAGGAATATGTCTTCTTTTCAAAGAACCACCATGATGTTGAGAAAGTTCCCTTGCAATAAAAGCAAAAAAATCTTTAGTGGCTTCTTTCCCTCTGGTCAAACCTGTGTAGACAGCATTGCATCTTATGCCGTGCACTGAGTGATCCACATTTATTAGAGTCTCATTTAGAAAGAAGGACACCGCACCGGGCTCCAACATTGCTGCAGTTGTCTTCTGAATGTTCCTGTTGTCCTTGTTGTGGCCTCAGCGGGACTGCTCATGGTTCTAAAGCTAGACAACGTTTTTCTTTCACACTCCTTACTAGTATCATGTAGTGGTGTTTGTAATGCCTGCTTCGCCCTTGTGACTAGGTCCCTGATTACGCTGCTGTCTGCCACCTCATCCACTCAGCAAAGCTCACACTAGCTCCAGTCCAAACACTGTGTTAGGTCCAAGAAACTTCATCACTACTCTCAGGCCCTCACATGTTTGCACGGGGATCAGAATTATGAGTTATGGGATAACTATCACACCATTCCCCAGATAAATTCTGGAAAGTCAAACCTGCTGAAATGTATCAGAAGATAAAGTCCTGTAAAAAGACAAACATGCAGAATTCAGTGTGTTAAAACTGATTCTGCATGTTATGCCTCATTCATAAGTTAAAAGATTGGAGTTAGATGCATTTACCACACATGGAAAATATCTCACCCGAGGGTAAGGGTTGGCGTCAAAGTTTCTAACATTCACTTTCAGAGTGTATCAAGCCCAGATTGTTATCAGCTGCTCCACCGGTGGATCCAACATCTAGCCAGGAAGTGACGGTACCCATATAGTACCAGAATTTTGAGATTTAAATAGCGTGGTACAGAAATATCCTAGATAGAATATTGACTACCCAAAAACGATACTCGACACAATATGTCACTGCCTAAGGCAGAAAAAATCCCTGCACTAGCATTTAATCAATCAATAAATCAGGATTTGTGGAGCACGGTTAATCACCTGTGAGGGTATCGAGGCACTAGGATCCTGCTGCAATCAGTCGAAAAAGCAGGTCTTGACTCCCTCTCTGTGACAGAAGATGCTGTTCAGAGGTGGAGAGAAAGGTCGTTTCCAGGCCTTGGCGGTGAAGTAAAAGAAGGAGCGTCCTTCGCTGAAGCTTCAGCGAATGCAGGTAGCGTGGGCGAGGGAGGTGGAGTGCAGGTGTCTGGAGGGTTGGTGGTAGTTCAGGTGGCTGATGTATGCTGGTCTTTGGTCATAGAGGGCCTCGTAGGAGGGTATGAGGATCTTGAATTGGCATTTTTTCTGGACAGGGAGCCAGTAGAGGTTCTTGAGGTGGGGGTGATGTGGGTCTGTTTTGGGAGGATGAGGATGAGTCTGGCAGCTGAGTTCTGAATTATCTGGAGTCCATTTAGGAGTTTGAAGGTGCTTCCTGCGTTGAGGGTATTGCCTTAGTCAAGTCGGCTGGTTACTAGGACTTGGTTGATGTTTTTCCTGGTGTTGACGGGGAGCCATCTGAACATCTCTTGGAGAGTTCAAAGTGTGAGGAAATAGGAGGAGAAGACTGTGTTGATCTTGCATCTCATAATGAGTTTGCTGTCCAGGATGAGGCCAAGTTTGCGGATGTGGTCCATCAGTGTGGGTCCAAGTTCATCGATCCACCAGGTGTTGTTCTACGGGGGTGTGTCAGTTCCAAAGATCAGTACTTCTGTCTTTTCAGTGTTGAGCTTCAGGCAGTTGGTCTTCATCCAGTCTGTGACACTCGTCATGCAGTTGTGTAAGTTGGGCCAGGTGGTTGAGGGGTCATATGAGAATGACATGATGAGCTGGGTGTTGTCTGCATAGGAAATGATATTGAGGTCATGGGTTCGCATAATGTCGGTCAAGGGCATTATGTAGGTGTTGAACAGTATGGGGCTGAGGGATGAACCTTGTGGGACATCACAGATGATGCTCTTGAGTTCCGACCTGAAGTGGGATAGCTGAATTCTCTGGGTGCATCTAGTGAGAAAGGATGCAATCCATTTGAGTGTGTCTCCGTGGATCCTGATGTGGTGAAGTCTCTTGATGAGGGTTTGGTGGGATACAGTACCGAATGCTGCTAAGAGGTCAAGAAGGATCAGTGCCGCTATGTCTCCCTGGTCGGGGAGGGTTTTAATGTCATTGGTGGCAGCAATCAGGATAGTCTTGGTGCTGTGGTTGGCGTGGAAGCCGATATGAGAGGAATCCAGCAGGTTGTTGTTCTCCAGGTGTTTAGTGAGTTCTTGGCTGATTACCTTCTCAAGGACTTCAGCAGGGAAGGGGTGCAAAGAGATGGGGCTGTAGTTCTTAAGTTCGCTGGTGTTGGCAGAGGGTTTCTTGAGGATGGGGTCTGACCTCTGCATGGTGTTTCCATTGCTTGGGAAGGGGGTCGTGGTGATGGATGTGTTGAGGATTGAGGTGAGTTTGTTGCTGATTTTCTTGCTCCTGAGGTTGAAGAAGTGGTGGGGTCAGTGGGGGGCTCTGGAATGGATGGAGTTCATGACGGCCATGGTGTTCTGTCTAGTGAGCTGTTGCCATGCAGTGAGAGGAGGAGTATGGGTGGCATCAGTCAGCATGAGGAGGCTGTAGAGGTTGGTAGGTTGGGGCTTGAAGTTACTGTAGTAGGTGGATATCTTGTTCTGGAGGTAGGCCACCAGGGAGTTGCAGAGTTCCTGGGATGGGAAGATATTGTTCTTGGTGACTGTCAGGCAGGAGAACTCTCTGACAATTTTGATGAGTTCCTTGCTGTGGTTGGAGGAGGCTTCGAAGCAGCCTGCCAGGGCATGTTTTTTTGTGTCTTAAAGGCACTGATGGTAATTGTTGAGGTCTAATTTGAAGTTGGCTCGGTCTGTGAGATCTTTGCCTGTGTGCCATCATCTCTCTACCATTTACAGTTGTGTATCATGATCCTGAGGTCAGGTGTATACCAGTTGACTAGTTTGGTGGACCTGCTGGGCTTTGAGGGCTTGATTGGGATGACTCTGTTGGCACATTTGGTGGTCCAGACGGAAAGGTTCTTGATGGCCTGCTTGATGGTGGTTGCATGGTTGGAATGGGTAGTGTTGAGGGCGTACGTCTCTGTCACTTTGTTTCAGTTGCAGTGGGAGGACCTGACGGTCTTGGTGCTGGTGGATAGTGCTCCTGCAATGCTAATGTGAACGATGATGTGGTAAGTCCAAGTGAGTTCAGTGACATGGGTGTATTTCACTCTGTCACGAGCCATGAAGATTTTGTTGAGTGTGTGTCCTGCATTGAGTGTGGGGTTGTTTACCAGTTGGATGAGGCCCATGTTGCTCAGGTTTTCCAGGTGGTTGGTGGTGTTAGTGTCTTTTAGGTTATCGAGGTAGAAATTGAGGTCGCAGAGAAAGATGGAGTGATTGGAGTCAATGACGAGTGGGGCGATGAATTCAGGACTTGAATTCCAGAAGCTGGGCAATGGACCCGGGGGTCTGTATGTGAGGGTGTCTTTGACGGTTGTTATGCGCTGTCTTGGATTTGGAAGTTGAAGTGTTCCATGATTGGTGTAGTGTCATCTTCAGTGATGGTGCAGTGGATGGTTTCTCTGTGGATGATGGTGATACCGCCTCCGTGTATCCATTGGGTATTGTGGTGGTGATGTTGGTGGTGGCTGAGGGGTTGAGCCATATTTCTGTAATGAAGGCAATGTTGGGGTGAGGGTGGTGATGGTGTCCCAGATTTCAGCAGCATGTTTGCAAAGTGATTGGGTATTGAGCAGGAGGCAGTGGAGTGGGTCTGTGAGGTGAGGTGGGAGCATTGAGGGTTTTCATGAGAGCTGGCAATGCTGAGTTGCAGGCAAGAGAAAGAGGTAGCAGGTGAAAGGTCCTTGCATCGATTTCAGAAATGGAAGGCAGCAGTCTGAAGAACCAGAAACCTTATGGGTCTGGCAGCGCAGGGAACGCCTTAATCTCCTGGGTCCACTTGCTTTATCTAACAAAGACACAGGACACTCTGTTGGGCATAGAGGATCAGATGTATTAGCTGCAGCTAAGTACAGTTGTCCCAGAAGTACACTCGGTATGTTCTCAGGAGACTGCCACTTCACTCCGTGGCGCACAATCTCTTATAGTACATGGATGGCATACAGATTAACCAAGAATAATCCCAATGTATATAAAAAGAGCCAATAAGAAAAGTACAAAAACAAGGCTTTACCAATGAAAAGAACTTGAGAAGTAAAGTATTGAGTAACCCGAAGAAGCCTCTCCTCCAACTGTGTTTGTCGTCCCTCCCCACAGGTTAATTCATTAATGTGTCCGCAACTGACTTGCAGGTGGCGAGATACGTTTGTGTGCTTTGGAGGACAGTTGTGAAACGAGAGAATACGAGCAGAGGACAGCGAAGGCCAAAGGATAAGATAAAGTCAAGAAAGAATGGTGCGAATCAACAGATAGTTGAGACAGGGATTAGTCAGACCAGACAGGGATTAGTGGACTTGGCCAGTCCCTGACACCAGTTCGTAAACAGAGGCAGAAGGCTATTTGAACACGATGCTGCAGGAAAAGCAGAAAGACTCGTTCGCCATACTGCCTGAGTGAGGGCAACACAAAATGGTGGCGGAACACAAAATGGCAGCTCGATACGATCGAGATCGAAAATCGAGTTTCCTCAGACCCTCCTTTTGCCAGAACTCAGGCAAAATATACAGACTCACGTTAATCTGAGTCGATGTGGATGGCCATGAGGTCATCAAGCTGTTGCTGTAACATCATTTTAATGTTCTCCGTTCTCTGTGACTTAGGTTTTGGGATGCATACAGAAGCACAAAGGCCGCAGATGGCGGGGCCACAGTGCAGACAGAGACAACAGGAGAAAATGATGGCCAGAACCATTCCGAGGAATGTTAATACCTTCCATCCCCATTTTGACAGTAGTCCCCAAAACCATCCCAATAACGACCAATCTCCTTCGTCCTGATGAATCGATTCAGAGATTACATGTAATTTAGAGATGGCTTGGTATACCGTCGGAGCTTCGTCAGGTATATAAATACAGCAACTAGATCCGATCAATGTACAAACTCCACCACGGTCCGCCAGAATAACATCTAAGGCAACTCGGTTCTGTAATGTCATAAGACGATCCGCCTGTAGTTCAGCTGTAATATTACTTAAGGCTCCTACCGTGATGTCTATAGTAGTCTCTACAACACGAACCAATTGTCTCATGTTTCTGCTATTGGCCATTGGACCCCAAAAAGGAAGAATTCCTTTGAGGAAATCTCCTCCCTCTTGTCCTGCTGTGTCCTTGGAATCAATAATTCCTCTGCCATATCTGTTTCTATGTTGAGTTGAAGAGGCAGTATATGTAGGGGGAAGAAGGAAAGCTATATAACATGTTCCGGAGAAACCAGTCCACAACCACGTATAAGCTCTATCGTGGCAAATAAAATACGTGCCCTGAGACGGTACTAGCGGTGGCGAATTCTGAGAAATGTAGATGTATGTGTGGGAACAGAAGCTCTTCTCTTGTCTAGCGTTAGCAGTCTGACCATTTATCTGTAAGCAGAAATTACCGTGATGAGGTACAGTCCAAATTGGTGGAGATTCTCTTTGTTTCACCTTATCATTAAGGCTAGTGATGTAATGAGTGATGTTCCAATTAGTATATGCTTTTCTCTTGTCAACAGAAATTTTACAATTACCATGATTTTAGCCATAGCTACCATTCCCTTTATCAACGAACTATGACTAAAATCTGGACCACCAATATATGAACTGACAGATCGTTTAAATCGGCTCTGATATGCGTTAGAGAATATTACAAAATAAGCCCAAGCGGAACCTTCATAGGAGAACGGAAGGATTAAGTACGGCATCCCTTTTTCGGTGGTATGAGGCATAAGTCAACACACCCAACAGTCGGTTGTATTAATTACTAATTGGTGCTGGTGCAATAACTGGACAAATGAATTATTATAGTATTCGGTTCTTCTTATGAACTCATGTTGGGGAAGTGTATGAAATAGATGTGGAGAGACAGTAGAACAAGAAGGCAAAGAGGTAGAAGTAGGGACAACTTTTTGCTGCATAGCATAAACAATCTATCCTATACACGCCAATAAAATACACAATAATATAAAAACACATAACGTTATACCACAACGACTGTACATTAGTTTAAAATATTTTTCTCTTATTTTATTCTTCTTCTCTCTTTCTCCTAATGTAGTCTCCATCTTCTAAGTGGATGCTCACGGCAATCTTCCTCAATCACTTGGTTATGATTATCTGCCGTCCTATGACACTGCACGTCCTGCAGGCCTATTGCCACTACTCAGGTCACAATCAAGACTCCTACCGTGACCCTGCAACCGGGATAGAAACAACATGGAAGAGAGAATCTCAAGTTTTCATAATTAGTCTTGGCCTGAGATTATAACGGACTTTGTTAGGTACAGTCTGGTCTCGAAACAATGTTTGTGGGTTTGTAGTGTTCAAGCGGAGATTTGGTGGTACAGCTTCCTGAAGAATATCGTCGTCTTCTTTCTCCGACCGAGTTCCACTCAGGCGTGCATCGCTAAAAGTTAGGAACCTAGGAACCTTTTCGTTTTCAGAGTCACTTATACCCTTACGGACCCACTGATCAAAGGGCAAAGGCAAAGGCACCTTCTTGCAGTGCACGCCGTGTATCCAGTTTTTCTTTCCTTCAACCTTTATTGCTGTTCGCGTCGCCAGGAGGACCTGTCGAGGTTCCCTCCAACGAGGTTCCAAATTCTTTGTCCTTTGGAAATTCTTCACGCAAACCCAGTCACCTGGTTGGATGGAATGACCTGGGTCTGTAGAGGCCTCTGGCAAAGCGTTCTGAACCTGTTGATGGAGAACACGCAATTTAGTTGTAAGGTCGTGCAAATAATCAATCAGCATTGGGTATGGTATATCAGAATATTTTCTAGGGCGAGGGACTCCCCATACATTAGTTGGGCATCCGAAAACCACCTCGTATGGGCTAAGTCCCAAACGAGAATGCACAGCTGTTCTGGTGGACAGAAGAGCCAAAGGTAGGCCTCTATCCATCTGGAAAAGGCACAAACCACCACTAGAACATATTTGAGATTGTTGCATCGCTCCATGTGAATATAGTTTATTTGCAACACCTCAAAAGGATGTGTCGGGGGAGCAAAATGACCTGTCGGAGTTGGGGTTCCCTTTCCCGGATTGTACATCAAGCAAATGATACAATGCTTCACTACATTATCTGCACATTTTGGAATCCCTTCATTCTGCCATACTGGAGCCAGGAGTTTACATATTCCTTTCGCACTGATGTGGGCTGGACCATGCGCCATAGTAACTACAGGCAGTACATAGGCGTCTGGTAACAGCCAACGTTGGGGCTCTGACAATTTTACCCAACATCCCATCTCATCCAACATTCCTGTACTTTCTTTCCACTTTCTCAACTCTTTCTCTGTAGCATCTTCCTGAATCGATCTCACACTTTCTATTGTGTCCTCACACATCCCTCTTTCCCTGACCCAATTTGCAGGGCCCGCAACATACATGCGACTTGTAGCATCTCTGGCTGTCCTTTTCGCTACCTCATCCGCAAAAGCATTTCCACTACCAACATCATCAGTAATCTTCTTATGCGCACTGCATTTCACAATTGCTATCTGGGTAGGCAAGGCAAGTGACTCAAGAAGATCAGTCACCAATTGACCATGCTGTATTTTAGTACCATGGGAGGTAAGGAATCCTCTTTCCTTCTACAAACGTCCAAAAATATAAACCACACCGAGCGCGTACTGGCTGTCGGTATACACATTCACTCTCTTTCCTTTAGACAACACACACGCTCTGGTCAAAGCTATCAGTTCAGCTGCCTGAGCTGAATTATGTCTGATGCGTGCTGTCTCCACAATTGTATGCAAGGTAGTAACAGCATAAGCTGAAGTTGTCTCACCATTCGGCAGTTTGAAACAAGACCCATCCACCCATAGGATCCCATCTGGATCTGTTAGCGGCGTATCTTTCAAATCAATTCTACCTTTTGTCTCCTCCTCAGTACGGAGAAAACAATCATGTCGTTCTTGAATATCTTCCTCTTTCGGAAGGGGTAACAAAGTGGCTGGATTCAAAGTGTTACATCGTTTGATGTGCACATGACTAGCCAAGAGCGTCAGCTCATATCCAGACAAGCGAGCACTCGTAAGATGCTGCGTTTTCGTCCTATTTAGCAAGGTATCCACTGCATGTGGTACCATAACAATGAGAGTATTATCTAGCACCACTCCAGTGGACTGACGAATAGAAACTGCTACTGCCGCTGTAGCTTTAAGACAACTAGGCAATGCCTTGGCTACTGGATCTAACGTAGCTGAAAAATAGGCACATGGCCGCTGTTTATCTCCAAATCGTTGTGTCAGGACTGACAACGCACAACCTTCTCTTTCATGGACATAGAGCGTGAAGGGCTTACTGTAATCCGGAGTACCCAACACAGGAGCAGAACACAGAGCAGTACGTAAATCAGTAAAACTCTTCTGACATTCGTCAGTCCAAGGAAGGGGTTGGGGCGTGTCTTTCAAAGTGAGTGCTAACAGAGGTTTGGCCAGCAAGGAAAAGTTTGGGATCCATTGCCTACAATAAGAGGTAATACCCAGAAAGGCACGCACTTCTCTTTGTGTGGATGGCACAGACATTTGCGCTATTGCTTGAATTCGTTCTGGGGTTAATCGCCTTCCCTCCTTTGATAAGAGATGACCCAAATAGGTAACCTCTCGACGAACATACTGTAGTTTAGAAGGCGAAACCTTATGATTAAGATCAGACAAGTGACGTAACAATGCAACAGTCACATTCCTGCAGACATCCTCTGAATCAGCAGCAATTAACAAATCATCCATATATTGAATAAGAGTAGCACCTGAGGGCAAAGGGAAAGCATCAAGCTGACATTTCAGAGCTTGACTATAAATCGAGGGGCTTTCACAATAGCCTTGGGGTGCACGCTTAAACCGGAAATGTCGGCCTCCTAGAGAGAAACCAAAAATATCCCTACTTTCTTCTGCAATAGGAATGCTGAAGAAAGCATTCTTCAAATCAATGACAGAAAACCAAGCCGCTGAGTCAGGTATCATAGTTAACAAGGCAGTAATATCTGGGACAACCGGATACTGCGGTACAACAATTTTGTTAACCTCCCGAAGATCAATCACAAAACTATAAACAGGAGGCTGAGAAGGGTCGGTGCGTTTAGGAACAGGAAGAATAGGACTATTACATAAATTTCTTCTCGTTTCCTCAATCACACCCTTCTGAACCAAATCATAAATGATATCCAAAAGCGCTCTTTCACCTTCATTGGAAATTCTATATTGAGGAATGCGAGGCAATTTAACATTGGGCTTGAGAGTAACAACATAAGGCGGGATCTCAAGACAACCACCATCATTTGGACCCGTAGCCCAAAGCGTTGCAGGAAGAGAGAGCAATTCAGGTGGGAATTGATCTTTAGACAAATACATTGGAGAAGTCAGTTTCTCCCCAGAGTTAGATGTACACCAGAAGGAGAACAATATATCGTTGCATGCAATCTTCTCAATAGATCCAAACCCAACTGATTCTTCACGCAACCCGTTGTTAAAAGAAGAGGAGCTTCTAAGTCATAGGGGCCAATTGAAATAGGCAGTTACAAACCGGGGCGCCAGAAAATCCTACTGATACATACGTTGAGCCAGACAAAGGTGCCCCAGGGAGTTTAGAGCGAATGATAGAACTTCTCATCGCACCAGTATCTAAAAGGAATGGCTCTGAAACACCCATTGTAGTGACATTAACATAAGGTCCACTCTGGTATACTGGAATCGATACAACTCCCTCACTTTGTCTATGGCTGTCCTAGTTAGCGTGAAGGCTTTCATTTTCACCTTCAACATGATCATCATCATTGTAATACTGTGTAGACTGAGTATTTTGTTGATCAAAGTAGTTCATAGAATTCGGAGGAGGAAGGGAACGCTGTTCTTGGGTCAACACACTTCAACCTCTACCCCTGGGTGCTAACTGATGAATACCCCGACCTCGTGGAGCCGATGATCCTTCACTACGCTGTAATAAAACCGGGCAACTATTCTTAAAATGACCTTCCTCTCTACAATAGGCACATTGGTTAGGACCTAATAAAGGTCGCGGGACAAAAGACTCGGGCTTTTGATATACCCTCTGAAACTGTGGAGGCTGTTGAAACTGGCACTGAGCAAGACGGGGAGGATAAGCCTGTTGCAGAAGAACCTTCGTTTTTAATTCTTTAGTCTTTTTCTCTTGCTTATATTTCTCTTCTTTATCCCTGTTCTCATAATATTGAGCAGTAGCCAATATCTGCGCAGAGGAAGAAACAGCCCATGAACTTTCAGAGTCTTTCAACTTATGTGACAGCTCGGGAAGCAAATTAAATATGAATTTGTCTACAAATAATCACTGTCCACCCTCTGTAGTCATATCCTGACCACTGTGATCAATAAACGTCTCTTCAAAACGAGTGAAGAAATCAGAGACACTCTCATCTTTCTTCTGTTTACACGCAGCTAGTTTATCCCAATAAACTCGCAAGGCAGGCATCATCGTTTTCATTAAAGCGATAATCCTACCAGGTAGTTCTGAAATCAAAGCATCAGGCTTAGCACCATCCACTTGGGCTGCATCTGCGGCAATTATAGCATTCCAATCACCACCTAATTCTTGTGCGTGATTCTTTTCCGAATTCGAGCCCATAATGCTTGTGGGCCTACATTCCCCATTAACATATCGATATCGGCTAAATTCATAATGCAGGCGTCAACAGTCCGAGACAATTCTTTATAATAACCAGCAGGGTTTTTACGGGGATCTGGTAGAGACTGTTTAAGAGCCAAAACTTCAGATCTTTTCCAGGGGACATGTACCCATATACGCTGGAAGTGTGCGGGAATAGCTAGATTAGCACCTGCTGCTGGAACCTCTTCTCTCCATACTGGAGGAACCTCTCTCATTGGATAATGTTTGGATGTCAGCCTAACAGCAGGATCGGAATCAAAGAAAGTCTGCGAGGAAAATAAGGATCTAAAAGAGACAAGTGTCCTTACAGCATCCTCAATCTTGGGACCCACGATGAGTCCCTTATCGAAATTAGCCTGAACATCCAACAGACCCTGAGGAACTGAACCCAAATCCATATCCTCCCAACCTTTAACAAGAGTGTCACACATAACATTAAAAACATATCTCTGCGTGGGCGCTTCCCACTGATGAAGGGTAGCCAAAATATCGTTCGCACTATATAAGGGACCTTTCTCGATCCATTTACGAGCGAGAGAATCCAATACCACTCGTTCATCGATGGTTGGAAGCTGACTACGGGACTGTCTCCGAGAAAAAGCCGGAGACATATTAAGAGTCTCAAAGAAAGGAGACAGAAAACCAGAGACGGTATCTGTGATCCGTTTACCGACAGTAGGAGAATTGGACATAAGGACAGGAGACAAAGTATTGGGCGAACTAATAGGAGAAGAACTAACGGTTATAAGGGGAGCCGAAGGCAAAGGAGATTGTGGCTCTAGGGATGGAGGTAAAGCAACCGGTGGCAAAGGAAGTGGGGGCGGCAATGCTTGAAGGGGCAAAGGCGGAGGAACCGGAGCAGGCAGAGGCGCGACTAATGGCTGAACCGGTTGTAATACTGGGGGTGCATTAGCGCCTTGTACATAGGGAGGAGGCAATCTCAATAGGTGAGACATCAAAGGGTCTTCCTCCAGTTCCCTACTTTTATCAGGAGGGGAAGTAGGCAACACCGGATAGCATTTATCTATCGCCATACGATGCTGTCTTTCTGAAATTTCCATTTCACGATCGATCTCATTATCTTTAAACTGCTGGGCAGCCTGTATAATACTTTGTGCTTTCTTATCTCGTTTTGCCTGCTTAATTTCTCTCTGTTTGGCTTCCTTACGCCAAAAGCGGAAAGAGTCAAACATTGACGGCCGGGCTTTTCTTTTAAACAAAACTGCTTCCAAATTATCTAATATGCCATGCTCAAAGCTACCGTTCTGTGGCCACTGTAAAACACCATCGTTCTTTGTGTATCGGATCCATGCCTCATTAAAGGCAATGGGGCCAACACCATGTTTAGAATAGAGCTCATAAGTGGGAGTTCCAACCGAAGGAATTGGACAAGAGTCCTCCAGCCGGGAGTCCCTATCACAACCAAAGCAACAAAACTTCTTAAACTTACTCAGACCAGGCATCGTTACTTCACTGGACTTTTCACAAACATCAAGGGGGTTAAATCAATTAACACAGCACAAATGTACTCACCCCTCGGCTTCGGCTTTTGCAATAGCCGAATCAAAGACCCAAAGGACCAAACAAAATGGTGGGATCTACCCACCACCAATACTTAACTAAATGTCTTCTTACGCCAACAGAGACCCGTCTAACGTCTCGCCTTACCATACATCACCAAAGAAGGGCCAAAGCAAGGCGGCAGTCAGGGCAGCAGTCATCAGCAGCCGTCAGGAAGGAGAAACCGCACTGAAAAAGACCTTCGGACCACTTCGATATACAGGGGTCGCTTGACGTGGCTCGCGATTCCTCCGGAATTTTCTTGTGGGGCTCCTCACGACCTTCAGGCAGGACTACTACCTCTGAAGCCGCCCAACGTTGGGCGCCAGTTGAAGAACCAGAAACCTTATGGGTCTGGCGGCGCAGGGAACGCCTTTATCTCCTGGGTCCACTTGCTTTATCTAACAGAGACACAGGACACTCTGTTGGGCGTAGAAGATCAGATTTATTAGCTGCAGCTAAGTACAGTTGTCCCAGAAGTATACTCGGTATGTTCTCAGGAGACTGCCACTTCACTCCGTGGCGCACAATCTCTTATCGTACATGGATGGCATACAGATTAACCAAGAATACTCCCAATGTATATAAAAAGAGGCAATAAGAAAAGTACAAAAACATGGCTTTACCAATGAAAAGAACTTGAGAAGTAAAGTATCGAGTATCCCGAAGAAGCCTCTCCTCCAACTGTGTTTGTCGTTCCTCCCCACAGGTTAATTCATTAACGTGTCCGCAACTGACTTGCAGGTGGCGAGATACGTTTGTGTGCTTTGGAGTACAGTTGTGAAACGAGAGAATACGAGCAGAGGACAGCGAAGGCCAAAGGATAAGATAAAGTCAGGAAAGAATGGTGCGAACCAACAGATAGTTGAGACAGGGATTAGTCAGACCAGACAGGGATTAGTGGACTCGGCCAGTACCTGACACCAGTTCGTAAACAGAGGCAGACGGCTATTTCAACACGATGCTGCAGGAAAAGCAGAAAAGACTCGTTCGCCATGCTGCCTGAGTGAGGGCAACACAAAATGGCGGCGGAACACAAAATGGCGGCTCGATACGATCGAGATCGAAAATCGAGTTTCCTCGAGTTGTTGCTGCGGAGCCCAGGATCCAGGGCTCCGAGCTCTTCCACGGAGTATCTGTGGGTTGCAGGAGGACCAGGGTACCTGGCACTGAGCACGGTCCAGGTGCAGACGGACTTGCCTGTGGTGCCCCTTCGGTGTGCCAGCAGTGCGGCCACATAGCAGCCTCCATTAAGTAGGCAAAGGGGCAGAAAGGAGTGGGCATCGGCTCCAAAATGGTCTTGTGCAGGGAAAGGAAAAAGGTACACAGGTATGGCTAAAACACTTTGCTAAACTTACTAAAGGCAGTTATACAGATGCAGGCAGTTCAGGAGGGGAAAAAGTTAGTGCAGAGCAATGTGGCAGAAAAAGCTTTCTAGCTCACTGGGAACAAAATACACATGCAGGCAGCTCAGAGCACCGAGCTGAACGCTGTCAGCAGAGGGTTTGACAGAGTCCAGGAGACCAGCGGCGCTAGGGGAGAGGATCAGGGACCTGCTTAATTTGGTTGCCCTGCAGTCTCAAATAAGTAGGTCCTGGGGGGAGGGCACTGGGTGATGGGAGCAGCGATTAGGCGGGAAGGAGCAGGTGTTGGCTACAAAATGGCACAGTGCAGGAAAAAGAAAAAGATACACCAGTGCGGCTGAAATAGCTTGCTGAACTTACTAAGGGCAGTTTTATAGATGCGGGCAGTACAGGAAAGGAAAAACTAGTGCAGACCAATGGGCAGAACATGTTTGCTAACTCACTGGAAACAAAATACACATGCAGGTAGCACAGAGCACATAACAGAAAGCTGGCAGCAGCACGCGTTTAGAGTCCAAAAGGCCTTCTTTGCTGGGGGAGCGGATCAGGGATCTGCTTCATGGCCCTTTCAATTTTTATTCTCTCTGCAAAGACTATTTGTAGGTCATGTCTACAGAAATATGTAAAGAATATGCATCCAAGGGTTGTAATCCATTTTGATGTGTTTATCATGAAAAATGACAGTAACATAGTTATAGGAATGTATCATGATCAAAAACGTTTGTGAACCTTGATGTATTTTATGTATTTTTGCCGTCTCTAAACAGGGTTTCTCAGAGTTGTAGTGGACTAATGTTTCTGTATTATTTGTAGTTTCATATGATCTCATAAATTATACTTTGAACTGATTGCAGATGATCTGCATTGTATCCTTGTACAAGACTAACATATGCTTTTGAGTTGAATTTATGCAAAAGGAAAGTTCTGTTAAAGTAGAATAAACTTGATATTTCTTTTTTCCTTTTTACAAAAATCATATAAACATCTACAAATTATCTTTCACTGGGAGCTGACCTGATATAGTGTGACACATTTCTTTGCAGTGAATACCACTGCCACCTTTTGTTATAGCTGAGATAGCTTAGTTGCTTGATTACATAAAATAGGGTCAGAAAGCTCCACCTAGTGATATGAGTGCGGTATAATAGAACAAAAGAGTGGCCTCTTTAATTAGTCAATGTATCCCTGCAAGTAGAATCTTACCTGTGTTCCCATTGAAAACACAGAGGAAGTGGGTGAATCATCTGCATTTATAGAGGTGTTTATCAGGATAAAGCTAATGTGAGATCCTTAATGAGACCCTTAATTGATACATTCATCATGATAAAGCCAGTCTGAGACATGCACAGACAGAATAACACTCTAAATCTAATTCATCACAATAATATATTGTGGAATTCATGCTAGAGATTGGTTTAAGTAAGATGTATGCCACAAACCTAGTCTGAGGTCTGTGCAGACTAGCGCAAGCACTGCATAATAATGATGTAAGATAGGACAAGAAGAGCACCTTTTCATGGGGATATAAACCTCCATATATTACGCTTGTTGTAATGTGCACCCTTTGAGTCGTACGATGCGATCTTGGGGGATGCGTTCTGCATAAACCCACAGTTATAACCTAAATGCCTCTGTGTGGCATATCTATGTGCTTTCCACATGTGCATCTGATTGTGTGTGGTCTCACCCCATACAGTTTGTGTGTAGTTGTTGTGTTGACACAATTACGTTATGACCTGGGCCTTAGGACTACACAATCAGGAAATGAGTCGCCCAGGCTGGGCCTGATGATTATATAATCAGGAAATGAGTCACCCAGAACAGTCATGGTGTGAGCCTGGTGATTATACAATCAGGAAATGAGTCACCCAGAATGGGCCTGATGATTATGCAATTAGGAAATGAGTCACCCAGAAATGTCATAGTATGAACCCGGCGATTATTAGGCCTGGGCGGTAAATTCCGTTCCGCTTGCGGAATTTGCGGAATTTCGCGTTCCGCGGAGAACGCAAAATTGCCCAAAATTCTGCTTTCCGCAACTTCGCGAATTTTTTGCTTGTTCGCGGTCTCAAAATGCGTGTTCGCGAGATATTTCTCCCCGAGCACGCAAACAGCGATCATGAACAGGAAAAAAGCACTGCGAACAAGCAATTCCGCGTGTTCGCGGAATTTCTGCGTGTTCACGGAGATTTTTTACCGTTTCGCGGAGATTTGCGTAACGCGATTACACAAATTCCGCCCACCCCTAGCGATTATACAACCAGGAAATGAGTTGCTTACTCAGCAGCCATCTTATCTTATTGGGCTATAAAGGCAATCCCTGCCCACACCCAATTACTAGGCAATCAGGAATATGTGTGGCCTCAGTCACATCTTCAGAGCAGCTCCTGTCTCCCTTTGACTTCATGATAACAGCATCTAGTGGATAGTGGATCCTGAGTCACAAACCTGCAGAGGACAATGTCACATCATTCTGTTTCACCAGTCTGCACTGGATGTTGTCATTCTCTGTCACAAGTGCAGTGGACGTCAGCACATCATCCTGTGTCACGGACCTGCAAAGGACATCAGTGCATCTGAAACTGTACAGTAAGTCGAACCACCAAGGGCGGCATCTTTAACACCTTACAATAGAATCTTACCACAGGAGCTCTCTGAAAATGTAACAACTCAGTACATACAGGACTGCAACTCCTACCATGTATGACATCGCCTTCAGCATCTAATGCCCAGCTTGCAGCAATGTAAAGGGATAGCCACCTGTGATAGTTGGAGGGTGAAGTAACCAGAAGGTTTACCTGTTTCAGGACTGGACAATTCATTATTGTGGGGCACATGTGTAAAGTGCCTTACAGGACTTTCGGATTAGAGAAGCGCTCCATTCCTTCAGGCAATTATTCAGTGGCTTAACTGAAGTCAACATCCTGCCTTCATCCTGATCTAAAATCCTAAGCTACATGCTGATCTGGTTGCGTGAAAAGGTAATACAGATACTGAAGGAAGTGTGGTGGGATGCGCAGGGGAGTGCTTGCATTAGGTATGCTGATCTGTTGGTGATTCAGTTTATGTTTATATCATACTTTGCACCACATCCTCAATGCCCACCTAGTATTACATCAAAGAAGAAAGAAGATAAGGCTTATTGAATATCTCAGAATATGGGTGTTCGATAGGTTGTGTATTGTTTTGCATAATTTAGCATGATGAGGTACTGCCACCAAAGTATCCAGGGCTGGGCTGTTTAGCACTGTGACTGTACAATCCAGAGACCAATGGTGTAGTGGAAAGGTTCAACCAGACTTTAGGGGAGGTAATCCATCTAGCAAAACGTTATGGTTGAATTTCAAATAGGAACGGTACAAAGAATTGTAGGCTTGTAGATTTTCACTCCACAGTTTGAAAAATGTAAAAGGTAGTAGATTTGTTTTGAAGGAGGAAATTAAGGTGAATGGAGAGAGGACAAATCTGAAAGACAGAAGGCGAGCAAGGCAAAGTATTTTTTCAGAAAGTTTGTGATGCTTGCCTGTGGGTGACATGATTGTTGTGAGAGTGCCGACTGGGTGACTTCCACACTCTGAATTTTCAAGACTTTTGAGAGTTGTTGAGGTGTTTGGTTTTGCTGTCAAGGCTGAGAATGAGAGAGTGTGGAATCTAAATAAAGTTGGCAAATGCAGTTCATGATGAACTGTAATGGGTATGACCGATTCATCACCATGTAGATCTGACAGAGAGAAGATTTTGGGCGAGGTTTCCTTTTTTTAACAATAATTATCCTTTATTAGGTTCCATGGTCCAATAACAACCATACATTGCAATCCTGCCAGTAAATCTGGCTACCATATGTACAACTTCCACCTCTTTTTTCCACCCCCCAAACTCATGCTGGCAACCAATGAACTTGTCCAAAAAAACATATTCCCTCACCACTTCTCCCCCTACCACACCCCTACAAAAGACTCTATGGGGTTTATTATGATGGCGGAAGGACCGCCACCACCACCTCCATCACACAGGAAAATCCCACCGCCAAATTAGGATGGCGGTGGGAATCCCAATGTGTCCGCGGCGGACGGAAAGCCAGTCTGCTACGGTCCCACAAGACGGTCCTTTTCCACCCGCCTTGTGGAACCAAAACACAGGCCAGCATTGCGGCGGTGCTTAGTAGGCAACGCCGTAGGGATTAAGAAATCCCTTTCCGCCTGTCTTTTTGCGGAAGTCTTCCCACCGCAAAAACACAGACAGAGGCTGGATTGGAGGCCCATTGCGGGCACCCCCCTCTGTGTTGGGGGGGTGCACTGGGGGGACTCACCCTGCATTTACCTGCACTGTGTTCAGTGAAATGCTCAGCATGGCCTTTTTCCATTGCGGATGGTGCAGCAGCCAGCAGCACTGTCCGTAAAGTTAAAAGGCCTGGATGCGCCCGCTAGTATGGCGGGCGCATCCTAATTGCACTGGTGGTACCGCCGCACGTCTGGCGGGCGGTCCCAGCACCGCTATGATGGTGGGTGGACTGATGTCTGCCCGCCATCCTATTGAGCGCCTAAGTTATTCATCCCTTCACTCGTCTACTTTCCCCTACCCCTCCTGCCTTATCAATGTCAAAGGATAACCCGCATGTCTCTAAACGTCTGCAAATTGCCATTATGTCTCAATATTAAACTGCACTGTTTCATACATATCCTCCAACCATTGCCCACGGTGCGGTACCTTTATGGTCTTCTAAAATCTCAGAATCCCTACCATCAATTGTTGCCAATACGGTTGAGAGCCAGTACTTTACATGATATGACAGGTTGGGCAATGCTGAGAAATCATGCAAACAAACTATCTGCATCTGAAACTGCAGAGGTTCCCCCAGGTCTGCCACGAGAGTGGCTCGTATTTTGCCAGTATTCTGACACATTCCCACAATATATGTGCTATGTCTCCCCCCTCTTCCCCACACCTCCAATCACTGGGAGTGCACACTCAACAGAACTTTCTGAAGTCTGGCCGGTGTCCAGCACCATCTGTGCATGATCTTAAAATGACTGAATTTCCTCTGTGCCTCCTACAAGCCCTGGTTACTCTCATCCATGAACATCTCCAAATCCTAGTCATCAAAATAATATCAAGTCAGTGTTCCCACCATCTCTTCAGTTTCTGTGCTGATCCTGATGGATACACACTGTCAATGAGGAGGTTTTGAAGCCTCGAAATAGTGCCCTGAATATCTTCCATGTGTTTATGTATTTTCATATCTCGGAAAGTAGTCATGGTGACATAAGTAGGCCGCTGAGTGCTTCACGCAGGGCGCTCTTCAATTGTAAGTATCTCCAGAGCTGTGTACCTGGTAGACCATACAAGCTCTGCAGATCTTCAAAAGATAGTATCCATCCTCCTTAACCACGCCCACCAGACATCTGATGTTTTACAAATTTCCCATGTTAGCCAATTGATCTCTGCACGCCTAATGGCCACATTGTGCCACAAAAGAGACTCAGCGTGCAAGGTCCCCAGTCATCCCAGCAATGCATGTAACCTTTTCCACGTTACCTTAGAAGAGTGTATGATTGGGTTCCCCTTTTTAGGCCCTGCTGGTAATTCCTTATAATAAATCATTAAGTCCTCAGAAGTCCCCAGAAAATGGCGCCCCAAGGTGGTCCATGGAGGGGTTTCCCTGAATGTGCTACGCATGCAGACTGAATGGGCCAGTTGATGCACAAGCCAAGATCATTCCATGTTAGGCAGTCTCAACTCTTCCACCTTAGAAGAAGCACAAAGCTTTGATTCGCGGTTTCTTACCCACCCACTGAAATGACCATGTACATTCGTCTATTTGAGGCAAAAAGGACCCTGGGACAGGTAAAGTCAGCAAACTGAAGATTTAAATAAATCTGGGAGCTACATCATTTTCACTGCCTGCACTTCCGCCATATGGACAGGTTCAAAGCTTCCCATGTTTTAAAATCATTGTCCATTTTATCCATCAGAGGATTTCGATTATCCATGACCATAGCCTCCAGAACTCTATTGATCCACACCCTAGCTATTTAAGACAACTCTGCTTCCATGAAAGGGCAGATACCCCAGAGCAGTAGCCACCGTAGAGCGTGATAGTGGGAGGGCTTCACATTTAGTCCAATTAATACAATACCCCAAAAAGCTTGAAAACTGATCTATAGGTGCAACTATGTGTTTTTGTAGATTGTTGTGGGGTGGAGCACATAAAGAGAATATCATCAGCGTAGAGGAACTTCTTGTGCTCCTGAGCCACTGTCCGAATACCCTTAAATCCCTTGTCTTCACATATTGCCCCACTAATGGTTCCAGGGCCAAAAGAAATAGTAACGTCATCAGAGGGCACCCCTGTCACGTCCCTATCTCAACCTGGAAACTGTGCGATGTAAAGCCCCCTAAAGGCACTACCGCCTGCATGTCTTTATACATGCTCCTCACTCATGTCAGAAACATCCAGCCAAAATCCATCCTTTCCGTGGTGTGGAGAAGGTACCCCCCTTCCACGCCTTTTCTGCATCTAAGCAAACAAGCACTTTCTCTTCGCCATCATCCCATACCTTCCATAGTATATGAGACAAGGGCCTAAAATGATTAGAAGACACTGTCCCTGGTACAAATACCACTTGATTCGGGTGTATGTAGTCAGTGATACACTGTTTCAGGGTACTTGCCCAAATCTTAGCTGAAATTATAGCACCCACATTAGTCAGGGATATGGATCTAGAATGAGTGCACTCCAATGGGTCCCTGCCCAGCTTAGGAATAAGGGCAATCCAGTCCCTGGTAAAGTCATCAGCCAGTCTGCTTGAGCTCCCTGCTTCCTGGAAACCCCTCAGAAAAACTGGCATAAGAGAGTGTTTAGCCATCTTATAGTACTCAACCAGGTACCCATCCTCTCCCGGAGGCTTTCCTGCATTCAAGTCATCAATAGCCTGCAGTACTAACTCCTCCCTGATATCTACATATAATTAAGCTGCCTGGTCCGCCGACAGTCTAGGGAGGGGCATATTTTACAAGAAAGTTTCCTTAACCACCCAGTCCGCCTTGGGGTCTGAACTGTACAGCCGGGAATAGAAATGGTGAAATTCCAGCAGGATTTCACTGGGCTGCTTGAGAAGGTCTACGTGCCTATTGCTGATTGCTGGGAACATGCGATTAGCTTCCATCCCTTTCAGCTGTAGGGTTAAAAGATGGCCTGCCTTCTTCTCCCTGTTGTAGTGTTGTTGTCGCAATAGAAAAGAGCCTTACAGGCCTGGGAGGTATATAGCACGTTAAACTCATATTTGGTTTTTGTGAGTGCTCTAAGCATTTCAGAAGGTGGGCGACTTGCATATTGTTGCGTCAGGTTAAACACCTCCTTTTCTAGGTCTCATCTAGTGTGTTCTCCATGCTCTCTAGCTACAGCAAATGTTCCCATCAGTTCCACACTAATACTAACTCTCCCTGCCCCCCATAAAGGGGAAATGAAAGCAACTTACCCTACATTCTGAACCAGGTTGATCCAGCAGAACATATGTTGCTTCTCCGTCGGCTCTTTACCTCTGGACGTGTTCAGATGCCACAGGTGGGGATACAGTATCGAGATTAAGCCTAAGTGGCACCATATCATGTTCGGAAACTGACCCTGGAATGATACTTACTTTTCCACATCCCATAAGGTAGACACTGAAACAAGAAAATAGTCTAAGTGGGTTCTCATTCCATGGACACAGAAAATGAAGGTGTTGTCCCAAGCCCGGGATGTAGCAATCACCAGGGGCCAACCAGTATCAGAGATCAACTCTTATGGTCTGGCCCTATCGCTATTGTGTTTGCAATCAGGACGCATGACGTATCCAGTACAGAGTCCAGCACCACATTTCAGGCCCCTCTGATTACCAGCTTTGTCCTGACGAACAAATATGATATTCTATTCAGCCTAGAAAAGAACACAGCTTTGTCACATACCGGTGCGTAAAGCGACCCTACAAATAGTTATACTTCTTGAATCTGGAGTATAACAAAAACATACCTCTTCTACTCACCTAACCATTTGGTATGCATATATGGGAGTTGATTGTAAAGAAGTATTGCCACACCCTTGGTCCTGTGGGCTGTTGTTGGGATGGAGTACCCCAGGACAAGCTTAGACTACTCGCCCCACCCAATCTTACTTCAGTGTGTCACATTCCGGTGGTACCAAAGGGGTTTCCTGAATCTTTGTGATGTCTAACTTATCCTGACCAAGGAAGTTGAGAACCTTTTTGCATTTTATGAAGTGTTTGAGGCCATTTACGTTCAAAGACAGAACTACAAGGAGGTTTCTGGTCCTTGCCATACCTTAAATATGCCCGGTTCATCCAGTGAACATCAAATAAGCTAAGGAGAGTGAAAATCTGCATGTGTGACAAGTATGATGTTTGTTGGCAACAGAAAGCATTGGTCAAAGTCTCAATGGGGTGACAACTCTCCGCTCCAAGTGAGTACTTTGAGGCAAAGGGAAGTCTCAGAAATCTGAGATGTCAGGTCCCTCTGCCAAGGGCAAGAAGGGGGCAGGGCAATTGCTGGACCCACAGTAACCCAACTCCTACTCAAACCTCCTTTTAAGTTATGGACCCACGTGGCTGCCCTACCATCGCCATTCCGACCCTTAGTCTGCAGAAAGATTACTGAGGAGCTAAGGACTGTGAAGCAGAAGAAATCTAGTTCCTGAGGGAGCTTCCCCCCAGAGACCTCAACAAGGCCCCATCTCTCTCAAACCCCAAGAACATGCAACATCAACATTATGGGTGACCTCACATCTATATCTTAAGTGAAACTCCCTTCCATCCCCCCACTCACCCTACTCTTCCAACTTCCCCCATCGGAACAACCCGTCTCATATCCACAGTCTCTCAGGCATTGCCCCTTCATTGCTGTGAACCTGAGTTAATGGTCTATTCCTCCGGTAAACCCTATAATGACATGCATCCTCTCGCGTATTCTTCCACCCGTAATAGCATATTTCCTTGATCTTCAGCTGTGGCGAGTGGTGTGTTCATTCCACTATCAGACTTTTCCTTCCACCCATGCAGGAGGGGACCCCTGGCTGCAGGGATGCGGTGCCCCTCCCCCTTAAGCCCCCCCAGACCTTTGACTGCCTAACACAACACAGTCTGCCACGTACTAGTCCAAGGATCAAGAAGTAGACAAACATAATTAGTCAACCAGAAATGCTGGCCCCATGCCCATTTAAGGGTCACTTCAGGGCTTAAGTGGAGAACAATATTTATTTCTGCCATTCTCGGAGTCTCTGCGCGATCTGGTTGATTCCTTTCCCCATTTTCTTGTCACCTTTTTCAGACAACTGCGTTTCTCTGAGATTTCACCATTCCTATCCCCTCCATCATCTCGGGAGTCATGTGGGCAACTCTAATGTTGAGATGTCAATTGTAGCCTCCCCTTGCTGTCCAGACTGTCTAGCAGCCTTTCCAACTCCGCTGGGTCAGCATATTCCTGTGTCCCTTCTTCAAAGTGATCAGCATTTGTGCCAGCTCCAAAAGTCCCTATTTCACCTCTCTTTTCCAGAGATGGTGCCGGAGGCCAGAAAATGTTTCCTTGTTTGATTTGCTGCAAAGAAGAAGTCTGGTGTGAGGAGAATACTGCTGTTCTCATTCAAATGTGGTCCGTGCCTTTCCGCTCCCTCCAGAATCTGACAGGTCTGGTGATGTTGAAGGCAATAGGCAAGTATCCAAAGAGGGAGGCTGGTAGGACCTTACCCTTTGAGCTCCTGAAATTCCAAGGGAAGGTGAAAGGTTGTTAGTAGGGTTGGGAGTAGCTGTATGAGGAACCCCTTCATATCCTCCCTTCCCTTCCCCTTTGGAATTCCAGAGATTTGGATATTATTCCAATGGCTCCAGCCTTCCAAGTCAAAGATTCACCGGCAGAGCTCCCAGATGTCAGGACCCCACTGCAGTATATTATCCCATTTGGACTCAAAATCCACCATTCTCTGTTCAACTCTGGACAACCCAGTCTGGATGCTGGTAATGTCACCCCTCAGTGATGGGACTTCTACTCAGGTGGTTGAAACCATGGCATTCACTGGGCTGATGGACACTTTGATCTCCACCAATTCCATTGGTAATATAGTGAGAGCTGCATCTGACACTGCTGACACCCCTGACACTGACTCCAGAATCACCTTGGCCCCTTTAGAACCAGACTGCAAGATGCCCTTACCTCTCCCAGTCACTGCCTCAGAAAAGGCTAATTGCCTGGAGCTTTTGCCTTTATGTCCGTGCAACATGTGGGCTGGCGTAACAGCTTGTCGAAGGGTAAAGACCCCACTGATCTTCCATCCAAAAGCTCTACTGGGGCTTCAGGGTCACCAATTCTCAGGCTTATCCTAGACTACATACCCCCTTTGTGCATTGCTACTCCTGTGCAGACCACATTGTCCAGTTCCATCCCTGGAGATACATAGAGGCCCACAGCAGGACCACATTTTCTTTGGGTGCTGTTTACCCTCAGGCTGTACTATCCCACGATCCCAATCCAAGATGGCTGCGTCAGGGCCTGCATTCACCACAAATATCAGGTGTAATCCGCTGATTGCCAAGAAGTTCGGTCTGCCACGGGCTCTCCCTCCCAAATGTCCCTGTCACTTCTCCTCATCCTTGAGCCATCAAAGATAGTGCTGATCCAAGGCCCCTCCAAACGCTGAGAGGAGCCCACTATCCTGTTAGGCCTCCTAGGCCTTTTCAGTGAAATGTCCGTGGGCCATCATCTATATCTCCAGCTGGCCTCCTGCCAATAGAACAATGTCGGAAGGTTTATCCCATGCCCCACAGCTGACCAGTATCTCTGATCTCACTCTCTACACTCTACTGAGCCCTTCAGCCTGCTCTTCTGGGATGACCTCTCCGCAGGGAGGAAGGAGCCAGCTGCACCGACTTTCCAATAATCTCCTTCACAGGGGGTGTTGGTTGTAGAGGAGATCCTCCCCTCCCCTAATGCCACTACACCACTAAACTCTCCAGCTGTGGGAGGGGAGATTGCCATAGAAGGGGCAAGGGGGATCCTTTTAGTGGGGATGCTCAGGAATGGGCGGCACCATAGCTACTAGCAACAAGTCGTTCACCCTCATCAGCTGCCATCAGTTCACTGATCATGCCAGACTTCCCTGCAGCCTCTAAGTCCACTGCTGAGCACCTTGGAGATCCCTCTCCCACATAATTAGATGAAGCGGGCTCCCTGGTGTCTTCCCACTCTCAGGCTGTCACCACCACAGTCTCATAACAACAGATGGGTCGTCAGGCCCAGGTCTGCCTCCGGTTCTTCAGCTCAGTGCTGCTATTTTCCAACAGCCAGGCCAATGCACCCCTTCCAAGGGGAAGCGTGTATGTTGGCATGCCAAGATGTCTATGAATCCTATGATGAGACCTAGGTATTTGGATGAATTTGAGTGCATGGACGTTAATGGAGGTACTCTATGGGATCTACTTTAGTGTGACTACATGCATTCATCTGTCTGCACCTGTTTCTTAAGTGAGTAATTTTATGTTTCCCTGTTCTTTTCTCTCTCAATTGGTTTACTACTTTTATGCATATATTTACCAAAGGATTTGTTCATATTTTGGGTTTCTTTTGATGAGGAGGGAGGTGTGTTACATCTTCCTACAGTCATTATAGTTTGTAGAATGCACATGACACAAATGGAATGTATGTTGTGAATAGGGACAGTTGGCGAGACATTTGGAAACGCTGTTCCTTGATATTTGTATCTTAAATAAATGCAATTATCTTTTTATCTTGCCTCCCCTTCATTCTTATCTTCCTTACTCAACTCTTTTCCTCTTTGAATAGGCCCCATGCTAAGCTTAGCTCTTCCCAAGGATGCAGTAGGAAATCCCTGCACACTAAAGGAGTTGTCACTATTTTGACACTCCCAATATACTGTAATGCATACTAAGGCTGCCTCCTCATATTAAGCTCTTTTCAGGAAGGCCATATTTTGGTTATCCACCCACTCAGCTTGTTGAAAAGGTCATCTTTACCCATTTCACACAGCCATTCCTCTTTTAAATACAACCACTGACTATCACAGACAACTTAATATCTTTCCACCTACCATCTGCATGTTTTAAATCACTATCCCTGCCACCTAATCTACTCAGGCAGTGAACGGGAGTATTCTGTTTAGATATTCAATTTCAAAATCCATTTCCTGTAGCAAAATAACCATTTAGATATATTTGATGAAACGTTAGCAACTCTGTGGAAAAAACTTCCGTCAGTGGTTTATGTTCAGTTTCATTCTGAACTTCACTCCCCATAGTAAATTCTTGACTTCTTTAATATCTTACACCCCTACGTTATATAGCCTGGGGTTCCTTCTCAATAACCAAGACCTTTTTTTACATTTCTCTAAATTCTTTTGAAGCAAAAACAATTGTGTGTTCATCCTGCAATAGAGCATGTTCTAGCCTTTTGTCGCTGGCATCTGACCTTAGAATGCACATAAAACTTGGATCAAAATCTTTAAGATTGGGAGCTAGCTTCAGATCTTTTTTATGCTCTCAAATTCTACCTCACATGCTGCATCCCAAGTATGTTGAGTCCTTTCTGATTTTACAATTAAAATTTTGTATAAGACAAATGTAAAGCTCAGCAATTTCTAGAAGTGTAAAGTGACATTAGTTATTCTTTGTTAGTGCGAGATACCATCTTTTCTATGCTTAACACCAAATTTATTTAGGTTTTGTTCCCTTCGTGCCATCAAATGACCTAAATATTCCATCTCTGACTTTGCAATCAGCATTTCTTGGTTTGTAATTTCATTCCACTCCTATGAACAACATTCAAAACCACTCTCATTCTGCTGTTATGTTCCTTACATACACCAATACATCATCCTAAAAACATTAGACCCCATCCATTGCACCCAGCAAGCGTTCCATGACCCTATGGAATACCGGGGCTGTTGTTAAGAGACCAAAAGACATGAGGATAAACCGAAATATGTCAAGCATGTTAGAAAGGCATTCAGTTCATGTGATCTATTATGGACCAAGACTGGTGGTACACTGTGGTCAAGTCAAGTGTACTGTAAACGTTGGCTCTTTTCAATAGAGTTACCATTTCTGTGATACTTATATTCTACCACTTCCTTGCTTAGATCTCAGAGGTCAATGCAGAGATGTATCTTGGCCATGGGTTTGTGTGCAACCACCTCTGGGGCCAACTAATCAGTTTCTTCAATCGTCTCTATCGAACCTAACTGGGAATCCCCTTACCCTTGGAATACTTCCTACCTTATGCACTATGGGTCTTGTTGACTTGTTTAACCTGATCTCATGTACATATCCCTTAAGGCAACTGAGTGTGTCGTGAAAAAGCTGCCGATATTTTTTTACTGAAATCACCAATCTCACACACTGTCATATTCATCTGTATCTGCGGTGAAACATTGGAATTCAAGGTAACTCCCACTTAGTTTTGATGTGGCCAACTCAACAGACTATCGCATGCACCTGCTACATGCATTCTCTTTTGGAAACTGCTTGCTCTGAATGTGAATTAGGCCTCTAAAAACAACATAGGTTTTATTGGTTTGGCACCCTATCCTAGTGGTGTACCAGTTGTATTTCCTGTAAAGTCAGGTGCCTTCAAGGTGTGCCAAGTGTGTTCTGTCATGGAACACAGCCAAGTAGAATGTTGGCATTCAACTGGGTTGCTGCTTTAGTTGAAGTGCAATAAATGGGAGCTGAGCTTGCATTTCACTTTACCTCTGGGATGTACTGACATTGGTACAAAGGCAATGAGCTGGTGACTCCTATGGATTACCCTGGACACTTTGCACTCAATAAATAAACACCTAGTGGTCCATTAGGATGTAGGGCGGATCAGGCGATTCACCCTACATCCTTCTCCGCCCGCCATCCATTTCTCCCCCGCCAGACGGAAAGACCGTCAGCCGGTTTTACGCCGGTCGACCACTCGACCGGGCGGAAAAGGTACTCAATATGGTTGGGGTGTCTGCATGACACCGCCATCCATATTAGTATGCAGGTGGAGACATGCCTTTCCATGGCGGCATCATGCGGGTTTGCTGTCGGCGGCCCGTTGCGGGCCCCTAGTGTAGGATGGGGTGGAGGTTGCACACGGGGGGTACCTATGGTACCCCCCTGCATTGTCATGGACATGGTGGCAGGCACCTTGCGATGCCTGTCACCTTGTGCATGACAATGTACACAGTGCAATCCCAGCATTGTGGCGGGTGGTGCTGTGAGCACCGCCCGCCACAATGCTGGGAATGGAGGATGCCACCACCACGGTGGCATCCTAATTGCAGGGGCAGTACCGCCGCACCACTAGCGGCCAGTCGTGGCACCGCTAGGGTGGCGGGCGGAGTAAAGTCCACCTGCCATCCTAAGAGGCCCCTTAGTCTTTCCTATTATTTTCTAGTAGTGGAACAAATACACTTGTGAAAACAACTAGTAAGGAGATGATGGTGAGTCATATCTAAGACTTGATTGTGGTAACTGACGTAACCAGCTGCATTACAGAGTGTATGAGTGAAGCAGTGAGGACGTCAATGGAGGATAGGATTTTCAAACCTTTGAAATGTTGCAAGCAGTCAGGCAGGTGGCTGGTGTTTGGTGAGTACATGAACTGCCAAGGAGTGATGTGGTCGAGTGATATGACACATTGGTGTCAGGGATGTCAAAATGCTAGCGTATGAAAGGGGATTATTAGTTGGGGGATGTAAGTCCCCAGAAAGTAATAATGCCACAATTTCATACCAGGCCCAGTCAGGTTTCAATTTCTTAAACCTGAGCTCAACCTTTGGTACCTTTAGCACATTTCAGACAGGCTAAATGTAGGAGAAATGTGTAAGGCATGTATCAGTACCAAAACAGTTAAAAAGTAAAAAACACAACACAATAAAAATGCCACTCCAATTCATCAAACTAGTTTACATTGTAATGAACAGACAAACACTAAAATATTAACCCCTTCGCTGCTGTGCCTCCCGCCCCCCCGTGCTAAGCCTTTTTTTTTCTCTTTTTGGGGTAGTTTGCACTTAGGCCCCTGTAACTTTATGTCCACATAAGGTATCCATGTCAAATTTACGCCCTTTTTTTCTAACCCTTGAGGATTCTAAAGGTACTTAGGCTTTGTGGAGTCCCCATTCTTTCTAAATGGGAAAAAAGTGCTGCAGAAGAAAGCGTCTTTTTTTCCCTACAAATGGTATCGACAAAGGGTTTGTGGTACTCAAATCACCATCTTCTCAGCTTGTCAGAAAACCAAACTTTTCTACACAGTTTTTGGCATTTTACTGGGACATAGCCTATTTTTGATATTTTTGTGCAGTTAGAGGTAGAAATGGGTGTAAATACAATGATGGATCCCAGAAAGCTATACATTTCTGCAAAGTAGACACAATTCTGATTTCAACAAGGGGTAATTTGTGTAGATCCTTCAAGATTTTCTTATAGAAACTAACAGTTGAAAATAGAAAATATTGAAATTGAGTTGAAAAAAACAGTCATTTGTGCCAATTGTGCTAACGTTTTCACCTGTAACTTCATTTAACCCCTTGAGTGCCCCGCCCTTTCCACGCCCTGTGCCGGGCATTTTTATTAGCGGGCGGGGTTCATGACGAGATAGTCTCGTCATGGGCACAGCACAACCGCGCTCCATGACGAGACTATCTCGTCATGGGCACTGAAGGGGTTAAGTCTAACAGATTTTGAAAGCAATACACCGTTACATCTGCTGGACCCGAGAAACCCAGAGACAATATATGAGCTGCGTCTTACAATGGTTTTTCATTGTGTACTGGGTGCACTGACACAACATCGATGTAAAAAATATCGATGTTAAAAATATCGAGTAAAAAATATAGACACCAAAAATATCGACTCTTATGCTTAAACAGGTAAGTACAGGTAAGTACAAAAATATTGACTACAAAATATCGATGTAAAAAATAAAGATGTATAAAATATTGACTTTTATATAAATATAAATAAAATAATATACATTAAATATTAAATATAATTTTAAGAACATATAATAAATTTAATATACATTTTAATACAATATAACAAATATTTAATAGAAACAATGAACACACAAACATAATAATTTATACATATATATTTACTTTGAAAACTAGACATTCAGAATCCCCTGCAAACCTCAAACTTTGTTAACTAAAAACACATTTTCCTCACATTTCTGTGATGGAAAGTTCTGGAATCTGCATGTATCCACAACATTCCACACGCCCAGCATTCCCCAAAGGATCCTGATAAGCATGGTACCTCACTTGTGTGGGCAGGCCTAGTGCCCATGATAGTAAATGTCCCAAAACGCAAAATGGTCACATCACATTTTTCCAGTGAAAACTGAGCCTTTGTTTGCAATGTGCCTAGATGTGAATGTTTTACTCTAGCTCAGCTGGCACCTAATTTTTTTTAAACTAGACACCCAGGGGAATTCAGAATGGAGTGACTTGTGTGGCTCTCACTAGATTCTGTTACTCAGAATGTCTTGCAAGCCTCAAACTTTATTAAAAAAAAAAAGGAATCATCACATTTCTGTGATGGAGAGTTCTGGAATCTGCGGGGAGCCACAAATTTCCACCCACCCAGCACTCAAAGTCTCTTGATAAAAATAGTACCTCACTTGTGTGGGTAGGCCTAGTACCAGCGACAGGAAATGGTCCAAAAAGTAATGTGAACACATCACATTTTTCCAGTGAAGACTGACCCTTTTTACACTATGTGTCTAGCTGTGGATTTTTGACCATTAGTCTTCCAGCACCTAAGAAAACCTAGGAAACCTATACATTTTTGAAAACTAGACATCCAGGGGAAACGAGGATGGGGTGACTTGTGTGGCTCTCACCAGGTTCTGTTACCCAAAATCCCTTGCAAACCTCAAACTTTGTAAAACAAAAATACATCCCTGGGGTGCAGAAAGGCTGTGACATTATTTTGGGGTGGGGGCATTGGCACGCCCATTCTGGGCAGCCCCTGCCACTATGTATTAAAAAAAATAACCCCTTGTGCCTAGTGGGCTTTCTGCCCACCTGGGGGGTCACATAACGGCCTTTTCCCCCATCTGCCTCCCGGGCAAGAAGATGTGGCAATTGTTTTGGGGGTGGGGTCATTAGCATGCCAATTATGGGCAGCCCCCACCCCTACGTATAAAAAAAATAAACAAGAGGTATGGCAAACACTGCACAGAACACAAGCACACTTTCTTACCGCACTGTTTAGGTACGGAAGGGCAGGCAATTTTAGATACTCTGCTAGAAGAAGGAACAGGCTCTAAATGAATGCGAGGTGTGTATAAAGAAATTGGACTTATACTACTTGCCTCGTGTAAGACAAATTTTGGAACGCCATCATTTTGGACTTTGGATGCTGGGAAAAGATGAGTCAGTTGAGGAAAACATTACGTCTTTGAGGAAACATGCATTTGCAAAAAAGCGATCAATGTATTTTGAGGTGCAACAGCGATAGGCTAAGAGGCAGACCTCCTTTTAAAGAAATGATTGGCATAGCAAAAAGGGTTGAACCTATGCTGAAGTGTGTGAAAGTGCTTAGCAATGAGGGGTGTTGGAAGCTTGTATGTTCACAGCATAGTTTGGAGCCTATCTGGTCCCCCACTATATACAAAGTAATATCCAGGTAGTTAGTGTCAGTGGTACTATGCTGGTGATTGAATCTGATGTTGAAGTTATTATCATTGAGGTGTTGCATAAAAAGTACTTCCTGACCAGAAAAGGAGCACATTATCTTTATACCATTACCAGTAGACTACACGTTCAGCTAGGTCTGGTGGACATAGATTCCAAATCTGTGTCTTTAAAAAAAACATGTATAGGTCAGCAAAGGATGGGGAAAGCTTAGCCCCAATGGCAACCCCATGTGTCTGTCGATACCACTCTCCATTGTGAGTAAAGATATTGCTTTCTAACACAGTGCTAATTAGATCAATCAGCATTTCTGAATGTTCTAGCAGGGTGGCATCTCTAGTGTCAAGAAATTGTTGGGCAGCAGCGTTCTCCTCCTTCTTCGGGCTGCTATTGTATAGTGAAAATACATCCAATGTGACTAGGAGGTTTCCCTCGGTCCACTCAAAGTCTGCTATCTTGCTTAGAAGATCCTTAGTATCTCTTATGTAGGATGGCAAGTTGCAGACGAAAGGTTGTATGTATAAGTCAATTAATTCGGATAGTTTTTCCGTCGGTGAGCCCAGGCAGAAAAGCACCCTGTTTATGTATTTTTGGAACAATAGCGATGCAGAGTGTCCTGGGCATAGGGATAAATATGTGCCTGTGCTCCATGTTCATTAGGAGGCATCGTTCCCTTCAATGTTTTAACTTCCCCTGTATCTTGATGATAGTATCCTTAAAGCAGGTAACTGAGGTTTTTTCTTATGCTGTGTCCTCTGCTAACTGTCGGTCAATCTCTGCAGTGTAGTCACATGTATTCATAACAACAACATTGGCTCCCTTATCAGCTTCTTTAATAGTGATCTCATGTGTTTTTGGTAATGTCAGAAGTTCATGTCTCTCTTCTTTGGTGACTTTGTGTTGTGTGTATTTATGACCTAAGGTGTAGTCATCCTCCAGTTTGTATAGTTCTTTATTAATCTCCCTGTAGAAAGTGTCTATAAGGCTATCTGAGGGAAAGGACGGTGTACATTTTGATTTGGTCTGTATCTACATTGGGATCAATGCCTAGATCATCTTTGATCTGTGAAACTGAGGGAGTAGTATCTGACGTGTGTTCCAAGAACAATATCATCTGTATATCCTGTAAGTCTTTGATAGTTAAGTCACAGTCATTGCTAACTGATTGTGCCAGACCCTTAGATATCCCTTTTTCTTTGTGAAAAAATGTGACAACATTAATATGTATATCTGTTAAATTTGGCAATGAAGTAGGGGCAAAGCTGAGACCTTTGCTTGAGCTTTTTATTTGATGCTCATCAAGACTTATATTGGAAAGATTAACAAACAACTCGTCATCACACACTGCATCCTTGTTATGTACATCAAAAATATGAATCATTTCTTCTGATTCTGTGTAGTGGACATTCCTTCTCTCGCTATTTGGTTTTCTCCTATGTCTGTTTTGTCCCCTTCTTGTTTTCTTCTATAAGTATCTACTCTCTTGTGAGGTTGTCAGTTCCATCAGTGGCACCTTGCTAGTTCCAATAAAAAAGGTGATTTGTAGATGGAAGTGGAGGTCTGTGGTGCCTTGCATGGTTGAGTGACGCACTACTGGTTGTACTAGAGATACTAGATGCATCTGACTCGATTGTGAGAGTAGAGCATCCCGGGTTATTTGCAGTACTCTCACTGGTACCCTCTGAAGCACTAGATTTCACATTATCAAACCTACCCGCGTAGGTAAAAACCTTACCGTTTTCATAGTCGTTGTCATCCCTATGTAATTTGTGCATCTTTTTTTCGTTGATGTGTAACTGATGTTTGTGTAAAACATCTTTAAGAATTCTGTAGTTCTCTTCTGTCACCTCTGGTAGGTTTACATCCCTGATTTCATCCTCTAATTCATCTATTTGCTTTAGTAGTTTCTCCCTTTTAATAATGGCATACACAGTATGCAAATACATGGGCTTCATCTCTGGTATGCACCTGTTAAGTTTATTCTCTTTTTTCACATGGCATACCACTATTGTTGCCTATCTCCTTATTAACAAATGAAGCCTTTTGCTAATTCAAAGCAACAAGATGGTGACAGCGGCAACCAATTTATGCTCTAGATTCCCATCTCTGTTACGTACTATGCTGTGCTTTAAGATCTCAAGGGCCGACTAACAGAACTCATCTGAGATAAAATCATAAATTTACTACTTTTGGTATTTACTGAAGGCATTTAGTAGTAGTAAAGTTAGGACTTCTAACTTTACTACTACTAAACTGAGATAACACCCTAAACTTACTACTTTTGATATTCACAGAAGGCTTCTAGTAGTAGTAAAGTTTGAACTCCTAACTTTACTACTACTAAATGCCTTTTGTGAATACCGAAAGTCATAAAGTTAGGATTTTGTCTCAGTTTAGTAGAAGTAAAGTTAGGAGTCCCAACTTTACTACTACTAAATGTCTTCTGTGAATACCAAAAGTAGTAAGTGTAAGATTTTATCTCAGATTAGTTCTGTGAATCGGCCCCTCAGTTCTCTCTGACATCCCACAGTACTCCTCACTGCTCCACCCTATTGCAGATGTTTACTTGATTTAAGATGCCTTATATAATGCTTTCTACATTTCAGTGAAGCCTTACCTTGAACTGGATACCATCAACTTTACCTGAAAATACTTCTTTTCAGGTACATTCTATACTGGCTCTATCACTAACCCTTAGTTATAGTGAAATCCTAACTTCACAATCTCAACATCGCCTTATTGCCCAGCTTTCTTTCACTTTGCACTGATGGACATAGGTGGTGGAATACTTCTCAGGGCTACTCTGTCTGTAAATCTGCACATTTCTGAACTACACTTTGTTACGGTTTTAACATTCTTTTTGATGATGGCCACTACAATGATTTTGTAATATTCCCTGTGTCAGCCATTCATATGTATAAGTCAATATAATGTCATTTTGCAGCCTTGAGAAAGTCTTCAGACAAAACATGTATCGGCTGTTTGCTTATATTGAAGACAACACCAAAAACCACTATATGTGCAAAGAATAAAACATATAGTATATATACTTTGAATCTGAAACAAGAAAATTATGATACTGTATCATATACTATTACAGAGGACTGTTTTTTGTGTGCTTCTGTATATTGTTTAATATACAAGTAAGTCTAGGGTAATAATGAGAGAGCAAGATGTTACAATCTGAATTAATTCAAGCTAAAATGAATCAGGTTCTTTATTAATGTAATTCCATTGCCTTCAGAATCAAATTTCACTAAACCTTGGCCGTTACCAGCTCAGAATGCAAGACCTTAAGGTCTTCATTATCAGTTGGCTGGTCATTCCTGCATTATTTATTACACTCAATAAAGTCCGACTCTCCTGAGGCAGAATTTATTGAGTCCAATAAATTCCACCCAAATACATGCCTCTCCCCAGTAATGGGTGCACTGAAATCTTCAGGTCCATTTTTTTATCAGGCATTTTTATCCCAATAAGGAGCAATAGGTTTGACCTGCCAAAATGTATGCAATTTATGCAATTGATGTAATTTTGGTCTCAATACTCATAATTCTGATGTGTGTGCTAATCAAAGTTCATGCACCTATCATAATTTATTAGCCTAATTGTAATGAGGGTGTAAGTGTTATATGCATTTATACCTCCAGGTGTAACCTGATACCACTAGCAGTCCCAGGAGATGTTCTTATGATCCAACCAAATTACCTTGTTTCATAAAGAGTGTAAATTGCACTACTAGTGTAAACCTATGACACTGTCATATCATCATACCAAATTAGCTTTGCTTTGTCTTACCTAAGTGAGAATGTTGTCAATTGGAGAATTTGATAAGTAATATGCAAAGAGCTGTATAATTGCAATTTCTTCTGTGAGCAAATCTAGAAATGGGTTAATTCACATGCACTTTCTTTAGATAGTAAATTGTTGAATTTGAAGCAGGGCCTTCCAAATCTAATTAAATGCATGCCCACTTTAAATCATTTAGTAGTTGAGACCAGAAGGATTGAGGAGAAAAGTTGTACCATTTTCTACCAAAGTTTACAAAATGATTTGAAGGATGTACTAGCATAGGATTTTGCTAACATTTCTTTTCTGTGCTTTTCACAATGTACATTGTACATTGTTCAATATACAAAGTACAATCAACTCCAATTGCTTATCAAAAGCAAAATAATGCTTTACAAATTATGTGTATTAAAAGTGGTTCAGAGAGTGAGAAAACAGTAACCAGTTAGTACTGCAAATGTCCATATTACAAACTTTCAGTATGTGTGGTAATTTGATCTGTCTTTGGTATCAGCAAAACAAACAGAAAAAGGAACAATAAACCATTATATGGTAAATACCATCTTACTACTCAAGGTAAAAAGGAAAAAGACAAATCCATGCTAAACATGAACGTTATGTAATGGGGCTGCTCCAATCAGGCTTATCAGAAGAATTATTAGTAAGCAAACAATGAGCCAAACCCAGAACAGGGGGAGTAAGAGAAAATAAGCCAAATGCTTTCGAATTTGTCCAAATGGCCCAGTAGATGGTAGATAATCTGTTCATGAGATGCCATGATGGGCATGGCAAGCATCCAGTCAGTGTGAGGCGGAGGAGAACATTCTTTCCACCTGTGAAGGTTTGCCATCTTGGTCACTGCAAGGTCAGTATTTATCCAGCACCTGATGTCACTGTTTTGTTGGTCACTCTATATAATTTCTCTGGTGGTGAGGCCAGTCATTTAGGAGCTTGACAATTCCTAGTTCAAGCCTAGCCTTCTAGATGCCTTTTTCGTGTGAATCCAGAAGTTTGATCCAGCCAGATTCACAGTAGTCCTAAGCAGTCCTAGCTGACCATTTTCTTTCGAAGAGAGATGGAGCAGGCAGGTGCACATGAATTTTTAGAATCTTTTGGAAATCACATTGGAAATATTTGCTTTGATTTCATTGATGCCCCGCGGTTCAAAGTGGTTTGAGGAATTAGATGGATAACAGTGCAAATCCCCCTATTGATCAGGCAGCAAGAACAATATAATAGAATTACAATTATTGTATGAATCATTGTTTAATAACCGAAGAACAAGTTAAAACTCATACTTCAAAGGCATTCGCAAATATAATGCCAACTCCTTTTATTGGTTGTACAGTTACCTTGCCTTCTCTTCTTGTTAAGAGAATTTTCATGATGTGTTTGATAAGAAAAAAGCAAGTGCTCTATCTATGCATAGAAGTTATGATTGCAAGTCTCATCTTGAACCATGCCATCTATACCCTGTTGTTGAATATAAACACTTACAGATTCAGAAATAGAATATCGTAGACAGTACTGAGAGGAGAGCTAACCTAAAAGAATTATTAGACCATAAAAGTCCTGAGCCCCCTCCCACTTATTATTTTCACCTGCAAAATGGGGTAAGTTCAGTACATGTGTTGATTAGAGAATAATCAATAGGATTACAGTTAAAAACAGGTACCGGTTGTCCTTCATATCTGTTGTTTTTAAATCAGATCAAACAAGAACTCTTTTTTTTGTCAAGTTTGGTCTTAGGGCAGCATATCATTTGGTTCCGTTCCAAGGGGTGATGAATGGAAAACTGCGTTTCACACCAATTATGGATTATTTAAATATCAGGTGATGTCTATCTGGCTCTGTAATGCTCCAGCTGCATTCTTGTTTTTTTGTTTATGAAATACTAAGAGGTTTTTTGGATGAATTTTCCAGAGTGTATCTAGATAATGTATTGATCTACTCTAATTCACTGAACACAGCATGTAAAAGTAATGTTATAAAGATTAAGAGACAGCCGTCTTATTGCCAAATTTGATAAGTGTATTTTCTATACCACTTAAGCAGAATTTTGGGGGTATATAGTTAGCCCACAAAAAAGTAAATGAACAACAAGAACGTTTCAATGAAACCTTGCTGACCTACACCTAACTTGGAAAAGCTTGCAAAGCTTTCTAGGCTTTTCTAATTTTTATGAAGATGAATTGATTAATTGACTGAGATAGGTTGACCGATTTATTGACATGAGAGGTGATTCAGGAGTATACAAGTACTTCTGGCAGTGGAATACTTCTCTTCACATTACGGGAAGACATGGGCGCAGACTGCTGAAGCTACATAGTAAAGCCTAGCAACATCCAGGTGCCTTATCATGCGTTTATAACAACGGTGTTACAATGTCCATAGTTTGTTGCTTTCAAAGTGGGTATTATAAGGGCGTCCAACTTTCTATTCAATACTGTCGCTTATGTCTCATTAATTATCAATTTACAAAGACTTCCTGGGTCAGCTAGTAGTTACACAGCTCCCCACACATTTCTATAACATAATGTAGTTTTCTTAATTCCTTTATTCTATTTACATTTCCCATATTATTTATGCAATCATTCAAAATATTTTCTCCAACCAGTAAAATCATTCCCTAAACATTTCACATGCATCTTCGATCACATTGAATTTGAATGGAATTAGTTCTACACCATTTTTCAAAGTGCCCATCCTCCCTACTCTTAAAATTACTTTTCTTGCACAACATGAGCTACTTTTGGTTCTATGCCCTGCATAACAAAATCTGTGAGATTTTATTTAGCATAAACCTAAGCTCTGTTCTTTGGATGATATAAAAAAGGTACTAGTTTTTCTAAAACATTTCACCTCATCTGCTGCTTCACCATTAAGCCTTTGTTGAGATCCTTCAACTTCTATTAGAATATTAGAAGTATGTTCCAATCTCATTACCTTGTTAGTTACCTCTTTATAAATATGGGCTCCTCGCTATAGTTTCACTTTTAGGTCACAGCATGCGCTATCTCAAAGACACGTGTTGTGTTCTATCTGTAGGCTTACAGGCTGCCCATTTCCTACCATTGGTAAACTTCAGCGTCACTCTCATTTTCTTTGATGCCATTCGTCATGGCATGTAGGCTTCATGCCCTGTTCTTGGGTTTCGTCCTCCCATAGCACATGGACCAAATACATGCCTACATGTCTCCTTAGACTGCTCCTGGTTTGCAGAGCTATTTTCTTCTTTGTTTTCAAGCACTCCACAGGAGTGCTTGTGTTTTCAGGCTGTCTTCCTCGTACACATACACACATACCACTAAAATGAATACATGTGTACATAAATGAATGCATAACAACAAAAAGTTGTTAAAACAAGAACAGCACTTGATTCTATTTTTTGCTTGATCTAAAGGTATTGGAGAATTTACTACGTTGTCCGTCTTGCCATAGCACAAACACAAGCCGAAGGTATTGGACTACTTTAAGTGCTCACAAGTTACATTACACAATAACACATTCATGTTTGTCACTGAACCTTCTTCAATTAAGGCTTTTTTTCCTGTCATTGCTTGTCCATCTCCTTATCCCCTCCTTCTTCCTTGCATTACTGGTCCCCCCGCTACCTCCCTCGTCGCTGCTGTGTTTTGTGTGCATGATCTGATGGTATTGGAGCGCTTGCTCCACACTCCATCTTCCCATAGTGCTAACACCAGCCGATGGTATTGGAGCGCTTTCAGTGCTCATCAGTTACATTACACAATGACACATTTATTGCCTTAGGCAGGGGGAAGTGTAACTGATCTCAAATTGTTCAGCCGGCCCGAGATTCAAACCTGGTTCCCCAGCTCCCCTGTTGGCAGCTCTGGCTGTTACGTCATATCCTCATTTCACTTTAAAGCTCCTCGATTGTTTCTCACTATGACTTTCACATTTGTTCAGCAAGACCCCGTCAACACCGAACAAGCATCACACTTTCAGTCATGCTGAACAGCAAATGTGCTGCCAGATAACATGGCTAAAAGACATTCACATTGAAAAGGCAAATAGCTTGGGCATTGCCAAGACCTATTGGCTTTGCCAATGCTTGTTATTCTGTTATCATTACTGTAGTGTAGTTCCTACCAATCCATAGGAGCTCCACATTGTTTGGACAACATAAACTAAAGGCTTGGTGTCTAGAATGATTCTGGACACCCTGTAGGATCTGTTGGTCTGGAAACTAGCTTGCTCACAGTGCTACCGTAAGCCCCCCTAACCTATCAGGGAGCAAATGGTTTTCTGGCAACCATTGAACATTACAACCCTGACCCCTCAGTGATCCTGGAAGCAGTACAGAACCTTTTGCTCAGTCACTCGTGCTCACTTAGTCTCAGAGAAATATACAGAGAATACACAGTGGGACGTTTTCAATAATATTTGTTAAATCAACGTTATTCTTCCATAAAATTTTGAGCTGCAATAGTTAGCATACAGAAGCAGATAAACGTGATTACAAGCGTGAAAAAGCATAATAGTAGATATAGTACTACCATGGTGCTGAAACAATGTATATATGCTCATTAAGTTCTTGAAGCCAAGGCGTGCCGAAGCAGTGTAACATCTGCTCACAGCAACACAGCACTAGCAGTGCAGTCTCTATTCCAAGTTGAACTGGGACATCCATTGCGGCTTCCCACCACAAGTAGCAAACAAGTGGGAGCCCTCCAAAAACGCTTCCCGACATGGAGCGTACAAAATATAGTATAACTCCTTCTGCGAGTTGCTAACCAACTCAGCTCCAGTAAAAAAAGTGCACTATTCCTTTTGTATCAGACAGGTGAAAGATACGATGGACTAGCTCCCCAAACTGCAATGGGAAGTTAGTGTGAAGAAGTGTCTGTATCTCAGACGAGGACCTTGCAACCTGGAGATCAAACGTCTCTTTGGCTGCAGTGAAGGCTTCATCTTTTTGCAAGAGCATGGCTTTCAGTTTGCTTAGGGAATCAAATTTTATGTTGGAAACATTTATTTAAGGCCATAGCGCTGCCTCTCTAACTGCGTGGGCAGGTGGAAACAGTACTTGGGTACAACAAGTAACTATGGAATTAACTGTCACCAGATAGGCGATGCCCTTCTCCGTTCTGCATCAACCTTGATTATTCAGCATCAAATATCTCCCATTAAAGAGGCGCATGAACACAGGATGAATCACAGCAGCTGGGGAACCCTTCAGATAACTAGACAAGTTCCACATTGAAGTATTGCATGCCTCATGGAGATAAATGCCCTTGCAAAGCAAGCAGCAACCTAAAGAGACTTAAAGCATCTTCACAGTCAGAGCCACTTAGGAAAATGTCCATGTCCCCCTTCCTGCATCTAAACGTGAACTGTAATTCCCAATACTTGTGCACATATCCTTCCCCTAGTGCTTCATATTTGCCCACCTGTTAATATTGGTGACAGTATTGTAATTTTCCCCAGGTCCAATGATTAAGCCATCTACCCTATGTCTGGGTATGAGTAATGCCTGGATACTCCTGTTCAGTATTCTGGTGGATTTTCAAAATCCTCTGTAAGGTAATGCTATGTTGATCGTTGGTATGTCAAGCTATACTGCTATGGGACGAGGTTCTCGCTCACCGTTTGGTCCCCTCCAGTTGCCGACTGAGGTAGCATTTTGTTTGCTAACCTATCGATCACGCACATAGAACCTTGGTGGCGCATGAGGACAATAAAAAAAATTATTTTTTTTTTTTTTTTAAAGTATTGTAATTGAAAGGTCGTGACTGGTAGGGTGATGTAACCATGGATTATCCAGTCAGTGGATGGTGTTTCAGCCACAGTGAAAGGTAATTGGTCTAATTTTTGAATGTGAAACATGGTATATTTTGCATCTCTATGCTCCTATGTATTTGTCTTTCTGTTAGATCATATGCTAAAAGCATATTTGTACTGTTGATGTAACGCCATGGCACCTGGCCAGAATGTAACGTTTGTAACATCCATCTCAGTGTTGCTATTGACCATAATTGTGACTGTCCATGTTGTAATATAGACATGTCTTGCTGCATTATGTCAATTGCGAATGACACTTTGCTGCCCAGTGAATAAGTTCTGGATGATAAATTGGTCATACCACAGCCAAAGCTTTTTCTAAATTAACCCCATCAATCTTGCACAATCTCCCAGCAGTTTCCTGCTGAGAAATCTTCCACAGCTTGTTGTATATTCCGTAAAAAAATCGCTTTTGATGTGGATTCTGGGGGCCTAATAAAAAATCCCTGAGATCCAGGTCGTTAAAAAAAGGGACAAGTGTTGCTTCACCTGGGAGAGTGTTGAGGTTTGTAGCCAATCTAGGCATAACTTCCCAACACTATATGAAATCACCACCCCCAAGGGTTCCGTTTATACATATCGCTGATCAGGCTTATTGACCCTAAACCCTTCGGTGTTACACAAGAATCTGGATTGACATCCGTTTGTGTCCACAGACCTCACCAACTATCCCTTGCAATTGGGGTCTGATGAATTGAAAGAACCATTATGTATCATGGTATCTAATGTATCCTCACTGTAGTGTGTTAAGTGCTGCAAATTCTCAAAAAGTGAGAATGTGGAAATATGTGATGTGTTCAAATCCTTCATTTTTGCTATGAAATGCATGAAGTTTGTTGCACTGTTTTGTTCAGGAAAATCATTTGATGTGGTATGAGGCATGTTCTAAATAGGGCCGCCATTCCCTGAACCTGCCAATCTTTTGTCCCCCAAGCAGATTTTGTGTCTATGCTGTCTTCCCAAAAATCAAAACCCTGAATGGACAGCTGGGAAATAAAGTCAACAGAGTATATCAGCTTGGTGTTTGTTAACATATTTTTCTTTGCAGGTGTAGGTGCAAGGCTATAGTAATATGAGGCTGGAGCAAAGCCTGAAAAATAAGCAAACTTCTGTGCAAAAGTCTTTGAACTACCTTTCGGCAGTGTTAGGCAGTGTTCCCATTGTGTGTAATTATAAACAGCATGTGAGATACTACCTTAATGTAAAACATGGTGACCATAATGCTGGTAACAGAATATGTCTCTAAAATTACTTGGTCCATCATACCACTCATCATTGGACAATGCAGCTAATCGCTCTAGATGGGCTAGCAAATTATGCAGTTTCAATGTCCCATTCATCAGAGAAAGTACTAGAGGTGATGATATAATTTAAGGAAATTTTAAACAAATAGGGAATTTAGAATAATTTTGTAGGACCATATACATCACATGATGCCCTGTCCCATACAGTTCCTTCAGGAACTGGAACTGCGTTAATGTTAACCAGGGACAAGTCTCTTGGAGGCTCTTTATGATGGCGGAAGGACTGCCACCGCCAGACGGTCCTTCTGCCATCATAGAGAAAATTCCCACTGCCAAATCTAGATGGCGGTGGGAATCACAATGGTTCCGCGGCAGACAGAAGTCCGTCCGCCATGGTTCCACAAGGCGGTCCTTTTCCGGCCGCCTTGCGGAACCCAGAGCCAGGGCAATATTGCGGCAGTGCCGTGCAGGCACCGCCATAGGGATTACGGTATCCCTTTCCGCCTGTCTTTTTGTGGCGGATATCCCGCTGCAAAAAGACAGGTGGAGACTGGCTTTGGGGGCCCATTGTGGGCCCCCTCTGTGTGTGGGGGTACCATGCAGTTCCATGCACCAAGTGGCTGGCACCGTGTGGTGCCTGCCATGTTGTGCAGGGAAATGCGGTGCAAGCACCTTTACCATTGCGGACAGTGCTGCAGCCAGCAGCCCTGCCCGCAATGTTAAAGGCCCAGGATGCACCTGCCAGTATGGCAGGCGCATCCTAATAGCAGTGGTGGGACCGCCACATGTCTGGCAGGCGGTCCCAAACACCGCTATTGTGGCGGGCGCCATCATAATGAGTCCCTAAGTTAACGGTCAGATGATGCATGTGGTTTAAGAACAATGTTCACGAGTTGTGCTGCAGAGCGTTTTGGGAGTAAGTGTCCATTAAGAAGTAGGAAAAAGACAGTCACTATACCAATCCAAAGTAGCAGGAAAAGTAATCCAATTTTAATCCAGAGATGTATCCAGAGAATACTGAAGTAAGTATTTTTCATCCAAAGGTTAAAAAGCATGCACTCATAGCTTGACAGGGGGAGGCAGTGTTGGCAGTTCAGGTTCACTTGGGTCTGATGAAAAATCTTCATAATGCACAAAGTAGCCAGACACAATTCAGTCTACTATTGGCAGGTCAGCAGGTTTTGTAGAACTGGGAGATGACTCGATCTTTGGCATGTTTACATAGATGTCGTAAAAAATGTTTATTGAAATTTTTGTACTTGTTTATTGTACAGTTGTAGTTGTCTCAACAGGTAGAAGTATCATTTCATTGTTGTTTACAGCTTCTCTTTGGAAAGTGGAGTCTTCAGCCATTATTAAAGCTTCCATCTTAAATTCCTGTACAGAAGTGAGAGGAATACGGCGGCGGCTACCCAGGAGCCCACATGGCCTACTGTTGAGAATCAGCCACATAGTGTGGGTTGATCAGGTCAATTGAGACAAACCATTTGTCTCGGCGACTGTCAAGAGGTGGAACAAGTACAGTTGTGGTACCTTTGACAGCCAGGAAAGGATGTCCCAAATACTTTTTTGCCCACACTTTTCTCTCTGACCAGGTCCCCAATCTTCGGGGCCTAAGCACGTCTTGCTGCTACTGTTTTCACTTCCCTAGTGGCGGTGCGTTTTACTTGGATGATGCTTTGTAAAGCTTGGTATTCTTTAAGGTCCTGTAAAACATCCAAATAATCATTGATGTCAACTGGGTTTTCAGCCGCTACCTTGCTGACACTATCGAGGTCAGGTACCCACATCTCCAACCTAAACAGGAGTTCATAAGGTGTGTGACCCCCCCCAGGGATTTTCTTGTCATGTTGATATGTGCACTCTGGACCCCTTATGGATGATTGACCCAACTGCCACTGAGTCATGTTTTTTCCACTCAAAAGCCGAATTCCCCTCTGGAAGGTAGGGGAGACGTACCGCAAGGCCCTACCCAAACTTCCCATGGCTTCTTTGTAAGCCCGAGAGCTAAATGCCAGACCATTGTCAGAATGTAGTGTGCTGATTGCATTTGTGCAGATAAAGACTCGCAAATCCTTTATAATACTTCAAAAGTCAGACGAGTGCTGGGGCCACAACCACAGGAATCTGTAGCATGAATCTACTGCCACCAAGATGTACTTGCAATCCCTGCCTAAGTGTAAGGGGCCGTTGTGATCCAAATATACACACACAAGAGGTTTGTCTGAGATCAATAAAGGTGTTTGCGGTGACCATGCTATTGTGGAGCCCTTCATCTGCTGGCAGATGTCGCATTTAAGGACAAAATACTTGGTCTACCTAGTAAGACTTGGCCACCAATAGAGCTGCTTTAGTAGTGAATCTGTAGCAATGATCCCTGCATGAGCTGAACCCAGACCCTCATGTGCAGCTAGTATCAATCCCAATCTATGATCAGTGTTTGGTATTACTTTATCCCCCACTTCTAGAATATGAGCATATGGAATGTTCTGTGCATCTAACTTGTAGGAGTAATTTAGTGGAAAGCCTTTCAGCAGGGCTGAACAGTTGTGCGTGGCATTGACAGTTATCACAGTTGTTCCGTCTATTCTCGTACTCAAGCAAATTATTGCAGCTCCGGCAGCAGTGCGTACAATTGCTTTGGCGGCTTCATCCGCCATTGATTTCCCTTCAACGTGAACACCAACACATTGATGACTCAATGTATAAATACCATGAGCCCGTGGCAGGCATTGTTTCAGCTTTGCCACTTGTTCCCAAAGCATCTTGTGCTTTACAGTGCAACCTTTGGAATCCCTAAACCCATTCTGGCCCCAATAATGTAAATATTTGTTATAAGACTGGACACAGTAAAATGAATCACACAAAATTAATGTGGGGAAATCACGATCTGTATTTTGTAGTGCCAGTATAAGGGATTTTAGTTCCGCCAGCTGCACTGTAAATCCCCTATAGTTTCCTAGGATGGAACTTTCCATCATGAATGCGCTCTTTCACTATTGCATATGCCACAGAATACTGTTGTTTCATTTCTATGGCCGGCTGGGCAGATACATCAGTATAAATTATACATTCACATCGATCTAGAGACTTAATTCATTCGGTAGAGGATATTCTTGTTAGTACTGCAAGACTGCTTGTGTTTATAATGTAGAGTCAAATCTGTAATCTACATCTGTTGTCATGAGAGAGTTAGCCCATTGAATCCATCATGGGTGTAGTGCTTTAGCATTTGGGATGCTTGCCTTTGTAACGGCCTCTAGGGTCGGGACCGGAGCCACAACAATTATGAGTTTCTCCTGTACTAATGCTCTCTCTCTTACTACAGCAGTCTGTAGTGCTGTGAGTATCTTCTCAGTTGGTGCAAAACGCATTTCAGCGTTCGTATACAAATGTGGTTTGTATGCTATAGGGACTGTATCGCCTTCATTGAAAGTGATACAAGTGTACTCGGATGGTCCAGCGACTACGCGGATCACCTGGTTAGTTGTGTTAAAATGTGACAGTAAATGTTTAGAAGCTATTGTGTCAGCTTGTATGGAATACCGAATATCTGTATGTTCCTGTGTCCAATGATATACTGAAAAATCAGGTTTAATTAGGTCGTAGAAAGGTTTCAAACTTTCTGCATAATCCAAAATGTATCTCCTGCCAAAATTAAAAAGTCTTAAAATGGATTGTAGTCTTTCAGAGTAGTTGGAGGTTGTAGCAGTGCACATTTTTCTATATATTGTGCCACCAGGCTCCTGCCATCACTTGACAATTTGTACCCTAAAAATAGGCCACTGAGGTTGGCAATTTTAGATTGTTTTAAATTAAATTTGTATTCCAGGTGGGCGAACCCAAGAATGATGTGGTTCACGCTAGACAAGTGTTCCAATAATTCATCAGCCGTCAGATAGATGTCATCTACATAGGACAATGCCTCCATATCAATATTTTGAAGTAACTCTGTTACCCTGGCTGAAAACAGTCTGGGGCTGTTCTTATACCCTTGTGGAAATCAGCTAAATTGTTGGTGAGAGCCTACCGCTGAAAATGCTATCAAATATATTTTCCCAGGCGCAAAATTTTGGCAGAAAAATCCATTTGAGATGCATAGTGTTGTTTTGTATTTTTTACGCACAATGTTATTCATTAGTGCGGCAGTATGTGCATTTTGTTCTGCAAATGTGCTTTTGGATGCATTTAAATGTCTATAATCTAAGGCCAGACGATATGAATTATTGGGTTTCATTACGAGAAACAAGGGATTATTTGTAGGTGAGGTGCAATTCTCTGTCAAACCCTGGTATTCAAGTTGATCTAGGATCTCAGGGACTTGTTTCTTTGCCTCATGTTTAATGAAGTATTGTCTCTGTGGTTGGGGAATTGATTTTAATGGGATTTTATGATGAGGAGACTCATCATCCCATACAACATGATTGCAGTAGAGTGCAGGAGCTAACGCTAATGCCCACTCCTAGACGTGTGAATTTATAACTGATTTTGGGACAAGGTCGCAGAAAGCAGGCACAATAACTTTTCCCCCATTGGGCAATCCATTACAAAATCAGGTGACCAATCTTTTTTTTGCCCATAAGAATATCATAACTATATGTCAAGTTCTCCCAAAAGAGACCCTTTACTTGCCTGGATACGCCCCCCTCCATTTGGAGAATTATTTCGTATAAACAATGTGGAGCACATTGTCCTTGTCACAGGTGTTTCCACCTTGATATGCTTATTCAGCGCTACTACCACCCGATAATCCATCAGGTTCTAGCGAGCTATTGTGAATTCTGCCATGCTGTCTAGGATTGTCACTGCCCATTCCCGGTTCAGAAGCAGAGTTTCTAATTTTAATCCCGGCAACCTTTTTCTTCTTAAATTGAGGTTTAGAAGTCTTTTGTTTATCTTCTTGTTTAATGATGTAGTCTGAAGTGCAATGGGTCTCCCTCTTCAGCTTGACTTGCTCTTCCAATCTGTTCTCTGACCATCAGTCTCTCTCCGAAAGTTTTTCGGATGACTCCTGAAAGGAACAAGAGGAATGTGTATCAGTATCCTGATACCTGTCGGGCTTTCTAATATTGTCACAGTTTCGCAAATTGTATTTTCTCTTGGTGCGCTCCTGGCCAGGAGGCCATGTTGTAATAATTTCATGGTAACTGCCTGTCTGCAATTTTCGGAAATATTTAGTGCAACTACTTGTTCTTTTACGTCCTCAGACTGTTTGGTAATTGTCACAGTAGTAGTGTTTAGCTAACATTTTATAGAGATATGGTATGCACTATGTGGGAATTTCTAATCCTACGAGCTTAATTAACCTACAGCCAATACATAGGGTATACTTCCTCAGTTGAGGTGGATTTGTTTCCCTTCCGTCTTTGCACGTCTTCAGTTTAAATGTGAGTAGGGGTCTCTGAGAAGGCACGACTGAACTACTCAGATTGACGTTATATAACAGCCTAACCAACATTGGCGGCGCCATGTCGTATAATTACTACCAACCTGTAGGATGTGGCCATTGTTTGGAAAACATAAACTTGGTGTCTAGACTGATTCCGGACACCCATACAGGATATTTTGGCCTAGAGAGTAGCTAGCTCACAGTGCCACTGTAAGCCCCCTTAACTTATCAGGGAGCACATGGTTTTCGGGCAATCACTGATCATGACAATCCTGAACCCTCAGGGATCGTGGGAACAGTAAAACATTTTTCTCAGTCACTCGTGCTCACTTAGTCTCAGAGAAATATACACAGTGGGGCGTTTTCAATAATCTTTATTGAACCAATGTTATTGTTGCATAAAATATGTGTGCTGCAATGATTAGTAAACAGAAGCATTTAAACTTGATTACAAGCACCAAAAGCGTAAATAGTAGATATAGTTCCACCATGGTACTGAAACAAAGAATATATGCGGGCATACAAAACAAGGCAGTAATCGAGGGTACTCCTACTATGCAAACCCTACTCTAAATGTCCCTAGAGTGTGTGTATGTGTAGAGCCAAGAATCCCCCCAAGGGACAATTCAACCCTATTACTTGATGGGATAGCGTGAAGGACCTTGTCTTGGTCATGAACAGGACACCCCTCACGAGATGTCAGATGGTGATTTCTCAGCGGTGTCAGCGGAAGTGCCTCGTATGCTATCGGTATACTCATCTTTTACAAAAGAAAGCAGCCATGCAATGTGCGTGTCGATTAGCGATGTTATGGATATGTAGATAGCCCATTCGCCCCATGGATGAAGATAGTGATGACGTTTGTACATAGTGCTAAACAAGACCTTGTAAATAATGTTTAGGGTGTTGTGAAAATGTGGTGCAAAGTTGGATGTGTGAACAAGCTTAGTTTCAGGGAAACAAATCCAACATTGTCGTGCATGCAACTATGTGCAAAGGGTCACAACTGAACATTTTATTTTTGAGGACAATGTAAGAAGTAAGCTGCTTTGCTACATGGGCCTAACTTTGTAACATAACATTAGTGCACCCTACTTTTTTATCTCTTATTAGGTAACTATAGAGATTCCAAATTCACAATTACATTAAGAAACTTATCAAAGTAGAAACAAAACTAACTGCATCCTCAGTTCTGCCACATAAACTTAAGAGAACGTATGATGCTTTAAAACCATATTAACATTTGTAGGCTGTTTTGGGAATATAACTCGGAGCTCCCTTCCAGAGTTACCAAATCTGCAATCAGCCATAATTCTGATGGGATGGAAATACTAGTGATTTCATATAGAAGGGAATAAGTAGGCTATTCCAGTTTAGGTTTAACCCTATAATAACTCATAAAACCTCACTGAATGGTAAAACAGCCCTCATCAGAGTAACCATATAAACACTGATACATTCTTCATGACCACAAGCTAAAATGCCATTCACAGAAGGGAAAGTGAAAGTGAATGACAAATATTTCTTTCTCTCTGAAGAGATTGACACAATATTTTGTGCTATACAAGGTAGCAGTAAGAGAGACTGGCCTAAGATTATTCTGCTTGAGGTTTTCTTTTTTAGAGATATCACTAAAACACTGTTTCTTCTTTTGTTTATTCCAGTTGTGTCTGCTTGTACAGAGTTTAGAACCATGTTTTAAGTTTGATCGAGTTGTTTTATACACTGTAGGGAGTCTGGAAATATTAAAATTATATTTGATCTTTTGGCAGTGTTTAATTATTTCGCTGAATGGTTCATAAAAAATGTAGCCAATATGAACTGCCACATATACCCACAGACACAGAATGGGTAACCCCCTTAGATAACACAGGCCCTTTTCCTAACACATCAGTATTGATAGCATTTGAGCTGCCAAACACCCCAGGAATTACATATTTAATGCAAAGGGTCCAGACAGGTTCCTGTGAAAAAAGAGTGCTGTCACCATGAACATGGGATAGTGGTGAAAACATGATACAAAGCTATCCACATACCGATCGAATGTAGAGCTGCAAAGTCCCTCATTGTTAAGTGTGATACCTTCAGCTAATCCTGTCTTTATACACAACAGCATTTATTTGAGGTGGGTCATTTGATCCCATTGTTACACTGGCAACAGCAAAATATAAAGTCCCAGAATACAATGAGGAGCCTGTTAAAAGGTCACTACTGTTTTAAAGTGAGATATTTGCCATGGGGACACTTAGGCAGCTATTAACCCCTTCAGCGCTGCGCGGATTCCCCCGCGGTGCTGAAGGGTTCGAGCGCGGGCGGGGCCATGACGGAACGGTTCCGTCATGAGCACAGCTCAACCGATGCTCATGACGGAATCGTTCCGTCATGAGCATGGAAGGGGTTAATGTCCACAAAACACCACCTTAATGTTATCATGCAAAGATTGCAGAATAGCAGTGGCGAGTGTTGAGCTTGGCTCTCTCAGCAGGTTCACCACCAAACTTTTTTCTTTGGCCTTAAGGCACTGCACTTTACTACTGTGAACCAGTACTAAAGTGCTGTGCTCATTCTCTTAAACATCACCCTGACTGGCATATTTAATTTGCTTATAAGTCCCTAGTAAAGTAGTATACCATATAAGCAAGACATTTATATTAAATGATAACTATTTTGCCACCCACATGAAGTAGCCCCTTATAATGTCCCGGGCCTGGCATTGCAGACTGTATTTAGTTTTAAACTGCCAACTTGACTTGGCGAAACAACCCCTTTACCACACAAAAAGATAAGAAGGGGTAGGAGGAATAGCAGTCCCGCTTTGACCTCCTATAATACCATAAACACACAACAAGGAAGTAGGACTGGTAAAGCTAGAACGCTGTACTCCATCAAGGTCCCAGGGAGAGTACCCAGGTGTATAAAACTACCCTCACACACAGCAAGCTGTGTCATGCTTCATCATAGGGCTGCTAACACACCTCTGCGCTCACCAATGCTGGAGGTGGAGCAATAGGGAGGGGGAAGACAATACAACACATAAAGAAAATGCAAAACATGTGATCAAAATATGTGAATTAAGGTGCAAAAATAGTGATATAAAACTGGTTCAAAGGATGTCCTCAAACCAATTTTAATATGGACTCCCTTGCCCAGAATTAAAAGAAAAGGCCACACTTATGACCAGTGGATGAAGGTAAGGTGAATTATCATGAGTCACCTACCCCTCCACTCTGCAAGCAAATGCTGACATGTTTCATCTGAATTAACAAATTAAATTAATCATTACCCCGGCTTTCTTTAAGACTTCACATAAACGAAAAAAATCCCAAAAGAATTCACCCCACCTCCTCAACCCAGGAGCAGGAAATAGACACCCCTTCTTGAGAAATACTACCTATTCATGTATAGGGATGATTTTCATGGGGAACCTGCAATAGAACCCACACAAAAACGCACAAGTGTAAGGTGACATAGTGTTAGCTATTGTGTAAATAGTGACAACAAATAACCTGGGTAGTACACCCCGATCCTTTAAAAACATACAGCGATCAATAAGTGGGCGTTATCGCAATGCTTTAGGACATAGTCGTTAAAGTTAACCCTATATCGTAAATGGGAATACCACATACGTCCCACTAGGACTCATTGCCCCATCTCACACAATATCAGGTCACTGTACCCTTTAGCTAGTTTCAAAGATCCATCCATCACTGCTCAGGAAAAAAATCTAGACACACAATCATGTGCCTAATCTTACCGAGTTTATTGGAGTTCAACACTCGAACTAGCTGGGGAGTGAGAACAACTCCCTGAAGTCAAACTCTGTAAGACACTTTTAATTAGGTTAAGATGTACATCACACAACCATCCATATTAATGCTGGCCATGTGGCTATACTTCATATCAGCATAATAATCTTGTATCATGATTGTAGTTTTGAAATAAATTGAGCATCTTGGATAATCCCATTGAGAGCGGTGTGAAAACGCCCGTAGAAAATGGGTCAATCTCATCTCTGTCTGCCCCCTCAGGCCTGCACTTACTCCTTAAAGACAAGTATGTTGTTTGCCCGTCGGGACCGGGACACAAAACACGTCACTGTCTGCCCGCTTCACATTGCACTTACTACATCAAGGTGAGTTGTTTGCCCCCGACTGGTCCCTCCCACCTCATGACCAGCATTAATATCGATGGTTGTGTGATGTATATCTTAACCTAACTGAATGTGTCTTACAGAGTTTGACTACAGGGAGTTGTTCTCACTCCCCCGGCAGTTTGAGTATTGAACTCCAATAAACTCGGTAAGATTAAGCATATGACTTTGAAAATGCCACTTTTAGCTTTGTCCTAGCTTTTTTGTGCCAGCAGCCTGTTCCTGGGTCACATGACTGGGTGCAGTTGGTAGCTGGAATTTGTTTATTCCTTCCAGACAGCGACACAATAGAGGAATTTCGTGTGCCTGGAAGGGCTATCACTGGCCATTACTGACAGCATGGGGGTGGAGGTATGCAGAGCTGGGCACTGTTCCACTTGCAAATGAATAGGCTCTACCCTGCTTTCACTCAAACGACTTAGACATTTTGCCCTCTGATTGTTCACTGCCATCACTGCAGACATACTGTCAGACCAAAACACGATGCGCTTATTTTCAAGGAAGGGCCCTCAAAGATGTTGTGCCACTATGATGGGGAATAGTTCTAAGTATGTGATGTTGCGAGTCAATCCAGTCTTGACCCATTTTGCCGGCCAGTGTTTCATGCACCACCTTGACCCTAGCACTGCCCCGAACCCTACGCTGCCAGTTGCGTCTGTGTAAAGCTTTAACGCTGTGTTCGCTTGCGTTGGTTGCTGCAAAATCGCTGAACCATTGAATTCCATCAAGAATTCCTTCCATGTGCCCAAGTTTTCTTTCACCTCTGCAGATAGCCTAGTGTGGTGGTGTTTCGCCCTTAAGCCGGCCATTGCCCTGGTGATGTTACTAGAAAAAGCCCTGCCCATTGGTATCATGCTGAGCGCAAAATTCAGTTGTCCCACCAAGACCTGCAATTGGTGGAAAGGTGGGCTGGCGTGCCGCTAGACATTCCTCTATGGATGCTTCAAAAGCTCTTACTTTCTCCTGAGGGAGTCTGCATACAGTGTCAATTTCGATGCCTAAGAAGGTTAAGCGAATTGCTGGGCCTTCGGTTTTTTCTTCCGCCAGGTGTACCTCCAATGATTCTGCCAACCGCTGGAAGTCCAGCAGAGCCTTCCCGCAAGCTGGCGAGCCAGGTGGACTCAGGAAAAGAAAATCATCTAGATAATGCACCACATCTCGTGATGCCACAAGGTCCTGAACTGCCCATTCCAAGAAACAACTGAAAGATTCAAACACCAGGCACGCGATGGGACACGCCATTAGCATACATAGGTCCATGAAGATTTGCCCCTCAAACGTTAAACCTAGTTTCTTCTGGGTGCACCGCAGGGGGCTAAAGGCAGCTTCAACATCGGATTTGTCCATCAGAGCGCCCTCACCTAGTCTCTGTAGTTTCTGAATAGCAGTGCCAAAGGTGGTGTAACGCACTGCACATAGTTCTGGATCCAACTGACAAACCCAGTGGACTTGATAGGTTATGAATCAGCGGTATTTCCCCACCTCCTTCCTTGGCACCAGGCCCAGTGGTGAACACACTGACAGCCTCATGCATCAAGGCAAAATCCAGTCGGTAAAATACCGATTCTTTATTAGCTCCCGGTAGCGAGTCCCAAATACCCAATCCCAATGCATCAACCCAAAACGTGAGCAAATAACGAATCGCTAAAGAAATATCCGCTAACATACCGAATCGGTAATACCAAAAATGCTAAGTTACCGAATCGCTAAATACCGAATTAGCAATTACCGAAATCACTATTAGCTCCCGGAAAGTGCCAATAGCAAATAACGAATCGCACCCCAATGCAACAAAACTCGCTAATAACGAAAATCCCAAAAATCGCTATTTTGCAAGAGCTAAATAAGGGGAATCAAAACCTGGAGGTAAAGTTACAAAAAAAAAAAAGATAATGCAAAAATTTTTTCAACATGTGCAAATGATTGAGGCAATCACTAAACCCTTAAATGTGGCCTAGGAGACCCTGTTGGCTCCCACAAAATGGCTGCCCTCTACGTGCTTGCAAGGAGGATGCGGATCAATGCAGCAGGACAGCGCAGGAGAAGGGTCCAGGAGCGAGTTTTCAGACTGCGCATAACCTTGCTCGGGCAGAATGAGGACGAGGTGTACCAGAAGTATCGCCTCAATCGCGCTATGATCATGTGCCTGATTGCAGACCTGGAACCATTACTGCAGCACCAGACATACCGGACAAATGCAATCCCTGCGCACGTTCAGGTCCTATGCAGCCTGCACCTACTGGCCTCAGGGAGTTTCCAGGGGGTAATTGCGGTGGCCGGAGGTGTTTCGCAAAGCGCACTGTCACGCTTCTTCAAGAAATTCCTAGATGCCATGCTGACAATGCTCCACACACACATCAGCTTCCCCACAACCCCACAGCAGTTGGACCGCACCAAACAGGCTTTCTACCAGGTGGCACAATTCCCACATGTGATTGGATGCATCGACTGCATGCATATCCCCATATGTCCTCCTGCAGCAAATGAGTACTTATTCCGGAACCGCAAGTCATACCACTCGATCAACGTGCAGGTTGTGTGCGATGCCAATAACATCATAACGGACCTAGTGGCACAATTTCCAGGGAGCACACACAACTCATACATCTTCCGCAACAGTGGAATGCACAGGCGACTAATCAACGGAGAATTTGGAGAGGGACTCCTGCTAGGTACGTAGAAATACGCTTCCCCACACCAACACCACACATGTATGTACATCACCAATGCTAAGTCTATGCTTCTATCTTCTAGGTGACAGTGCTTACGCCCTGCGGGAATACATACTCACCCCATACTTAAATCCAGCAACCCCGCAGGAACATCGCTACAACGCTGCACACATCAGCACGAGGAATGTGAATGTGATAGAGAGGACTTTTGGGATTCTCAAGAGCCGCTTCCGTATCCTCCACAAGACTGGCGGCGCCATGCTATACCAACCTGAAACATGCTGTCGGATAGTTGCTGTATGTGCAATGCTGCACAACATTGCCACCAGAAGGAGGATACCCATAGAGGTGGACAGGGATGACGACCACCGGGCTGACCAACCACCCGCCCAACAACGACAGGCACACATCCCAAACACAGCAGAGGGCCATAGGAGGCGGATATACATAATGCAAAATCATTTTTGATACTTGGTAAAATGAGACATTACAAGTTGGTTTTGGGTGCAACTGTTTAATGCACAGTAGCACTGAGGATTGTGCAACAAAACTAGCATTGTAAATCATGCTCCAATTGCATTATTGTAAATAAAAGGTGCCTTAATGTCACACCTGTGCATACACAGTGATTGGATGGCCATGGTTGCCCCACCATGGTCCTGCATGCATGTCCAACTGTCTAGTGGCGCTTCCCACGTACCCCAAGCCTCCGCTCAGGTGTATCCAAAGCCTCACTACGGCCTGTCCCCGCCGAGGCATGCGAACTGCGGCGCCTGGTGCTGGCCTCTGCCTGTGACACGCTGCTGACACTGGAGGCAGCCTCACTTGTGTCATCCCCTCCCAATGCAGCAGCACTGCATGTGCTGCTCTGAAGGTGTTCCACAGCAGTGGTGATGTGTCCTAGTGACTTTGCGACATCCCCGCAGAAGTGCCCAAGGTCCACCTGCAGGGCGACTGAGCGGCGTGCCAACACAGCGGTGCTGTTGCTGTGCCGTGTGATGGCCTTGGTAGTGGCGGCGGAACGCAACATTTGCTGCCGGTGACTCCTCTTATGGCACTCATGGCCCTCCCTCGTGGCACGGGTGAGCTCATGTACCTCCTCCCTGAGCTGAGCATTGCCCTCTGCAACCGCTGTGGTCATGTCCCTGACCGCCTTGCTCATGTCCATGACTGCTGCAGTCATGGCGCGCATCTCCCTAGCAAGGCGCACGATATTGCAGCTAATGTTAGCCACATGTCGCCCCTGCATGCGCTGTGTACGCAGCATCCTCTCCTCGATTGCAGAGGTTGTTGGGACATCCTGTTCGGCTGAGGAGACGGAACTGCGACGAGCCCTGTGCCGCCGTGCGCGTCTAGCACCTCCAGGTGGTGCATCAGGTGGTGTGTATGTGCGCTGGCTGGGTGCCAATTGCGAGGTGGGTGTTTCCATCTCCTGCAAGGGCGCAACTTTGGACCTGCGCCTCTGCGCTATTGTGGCTGTAGTAGCTGCAGCCTGTTTGGCTGGTGCCGTAGCTTGTGGCGCTGGTGCTGGTGCCGTAGCTTGTGGCGCTGGTGGAGGTGCCGTAGCTTGTGGCGCTGGTGGAGGTGGTGCTGTTGGGGTGGCAGGTGTTGGCGATGCATGCCCGTCCTGCGCTGTCTCCTGGTCTGACTCGACGGGTGTTTCCGAGATGATCAGCTGGCTGCTGTCGTCCGAATCCCCAGGTGATGCATCTGTGTGTGAAACAGTGCATGGTTAATGGGATAATTACAACTACATAGTGTTGTACACATGAATGTCCCTCTGTGGTCCACTAAATGAACAGTCTCCATCCATGTTCAACTGATGTGGTGTATGGTCATTCGATATACGCCTGTACATGCACACTGGGCTGACTAGACTACAACTCCCAAGATGCACTGGTGTCATGTGTAAAGCTGTCTGTGCCAGAGCTGCAGACACACTGAGATCGGGCTGGGGGCATGGGAATGGATTTACGCAATGCTGGGTGTGGGCACAGGCATGCATCTTACCTTGGGCACTTGTGGCTGCGCCGGACGTGTCCATCTGGGTCACCGCCACGACGGCTTCCCGCTCTATCGTCCCTTCCACAAGGTCCTCCAGGGCTGTGTTGGCTGGTGCTGTGGATAGTCCGCCTCCAGTCCTGCTCGCCTCCCGGAGCCTCTCCGCAATCCTCTCTTTGGCACGCTTCCGCAGGTCGTACCACCTTTTTTTGAGGTCGTCGATGCTGCGGGTCGTGACGCCAACTGCATTCACCCTCTCACGGATGCGGAGCCATATGCGCCGCTTCTCCTGCTCAGGCACCTTAAGGGACAGCTTGCCAAAGAGGCGGTCGTGTTTGCTGGAGACTCCCTCGATAAGGTACTCGAGCTCCCTGTCAGAAAATTTTCGCTTTCGCTTGCGTGCTGACTCTGCGCTGGATGGCACTTCCTGCGCCATGATGTGTGTGTCTTTGGATTTGCAGAGTCGGTGTGGCCTCACTCTGCACAGGCAGTCTTCCTTCCCAGCTCCTGTCTGCTCCTCTGTCGAGGCAATGTGGGTGGGGCAGCAGTATTTCCTGGTTGGTGATGTCATCTGCACGTTCCCGGAGCGACGCGGCAAATTGCGATTTCGCTAATACCGATTCGGTAATAGCTAACTCGGTATTACCGAACTCGCTATTAGCTAATTCGGTATTACCAAACTCGCTATTTGCTAATGGGACTTTGCATGCCCCGCTATGTAGAAATCGGTAAATTTAGCGATTTTTAAGGAATCGCTAAATTTTACCGAATCTGTTGATGCATGCCATATACCGATTCCTTAATGGCGATTCCTTATTTTTCGCTATTAAGGAATCGGTATTCGTTTGGTTGATGCATATGCCCCTAAGTCTTGCCTTGGTGACAGCTAAAAAGGCCCCGCCACCCTCCCCAGCTCTACTTCCTTCATTATTTTTTCCCTAGCCAAATCTGGATTCTGCAAAACTGAGCGCTGATTGCGTGGGGTAACTGTGAAAGGCGGAGCACTAGATGGGATATGAAAGCCAAATTTAAAACTTTGATATAATACATGAGCCTCTTGCCTCCTCTCGTATCTACTGAGCAAGTGGGCCAGGACATGCAGGCATATGGGAATTAGCAGTTTCTTAAGATGACAGGGCAGGGCGGAACCTGTTCTGTGCATGGGCAGGGGTATGCTGCTCCTTAGGTTTCCCAACTTTCTTGTAACACTTGTTCTCGGGATGACCTTGTATTCCACAGAAGGAACATATATGCCTGAACATGCATGCAGATCCCCTACTGCATTTATTCTTGTTAAACTGCCAGAAAGCTTGTTTCTTATCACCTGCCCCTTTGTCCCCCCGAAAGGAATGAGTGGTCTTGCTATCTGGCTCTGCCGAGTAGAATTCTGCATGCCATATGTTGATCTCTCTCTGATCCCATGCCACTTCTGGCCTTACTGCCTTCATTTATCTAAATTTGTTGTCGTATTACATCCAGGCCATGACCTGGAATTCTGAAGCTGCCCCGTGAATCATTAACAAGTAGCTTATCAGCTGGGCCGCCAGCGCTGGGAACCGTTCTACCATGATTTCTACGTAGATAGCAAATCCAGTAACCCAATTCTTGATTGACCATTCCACCCAAACATTTTTCTATTTAAATTCCCCTCCTTGCCTGCCCTGTTCTTCCCTGGCACCACTCCCGCATTGATAAGATCATATACATCTATGAATTCTCCCCTGAAAATATTTTCTCTGGTTTCTGCTGGCACGTGCCATGTAATTACTGCCGATGGGGCTACTGCGAGCGACATGGAACCATACATCACCGGGATTTGTGACAGAGGGGTTTGCACTGATACCACCGCCAACGGGGGTACAGGCGGCACTGTTGGGAAGGTCCCCGACCCTGGTAATCCCGTATTATTGGTTGGTCCTTGCGATGTTGGAGCGACCACCACAGGAGATTGTGCTACCCTGCCCTACTAGACCCACACTTGTGCCACACTGCTGCCTTGATGCACTACTACTGGAACGGGAGTCTGCTCGGTAGGTGGTGTTGCCATCACCACCCCCTGTGCTGCCACCGCTTGAGATGTACTTGCCGTTATTGGCGTTGATACTAGGGGGGGAGCCGCGCTCTGTTGAAGCCCCCCCACTGGGAGAACCTCTACATTCATCTGACGCTTCTGCGCAGATGCGCCAGAAGCCTGATTATTGTCTGTGCTCAACAGGGGCTGGCCCGCTGCCACCCCCTTACCTGAGGTGCTCGCCCGCTCTTCCATGATACGTTTGACCTTTTCTTGCTGCGCGTCCTTGAAACGTTCGGGTGTCTGCCATATGTGTTTGGACAACGGGATCTCCTGCTGTGGACTCGCTCTGGACCCCTGAGTTAATGTCTGCAGAGCCCAATCGATGCCGCCTTTCTAAGCGACCTCCCACAATGCCGACAACGATCGAAATTCCTCCAATGTAGTTTGGGCCTCCTTGGCACCCCGTGCACGCTTTGGTGGCATCCTGCCCACTAGAGAAAGCAAAAGAGAGTTAAACCAAGGCCAATGCCTCTTTCCCATTGCCCTCTTGACGGGCCTTGTGACACGTGTCGCCCAACCTTTTGCTTCCACATGCTTGCCTTGTACCTCTCTTGGCTGGGGCACTGGGAATACTCACTATCCTAGTGCCCCATGCATCCTCCATCTACCCTCCCCAGGTGATCTGCCCATGCAGTAAATCCACCCCCCCAAGGATACTCAACCTACTCACAAGTTGAGTGCCCCGGGGGTTGTCATGCTCTTTAACATGCAGCACCCTGCATAATGCCCCCACCCCCTCTAGTGGCGCTCAGCCTACTCACTAGCCAAGCGCCCTGGTTTGCTTGCCCGCACACTGCGGCTCCCCGGCTCATGCTATACTGGTTAAGCCCCACGACCCCACATGCATTTGCCTAGGCCACACCCCCTTTGGGAGGACTTTGCCCCCCCGTCTCCCTTTTTAGCTCCATGCCAGTAACGTAAAAGCAAAACACACACAATTGTGAATGTATGACATTGTTCTGCATAAAGTGGAAATGCCACGTACCCTTCCCCGATGCGCGTGCAACGCTGCACCAGTGCATCGTCTGCTGCTTCTTCCCCTCTTAACATGCTTTCAATTCTTTCAACTGCGCTTGCCACCCAACATTAAACACGCGTTCCTAAACGCGGACAATCATGTGCCAGAGGTCCGTCCCGCTTCTGGACCTTTGCGAAGCCGCGCTTGTGGCTTTGAAACGCGCTTGCCTCCTAACTCTTACCATGCGCTTGTGCAGGCGAGCCATGCTGGGCCGACGCCCCTGGTCCGCTCCCCCATTTTAAATCTCCCAGCGCTTGCCATCCATTCGCTCTCCCTTATCGCTCCTCCCATCTTGACCCTGGAGGATTCCATCCCATAAGCGCGCACACCACACCGCCCGCCTTCCCAAACAGCCTCTGCTACTACCTAAGGTACGAGCACCCTATATTAGTTTAAATGCCAATCGCATGCAGTCGCCATAACCTGGCCCCATTCCACAACTCTGTGAGGCTCTCTCACCTGGGTACCATGCACGCCAGCCGGTAACTGCAACCTGCTGTAACTTGATGGCGGCTCTGATCCGCAGTGCACCCATGGAGAGAGGACAAAGAGGGCTTTCCCCTCATGCCCCACGCTTTTATCCCTTTCCCTGGGAGGAGTCGCAAGCGCACCTTAGTGACGTCCTGAGTGACCTTTCGCGTTTACTGGTTACGCCCCCTCCCACTCTCCTGACCGGAAGTTTTCCTGGCTTCCCGTACGGAATGCCACTAATTGCCCCCCGCCCCTAGGTGTGGGAAGCCTACCAAGACCCTCTCTTCAGTTCAGCTTCTGGACCTGCGGAAGGACTCTCAGAAGACTGCCTGCTGCTGTGACCGGCTGTGTACTTCATATGACTGCTTTGCTGTACCTGGAAGGGCTGTTCTGCTACCTGAAACCTGCCATGAACCCTCAAAGGCCTGCTCTGCTACTTGAGCCCTGTTCCACTGCTGATCCCAGGACTACCAGACTGACCCCAAGTGCTAGTTGGATGGCCTCCTGATGAGAGCCTCAGGGACAGAAAAGGTCCAACCATCTTGAACCGGTACTTGAACCCAGCCTGTGTGAGTCTAAACCCCCCAAGAGTTACCCCTTCAGCGCTGGACCCCTGGTAGTGGTGTTAAAGGTGTCAAGATAGTTCAAAATCCAAAACACGGGACTCAAAACATTTTTGGCTAAAAACTACTCTGAGAACCAAGAGGAGAGCGCGAGCAACCTGCTCATATTTCCACCTAATGTGCATCGCTGGTCAGTCTGACTTGGCGCCAGCTGCCGCTACGTTCTTCGCTGCAGTAGCAAATCCTGCTCAGCGGTCGTTCGCCAAAGAGATCTCAAGCCTCGTCCTGCTGGTGATTTTCGAGTTCAAAACAATAGACTAAGTGGGGACATTGAAATCTTCACCGCGACTTCATCCAGTTGGTCCACGGCAACGATGTCTCATCCTTGCCCCACTGAACTTTACCTTGTAAAGCAAAGTTTTACTGAAATTTCTTCTAAGTCCGAAGGTAATCACTGATCGGGCCCTGTCCACTTTTTAGTTCTCGCCTACGCAGCGCGCATGCGCTGCATAGGAGAGACCTTTAGTCATCGGCACAGCTTTGCGGCCAAAAACGTCCACACGTTCCATTGCCTTCAATGGCAACGCGTGCACGTGTGGCGATTTACTTGCGGGAGTGAGCGGCTGGTGCCATATGTTATCAATTATTGCGGCACCAGCCGCTCGCTCCCGCAAGTGAATCACGCAGTGCTTGTTGTTAAATAGAAGGCTCAATGTACTATAGTTAATTCTGTATCGACTGATTTGTCACACATGAGAGGAGGCACCGATAGTGTGGGCTTCCATTTCTTCCATACTGTAGAAGTAACTATCAGGAAATAGTGGAGTAGGAAATGGGTTGCCGACAAGTCTGTCATACACAAGCGTGGTCGCCGATGGCGCGAGCCATTCATTCCCTCAATACTGAAGTAAATAAATGAAAATCGGTGGCCGATAAAGAGGGCTTTTTTTGCAATTGGCACTTAGACTAATTTGTCGCAAATGAGTGGAAGTGCCGATAGTGCGGGCTTTCATTTCTTCTACACTGGTGTAAACATTAGGAAACAGTGGAAATGTTTTGCCAACAGTTTATTTTTTTACATTCAGCACTTAGCCTAATTTGTCATATACGAGTGGAAACGCCGAGAATGCATGCTTTCATTTGTTTTACATAGACCTAAATATCAGGAAATAGTGTAGTGGAAAATATTCGCTTGAATTCCAAATTAGAACAAGCATTTGCATAGCCAATAGGTCTCGCCTTTGGGACCTTATAAGTATTCAGTTATGCAGCAGGTCCCAAAGGTGAGACCTATTGGCTATGCCAATGATTGTTGTATTTGACTTGTGCTCCATTGCGGTGGACCATATTTTTCGACTTTGACCTTGTCTCTCATTACTAGATATCCATGGTTGACACTTTGATCTTTTAGGTGCTAGTTTTTACGTTCAGAAATTCATAACTACTGTTCTAATTGGATTTTTGCCATTTTGGTATCAAATAATTTAGTAAAATTTACTCTAGTTTTCTAAAATGGTGTTGGATTTTTCTTGTTTTGTGTTTTCACTTTATCGCTCTTTGCATGCTGCTCAAATACTTTATGCCTCAAGTTAAGCCTGAGTGCTTTTGTGGCAATCTACCAGAGTGTTAAGCACAGTTTAATTTAGTGATGTTTGTGGTACACCCTGAAAGGGATTGTGGCTTTTGCTTAAACAGTTTTAACACTGTACTCAATTGACCACTGAATTTCAAACTTCTAGTTTCAGGTGTCTTAGAATGTATGGCTACAAATTAATATGGTGTAATTCACAACGTTAAAGGTTTCAGAAGAGACAATACTGTTGGCATTGTTGCCCACCCCTACAATGTCTTAATATTCTTTAAGGAGTAGGTGAATAACCCAGACTGTGTCCAGGAATTTATGTATCAATACATTTAAATATAGCACTCTTACTTTTTAATCCATTAAGAGTCCTGTAAACCAGACAGAGCCCTGGCAGAGTGAGTGTGAGAGTAATGATTTACAAGCCAGGGTAGTGAGATGTGAGTGTGAGTAAGAGTGAGATACATAAACTTTCTATGCCTAAAACAGTCTAACATAAATCCATTGCATATGCTGCCAATGGTAAGACACTACATACCCTGTATTAATGCTCTTTTAAATTAAATATGTGCCTTATAACAATATGTTTTGTAGACACAGGCAAAACGCAGTTTATGTCTATTTTGGATGTTATGCAGCTGAATATACACTGATAAGCACTGATTTCAAAAGGTTTGGAAAACACCAATGAAATCAACAAAAAATAAACACTGAAAACAGGATAGTCAATGAGTACCGTAGGGGCCACTTTTTTCTAAGTTTTATATAGCGCGAACTATACCCGAAGATATCGGGTATCAGAGCGCTTTACATAGCACCAGTTCCATTACACAAGGACACATTCATGTATTTTTTTAGGCACAGGGAGATTAAGGGATTTGCCCAGAATAACAGGATGTTGAGCGTCGTTGCCGAAACTTGATCCAGGTTCCCCAGTTTAGACGTTGTCTGCTCTAGCCGTAAGGCTACATCCACTTTATTTCAATTTCTCCATTTAAACTCTTTTTAGTCTTGCGGGGGTGCTGCAGCACCTCCTGCACGCCTACTTTTAACGCCACTGATAAGGCTTTAGCTGCAAATGCAGACAAGCCTCGTCCCATGGTTCCTAAGAAGCTTGTTTCTGGCAAATGGAGAGCATGCAATTCTCCCCTCTGCCAAAACTATCCTTTCCTTTCCCTTCTCCTCCCTCTGGCTCGCAGGTAAGCCACTGCTTCCCTTTACCTCCTGCTCAGAGCAGGTCATTCGTCAGAGTCTGAAACCATTCAGAACAGGAATTACCATTCTGCGCGGCAATTCTATGTCCACCAGTTAACCCGTTCCGGGGGACCTAACTCGTAATAGGTGGAACTCCATGTGGCATTGCTGGTCAGCATTGGCAGTTCCCGCTGCTGGGAATCTCCGCATGGAACCGTGCCTAACTCTTGACCAGGGCCTTAATGCCCTCCACCGCACAGCCTTCAGCAACAGAGTTATCTCACGCCATTTGCGTAACTCGTGACCAGGGCCTTAATGCCCTCTATCACAAAGCTTTCAGCAACAGAGTTATCTCACGCCATTTGCGTTACTCGTGACCAGGGCCTTAATGCCCTCCACCGCACAGCCTTCCGCAACAGAGTTATCTCACGCCATTTGCGTAACTCGTAACCAGGGCCTTAATGCCCTCCATCACAAAGCTTTCAGCAACAGAGTTATCTCACGCCATTTGCGTACTTCACTGCGTCAACATTGGAGTGCTGCAGGACGGTAACTACGTTATGGGCAATGTTTATTTTGCACACAAAGCCAGTTTAGAAAGATGAGGCATTGTTAATAACAATAATACATACACACTTCTTGAGTCAATAGCACACACTCTCCCAAGTAGTATTTTCTTCACATTTCCTTTTCTCAAGCAGTGTATATGATTGCCAAAGATGGTCGAGCAACATATCCTCCTGGGGTGATTGATGATCTCCCATAGCTCCCTCTGCACAGCCCTCGTTGCCAAGGCAAACACTTGATGCAGACTGTTCTTCAATGGTCTTTATTCTTGCTATAAATGCCAGCCGTAACATTATACAATCTGCAATCTAGCAAGCTTCTGTATTGCACAGTATGGTTCCAATGTCATATATCTCGACCTGCCCATGTTCTTTGTGCCATTTCCCCCAGATCTGCATCTAGCTTTTCAAAAATGGATTGTCTGTAGCTTGCATAAATGATGGTGGAACAATGCCTGATATAAGCGAGTTACTGAGGGTTTAGCACAAAGGAGAAGACAGAATATGCGCAGTTATTTAAAAAGAGAAAGGGGCAGGGGTCATAATGGGACATGGTATCCTTCTATTTTGAGTCTCCAAAAATAGGTAAAAATAGGAAAATATAGTCACAGGTGGAGTGTTTCGAATAAGTAGACAACATTATTAGACACATTCATGCAAACCTATCATAATTGTATATTTTTTGCACAAAAGTCCTCTGTAGACAGAAGGCAATCGTTATCACAGCACTTCACAAGCATTGTGCGTACCGCAGTGTGCCTTACAAATGAGCCCCAAGTTCATTCAAACAAAGGTTAGCAATGCTAGGAGCAATTCACTGCTCTGAATGAGCCACTAGCAAATGTGGAATGTCCGTCTATCCTGAAAGTTTCGTAGGCCGCATTCTGCTTATAAAGATTCGCAAAAAAACCTTTCCGAGGTGATAATACATTTTCAATTTAAGTTGACTGACCGAGTACAGAAGATCCACAGAAATTGACATAGGCCTAGTGCAGGGTCTCTCTTTAAAATCACATTTTTTCCTTAAAAGAGATTATTAATGAGGCACAACACTGCTAGACATATGAAATGTCCACTGTCACTTTGCCCAGGCCTGAAACTGGCCTGGACTCAGTAAATGACAAGTTCTCCCTCCAATCCGTTACAACTCTAGTTACAAAACATACACATGTAAATTTACTCTTGTGTGGGTCTGATTGGCAAAATGCATTTTGAAGTTTTTTACTATCAGTACAAGAGTAATACCACGAATATACTGCAAAATGCAATTCACAGTCCTATGTGCACAGACCTCGACCACTTCTTCCTTGTCTGTGCTGAGATCTCCACCACGTGTGTGGACATCTCCACACATGTATGCCTACATTTTAGTAGTAAATGTGGGAGCAGCCAAAGCAAATGGCTTCAAATGTAGCCATTCATGCTGCTAAACGGGTGTGGATTATGGGGAAGTAAAAATGGGTTTGAGGAAGGACATGCATATACAAATACCCACCCACAGTAAGCCCACTGTTATTCACATATTACACTTCTAAAGTTATGGCAGCCAAAAAGGTCATAACGTGATAGAAAAAGCACACCAGCACAGCCTTGGAGTGAGTCAAGCACTGCATATGGCGACTCACAGGTACTGCAACTCACTCCCAAAGAAATAATGGAGCCAGGTACATAATACAAGATCCCTTAAGAAATAATATTAAATACATTAAATTACAATATTAGTGCTAGGTGCCCAGCACATAATTCCTCTAAGAAATGTAGTTGCTGGTTGAAGGGGGTGAAACCCTACTCAAGCAGGAACCACAATCCTTGTCAGGATGAAGTCACATGCAAACCCTAAACTGACCTTTGCTCATCCCTGTGGGAGTTTGGCACACAGCAGCCAGGCTTAACTCAGCGGCAATGTGTAAAGTATTTGTGTAACACTTCAAACAGTAACAAAGTGAAAGCACAATACTAAAAGGATCCCACACCAGATTAGAAACATTGCAGACATTTCAATTAATAAAACAAGACCAAAACAACAAAAATATAATCAATAGAGGCAGAGATAAGCAGGTTTAAAGATTCTAGTGAAAATAGTGCCAAAAAGCACAAAGCGCCAACTGTGGATGTCTGGTTGTGCCAGAGTGGTGGAGCATGGGCCGGCTACAGTGACCCACTTAGGATCACTAAACAAGAGTACCATAACTTTGGTTGCAGAGCGTTGCGAGGTCTGTTGCAAAGGATGCTTTGCGCATCAAGGCAGCGTAGGTTGCGGGGAAGCTGCAGGGCTGTGATGCGAGGTCTTCTTTCGTCGACAAGGAGGCCATCAATGAGAGGGGCTTGCGATGTGAAGTCCTGCTTCGAAGATGCGTTGCGCATAGGCTGGTTCTGAAGAAGCTGCAGGACTTGAGATATGAAGTCCTGCATCGTTATTGAGGCTGCTATCAATGAGGGCTTGCGATGCAAGGACCTGGATTGAAGATGAGTTGTGTAGCACCAGTTCCGATGAGGCTGATGACTGCGAGGCGAAGACCTGGCTATGGGAAATTTCATGCAGCAGATGCGATGTGTCGGTTCTGCTCAACGCTGCCCCACTCAGCAGAGAACATGCATTGGTTCTTCTTGATCCTCAGATGGACTGTCTGAGCACCTTCGGGCCCATTTCCAAGGGTGGCACCACATGGCAGGGTAAGCCTCACAGTTGCAGGGTCCAGGTGCTAGCTACAAGAGCCTAGCACTTGGAGTCACTCTAGTGGCAGGTCCAGTCCTTCTCACACAGGCAAGATGGCAGCAGGCAGGAGGTCAGCACAACAGGCAGTAGTCCTTCAGAACAGCAGCTCAGCAGAGTGGCAGTCCTGTCAGCAGCACAGCAGTCCGTCTACCTGGCAAAGTCTTCCACAGGTCCAGAAGTGTAGTGAAGAGTTGGTGTCTGACGTCCAATATTTATACCTAGTGCCTCCATTGAAGTAGAGGAAGCTTGTAGAGGTTTCCACTCCCCTAAAGTGTCAGGCATCCCCTTCCTCCCTGCCCAGGCTCCAGCTTGTCTGAGCTCACAAAAGACCAGTGTGAAACCATTTGTGAGAGTGTTCTGGGAGAGCCTTTGTGATGTAAAAGTTTGGTAGGTGACAGCCTTTCACCCTTGTTAAATCAGAGCCACAATCCTGCCAATACCTAGCTTCCCTTTGTCTCACTGTCTGGGAGCACTACACAAAGACCAACTTCCAACTACACTTAGTCATGTGACCCAGGATACAGGCATCAGACACCAAATGGTTGGGGCAAGAAAATGCCATATTTCTAAAAGTGTCATTTTCAGAAATGTGATTACAAATCTGACTTCCACATTAAAGAGGGCTTTAAATTACAATTCTAAAGACACCACACTCGCTCTGTCTACCTACTCACAAATGGAAGCTACAGCTTATTAAATGTAATAAGGTAACCGCAATGTTATCCTTTGGCAGAGGCAAGTGAAAGTGGTAGTGAAAAGCCAAATTTAAGATTTTTTCACTACCAAGACATGCAAAACTTAAATGTACATGTCCAACTTTTTGAATACACTGCATCCTAACCTCTGGGCAGTACATGGTCTAGCCTAGGGGTAAATAATATGTATTAAAAAGGAAGGTGTGGGCCTGACAAAAGGTTTATTATGCCAGTTCAAAATGGTGGTACAAAACTGCACACACAGGCTGTGGTGGCATGCCTGAAACATGTTTAAAGGGCTGTTTAAGTGAGTGGCACAATGAGTGCTGCATGCAAAGACCAACTGCCAGCAATATCTAGTCATGTGACTCAGGATACAAACTGCAGGAACTAAATAGTTGGGACAAGAAAAAGGCAGTTTCCTAAAAGTGGCTTTTTCAGAACTGTGATTTAAAATTTAACCTTACTATTTATGATAGTTGTCATTTACAATTCTTTAGCCACCAAACCAGGGCAGTGGCTTCTGGAATGTGGAATGGGCTTCCTCTTACAGCTGTCTCCTGGTATCTCTGGCCAGGCCTGAAGCCCAATGGCTTGATGTTTATGGGGGACTGGTTGATAGCTGCAATGGATGCTCTCATGATCCTTGGAGATACCTTAACTTGAATAAGAGTGGGGAGATGGACAGGGTGACGCAGTCCCAGATAACACAGAGGGTGGATACACACCTTGTGGCGTTTATGGGGTCTATGGGTTTGGTGGACTTGTGGCCCGAGCAACACCCAGACCACAGACAATTCTCTTCCACGGCCAATGCTCAAAAGTCCCTATCAGCCATTATCTCTGATCAATGTAGAAGCAGAGATATTGGCAAAGGTGCTAGCTGATCGAATGCTGCAGATATTGGAGACTCTGATGAAGGCTGACAATTCGGCATTCATGCTGCACATGGCAATGCACCACAATCTCCAACAGTTATTTGGTTTCTTGGTGCGTAATGGTCAGATTCAGGAAAATAGTGTCATTGGACGCATAGAAAGTGTTTGATTCCCTGGAATGTATGTACATATAGAGTGCCCTGGAGAAGATGAGATTCGGCTGTCCTTTACTGGGATGGGTAAAGTTCTTCTACTATGACCCTGTGGTCCAAGTGAGGGTAAATGGAGTGATGTCTGGGGATTTAAAGATCAGGAGAGGTACAAGGCAGGGGTGTCTACTATCCCTATTACTGTTCGCCGTGACTCACTAGCAGCTGGCAACCTGGATCCAGAAGGATGCCAAGATCAGGGCCTTACACTGGGAACCGGGCTGGAAGGATGTGATATTCCTTTATACAGATGACATTATGTTATTTCTGGTGGAGCCCGCCCTGTCGCTGTAGTGAATACTGGAAATACTATGAAGCTACGGGGAGGTTACTGGGTTATGCAGCAACTGGGGGAAATAGGTGACATCCCCCATAACTGAAGGGTGCCATCTGGCTCAGAGCTTCCCAATCTGGTGGGACCCGGAGTGTATTAGATATGTATGTCAAGTCCAACTGTGAGCGATTCTTTAAATCAATGTGGGTAAGACACTGGGGGCCCGATTCACAGAACTAACTTAAGACAAAATCCTAAACTTACTACCATTTACGTATTCAAAGAAGGCACTTACTCATTTTGGTATTCACAGAAGACACTTACTCACTTCGTTATTCACAGAAGTTAGGAGTCCTAACTTTAGGACTCCTAAATACCTTCTGTGAATACCGAAAGTCTTAAAATTAGGATTTTTCTCAGTTTAGGAGTCCTAAAGTTGGACTCCTAACTTTACTACTACTAAACTGAGAAAAATCCTAATATTAAGGTTTTCGGTATTCACAGAAGGCATTTAGGAGTCCTAAAGTTAGGAGTCCTAACTTTACTACTACTAAATTGAGAAAAATCCTAATTTTAAGACTTTCGGTATTCACAGAAGGCATTTAGGAGTCCTAAAGTTAGGAGTCCTAACTATACTACTTCTAAACTGCGAAAAATCCTAATTTTAAGACTTTCGGTATTCACAGAAGGCGTGAATACCGAAATGAGTTAGTGCCTTCTGTGAATACCAAAATGAGTAAGTGCCTTCTGTGAATACCAAAATCTGCGAATCGGGCCCTGGAATCGTAAACATAGGATGTCAGTCACTGGCGCAACCTCCCACTGTCCTTGTTCGGCAGGTCAGCATTGTTTAAAATGATTTACCTCCCTAAGTTCCCGGTCACTGGCGCAACCTCCCACTGTCCTTGTTAGGCAGGTCAGCATTGTTTAAAATGATTTACCTCCCTAAGTTCCAATACATCATTCAAAACACTCCCTATTCAGTTCAAAACAGGTTCTTCAAGCAGGTAGGTAGACAAAGTCAAAAGAGTGCTATATTAGACTGGGGAGGTGGATATCTCTAACAACGCTGACCAGGAAGGCCTGGAATGAGTCTGTATTACTGGGCAACATGTCTAGTGGTGGTGAATGACTGGGTTTTCTGAGATCAGACTGAGTCCTCTCTTATGGCAGACAGGAGAGCGATGGAATCAGTGGGATACCTGCCCTACCTGTATGGGGGCAAAAAGTTGCAAAGGTTCCCAAAACAGACAGCGCAAATACACAAGATATGTCAGAGGGTTGAGAGGATCACAGGTTGGAGGGGATGGATCACACTGGTGACCTAACTGTGGGAGACGAAGGTGCTGAAGACTCTCAGGAATATTGAAGATCACAGGAAGTGGGACATGCTTGTCATCTCGATAGTGGGAGATGTCAGGAGGGAGGGCAGGCTGATTACCATTCAGGACCTACAAGCTTAATATGAGATGTCGGGTAGTCAATACTTTAGATACTTACATATGCAACATGTTTTTAAAGTCTATGGTCCCCTGCTGGAAGGCCTCCCAGAGGAATTGCTGCTGGAAACAGCATACTTTTGTCACTCCTACCCACACACACGCCATCTCATTAGTGTATACCACTTTGCTGGTTCATAGGCTCCCCAACCTGACCCCTCTTAGAGACCGCTGGGAAAGTGACCTGGAATATTGGAGGATGATGCCTGCCGATACCCGCGTGAGGTGATGATATCGGCCGATATCTGCCTAGTCTAACTGAACCTCTTCCATAGACTGTATTCCACAAGGGAATGCCTACATAGACTGGGGAGATGTGACTCTACCTCTGCCTGAGAGTGGATGGCCTGAGAGGCACACTGTTCCATACGCTGTGGGAATGCCCGCTTATACAGAAATATTGAAAGCGAGTATAGTTGAATCTAATGGGGGCGGTAGAGATACGTATTCAGCGTACGCCCCACTCATTGTCAATGAAATTGCTCTCCCTCCCTCGCAGCTCCACAATTAAGTGAGGGCCTTCTGAGCCCCTGCACTCTGTGTTGGTGTTCGAGGTCCTCCTCCACCCTTATACCTGCGCCTCATCCCTGGTGGTCCAGTGGGCCTCTGACTCCACTCTATCCTCTCCTTTCTGCTCAGTTTTTCCTCATTTTTCACTATTCATTTTTATTTTCACCCTTTCACTCTCTTTTATTTTCACTCTTTCTTCCACTTTCCTTCACTTTTCCTTTTTCCCACTTTTGCCCCTCTGTTTCTTCCAGCAGCTGCTGCCCCCGCAGCCCCTCCCCCAGTGTGACCAGCCCAAGCCAGTTTCCCCTCCCCGCCTCTCAGCTGTCCAACCCTCCCCGACCCCTACTTAATGGCAGCCGCTGTGCGGTCATGCCGCTGGCGCGCCGATGGCACACCAAAAGCAAGCCCGTCTGTGCCCGCCCGCGACCCGAACGTGACCAGTGCCAGGAACCCTAGACCTCCGCACTGCCAACGCTACAACCCAGTGGCACTCCACGCACTCAACCCTGGCCGCAACAACAATTGCAAGCTAGCATCACCAGCCGACACCCACGGAACCCTCAGTTGTCACCGCTGCTGGCACACCTGCGGCACCGCCAGGAATACAGACCCAGCACAACCCGCCCGCAAGAACACAACCAAACCAAAGACCCTGCAATGCATCCTCCTCAACGTCCGATCACTCCACAAACATGCCACCAAAATCTGGGACCTCCTCAACAGCACCACCCCAGACGTAGCATTCTTCACCGAAACCTGGACCAACACCACCTTGGGACTGGACATCACCATCGCCATCGCCATCCCCCAAGGATAGAAGATCTCCCTGAAGGACTGCCCCAACAGCCCGGGAGAAGGAATTGCCATCGTCCACAAATCCACCCTCCGGCTGAGTACACTCCCTGACGAGCCCACAGACCTGATGGAACACCTACACTTCAAGATACAGGCCAGCCCTACCTCTACCCTCAGAGGAACTCTCATCTACCGACCACCACCGGACCCTGCGGACCTTTCACCAACTCCATCACGGACACCAATTCCCCGCAAGCCATCGCATCCACCAACTACACCATCTGACATCCAGTAACGACTAGTGGAACTGCAGCTTGATGTAATAATAATTTCAATGCTTTTGCATTTGAGTCGTGAGGGACATCTAGTAACGACTAGTTGAACTGCAGCTCTTTGTAGAATTATTTTGATATTGGACACTATAATATTCACTGCCCACTGCTAATCTTGTCCCATAATGCTTTGCAGGGCCTTTGATTGGGATTGTATTTTTGTCCATAACTGTGCTTGGGGTGGTCCTAGGAGGAAGGGACCACCACTGAATCGTTCACCAGCATGATATGCTCTTTGTGTTCAAGGCATCTGCTTGGTCCTCCCCCTAGGTTAGGGGGGACCCCAAAATCATCACCTCTCTCATTGCCTAATACTTTCATTCATAGTTCACTTTGGTGAATCGGTTATATGCTTTTTAGCATGTAAAATTGTATTATCAAAGCATATGTGGGTATTGTTGATACTGCTGCTACGCTATGTGTTGTAGAACAGTTCTGGCACTGTGCTACGTGCATTTTGCATAGTGCATAGTAGTGCAAACTACGCATGCTTCGTAAGCGAAGCATAGTACAATGCCCAGGATTAATCCTGAGGAAAACGCCTCATTTTGGCGATGAGTGAACCTACCTTCATCAAACAGGGACCTCAAGATAACTCAGCTTAACTATCCAACTCAGCTACTTCCGAAGATTTAGTCCATGCTTGAAGATATGAAGGTTGCCTAAATTCTTCATGAGGCTCATCAGGTGTGCTGTCCTCGACTAACGTCTTCATTGCTGGAAGCCTACGCTTGCCTGTCTCTACCCGGAGGCCTACATTTGCCTGACCTTGCCTGGAGGCCTAGACTTGCCTGTTTTGCCTGGAGGCCAATTGGAGAAGGCGTATGTTTGCCTGACTAGCCTGGAGGCCTACGCTTGCCTGTCTCTGCCCAGAGGCCTACATTTGACTGACCTTGCCTGGAGGCCTACGCTTGCCTGTCTCTGCCCGGAGGCCTACAATTGCCTGACCTTGCCTGGAGGCCTACACTTGCTTGTTTTGCCTGGAGGCCTGTCAGAGCAGGCCTACATTTGCCTGACCTTGCCTGGAGGCCTACGCTTGCCTGTCTCTGCCCAGAGGCCTACATTTACCTGGCCTTGCCTGGAGGCCTACGCTTACCTGTTTTGCCTGGAGGCCTGTCGGAGCAGACCTACGTTTGCCTGACCTTGCCTGGAGGCCTATGCTTGCCTGTCTTTGTCCTAAGGCCTAGATTTGCCTGACCTTGCCTGGAGGCCTACGCTTGCCTGTTTTGCCTGTAGGCCTGTCGGAGCAGGCCTATTTGTTGATTCTCAGCGCTTACATGCACTTTTTTAAATTTAACTTTTTCACATCTGCGCTGATGTGCACAGCTTTATTATTTTCTTTATTTGTTTAATTCTGTTTCTCGCAAAGTACATCAGGCTCGCATAATTTCCTCTTCTTAATTTTGGCTTGAGGTCTGTTGCCTGACCATACCAGGAGGCTTGTTGGAACAAGCTCATTGCTTCATTGTCAGCGCCATTTAATACTCCTACACCTACGCTGATGCTCACAGTTGTAACCCTTTCTGTAAAGTTTATCATTGCTACTTCTGCACTGATGTGCAAAGCTGCGTTTGCACACAGCTGTTATTTAATATTTCTACACCAGCGCTAATGTGCACAACTTAATATTATCCCAATGCTGATGTGTACAGCTGCAATTCTTAATATTGATTTTATTATTATTACCTTATGTGCACAGTTGCGATTTATTGTAGGTATTCACGTGCACAGCTGTAGTTCTCTTTGTTTACTTCCACACACAGCTGTTTGCTTAAACTTTGTCTCATTTATTTTCTTGTCTTTCTTAAAATATTCACAATTGCTTACGTCTGTGTGAAACTCTCTCCTTAATTCTTAAACATGCAGAATGTCACTGCTGATCTAATTTTTCTAGCTGCACCTGGGGATCCTTTAATTCCATGGATCAAATGAAAAAAGTCTTTGCCAAATATGCTAGGGTCTGTGGCACTTCCTTAAGTGCAGAAAAGAAAGCCTCTTTGTTTATGCATGTTTGGTGCGGAGGGTCAGGAAGTCTTTGAACATCTCCCTGATCTTACAGACAGTGAAGCTGCCATTTTAAATGAATATGAAATATGTGTTAGAAAGATGGACATACATTATCTTCCCAGAGTAAGTATGGTTCTTGAGCATTATCATTTTGGGAAGAGAATGCAAAGACAAGAGGAAACTGTAGAGCAATATATTAACATTTTAAGAAAAATAGCTTCTACTTGTTGTTTTGGTGCAACCTTGGAGGAGAGGTTGAGAGATCAACACATGCTTGGTTGTTCTATTGTTAAAGCTAAGGACATTTTATGGCAAAAAGATAATCCCTCCTTACAAGAAGTTATTACTATTTTGAAGTTACATGAGCATTCTAAAGCTTGTGTTGACAACATTAGAAAGGAATGTTCAAAAAACGGTGTTTTTGAGCAAGATGAAAAATATGTTAAAAAGGTTATTATCAAACCTCCCTCTAAGAGTAGATCTGATAGGCCTTCGATCCCAGCCAAACCTTCTAAACGTTTTTCACCTTCTAGTAACACTTTGATTCAAGGTAAATGTTTAGGTGTGGCAGTCATGGGCACATGGCCAACTGCAAAGACTGTACTGGGTGGAAGGTTTCCTGTTCCACTCCTGGACTGAGGATTCACACCACTCGCGCCGTGAGGGGAACGGCTGAAGCAGGAATAAAACTCACCTCATCAGCTGTAAAGCCCTCAAGCCGGCCGCCGCCTAAATTTGCATCGCCGTGAGGGAAACGGCATATGGGGGAGCAGGAACTTCACTTCCCAGAAAGCTCCAACCCAGGCGCACGCCGTTTGCGTCATCAGGCGGCGCCTGGGCCCCTTATCTGCATCACCGGTGCCCCGCAGCGCGGGACGCTCCTGGACTGAGGATTCACACCACTCGCGCCGTGAGGGGAACGGCTGTAGCAGGAATAAAACTCACCTCATCAGCTGTAAAGCCCTCAAGCCGGCCGCCGCCTAAATTTGCATCGCCGTGAGGGAAACGGCATACGGGGAGCAGGAACTTCACTTCCCAGAAAGCTCCGACCCAGGCGCACGCCGTTTGCGTCATCAGGCGGCGCCTGGGCCCCTTATCTGCATCACCGGTGCCCCGCAGCGTGGGACGCGCGCGGGCGGCGCCCGGGCGAAGCCCGGGCCAAGGGCGGGCCCGTCCTTGCCCGTCAAGGACCGGAGGAGGCCGGGCTGGGCATACCCTCTAACATCTATAGAACTGTAAGTGTTGCCAGCACCCACCTGCGTTGCTATTGATTTCCGCATTGCCCCCCCATTGTATGATATCGGATTCACCTAGTCTTGCCTTTCGATTAGTAACTGTCTGTTAGAAAATTCTAGTCTACTCCTTGTGGACTATTACAGCCTGGAGATAGGTCTATCGTGGGCCAGAGACGCTAAGTGGGACTTACCTTGATTTTCATAGTTTGCGCCATATTCTGTCTGGGACTACTGTGGGGGCATTGAACTCCGGGACTGCGAGGACCAGGGTGCCTTCTGTCATCCTCACCCAGCACACCTGGTTGCTCTTCCTGGCCACGCCTCCTTCCGGATTTTTCTTCGAGACTAGTCCCCTGTCTGTACGTGCTAGCGGGACTGGAGACACTGGGCTGGGCCACTCTCCCCTGGTATTGTGGTACCATAATCGATCGAGGTATTTATACTGATATCGGAAGGAGGAATGTCCAGGGTCAAAAGTACCGTACCTGGTTTAACCATGGCAGGAACGCTGGATAATTTTATTGTAAGAGCTGCTAATTTACTAGAACGAGAAATAGATCTTACTGAGCGCCGTCTCTCTCTAGATCCTCTTACAACCAAACGTTCATCCCTAGGGAAAATTGCTTTATCTGTTACACCCGGGGGAAACATTACAAAACCTACTATAACTGATTGTATGATTAGTGAGGCCGAAAGTGCTGATATCAGTACGGATCTAACCTTGGAAAGAAAGAGGGGTAAAGATGCTAGAAGCACAACCAGGCCTTTAATTACCTTGACCGATGTTGCTACTAACCAATCAGAAGGCGTATCCACCCGCGCACAAATACACGCAACCTCTGAGCCTATTTCCCTTCCTCCTTCCTCAGCCCCAAATTTAGGAACCAAACCTAAACACAAAGCTGCCCCGCGAGTAAAAAAGGGGAGTCAACCTAGATCGACCAAATCCAATAGCACGAAGCCGTTGACCATTCCTTAGATCCAACCAGGCAACTGGATGATGGTTTTTACTTTAAAATTAGGGAAGTCTTTGAACATACAACCCGCCCGATCTTGGACAGACTTATCAAGATTGAGGAGCGTCTTAATAACTTAGAACAGACCGTCTCTACTAATCTTGAATTCAATCAATCTTTGAAGACAGCTTTGATTAGCGAGCTTCGTGAACATTCTCATCCTCTTCGTGCCAACTTTGCAAGTGATCCTAAAGAGAAAAGTCTTCCCTCTTTGTCCTTGCCCTCTTTGAATCGGCACCCGGGATTATCCCGGGATAATTGTGAAGACACAGTTTGTGCAGAAAACTCTCCAAGTACTAGCGGTATCAAAAACTCACACGTAAGAGTAAAACCCCTGCAGAAATCTACTGATGCCAATATAAAAGCTAAAAATGTTATCGCACAGGACACAAACATGACAGAAAATAGACCCGATTCCACCCATGGTGATGGCCTTAAGTTACCCATCTTAGACCTTCCACCAGAATCCTCACCTTATGTCATTATACTGACGGGGGTACCTGGTTTGGAAGGAAAATCCCCTGAGACATACTTTGAGCTGAAGAATAAAACGATGCATTGGCTCAATACCAACCGACCACTCCCTCCCTATATCCATACCAAAATTCTGTTTGTTCGGAGAGTTAGCTGGCTGGGTAGAAGGAGTAAAGATATACCGGGGGATTGCAAAGTTGTTAATTTTAAGGACATGCAGGCCGCAAAATACATCCAGCAGGCAAAACCCTTTCGGTCCAACTCAAACATCACCCCACTACCCCTTAACTATTTTTATCCCTACCAAGTAAACAACAGTATTTGGGAGCAGGTAGGGAAGGGCAACACAAATATTAACCTTGAAAGAGGCAGGCCGGCCCTAATTGATCAAGGCTGGCTGGAGACTTTTCCAAGGTCAAATAGGTATAGTTGCCTAGACATGGTCGATTGACTACCCCCAAATCTTTACGCACCCGAACTTGTAGAGGTAATCACAGTTGGCGACGTGTCAATTTCATCGTCTAACTTACGGCCCGCACAATTGCCAACTTTCCCAGTGGAGAAACCTGAAACCATTCTTTTTAATACCGTGGGTGAAGGGATACCAGCTCACCTTACATCGCTAAGTAATGGAATCTCTGCAAGTGTGGTTTCCTGTGCAACTTCTACCGTGCCTATGCCGCCAGAGGGCGACATAGGTCATGCCCTCACACTCCTTTCTTGGAACGTGGCAAGGCTGTCTTCCAGGTTAGGTGATCCAAACTGTATCTCTTTTATAAAACAGTTTTAGATTATTTGCCTCCAGGAATGTTGGTCGGTTGATCCCATCCATATGAATGGATACCGCACCTACCACACGCCGGCAATACATACCTCAAGAGGGAGAAATAAAGGGGTTTTATGTACTTATGTCTCTAATTGTTTAAAAGAAACTAAGATTTCTTTCTTTTCTGATTCTGTTTTTTATCACATTTTGCATATAACATGGGGGGGCAAGCAACATATAAACTTGATAAACTTTTACAACAACATTCAGAAAGAACTATGGGCCTCGACCTTTAAAGAACTAAATGAGACCCTCAAAAAATTAGATGAAAAATAACCCTCTGATATCTGTGTGATTTGGACTGGTGACTTTAACCACTTCCTTTGTCCATTTAGTGACCAAGATATATGTGGCCTGGGAGAGATGGACGGTGCTTCTCCGACACATTTCTCCCATACTACTCTGGGAAACCACCTAAATGACACACTTTTCTCACTGGACCTGGGCTTCGTAAACGAACTATGTTCTCCTTCAGTCCCGTTTAATCCTACATTCATTGGACGGGGCTGTAAATCAACCATTGACTTTATGCTAATATCTAAACGATATTTTCATTACATCCTTGCGTTCGAAACTCGCGAGGTAGCAATGAGTGACCACCTACCACTTAGTATGTCCCTTGTTATACCGAGGGGGAAAAACAACACTGCTTCTACGGTCCAGAATCTATATGATTTTAGACTGGAACTCGCTAAGAAGAATGGTTATACCCTAAAATGGGACAAAGTGGAACCAGTGGCCTTCTTTGATAATTAAATTTGCTCCAAAGAAGTGGAATTCAATACCTGCCTCGCAGAGAATGTTGAACCTTCTAAAGTCAGCGATGCTTTTTTTAAAATTTCAGAGGAAATCAGAAAGTTACTTACGAAACCTTTGCATCCTGGGATGAATAAAATTAAGAGATGGTTTGACAGAGAGTGTAGCAAGACCCATGCTCATTTAATGGCCCAACTAAAAAGAGACCCTAGGATAATGGTCGAAGTCAGATCCGCTAGAATTGCCTACCAACAGGCAGTCAAAAAAAGGAAGAAACAAATCAAACAGGAAGCTTGGTCTACTCTTCGGGAAGCATGTCATTCTAAAAATAACATTGCCTTCTGGAAAGCGGTGAATGCTCCTTTTTTTACTAATGATGTAACAGTCACCATTGTAATAGCTATTTCGGAAGAGACATGGGTGAGTTATTTCCGGGAGCTTTACACAGAAGACCTCCAGGTAGAGATAGAAAGGGGGTTAAATCTAGGAACCCAGGATGTAGCTCACTTTCCAATTAATGTTGATTTTTCTATGGAGGAACTTCTGACAGCTATCAACAAGAGCCCAGCGGGAAAGGCCCCGGGTCCGGATGGAATACCCGTGGACATTTTTAAGGCTAATAACGAGCTATGGGCTCCACTTTTAACTAATGTTCTTAACAGCTTTACTAAAGTGGGTTTCCCACTGACCTGGCAGGAAGCTATTGTGGTTCCTATTTTCAAGAAAGGCGATCGTAATACACCTAAATGCTACAGACCGATCTCCTTACTTGATTCTCTCATGAAGATCGCGGGGAGAGTCATACTAAATAAACTACAATCATGGGCCGATGGTACAGGTATCCTCTCTCAGTTTCAATATGGTTTAGGGAAGGTTTGGGAACAGTAGATCAAGGATTGAACCTAGCACTCCTAGTTGCCAAATACGTCGAGGCCAAAAATGAGAACTTATTTCTTACATTTGTCGACTTAAGCTCAGCTTTCGACTGCATTAATCATAACAAACTTTGGCTAACTATGCAGGATATGGAAGTGGACTCAAACCTCCTAATATTTATCAGAGAATTATATCGGGAGGCAGGCGCTAGGGTACGTTTCGGGGACAAGGGGGAATGCACCTCCAAATTCCCTATTGGAAAGGGCGTGAGACAAGGCTGTATTTTAGCTCCTTTTTTTGTTTAATTTATATATCAACTCAGTCGCGTCTCACCTCCTGGAAGATAAGCAAGATTACCCAAAAATTGGCAACTCCTACATCCCCATTCTTTTATATGCAGACGATGCTGTAATAATGGCCCGGACCCAAATCGGCCTTCAGAGATCACTCAGTAATTTTTCAGAGTACATGGGTAGCAGAGGCCTAAAGATTAACATAAGCAAAACTTTTAACATGAGCTGCACAAAAAAGAAGAACCTTAACTGTAACATATTCTTATCTAACACAAAAATCGAGACTGTAAATACTTTCTCGTATTTAGGTATTAACTTTGAAAAAAAGGGAACTTGGGCAGCAGCAGGTGAATCACGAAAACTAGCGTTTTCGCGAGCAATAGGGGCTGTTAAACACTTTTCCAATAAGGTAGGAGGCCGGCCAGTACCAGTCTTGCTTGACATTTATAGGTCTAAATGCGTATCCATAGCATTATATGGCGCAGGAATCTGGGGGATAGTGAATACCCCAAGCATCCAGACCTGCCAAAATGTTTTTCTACGTTACTTATTGGCAGTGCCTGGGTCTACCTCCTCTTATGTTTGTCACCAAGAGTTGGGCGTACCATACATCGCGGACCTTATTAAACTAGAGCCAATTTTGTTGTGGCATAAAGTCTGGTCTGGAATTGAGACAGGCCTGAACAGGGATTTAATCAAGGATTGTCTAGGTCTTGATGGAGTATCGAAAATTCCATGGCTTAACTACTTAAGAAATTTCTTTGTGGAGATGGGTCATTCCGAATTTTTCGACTCTCCGGATAGCATGATGGGCATTTCAAGAAAGAAGCTCAAGCAAATTTGCCTGCATTATTTAACAGAGAAACGCTGGTTGTTAGAGAAATGCAAGAGCTCTGTTATGGCCAACCATTTACTTATTAAAAATCAAGGCATTCAACCTTATCTGAATCTAGTCCCTAGTTGCTATTCCCGAATGTTATTGTCTCGCTTCAGGGCAGATATCTTTTTTAGATTAGTTACCTTCCCTGAGAAGAATTGCTGGCTAAAGGAACTTATTCCTTGTCCCTGTGATCAGGTTTCTGTGCAATCCTCCATTCATTGTATTCTTTTCTGTAAATACTATTCAGAACCCAGAAAAAGTATTCTTCGACCCGTCCTAAAAAAGCTAGGGCTGAGACAATGTAGAGTGGCGCTGGTCAGATTGCAAATGTTAGATGATGAATTTATTATTTCCTCTGTGTCAATGTTCCTTAAAACTATTTTAAGATTTAGGATCTCCATGAATTAGATTATTTTTAAATGGTAATATTTTGTCTTTTAAAGCTTGCTGTTTTCTTGCCAGGAATGAAATGTTATATATGTGTGCTTTTATGGTTTTGTTTTTAAAATCGAATAAAGCTGTTTCTGATTCTGATTCTGATTCACTTGTGGCAAGAAAGGCCATTTTCTTGTTGATGTAGATCCAAGAGGGAGCAGAAGAAAGTTAGGGAAGTTGATGTTTACAAGCAAGATGGTGAGGTTGTTGAGATTTGTCAAGTTGTTGATTCAAGGAATCAGGGGCCTTTTGAGAAGGTATTGATAAATGATCAGTCTGTAAAAATGCTTTTTGACTCTGGTGCCGAAATCACGCTTATTCCTAAGAGTTTTTATGATCAACAGGTATGTAACAAGGTCAAATTAGTCAAACCATACATCAAACCCAGAGGTTATGGGGGAGATGTTATTGATCTTTTGGGGTATTACTGGGGCACTAATGAATTCAAAGGCAGGATTGTTCCTGGGAAAATGTATATCTCTATGAGAGGGGATTCTTTGATTAGTTGGTTCCATCCGCGGGATCTTTAGTGTACCTAGATCCAAATCAAACACCCTCTGTGTGTTTGAGGGATATGCCAGCTGTTACAGCTGTAAATTATGGGGGCTGATGTCTGGATAGCGAAATATCCAGAAGTCTTTAGCAAGGAATTAGGCTGCCTCAAGAACCGTGTTCACCATATAAAGATCAAACCAGGAGCTGTACTCAAAGTAGCAAAGGTCAGAGGTGTTCCTTTACTAGTGAAAGATATCATGCAAAATGAATTAGATACACTTAATAAAAATTGATAAATGATCAGTCTGTAAAAATGCTTTTTGACTCTGGTGCCGAAATCACGCTTATTCCTAAGAGTTTTTATGATCAACAGGTATGTAACAAGGTCAAATTAGTCAAGCCATACATCAAACCCAGAGGTTATGGGGGAGATGTTATTGATCTTTTGGGGTATTACTGGGGCACTAATGAATTCAAAGGCAGGATTGTTCCTGGGAAAATGTATATCTCTATGAGAGGGGATTCTTTGATTAGTTGGTTCCATCCGCGGGATCTTTAGTGTACCTAGATCCAAATCAAACACCCTCTGTGTGTTTGAGGGATATGCCAGCTGTTACAGCTGTAAATTATGGGGGCTGATGTCTGGATAGCGAAATATCCAGAAGTCTTTAGCAAGGAATTAGGCTGCCTCAAGAACCGTGTTCACCATATAAAGATCAAACCAGGAGCTGTACTCAAAGTAGCAAAGGTCAGAGGTGTTCCTTTACTAGTGAAAGATATCATGCAAAATGAATTAGATACACTTAATAAAAATTGAATCATTCAAGAGGTAGAGGCGAATGAGTGGATTTCTCTTGTCATTATGGCTCACAAGGCCAATGGGGAGGCTAGATTATGCATAGATTTGAGGGAGATGAATAAAGAAGTCATCATAGACCATTATCCTCTCCCCAATATCACTGAAATGTTGCCCTCTTTGGCTGGAGCCAAACACTTTTCCACATTGGACCTTCCATCAGCGTACCATCAGGTCAAGCTTCATCAAACTTCACAAGATATTACCACCTACATCACGCCTTTTAGTACCTTCAAGTGAATCAGGATGCTTTTTGGACTTATCTCAGTGGCCTCTGTTTTTCAGAAAGTGATGAAGAGAGTTCTCAGTGGTATTGCTGGGATCAAAGTATATTAAGACGATATTCTTATCCATGGTGTTATCCTTGAAAAACATGACAAAAGGTTAACTCTTGTTTTAGAAAGGCTCTTTTCTGCTGGTCTCACTCTGAAGTCTGAAAAATGCAAATTTAAAGTTGGGGAAATTGAGCACCTGGGTCATTTAATCTCTGGTTCTGGTATTAAACCCAAACCCTCTTTGTTACAAGCCCTTTCTAACTTGGAATACCCTAAGGACAAAGAGGAATTAGTAAAGTTCTTGGGTATGGCAGAATTTTATAATAAGTTTATTCCCAATTTTTCACAAAAAACTGAAATTTTGCGTAGTTTGCCAAAAAAGGGGTGTGGAGTTATGCCTGTAGTGAAGAGTTTGATATCATAAAACGGTGTTTGAATGACACACCTTCCTTATCTAGCTTTGATCCCTTGTTAGAGTCATGTCTCATGACGGATGCTAGTTCAAAAGGTTTGGGTGCTGTTGTAGTACAGAAAGCTGGTGGTTCTGAAAAGACATTTTTTTCATTTCCTGACCCTTGAGAGGTGCCGAGTGTAATTATTCTGTCGTGGAGAAAGAAGCTCTGGGAGTCTACTGGGCCATTCGCAAGCTAAAGACGTTTTTGTGGGGAAAATCATTTCATGTTATTTCTGATCACAAACCTCTTAGAGGTGTTTTCTGCAAGAAAGGGGTTGACTTTATCTTGCACAGGATTAGGAATGTTTTTTATCTTCCCAGCTCTAAAAAACATTTTGGCAGACTGTCTCTCCAGGCTTTGTAGTCAAAATGATATTGCTGATGTGCCAGAGGAGTCTGAGTTCTTTTCTGGCGAGGAGTTTGAAGAGGAGGTGAATGTTTGTGTTATCACTAATGTTTCTTTTTAGAGGAAGTGTGGAGAGAAAATGTTGATCAGGATAATGTCTTGAAACTTGTGTTGGCGTATGTACGTGATGGCTGGGGCAACAAGCATGACCATGATGAAAATCTTAAAGGCTTTTGGAATGTCAAAGATGAGTTAACCTTTGTGAGTATTATCTTGATGCGAGGAAGTAAATTGATAGTTCCTGACGCTTTGAAAGATAAGCTGGTCTGCAATGCCCATGTGAGTCACATGGGAATAGCAAAAACCAAAGAAAGAGTTAGAGAGGCTTACTGGTGGCCAGCGATGGATGGTTTCATAGAAAGGGTTGTTCGCAATTGCCCCCAGTGTGCTGAGAGTGACAAGGTGCTGAAGTGCAGGACTCAACCAATGATCGTCCGGGAACAGTCTTCTGGTCCTTGGGTTGATCTTGAAATTGATATTTTGGGACCTGTGACGTTAAGGTCTCAGGATCACTTTGTTTTGGTTTGTATGGACTTACATTCTAGGTGGCCTGAAATTAAAATTGTCAATTCTGTTGAATCTCAGTTTGTTGTGGAATTTTTGGAAGAGCTCTTTGAGCATGAAGGGTTTCCAATGTCTTTAATGTCTGACAACGTAGTTCAGTTTACTTCACATTTCTTTGAGGAATTTTTGGAGGAGAGGGGTATAAAACATAAAAAGGCGGCCTTATATCACCCAGAGTGTAATAGCACCGTGGAAAAGTGTGTCAAAGTGTTGAAAGATGCCATGCAGCTAGCAGTTGTTTCTGGTGATAATTCAGAGTTGGCCATCAAAAGAAAGGGTTTTGAATATAGGTTTACACCTCATTCATCCACGGGAATGGCTCCCTTTAGATTATTTAAGGGTAAGACAGCCATTATTAATATATTTCCATCTTGGGTGGCCTCCTGCAGGAAAATGTCTAACTGTGGGTCTTAAGATACTGCTGGGTGGAGGGAAAAGGATTTGGGGTGTATCCAGCGAAGGAAGGATTTGTTTGATGTGAGGAAGGCTGCTGATTGGAGGGAAAAGGAGGTGGGGTGTATGCAGAGGAGGAAGGATTTTTTTTATGCGAGGAAGGCTGCTAAGAAAACGTCTGTAGTTGTTGGTGACTGGGTCAGAGTGAAATTACCAAGAAAAGTTAGTGCTGCCTCAAAGTTTGGAGTCCCTTGCAAATTATTAAATTATTCAACAATGCTGTCAAGACCAGTGACCATAGGATCTGGAACCTGGGTAGGGTTGCCAAGTGTCCTCATTGTGTTTCCTTTGGCACTGGGGTTCCTGCTGCTTGCTCTACTTCTCAAGCACCCAGGAGGTGTTCTTCTTGTTTGAGGACCACTCCTCGTCGCTTAAAGATTGTGTTCGCTAAGTATTTCATTATTTTTTTTGTTTGTTCATTTTTTTTCTCTGTATTGCTTCATGTTTATGCTATAAGGGGGAAGGTATGTGGTATTCTGCTTTTATGTCTCTCCTTTCTGTGCCTTGTATTGCACAATCTCCATTTCTGAGGTTGCTAGGATGTGTTCTACTGTGGAGCTCTCCACCTTGAGAGAGAATGTCATTATTAGAAAGCTTTTGTCAGTTGACTTGGAGTGTTCGTGGCTGTTGTCCCTCGCATGAGATGTACAATAAACGTATGCTGTTTCTTCAACTACTTTTGGTCTCCTGCCTGCTATATATCCTGAGGAGAACACCTCATGGTGGCAAAGGTTGGAAGTGGAATGACTAGGAACACTGGGTGTGATAAGTGTTACTCTGTAATGCTGCCATCTGTCAGGGCGAGAGAGGGGGTGAGACAGTTAGCGAGGGTGGGAGTTAACGGTATGTTTCGTTGTGGTGCCTAATAGCCAGAGGATGGTCCAAGTCCTATCAAATCTCCTGATCTGTGTTTTCTGTTGACAATTGCCAATAAACAAAGTTAAAAAAGGAATTAATAGATGTATAAGAAACGTGGGCTTTGAAAATGTGTGAATTGAAAGGCTAGCACATTTGCCACCCCAAATGTAAAGCCTGATTCACAAAGGTTACTTACAATTTTGATTAATTTACACTTTTGAGAAAGTTTATTCCTTTCTGGCTATTAACAAAATCCAAGCATAAATTTACTCCAGAAGTGTAGCTCACTTATCTCCACCAAGCTGAAGGGCCTGGGGGCTATATGCTTTTGAGTAATTTACTCTTTTGAGTAAGCTTACTACTTGTTGGCAGTTCACAAAATCTGAGTGTAAATTTGTTATTAGAGTCTAACTTACACTTACATTTTGTGAATAGGAAAAGAGTGGTAAACATACTCAAACATGTAAATTACTCAAAAGTGCAATATACTTTTGTGAATCAGGCCCATAGAGTCAAGGAACTGAGAGGGTCTACAGATTTCTTCTAGAGTGAAGATTTTTCAAGAGAGCATTGTAGGAAATTATATGACTCCACACTTAGGCTATTATATGTTGGTGCAATTAGAAAAGATGGCAACCTTTAAGTTATTATCTGGTAGAGTTTTTGAGCTAATGTATATTTACCTGTAGAAACGGTAGAATGTACAAACCTAGATAATTTTATTTGTCAAATAGAAGTATCATAGAAGTGAGCATAAGAAATGTCAGGAAAATAGTTCAAAAGATCCCAATTCTGGCTCAGTCTATATTCAAAGGGGATAACAGTTAAAGGGGTGTATTTACTAACATTTTACACCACTTTGTGTCACAAACGTGATGCAAATGAGCGCAAAATGTTTATTTGAAATGTACTTTCCAGTGCAAAACTTGATTTGCGCTGGAAAGTCACGTGAAAGTAACTCAAATCAACACCTAGAGCAGCTTTGTGTTACTTCAAGGCAGCATTACTTGAGTGGTTCTTGGTCGTTTTCATGCAACCACTCATGGGTTTTGACCATGGACAAAACCCTATCAACTAAAAATAGTAGACAAGGTTTTGCATTAAAACAAAACCCCTTTTTTGATATTGATGTTATCGAGGAGAAATGCTTTTATTTCTCTAATCTTTTCCACTACACAGCACACACCCAAAGTGGAACAAGTTTAGAAGTTAATCTAAGCATAGTATTTTGTACTGAAAGGTAATCTTCAAGTACAAAACCTATGCTGGTCATGACATGACATCTTTGCATTATGATGCACAGGTGTGCGTGGCACCGGCAGCCTAATTGTGAACCAGCGCTGGGGAGAGAGCAGAACTGTGCCATATCTCCGTAGAAATGCTGTTTTCCTGCTTTCTCCCTCTAACACAATGCAGCGCAGTAACTTTAGTCGCTGTGCTGCTATTAAAGTTTTTTCTATTGTCCAAACTTGGGTGACAAATTATTCATGCAAATTGATGATTTTAGTGATGCATATGGTCCTAACTGATGAACTAATCAGAATGCAGTTGAAACAACTTAAGAATGTGGGTTAGAAGTGTGATAAATAATGCAGTATAGTTATGCCACATTTTCGTGTAAGACTCCATTTTAATTGAATTTATATAGTTTCTGATGTTCTGCACATCCAACTCCTGCTCATTCCCTATCCCAATCAGAGACCCACTGCGAGTTTTCTCTCCTTACAATTTCTAAGGAACACATGGTGCTATGATTTAAATGCTGCTTGTCTTGGAAAGCATGCATTGTGAATGAAACCTTCCATCGTGTACCTTATGTATCACTTTGAAGGATTTCTTCTGAAAGTTCTGATGTAGACGTGCAGAAGAACATGATTACATGAACTTTTGATGAGAAATGTTTCATATTATAGTGTACATCTCTAAAGTGCAGTAGCTGACGTATCAAGCTTCATATTTTCTTTTACCTTAAAAAAGGGTTAATGCTAAATGCTAAGAGTCTTAATTATTGCAAAGCTGTTTTTGATTAACCAATGCAAACTAACCGTAATCATACCATGCTGATTCTGCAGATTTGCTAATTGTTTATGCATAAAATCTGTATGAACCCCCAGGTTTGAAGATTCGGGGGTGACGTTTCATTTTCCTCCAAAGACTCTGTCCGATTATCTTGAGACTTTCTCCTTCCCCCTTACAATGCTGCCAGTACTCTTTATAGTTATAATCTAGAGAGATTTAACTGATGAGATAGGGATTTTTGTTATGATTGATCATTTTATGTTCTGTATCTGACCCTTCATGGCAAACTATACATTTTTCTGTATCGTTTATATTAACAATTCTGTAAAAAATCTTTTTAACTTAATTATGACCTAGACATTAGTTATTGAGTGTTTCTGGTTTCTATTTGTATTCTACTCTTCAAATTATTAGACTTAATGTTGAGGAGGTTGGTCTCTTGCCGCTAGATCAACAAGAGTTGGGGATACAGATTACCTGAGGTAAAAATCAGGGTGCATACAAATATTGGGGTTCAGTAAATTAATGTAGTTCAACTCCCACACAGCCTCGCAAGACATTTTAGTTTATACGCCCCAAAGTGTCTAAGCCTGCTTGTGCCTTTAAAAGTCCTCTGCATGTCATTCCAAAGTACAAAGCTTAAAAGCAAGATTCTGTTACTGGTGGTAATGTTATTAGGACATAAGTCTGAATTTTTATGCAGATCTTTACCGTCCTCTCAATATTCTAGAGTGATCACTGACCGATCCACTTAGATACAAGAGCCAGTATCAAGGATGGTCATGTGTTGTGCATCACCTCTTCAGCAACTGACATGATTCTCGAATGTATCGAGCAAGAAGAGGTCAAGGGGGCATATTTACAAGAGAATGGGGATGCACAGCGTTAAGCTAAACGTGCTAACCCTGCGCTCCGCCATCTGAAATCGCAAGGATGTGGCATATTTACAATAATGCGGCTCACCCCTGTGTTTCTCCTAGCACCGGCGCTAAATGTAGCAACCTAGCCCCAACACAGGCACCCTTGAATCATAGTGCAAGGGTGCCTGTGTAGCGGGGAATGATTGTTCATGTGCAGGAAGGTGTCCCTCCTGTACAGAAATTTGCTTTTCTTATAATGATAGGTAATTTCGCATACCTTTTCTGAAATTTTGTATAATTGCCCAAAAACAAATTATGAGAATTGCACACACCCCTATGAAAAACCCAACTCAAATAAACAAAACTTATACATGTGAAAATAAGATGGAAGCCTTTTGAGACAATGCCTATTCAGAACTTTCAAGATGCTGAGTTCATCTTTCATCTTTCAGGACTTTCAATATACTGAGTTCATCTATGTTCCCTGAGAAGTAACAGGACCTAAAACCTCCCAGTTAACTTGTTCACTGTCCTGATGTCAGTACTGAATTGTCTTCAGCACCACTCAGAGCAAAATCTGCAGCATGTCAGATGAACAAATTACCAGTCATTTACCTGTAATCAGTGGTAAACACCATGGGCCCGGTTCACAAAGGTAAACTGAGACGAAAGTCTAACTTTACTACTTTCGGTATTCACAAAGGGCATTTACGAGTAGTAAGGTTAGACGTTTGTCTCAGTTTTGGTCTTAGTTAAACTTAAGACTAAAACGTAAGTTTAACTGAGACAGTAGTCTAACTTTACCACTCGTAAATGCCCTTTGTGAATACCGAAAGTCGGAAAGTTAGACTTTCTTCTAAGTTGGCCTTTCTGGATCGGGCCCCATGTTTTAATGCCACAATAACTGCACACTATTGAACCAGCATTTCTTTTTTTTTTTTAAATGCGGACTTCTGGCTAGAGCTTCCGCGATCAGGCGTGAATCCCGGCCTCTGATTATCATCCTGAGATTTTTGGGCAATCACTGGCCTTTCCTTGCACCAAAAATGGAAAAAAGTGTGGAATGTATTTGGATTCTGTTATAAAGTTTTCCAGTGCCCTGGGACAGGTTCATGCTATGGAAAAGATGTTAGTGTTTTGACTGAATCTATACCTGTGTGTCTACATGCATCTTTTGTGCAAGTAGAAACTAGACATGTATAATTTCTGCATGCAGGATATATAGGAGGAACAACAGACATCGGTTTGTATGATTATCCAAAACAACTGGCAGAAAGCCTTTGAAAAATAATTACATAAAATGGGTTTGTGTATACATTAAAGATGCAGTTTGTGTTGGATTTCTTTCAAGTTCATTAGCTTTTTTCTTGATGTTCCTTAATGTTCTAAAGCTCCAAAAAGTGCAGCCCTGTCTTCAGGACACGTCCCATCATGTAAAGTGGGTCCATTCCTGCTTAGAAACAAAATATAACCTATTGGCAGTTTTATATTTGTTGTTCCAGGAATAGGATTTGGGCACTAAACTCAGAGTGTGCCAGAAGGTCAGAGGTGCGACGGCCAATATTATTGGAAGTCTAATTCAGAAATTTCAAAATCTAGAGTGCTGACCTAAAAACTTTGAGGTGACTTCCAGCTTACAGTAATTGCAGAGACTGGAACACTAATGGAGCAGCTTTACTAACACTTTATGCCAGATTAGAGATTCAAACTGACACAAACCATCTCAATATGAAGAAATGGAATTTACTTTGCTCTGGAAAGTAGAGCTAAGAAGCTAACTAAACAAGCCTCTTGTTCAGCTAAGGTACGTAAAGAAACCCAGAAACCACGTTTGGTGCTAAGAAAGCTTAGCTAAAGGCTAAAAGGCAGGGATTGATTGTCATAGATTGATTTCATCATTCAGAGCAATTAATTATTGAAATGCCAAAACACAATGTTGCAATTATTTTGTTAATTGCTTGCATTGCCACTGTCGCATTTATTTTATACTTATTTATATACCTGCAAGAGATAAAGACATCAATTTAAAAAAAATCTTTCAAATGTATAGTGTGGATGTCTTGTGTGTCTATCCATGATGAAAGAAGTTTCAGAACTCAGTAGTACAACACATAATCCTGCAGTCTCACTGTACTGATAGTTGCTCAGAATGCACCATTCTCATGTAACGCATAGAAGATCTGTTAGTTGTAGTTTGCTAGTTTCCCTGGCTCAAGTTAGTAAGCTGGCTCAGTCTGTGCTTTGACAGAGGGCTTAGGGGATCTAAAACCTAGGCCACATTTTCAAAAGTGCAAAACATATCAGAAAAGTATAACAGTACATATCAATGCTAGACATTATTCACAAAACCTTTGATTATGGTGCAAGGATGTGTGCATGGAGTGTGGCAGCATAAATTGACAGCAGCAGCCCCAAATCGTCATTCATATTGTGCTGTTCTGCTGTCAACCTTTCACATAACACAGCACAGCAACATTGCCTGGTGTGCTGCATTGTGTGAAATATTATTAATTCCTCCCTCATCAATCTGGCACTGTGTCATATGGTTTGTTGAATCCAGAAGTAAAACCGAGGTCTGTGTGTGTTGCTGGTCAGAAAAGCTGTGGGATCCAGAAGTGCTTACTGGAGGTCTCTTAGTCTGTGAGAGGCAGACAACAGGAGTTGCAGAGTCAAGAGGTGCTGACTGGAAGGCTGTGAGGCCAGCACTGTGTCCTAGGATTCTCAGAGTCAAAAGGTGTTAAGCAGCACCCTCTGTTTCTAGTGATGAATCATGGGAAACGTGAGTTCCACAGGCACTTACTGGACGTCTATGAATTGTGCCAGTTTTGAAGGCCTGCACTGTCCAGAGCTACTGACCTGACGTCTGTGAGTCTGTGCTGCTGAAAGCTCTGGACTAATTTTCTCTCAATTAGGCACAAGGACACAATTATGCAGAGACTAGAGACGCTGATCAGACATCTATGAGTGTGTCAATTTTAAATAGGGCTCAGGGTGTCCAAAAGTCTTAAACAGAGGTAGTCAAAATATATATTATTCTCAAATGTGTGTCCTGTTGGTACATTGCGAGATATTTCACGCATATTAAATGTTTGCTAACAAAAAAAAGTAACTTGAGATGCCATCAGACCACATTTTACTACAGAAGTGGGATTTTGCATAATTTTGCAAAAGATCCTGGAATTTTTGAGAAATTTTAGAAACCAACATTACTCAATGTTGCACGACCCTAGTTCTGTGTCCTTAATCCAAAACACTTTGGGCCGGATTCACAAAGGTAAACTCACACTTTGGTTTATGTTTTTGATTGTTTGCTATTCACAAAGATAATTTACGAGTAGAATCTTTAGGACTGCGGAGTCTCCGCACAGAAAAAGATAGGACAGACCTATCGTTTTATATGCAGAGAATCCACAGTCATAAATATGCTACTTGTAAGTTGCTTTTGTGATTAGCAAACAATCGTAAACGTACACAAATGTTTACCTTTATGATTCAGATCCTATATATACGATGCACAGCACTTTAAATTCGATCTTGGGACCCAGTGAAATGCATATAGTGTGGAATGGCTGAGGGTCTTCCGTCTTATAGCATAACATACCATACCATACCATAAAAAAACATAACATAACTCAGGGTAGATTGCATTAGTCTAGTCTGGCATGCGCCAATGATCCTGTGATCTTGTTAGTTCCACTATTTGATGTGATGTGTCGATTTGGGCAATGAAATGTATGTTTTAGTTGAAAATGCAACATCGTCTTCTTACAATCTTGTCTGGTGCTGGATCTGCTTCCAGGCCTGGGGGCAACGTTAATAATTGTACATTACTTCCATCTCAATATATTAGTGAAATGTGTAATTTAGTTGCACATGGGCCGAGCAATTTTATATTCTAGTTTAATTCCCAATTTCATTGTCCATCTTGATGCAGAGCTCATTGTTGTCCAAGTACTTCTGGAAGTGTTAGCAATACTGTTCAATTCATAGGCCAGTGGGACTGTACTTATGACCACGTCAACCATCATATGCAGGTTGGCATTGACCCCAATAAAGCCTCTGCGTTCGAACTTAGAACCATTTGTTGAAGTCGGATTTCCTTCAGTAGGGCAAACTGGCAAGTGCAGACCAACCAGCGATTTGACTTTGATGGCTGTTGCAATCCTGGTCTCCGTTTTCTAAGTCCGACTTCTTGCTGTGTGGGGACAGGAGGATAATGCTCTAGCACCAGCCAAGGGTCCAGGACCAGGGAGGCACCATTTGTGGGTTAGGACCTACTCCAACAGAGCACTGTGGATGGTAAATTCAGTTGGAACTGGTCAGGTGGACAGTTGTAGTGAAAAGGCTCCTGAAAGCTTGTTGCATCCCAGTAGCTCACAAAGGAGGTCTGCCAACTTACCCTTAGAGTCACTTCTGGAGTCCTAGGTTCAAGGCCAGCATTTCCAGTCTCCCTTCAGATTCTTCAAACAGCACAGCAGTCCATATTTTATTTTTAAATATCTTTTTTATTGGCTTTTTCATTGAGACATCAATTTATACATATCTAGGCACTGTGCATTATGAATCAGTAAGTAGGGAAAATGAAAAACAGATAACAAGTAATAATAAAGGGGGGTGAAGACATTAGTGTACTTAACACAGAAGGTATAAACACAGTTCAGACAAAGGAACCCCAGGGTCATTTAAACATTTCCCATTGGTTGTGCCTTCAAAATTGTTTGATACTTTATTCCACAGGGGAGCCATGAATCATAGTCAAATAGTAAATATCTTATTGCATTACAATAAGACTAGGTATAACATTCAACATAGTAAACTAATCAACAGATACTGCATCCTGGGGACGGGTGTCTAAGTAGGTGTTACATGTACCTAAATTGTATATCCAACATTGTTCTCTCAAACATTAAGGGTCTCAAGAAGTAATGGCATGTCACGGTGAGGTATTTCGGAATTCGATTGAGCATTTGGTCTCCATTTCCGGGTTTGTGATAGGTGGGTTAGAGTTCTCCTTTTCAGTCTCCATTCGGTGTCTTTCTGGGAGAGGTCTCCGTACTGTTAGCCCCCTGCTATCCCATATTCACACAACCTCGGACCATAATGCTTCAAGTGGTCGATGCTTTGGTTGTCTTCTTTTGTTAAGGCTCTTTCTTCCGCTCTGACCCAGGCGGATACATCCTTTTCCCAGTCAATCACTTTGGGCCCTACTACCACCCACCACCTAAGGGCCATACGCCTTCTTGCTAGTACTAGTGCAAGATCAACAAATTTAGTACCTGTAGATCGCGGAAACAAACCCAGCAGGCCGATATCTGCCCTGCAAGGTAAGAAGCATGCCAACACATCATTTAATATTTCAACAATCCGTTGCCAGTAAATTTTTAAACCAGGGCAATCCGATACCATATGTGTGAATCTTACATTCAGGGTCTCACACCTTGGGCCTTGCTGTCCTGTTTCCCTGTACATTATGCTGAGAATGTGTGGGGTGAGATAGGTCATGTGCAGAATATTGAACTAAGTAAATTTACAATTGGAGTTCCTAGTGATTTTCTTTGGCTTACTCAGTGTTCTACTCCACTTTGCATCTGACAGGCCCATCCCCACCAGGGCTGCCCATTTTCCCTGTACATTTTTGAAGGGCTGCACTGTTATCGCCATGATTGCTTTATTGGGCCATTTCAATCAATCAATTGATCACGTGTTTGTTAAGCATGACTACTCACCCGTAAGGGTCTTAAGGCGCTGGGGGGGTGCAGGTTCCAGTCCATCAAAGAGGGGGTCTGTCGAAGAGCCATGTTTTGAGGTTTCTCATGATGCTGGGGAGCGATGTTGTCTGTCTGTGGTGGAGCGGTAGTGCGTGCCAGGCTCTGGCCGTGAGGAAAAAGAAGAAATGGCCTCCCGATCTGGTCTTTCTGGTGAGGGGGACCATGGTGTAGGAGAGCTGGGCTGATCGTAGGGTCCTTATGGGTGCGTGGAATTTGAGTCGGCTGTTCAGGTATGCTGGTCCTGTGTTGTAGAGGGCTTTGTGTGCGTGGGTGAGAATCTTGAAGGTGAGTCTAGCTTCGATGGGGAGCCAGTGGACTGCGCGCAGATGCTGGGAGATATGGCAGTGACTTGGCAGGTTGAGGACCAGTCTTGCAGCGGCATTCTGGATGTTTTGTAGCTTGCAGATGAGGTTTTTGTTTATTCCAGCGTTGAGTGCGTTGCCATAGTCGAGTCTGCTGGTGACGAGGGTGTGATTGACGGTCTTTCTGTGCTCGAGGGGGATCCATTTGAAGGTCTTACGTAGGAGGCAGAGGGTGTGAAAGCCGGAGGATGCGACGGAGTTGATCTGTCGGTCTATTATGAGTCCAGGATGATTCCAAGGATGTGTGGGTGGTCCGTGGGGGTGGGAGGGCTTCCGAGGGCGGGGGCCACCCGGTGTCGTTCCAGGCATCGGGGTCTGGGCCCATGATGAGAACTTCTGTTTTGGAGGTGTTGAGTTGTAGATAGATGCTTTTCATCCATTTGGCGACAGCTTCCATGCCTTCTTGAAAGTTGTGTTTGACTGTGTTGGGTTCGTTGGATAGGGAGAGGATGAGTTGGTTGTCATCTGCTTATGGCACAATGTTGAGTCCGTGGGTTCAAACGATGGGGGTGAGTGGAGCCATGTATACGGTCAAGAGCGTGGGGCTGAGGAAGCACCCCTGGGGGACTCCGCAGGTGGTTGGTGTAGGGTCTGAGAGGAAAGGAGGGAGTCTGACCCTCTGCATTCTGCTGGAGAGGAAGGAGTGGATCCAGCCGAGGGCCTTGTCCCGGATCCTTGCGTAGTGGAGTCTGCGTGTTAGGGTGCGGTGGGAGACTGTGTCGAAAGCCGCTGAGAGGTCAAGGAGGATGAGGGCTACTGTTTCTCCTCTGTCCAGTAGGGAGCAGATGCTTTCTGTTACGGCGAGGAGGGTGGTTTCTGTGCTGTGGTTTTTCCTGAAGCCGGATTGAGAGGAGTCGAGGATGTTGTGCTCTTCGATGATGGTGGCAAGTTGGCTGTTGATGCCTTTCTCGATGACTTTTGCTTAGAACGGGAGCAGGGAGGTGGGTCTGTAGTTTGTGAGGTTGGTGGGGTCCGCTGAGGGCTTCTTCAGGAGGGGGTAGATCTCGGCATGTTTCCATTCATCGGGGAAGGAGGCATTCGCCAGGCAGTGGTTGATGGTGTGGCAGAGCATGGGTGCTATGGTGTTGGCGGCTCTGTTGAAGATGTGGTGGGGGCAGGGGTCTGTGGGGGCCCCGGAGTGGATTGACTTCATTGTCTTCAGTGTGTCTTCGTTGGTGAGGGCTGTCCAGTTGTCAATCGTTGGCTTCAGGGTGTCGGGGGTGGCTGATGAGGGTTCAGTGTGTTGGTTGTCTTCGTCAAAGTTGTCGTAAATGTTCTTGATTTTGTGGTGGAAGAAAGTGCTGAGTTTGTTGCAGAGTTCTTGTGAGGGAGGAATGTCAGCAGACTCACTGGTGGGTTGGGCCAACTCCTTATTAATGTTAAGAGTTCTTTGCTGTTGTGCACGTGTGTGGAGATTCTGTCTGTGATCGCTTTTTTCCTCTTTTTCTTATAAGTTGGTGGTGGGCGTTGGTGGTGACTCTGAAGTTGTTGTGGGCTTCTGTGGATTTGGAGTTCCACCAGCCCTTTTTGAGGCGGCGGATGTGCGTCTGGACTCTCGAAGTTAGGTAGTAAACCATCTGGCTTTCTTGGCGTGTGTGTTGTTGTTCTTCTTGAGAGGGGCTTTGGTGTTGGCAGTGTCGGAGATCCATCTGTGCACAGTTCAGGTTGCGGTGTTGGGGTCGTTGTCTTCCGTGGTGGTTGGGGTGGAGTTGCTGAGTGAGGAGGTGAGCTGGTCGTCGGTGATTTTGGTCCAGTTCCTTCGCGGGAGCAGGTGCTCGTGTCTGTGGATGGTGTGTGTGCTGAAGGTGAAGTGGACGCATCGGTGGTCTGTCCACGGGAGTTCGGTGGTGTGGCTGGAAGTGATGGAGTTTCCTGCTGTCCTAGTGTTATTAGACCTGTTGGCTGCGTTCAACACGGTCCCACATGTCATCCTTCTAGACCATCCTGCATCCTTTAGCATCTCCCATACAGTCTTGCCTGGCTAAAGAACTTCTTGCAGAACAGCAGACAAGTTATCACACTAGGCCAATTCAAATCAGAAGAAAAAACACTGCTTTCTGGTGTCCCTCAGAGGTCCAGTCTTAGCACAACACTTTTCAATGCCTATATGGCCCCATTAATAAGCCTGATATTGTTATTCAACATAGAGACCATTTCATAAGCGGACGATAAGCAGCTAATCTTGGTATTGGACAATACCACCACACAGGCGGAAGAAAACCTACGCCTATGTCTTACTGCTACCTTTAATTGGATGAAAACTAACCATCTAAAGTGTAATTCCAAAAAACAGAAATACTACCACTCGGGCAAGAAAACACTTTCTCTCTTAAGACTAGGTGGCCAGCCGACACCACCCCCCGCCCAACACTGTGAAAGTGGTCAGAAACCTGGGAATTACATTTTAAGCCTCCCTTTCCTTCAAACAACAAGCACTGGCAGTCGCTGGTACTTGTTTCCATATCATAAAAACACTTACATTTTTTTGCATCTGCTCCCCATCTCAGCCAGACAAACAGTGGCAGACTGGACTACTGCAACAGCCTCTACTCAGGTGCAAATAAGTCAATTTTGCACAAGTTTCAAATGGTCCAACATGCAGCAGCACGCCTAGTGCTGAAGTGGCCTAGGGGGTCTTCTGCTTCAGCTGCCAATCCATTAAAGAGTTCTGTTTAAGGTACTGATAAGTTTAAGGTACTGATAATCACCTTCAGGATAGTCCACGCCCCAGGTCCCCACTATCTTCACACCAGATTCAAGCGCACTACACACCCTCCCGGAGTCTTAGGTCGTCCAACGCTAACCTGTTGAAAATACCAGCTTTCAGACTTGTCTCGAAGGGAGGAAAATCATTTGCAGTAATAGGTTCTAAAGCATGGAACAAACTCCCAAACCAGCACCGCCAGATCCAATCCGAGACTCTTTTCAGGAAAGCCCTAAAGACTTGGATGTTTTCAACATCTAGCGCTATGTGTAGAACTCTCCTTAATGCCTTTCCCTCACGTATCGCAGCCACCCAGTATGCTTCCATCCTCAGGTTCCGCTCAGCGCATGATGCTTCTCGGAGTGATAGTAGCACTTTACAAGTTCCAATTACATTACATTACCTTGTGAAGAGGGGGTCGAGGGTGTGTCCTGCTGAGTGCGTGGGTTCGGTCACGATCTGGCGGAGTCCAATGTTGTGGAGGTTGTCCAGGAGGGATGTGGTGTTGAGGTCTAGTTGATTGTTGAGGTGGAAGTTTAGGTCTCCCAGCAGGGTGTAGTTGGTGGATGCGATGGCTTGCGGGGAGATGATATCTGTGATGGAGTTGGTGAAAGGTCCACAGGGTCTGGGGGGTCGGTTGATGAGAGATCCTCAGAGGGTGGTGGTAGGGCTGGCCTGTATCTTGAAGTGTAGGTGTTCTATCAGGTCTGTTGGCTCATCGGAGGGTGAATTTGTGGACAATGGCAATTCCTCCTCCTGGGCGGGTGGGGCGGTCCTTCCGAGAGATCTTGTATCCTTGGGGAATGGCTATGGCGATGTCCAGTCCTGAGGTGGTGTTGGTCCAGGTTTCGGTGAAGAATGCTAAGTCCGAGGTGGTGCTGTCAAGGAGGTCCCAGATTTCGGTGGCATGTTTGTGGAGTGATCGGACGTTAAGGAGGAAGCATTGCAGGGTCTTCGGTTTAGTTGTGTTCTTGCGGGTGGGTTGTGCTGGGTCCATGTTCCCTGCGGTGCTGCAAGTGTGCCAGCAGTGGTGACAGCTGAAGGGTCCATGGGTGTCGGCTGGTGATGCTAGCTTGTAGTTGTTGCGGTCTGAGTTGAGTGCGTGGACTGCTGCTGGGTTGTACCGTTGGTGGTGCGGAGGTCCAGGGTTCCTGGTGCTGGTGGCGGTCGGGAAACGGAAGGGCACAGACGGGATTGCCTTAGGGGTGCCAGCGGTGCGCCAGCTACGGGCGTCCGCCATTAAGTAGGGGTCAGGGAGAGCTGGACAGCTGGGAGGCGGGAGCGGGAAGTGGGACTGGCTCGGGCAGGTCACGCTGGGGGGAGGGGCCATGGGGGCAGCAGCGGTGGGAAAAATGGGGGAAAAGCAAGCAAAAGAAAGAAGAGGAAAAAAAGAGGAAAAGGGTGAAAAAGAAAAGGAAAACAGATATAAAGAGTCCAAGGATGAGAAGAATAAGGGGTGAAACAGAGCTGAAAGCAGTAGAAAAGTGCTATAGAGGGTGAAAGGGTGAAAAAGCTGAAGGGTGAAAACAGAGCAGAAAGGGGCTGAAAGCTGAGCGAGTAAAAGGAGTCAGAGGGTGAAACGGAGCAGAAGCAAAAGAAAAGTGCTTTAGAGAGTGAAAGGGTGAAAACAGAGCAGAAAGGGGCAGAAAGCGGAGCGAGAGAAAGAAGTCAGAGGTCCACTGGACCACCAGGGATGAGGTGCAGGTATAACCTGCGGGTGGAGAAGGGCCTCAAACACCAACACTACGGGAGTTCAGGGCTCGGAGAGGCCTTACTTAATGGTGGAGCAGCAGGGGTGGGAGAGCAGTTTTCCTGACAGTGAGTCAGTCCTGCCAATCTGAGTGTCACCACCTCCTGTAGTACTGTATGTATAACTGGTTCCTGACTGCCTCTCCCCTCCATTGCACTAAAGGTCCCCATCAATGTGCTGTAGTTTAGGAACTGCACAAGTGGTAAGTCTTATTGCATAAGGAATTCATCTAGATGGATTAGTTCTCCTTCTTGATAACAGTCTCAAACCATTGTAATACCTGCTGCTGTCCAATCTCTCAACTGGCCTTCTGTGGAAAAGGAGGAGACATCACCCCACGGCAAACCCACAAGAGGGAGGTCGGGTGCATGAAGGGGAATCCCCGTCACATGCCGAGTGCTTCTGTTCTAGTATTTTAGCACCACCTGCAGCAGAACGCCAGGGGCCCGTATTTGGATTTTGGGGTTTAGCATTTTTTAAAGTAACCTTCAGCCTGTCAGCATCGTGGTACCCATTGTCTCCAACCCCTTCCCATCTAGCCACTGGGCAAGCCATTGAAGCTGCACCGCCAAATAGTACGCTTTGTAATCTGGTGCACCAGGACCACCCAACTCCGGGGACCGCCTCATCACTGCTAGTGAGACTCTATTTCTCTAGCTATCCCAAATCAGATCTCTCAGCATCGACTCCAGGGTTCAAAACCTACCCTGCGGGATCACCACTGAGAGTTTGACAAAACAATATAAGAGCTTCGGGAGGATGATCATTTTGGAGAGTGCCACTCTGGCCATAACTGTTAGCCTGAGTGAGCGCCGGAATGATATACACGTTTTCAGGGAGCAGAGCGCCTGGACAAGGTTACCCTCCATAAGGTCTGTTTGCTCGTGGAACACCTGAATGCCCATGTATTTGAATGAACTAGGAGTCCAGTTTATACCAGTCACAGGTCTGGGCAATGAGGGTGTCACTGGGAAGACGTGTTTTGAGTGTGCTGACTCGGAGCCCTGTCAGGTTGGTGAATTCCTCTAGAATATTCATAGCATATGATATCCCCTGGGGGCCCTCACCAAGGGACAACACTATGTCATCTGCTTATAGGAAAGTTGTATGCACCTTCAAATCGAGACGGAGCCTTATTGTATTCCCTCTCACCTGAAGCGTCCAGCTAATGACTCAATTGCTAAGGCAAACAATGGGGGGGTAATGGGCAGCCCTGTCTAGTCCCTCTGAATATATCATAAGTTGCAGAGACCATTCCTCCAGTTCTGACTATGGCTGTGGGACACGTATAGAGTAACTGCACCCATCTCAGCCATCCTTCTCCCAGTCCCATCTCTCTCATCATGTGCATCAAGAGGTCCCATCTAAGGGAGTCAAAGGCTTAGACTGAATCTATACCTGTGTGTCTACATATATCTTTTGTGCAAGTAGAACCTAGACATGTACCATTTGTGCAAGCAGAATATATAGGAGGAACAACAGACATCAGTTTGAATGATTATCCAAAACAACTGGCAGAAAGCCTTTGAAAAATAATTACATAAAATGACTTTGTGCATACATAAAAGATGCAGTTTGTGTTGGATTTCTGTCAAGTTCATTAGCTTTTCGCTGATGAAAATGTGTTCCTTAATGTTCTAAAGCTCCAAAACATGCAACCCTTTCTTAATGATAAGTGTAAAGTGGGTCAATTTCTTCTTCTTGGAAACAAAATATAACCTATTGACAGTTTCATATTTGTTGTCCCAGAAATAGGTTTTGTGCACTGCCATTACCACGGCTTCTGGATATATGGAGATGCTATGATGGAATAAAATATGGTATAGCCTTCTCACATTCACGGAGGTCGATGTGGATGGGATAAATCAGTTTTGTTCAACGTGGATCAGTTTGTGCATATGTAGGAGCAATCTCGTGGGCAAACATTTGCTGAGTACTTTAATGTCCATGTTTAAGATGGAGAGTGGACAAAAGTCCGATGGACAGGCAAGTCCTGATTTGGTCTTGGGAAATAAAATCACCAATGCCTCTCTTGTAGTGGTCAGTAGCTCGCCAATACACAATGAATCGGTATGCACCTTCTCCAGGTGGGGGTCAATCTTTATATAAAGGTGGAGTAAAACTCTGCCGGGAGTATATCAGGTCCTTGTGTTTTCCCCTTGGCCCTTTCTTTGTTTGCGACTCAAATTTCTTGTCTGGAAATTGCTTCTCGTAGTGTTTTTTGCACTGTGGGATCCACCTTACTTAAGTGTAGCGCTCCTAGGTATCCATCTATGGAGTCTATGGGCACTTCTCCTGGTTTCCCATACAGATAAGTGTAATACTCACAGAATGTGGAATTGATGACTCTAGGCGAGTATAACACTTCCCCGCCGATAGCCTGTAATCGAGTAATGAGTGTGCCTATACACTCAAGACTAACCAGCCATTGAAATATTCTCCCTGATCTTCCACGTGTTGTCGTTCCTGATAGGCACGGCGGTCTCGAAGGTGCAAATGTTCTAAGGCTGTTTTGTATTTACTTCTGATTTCCGAGAATTGTCTCTAGGCCTCCTCCCCTGCCCCCAGTTTATTAAGTAGTGAGTGGTTTTGAGTCTCCAGAGTGCAGAGCTCTCTGTCAAGTTCTCGCATCGCACCTACTGTCTGACCCATGCATTGACCTTTCACCACCACTTTGAATGCATCTCATTTGATTAAGGAGGAACTCGCCATGTCCCGGTTCAGTTGGAAATACTCAGATATGGATGTGGACAGTGATTGTCTGAAACACACGTCTTCCAGCAGGGCGGGGTCAAGGCTCCAAACCAGAATGACCGCACCTTCACGGGTCAGGGACAGTCTTAGGAGCAATGGACTATGATCAGACTGGGAACATCCCAAGTACTCCACGCCTGTCACTGCTGAACTAAGTTGGGCCGAACTAAAAACATGTCTAACTTGGTGTGTAAGCAATAAAGCGTCAAAAAGAATGAGTAGTCCCGTTGCTGACCATTTTGCAATCTCCATACATCTAGGAGTTCCCAATGCCCCATCCAGTCCCGAAGGCCATTGGAGGTCATAGCCACTAATGTTTCATGTAGTAGGGGTGGATCTAACCAGATATATGTCTGCCACACAGTTGTAATCCCCTCCCAAGATCAAATCCCCTGTACCTACACCTGAAAGTGGCTTGGATAATTGTTGGAGGAATTGAGCCTATACGCACCTGGTTCGGTGCGTATATGCTCCCAAGTGTTACTTCTCTACTCATTAGCCTGCCTTTTACTATTACATATCACCTCTCTGGGTCAATATTTTTATGAGTTGCTTCGAATCCACAATAGGGCTGCCCGTGAGTACGGTAAGTATCTAGTAGCAAATAGCTGCCCCCTCCATCTCCGGAAAGAGACAGAGCCCCTCCTCAGCTGTGAGTTGCGTTTCTTTAGCATGACTATAATTGCTTCCGTACGGTGAATATAACTATGGACGTTATGGCGTTTAGATGGGGATCCCATGCCTCTGATATTCCAGGACAGGAGTTTTAACTCCCCAGTGGAGGCAGTCTTGGTTGCCATGTCTGTTGTGGGTATACCTCCTCAGCCCTAGTCTCCCATCTCATTATTTGACTCAGCCCCTGTATCAGAGCAGGATAATGGTTCTCTGGCCCCTGGACGCTTAACAATGGATCCCTCCCATTAACTCACAACCCAAGGTCAGCCGTACAATGGCCAGCTGCCAAAACCAGCAACAAACAAAAACATTTCAGTTAGAATGCCACCTCCAGCTTATCAGACGGAACACTCAGAGGGGGGAGAGACTAGAGTAAACCAACTCTGTGGACCCCATCCCATTCCACCTTTAATGCTGAGATCTGCTTCAGCAGTTCCCAAGGGAGTGATCGCACCCTACTTTCCAAGCCCTATAGTAGAAATCACATGAGTCACACCACAACATCACAATACCCCCTCTGTGTCCAGCATGGAGGCATTTTTTAGGGCCTTGGTGGACTGGGATCTGAGGAAATTAACGCTGATTGCAGACAGGAAAGTCACTGGAAAAAAAATGATTTAATCTCCAGAAGTAATCAAAGAGAAACCTAGGGCCCACATCTTTGGGCCGCGCAGTTGTTGACCAGGACTGCAAAGTCCAAGGGAGAAGGGCCCCTCAGCCTCTGACCCATGCACCAGCACAGTAAGACCAAGGCATTTCTGTTCCTTGACTCTTGCAGCTCTTGAACATGCCTTTGTGGCCCAAGAGGGGTACGGCCTTTCCCATTGTGATTCAGCTCTGCTGGCCCTACCTCCCTTTGACCTCTCAGTACTGGGACATGGCGGACGTGCCATGATAACAAGAAACAATCCCTAAATTCTAAAAGCGCAGAACAGTCTCCACCCTCATCCACCCTACCCGTAGGACTCCCTCCTAAGTACAGAAGCCAACTTTTCTTTATTACTAAGCAGGAACATTTCTGTGCTTGTGGTTTTACCAAGAAGATATTTACATGAATGTTGCCAAAAATCACAGAGTTCATTTTGGGATTGTAATCCCTTTATGGCCTGTTATAAATCAGACCCATATTCTCTTTAACAGATAAAGCATGTGGTATACTGGGAAAGTTATGTGTCTTAAAAGAGGGAGTCCTCGTTACAATCTTGGTGCTCCTACTTGACCACACTGTTTGATCTTGGGCAAATCGTGTTCTTCCTGGACCTTTTTCTCCTTATCTTTCATTAGCTCATGGGCTGACTAGCCATTATCTTAAAGTAAAGATTTTGGAGTGGATGCTGTTCATTCAGGGCAGTTTCATTCTCAATGTTTGCATTCCTACTTTTTTAGCACCCCTAAGAGTAAGCATTTTAACAGAGTAGTCTGTTTAGGTCACTTCCAGTGGTACAAGTCCTCCCTCCTTGTTACCATGTTAGCAAATGGTGTCCTCCTTGTTCTTCTGCACAGTGGTTGTTCACAGAGTCAGAGTTGTGAGTTTCCACTGGCCAGGGCTACTTCAGGCCTCCCTTCTAAACAGTTTTACATCCCCAATTGATTAGCCTGCCTGCCTGCATCAGTTGTTTGGCAAGCAAAGAAAAGTTGGGCATTTGGCATCCTGCAGGAGCCTGCTGCAGGATGCAGGACACACATCTAAAATGAAGAACAATCCTGCACTGTGCCACCATACTTTAGTAGGCCTCAGAGCACTGGACCATGCTGTAAGGGCCTGGGGAGAGGAGGACTCTCATGTGTCTCGCAGCACTGGATCATGGCTGTGAGTCCCAGAAGAGAAGGTCATTGTTGTAGCAACGGTGCCAGGGGCCCTGGTGAAGCAAGCTAAATGGGCCACTCTCTCTCCTCCTGTCCCTGGCTTGTGCAGTCAGCCCTGGTTCAAGTAAGGTAAACTACTTCTACCCAATACCTTCTGGTCACTGACTAGACAGGAAAATACATCCATAATTTGAGTGCATTGGACCTATATCACACAAGACTATGGTCCCACTGCATTTGGTACAATATTGACAGCTACGCCCTTCAGAAGGGCCTCTTTCCCCAGGCATTGCAGCCATGGACCTGTGTTGCATAGCCCAGAGTAGCAGTCTCCCTCTCTTGGGCCTCTCAGCAGTTGACCACCGCTGTAAGACTTAGGGTAGGATCTGCCTTGTCTGGGTTTTGCAGCTCTGGATCATGGTTGTGTGGTACATGAGAGAAGGGACATGTGGCACAGTAATGTATCCATTGGCCCTGATGCAAGACAGTGATGCTGGACAGTAAAACGCAGTCATAATGTGGGTGTACTCAGTTCCTGACATCCTTGATCCCTGGTGCACTGCACCTGCTGCACTACTGCTAACTACACCCCTGAGAGAGCCTCCCCATGGGCCTCACAGCCATGGTTCACTGTTCCTAAACTCATGAGTGGGTGCCTCCTACCCTGAGTGTCCCATTGTGACTGCAAGGTCCAGGAGAGGGAAGGCCTCTTCCAGGCCTCACAGAACTGGAAAATGGCTATGAGGTCCATGAAAGAGAGGTGAGTAGCACAGCAATGGTGCCATCAGCCCTGGTGCAAAGTAAAAGTGTCTCCTCACCCCGTCTACTGGGTGCACAGTAAAATGAAGCCATCATTTGGGAAGACTGGGCACTTAACACCTCTGGACCACGTGCGGCCCCTCCTCTTCTTCTGCGACTCTCACTCATATCGTAGCATTAAGAGGGGGCCCTCAATCCATGGGCCTCACAGCACTGAACCATGGCTGTGAGGAACAAAGGAGAGGGGTCCTCCGCAAAGTCTTTCAATGCTACACCATGGCTATGAGGAATAAGTTAGTTGCTTCCACTCCCCTAGGTCTTGAAAGCATGGTCTACTGCCTATGGCCCAGGAGAGGGGACCAGCGGCATCCGGCACAGTTAAGCATGGTGGAGCGGGGGGGAAGGGTGCGGGGGGGACTCGACAGATGACGGAATAGTATTATTTATTTATTTAATTATACCTATTCCGTTGTCTGTCAACTTCCCCACCTCCCACCCCATCCCGCCCCACCCTGCCTCACCACGTTTACCTGTGCCAGCTGCCTCATGAGGCGACACAGTATAGAGGAGCCCTCTTCCATTGGCCTTGCTACAATGTTGTAGCACTGCAAGCCCATTTGAAGGGTGCTCCCTCTATTGGACTACCCCACCCAGGAGTAGGTGGTTTCACTGCCCTAGGCATCACATCTTTGGGCCCCCCACATTCCTGTGATTGATCAATCTTCCATTATCAATTCACAGGACAATTTGTGCACTCGCAGACACACTGCACGTTTGGAGACAAGTGTGTTCAGAGACATCAGGAGATTTTTAATGGTTAGCACGGGAACTATGACTCACATATTGGATTGTGAGGGTTTTATTGTAAACCCCCTCTCTACAGCAGGCCATATTAAAAGAAGGCTTGGCAGAAGATTGAGTTTAACAAGCATGATTACTCTTAATACAATATTCGAGTTCTATCTCCTTTTCTGCCTCCTGGCGTAAGCCTTGACTGCTTGCGTTTGCAAATTTTGAGCCACAAGTTTAAAAAATGAACTCAGTGACAGGGTTGAATGGAAAGTGGAGGGATGACACTTTCTGGAAACTGTCATGGACACTAGGGTTTTCTTTTATCGTGTAGTGATGGGTGTGGTAATTGAAGAAAATGCAGAAATAGCAATTGTAGCAGGAGACAGCTGTTCACTGTATGATATATGATAAAAACTATGTATAATAATGAATTATACTAATATATAATGCTACTAGAACTAGTAATGTAGAACATTGCATTTTGTAATTAGGAATGATAAGCATATTTATATTGATGTTATAAATTGTACTATTTATATTTTATTTTGAAACAATAAATAATGAATTCAAAAATGTAAATAGTAATGTAGAACAGTATAAGAATGTGTAATAGGTGTGTCTAGAATTGCAGATGTGACTGTAAAATGTAGTTTATTGTACAAAAAGCTTTAGACAGTAGATGTTGATTGCGGAGAAAGCCAATTATTCATCTGTGATTTAAAGATTCCAGGTTACTGTGCTGTGCAGATTGTGGTGAAGACTACAGAGGAAGCTGGAAGCATTGTTTACATAAAGAATCAAGAAGACAAGGCAAATAGCTCTTAAATAAATGCCATCCTTTTAAGTGGGCGAGACTTCTAGTTCTAGGGTCTCCTACCATCTAGTTCTGGAAATTTCCTTCCTTCCCCTGCCGAGGCTCCAAAACACCTGGGGTGACAAAGGGCTGGTGTCATGCTGCAGGCACAACATTGCTTGGACAAAAAAATGACAACTTACTAAAAGTGGCATTTTCAGAATTGTTGCTTAAAATCTGAGGATTTTAAATTACAATACATTTAAGACCAAACATAACATTTCCACCTGTTCCCAATCAAATGTTAGCACTTATTAAATGTATAAGATAACCCAAGTTTTTCCTTTGGGAGGCCTTACAGTAGTAAAAAACAATTTAGGAGTTTTTCACTACCGGAACATATACAACCTAAAAGTACATGTTGAACTATTTAAAAACAAAGCATCCTGCCCTATAAGCTGTTAGGGCCTACCATAGGGGTGACTTATATATATTAAAAAGTGAGGTTTAAGCCTGGCAAAAGGTATATTTTGCCAGGTCAAAGTAGCAGTTTAAAACTGCACATAAGCTAAAAAGCAGACCTGAGACATGAATGAAATGGCTACTTAAGCCCTTAACTGTTGAGTCTCCCCTCTGCCATTGCTAAGCCCTTTTATGGCAATTTGGAGATGTTTGTTCTGAAGTGTACATAACTTTTTGTCTACAGTAAGTATGCATACCAAATTTGCTTCCTTTTCTTCCAACATCATAAATGTACCCATGGTTTGTATATGGGATAGAGAAATTAAAAAACAATTGCTACATTTTGTGACTATTGGGAAAAATAGGAAAAATGTGTTCTGCAAAAAAGCAAAAGGTTTGCGATGCTAAATTCGCCATCCTCCCAGCTTTCAGAAACACGCAGAGCTGAATTAAAAACCAAGGGGCTTATTTATGAGCCCTTGCGTCACTTTTATGCCGCCGGTGCGTCACTTTTTGTGACGCACCAACGGCGTAAAAAATGTGCCTTGTTGCACCATATTTACAAAGTGACGCATCTAGATAGATGCGTCAATTTGTAAACTCCTGCACCACATTATACCTGCGCCAGGTATATTGTATGCAGGGTGGGCGTTCTGATGCAAGAAAGGGTCATAGAAAAGACGCAGTGAAATCTATAAGATTTCACTGCGCCACTTCTAGGACGTAAATGCATCAATATCTTACGCCTGCCTCACGGCAGGCTTAAGACTGACGCAGGCACATTTCACATGGGACTTGCTCATGTGTAATGACCCATTGCTGGAGTTGTGCCTCTTTTGTGACACACTCTAGCAATGCATCATTTTTGCACGTAAAGATACGTCAGAAATACTGACGTATCTGTAACTCCTTGCGACATGATGCGTCATACTATAAATATGACGCATCATTGGTGTCGCAAGGAGGGTGCAATGAAAAGTCACGCATTGCTGTTATCTTGCAGCAATGCGTCAATTTTCATAAATGAGGCCCCACATTTTTTACTATAGTTTTGAAAATTTTCAAAGCGGTAGCTCTTAGCCTATTTTTGTGCTTTCAACCTAATTCCAGCTTGTGGTAGAAACCGGTGATAAACCCATGGATGATCACTTCACATTTTTCCACCGAAAACTGACTTCTTTTTCACAATTTGGATACATCAGTATTTTGGGGCATTACTAAGCCAGCACACAGGAAAACCTAGAAAACCTACTCCTTTATTACAACTAGACACTTAGGGGAATCCAGGGTGGGGTGACTTACATAGTCATCCTGAGGTTTTCTTACGTAGAAGCTCTTGCAAACCTGGAACTCTAACTCCCACAATAAAAATGGTACTCCACTTTTGTGGGTGGGACAAGAAACCACTACACAAAATGCACTAAAATGCTATGTGAAGACATCAGGGATGGAGATAGCTGCTAAATTTGGGCCATGCTGAGCCGCCACACATGGAAATTTGCCAATCACAGACATTTATGAAAAATAGACTGCCGGAAACAGAAAAAGTGAATAGAGTAAATAAGAAAAAGGTAGAGAAATAAGCAAACAAAGATCTTCTTGTGTGTAATATTTATGTAGTTCTTCAAGGTCTGTGCTGAATGTGAAAAAATAAAAAATATATTTTTAAATGTCTTATCTTTGTCTGTATATCTGTAAGATTGTAATAAGTCTCAATTATGTCCGTCAGTCAAGTAATATGACACTGTGTTTTATATTTGTTTTATGTTATTTTTGTTTGCAGCCCTGAAGAAGTTCTCATGGTTTGTTGCCAAATAGAACGAAATGCGTTGGCTGCTGTTGAGTGAAATTTCATTTGGATTTGATAAATAAAGGATTGAAAGAAAATACAAAGAGACTAAAAAGACTTTTTTTCTCGGTGCACTGCTCTTTATGTGCTTTTGAATCTGTGAACAGTGGCGCCAAAGGGCAATGGCTGCTGAGAAGTGTGCACAAACCATCTGCTTTAATAGGATTGCGGTACAAAAGAGGGTGGTGATGGACGGAGCATCAGAACCAATCAAACACTCACACCCAGTCAACAGATCTGGGTTCGATCCATCACCGTTCTTTAGCCCACTCTGCCACCCCAGTTCAGACAGTCTGAACTGGGGTGGCAGAGTGGGCTAAAGAACGGTGATGGATCGAACCCAGATCTGTTGACTGGGTGTGAGTGTTTGATTGGTTCTGATGCTCCGTCCATCACAACCCCCTTTTGTACCGCTTTGTTCGCCATAAGTTGGCAGGGTATGCTCAGACGTGAGTCCCTTGCCCACTTTGCCACTGGATTCAAGCAAGCCTGGCTGAAGACGGCTGAAATGCCAGAAACCGGTCCTAGGAAGCTTGTTTCCGGTCCAGGGAAGGCATGGCTTGACAGTTCAGGCTGGACTGTTCCCATGAGGCACAGGATCAGACTGATTTTCATCTGGCCATGTCTGAACTGGGGTGGCAGAGTGGGCTAAAGAACGGTGATGGATCGAACCCAGATCTGTTGACTGGGTGTGAGTGTTTGATTGGTTCTGATGCTCCGTCCATCACCACCCCCTTTTGTACCGCTTTGTTTGCCATAAGTTGGCAGGGTATGCTCAGACGTGAGTCCCTTGCCCACTTTGCCACTGGATTCAAGCAAGCCTGGCTGAAGACGGCTGAAATGCCAGAAACCGGTCCTAGGAAGCTTGTTTCCGGTCCAGGGAAGGCATGGCTTGGCAGTTCAGGCTGGACTGTTCCCATGAGGCACAGGGTCAGACTGATTTGCATGTGGCCATGTCTGAACTGGGGTGGCAGAGTGGGCTAAAGAACGGTGATGGATCGAACCCAGATCTGTTGACTGGGTGTGAGTGTTTGATTGGTTCTGATGCTCCGTCCATCACCACCCCCTTTTGTACCGCTTTGTTCACCATAAGTTGGCAGGGTATGCTCAGACGTGAGTCCCTTGCCCACTTTGCCACTGGATTCAAGCAAGCCTGGCTGAAGACGGCTGAAATGCCAGAAACCAGTCCTAGGAAGCTTGTTTCCGGTCCAGGGAAGGCATGGCTTGGCAGTTCAGGCTGGACTGTTCCCATGAGGCACAGGATCAGACTGATTTGCATCTGGCCATGTCTGAACTGGGGTGGCAGAGTGGGCTAAAGAACGGTGATGGATCGAACCCAGATCTGTTGACTGGGTGTGAGTGTTTGATTGGTTCTGATGCTCCGTCCATCACCACCCCCTTTTGTACCGCTTTGTTTGCCATAAGTTGGCAGGGTATGCTCAGACGTGAGTCCCTTGCCCTCTTTGCCACTGGATTCAAGCAAGCCTGGCTGAAGACGGCTGAAATGCCAGAAACCGGTCCTAGGAAGCTTGTTTCCGGTCCAGGGAAGGCATGGCTTGGCAGTTCAAGCTGGACTGTTCCCATGAGGAACAGGGTCAGACTGATTTGCATGTGGCCATGTCTGAACTGGGGTGGCAGAGTGGGCTAAAGAACGGGGATGGATCGAACCCAGATCTGTTGACTGGGTGTGAGTGTTTGATTGGTACTGATGCTCCGTCCATCACCACCCCCTTTTGTACCGCTTTGTTCGCCATAAGTTGGCAGGGTATGCTCAGACGTGAGTCCCTTGCCCACTTTGCCACTGGATTCAAGCAAGCCTGGCTGAAGACGGCTGAAATGCCAGAAACCGGTCCTAGGAAGCTTGTTTCCGGTCCAGGGAAGGCATGGCTTGGCAGTTCAGGCTGGACTGTTCCCATGAGGCACAGGGTCAGACTGATTTGCATGTGGCCATGTCTGAACTGGGGTGGCAGAGTGGGCTAAAGAACGGTGATGGATCGAATCCAGATCTGTTGACTGGGTGTGAGTGTTTGATTGGTTCTGATGCTCCGTCCATCACCACCCCCTTTTGTACCGCTTAATAGGATTGCAGCACAGCTGTGAGGTGCTTTGTTATAAGTCTGTTGCCCAAGTTCTCTCTGCGTTAAATACAGCATAAATGCAGGCCCTGGTATTTAGTGGTATTTCTGCCCCTAGGGTGAAAATGGGAGTATTTTTCCCCATCTGCCTGTGAGGGGGTCAGAAAGACTGATGAACCCATTTTTAGGGTGGGGACAAGGACATCTACCAACCCTATGCTTTTTTCTGGTATCTCGTGGGCTTTCACCCCCCTGGTGAGAAGAATGGGGGTTATCACTCCCAATTGCTCAACGGGGCCAGAATGACTGCCTTTGCCCTTTTCAGGTGGGGGCATGGCTATGTTAAGTTAGGAAGGAAAAATGTTTGAGGGTGATCCTGCAGAGAGGACCAACAGTTACATTTCCTAGGTAGTTAAAAAAGATCTGATTTTACCAAGAAATATATATTTTTTTAATTTGTTTTGAACTTCTTCTTTGGCTATTTACTCTTTGATAAGCCAGAAAAAGTTATTTAATTTGTTTTATCAGTATTTCCTATGTGGTCAGCTATACCCAAAACGTTTAATGATTTATTCACTCTAGGTACATGGTAATATTAATTTAGGCATGTGCCACTTCTAGGCACTATGCACCTTAACTTATGGGAAATAAAGTAATTCTAGGAGTCACTAATTTAGCACTTTGGAGCAGCTTATCAGGCCTATAAAAACGTGCATTTTCTGCAACACCCACCAAACGGAAATCTTCAAATCCCAATCATTTTGTGCTAGAGTTATCTAAACAGATCTAATAATACTGACTGAAAAACATTGTAGAAGATTTTAGAATCCTGAAACCCATGTTTTTTCACACTGCTGAAAACCAAACACAGAAAGATACATTCTGTATATTTATGATTGCTATAGTTGTAAGAGCTGCTGCTTTAAACTATAAAAAGATGGAATGGAAGATTTCAATTGAAATCTGTGATATTTATGGCATTTCATGGCAAATGCCACAGACTAACTACTGTACCTGTCAGACGTTACGGAATTATGTAAATCTCTCAAATATATGCATGAAAAATTATGCTTAGTGACTAATTGTCATGGTTAATGTAAATGCCAATTCATTCACAGAGTTGATTTTAGCTGAAGTTCTAAAAAGAGGCCTAATAATTTATCACAGTAATTCCTTTCGTTCTGAAGCAGACATTTCTGTGCCCTTTAAGGCAAGGAAATTAGAAGGACAAAGCTGCAGGGACAGTGATGCAGGGAAGGCTGGAAATTCACAGGCCTGCGGGAGCTGAAAGCTGAACACCAATAAGGGCGCCAGTGGAGTGTATGCAGACTCACTTACCTTTAACTCGGTATTTCATGCTACTCAGAGGAGAAATGATATTGGTGGCTGATAAATAAAAAGGGCTTAATTGGTCGATGTTCCAGTCTGCGAAATCATCATAATCATTTGTAAGCCAATCGATAAATGCACATTTGTCAGCGAAATCGAAAAAGTGACTTTAGAGAAAATTGCGCAGTGAGCAAAGCTGAAGTGAGAGATGCAAGGGAAATTTTCAGCCTTTGTGCACCTCTAGGTAGGAACGAATGTCATATACACAGATAAACACAAACACATACACACATGGGGGCATATTTACAATAAACTGGCGGAGTGCGGCGTTACTCCAAAATAGGAAACGCAGTGCTCCAACAGTTTTAAAATGCAGGGATGTGCAGTATTTAAAAACATATGGCACACCCCTGCATTTCCCCTAGCACTGGCAAGAAAAAACTACCTAGCCTCAGTGCAGGCAACCCAGCGCCATTTTGTTAGGGTGCCTGTGCTGCAAGGGCAATTATTTATGTTCAGGAAGGGGCACCTTCCTGCACACAAATAATCTTAACAGGTGATTTGCTCTATTTAAGTGTGCTGCACAATGCAGCACACGTGGAAAGGACAAAATACACGGAGAAATAAAACATTTCTTGTATCGCCTATTTAAGACCAGGTATTTCCTGGTCTTATTTTCGGTGCTGCCCCATTCTTTGTCAATATGGGGCAGCGTCAAAAACTATGGGGGATATTCACAAGGACTTATCTCCGATTTATCTCCACCTTAACGCATCAAAAGTGAAGATAGATTTAACACCCCATTCACAAGCTGGTGCAAACTGCAGACATCGCCAGTATTCCCGCGATAACTGCCCCCAAATTTATCACCACGGCGGACACCACCAACTAATCCTAATGAGATGCGGAGTAGGCGTTACCGTGCAAAAACACACGAAAAAACCACACCACCACTTTCACAACGAACTACCAGATCTGCAAAGCGAATCGAAAAACAGGCGATAAGCGGCGGTAGCCGCAGGTATTTCACACCTGCCTCAAGCCCTCAAGCAGGCGTAAAGACGGATGTCTACCTGCAGTAGGCAACGGAGCCCCGCACACAGCCACACCCGAAGAACAAACAACGCCATGCAGCTCGGAGCCCCAACAGGGCCACAACATCCACCGCCACCACCCCCGGACCTGCCACCCCCGGACCACCACAGAGGCAGCACAGAGTGAGACAGCGGACCTCCCAAAAACGCACTACTCTCTGAGGTATTCTACCTTTACTACGCGGTCATTAAGAAACATCATATATTCATCCGTGGTATTATGCTGTTGATGTATTTTTTTATTTGGCATTTTCCTGTTCTTGTGCTTTTTCCCGCATTACGCATGCGTATTGATGCCCTCGCACTGGTTGTCACTGTTTTCTTATCGCGCTTTGGCCCATGGCAGGTTTTTTAGCATTGGGGTTTCTCTTTTTATCTCCTTCAAGGTGGTTGTATCGCGGGCATTGGTCGCGGTTTAGGCATACTATCGCATGGGGCCGCCTTGTTGTGAATTCCACGTTGACACAGGGTTATTATAAGCTACTCTTGCTGTAGTTATCACACGTTCTTGTGAATATACCCCAATGAGTGTTGTGGCGGAACATCCACTACAACACCCATTGCTCATCCCTTTCATGCTATCTGCTGCATGAACATGGCATTATTTACAAGATGGCGTTAAGCCATAAAACATGGATAAATGCCACCTTGTAAATAAGGCAAAGCTGTTAAAGCCACCACATGCACCCCAAAAATACAACAATGCACTAACAAACACGCAAATGGTGGCGAGCCATTCGATCACATGCTATTGATAGTATCATTTATAAAACACAAGAATGCCTGAGGGGTGTGGTGACGCTAGTGTATGAAAGGTTCCCAACAAAGGAAGAAGGTAAGGGGAGTGTAAAGAGCCAGGTTTTAAGTTGTGTCCTGAAACAGTTCAGATTGGACCTATTTTTATGGCTGAAAAGGGAGTTTGTTCCAGAGTTTACAAGTTGAGAAAACAAAGCTCATGCCACCCCAAGAGAATTTGTTGCATTTGGGGATTAACACAGGTTTAGATAAAGCAGATTGGAAGAGCTATCCAGGCGTGTACCTTGAAAATGTCTTCCTCAGGTACTCTGGACCTATACTGTGCAAAGATTTGTGAGCCACACAAGGTGTCTTAAAAGCTACTCACTTCTTGATTGGAGCCAGTGGAGCAACACTAATGTGCAAGAAACCAATTTAAATTTGGGTATTCTCTTAAGGAGACGCTCCTTCTTAGATCTCCGCTTTTCTGACAACCTTAATCCTGAAAGATCTCTATCTGGGGGCTGCCCACCTTGCCATCCTTCAGCTCAACGTCTCTGGGAGACTGTGGGAGCTATTTGAAGTCATATACGACCTGGTTCGCCGTCTCAGCCGAGCTGCACTGACCGGCGGCTTCCCGTCCCACAAGGCCTGATGCCGGCCTAATCGCCCATGGGGAGACTGTCTTACGATGCCTTCAAGCAGACGCGGTCTCTACACCTGCATCCCCTTGCAAAGCAACGACCCACTGGGCACTCTCCGGTCCTGAGCTCAGCTGCCGACTGAGTGGAGGGGACAGCGGAGACCTCTGGAGTGGTATGGCCAGACACTGGCTGGATAAATGCCAACAAGAGCCTGGTGGCTATATCCTGTGCCACAGTGCCATTGCTCCTCCCCCTAAGTGCCTTGATACCCTCATGGGCGCGTAGCTGCACTTTACAAACGATTGATTGATTCATTCATTAATTCATTGATTGATTGATTGCAAGAGGCGGCTCCCAGCCGGGGGTAATTGGACACAAAGGGAGGGGGGGCACTTAAATGATTTTATTGATTTTTCAAATGCTTTTCATCTAGTCAACAGGAACCAATTATGGGAAATAATACAGAAAACGGGTGTGGAGCCAAATGTACTTACCCTCATAAATTGCTTGCATCACGACCTCAAAGTTTTGGTATGATATGGTCCACAAGGGGAATTATCAACTCAGAAAGAGTTCCTAAGAGGCGTAAGGCAGGGATGCATTGTAGCCCCTTATTTGATCTTGGTCTATATTAATGGCATTACAGAACACTTAATACATGCAGGTGTGGATATCCCAAAGATAGGGGATAAAACTGTGCCCATACTCCTATATGCAGATGATGCAGTCTTGATTGCTCGCACCCCGAATGCACTGCAGAAGCTATTAGATTATTTTACAGAGTTTATGGAGGACCTGGATTTGAAAGTGAATTATTCAAAATCATATACCATGACAAGTGGGCCATGATGCACGAAAGTTAAGCACTTTAGAAACAAATGATTTTAGCTAATTAGAAATTGTTTTTAGCTCATCCCTAAAATGGAAATCACACCTCTATATGAAGTCACAACAAATAGGAAGGAATGTGAAGGCCAGTTCAAGCTCGCAAGGACTCTTAAACATAACATTTTGGTGGAGATTATAGTCTTGCATGAATCTAAATGCATCTTTGCTGCCCTATACGGTGCAAGGGTATGGGGTACCAAAAAAGTGAACAAGCTTCAAGACATAGAAAACAGATTTACACGCAGTATGCTTGCATTCCCAAAGAATATTGCAAATGTTATATGTCACGAGGAGTTGGGCCTACCTTATATAAGTGACCAGATACATATCGTGCCGCTCCTTTTATGGATCAAGTGTTGGCCAAATATATTGGCAGATTTGGTGAGAGCATGCATGTAAGACTGTCTATCCCTAGATAATGAGGGTAAAATACCCTGGCTGATGCATGTAAAATCATGTTTCCACAAACTGTGCCTTATAGCAATGTTTACGTTCCCTAATCATATTTCACCCAATGCTATGACTATCATAAAATCTCGCCACAAGGGGTACTGTTTGAAGGAGAGGTTATGGGGCACTTTGAATACGAAAATAGTTTAATATTATTTGCAAATTTCAACAGTTAAATGCATTGAACTGTATTTTTGATGGACCAAGAACATAAATAATCTGCTTTATTTAACGGGGAACATTGGTTACATCGCAGTCTGCACACCGCAATACCTTTACAACGCGGGCATTAGAACGCAAGTCATTTCAATGACTTGCGCTGGATGGCGCTCTAAGCTAAGGAATAGTATGATTTACTATTCCAACACCTTCCCTACTGTAACGTAGGCTGGAGTTGGAATAGTAAATCATACTATTCCTAAGTCCAGCTCCCTCCAGCACAAGTCGTTGTAACGACTTGCGTTGTAATGCCTGCGTTGTAAAGGTATCGCGGTGTGAAGATCAAGATGTAACATCATATATTCTTGTTTAGACTAAATTCAACCGTCTAAAAGTTGCTTTTCCATTATAGTGTGCATGGCAGTGTGACCTACGCCCATGTCAATGTAATAATACCACAAAACAGAGCACATGCCGCTTTATTCTATTGTGTCCACTTTATTCAGGCCCAAGGAAGACTTTCTTGATTTCTTTGTTGTGTCAGGCAGGGATTAAGCAATACCAGTTAGCAATGGAATCTTTACAAAAATTAACTACGACAGACATGTGCCACTCAGTTTTAAATGTTATTAGAAATGCAATTGTGATTAGAAACTGCTATGAGTATGTAACCTTTTAATGGATGTTTCGCCTTTATTGATAAATTTAGATTTTTGTTTCAAAACCATTTATGCTGTACATTTTTTTAGAATGCCATTTAATGCAAGATTTAATGATCAAACTTGTCCTTTCATTCTCAAGTGTATTTATGCTTATGAATACAATGTTTTATAGGCTTTTTATGGTACACTTCCAAAATAAAGATGTCTTGACTGACTGGCTGCGACTGGTGGTGGACTCACCAGTCAAAAATGGGCCCTCCCGGGACCAGATAACAACAGTGGACCCCCCTCTCTTTCTACCATCCCTCTGCTTTCCGCACCGGCAGGCCTTGATTTACTGCGAGGCTCCAGTCTGACCTCTGGAGACCGCCCCCCTGCAAGTATCAACCATTTACCTCCCAAAAGCAGGACCTGGTTGCCCCTCGCCAGCCTCCCCAAGAACCTGATTCCTCAGCATCACCTAGGATGCCTGGCTAGGGGGACACGCCTTGGAGCTAATCCACTCACTTGCGCTATGTCCTGGGAGGACACACTGGTGGTCAACTGGTGGCCCCTTGTTAATACAGAAACGCTTAGCCATCACTGGACGTTTGCATTCACCCAGGCAGGGTGGGTGTGGCAGCCCTCATGGGGGAAGCAGGGAGTCGCGTTCAGTAGGGGAGTGGGAGTCTCTCATAGGTTCACTGGGTACACCCTCACAGGCATTTCTCCTTCTACTCCTCTCTTTGCCTCTGACTCAGACCATTGCCTGTCCATGCCTTTATCCTCTGCGGAGCAACTTGATCTATTAAAAGACTCTTTTCCTGAACATACAGACTGTTTTACTCTTGCTGGAGCCCTAGCTGGTATGTCGCAATTCTCCTGGGCAGCGCAGGCCTGTGCTATAAACAATCACATTGTTGCCCTCCACCAATCCCATCGTCCTTACCACAAAACATCACTTTAGGAAGCCCTCCCAGATGACTGCAATGGGCATACGAAGGGCAGCCACTCCTACAGCACCACATCTGGTGGTGGGGCAACAGACAACAGTATTGGAACCCCCCTATCCAGATGCCAGATGCCTCGCAGAGCAACCCACCACCTCCAGGCGACAAGCTTTAGAAAGTCATCGCAGCCATCGAAAGCTCCCACTTGTCCATGAAGTTGACGGTAGACACCCTGATGGCTGAACTTGGATTCCTTAGGGACAACCATCAAGAACTCTCTGATCGTGTGGCAGAAGGCGAAAAAGAGTGTTGCTCCACATCAGAAAACCAACGTACAAAGGTAATTGTTGAACATTCAATCCCAAGTACAGATCCGGAAGGGGCAGGAGGAGGATGCTGAGGGCCACTCTTGGAGAAGCAATGTTCGTATTGTGGGTCTTCCGGAGGTCCTAGAGGCCTGTGAGCCATTGGCATTCTTGAACAATATGTTCCGCTCCTTTGTTTCTGCCGCAGACCTCACCTTGTTTTTCTCCCTGCCGTGAGCACACAGGTTCCCAATACGACTACCAGCCCAGAAGCTCCCCCCTGCCCAAAGCTGGCCAAGCTGCTTCTCTACAGGAACTCTGACACAATCCTGCGGGCTGCACTTACAACAGGCTTGGTAATCCAGGAGAACCACACTCTCATGCTCTTTCCCGACTACTCTGCTGCAATACAACACCAGTGATCCTCTTTTCTGAGAGCCAAAAAGAGGATTCCCCGAAATAGAATGCAATATTCTTTATTGTTCCTGGCCCGCCTGCAGGTTCTTTTGGATGGCAAGTCCCTTTTCTTTACAGACCCTATGGATGTGTGTGGCTGGCTCAACCAACAACAAGCTTGCATCTCATCAGCCCACAAGGGAGCGACTACCAAACCATTGGGAACGGGACGGCAGATGTGATGTTGAGAAAGAAGGGGGAACTCCCAGCACTCCAAGCCCACACACCCGCCCCCCTGGAACACCTCATCAAGGACCAGCGGCAAGGAAGCCAGAGAGTGGCATCGTTACAGTACAGCGCTGGCTCTTCAGACGATGATCAGGGCCTGCACATGTTTACAACCAATGATGACTCAACCACCATGGATGGACCCCACCTTTGCTCCCAGAAGCCACCACTGGTCACACCACAGAATGCAGAAACTATAGTTTGATCTGGCCACAATCCTCAGAACTTCCATTTCACTCCATATTCTCCATCACCCCACCCCTGTCCTGCACCGATTTGTCAGGCCCCGGCTGCACCCTCATTATTAATTGAGGTGGCCGCACACCAGTCTCACTTTGCCCTTTCATCCCCTGCCAAGATGCAGCCACACCTTTGGCTATAGAACTCAGTCTCAACCCATTTGGATTTGCTGCTGTTGCAGTACATCCCAACTGTTGTTTTGGTGCACTTTACCCTCACATTGGCTGCACCAGGGCAGTGCTATTCCCTGCCTTCACTGCATACTAGGCACTGAAGAGATTGGCTCTTGTGATGGACGTCCCCAAGCAAGGATCCCCTGGGGGCACATCCAGCTCATGACATACCTCAATGTCAGATTGATGAACTCAGAGATGAAGCAGTATGCCATTTACTCTTATGCCACACTCCACAATACCCAAATCATCTTTCTCCAAGGATGCACATAACACTGTCAGATTTACAGCACCTCCACAAGCGCTGGAGAGGTCATATCACAGGCACAACTTATTCCATCTATGTAGGCAGGACCCTTGTTTGGGTACGCATCCAGCAGCCTGTTTTAGGTCACCAACCCCATAATGGACAGGGAGGGACGCGTTGCTGTTGTTGAAGGATGTCTTGATGGCTCTAGGGTTTTCCTGGGCAGCATCTATGCCCCTAATACTGAGCAAGATGACTTCTGGGCCACAGTTTTCCAAACGCAAGCAAACAAAACAGGAATGACTCGGATCTTAGTGGGCGACTATAACTGCCCTCCTTAGATCTCTCCTGTCCCCTCTTACCTTGTGCCCCTTCCCACGCACAGGTGGCACATTTACATTGATGCCCGGTGGTCACTCCATCCCGGTGATCGGCTCTAATATTTTTATTCTGTGGTACACAACATTTATGTGCGTCTTGACTGCATTTTTCTGTTGACCAATCGCCTGGACACCAGCCGCCAAGTCGACTATTAGGCCACTTACATTCTGACCACAATGCACACACAGTCAACCTCTCTTAGAGCACCCCAAAAGCTCTTGGGCACTGGTGGTGCCTACCCAGGGAGACACTGGAAGACCCTGCACTCCAAACTTTACACCTTCAATACATCTCTCAATATTTCTCCATCAAGGGCGGCTTAGCGTTCTCGAATTGGATGCCTTTATGATGGTCATGCTTGGGCATTGTGTCCAAGAAATATCTAGGGTTTGCAAAACGCTCATTCAGGAATTAACCAAGCCTGAGTGCCTGTTCTCTGACCTGACCATTACAAAACAATGGGGAAAACCAGTAAGTGGTAGGACCTGGATAAGATAAGATACAAAGCACAGTTGGTCCCGCCGAGTATACAAAAAATTCAATCCAAATCTATATAACACTAAATTTACATGATGTATCTTACAACTGTGGATTAACATTATATATCGCGTTTCCAGACAGGCTTGAATTGAATTATTTGTATACACTAGATAAATATACATTGGCACTTGAATTCTTCTTCTCTTCTTATCTACTCACGAGCACTCTTATTAGCACCTACTTTTCACTCACTGTGGAGCAACTTTATTAGATGATACAATGTATGTACTTGATATTCAATACAAATACTTTTTTAATTCAATACATTAGGGTTTATGTCATTAGTGATATCGGGCACAATTTATTATATTACTTGAATAATTCCTGTGGGACCAACTGCGCTTTGTACCTGATCCCTGACCTAGACAAGAAGTGTTTTTGGATGCCAGGATGCACTATGCCAAAGTCCTTGACCAGATGCAGTTCTTCAATTTCAGAGCTTACAGAGCTAAAACACACCATGAAGGAGACAAATTGGTAGGTTACTGGCTTGACTGGTCTGCGCAAACTCCCATTTTCCAGACTTTACTCACCATGGGGATGTGACGTCGACTTATTACCTAGCTCTATAGGGTATTGAGGGACCACATGGGGACTCCACATGTCCTCCTCATAGACAAATGGGACACAGATGGAGGTCTTATGCTCCACGACCCTGAACGGAACAGAGGACTCGAATACCCACACAAGGTCTCCAGCAATGCCCTATTTCAGAGCATACAATTCAATATACTTTATAGAACATACGTCACACCAGTTTTACAGTTTTTCCCCACAGCACATCTGGGATCCCCGCATTGCCAGTAGCTCTCATCAGACCTCCAGCAAATGCTATTGTCCAGTCCCACCCTCTCCCCTTATTAGCAGACAGTCCACACCACGCTCCGTGAGGTGGCCGAGTTTCTGGACAGAACATGGGAGGCCTGTGCCATAGGTATTTTAAAGCATGGGGTAGGCAGGGCGCGCTTCGCAAGTTTAGCATTACTTCTCGCTAAGCATGACATTTTCCTGAACTGGCGATCTCGCTAGCCCCCCAGATTGGCATCATGGCATGAAGCTGTGCAGCAATAGGGATGGGCCGAGAGTGAGGCATTGCGCTTTGAGGAGATTCGGGGTATCTGTAAATACCCCATGTACTGCTTGTGGAATACCCTCCTCGACCACTTCCCCACTTTTACACAAGATGACACCCTGCCTCCATGAGCCATTGGGCATATCTCTCCAGTAGCTGGCTCTCATTTTCCCTGCCTGATCCCTGCCAATAAGCCCCCCCACTGCTCCCCTTCTGAGGCCTCATTTCTTCTTCCACTAAGCCTACCACTATCTGCGCGGTTCAGCCCTATTAGTATCATATGCTCTGATAACGTTAAGGCCTCCTTCCTATGGTGCCCGAGTTCCCAGCCACAATCCCTATTATCTCCCCTGTGTCACTTCGTTTTCACACATGGTCGGTTGAGAAGATTCTCCTGAAAATATGTCATTCTGGACCAGTCACAATGAATGTTATATTTTGATGAAAAAGTTTAATAAAACCCTTTGTAAAAAATATATGTATATGAAAAACTAGGAAATGAGTTCAAAGTTCTAAATTTGTAAAGAACAAAGGTGCCTGGCCTAAAGTTTTATGAAAGAGCCCTCAGTTGGTGCTGCCCACTGCCAAATACACTGCCAAATACTCATTCTGGCTATATTTGATTTCAGATCTCTTTCGGCCATCACCCTACAATTCTTATTTCGTTATCTCACTGTTACAGGCTTGTTTTCATCGCTGCTTTCTCACTTTCTCACTTTCTCACTGTTTTCTTATTTTCTCTTCCCTCTTGTTTCTCCCTTTTCTACATTACAGTTTCTTTCCTTTTGTCTAATTTGTATGATGATACATAAGTCCCACTCCATTAACAAAAGGGACAGTGCCCACTGCCGACAAGAAACAGCACGCATAAAAGCAGGGCCAGACTGGGAACCAAAACCGGCCCTGGCAAAGTGCACGGCTGGCCCCCCTGGGGCTTGGGGGTGCCGCCGAGCTCTTTGCCAGGGCTGGTTTCGCCGATTTTGTTACAGGGCCGTTTTTGAAGCTAGGCTGCAAAAACGGCCCTGTAACAAAAACGGCCCCCAGGGGCCCAAAACCAGCCCCCATCCGTGCGGCGCACCGGGGAATTGCCCGGTGCCCGCTACGGCCTCTCCGGCCACGCATAAAAGACTAGGGGGCAGATTTACAAGCCCCTTGCGAGACATTTACGCCGCCGTTGCGTCACTTCTGTGACGCAGCGGCGGCGTAAACCATGCGCCATGTTGCGCCTGTTTTACAACGTGATGCATCTAGGGATATGCGTCACGTTGTAAAGCCCTGCGCTACATTAAACCTGCGTCAGGTTTAATGTATGCAGGGTGGGCGTTCCGTCGGAAAAAGCCTCAGAAAAGTGACGCAGTGAAATCTACAAGATTTCACTGAGTCACTTTTCCGACACTGCTGCGTCAAATCCCTGGGCCTGCTTGAAGCAGACGTAACGCATGACGCAGCATGTTCGGTATGGGCAGCCCCTGAGCATTGCTGGAGTTGCGTCGTGCTTGCGACACGACTCCAGCAATGCGCCGCCCTTATGCCATCAGATGCGTCACGCATCTGTTTATCCTTGCGCCATGATGCGCTGCATTGTAAATGCGGCGCATCTGTGGTGGCGCAAGGGTAAACTTGCGTGACGCATCTTTCCTGGCGCATCCCTGCTGATTTGCAGGGGTGCGCCAGGAAACATAAATCTGCCCCTAGGGACATATTTATGAACCCTTTCTGTCGTTCCTGCACCACGCAACTAGGTGCAACAGCAACCTAACTTAAAAATGAAATTTATAAAGCCATGCATGGCCACCTTGAGTGGCCGTGAGTGGCTTGGTAAATCTCATTTAATGCAACACATCGCAAATCACTGTTTCAGGAAGGTGTTTCCATGGGTGTTGTGTGGGTGATCCCACGCAAAACCCATGGATTATGACACATTCCCAGATTTATCATAAATGCTCCACATAGGAATGCACCAAAAACCTACGCCTCCCCAGGTAAAGTGTAACGGGGAGAAATATCTTTATTTCTCCTATTGTCTCCCTTTCATTTTTTGGGGGAGTTTTATATAGTGTGAGTGAACTCCTCCCAAATGTATCAAAAGCATTTTACATGAGCACCATTTACGTTACAGACGGACATGCTCATTTTGTTAGGCACAGGGAGATTAAGTGATTTGCCAGAATCACAGAATACTGAGTGTCCCCGCCGAGATTCGAACCCGGTAGCCCAGCTTCGAGGTCCACCGCTCTAGCGATTAGGCCACATCATTTCCATTTTCTGCAGCACACACAGAAAGATGAAAAAGCCTCAGAGGATTGTTTTTGTGCAGAAAGGTGCCCCTTCCTGCCCCAAAACAATCCCCCTTACAGCGCAGGTTCCCTGGCACCTGTATTGTCGCTAGGCAGCCAAAAGTCTGCCAACGCAGGGAAAAAGGCCGGAACGTGCCGTAATGACTTAAATACTGCGCATTCCTGCTCTTTCCCTGTGAAGCAGTGCACCGCAGCAAAGTGACTTGCTGCACTGCGTGACTTGGCCATAAATATGGCACTAGGTGCCCATCATAGAAAGGAGGCCTGCCTCCTCAGAAATACCACAATAGTGAAACCATGGTCGAAAAATGAAGGGACGCGTGCTAAACCGCAAGAGGCGCGTCAGAAATGGTGGATGAACAATGAATAGGAACTAAGCTTTTAGTAAAATCAACAGAAAGCCCAGATAAAAGGCTAGAAAGAAACTGGCTGTAATTATTAAACGCCAGTATTAACTAAAATAGCAGTATAGCAACCCATCAGGAGGTAGCAAGCAGGCAAAGTAAAAGTACGAAGACAGCAAATAGAAGACAATGAGGCGAGAAGCGAAAAGAGGAAAACACCCAGCTGTGTGCCAATAATAAGTCTATTTCTCATAACAGTAAATGTTAGTGCTGTGAAAGGCAACACTCTTTACAGCTGATTGTCTATTATGAATCACCTGTCACACTGTGAATCTGATAGAAAGCACACCGTACACAGGTTTATGAAAATGCTGCATTTTCCTTTGTGCGAAGATTATTATTTTCCAGTATTTAATATTGTGGACGATACTTACAGTGCTGCTGAATGTTCATCAGTTATTAAACCTGAGCCGAAATGGTTGAATCTATACAGCAAAATCTCATGCCACAAAGGTTGGGTGCATTCATATATACCCTCCTGGTGGGGGGCGTCTATGGGGTGCGAGGGGGTCTGAGTTGGACCCAAGGAGCTCCAGCAGTAGCCAAGCTCCATTTGAGCAGTTTCAGATGCATTTGCTGGAGGAGAAGGCGGTGCACAGTGGGAGTTTTCCAATGGAATAGCTAGGGGGTGTGGGGGGAGGTCCGCCCCAGGCGGCATTATTTTGGGGGCGGCGGCCGCAGCGGCACTGGCGGCCCATGGCGGCGGCCTTTATAATTTATTTGGACACTCGCTGACACTACTGTCAGATACTACAGTAGTGTCCGTGGCCCCAAATAAATTATAAAGCCGCCGCCATGGCCGCCAGTGCCGCGCGGCCCCCGTGTGAACAGCGAGCACACCTACTTGTTAAGTGACCTACATAACCCGTTTGTGGTTCCCATCCCAGGGCCGTCAATCTTATAGCGTGCGAAAGCGCTACCAATGACAACCCTGGGCATAATTGGCCAGCCCTCGCGCTAAAATGTAGCACAACACGGCAGCAGTGACGCGTCACGCGCTCGCCTCTCTTGAGCACGGCCGTCAGCACGACTATCACTGGAGGCGGGCGGCAAACTCAAATTGCCGCGGCCCACTGTGACTCACGGCCTGAACCTGCCTGGAGGGTAAATGTTATAATGAGTCAGCCGGCAAACCCGACTCTGCCCAAGTAAGTGCTACCAGCCTGTTGAGAGTGTGGTAAGAAACCTGGACTAGTTCTCTGGAAAGGTGGAGGAAAGTATCCTGCCTCAAGAGCGGAACTTGCGCAGAGGGCGGGGGGGTGTGGAGGGAGCTGGGAAGGTTCGGCCCTGGGTGAGGGGCAGAAGCCTACAGGAGGGCCAGTCAGCGAGGCAGACACCCACAGTAAGGGGAAAGTCGGGGTACCTGCACACGCAGTGCTATAAATGAGCAGGTACCGAGTGTTCTCGGGGCTTTCTATCGCAAGTGAGAGTACCTGCACTTCTCGGCAAAGGTACAGTAGTAATTAGAGAGTACCGACACTTCTCAGTAGTCAGTACCATGCAGCTACACTGAGTCCACGAGGGCCTATTCTTCTGTATTCCAGTTTCAAGCATTAAGCCCAAGTACTGTTCAACGGGTTTTTAGTTTAGTGTACTCAATCAGGTATAATGTGCGTAGTTGGCTACAGTGCCAATTTTGTAATATACCACCAGCATATTGATTAAGGGTACGCTGGGGGTCACACAATTTTACCCGAGGCATAACTTGAGTCAATATTTCATAGCTGTCGGATCGGACTGGCCTATAGGCAGGTCCACTGAAATTGTGTGGCAGGAGAGGGCCAAATTATGCGGCAAGGTTGAGTAAATTCTGCGGCAAGACAAGGCAAATTATGAAGCTTTATGCGGCACATTTTGTAATAGTATTACTTCATTACTTCTTTAGTTTTTAAAATTGGTAACACTGTTTAGGCATTGGTTGCACCTTATTTGTACCAGTTTAGTACCCAAATATAGCAATAAGCAATAGGAAGGCGGCCAGTCCTGCTTTGTAAAGGGCATTTCACTACACTGCAACATTTTTAGTGGCTTTTGAATCATTTAAGCAAGAAACAAATTTTGTTAAAATCTGCAGATTATGCGGAAGATGATGGACTGTGTGGCAAACATGGCAAATCTAAAATTATGGACAAATTGCTGCGGCCGCACAATAGCATAATTCCAGTGGCCCTGCCTATAGGGCAATCTGGCAGTGCCCAATGGTCTGGTCTGATTGGTCAGTGTGTGGGCTGTCTTTTTATGTTTGTGTCCTCTTTTATTGTCTTGTGGGCCGCTTTTTACTGTTGATTTCTCTAACAGTAGCATAAACATGGTCTTCTGAAAGCACAAATAGTTGCAGTCTTCCATATCTTGCAAAACACACAGCGTGTTTTTACAACTTTAAAAGTGTCCCAATTTGCATACATGAGAGACTTTTTTAGCTTTCTGATTCACTATTGGGGCAACTTTTTGTTTTCAGGCCTGGGTCTATTTTCCTCCCAGTGCAACACTACAGAGCTGCATTGATAAACAGTGTTAGTGAAAAACAAATTTGAGGCGAATTTCAACCTGCACCTTGTTTTAAAAGGGGACTCCTGTGGTGCGGGCTTGCTGTACTTTAGGGCTGTGAATGTTAAATTAGCATTGTCGATTTCATTGAACAATTTTAGCGCCTGCCGCTCCGAGAGCAGTATGAGAAATAACGACTGATGGAGAGATCTGGGAAGGCAAGCTGAGGGGAAGGGAGAGGACGGTGGTGGATGGTGGGGTGCAGAACGCGCCTGTGAGTTGATGCAGCACTGAGAATGGCATAGCAATAAGGCAGTCATGACTTTGGCAGCAGGGAGGTATCTGGGCAAGTACACAGCTGCAAGATGAAACTTTTTCTGGGACAGTAACACAAAGGGGAAAAATGACAAATTTTTGACGTAACGAACGCTGCATCAAAGGGAGAGAGGAACATAGGGGCATATTTACAAGCCCTTATCACCCCAGGAACGTCACTTTTTCCGACATTCCTGCGGCGATAAACCCTTTGTCTTATTTACGAGGCGGCATTAAACCACTGAACTTGGCTTAAAGCCACCTATTAATTTAGAACCATTTCACACTGCATTGTGCAGCACACGTAGAAACAGCGAAACACCATGAATCATTAAAAAAAAGATAATTTGCAACTTCTATGTGTGCTGCATAATGAAGTTCCAAATCACGATTTGTTTATGTGCAAGAAGGGACTCCTTCCTGCACATAAACAGACATTCCCACCAATGTAGACACCCTTGCACTATGGTTCAAATTTGCCTGCGTTGGCGCTAGGCAGCTAGATTTAGCACTAGCGCCAGGGGAAACACAGGGGTGCACCGCATTCTTGTGAATACGGTGCATCCCTGCATTTTCAAAATGGCGGAGCGAGACGTTAGCAATGTTAGTTTAATGCCACATTTCGGCATGTGAATTTGCCCCTTAGTACCATGTTCGTAAGATATGGCGCTGCTTCTCTCCACCGCTGTTGGCGCATCTAAGTTCCCTTCCTTTCTGGTGCTTTGCAGCTGTTAGAGTTTCTCTTTGCTCAAATGGGAGTAGTTTCTGATATTTATATGTTTCCCACGTCTTCATTGCTTGATTTTGCTCGGGAGAGTGTCACTCATAGTCATTGAAATTTCACTCATAATTACACTAAAATTATGAAAATGTTACACATAGCAATCTTAAATCTTGGCAGTTATGAGTCGAGTCTGGGGCAGTGACAGTGCTGGGCGATTTGCTGCAGACTGCAGCAGAACCAACCCCTTCGGTAGAGACCCTGCCACCACTGTGGCGTACTGGAGCCTGAGGAAGGTAAGAGCTAACCAGTTGTCACGAGGGGAGGAAAGGATCTTTGGTGAGTGGCAGGCTAGTGGGCACAAGTCCTACAAAAAGAAGTGGGGGGGGACTAACCAAGTTAGGCAGTCAGCAAATGACATCATGATACGTGCCATCCATAGCTGCCAAGGTTTCAGATTGCTATGTGTGACATGTTCATAATTTCAGTGTGGTTATGAGTGACATTTGACACTTTCTTGCGAGCAAAAATCAAGCAATGAAGATGAGGAAACATAAATATCATAAATTTGCCCATTTGAGCAATGAAAAACTCTTAGAAGATCTAAAACTGCTGCAAACGCCTGCTGCAGCTGACTAATGATTAAATGACAGATATGGACTTCTAGAACGCAGGTCACATGTCTCCGCTAAGATTTAACACCAAAAAGAGCAAGGACCTGCGGTTAGGCTGTAGAACCGCTGTAGCGAAGCTGTGCAATAAGAGCCACTGACAATACAAGACAACAGTTTAGTAGAGAACACAGATCTTTACTGGACCCCACTAATGTAGAAGGGGTATTGCTGGGTGCACATGAGGCATTCAGAGTTGTAGTGGCATGAGCATCACCAGAGCCTTAATGTCCTGGCATAAATATTTCTAGTGTCTCACAGCGAGAGACAAGTTACACACCAAGTGTAAATACACCAGATGACACTTCAAGCAAAGGTTGACATTTTTTTTTCTGCCCATGGCACATAAGCAGCTTGGTCTTCAGTCGGGTATTCATTCCACCCTGCATTGCTGTTTAAAGCCTGCAGCACAACAGGTGCCGAAAGACCCCTAAATCCAACACCCCACCTTCAGATCCAGATTCACACAGGTAAGTGTAAAAGTAGTCTGTCTCGAGTGACAGTCACAACGCACGCTGATGAGAGTCACTGTCTGTGAACATGTGTCATTGCGGCTGTTTGGAGAGAGCTCAAATAATAAACCAGGAGGGAAGAATCACTAAGCTCCATGCTGCTCTCTCTTTCCCACACGGGACCTGAGCCCAGACTATAACAGGGTGTGAGAGGCCCTAACACAAATCTCAATTGCCTCCGGCCTATACCATAAATTCATTAGAGTCAGCTGACTCACGGACTCCGGCCACCACAGTGTGCATGTGCCTGATAGCATGATTGCTGGGCAAGCCTCGGGAGAGCCTGTGAGACACCCACAGTGGTCACAGTCAGACAGGATGACAAATATGTTTGAAAATATTTTTAAAAAATCACACCAGTATAATTAAGTGAGTGGCCCCGGGGTGCTGTGCGCAGCCCTCTACAACTGCAAGTTCAGATAGTTAACACTTACTTGAACTAGTTAATAGACCAATGTAAAACTAGCATTCCAATGATACATGTGAGAAGCATTTGTGCCCGAAACTTGAGTTAGGTGAGAAATACATTATTATTTTTTTCTATCATGAGGCTTATTTCCATTTGAAAAGTAATTTTAACATGCTAATTGTGAGACAGTAAGCAGTGTACCTGCCACTGGACCATGGTAAATTGGCATTTGACATCTACACTGTGTCATTGTGCGTGTATTAGTACAGTTGCTCTAAATAACACGTTATTCACACTTCCATGGCATAAATAAATGATAGGAAGGGGAGAGACATCCCAACTCACTGATGCCTTAACCGCCTGTGAGTAATGGCCTCTCCCCACTCTCAACAATGATAATATAAAGAATAATGCATTCTGAAAATCAGCATATGCACCATATATATGTGTTCCAACAGGGTAGAGAGATATTGATAAATACTCACTTAAGGAAGTGAAGGGAGGCACAGATTTCGAAATGTTTTCATCATTGACATGAATCAAAACTTTGACAGTATTGTGGGTGTAAGCAGAAAAAGTGAAGGATGGGGAGATGGTCAGTAAGAGAAATTAGAACATTGGAATGTTGGAAGCTCCATTGAAAATAATGGAGTAGCTCCGGGCTTATAATGGTTGGTATAAGCCCGGAGCACCAGCATTCCAATGCTTCTTTGTCCACAGCACAAAGACTTCAGGGAGCCTGAGGGGATTTCAATTCCCTCGCGCTCCCTGAAGGCTTTGTTTTGTTAGAACATTCTGCCCTCTAGTGGCAGAATGTTCTAATAGCCTTATAGCCCTTCATAGCAGGGCTATACCGGCTTTTAAAGTCTCTCTGCTTTGTTAAAGTTCCTCGCCTTCGGCTTGGGCCTTTAATGCTGCAGCGGGCCTTTAACAGCTGGTATAGCCCGCTACGGCGGGCTATAAGGCTATATTAGAACATTGGAATGTTGGTAGTTCCATTGAAAACAATGGAGTGCTCCGGGCTTATAATGGCTGGTATAAGCCCGGAGCTCCAACATTCCAATGTTTCTTTGTTCACAGCTCTAGCTGTGAACAAAGGCTTCAATCCCCTCGCGCTCCCTGAAGGCTTTGTTTTATTTGTTAGAACATTCTGCCCTCTAGTGGCAGAATGTTCTAATAGCCTTATAGCCCTTCATAGCAGGGCTATACCGGCATTTAAAGTCCCGCTGCTGCCTTCGGCTCGGCCCTTTAACACTACGGCGGGCTATAAGGCTATAGTAGTACTGGTATACACAATGTATATGTTTTCAAGCCAGGCAATATTGTGTGTGTGAAAAATAGTATGTTGGTTTTGAATTTCTGTGTATAAACAGAGTGAAGAGCTGTCGCAAAAAAAGCAGTTTTCGAAGGTGTACGCAGACTGCAATTCTGTGGTCATTATAGGCAGCACAATTAGCACACTCGCTGAAAGCAGAACAGTTTTCTAAGAACTATGGGGTAACTATTTCAACTTTAGTATACAAAAAGACAGTTTGCATGCTTCACATAAGCAAATCAATTTTCTTACAAAATGATTAGTTATTGAAGTGTCCCATAAGACGTTTGCATGCTTAACATAAACAAAACGACGTGATTTTAAAAAGGCTATGTAATATTTAGAGACAATGTGTTAATATAGCCTTATAGCCCGCTACGGCGGGCTATACCGGCTATTAAAGGCCCGCTGCAGCGTTAAAGGCCCGAGCCGAAGGCGAGGGACTTTAACAAAAGCAGCGGGACTTTAATAGCGGTATAGCCCTGCTACGAAGGGCTATAAGGCTATTAGAACATTCTGCCACTAGAGGGAAGAATGTTCCAACAAATTAAACAAAGGCTTCTCGAAGCTCGAGGGGATTTGTATCCCCTCGAGCTTTGAGAGGCTTTTGTAAAATATTGGAATGTTGCTCTGCGGGCCTTTACCGGCCCGTAGAAGCACGGAGCACTCCATTGTCTACAATGGAGTGCTCCACATTCCAATGTTCTAATCTTCTTTATGTGCTTGTCAGACACTAAAGGTACTTAACTTATAATGGGATAAACGGGACTACAAGTACCAGGATGCACTTCAACTGAGTGAGCTCTACATGGAAACCTGTACTATGAGACAAATGATACAGTGGCGGCTCAGTGTTTGCTCAGAACTACAATGTACATGTAAAAATAGCTGAACCAAGGCCCAGGTTTACTAAAGGTTTGTGCTGGTGTGATGGAGAGAAATGTGAAGTGAGGAAGAGTGGTGCAAACAGCAGTGATGGATCAGCTTTCACAAGTAAAAGTTATTTTGCACTGAAAGCTGCTCCTCGTCCCGCACAACAATCTCTTTTCACCAACCACCTGCTAATGTATGCGAGAGGGTGTGTCTGGGGTGGGCTAGAGCAAAAACATTGTTTTTATTTCAAAATCAGATCTACTAACATAGTGGTATTTGATTTTGGCTCAAATTGTAAGGCATGGAATAACCAGTGGCGGCTCCTCCGCTATGGCGGCGGAGCATCGCCCCACTGCTACTGAGTAGTGCAAAGCACGAAACATAAAATGATAATAACTTTGCATTATTATCATTTTATGGTTCATGCTGCTTTGGTGCGGGGCTGCTCTGCTCTCCGAGCAGGGCAGGGGAGGGGTGGTTTGCCCACTCCTAACTGTGCAATGACTGGTCGGCCCTCGCGGGCTGCCCAAACCAGTCATGCGCACTTTCACTGTTCCCCATACAGGCTGCGATACAGCCTGCATGGAGAACATGCCCACCCCTCCAGTCCCTGGATATCGAAGTGTAACGATGCTCAGACCAATCACAACGCTGTATTGCAGCGTTGTGATTGGCCTAGGTGCTTACCAATCACAATGCTGCATTACAGCATTGTGATTGGTCAGTGGGGCCAGGCTGTGCTTCCTGTTCTAAGATGAGGAGAGCACAGACGCGGGACCAGCGGCAAGGTAATTTTTTTATTCATTGCGCACTCAGCCCCCTGCGACTCCCGCTCCCTTGTGCGACTACCCCTTCCCCCTGCGACACTCCCATAGCTCGCCACCCATGAGCCATGCCGGCCGCCACTGAATGTGTACCATAGAGTGTACTTAGATGACAAATCATAGGGTAGACCATTCTGGCCCACTTTTGTGCCATAGCTCTATTCTTCTTCGTGTATTTCAGTGCTGCAATGTGTCACACAGCACTCTGCTGCACAAAGACCAGCCCATCTGGGCCCAAGTTCTCCCATACTCGTGCAGCTCTATAATGCACGGACTCTCCAACTCTGTGCATATGATACTCCATAAAGAAATAATTAAATACAATTATGCAAGTCACACAGATGTATGGTGTAGTAAACGACACTACCATGACCAGAGGTAACGCCGGAGCACACCTTCTCTGGCCTTACAGTGAGTGCTATTCCCACCAGACACAAGCAGGATGTTTTCGAGCATGAAATCACCAATATAATGTTGACCACACCCTCCATTACCCCATAATGTTGTGCCACTGCCACCCTCTTCCTTTACATTTCTGTGCACTTATTAGTGCTTCTAGACTGTATTATGGTCCCAGACCCATTTTATAAGTGAGATATTTGTTAGACTGTGCTTCGAAAAGAAGTACATTCAAACGACAGGAAGAAGAGAGGCAGATTGTTTTCAAACTCTTGTTTTTTTTTTTTTTTTTGCTTATACGATTTTTCGTTCCTCCCTTCGAAGGCAGCTCTGAGAGAATGCAGTTCCACTCCACGGATTTTGCAATCCCAGAAGAGAAGCAATCGTTGGCGCGCGCTGTTTTCTGCTTTACCTCTAATGCCTCGCTGCTGCCCTTCCCCGCCCCTGCATTCTCTCTCTGCCTGTGTCTATCTGGCTCTTGTTCGCTTTTCAATCATGGGAGCAACAAGAAAGGCAGGTTAGAGAGCCCCCCTGAGGATGCAACGGAAGATAATGAACAAAACAGCCGTGCACACTGGCGACGCCTCTTTCTATTTCCATGGCATAGTCCCGCGCTGAGCACTGGGGGCTGCTCAATGACCCATGCCTGGCTATAGATGGGTGTTTATTACAGTTTTAATCTAGGTCTGTCTCTCTAATCGATCGAGCATGGCAGGGAGAGTAGAATGAAGTTCTCAGTGCTGGAGAGGCGATGAAGTACTGCTCGCATTCCCACGCCCACCTCCCGGCTCGTTCTGCGCCTCACTGGGGAATTGATAACTTCAATTGGTACATGAGGTGTGGGAGGAAGAGGTATCGGCGAGCTGCCCGAGCCCCCTGCAACAGCTTCAATCCTGGGCGGGAGATAGCAGCCCAGTGGACTGAACATCACATAAGGCATCACTCTCAGAGCTGAGATTATCGTCCAACCTAAAATGGTGGCCAATATTATGTGGACTCTCAATGGACTGTCACTGCACACTATATGGACATGTACAAATCTACATTATATGGACTGTCAGTAGGCTGTGAAACTAAAGGCTGTCGATGTGCTCTCTTAAAATCTATAACCTTCCCTTTTTTGATAACTTTGATGTCTATATTATATTGATGTCTATAATATTTACAACCTGTTGGAACCGGCATGTTCTGGTTGGCTGAGGCGAGGCCCTAGCCAGGCAGAACCTACTCCTCCCGTCAGGGGTTGGTAATTGCACTCACTGTATAACCTGTGCTAACCCTTGGGTAGCTTGCCACTGACCAGTCAGGCTTATCATAGAGGCAATGTGTAAAGCATTAGCACAGCACACACACAAGAAATACACTGAGCATCACAAAAGAGACCACGTGTGGTGTATGTAAATAATGTTTGTATTCAACACACACATTCATTAAAACAAAATGAATATCATGTATTTCTGGCCATAAAACACATTTGGACGTATCACTGGCAGTACTAGGCCCAAACGTGTTAACAGACATCAGTAATAATTACACTTGAGAAAGATCCTATTTTACCCCTCCAGCCCCCTTATGCAGTGCGACACGTCAGAACGAGGCCCATTCTGGCAATTAATATAATTCAATACCACACAGTTATAGGATGCCCCCCAGATCGCAACCATATCAGAAATGCGTTCACACAGATAATTACAACACTTTTAAACAGCACAGTTGGACAAGGCCGCACAGGTAAAAACCAATGTCAAACATAGTATTCTTTTCCAAGGAATCAACGTGTAAAGCAACACCACCGTGTGGTGTAATTAATAACAGGCATTCACTTCCACACACGGGTTGCTACGGATATCAGGCATATCCGTATGGAGCGCATTCGCACACACATCCACAGAGGACCTTAATGCAGTGCAACTGATATCCAGGAGGTCAGTTGATAATGCACATCCAGAACCCATGGTCCTAGCCCTCTTCCACCATTCAGCTAACCCCCAACTACCCTACACCCACAGCTGGAGATAAAGAAATCCTGCTCCCTGATAATAGGCCTATTGCGGCCAGAGTCACACTTAGTCAGCGTCCCAGGGAAGAAGGTGGGGGTAGTTAGCAGGGCTAATTAGATGGCAGTCAAAAAGGGGGTTTGGCAACTACTCGGAAAGTTTACCCACGGTAAGCAGAGCAGAAGCAGGCTGCTGGCGATAGTAGTTCAATCAAAGGGTTCCACACTGTGCCTTCCAGCACCAGCCCAGTTCTGAGAAGCACAAGTGGGGGAGTCATGCAGTTTTGAGGGCCAGGGGGGTTTAGGGTAGTTTTCAGGGCATGAGGGGAGTTAGGGGAAGTTTTTAGGGTGTGGGGGCCATTTTTGTGCTACCTGGGAGGCAGGGTAATTCTTTAGGACATGGGAGTAGTTTAGTGTTCAGGGCTTGGGGGGCTGTTTTGGGGTTCAGGGCCGTGGGGAGGGATCATGATGCCTCTTAGGACTTAGAAGGGGCAGGGTCGTTTTTAGGGCTTAAGAGGTAGTTTTTAGGGATATGGGGAAGGCGGGGTGAAAAAGTTACTAGGGCTGGGAGGAGTGGGGTAGTTTAGGAACTAAGGCAGGGGGCAGGGGTTAAGAGTTACTTGTGAATTCTTAACCACGGATATGTATTTACCAAATATGCCTTCCCAACGATTGATTTGTTGTAAAGGCATGCGTGGTAAAGGCATAGTTGTGATTAAGAATTACGTTGTTTAGCCTTTATGGAACCGATATGCGTGGTAAACACATGCTTTCACTACCAGAAACGGCAGGAGATTCGGGCGCACTATGGTTACTTCTGCCGCGCTGTAGAGAAGAGTCACTGCCTAACTCCTGTAAGACGGAGGGTTCTCAGTGTCTGTGGCATATTTTGCGGTGGTAACTGCAACCTTCTTTTTCTGAAATTGGGCTTTAAATTGAGGAGATTTCTCCTCCTACTTCTTCATCTTCATGTCAGACGAGCATTTTGAGTCTCTTTTCAGCATTATGTACTCTTCTCTGCGTTCAGATCGCCCTCTTCTATTGTACTGCTTGTTAGATGAGTCCTGCAAGGAACGAGGAGAACGTGTATCAGAACTCTGATACCTGGCTGGAGTCTTGGGCTTAGAGCAATTGCAAAAATCATAGCCTCTCTCAGGGGGCTCACAAGGGTTACCTTTCTGTTGTTTCAATGTTTTCTCCCATAGATTTTTAACAAACCCATGGGCTAGTTGAGCATCCTTGTCAGTGCTAGGCTTAACAAGTGATGGTACTGTAGGTCTGGTTCCCAAATCATTGCGCCCCACAGATATGCATACATTGGCAATAATTATAGGCAACTCATGTTCGTGGTCAGCTACCTCCACCGCAGTAAGTTAATGACACATAGCCAGAGATGCTGCTCCACCTTTAACATTAGAAAGAGTCATTTCAGTGACTACAGGAAAATTATCCTTTAGTTTCATCCAAAAATCTAGGGAAGACCTGCCCCATGTTCATTCTGTATCTGTTTGGGAATGATTGGTAAAACTGACATTGAGGGATTGCCATGACAGATTGTATAGATAGTGGCAAAAATTGTCCCCCATGTGTTACAGTCTCCAAGAGTAGGAACCACTCAAGTGGGTGAAAATAGTCAGAATTCTGTGTCTGTCTTGCTTCAGTAGATTGATTGCTTCAAGTAGATAGATTTTTTTGGGTGATCAAAAATGAAATTTTCTCACAATTAGTGGGTCTTTTGCCCATAACTGAATGAACAATTTCAGGACAAATAACAGGCGCTGCAGGCAACTGGGCTTGCTCTTGCAGGCCAATTTTAGCTGGGCCAGCCAACAAAGTGCGTGAAATAAACTGAGTTAGGCACCTGTATAAGACCCACAGAACATTGTTCCCAAATAGTTAGAGGAATCTCAGCCAGTGCAATAGGTATGTGAGCAGCAGGTTCCTGTGCGACAGTATGTTCATGGAAAGTATTAGTATTAGCCTCCACAGCTGGAAATGTGGCCCAATAAAATACCTTAAAGCGGTATGCAGCAAGATTACAAGAGCCCCTTCATTAGAAACTCCATATTATGCTAACTGTTCATAGACTGCGGGTTGGCCGTTGGCTGCAATATTTACAGGTTGCATCATTAGAAAATAAAAATAAATTTGAAGAGTTACACAAACCGGTTTTTAACCTTTTAATATTCAAACTTGAACAACCAACAGAATTAAGTTCTTTCTAAACACTGTGGAGGATTAATCCCCATCACCAGAGACGTCTCCGGTGAAAAGGTGAGAGGGTATTTCGGACAAGCATAAGTTTTACTCAGAGTTCTCGCAAATAAGAACCTGACCAAACGATGATGGCACCATGTTGCAGAGATTCTGCTAAGGAACAGAACAGTGCTTGGGTCCATAGACTATCCATATGTAGGCGACTGAGGCACCATACCACATCAGTATCTATGAGCCAGCGTCCGACAAGCTATAGTCCCTCATTTGCCCTCCTAAACTTTCCAGAGATACAAGTGATTTGGAACTCCAGAACACAGCACTCCCGTCCCTCTCAGGGATCGTGGCAACAGGCCCCACCCTTTCGCTCTCTCACTGGTACATGTCCACAACAAAATAGAAAAGAGACACAAAGGAAGTTTACAATATTTATTTAAACTATTGTGCTCAACAATGCAATAATTGGGCCACAATTAGAAAACAAGTACATGCTAATAATGTCATCAGCATGGTTAATAAACCATATACAATAAAGAACCCTGTCATGTCATCTGACAGATCTGCCTAAACCCTCCCATACTAATGAAGCTAAGTAGTTATAAATTATAGATCTCTGGGTTTAGTGGCGGACCCTGTACTTTAGCATACATAGGTAGATGTTCTACCTATCAACTGACACAGCACTCTTGTCTTAGGATTTTCGCTTTGTGTTAGTGTTTTAAGAACCCCAGTTGTATGAGAAGATATGGGGATTCAAAACAGCAGCTGCATTCTTATACTGTCTAGGTGCTAGTGTCTGACCAGAAAGCAATGTTGTTTGAGCTTGCCTAGGCTGTTCAGTGTAAATCCCAGGAAATTAATAAGATGCGGAAACTTGTGCTGGTTCAGTGTGAAAATCCAATGTGGCACAAAAGCAAGCATGTTATTTAGTAACGTGTGCAAAACAAAAGTGGCCTAAAACGTGCATAATTAGGCTAACATAGGGAAAACGACAATGGGCCATACAAGAAATATGCAACACTTATAGGTAGTGAAAACACACATGGGTATTATTCACTACCTGGGAAGGGAACACACATGCTTCACCTAGCACTTGCTTTACCCCTTAAGACTTACCCCAGGGGTGCCCTAGTGGTACTGAAAGGTCCCCTCAGGGTTGTCCAGTGGTTTAGAAAGGCCAATCTGAGCATAAATGTAATTGCACACATACAGGGCTGCATTCTCAGGCTTGACACATGTTTAAAAACCTCATAGGTGCCAGTGCGTACCCACAGGTCTGCAATATCAGGCTTGAGGCATGTTTAAAAAGTCAGATGAGCACCACTTCTTAAAGTGTGTAAGAGGGGTGTGCTCACTTTCACACTGCATCTACAGTGGGAATGTACCCAGAGCCCTAAGGCCACTAAAAGAGAACCAGCAAAACTCACGAGAAATAGGCAAAATATTTAGGGAAATATTACTCTAGCATGTCAGGTCTAACACAGCCACTATCTGCATCTCACTCTCACTGTGGCTAGAAACTCAGTTCAATTTAATAATTAAGTTTCAAATCTTTTCAGGTATTTCCATTCAATTAATTGCATACTCTTTTCTGGTCACATTTCCCTACATTCAGGATGCCTGCATCCTGCAGCTAAGAGAACAGTGGCACATATCAGATTTGTAATTAATAATAATGAGATCACTCACACCATATTATAGACAGACTCCTATGCAGGGCATAATTTAATACCCTGCATGGATGTTCCTGTTTATAATAACGCTCTTGTATAGTTCCTGCAGACCATGCACGAGGTAGTTAAATTATTGGTTGATGACCACCTCATGACCCTTCAGGTCTCCACCTGCTGTTTCTTTCATACACAGCTGTGGAGGTGCCACCTGGCTGCACACTGAAGGTGAACTCGAAGAGCTCTCCATGCAGACCGATGGTCATTAGTCTGCATCAGCCGGACATCTGAACTGTTGTATGAATACAGAAGCAGGTCCTGTTAATCGGATCAGACTCCAGGATAATGTACTCTTTGGCCACAGAAGGTTCATAACTTGATCATTCCTGATAAAAGCCAAACTTATACATGCCGTGTACAATTAATGCAAAAATTGATGCCAAAGAGCAAATTAATAATATGTGATTAACTATTTCTCAGGATGCAGAATTGCTAGGTTATCTTCTAAAGCACACTACAACTCAACAAAAGAACAGCCTATCACCACTCTTGTAATCCAGCTTCTTCTCTAATCACTCATTGTCTGTATATTTTGCCTTTGACTCTTTACCCGCTTATATGCCATTTGGATAAAATTGTTCTATGCAAATACAACATACATGTATGACTTTCTTTCCTGTTATCCCGATAAAGACATTACATTTTATTCATTTTATTTTAAATTTTGGCACCCTTTGCCAACAAGATTTCCTGCTAAGTGCAGAAACCTTGGTTTTAAGTAGCACGCACAATACCTGTTATATAAAGACACCGATGAACTTGGGGAACAGTGTACTAAGGACCAATTAGGCTACAAGTACAGTGTGGGGTGGGTTTTGGGAATGGTGGGAGGGGTTATATAAGGCAGATTTTCAGATTGGGATGCCCTTGTTTTGTTGTATGATTACAACATTTTACAATACTGAAATCTAAAGAAGCAAGCAGGGAAAAAAAAGAATTATTTAACAGGGTCTCAGCATGAACATGTTTTTCACAGTATGGAGACTGCAACACTGGAACAGAGTGGCACTGATAATTTCAGACAGACAAATGCAATGACATATTGTGGTCCCCCACAAGATCCGTTTGAAGATCGCAACTGACGGACATACTATAACCAAAAGTAACATCCAACCCAATGCCATAAGTGCCACCAAATACACTCACATAGATTAGTTGAAGTTTGCATGACCTAACAACCCTTGAAACCCTTTTCCATTGGGAAAACCAGCAATTTGAAGCACTTGCATGTTATGGACAAGGAAAATGTGACATGCATAATGTGTGCAAGATTCCAGACCTACTTAGCAAAGAGAGGTTAGTAGAAGGTTGCAAGACAATAACCTCATTGGAGCACCTCCCATCAATGATGCTGATGATGCAAGAGTGAAACAGGGACGTTAGCTAAAGAAAGCTTTGAGCCAAATAGGTGAACTCCTTAAATTGTCTATCAATGTATTTTAAAGTAAAGGGATTAGCCGATTCCTCTGTAAATCATCAATCTTGTAAAATATAAAGAGTGATGTTTCCACCAAAACCATTTCTACTAAACCAACAGGATCATAGACCTGATCCCTGTCTCATTTCAAAGTGTCTTCACCCAAACTAAGAGCAATTGATCTAATTCTAATAACTGAGCAGTAAAGCATGGTATGAAGATAGCTGACTTTCTTTTTAAGGTATAAGATTTATGAATATATACACTCTACATGGTCTATGGACCACTTCTTAATCTATGATGATGTGTGCTCCAGAATTCTGCTGCACAGATTCCCTCTCTAGTTCTTCCTAAATGTAAAATCCCTAGGGTCACCATAGACATTGACCTCTTGTGCAAAACCACCGTCAACAAGATGCAAAATGCCGGTTGCCAAATCTCACTACCAAACATCAAACCTTAAATCCCTGAAAGCAACTTTACAGCCACTAACTCAGCTGCGGGTCAATCCCACATAGAGAGTAGCAAGAACTCATCACATTCCAAATACTCAGCTGTCCCCAGTGAATAGTATGTATGTATGTATGTATGTATGTATGTATAAATGTATGTATGTACGTATGTATGGATATGTGAGTAATGGGGTAGTTGGATGAGGGGAGTGTGAGCCCTTGTCAAGCAAACAGCCACAATCTTGGTTAGTGTGAACTACAAAAGTCAATAAATCAACCTGTGCTTCACCCTCTGGTAGCTTGGCACAAAAGCACTTTAGTTGGAGGTAATGTGTCAAGCATTTATGCTGCACTTAAACAGTAATAAAGTGAGAACTCAACATAAGACAAAGGCCACACTGAATTATTTCACACCAAAACAACTAAAATCCAATTAGTAGAACTGGATATATGAAAATTCAAAGATTTAAGGTAGGTATAGCACCTGAATGCACTTAGTGGCACTCGCAGTTATCCAGTCATGCATGACTGGGTGAACGTCACAAGTTCAGGCTGATGGCGATGAAGCATGACCAGGATAGATCTGCTGAAAATTACCCTCTCAAATTCTGGTGTGAAGAGTCTAGCTTGTGGTGGAGATGGTTGCGAGGAACAGGAAGAGCACCATGGATGTGTAGTACAAAGGACCTGTCAGGCATTTTAGATGGTCGTTGTGGGAGCTTCCCATTGGCGGTCACTGTGAGTTGTTAATGCTGTAGCGCAAAGTGCACGTATTGCGTTGCTTGTCGTTGGTGGCGACCGCTGTAGCAGGAAAAGCTTCCCTTAGACAGTCACCACGGTTGAAAAGATCTCAGCACAAATGGGTCCATTTGCAGTTGTGAAGAGGGCAAACGTCCGTATTTCTCCTTCTTCTTCAGAAGAGTACACTCTGAGGTCAATCAAGGGCCCAGAACCTGGAGAGCCACCTCTTGGGAATCAGGGACTCACTCTTGCAGAGGCCAGCAAGACTCAGGCAGGTCCAGTCACAGGTTCAGGCAGGTCCAGTTGCAGCTGTTCCTTTGGACAGTTGCTGAGATGCCTCTTGAGCTTGTAATGCCCCTGTCGCTCAGAACAGGAGGTCAGTCAGCTGACCCTTGGAGTCACTTTAGGTAGTTTGGGTTGATGGGAGAAGGTCTAGTCTTCCTTCTCATACAGCGGGACAGGCCTCCACCAACAGGGCACTCCTCTGGGAGGAGAGCAGTTCTTATTCTGCAGGATTGACAGGTCCAGCAGTGTGCTCAAGAGTGGGCCTGATGTACTAATATTTTTACCTGGTGTCAACTTTGAAGTGAGACAAACCTCTAGACTTTTCCCCATATCTGATTCTGCAATATTCCTTTGCCCTGCTCATGTACTAAGATGTCTGGGGTCACAAAAGGCTAGTGTGAAGTTATTTGTGTGGGTGCTGAGGCAGTTCCTTTGAAGTGCGGGTGTGTTAGGTGACAGCTCTACCCCTCCCATCAGGTCAGGATGGCACACCCTGCCAACCACCAGTCCCCCTTTGTGATACTGTCTGGGAGTTAAACACAAAGGTCAACTGCCAACTACAACTAGTCATGTGACACAGGCACCAAATGGTTAGGACAAAAAAATGACAAATTTCTAATAGTACTCCCATGTGTTATTAGATATCTCTCTACAGATATATATAAAGAATTATCTAAAAAGATTTTGATTCAAATAAATCCCTTTTTGGCATCTTTACTTTCCTAAATTTACCCAAGCCCACATGGGTTAATTGGGCTGCCCAATTACTTTCCAAACTATCTAATAGGGGTTTTTTCAGAATTGTGACTTAAAATCCAACTTCACCATTAAAGAGAGTTTTAAATTACAGTTCTTTAAAGACCAAACTCAACATTCCTACCTGCTCCTAAATAAAAGTTACCCCTTATTAAATGCAATAAGGTAACCCAGTGTCATCCTATGGGGGAAGTAAGTATTTGTAAATCTGGGATTATGTCAACATAGATGGATGGAAGCATGAGAACACCCATGCTCCACCCATGTTATGCCTACCAGAAGCAAAATAATGCAAGATATAATATTGTGCTTTATTAGAGTGTACACATCCGAATTTAATGGGTGTCTAGTTACTGGGTGCAGAAGCATTGCACCTGGTAATTCTGAATCCTCTGGCAAAAATGTGAAACCTTGTCTCTTGGGTCCGGATTTATGACACAAATTACTAAATACATATTTCTCACATTCATGGCTGTGTATTTTGATGAATTATAATCGGTGCCTAAAAACCGATTTCCTGACTATTCATCTCATACACCCATAGGAGTTCTCCCTGGTGAAATGTATGATGACAAGTGCGTTGGTTCAGGTTACATCCATTTACACATGTTTATGCTTTGTTAATTAATGTAACTTTGAATTTACACCATTCTTCAGAATGAAGTTAAGTTTGCACTTGGAAAAGTCTTTTTTGAATTGAGGCCAAATGAGCAACATAATTTGATAGCATTTGTCATTTCAGCTGACTTCCATCTTAGAGCACCCAGTTGTATTTTGGAGATATGATTAGCATCGCTACAAAGCCGCAAAGCATGGCTCATGGAGTTGAGAGCAGCATTAAAGCTTAAATGCTTTTAAATGTGTATGCATTTGCAGCAATTCTAACAACTACCTTGAATATATATTGTTTTTCTAGAAAACATATTTGTAATGACATTTATATTAATTGTCATCCAACAACGGATCGATGCCATAGATGCGAAAATCAGCAACCACAGCCGTACAAAACCACAAGGAATCTCTGCAGTACACAAAATTGGTCAACCTCTGTCTAGAAATATGGTACATAAGGATTCAGCAGGCATAATTAGGCATGGTACATTATCTTGCATTAAGACAATACACTGCTAATCTTAAAAAAGGGTGTTAAACTGCCTAAAGAAGAAAAGTGTCAAGGAAAGAGGGAGGGAGGAAAAGGAAAACATAAAAATACAGCCTATTAAACCAGTTCAGGGATTGCTAGAATCAAGTAAGTCAGAGAAAGTGAGAGGAACCAAAAGAAGATGGTTAGGAGGTGCAGCCCCATATTTGCTGTTTAGCACCCGGGGAGTTATTCCCTTATGACAGGAGTGTCTAACTGAACCTCAGGAGTGAAGGGGCTGAGTGACACATTCTGTCCGATCCCTGGGGGCTGAGCCTTCTCTAAGGGTCACGGCTCCCGACCAAGGCGCCTAGGGTAACATACTCGCCTACCATAGGTAGACCCTACTGGTCAGTAGAATCCTCTGCAAGGGCCCCCTCTGAGTGTTCCCAAGTTTTCAAAACCTCTGACCGCAGCCCCAGGATCGTGTGACTCCGTACTCCTAATGCCTGCTCTTGGATTAGATCCCTCTCTCCAGCCCTAGCCCATTGTGTTACATCATTCATCCAGGTGCCCACCACTGGATCTGTCCTCATTTTCCAGGCCATAGCTATACATCTTCTAACCAGCACGAGGGCCAGGTCCAGAAGCTTGGTGCTCACTTTGCATATATGAGGTCTAGGGAACAACCCCACTAAGCAAGCCTCCAGCGTGGGCCCACAGGAGCGCCCCAATGTAATACTTAACATGTCCACTATCGCGCCCCAGAAGGGACGTAGGTCAGGACAGCTTTAGGTCATGTTTATGAAATCTGCATATACATGCCTACATCTGGGGCAGGCACCCGGCTCATCACTGTAAACCACCTGAAGTGTGTGGGGGATCATATAGGTCTTGTGTACATAATTAAACTGAGTGCATTTCTACCTCATGTTTCTGGAGATCTTTTTCAGGTAAGCCAGAATTTTTTGCCACTCCGAATCCGTGATCTTCCGCTCAATGATCTCCCCCCAGCACCTATGTAATGGTAGCAAAGGCCTCCGGCTCGATAACGATTGGTAGAACCACGTAGCTAGTTGTCTCGCAGAACCCAAATAGACCAAAAGCCGCAACATCACGAGTCTTAGGCTCTTCGCAGCCCTTGACCCATAGGTCCCGGAATGTGCGAGCCAATGCATTGTACATGAGGAAGTGTCAAGCAGGCAAATCAAAACTGGCCACCAGGTCTTTAAAAGGGAGCGAAACTCACTGTTGGTAGCAATCGCCCACCGTCACCAGTCCAGTATCCATCCACACTGATAATTGTCTGGCAGAAAAGAAGGATAGGGGGTCACCATGAGGGAGGCTCACCAGAGGCAGCTCAGGAGCATAAAGCAGCATGCCTGCCATTGTTGTGACACAACACTTCCAACACTTCCGTGCCACAGACGTTCGGACACACCGGGATAGGCAGAACGACTTTGCAAACAAGGCACCCATGTTGGTAGAGGACCCCGCTGGGCCCATCTCCACCTGATGCATCCCAACAAGTCATTGGGTGATCCACTGGACCTGGGCAGCTGAGGCTCTCCAATGATACCCTACAGCGAACCCCATCCCATATCAGTTCTCGCAGAAGTGTATTCCACTGTTGGAAGCAGAAGGCCAGTACCCACGTTGGGAGATTAATAAAGAAATGAGACAGTTGCAGCAACATAACCATTTTGGACACCAAGACCCTGGCCATAAGCAGAGGTTTAAGAGTGCGGCAGAAGAAAACACAGGGACTGGAGAGCCTTTCCAAGATTACCCTTGTGCGAATCCTCCAGGGAGTGAAATATCTGTATGCACAAATAATGGAATGAAGACTGGGACTAAGTCATGTCCGGGGAAGATCTACAGTTCACTGGGCATCTGGGGACACTGACAATATGTGGGTCGTAGCCTTATTAACCCTTTGACCAGATACCTTCTCAAATCCCCCAAAAAGTCCAATGCAAATGAGGAGTCTACCGGCCCATCCCACAGGTAAAGTAAGACATCATCAGCATATAAACAAATAATATGCTGCCGGCTTTTGACTGTTAAGCCCATGCCCCCCAGGTTAAAAAGTTCAGCAAGAGGCTCAATGGCAAGTGCAAATAGGACAGGGGACAATGGGCACCCCTGCCTGGTACCCATGCAGACCATGTGCTGCCGGTGTAAGACTTTGGAGCAGCTACTCAACTGAAGTGGAGGTTGTCTGCAGGAGCAATTAAGTGTCATCTCTTCTCCTATAACACCTCTCAGCACTACTTAACTCACTATAGGATTCCGGCAGTTGTCCCAAAGGGGAAGGGGAATGGGACGAGAAGAAGAGAAAGAACACTGCTACTCCAAACAGCCTGATCCAGCCCGGCACCCTCAACGGGGATCTGTTTGCAGAGTAGGATCACTTTTTTGAGGACTTGCGTTTCTCCACAAAATAAGAAATGCAACAGATGAGTACAGACTAGAGACACTTCTGGGCCACTCAGGCTCACTAAACACAGAACATTCATAATAAGCGCGTTATGTTAATCTCCTGGTTCTTAAAAGGAGCTGAGATACTCTCTTAGCCTTCGTCTGTAGGTTGCAGGAGAATACAATCCAAATAGTAGTTCTCTGAGAACAATGCTGCCAATAAGGTGTCACTGGCTATGATTATGTGTCATCTACAGCTAGGGAAACCAATGGCACCTAGACACACCATTTCATTCGCGCAAAACACCCATAAACAAATATTCACATCTAGGAACAATGCCCAAAGGGCTACATAAGCCAGTGTCAATACAATATGATGATCAGAGGGGTAACAGGATGCTTCCATGCACAAGTTCAGAATATTCATCTTAATCTCAAAGTTCTATGCAAATAGTGTTGAAACAAATCTCTCAGAAGTCTGTTATGAGATTAAACATAAAATGACCCCAAGCGCTAAGTGTAATTAAAATATGAAATTAGTTCAAACATTAAATGACTCCAAGCACTAAGCATAATACAAATATGAAATGATTTCAAACAATAAATGATCCGATTTGCTAGGAGAAAATCCTGAAGCGGTGAAAAAAATATCACTAGCCAAATTTGGCTAGCCACGTCCATGAGCATGGCAGGTACTTTAGCCACACTCATAAGCATGCCTGGTGCTTAGCAGCAGCACAAGTCCAATAATGTGACACTGTTGCTAGCACCCAAAAAACAACACGCATTGGCAAAACAAGCAATTGCACCAAAAAATACAATACAAAGAAACCAACCTTGGCAGTGTCAAGAAAAGGAAAGAACAAATCAACTTAGTGGACAGAAACATGAGCAACCACGGACCCTTGAAGGTGCCAACATACCAGACAGGACGGGGAGCTCCTGACAGCGGATATGTAACATTTCCAGTCTTAACTTGTACTGTCGGGGCAGTTTACAGGAGTCTGACTCAATTGATCCACTGCTCGTCCAGTTCCATCCTCCACCTGACTTCAAACAGGAAGTCCCAGTGCAATTTGTTAAAGGCCTTTTCAAGGTCCACCGACATCAGTAAGGCAGGCAGGTGAGACTGTACCTCCGGATGATGGATTACATGGTAAACCCGCCAGAGGGTGAGCGAGGTGTTCCGGGTCAGGATGAAGCCATTTTGGTCAAGACTCCTGAGGTTTATTGCAAAAATGTGTGTTTCCATCAAGCATGATCTGGAGCTTTGCAGGGAACATCAGGGAACAGTGTAGTTCCTCAGTACAGAGGGCCCTCTTTGCTTCCTCAAAGAAAGCTCGCTTGGTTTGTACTGCAACAGTGAAATCTTGTAACATCGAAACTTTGCTGTTGGTGATCATGAAGTGGCCCTCTGTGTTTGCCTTCTGCAAGATGGTATCCCCATCTTATAATGAAGCAAGTGCACCACAATAGGGTGAGGAGAGTGGGCATATGGGGTAGAGGCACGTGGGCCAATACCTTAATACGGATCTTGAAATCCATGTTGAGCATGGAGAAGGGACAAACTCTGAGGTACGGTCTTCCTGGGCATTGGTCTTGGGGAGAGGGATCACAACCGCGTCTCGTCCCATGTCAGGCAATATCTTGTGTCGCAAAGGGTCAGCATATAGTAATTACAGCTGGGGGGACAACGTTGCAGCAAATGTAGAATAAAACTCCGCAGGTAAGTCATTGGGGCCCGTGGTCTTACCAGTCACCATTTCTGTGATGACAAAATGGATCTCTTGCACCAACACCTGCCCTCCCAAGCCCTTCTTGGTGCCCAGAGGGAGCTCATGCAACAACAGTGTGTCAAAGAAGGCTAATTGGCTCTCAAGTGGGAGTGGGAGTGGGTCTGGGCACTTATACAGGTCTTCATAGTACTCCCAAAACAAGTGTTAATAGCCCCTGGGGAGTATAGCGATTCACTACTGCTCATCCGAGTGTGTGCAATAGGGGCCCAATAAGCCTCAGTTCTAAACAGTCAGGCCCGTCATCTGTCCATGCGACCTTCTTCTTTATGCACTCTTGCTATATAGGCCTTATGATCATGGCAGTGTAGCCCTTACCAGGTGACTTTATAGTGTGCTCGAAGTTCTCAGAGCCTATCTAGGGCTGAGTTGTCTGCGCTTAGGGCACTATCCAACTCATCTAGTTTCCCATTTAAAGTCTGGAGTTCCTCATTCAACTCTTTCTGTACTCCAATTGATTGGCCTGGGCCATGTCCACGGACCACTATTTTGAAGGCCTCCCACTTGATCAGGCCAGAGGACGCTGAGCCCTGGTTAAGGTCAAAATAGTTAGAAATTGCTCCTCCCAAAGAGTCACAAAAGCACAAGTCCTCCAGGGACAACAGGTTAAGTCTCCATGTAGTGAACCGGAAGCGATCCCCAACCTGCTGAAAAGTGAGCCGCAAGCAACTGTGGTCGGAAAGAGTGCAACCCCAATATATGGTGCTAAGTAGATATTGGCTAAACCTGTAGGAGCAAACAAATCTGTCAATCCTGGTGTGTAACTGATAAATACATGAGTAATAGGAGTAATCCCGGAACTCCTTGTGCTGAGTCCACCAGACATCAGCCAGGGCCATGTGCCCCAACCAGTCCTTGAGGCCCCCTGCAGATTTATGAGTGGATGTGCCTGGCAAGGTAGAGCAGTCAAGCAGCACATGAGCGGCGCAGTTAAAATCCCCACCCAACAAGAGGTCTTCCATCACCAGAGGCAGAAAGAAAGTTGAGGAAAGCGACCTGGTCATGGTTTAGGGCATAAATGCATCCCAGGGTGATGTCCCAGCCTAACAACCTTTCCTTGATCAGAACATAGTGACCCTCTCTATTTATGGAAGTTGAAACTGGTTCAAACAGAGTCCCCATTCTAACCCAGATCAGGACCCCTCAGGCAAAAGCAGTGTATGAGGTGGCAAATAACAGGCCCGCCACCAATAGCGCAATTGATCAACTTCTAATTGTGAGAAGTGCATTTCCTGGAGCATGGCTACCTGTATCCCTCAGCTCCTCAGGTATCATTGGATATTATGGTATTTGGTGGCCAAGCCCATCCCCTGAATGTTGACAGGAATTTTAGCGCACAATGTTGATCAGGCATGTGGCCGGTAGATGCATGGGTCCCTCCCCCCTCATTGATCAAGCTATCCCCCTCAACATAGATTGTGACCCTTTCAACAAAGAATGAAAACCCCCAATAATAAACTCCCCATTCCCAGAGCAGCCCAACAACGACCGGCCACCCAAATTGTGAGTATTGAATCTTCATCCTGAGAAATTTTCCCCCAGTCACTTGACAGAGGGACCCTATCCTTCTCACGCTGGCCCTGGCCTAGTTTGGCACCCAGACACTCAGCCCAACTCACATCCTATTAGCAAGAGACCCCAGCCTCGTGCCCTCAGAGGGGCAAGAGGAAAAAGACCAGGGTTATACAGGTGGATGATGAAGCTACAACAAAGACCCCCACCTGTTCTACACTACACCAAGAAGACAACCACAAGGTATGTTAAATCCACTCATCAATGAATCCCAGGGTCACCACTGGCAATTTGGTACTATCCGCCCGTGAGTAGTTCGACCCAGAAGGTCCAGATTTCTGCTCAGAACGGGAGCCAGCCCGAGAGGCCGACCTCTGTGCCATTTTAATCTCAGCCACTGCCTGAAGATCAGCAGCCCTTTCCTGCTCAGTCTGGAACAGAGTTGGTCATTTCAGTGACTATTACGGGTGACTCCCAGAGAATGTCTCTTCACCCTCTGCTGGAGTGCCCGGGGTGGTGGAGCCAATCTAGGTTTGCAGGTGCCCAGCCTGTACCAAGCCTACTGAGGGTCATTGTAAAAATGCATTTTTCCATCAAGTATTATCCAAGGAATATTGTATTCCCTCAGTACGGAGGGCCATCTTGCTTGATTAGCACTGCAACAGTAAAAACTGGGAACATCAAAAATTTACTGTTGGCCACCAGGAAGGGGCCCACTGTGCATGCCATCAGGAGGATGTGAAGTGAAGTAAAGCAAACACACCACAACAGGGTGAGGAGGATGACCCTGTTCCAGCGGGCATGCTGATACCCTGTGGAGTACAATACAAAGCAAGAAGAATAGGCCATTTTGAGTGACCTTAATCTGAAGCCAGCGTTTGAGGTATATCACCAAGTTGTTTCCCTCCGTTCCCTCAGGCAATCCCAGTACTCAGATATTGTGCCACCTGTTGCGCGCTTCTGCATTTTTGGACTGGCGCTCAAGAACCTGCCCCCTATCAGGTAGAGCTGCCATCTGCCGGGTTAAATCCTAGTGTCCTGGTTTCAGTTCCACCACCGAGACTTTCACCTCTGTGACTCTACCCACTAGCCTGCAATGGTCAGCCTGTAGGTTGCCCAGACACACAGTTGCTAAGCCAATATCCTACTGTAGGATGGTCTTGGTGTCTGCAGTTCTGGCAAGGATCTGATCCAATTAGAATTGAATGTGGTCCAAGGGCGACCCAGGACCAATGGCTCCATAGTCAAGAGTTGTGACTGTTATTCTGAATCTGGCGACACACTCACTTTCCTGGTCTAAGCGTGAATATTGTTAAACACAATGGAGTGGTATTCTAATTTCTGGCCCCCTAAACTTGGTAATCCCCCTGTGCCTGCTGCCTCGTCCAAGAGTTTGGGGATCATTATCAGTAATGATTTATCTATGAAGGCTCAGATTAGCTCGGTTGTTTCTGCTGGTTTCTTTCAGTTGCGCAGACTAAAGAAGATCAGTAGATTCTTGAGCTGGGAAGCTATGATTCTGGCCACTCTCACTCTAGTGATCTCTCGCCTGGATTATGCCAACTCATTGTATGTTGGCATCCCAACATACCAACTAAGGTGCCTCCAACTAGTTCAGAACCAGGCGGCCAGACTGATCTTTTTTCAGCCTAAATGGCATCATGTCATTCCTTTAATGAAAAGCCTTCATTGGCTTCCAGTGAGCATGCGCTGCGCTTCTAAGATGGGTTGCACCATTTTTAAAGCTTTACATTGCAGCGGTCCGGTCTTTATTTCAGCCCGTTTGCACCGCTATACCCCTTCTCGTAATCTTAGATCCTCTCACTTGAATCTGTTGGAAGTTCCTACAGCCAAGCGAAAGAAGCATGGCGGACTAAGGTTCTCCGTTCTTGCTCCACAATTATAGAACTCCCTTCCGGTGGAGATTAGGTCTTTGACTTCTCTGGCCCAGTTCAGGAAACAGCGAAAGACCTGGTTGTTCACTCAAGCTTATACTGATTAAAGCAATCTCCCTGCCATTGCCGTGATCCTTCTCTGAGCGCCAAGAAACCGTTGATGTATGCGCGCTTAATAAATGCTTTTAACATAACATAACATAACATAACATACCATAACATAACATAACATAACATAACATAACATAACATAACATACCATTGAGTCATCAAAGAACAATAATTGCAAAGGGGGTAATTTAGAATCATGTACGTAACACAATAGGGGGTCGGAATGGTGAAGATGCCTCTCTTGAGTAAGTTAGATGCTTTCTGCACATGTATGTCTTCATGTATTTCCTGAATTGCACAAGCAATTGGGCAATCAGATGCACAGAGGATATTGATCATGCTCAATATTCAGAGCACATAGCTGTAGAACAATTGGTTCTAGTTTTCCCTTTGGTGTTTCTTCATCATCAATCTGTTATCTTGGCTTCTGGTGATGTGATGTATTGATTTATACAAATGTTTGAGTTTGGTTTTGGGTTTTCTGCCTGGTGGAGGAGGTAACTGTTCATTATTGCGTTGTATTAGCTGCAGCTGGTCTTAAAGATCAAAACACACAATATGATGGACGGAATGTTGCACATTGGCAAAACATTCACCCCCAGTCACAGATCTGGGTTTAATCCATCGTTATTTTGCTCACCACGCCACCCCAGTTCAGACATGGCCATTTGCAAATCAGTCTTGACCCTGTGCCTCATGGGAGCAGTTCAGCCCGAACTACCAAGCCATGTCTTCCCTGGACCGGAATCATGCATCCTAGGACCGGTTTCGGGGTTTCACCCCTCTTCAGCCAGGATAGCTTGGCTCCAGTGGCGTAGTGAGCACGGGTCTTAAAGATGACACAAGCTTGAAGTGGCAGCCATTCTTGGTCTTTCAGGGATGACACATTTATTGTCCTTTGTTATATTATGTTTATTTGTGAAGCCCACTATCATTCACAAGGGTATCATGGTGCTGAGTAGGTGTGTGTGCCTAGGCCTAACGATGGTAGGTTTGTTGATTGAAAATCCAGGTCTTCACCTTCTTATGAAATTCAAGAAGAAAGCTGGGGGCTCTAATGAGGAGAGGGTTGTTCCACACTTAAGAAGCTATGCAAGAGAATACTCATCCTCCTTATAAGGGTTCTATGTATGCATTGGATGGTTGCAAGTACATGTCCTGTGGAGCGGAGGTGTCTGTATGGTTGGTGAAAGGAGATGCAACTGTTCAGGTAGGTGGGGCCTGAGTTTGATTTGAACGCGTTTGTGTATTGGATGTCAGAGTACTTCCCTGAGGTGAAGTGTAATGTGAGTTATGTGTGGAAGGTTGAGCATGAGTCTGGCCTCCTAGTTCTGTATTTTTAATAGTCTTGCTGTATAATTCTATAGTTGCTTGGTGATTCTGGCACAAAGGTTGTACCCATAGTTTAACTTTGCTGGTGACTATGGCATGAGTGACAGTTTTTCTTGTATTGCTTGGAAACCATTTGAAGATCTTCCTCAGCTTCTTCAGGGTGTAGAAGCAGGATGCAGTGATGGCATTGACTTGTGCAGTGATGTCCAGTTTGCTGTTGATGATAATTCTGAGGTTCCTAGTGTGGGTGCTGGCAGTCGGTGTGGGTCCAAGTTCATTCGCCAACCAGATGGATTCCCATAGTGAGGTCTTCTTGCCAAAGATCACTATGTCTGTCTTTTGGGAGTTGAGCTTGAGACAGTTGGCCTGCATCCAGTTAGCGACTTCAGTCATGCAGGAAATTCTGGCTGGGTCAGTGGACTTTTTCTTGATCAGGGGCATGACAGTGGCATGTTTCCAGGTTTCTGCGAATGTGACTGAGTTGATGAAGGCATTGGCGATGGGTGTTTGTGCATCACTGAATGGTAGGAGTACTTTGATGAAAGCGTGGTGAGGGCAAGGATCAGATGGAGCCCCTGAGTTGATGGTCTTCATGGTAGCAGCAATTTCATCAGTGGTGACTGCAGGCCATGAGGACAGTGTACATTCATTGGCTGTGATGGAAAGTTCAGTTGCAATGGTAATAGATTTCAGTTGAGGGTCGAAGTTGCTGTATATGGAGGTAATTTTGATACAGAAGAATCCCAAGACCTTGTTGCAAAAGACTTGCAAGGGAGTGATATCACTAGAGATGGTAGGAGGCATGGTGAAGGTGAATCTTTGCTGTTAGTGCTGGTGTTCGATGGAATTTGGAAGAGCTATGCGCTTGGTGTACCTTATCTGCTGGTGGTAGCATCGTAGGGCTGATTTGAAAATGTCTTAATCTGGGGTGTCCTCTTGGCTTGTTCTTGCACTGGTGTTTTGTCAGCCTGAATTCCTCTGTGTACCAGCTGGCCTGTGGTCAGGTGCTTGACTTTGGGTTGCGCTTGAGGAGATCCAAGATGTCGGTGCATGTGGTGATCCAACTGGTGAGGCTTTCAGCAAATCGCTGTTGTACTTGAGCTGATGCTCGGAGAGGGTGAAAGCAACTCGCCTTCTAAGATGCATTTCCAGCTCAAGTGGGCGATTCCTGTGGTGGCAGGTCTGTGATTGTGCAGGATTGGTATACTGAAATTGATGGAGCATGGTCTGTCCAGGTCATAGGTGCTGACTTGTCGGTTGTGATGTTGCTGACTGAGAGGAAAATGAGGTCCAATAGGTGTCCGGCAGTGTGGGTGGGTTCAGTAAGGTGCTGGGTGATGTCAAGATTTGCGAGGTTTTCTAGAAGGGCTGTTGAGTTTGGGTGGGTGCGGTCTTCTTGGTGAAAGTTAAGGTATCTGATTAGGATGAAGGAGCTAGCTTTGATGTTGTGTGGTGCAATGAAGTCTGTGCTGTCGCTTGCAAAATTGGTACGGGGTCCAGGTGGTCTGCATATGAGAGTTCCACCCAGGAAGAAGTTGCCTGTGACCTGTATCTTGAGAATGAGGTGTTCCATGTCATTGGAGGGGATGTCCATGTAGGTGGTGCAGCTGATGGTTTCTTTGAATGTGATGGTGACTCCACTCCTGGGCTGATGGTCTTTTCTAATAATATTTTAGTCAGCAGGGATGGTGGTAGCCATATCTAGTGCTTAGGTTATGTTTATACATGTTTCTGTAATAATGAGCAGGTGCAGAGCATAGTCATGTAGTATGTCCTCCTACTTGGCTTCTTCTTTTAAAGAGAGTTTTGGCATGCAACCAGTGATATTACTTTCTGTGCAGATGGAAGATGGGAAGTCCAGTGGTGTCACTTCATGTGCAGATGGATGATGGGAAATAAATTCCTCTTGCTTGACTTCTTTTAAAGAGAGTTTTGGCAGGAAACCTGTGATATCACTTGATGTGCAGATGAATGATGGGAACACTTTTGATGAGGGGATCAAAGTTTAGTGATTCGATCATTTACTTTATGATGATAGGGTTTGATAGGTTATGGCCTTGTTCAAGAAAGAGAGTAGACACAATGATGACTGTGTGTTCTTTACAATCTGAATTTTAAAGGATAGGTGCAAGTTAATGATGAAGCCAAGAGGTTTTATAATTTGACTGATTTGAGGGGAGAATTGGTTCACTTACATGTAACTGAAACAGTCCTGGTCTTGGGCATTTTTGCTGGCATTGGTGTTGAGACTGAAGACTGTGTCATAAATATTTTTTCAAATCAGGACTTGGGATTCACATGCATGTAATGTATTGGCAGTTTCTAAATAGGGAAGGTCCATGTGTTTGTGCAGACAAAAAGATGCAGTTTATTATCACTTTCATAATGGTGAATTAATTTCCCTTGACTGACTAAAAAGATTCTGTAGCTCTCTAAGTGCTGGATGAAGTTCAAAGTACAAAGGATGGTTCTGATTGGAACCAGACCACGTCTGATTTGCAATTGGAGGGTCTATTTCTATAGTGTCATGGTGGGCAAAACAGGATGAACTGGAATTTGTCCCCAAGTAATTACCAGTAGATGAGATAAATTCAAAATTCCATCCATCACCTTACATTTCCTCAGTGCACAGCCCTGATTGCAACACCTATGCCCATATATGGGTCCAGGCTCCAGTGCTCATTCTGCCATGGTAAACATGCTTTGCTTAACTGTTGAGGCCTAGTGATGGCAGGGGCTGCTTCTGGAGGGAACCTGACCCACCAGTTTTATCTGGACTCTTCCGATTAGAGCCAAACCAAGACTGATTTGCAAATGGCTGGTCTCTGTCTATAGGGGGATAGTGGGCAAAGCATGACAGACAGATTAGCTCACTATCTTTTTGTTTTCTCTAGGGAGAGGATGGAGGTGTAAAGGACTCCACGGTTTCTTTAATGGAAAGATAAAGAGCTACTGGAGTGCTGTTTTCAATGCTGTGGTGTAAGGAAGACTGGTAAGGGTAGAATATATGCTAAGTTATCAGAGCTGAAGGTAGCCCTTTTCAACACAGTAGATTTGACCTTTTTTGATGGAGCCTTTGGAAATTCTTTGAGTGAGTTAGGCATTGATTGCTTAGAGGGGATGTGTGAGTGCTAAATTAAAAGGGGTTTCTCAATCCCTTTCCCTGATTTCACAAAATACTTGCACTGTGTTTGTTGGGACTCTAAAAGTAGAATGTGTAGGAAGTTGTGAGCAGACGTTTTGGAAAACAATACTTAAATTAATAGCAAACTTCCTGTCTGTGATAACTCCTCAATTTAATCTAAATGTCAAATAGCCCCCATTAAATATGGATTGAAAAGGCTGAGTTCAAGAACTGCTCACCTTGTTGATGAGGTCCAAAAAGAACACTTTTCTGTGCATCCTAAATATTGCTATGTGATTGAATGGCTTAAGGAAGCAGAGAGGTTGGGCATATCACCATTTTAAATCTTAAGCCTGCTGCCACGCAAGAGGTAAAATGCATTAATAAATAAGCAATCACTGACCTTAAAGATCCAGAAAATAGCGTCTACCAATGGCACTTCAAAACCAGTCTCTATATTCGCCTGTGTGAGCCACCCCTGCATGCTCAACAATACTTTGGTCTGGTAGCAAACCACAGAGAAAGTAGACTTTTCACCGGGGAAGGGTGCAATTAGGAACATTCGCAACCTAGAGGTTTCAGAAAAATGCCTTTGTGGTGAGAATGAGGATATGGAACATTTTATGTTGGCTTGCAGCCATTATGGCAAGGGCAGCTCCAACACGATAAGGAAGATCCTACGTTAAGAGCAATCTGGGAATAGAGCAGAACAAATATACTTATTAAGTGACTTTAAGAGCTCTGAGACCAGGGTAACAGGCCTATAACTGGGTGAGCCTCCCAGGATGCTAGGGCATCCATACACAACTTCAGAACCCTCAATAAAAACATTTCCTGTGTCCAAGCTTTCTATTATCGTTCTGTGAATTGTCCCGGCTGTTAGCCCAGAACTATTGTTTTATGACTTGGACCTCTCAGGCAAGTCATATTTGCCCTCGATTTTAGAACACATAGGGCCATATGTAGGTACCTAAATACCGGTCGGTAACGGCCGAAAATCGATAAATATCCCGTTACCGACCGGTATTTAGGCAATTGAGATGTAGGTGGCTGGATTTCAGGATTCGGTAATTTACCGAATCGGAATTTTAAGAAATCGGCAAAATACCGATTCGGTAAATTACCGAATCCTGAAATCCTATGTAGGGGGCACTCAAGTGAGTGCATTTTTGGTTTCTGGATTCATTATTTACCACCAACTACAAGTTGATGGTAAATAACGAATACCTTTTAAAAAGCAATTTTGTGCTTTTTGAAAAGTGCCATGTGGCAGACATACATGCCCTTAGGGCATGTATGTGCCCCACATGCGCACACATGCACGATTCAGGGGTGCAACAGGGTGTCAATGTGACACCCTGCCACCCATGAATATGCTCCCCCTATTACCGATTCGGTATTTACCGAATCGGTAATAGTGAATGGCTTCCCATTCATTCCTATGGGCCTCCAGGCCCATAGGAATGAATTGGAAGGGATGCATTATTACCGATTCGGTAAATACCGAATCAGTAATACCGAATATTACCGATTCGGTAATAATTACAGAATGTTTACCTACATTCTATTTACCGATTCATAAATACCGAATCGGTAAAATTCGGTATTTATGAATCGGTAAATAGAAATTATCTACATATGGCCCATAGTGTACAATGAAGTGGCAGAGAGAGAGGTTAGCCTTCCTGGCTTAATGCCTCTCTCCGCCACTTCTGAAACGCAAGGCTGCACTATATTGATAAGAATGTGGTGCAGCCTTTCATTTCCCCCTGCGAGGGTGCTAAGTTTAGCAACTTAGCACCAACGCAGGCACCCTTGCACAATAGTGCAAGGGTGTTTGCGTGCAGGGGAGGATTGTTTATGTGTAGGAAGGTGTCCCTCCATGCACATAAACAATACTAAAATGCCATTCTGTCACTTTCATGTGTGCTGCTTCTTGCAGCACACATGAAAGTGACAAAATGGAATTTGCTTTAAAGATTGTATATGTACAGGAAGGGATACCATCAACAAACCATTGTATTGCAAAAAAAGTGTTTCCTTTGGGGTGCACTAAAGACTCAATTGATACACACTCATCTGATAGCTTCATTCATACACATTCAAGTTCTAACCACTCTTAAGCGAGAAATATAACTATAAACCCAAGGTCAACAGTCTGGAAAAGTTGTTTTAAAAAAATATATAGATCTATTATTTCATAGTGATATCAGACAGTGCATAAATCATTTAATGCCTAGTCTCTAACTAGTAGCATTCCTAACATAAAATCTAGAATCTATTCAAAACATTACATACATTTATAAAAATATCTGAATTAAAAACGAGAGTGCCTCAAAGAGACAAAAACATATGTCATTGAAAGGCACACATCCGTGATCTCACGATAGGTAGGACTGGAGTCCGAAACTGCAATAATTATGGTTCTGTGATTCCAGCCTTTGCACGGATTGTGTTTCAGAAAAGTGCATCGACATGTTTCAATGGTAAGTCTTATAACACCGGGGGCGTGGTCTGCTGCGCAGCGGAATGGCCGCTCTTTGTGTGCGCTCCGCCTGCCGGGATTAAATCCTACATAAATCCTGCACCACGGATGGTTGCTGAACTGCCCTGACCTCTCCCACGCGTGGCTGAACACCTGCAGACCCTGTATCAGGACTCCAAGATTACAGATAGGTTTAATCGCGCATCGAAGACTCAAAGTTAGTGCACCCCGAGCTATGGAAGGTACATGGGTGGAGCTGACTCGGAAATGGCGCCGGAAAAGGCCACCAGAACCGAGTAGCTGTTAGCGTTCTAGTGTTTGGCAGAGAACGCGCTGGAATCCTAGGTGAGGCTCGCGCTGCTTAGAAACTGCGCACTTCACCAAGAATTCTAGAGAGTCAGGTGCGCACTTCAGAGCGCGCTGACAAGAAGGGTTTCAGGTTTTGTTTGAAAGCTTTTCATAATCAAAACTGAAGGGCTTTCGGAAGTCTGTAGATACCAGTTAGTAATCCGAATTCAATGAAGTTGAGTGATGTTTGAGGAGAACAGCAAATCTCAGTTTTGGGAAGATTTCGTACCGAGTCGTCAGGGAGAGGAAGCAGCATCTAGAGAAGCATCTGAAGGAAGAGAAAGAAAACGAAGCTAAGTTAACAAGTGTATATTTGTCACATCAGAGAACTGAAGTAAATTACTGATAGCTATAGTGTTATAGAACTTACTGTGAGGAAAGTGGCTCTACAGTATTTCTTCACAGAGGTAACGAGTTGTAATGGCAAGTCCTGAAAAAACGAAGAGAGAATCGCATTACATGTTAGAACTCTTGAGCAACTACAAATAATTAGAATAAGATAAAACAATACTTACCACAGAAATAAGTCATCGGACAGTAGCTAAGAACAGAGAGTTAAATACCACCACGAAAAGAATAAGAAGAGAAAACATTAAAATACACAGATGAATAATTACAAATAGGAAAAGACCTCAAACTCAGTAAGTAGAATACCAAATTAAAATAAATAATACCAAGTTAAAAGAGAGCAGAAGTTCTTAACAGATAAATGTAAATATATTGCAGGTGTGCAAAAAGAAAAAAGAAACTGTGAACTAAGACAGATACCAAGGAAGATAAAACATAGAAGAGTGAAAAGAAAAAATAGGAAAGTAAGTAAGAAGCACAGGGAGAAAGATTCACATGAGGCAGATAAACTTTGGGTTCTAGCTGTTTCCTTTTTAATTGCAGACGAAGAATATAGTTAAGGAATTAAAAGGCACACGCATAAAAGAAATAAAAGAAATAGAAGAGAAGCTGAGTTCTGGAATTGGCATGGTAAGGAAATAAGGCAATAGGGGTTAAGAGATAAGAGAAGTTAAGGACTAAAAGTTTTATGATAACAATAACTCTTGTCTACAGGTTACCTCTTCAGCAATAGAAGTCTGCTGGACGGACTCCTGAAGGAAGCCGCAGAACAGTCTCTTCTCTCTTTTGTTATTTTCTCCATTTTCCCCCTTCCCCTAGATAGCCACTCTAGAGACTTGTCACTCTAAGCTCTGGATGGCTGTTGGGGTGGATTTGGGAACTAGCATCTCTGTTCCTGTGTAGTAAAGAACCGTAACTAGAGTCTGACACCCTGGTGTGGGCAATCCGGCGGTCCGTTTGCACCCTGGAGCCGAGATACGCGAGTAGTGGCACAGACACTGGAGGACTGAGAGATCCCGGCTGTGCTGACGATGGAGAGCCGCGAAAATTGAGCCCGCGGCTGCTGGCGGGTCGCATGCCGAGAACTGCCGGAGGAGCGGCTGTGCACTCCCTGTCGGCGGGGCTTGGGCTTGTGGCGCGATACTTCGGAGACAGGCTGTGGAGGACTGCTGAATTCCCACGAGCCCCTGAATGTGTGTAGGAGCTGCACAAGAGGTGGGAGATTATGGCGCCCTGCACACAAGTTCCTATCTGCCATTTTGAGGTGACCACTGGAGATACTGGTGAGGCTGTTGATCCCCCTGCGGGCCTGCTGTGAGCACTGAATGGGCGGCTGCGCTGGCTGAGCATCGACCGCGAGTGCTGGACACTGAGTGAGGTGCTGTGAGGCCTGTGAGCTGCCCCTTACCGAAAGGCCGCCATGTTGTGATAGCAAGAGGCGACGCTGTAGTGATCGGGGTGAGTTTGCTGCCGTGTTGGCCGTATCTGGAGGCCCTGCTGCTGGGGGTGTGGAGAGCTGCCCGATGTGCCCTGGCTGAGACCCCTGAAGTCTGGGAGAGCAACGTATGGCGTCTATGCCAACCTACATTCCCATGCTGCCACTGTGGAGGCCACTGGCTTAGTTGCTGTGCTTGCTACGACTGGATGCAATGCTGCCATTTTTGGAGCCCGTAGGTGAGGGTAGGTTCCAATTTGCATGTGTCACCTGAGGAACACTGTGAACACTATAGGTGCCTGTCTGCATTTAACACGCCATGGCCACATGCTGAAATGTTTCGGTAGCTCCGTGTGCTACATAGTGTCTAAAGAGAGGCTGGGAACTTCAGTGGCGCAGTCCTGACTTGGTTCGCTTGCGATCTGCTCGTGCTACACGGAGCTGCTGGGGAGTGCTTGACGTGCGGCGCTGCATTGCAAAGGAGCTGTGCATTGGTGGCACGGAGAGACGTGGTGCCACATTATTGTGCAGTTTGGTCAGTGTGTCCCCAGTTGGATCCCCCCTGTCGCACCTCCAGCGCCTCTGTAACCATGGGCAAACAGGACGCTAAACAGCCGAAGTTAACCTTCAAAAATAATCGTGCCACGCGGCATACGGAGTCGGAGCATGAGGCACAGATGGTCAGCCAGCACGACACACAAGCGGAAGATCAAGGTGAGTACCTGCGGACCCTTATGTTAGAGATGCGTTCCAGCCTACGAAACAAAGTCACGAAACTGGACACCCTGATGTCGCAGCTAGACTCAGTTAAATCACAGGTGATGGTACATGAAACACGTGTTGATGCACTGGAGAACCGCCATATTGAATTCCATGAATTTCAGGTGGAGACGAAAGAGCAGCTACTCCACATGGATAAACTGCTGGGGATCATCAGGGCTAAGAATGATGATTTGGAGGCGAGGTCACGACGTAAAAATCTTCGGAGACAACCGCCATATCTAAAATGGAGACCTTCATCACAGACTTGCTTCACAAACTATTTGATCCCCACCTCTCCTCGGTTTTTGTGGTAGAGAGAGCCCATCGGTCGCTGGGGTGGAAGCCCACTGTTGGTGCGGCACCCTGGCCCATCATAGCAAAGCTACCAGGATAGAGACCTCGTGCTTCGGCTAGCTAGACAGAAAGGTCAACTACTGCACAAGGGTAACACTATCTAATTTTATCCTGACTTCACGCCAGCGGAGCAGGCGGCATGGCGGGAATTCCACCAGTCCAAACGCATCCTTTTGCAGGCACAGATCCCATACTCCCTGCTGTACCCAGCCAAGCTGAAAGTATCCTTCGACGGAACTGCCCACTTTTTTACAGACTCGAAGTCTGCATTGAAATTTGCTAAACATGTAGGGGGGCAAGAAAAACAAAGGCAACCGTGAGGCCGAGAAGTCTACAGGAGACCACCTCATTGACAATGACTGATATGGGTATCATATTGTATGCTAGCTTGTTAATTTGGAAAGTTGAGGTGCGGGCCCAGAGGAATGTTGCTTCAGCTGTTAATATGGGTCCTGGTTAGGGGTGGGCGGAATTTGCGAAAGTGACTTTCGCAAATTATCACGAAAATGTTAAAAATCTCCGCAAACACGCAGAAATATCGCGAAGATGCGGAAGTTTTTTTCCCGCCCGTTTGCGGTATTTTCTGCGTGGTCGCGGCTCGCCAATTTACCCATGCGGTTGCTCGCACGCACGGCCATCTTGTTTTCACTCTTCTCGCTGTGCATGATCGCGAGAAGAAAGACGTGATCGCGCGACCAATGACATTACTGCGGGCGCGAGACAGCGCAAATGGCTACCAACAATCCAACATCTCGTGGAGGCAAGGCGATCGCGCGCGCGAGAGAATGTATTATTTTACAGCGCGAGCAAGAAACAAATTATCGCTAAGCTGCGGAATGCCGAAATTTTGACATTTTCGCGCTCTCCGCGGAACGCGAAAATGTCAAATTATCGCAATTTCCGCGAGCGGAACGGAAATTTAGCCCAGGCCTAGTCCTGGTGTTCTTTGATATGATGTTCTTTTTTGAAATGAGATGCCGGGGTCTTGGGCATATAGCACCATCGGCAGTACTCCCGGCCACCTTGTGTGAACAAGGTAGTTTGCCGGTGTCACTGCGGCCCCATGGGAGGATTCCCTGTTTTGATATGTACATCTTTGAGGTTTTTTTCTTTAGGGTGGGTATTCTGCAACCTGATTGGGGGGTTGGAGTGGGAGGTGGGGGGGGGGGGTAGGTTTTGTTTTATTGTTCATTGCCAGCATGGATATAATTTGGTGGCTAGACTGTGCAGTTCATGGTTGGAGGAAACCTCGTCATCACTGCCCACATAGGTTCTGTAAGTGAGCACTGCACACATTCTCACTAACACACTAAATTGCCTTACTTGGAACATTTGAGGGCTCAATGACGGTAGAAAATCCAGATAGGTCCATGCTTACCTATCCCGACATAATATAGATATCTGCTTATTGCAGGAGACGCACCTCAATGTTACGCCATCACAGAGGCTCCGACATGGCCGGTGGGGAAATGTTTACTCCTCTGTATATTCCAATTATGTGCGCGGGGTAGCTGTGTTGATCAAGCGAGGGTTGGACTGGAGGGAGGGTTTGGTGCATGTTGATCCCGAGGGAAGATACACCTTTATACAAGGGATTTTGTGCGGTGTCTCCATGGTTATTGTGGCCATTTATGGTCCTAATGTGGACTCCCCCGAGTATTTTAGCAATATCTGGACGAAAGTCGGGGTGACAGGCTGCAGTACGATACTGTTTGGAGGTGACTTTAATGCTAACCTAGATGATGACTTGGACAGGTGGGGAGCTGCCCGTTCCTTGCACCCGACAGGTAGCGCTATCCTGAGGGCTATAATCTCTGACGGAGACTTGATCGACATATGGCGTAGCAGACACCCCTTGATCAGGGAGGGCACCTGCATCTCAGATCATCACAGCGCATGGTCCTGCTTGGATTTCTGGCTACTATCTCAGGATGTAGCCTCTTGGACTTCAGATGTAGTGCACATGCCGCGATCACTGTCGGATCACAGTCCATGCTTGTTGAAACTGTCAATTCCGAGCTCGCCTCCGTGCGCCTTCACCTGGCACCTCCCATCACATGCCCTACTTGATGAAGCCTTTAAAGAGGAGATACGGACGGATATCATTGAGTATTTCACTCTGAACACAGGTTCGGTATACACTGAGGCTTCCCTCTGGGAGGCATTTAAGGTTGTCATTAGAGGTCAGTGCATTGCCAGACAGGCAGGAGTGTTGAAGGCAATTAGAGGCACGATCGCCTCCCTGGAGGCTCACATAAGGGAGCTTGAGGAGAGGTTTTATTCCACTGGCGACCCAGACACTTTCGGCCTCCTGAAGGCCAAGCTGCTAGTCTTCTCTGAGGAGGCGCAGCGGGAGGTTAAGTTCCTTGGAAAATATGCAGAGGCGAGGCGGTACGGGCAGAGAGATAGGCCAGGACGCACGCTGGCTGGTATGATTTGACCGCCCAGATCCACCACGTTTTTCCATGAAATACACACCGCAACAGATACCGCTTTCAGGCGTCAGGTAGAAATTCTGAATGATTTCTCTGCTTTTTACTCCCACCTCTAAACGGCCACCCAGGATACTTGCCCCGAGGGGATGCAGTCCTTTCTGGGCTCGATTGCATTAGTTTGGTTCAACAACCATAGAGAGTATATGGATCTCCCGTTCACTACCGAAGATGTCGCCCAGGTTATAAAAAGCTTACCACTTGATAAGGCCCCTGGACCTGCCGGTTTGATCACATCTTTTTACAAAACATATGTTGAGGAATTGGTGCCTAGGCTGTTGGCAGTATATGAGGAGGCTCTGGAGGAGGGAGTACTGCCTAAGTTCATGAGGGAAGCCATAATTATTACTTTTTTAAAGCCTGGGAAGCCAGAATCAGAGGTAGACTCATATAGACCACTGTCGATGATAAATGTGGACGTTAAAATCCTAGCTAAGCTGATTGCGAATCGGCTACAACCCCTGCTCCGTATGGTTGCGCTCCTGGATCAGTCAGGGTTCATCCCGGGGAGGTCGACTTCTCATAATTTACGTACTATCTTTTCAGCTTTGCATTATCTGCACCCAGAGGTTCATACTGCAGTGGTTTGTTTAGACGCCACCAAGGCTTTCAACACACTCGAGTGGCCATATTTGTTTGCCATACTGGGCCGTATGGGGTTCAGCCTGATCTTCATTAATCGAATATGGTTATTATATACCCTAGTAACAAAAATTCTTCTAAAAAGAGGTGGGTCCTAGGGATTATTTTTTAAGACCTAAAACAGTTTTAAATCCCCATGCAAATACAAAATACATGAAAAACTGAAGGTCTAAGCTTGGATACAACCCAAGGGAACAGCGACTAGGCAAAATCGTTACCAACCAGATTTTACAATTTTTGTTTTTCACTGACACACAAAAATTATTTGCAGTAGCTAAGTCATTCAGAGGTCCTGACGAAAGCCTGGATTCAAATATCCGAGGGCAGAAACATGTAGACCTATCCATCTTACAGTTATTTGTTTAAACTGTAAATGCACTGTTTTTATATTGACATCAAGACAGCACCGAATAAAATTGTTTTGTGTCTTGTTAGCCAATTTTAAATCACTTGGTCACACATATTCACCAGCTCTGCAACCATCACCCCATAAAACAGCTTTGTTGCTTTATCGTATGTGAGAAACATTTTTTCACTAATCTCTGTTAAACCTTAGACTCTCAATATCCTTATGAGAGCAAGGTTCGTTGAGAGTTCCCAGATGATGAAACAAGCCACTTCGGTGGGTGATGGGATCTCTTTTTCTTTTTTATAAGACTTCACATTTTGCCTAGTCGCTGTTCCCTTGGGTTGTATCCAAGTTTAGACCTTCAGTTTTTCTTGTATTTTGTATTATATACCCTACCCAGCGCTCGGATCAGGCTGGACGGATTACTGTCTGATCCATTCCCTATATCGCACGGCACAAGGCAAGGCTGCCTCCTTTCCCCGCTACTGTCCTCGATAGCAATGGAGCCTCTGGCTACCCGTATCCGGCAACATCATACGGCACGCGGTATAGGGTTTAGCTCCAGGAGCCTGCTTCTATCATTGTATGCCGATGACGTGACTCTTTATCTTGTTAACCAGGAGGAGAATCTAGACCCAATTCTGAGGGAGTTTATCCATTTCGGAGGCCTAGCTGGAATTTTGATAAATTGGGCAAAATATGTGATATTTGCGCTCAGGCCCAATTCCTGCACTTTTGGGTACACCCGACGCCCTTCCAACCCCATGTGGCAGTAGAGCTAGCTGCAGTTGCGCCTGTCTCGCTTAAAGTGGCTATTTATAAATCGTCGCTGTGTCCTTGTGGAGATATAGACACCACCGGAACGCTGCGTTGGGCATAGGATGAGCTGAGTAAACGGGCGGGAGTCCCAGTGTTGTATGCCCCTCGATCCCGCTGGCACAGAACCCAATGCTGCCCTGTATCGGAGATGGGATTAGTAAGACACTAGCACAGAAAATGCAACTTCACACTTTCGCTGATTTAGTTCCCGAAAACAAATTTAGGCCCCCTCCGACAGTGGACGAGGGTCAGACGGTGCCCTTCTCCGAGCTATTCCTGTATCATAAGATACAAGCGATATGTCGTGCCCTTTGCGGGGACTTCCCGGTGGCTCCCCCAGCTCTGCCCGCATTGGAAAACCTGTTGAGATCCCCTTCTCCCTGTAAACTTGTCACACGACTCTACACGCACATGCAAATCACTGCCCCATTGGTAATGCCTAAATCCTTTCAATATTGGAACGAAGATCTTCCCACCCCACTAACCGAAGCACAATGGGACTTCTGTTGTGGACAACTTAAAGAGTTCTCTCCCAACTACAGGCTCCGACTGATTCATTTCAAATATTTGCACAGATTTTATAGAACACCATAGGCCTACATCGTATGGGACTTAGAGAGGACGATAGTTGTTGGCGTTGCAAATATTCCCCTGCTTCATTGCTACACGTGGCATGGGACTGTCCAATGATCGCAGAATATTGGTCCAGAGTTTTTACTTCAGTGAGCCACATTGTTGGAGTGTTGGAGGCTCCCTCTCCCATCCTGGGTTTATTGGGATATGTCAAAGACACCCCGCCCAAGCTGCGCAAGTTACACACACTGCTGCTACTATTTGCTAAGAGCCAAATTGTGATGCATTGGGGTAGGAGGAGGGCACCATCGATTAAGGGTTGGATTACCGATGTCACCTACGGCCACACACAGTTAAATACATTCTGGGAACTTATGCCCCCCACTTCCCGGCCCGTGACGTTTGGGAATCATTCCTGACATGGGTTCAGGGACAGAGTGACTTTGCTGGGGCGGAGCAAACTGGCAACACGCAGACTGTGGAATAGATATGGAGGGCTAGCGGGTATTACGTGCTCTGGGGCAGACCCCCGCTTTTAACGCCTTGAGGAATGTGGTGATAATTGTATATGTCTGATTAGACCTGAACAAACCCTGCGAAGTACTATGTTACTCTGTTTTCTGTAAACCCATATGTTCGACTACTGCTGTCAAAAAGCATTTGGATTTAGGTGGTTAATGTTCTTATGAATTGAAGGTGCATGCAAGCGCGACGTGACCAACTACTGCATTCTGTACCAATGTATAAACTTGGACTAAGCCACATTCCATATTGCTGTAACAACAAACTGGCCTGTTATGTTGTTGAAATATTTTGAATCTTAACAAAATGTCAATAAAAAATGAAAGTAAAAAAAAAGTCTTATAACACCATCTTTCTCAAGACTGTAATTTGTGACTCTCATATATAATAATTTCGACCGGAGCCTTTATCAACAGCTTTTAACTGATAGGGTCGGAATGCAAGAATACTTAATGTTGAGGCGTAGGTGTGAAAGGCCAGGGCTAATAACCTCTGTCCTCTTACGTTCTTTCCTCCCCCAAATTATAGGGTTTACCTTATTTGTGCATCAGCGAAACGGGACAGGTGACGATATGCGCTCGCACGCAAACCAATTTTAATCAACAGCAAGGGGGTTAATTGGAAACCCAAGCAGGAAACATACATGCAGTGAATAAACAGACACCGTCAAAAGGAATGCGTGTAGATACAGCGCTAGGAACTGTTTTTACCGACGGAGGAATAAAAGTCCAAATGGAATAAAACCTTATCTATGCCAGTAACCTGCATAAATAAGATAAACCCTATCATTCGGGTGAGGAATGAACGTAAGAAGACCAATTTATGAACATACAAAATATTTTTATCTTCAAAATGACACAAAACAACAAAAATCCAATGCAGGAAACCAGAGATATGAATTTTTAAAGATTTAGCACTATATAGCACTTAGAAATCTATGGTTGCGCTTGCCCGGGTCAAAGTCAAAGTTTCAGCTTGACCGCGATGGAGCCCTGACTGGACAACCCTCGCAGAAGTTCTCGGGCAAGATTACACTGTTGGACTTGGAAACTTTTCTGGAGCTTTTTCTGCCGGGGTTCCTCAATGCTCTTTACCTGTCTGGATTCGGTGAGGGCCTGCCAGGTTGCTTTTCAGGTAGCTACCGGTCAAGCTCGAGAAGTTGAACCTTCAGTAGGATGAAACAGCATGTCAGGCCGACTCTCAGTTAAAGGTGGCCAGCTTGCTTCTTGCAGTTGAGTCGGTCCCATTAAGGAGCTTTTTTTCCAAAGCTGCCCAAAACTTCTCTAAACTTCAGGAACTTCTTACTGAAGTTCCTCTTGAGGGTCCAAAGTGACACTGAACTCCATTACTTCTTGGTTTGAGAATTTGAATTGTATTATGCTTTTTCCTGGACGCAGAGCAAAGGATTGAAACACTTCAGTGATTGATGATGATTGAGAAGTGAGGATTGAGGTCAAATAGAGATAATCTGACCAGTACTCTGTGCTTCAATTTGGATAATGACCCTGAAGATAAGCAGGGGTTGACAATATGGGATGGAACAGTATGTACATGTGATAGGAATTCCTTGAATAGTTAATTAGGGTGAATAACATGTTGAATAATTTGATGAGCAGACTGTTAGGAATATACTGGACATGGCATTCTGAAGGGGATATTGAGCAGTAATGAGACATCAGGAGTTGGATATATTTTAGTTTGCTAATGTTTTGTATATATATTTGTTTCTATATTGCCACCGTTGCATGGGACGTAAATTTCAGAGGTGGAGACATGGAGGGTGAGACAGCAGACTGGTCAGAAGCTGAGGGTGAATATAATTGGATGGACTGGTGGAAATGTCAAAATATTTTGATAGAGGACGACGAGTGGAATAATGAACTTAAGATGATTGGAACGGATGAATGAGGCATGATAATGATTTTTATAGGAACATTGGAGTAATATTGGTTTACTTGAACTGGTGCGCGGTGATTGGTAATAATCGGTAAAGTGACAAAGGCACAAAGCGGATTGGAGAATAGCATGGATGCGACTAGCGGACATGAGAGGAAAGGAACTGATATAACAGGTGATATCACTGGATCATAGCGGAAGAGCAGAACTACAGCTCACCGGTAATAATGCGGACCAGAGAGGGAACCTGGGAGTGGGAGTAACATTGGTGCATGTGAATAGGTGCACTGTGATTGGTAAGAGCGAGGAAAGGTATAAAGCGGATTGGAGGATAGTATGGATGCGAAGAGCAGGCCCGCGATTTATTGGTAATGAAGCCCATGCATGTGGTGGAATAGCGGAACTGAGAGGAAAGGAAACTGATAGAATAGGTAATATCGCATATAATACAGGAATTCAGCTGAAGAACAGGACTGCCGCTCACCGGTAACAATATGGATTACAGAGGGAACCGGGCAGTTGACCCATGGTGCTGTAATGGAGCGCAGTGATTGGTTGCCCTGCCGGTCAGGACTAATTGAGCCGGGGGGGTGATACTGTGAAACAGAACGCGGCTTGAATCGGCGCGCTGGGATTGGCCATTGTAAATATGAGAACAAAGCGGATTGGATGATAGCATTGATGCGAAGAGCAGGGCTGCTACTTATCGGTAATGAAGCCTACGTATTAGTTGGAATAGCGGACCTGGAATGAAAGGAATTCATAAAATAACTGAGATCACGAACGTAGCACGAATTTTGTTAGCAAATGGCTGGGCCAGGAGTAGCGCGATGTGATTGGGAGCTATAAATAGAGTATGAATGTGGAGTGGATGGGAGTGGCAATGCGGAAGAGCAGGATTGCTGCTCACAAGTAATGAGGTTGACGTACTGGGTGCAATAGCGGACCAGAGAGGGAACTGGGGAATTAATTAACGGTTCAGAAAAGGTGCACAGTGATTGGCTGCCCTGTCCTTTATAACTGAAAGAGCGGGGTGGGTGAATATGAGAAGCAAGAGTTTTGGACAGACTGCGGTGAGAGACGTTTTCAGGCAGTGAAGCCGCTTGAACTTTCACAGGTACTTGGTCAGAGAGTTTGGAAAGAAGATTTTTTGAATAATGAGGGGATTGATTTGATTGGTTTAGAATGTGTTTTCTCCTTTGTCGTTGATGCAGAAATAAGTTTCTTTAGTCGAACTGTACAGCCTGCATATGAATCAATGCACCCTGGATGTGCTCACCAATATTATTGAAAAAAGGTGAGAAGAGTCTGAGTTATGCTGGGGGCTTTGAATAATAGTCATGGGTCGAATATGGCTGTAGGATTTTAGTATGGAAGGCCATTAGGAGGCTGACATCAGAGAGAGTTAAGATTATTCAATTGAAGTTGTTTTCGTAAATTCATTTGAGATAACAGAAGAATAAATGGTTATGTTTTTAATTTGGTTGAGGGATCTAGGAATTGAGTCAAAGGGGGGAGCAGCCACATGAAATAGCACACAAAATAGGCCTTGGGAGAGTACAGAAGAGGTGGGCGTAACAAAAGATGGAGGGGAATATAAGGTATCAGACTATGGAAAATTTCTATGATAACATACTGAGGAAAGGGGCAATAAAATCCCTTGTATTGAATGGAATAGGGGATGTGCAATTTAAAGAATGAAATGAATATAAATAATTTGGATTATTTAAATCTTGCACTATGTCATGCCTAAGGTTGAGACGATGTTTTGTTAAAAATAAGAATGATCTGTTTAAACATCCTGATGAATCATGGAGCTTGTTAAATAAGTAGGAAATGATATATAAGGATATAAGGGTGCGAACACGTATATAGGAGGAATGTGATTATGATTGAATGTGCTTGTTTATTTCACAGCCCTGATGATGTCCCAGGAGGGGACGAAACGCGTCGGCTGTTGAGAGTATTTGAAATAAGGAATGGAATGATTATCCTTGATAATACGATTGGATCAGAAATGGATGGAATAAACGATTGATGGATCAAAAGGATGGAATAAACGATTGATGGATCAAAAGGAAATATCTGTGGATTAAAAATAGACATTGATATGGAACAAGGATAAAGGACTAATTGAGGCATAAAATTAAGAGGACATTGGCATGGATTTAATGTGATATTCTTCATGTTGGAAAGAATATGAGAACTGAAAATAAATTATGTTTATTGGTTAAATCAAAGATATTTGTTTGGAAATATTGTTTTTAATTTGAGTGCTCCTTGCAAGTGTAAATTTATCTAATGTTGCAATTTAGCATGCACCCGGAGGGCGGGCTCGCCCGAATGGATAAATTAAGGAGCGGTAGACCGCTTGGGGTCTTGACTCATACATGGCAACTGTTGTGTGTGTACTTTCATTGCCACATCATAAGCCAAAGGCCTAGCCTCAATCGTAACGGAAGTTCAGCCAGGCCTGTACTCTACATCTGTGTCCGTCCTATCCTTACCATAGGCCTACACACACATGCCCGCCCACCTTCAAAGGGCAACATTACAGTGTTGATGTCAGGCTTGCGGACATGCACAGACAGGCACGATAATGGTGTGCCATATGAGTGTAAGTGATGCAACCTCGCAGCGCACACAAGTAAATAGGCTCGGGGAGGGAGGAGCAGCTGTGAGGCTACGTAATACACATTGATCCCGCACATTTGCCAGAAGAAATACATGGCAAACATGAATCCCAAAGTTGCACAAATCACACACCACAACACTTGTAAGTCTGCCAACACAGCATGCAGAACCACCAATTTACACTAATCTCACTTGCCTCTCACAGCTGATCAAGGATATGCACTCTGCCTGTGGATGATAACACCCCACCAAGCCCATAACACCCCGGCCCAGAGGCAGTACAATGTGGCCCACAAACGCACCAGGGGAAATGTTGAGCGCTCATTTGGCGTGTTACAGTCACGTTTCAGGTGCCTGGACATCACAGGTGGAAGACTCCTGTACAGCCCAGAAATAGTGTGCAAGATGATCATTGCATGTTGTGTATTGCACAACATATGTGTACGCACCAATGCCCCATGGATCCAAGTGCCAGATGCACCGGACGATGATGAGGAAGATGAGGATTGTGGACCACACCCCACTGCAGCTTCAGCAGGAATAGCCCGAAGGAACACAATCATTAACAATTTCTTCGCATGAGCACGTCACATTGTGACTGTCCTTAGCAATCATGGAACAGTACAAAATGAGCACATGAACAGCATGTGCAAATAAATTCATTGCAACACACATTCCCTGTGTGCATGTCAGTCCTCTGCATTAGCACATCACTCTGACAAGTGTAAGTGCAACATTAACTGCTAGCAATCCCACAAATAGCAAATAGATGGTGGGTATGTTACCTCTGCACAGAGAGGCTGTTTAGGGTGTCACGTTTTCGAAATGCCATTTCAGGGTGTCAAATGAAGTACGTAATCCCATTCATCAGCGTATCATATGTGTATGAAAACATGACATGGAGGCTGTCATTGGTGTTCATAAAAAGACAACAGGGTGTTATTTGGCGTCAAATATGAACCACCCTGATGCAGTGATGCACCCTGTGACTCAAGTCCCACAACATGAGCAACATGGATGTAAGGCGGCTGGGGGCACAGTAAACACCTCAGCAACATGAGAGATGAACACCAGCCAATAAGCCAGCAGAAATACCTTGCGTGGAACACACCAAGGTGTCCCCTGGACATATGTGCCATGTACACATCACATGTGTACGTGGAGTTTGTGGGGTTCTGGTTGGCCTCTGTAGTTGCTCCAGCTTCCTCCATGGTGCTTCTCAGTTGTTTGGGTTTTGTGTTTTTTGCAGCTTTTATGGTGATTTTTCTTGCCTGACGTGGGAATAGCAAACCTGGCACTGCTTATCGCTGATATTTTTATCGCTGTTGGGCCCATCGCCAATTTTTTCACGTTCGAGGTCCTTTTATATCGGCGTGCCGGAAATTTAACATGGACATTTGACGCGTTATCGGGGAAATATCGCCTGTTGCCGGCGTGTTGAGAATACGCCGTTAACACGGCGTTAGTTTCCCGCGATAGACAGCGTTTTTTAAAATTGCATTGACCTAAGTTGGCGATGATTATCGCCCGTTCTTGAGAATATCCCCCATCATGTTTTTGGATTTAAAGGTTGGGACCCGATGAGGCCGTTTGATCTTATAATCTTTGTTAAAAAACAAATGTATGACTTATGGAATCTAAAGATATCAAGAAATCGGCAACTGATGAGGCCGAGTTTTCAATTCTCTCTGGCACTCCCAAGATCCGGAGGTTACGTCTCCGATTGCGATCTTCTTGTTCTGTAATGCCTTTCCTCAGGAACAAAATAGAGAGTTGTAGGCTCTCAATATGTTTTGCTTGGTTATTAGTGCAATCTTCCATTGTGCTTATTCTTAGTTTGGTATTATTTTTTTTGAAACATGTTTTTATTGCAGAGTTATAAACAAGGCATCCATTAAGTCAACCTGTACACGCATGTCATCTCAAAGCACATCCGTCGTTATAAAAATGCACACAGCCATTCAGCCCACATCCCGGGGGCCGGGCGGCGTACCAGTACAGTGACTCAGAGTATCATGGCGAACACCTCATAGAGATGTCAGGTCAACAGCATAATATAGTATCTGCTTTTATACCCATCAAACTCCCTCCCCAAAAACGCCGCCAAGTATAGTCAGCCACTCAGAGTGGTTGGCACCAGTATTGTTCGTGTCCACAACATCAGGTCCACACTAGTGCCCTCCCGTGGTAGCAATTCCTAAGGCCTATCGATAATCACATTATATGTACCCAAGGAGCGCTGCTCTGGAACCCCGTTCCCCTGTAGTCATCAGTCATAGATCCTTTCTGCAGGCGCTCTTCTGATCACTACAGCAATACCCCATTAACTCCCCCCCACCCTTCCCACCCCCAACTGCTGCTGATTTGGGTTATAATTGTGGGTTCTGACGCTAAAGTTTGCCATTAATCGGGTTTTGCATTTGGTCTCCCAAGCCTCATGGAACCCCGCCCTCCGAATGCTCGTGTTCTTCGCACTCCAGCAGGTAGTCTTGCAGAGCCTGTACTATCATCTCCCAAGCCCTCGCCAACTCCAAGCCCTTCTCGTTACCCACCTTGGCAGCCTGTCGCCTTCTGAGCACACTTTCACATCTAAACCATTTCAACAGCTCATTCATCCATCTCCTAACTGATGGGCCCTCCCTGGATTTCCAGTGCCATGTAATCTCTCTCTGGGCCAACACGAGACCTAGGTCAATGAATTTGCTCGTTACTTTCGTCCTTGCCGTATGAGGGAACCAGAGCAGTAGACATGTCGCCATGTCGAACTCTACCTCCCGGTCAGTGACTGCGTTCAGAAGCTCTCCTACCTCAGCCCAATACGTCCCTAGCTTCGGGCACCCCCACAGTAGATGGTCTAGCTCGGCCCCAAGCGCTAAGCATCTCGGGCATGCCGCATCCTGCACCTTAAAGTATCGTCCAATCTTTCCCGGGGTCATATAGGCCCTATGTAGGCTGAAGAAATGTACCTGCTGAAAACGGGCATTCCTGCTACCCTTCCACGTCCTTGGCAAAATATGGCTCCAGACCGTGTCCGGAATGGGATTCTTAGTTTGGTATTAGATATGCATATTGACAGATCTTTGAAATCCTTATGAATCCCCGCAACTTTAACCTGAACGAGATCAGTGTTGGTTTTTGTGCTTTGAGCTTTATCATGTACAGTGTTGAGCTTAAGCCGGGTAACCTCCAAGCTAGAGGCGGAGTCTGTGCTGTTTTTGACCGGTGATTCCGGAATGAGAGGAAAATGTTTTGAACATCTCAGGGTTGCTTCGGAGTCTCTATATTTCGCTTTGCCACTTGTGCTTTCCGTCATTTGTTCCACTGGAATTCAAGATAGAATCTAGCATGGTGACCTACAGATTTACAAAAGCCAGATCAAGAGTACTATGTATGGTCTACAAAAGTTGACAAGGGACATTGGGGTCCTGGTTAATAGCTGTCGAGAATTAAGAGCCAAGTAACCAAAACATATAGAAATCAGATAGCATTACACACTCAATATAATTGCAAAATCTGGATCCAAAGAGTAGAAATGTAGGAGCTTCAACTACGGGAAACTATATGCAGATTGTCACAAACTGAGAAAGCTTAGCAAAGCTTCAATGAGTAATATTATACAACACTGGCACTCCATCAGTAGCACGGCATGCACAGTATCCTTAGCTCACAGTGTACAACACCCTTCAGTGCATGTAGTATCATGCAAAGTTATATATAACTTCACACCAATGTGAAGCTAATTTACTGAGGTGCCCTGTAAGCCCTCCATGCACTTATATGTAATTGACGTATCTTCAGAAACTATATTCACAGTGTATAGTATCACTGAAATGTGAATAAGCACTGAGCCAGTGTCTCATTATTGTCCTTATGTAGTTGGCTCCAAGAAGCAGTACGAGAAAAAACGGCCGTGCATGCAAAATGGCAAAGAACTGTGCATCATGCACCACAAGCACGTACCGGTGTGGAAAAAATAAACGGAGGCAGAGCCGAGTGGTGCCATATAAGCCGAGCCACACCACAGGACCACAGGCCCTGCCCTCGGAGAGTCTAGAAGCAGAGTGACGATAGATAGGGCTGGAGTCGGCTTTGAGGAGAATTTAAGGAGCCGGCTTTTTGATGATGACTTGAAGCTGCAAATTCAGGAGAGCGGGCAAGTAAATAGAGCACTGAGGAAATATTATGTCTTACTGGAATTTGTTGAGTGCTGCAACTGGAAAGGAGGCCAGCTCAGCTTCTAGTGACGTCCACCAGAGTCACACGCTGAATCAAAGCTACGAACCAGCGCTGCCATTTTGATGCTGCGGATGAGAGAAGAGACAGGCATCGTCAGTGTACTGTCTTGAAAAGTTCAGGGATATTCAAATACTTCTTTGTGATCTGGCAGTGATCCGCTGCATGAGTGTGGTCTTACTCTTGTGCTACATGTCAGGTGTCCCTGATGGTGTATCTGCACCGGAGGTGCAGTGGAGGTCCGAGAGAAGCAGCCATTTTAGCCACACACCAAGCCACGCCCCCCAGGTTAGCTCTGTTAACCTGTAGATTGTAGGGAGGACACTCTGTATTCCTCTTGAAGCAAGGTACATCCAAAGGGCTGTAGTTCCAGATAATGCAGCAGGCCCTGTCAGTCTGAATGCAGGGCCTGATGGTGCAAATCAGGTTTCCAGTTGGTCAAGCCTTCTTCTTCTTTTTAGTTTCAAGCAGCACAACGGAGAGGCTCTGAACCTCTCCCATATTTAGTTAGTGTTCTCTAGGGGCAGGCAGGAGAGCACTCCTGTTCAATGAGGTTCAGAGCAATATCCCAGAGCATGACCACTTCCTCAAATGCGTGGCATAATGGGTAAAGGGGCTGGTGGATAGATGGGCCTGGAATTCCCTGCTTGTACTATTCCCCTATTTAAGCTCCATGCTTTATGACCCCCCTCCCCCCTGCTCTATCATTCCACTGTAGCAGAGCTCTCTCCAACAGATAGCCATACTCTGGGTGAGCCACTTATCACTTCATCAAAGCAAAACAGCCTGGCTAACCCTATTAACTCTGATCAATCAGGTGAGACCACAGGAAGACTGAATGTTAACTTACAGACATGAAAGTCTTATAACTTTTTTTCAGTTTATTTTAGGATAAATTCAACGACACCATATTGTTGGAATAATCAATAACATTCTACTAAGTCCTTGAATTATATTTTATTTAATTGCTAGAGGTGGCTATGCATTCATAAACTACTGCTATGTTATGCTGTAGGGCTAGGTATCCGCAATGGGGTAAATAAAATGTGTAATTGTTCCATCACCAGGGCATATAAAGCATCTTTTATAAGGGCCCTGCTTATAGTTACATGACCCCCACCCATGGGACACCTAGGGAAGAACTTAGGTGTCCTGAATATGCAGCAATAGTGTATATCCTCACTCTCAGTGCTCCTAGTAGCAAAGTCGATTTTGCTAAGCACTTTACTACAATGGGGGGAGTGAAATGAGCAATTTCTCTATCCCCAGAGCAAGTAAAACCTATTGTATAAGAGCCCTCCATATAAATGCCTGACCCACATCCGTGGGGCACCTAGTGTAGACCCGGTGGTACCTAATATGCCCAAATATTGTAGTTTGACACTTTTAAAGTGCCCCTACCACTGAGGTTCCGTAGCGATCCGAACCCGTGAATTCGGTATCGTAGTACTGACACGATTTCGGTACCAATGAACCGCAAATGATCCATTGTATACATGACAGTGTTTTCGCTGCGCAACTAGCATGAATTCACTGGGAAATAGGGCATTTTGTCGTAAGAGTCATGGCATCCATTTTAGTTACGGCATCCATCTTGTTTCTTGCCCTCACATAGTCAATGAACGGACGATGACCCCGGCAGAGTCACCTTGTTAAGGACACGTAAGCTCGAGCCCGAGAAAGGTTGACGCTGCATGACTAGGCAGAATCAAGCTGCCTCCCGTGCCTGAGGCCAGTCCTGCTATACTGGTTCTTGTGTCCGTTGTCCTGACTGAAAGGCCGAAGACGGTAGCCATGCCCGTTTATGATCCATAAACACCTCTTATCCTACATTTCAATCCTTTGCACCTGGCTCTGCTCCTTTCCTTCTGGGCTTTTACAATGGGGAGGTTACGATTTTTATGATGAGGAGGATCGGGCGAAGAATGGAGAACTGTCGAGGGAACCTGATCGAATACCGAAAACCTACGACTAATTATTGTTTGATGTCAAATTTACTGTTTGTTTGGGATACCGGGCTGGGCATGAGAAATATTCGTGTAATGTTGCCTAAAGGCGATTTATATGTATTTAAGGAGTGACCCACTTGATGCAATTTGAACAGTCTCGTAGATTCTGCCTCTGTGTGGTTCCTATGATTTCTGTGTCCCTGCAGTAAATAAACCTTGGTCTTTGACGCCGCCATCGAGAAGCCCGTGTCTCTGTTTATTTGTGCACCGAGACAGGAGGAACTCAGGGGTCTTCGGGTGTTGTTTCCCTGACACCTCTGGGCTCTTAAAAGTCCAGAACCTCAAATTGGCGCCCAACGTGGGGCGACGTCATCCGGTACCGGTCCAAAGCCTGAAAAGTTCGAGAAGTTTCGTGTGAAGATTCCGGAGGGAGGTACCCCGCTTCATCGATCCCTGCATGTCGTAAAAGTGGCCCGACGATCTCTTCCACGAGGGTTCCCGTTCCCAGACGGCTACAGAGGACCGCTGCCTTGACTGTCGCCCTGTCTTGGACCCGAGGTGCAGACCTTAGTACGGCGAGACGTAGACGGGTTCTCCTTGGTGACGTCTTCCATATTTCAGTTAAGTATTTAGTTACGCTCGATTTGGTTGTTTTTTGTTGCTCTGGTTTGATCCGTAGATTATCATTGGTTGCTCTTGTTTAGATAATCTTTGTTTTGGTATTGGTTCATTTTGGTAGGCCTAAGTTCTTTGCGCATATTTGTTGGAATTTGTTTTTGTTGTCATGACCACCAGTAGTAATTGTTTCCTGTCCTGGTTACGTTGCAACGGGGATTCCCGGTTGGAGGATTCGTGTTCGGTTCCTCCGATTGGAACTCCTACATATGAGCTCTATTGTAAACATGGTGTGGGTCCTATTACGTATAATGAAGTATGGGTCCGTTATACCAAGAAAGATGGTGTCCTTAGTTGGCCACCGCATGGTAGCTTCGAAACGGAAATACTAGACAATCTAGAAATGAAGTTGTTTAAGAGAAAAGCCCGGCCGGCAATGTTTGATTCTTTTCGCGTATGGCGCAAAGAAGCCAAACAGAGAGAAATTAGGAAGACGAAGAAAGAACAGAAAGAGAAAGGGTTGACTTTAATGGAGTCTGCTAGGCAGTTGCATGTCAACGAGACTGAGAAAGCAATGGAGATGGCGAATAGAAAGTATAATTTGGCAGTTGATAAATGTTACCCTGTATTGCCATCATGTCCTGCTAAGCCGATGGAGGATCAAGAAAAGGATCCTCTGTTGTCTTATCTGTTGAGATCACCTCCACCGTATGCACAGGGTATTACAGTACCACAGTTACTACCTGTTGTACAGCCAGCTGCTGGTCAGCCTGGAATAGTTGCTCCACTTCCTTTGATTACAGCTCCTATCCTTCCCGTGGTTAATGTTCCTACGGCACCCCCTCTTCCTGGGTTGCCTGTTCCGCCTTTGCCTGTCGTTTCGCAAACTGCTTTACCTGCTGCTCCCACCCTTACTATTCCATCTACTCCAACTACCTTGTCCCCGAACCCTGTGAACGTTCTAACTCCACTTTCCGTTCGTCGGAAAATAACCGACTCTGTAACTAAAATCTTAACTCCTCTCTACGGGTCTTTAATTGGGACCCCCGTTTCTGACTCTATACAGAGACGTAGCCAGCTTCCTGGTTCCCAAGAACGAGACAATTTAGATTCGACAGCTCTTAGGTGGATGTCGAAAGCTGCGAAGTATGATGCACGAAGAGTGTTAGAGACATTTATGCAGTGGAATGAACCGACTCAACGTTATGTTTTTGACGTGATGTGTTCTCTTGTGCGTGAGGAATGGGAAGATGATGATTTAGACTCCGTCCCCACTGACCTGATAAATATTCAGCAGAAATTTGCCGCAGGAATGGTGATAGGTACAGAAGTTAGGGGAGCGATAGAACTGATTTTAGCTTATAGGGATGAGTCCCCTCTTCGAGCGACAAGAGACTCTGATGGTTCACCGAGTACTACTAGGAAACAACGAGGACAATATCCAATGAGGGAAGTCCCGCCCATATGGCGTAATGCAGTGGCCGCTGATGGGAACTTGGGTATTGCAGCTGTTCCGGCACATTTCCAGAGAGTGTGGATACACATCCCTTGGAAACGGGCTGAAGTATTAGCAGTGAAACAAGCATCACCAGATCCACGTAAAAATCCTGCTGGTTATTACAAAGAGTTAACGCAGACAGTTCAAGCGTGTATCATGAATTTGGCAGACATTGAAATGTTATTTGGCAATGTGGTGCCACAACCTACATGGGCCAAAATTCGGCAAGAGAACCACCCAGTCGCCTTAGGAGGTGACTGGCCAGCTATTATAGCGGCAGATGCGCAACAAATTGGCGGTGCTAAACCTGAACCTCTGATTGCTGACTTACCTGGCAGAATAATTACTCTGATGAAAACGCTGATGCCAGCGTTACGAGTCAATTGGGATAAATTATCGGCATGCAAGCAAAAGAAGGACGAAAGCGTCTCTGACTTCTTCACTAGATTTGAAGAGACCTTCGTAGATCACAGTGGGCAAGATATGAGTACTGAGGGAGGCCAGAGATTGTTTGTCGACAAGTTCGTGTTTAATTTACTACCTGAGCTTAGTAACAAGTTAAAAGATTCTGAAAGTGCATGGGCAGTGTCGACGACAGCACAGATACTTGCAACTGCTCAGTATTACGAGAATAGAGAGAAAGAAGAGAAGGAAAAGTCAGAAAAGAAGACGAAAGATTTAAAAACCAAAGTCCTTTTGCAACAGGCGTATCCGCCTCGTTCAAATCAGTCAGATTCACAGCAACGTCCCCAGTTTCAGCAGCAGCCACAATTCCAGCAAGGGATAGCCCAAAAGTTTAATTATAGTTTTCCCCGACAGCAGTTAGCATGGAACCAGTGCGCTTATTGTAAAAAGGAGGGTCATTATAAGAATGAGTGTCCAGTTCTGCATCCGCAAACTAGTGGTGTCCCAGCTCAGAGAGGTAATGTTGGTTTTATACAAGCTCCTAGAGGTAGAGGGCGTGGTATGATGACACCACAGACTGATCGCCAATCGAATTATTTCGATCAGCGAAATATACAACCTACGCAACCAGGTAGATCTCCGCAGTATCATGTTGAAGATTACTATGATCATAATGAAGAGATTCAAGGAAACGAGCAATAGGACAGCCGCAGACAGAGAGAGGGAGTAGTATCAGTTCCAGTTGATCAGAGTGGACCTTATGTCGCAGTAGTTACCTCAGGAGTGGTCGAACCGTTTCTGTTGGATACTGGTGCGGCAAAAAGTTCAATTATGCATGCGAAACTCCCTGGCGCACCTTTGTCTGGCTTAACGAACACTTCAGTAGGTTTCTCAGGCGCCCCTGTTCACAACCCTGTTTCTAGTCCTTTGTCGATTTCTGTTGGACCATGCGAACTAGAAGCACCCCTTATTCTAACAACCGGCTGTAATGAGAATCTGCTTGGTTTAGATCTGTTGAAACGCCTGCATGCGACACTGTACTGTTCTCCTTCGGGAGTACAGCTCACATTAGGCAAGAGAGTCATCTCTCCAATGTATATGTCGATGGACAAACTCCCACCGGAGCTGCGTTCTCTCCCTGATACTCTTTGGGCAACTAGTCCTAATGATGTAGGCCTCTTGGAAATTCCCCCTTATGTGGTAAGTCTGAAAGCTAATGTTAAATTTCCACGAATCCCACAGTATCGGATTTCGAATGAAGGTGAACGAGCACTCTTGTTGATTGTGAAGGACCTAATACAGAAAGATGTGATTGAGGAAACTAGAGGAAATGTCTGCAATAGTCCTGTTTTGCCGATTTTGAAACGTACTGACCCTTCCAAACCTCCAATTTACAGATTTGTGATTGACCTCAGAGAAGTTAACAAAATAGTGATTCCACAGTTTCCTGTGGTACCAGATATTACTGCATTACTGACGTTGATTCCTGCATCAGCTTCATGGTTTACAGTGATTGATTTGAAAAATGCCTTTTTCAGCATTCCGATAGCCGAAGAAAGTAGAGACATTTTTGGTTTCTCCTTAGGAGGTCGCAGTTTCAGATTCAAACGCGCTCCACAAGGTTATTGTGAGAGTCCTTCAATTTACAGTCAAGCATTAAAGAGTCAATTAGATACCCTTGTACTTCCTCATGGTGTTGCTCTGATCCAATACGTAGACGACCTTCTACTAGCCGCTGATGACAAGGAAACTTGCAAAGCAGCTACAATTTCTTTGTTACATCATTTGTCAGACTTACATCACAAGGTGTCACCTTCTAAACTGCAATATTGTTGCCAAGAAGTGACCTACTTAGGTCATCTTTTGTCAAAGGAGGGAAGAAGGTTGACCCCAGAGAGAATCAAAGCAATTTCGCAGATGACTGTACCAAGCACACAGAGAGAAGTGCGTGCGTTTTTGGGTATCACGTCATACTGTAGGCAATGGATCCCAAATTTTTCTCTCATGGCGAAACCATTGGTAGCCCTGACTGGAAAAGGTGTTCCGAGCCCCTTGCCATGGTCTGATGAATGTCAACAGAGTTTCTCTGACTTACGTGATGCGCTGTGTTCAGCTCCTGTGTTGGGTACTCCCGACTACAGTAAGCCGTTTACTCTATATGTCCATGAAAGAGAAGGCTGTGCATTGAGTGTATTAACGCAACAATTTGGTGACAAGCAGCGGCCTTGTGCATATTTCTCATCCACATTAGATCCGGTAGCCAGAGCATTGCCAAGTTGTTTGAGAGCTACAGCAGCAGCTGCAGTGTCTATTCGACAGTCTGCTGGACTAGTCATGAACAACATGTTAGTAGTTATGGTTCCACATGCTGTGGATACACTCATGAATCGAACGAAAACTCAACACCTCACCAGTGCCAGACTATCAGGCTATGAGCTGACGCTTTTGGCGAGTCACATTCAGATCAAGCGATGCAACATATTGAATCCAGCAACGCTGTTGCCGACTACTCTGCAGTCGAGTGATTCGGAGCCCCATGATTGTTGTTTTAGAACTGAGGAAGAGACAAAGGGTAGGATTGATTTAAAAGACACCCCGTTACTAGACCCAGACGGCACGTTATATGTCGATGGGTCCTGCTTTAAACTACAGAATGGTGATGTGACGGCCGCGTATGCAGTTACGACTTTGAGTACGATTGTTGAGACTGCAAGAGTGAGTCAGAATTCTGCCCAAGCTGCAGAATTAATTGCATTAACAAGAGCGTGTGTTTTAGCTGAGGGAAAGAGAGTGAATGTGTTTACTGACAGCCAGTACGCCTTTGGCGTAGCACATAGTTTTGGGCGTCTGTGGAAAGAAAGAGGTTTTCTCACGTCACATGGGACTAAGATCCAACATGGACAGTTAGTCAGCGATCTATTGGAATCCCTGACTCTACCGAATGAAGTTGCAATTGTGAAGTGCAGTGCACATCGGAAAATTACGGATGATGTTGGCCGTGGAAATGCGTTTGCTGATGAGGTCGCTAAAGAAACAGCCAAGAATATGACGAGCCGAATGTACGTTGCAACATCTGCAAGATGGATTGCTGAATCAGGAATGTGTGAGAATACGATTGACAGTGTGAAAGCAATTCAAAATGAAGCAACTGAAAATGAGAAGAATGAATGGAAGGAGAAAACGGGTAAAATGGATTCAAGTGGATGTTGGGTCGATTTGTCCTAACAGCAGCGTTGGATGTTACCTGATGCGTATGTACTTGCAGTAGTCACGATGGCGCATGGAGCGGCGCACATAAGTTAGAAAGGGATCTGTAAAATGTTAGCTCCAGTATGGAAGAACGATGGAATTACTAAGTGTGCAGAAAGAGTGGTGAAAAATTGCATGGTATGCCTGATGCATAATCCTGGCAAGGGAACCCCAACCCCATCTGGCCATTTTGCTCCCCCTTCTTGTCCCTTTGAAGTGATTCAGTTGGATTTTATCCACATGGACAGGTGTAACAATCTCAAATACGTTCTAGTGGTAGTCTGTGCCTTCTCAAGATGGATTGAGGCATATCCGTTAAAGGATAACACTGCCATGTCCACTGCCAAAATCCTCCTCAAAGAATACTTCCCTAGGTATGGTATGCCACGGATTGTTTGGTCGGACAATGGAAGTGAATTTGTAGGGAAAGTTATGAAGAGTGTGTGTGCGGGCCTGGGTATTTCCCAGAAATTTCACAGTGCGAATCACCCACAGTCAGCGGGATTGGTTGAAGGGTACAATGGCACCCTGAAGCTGAAACTCGCGAAAATACAAGCTTCCACTGGTCTCTCTTGGCCAGACGCACTGCCTTTAGCTTTATTGTCCACCAGAGCGACTGTACACTCTCGAGTAGGGCTCAGCCCATATGAGATTGTGTTTGGCCGCCCTGCTAATGTGTGGGGAGTCCCTAGGCCAAAGGAATTTAAACAAATTGAATACCCAATGTTGATTGATTACCTTTATGATCTGACTGCTAAATTGAGCCTTATTCATCAACAGGTATTCGAATCTTTGCCTAAACTGCCGGAGAGTCCAGGCCACACGTTGAAACCCGGTGACCAGGTCATGGTCCGGAACTTTGAACGTAGCCGGAACCTTCAGCCAAGATTCGTGGGCCCGTTCCAGGTCCTCCTCGTAACCAGAACTGCAGTACGCCTAGCTGGAAGGAAGAATTGGGTGCACGCCAGCCATACGAAACGTGTCCCTCTTCCACTCCCCTACGACAATTGGGTCAGACAGGGAATTGGTGTATCCGAGACAGAACCTGTTCCTAGGCATATCCCTTTCAGTGATGCAGAGTACCTAACGGACCACCCACGAACAGAAACACAGAACTTTGACACTTCAGCAGGAACTGCTCCTTTGAACACTGAACCAAGTATCGTACACCGTGAACACTTGTCACCTGTGGAGTCGAACATTTCCACACCTGTAGACCAACTATTCCAAGACCAGACTAGACCCGGAAAGTACAGATATAATCTACGTTCTCATGTTATGAACTAATGACATTGCATTATTACCCTTCTGTTTGAAGACTGTAAAAATACTTTGATCGTACTGCTTTCCATTTAATCAGGAAGTTTGCTAGAATTTTTATCTTTTTTATTTTTTTCTGTTTCTCGCACCTTGCCATCTGGGTTACCGTAGGGTCGTAACGTGTGCCTTGTTTTAATTTGCAGGGAATCAGACACTAGGTCGTTTTCTTCTGTTTGTCTTGGGAACTCCCAGGATAAGCAGAGGCAAGTTTTTAACAGGTACAAACCATCCGTTGCGAACGGTTGTAGAAGATGGAGCTTCCTGAATTACGACGGGTTAATGTCATAAATGTGCACAAGACAAAATTACATGACATATTGTACAGTAAATGCTTCCTAATGCAATGCACTCTGACACTTCTGATTGTCCTAATAACCTTGGTAGGCGGAATTATTTTTGGTATTCAGTTGATCTTTACACCTATTGCACCTACAATACCTCCCCATGCTCCTGTTTCTCCGACTGTTGTTTCTCTTCATTCTTTCTATCCTTTTTCTGCCCACGAGCAAGCTCGACGCTCTGAGTTTATAAATAACACTTTCATTCAGCTCTTGCACCAACATCAACTAGTGGTCAACACAACAAACTGCTGGGTATGTGGTTTGATACCACATACCATGGACAAGGGCATCTCTTCTTATTTGGTTCTGCCTTTTAGTTATAATGGATCATTCTGGGCATTTCAGACCATGTTCGCTTATGCCCTAGAGACCTATCCCCCACGACCTCCGCGTTCCACCCGATATAGCTCTGCTAATAGAGCCTTGGTAAAAGGAATTACTGACATGGTGAGAGATGTCAATAATACGCCGTATATTCCCAAGGATGAATTGCGAGTCTACATGGGTTGGAATATTACGGAATACGGCATTACTCTGGGTGAGAACAAACGTAAGAGCTCAACTCCGATTTGGGTCGTACCCCAGCAAGGTCAAGTCTGTTTGCAAGGAAATGGGAGGAATCCGAAAGCTCGACTAGGGAAAAGTGACTGTATCGAAACATATGTTTTCCCGTCACAGTCTTCCCCTGCATTCTTAGCTGCTAAGGGTACCTATTTTGTTTGCCAAGACAGAGCATATACATGGCTGCCTGCTGACTTCTCAGGCTCATGTTATATCGCTCAACTGTTACCTCCGACATATACTGCTGCACCGGATTATCACAAAACTAGAGTTGTGAGAGGTGTCTTCAGCAAAGAAGATACTGCTGGCCAGGAGGCAGGAGACTTTTTCAAGGGTTTCCTCCCATTCTGGGGGCCTATGGCCAACAGTAGAAACTTACGCCAACTAACACGGGTAATTGAATCCACCATCACTGAAACTGCGGGTGCCCTTAGTAACTTGACAGCTGAGCTTCAAGCGGATCGCCTCATGACATTACAGAACCGTATGGTTCTTGATGTGTTACTTGCAGATCGAGGTGGAGTATGTAAGATGATCCAATCAAGTTGCTGCGTTTTTATTCCAGATAATGCGCCAACAGTATACAAAGCCATCTCTAAATTACATAAGATTTCTGACTCTATTCATGTAGAGGAAGGTAACTGGTCATTAATGGGATGGTTCTGGAGTCTGTTGTCCGCGTGGGGATGGAAGGTTCTGATAGTCACTGGTGTTGCATTAGTATTTTTATTTTCGTGCTGTCTCATTGTTCAGTGTGGTCCTGCCTTATGTAATCTTTGCGTTTCAACATGCGTAAGAAGACCACCTGCTTTTAGAGATACGCCACGAGATAGAGCAATGCTACAACAACACATCAGTGACCTGATGAGCATAGAAATGGACTCTGACATAGAGTGAGTTATTGCCTATGTAAGGGCAAAAGGACGGTCTGAGGTTCCGTAGCGATCCGAACCCGTGAATTCGGTATCGTAGTACCGACACGATTTCGGTACCAATGAACCGCAAATGATCCATTGTATACATGACAGTGTTTTCGCTGCGCAACTAGCATGAATTCACTGGGAAATAGGGCATTTTGTCGTAAGAGTCATGGCATCCATTTTAGTTACGACATCCATCTTGTTTCTTGCCCTCACATAGTCAATGAACGGACGATGACCCCGGCAGAGTCACCTTGTTAAGGACACGTAAGCTCGAGCCCAAGAAAGGTTGACGCTGCATGACTAGGCAGAATCAAGCTGCCTCCCGTGCCTGAGGCCAGTCCTGCTATACTGGTTCTTGTGTCCGTTGTCCTGACTGAAAGGCCGAAGACGGTAGCCATGCCCGTTTATGATCCATAAACACCTCTTATCCTACATTTCAATCCTTTGCACCTGGCTCTGCTCCTTTCCTTCTGGGCTTTTACAATGGGGAGGTTACGATTTTTATGATGGGGAGGATCGGGCGAAGAATGGAGAACTGTCGAGGGAACCTGATCGAATACCGAAAACCTACGACTAATTATTGTTTGATGTCAAATTTACTGTTTGTTTGGGATACCGGGCTGGGCATGAGAAATATTCGTGTAATGTTGCCTAAAGGCGATTTATATGTATTTAAGGAGTGACCCACTTGATGCAATTTACACAGTCTCGTAGATTCTGCCTCTGTGTGGTTCCTATGATTTCTGTGTCCCTGCAGTAAATAAACCTTGGTCTTTGACGCCGCCATCGAGAAGCCCGTGTCTCTGTTTATTTGTGCACCGAGACAGGAGGAACTCAGGGGTCTTCGGGTGTTGTTTCCCTGACACCTCTGGGCTCTTAAAAGTCCAGAACCTCACCACCAAAGACAAGTATTGGCACAATTACATATAAAACAGTGCTGTACCACAGGGCTGCTTTTAAGATGAACTCAGGCTGTCAGCAGTGCACACATGAAAGTGTAATAATATATATAGTGCACCCTCCTCTATGTGTTTGTTTCACTGTGTTTTCAACAAAGCACGGGCCCTGGGCCTGGTAAGGCAGAACATAGGCACCTAGGAACCATCAGAGTCAGTTACCACCATTACCAGTCAGCAAAACAAATGAGGGTGTCCAGTGATCTTGCAGCCGATGTTTTGCGTAATCAAAAATTGAGAGAAACTCAGCAAAGAGATGGGTTTTCTAATATGATATTTCCACTAGAAGAATGGAACACTTTATAATGTATACACATGCCTTACTGACAAATAATAAACACAAATATAATTTCCAGATGAGGTGGATAAGGATACATACATTCATTCTGTCGAATTACGAGCTGTGTTAAGGCTCGGGGGATTTTTGTATCTGTTTTACTTGCTTTTATCTTATACTGGGCACTTTATTGCTTTGATACTGATAGGAGTTGTGTTAAATCTCCGGGGGGCAGTTTTTGCGAGTTTTGCACAGGGAATTCGTTTCTCTTGGTCAGTGGTCCAGTAGTTGGATGCTGATGCTTTCACCCACGCTACAAAGGGGCCTGATGATGCGACCGCTCAGCAGGCGCGCCGCTGGCCACAACCCCTGCTGGTTTTTCTAAGGAGAAGTATGTATACATATCGGACCAGCTGCAAAATCTTAGAGGGAGAAGTAATAGCAAGTGTCTGCATTCCATTTTCTTTTACAGCAATGATTCTCATTGTTCCCACTGTTCTTTTATATTCTGCTCATTTGTCAAACCACAAGATGTCTGGCCTTCTCAGAAATCACTTAAAATGTTCCTAATTAAATGCAGGTCCATTCTCAAACATTCAAGAGAAATTTTTATGTTTCGGGCGGTAGAGCGCCCGGACGCTTTGTTTTTAACTGAGACCTGGCTCAATAGCGAGTCCGACCCCGATCTTGTTCAGGTCCTCCCCTCTGGATATCTTATAAAGAGACAAGATCAAGAATCAGACAAAGGCGGCGGCATTGCTATCATATATAAAATTGGACTAAAATACCGCACCTCTGTAGGCCCTCTATACGACTGAGAGAACCTCTCATTTGCAATCAGATTTTCAGCTACTTGTACTTTCTCAGGGATTTTAATCTCTCGCCCCTGGGTACCTATGGAGAATTCAGTAATTGCCTCCCTAATACGGTAGCTAATTTAGCAAGCTCACCCCCCAACTCTACACTATTAGGTGATTTTAATCTTCATTTTGATGACTCCTCGCACATAGCTGCCTCCGAGTTGGCAAATGATCTTGCAGCATTTCAGTTTTAACAAAAAGCTAGTGGTCCCACCCATCTGAAAGGCCATTTACTTGATCCCATTTTCTCTAATATCGAGGAATTATTGGTAGAGGACCCTATGCCAGTGCCTTGGTCCGACTACTTTTTGATTTCTTTTACCTGGTCACCTCAGGTCCCTATCTTGCCGGCTAGACCGGATAGAAGAGAGACACGTTTATGGTCAAAACGTCCGCTGAAACATTGAGCTTTAACTCTGGAAAATACCAAACCGACACTTGACCTTAATTCTAGTGCTAATGATAAGTTCAATAATTGGATTGAATCATCGCTAGATCAGGTCCTCCCTAAAAAGTGGATTCATAATACTGTTGGAGCTAACAGAACTGCATGGTACTCCCCTAAGCTCGGTGAGCTTAAACAGATCTGTAAAAATACTGGAAAGAATATGGAGAAAGGATTTTTCCCCTGTTAATACATTTAAATACAGGGAAGCCATTAAAATGTATAAAGAAGAAATTAAATCCACACAAGCATCATATTACAAAGATAGAATTACCCTGGCATCTAATTCAACTAGCAAATTTGTTGCATTTCAAAAAAGCTCCTTAAACCATCCCCACCCCCCTGTGGTTTCTGATGACGTTTCCTCTCATTGCAATACATTGGCAGAGTTTTTTCTTAATAAAATCTAAGACATTTATTCCTCCTTCCCCCAGGTGGTCGACCAGAGTAACTCACTACCGTTGGACAGTGTGCCTCAGCTCAGTGAGCACTCTTTGGAGGACATCCCGCCTCTAAACCCAGAGTTGCTACAAAATATTTCAGCTCAGGTAACATTTGGTTCACCTAGAGACTCAGCACCCCCTATGATCCTGAACCAAGATTTTGAAACAGTTTTCCCAGTAATATTGGAGCTGATTAAAGCCTCGATTTTGACTGAAGTGTTCCCTTTGCCTTGGAAATGTGTCATGGTGAAGGCGCTGCTAAAAAAAACGAGTCTTGATCCTGATCTTCTAGGGAACTATCGCCCCATTTCACTTCTGCCAGGGATCAGTAAGATTGCTGGGAAGCACGTTAATTCAGCCCTTTCTACATTTTTGGAGTCTCATAGTTACCTTCACCCCTCACAGACTGGATTTCGACCCCAAGGTACTGAGACCGCCCTCCTATTAGTGGTGGAAGAGACTAAGAAAATCTTAGATGGGGTATGCAGCGCAGCCATCATTCTTTTGGATCTCAGTGCAGCCTTTGACACTGTTAACCACCACACTCTGGTTCAGAGACTTATAGGGGTGGGAGTCACTGGGGAGGGGGCTTAAAGTGGCTGCATTCCTTTCTGAAATATAGGTCATTCCAGGTTTTTGAAGGAGACGCTATTTCGAAACGTATGCCTCTTGGCTGTGGTGTCCCACAGGGGTCTTCCCTGAGCCATTCTTTATTTAATGTTTACATGAGCCCGCTAGCGGAGATAGTGAGATCGTTTGGGGTCCTGATTGTCACCTACGCTGATGACACACAGCTTGTTGTTGCCCTTAATCACTCTGACAATTCTTCACTGGGCTTAGGCCCTTGATTGGAGAAGGTTGCACACTGGATGGAGCCTTCATACTTGAAACTGAATGGTGACAAGACGGAGCTGATGCTCCTAGGCAACTCTCTCACCTTTAACGTAGGATAGCTATGGCCAGTTTGTCTTGGTCCAGCTCCTACGCCTAAGAACCAGATTAAAAGTCTGGGTATCTGCCTTGATCGCAACCTGAATTTTAAGCAGCTAGTTGCTACGGAATCCTTAGGATGCTGCGAAAAATCATCCCTCTTCTACCTTTCCTTGCCAGAAGACTTTTGGTCCAGGCATTGATCCTCCCTCGCCTTGACTATGTGAATGTTCTCTACCTAGGAGCCCTACGTGCCACCATCATTAAGTTACAGTCTGTACAAAACTGCGCAGCACGTATGCTCCTGCGGATCCTGAATCACCAATCAGTGAAACCAACTCTTGCCACCCTCCACTGGCTCCCCATACAGGAGAGAATTAAGTTCAAGGCTCTCTGTATTGCACACAAGAGATTAGCTGGGAAGGGACCTCCTATTAATCGGTCCATTATCTCCCCCCACTGCTCGAACAGGGGCCTGCGCTCGGACAATCACCGTCTTGCCGTAGTTCTCAGAATTAGAAAGGCAAGAAGTGGGGGCCGTCTGTTTTCTTATAACGCCTCCAGGTTACGGAACACCCTCCCCCTCCATATCCGTCTTGAATGTAACTATTTGGCTTTTCAGAAATCTCTCAAAACACGGCTCTTTCCTTAATGTTGTAAGTAGTTCTCTTTTATGTGCTGCTATTTGCGCTGGGATGCCTTCGGGTAGCTACGCGTCAAGAAATGTTTTTATTCATCCATTCAGTCATGGAGGGGCGGATTTATTTAAAGTGAAATTGCTGTTTCCTGTTTCTCTTTTATGAACAGGTTAGGGGGAAATGAAAATAATAAACTTGTCTTCTACCTTCCCTACATTATTATAAAACATAGGGATGAGTTGTTCTTGAAAATACATTTGTGGGGAAAAACAATCTCAGTAAAAGCTACTTTTATTTGCAGGTGAACATTTTTATTAAATATATTTTGCGGGGCCAAACATTTTTAGGCAGGACATTTCTCACATAATTTTCCTAGGAAGACCAACTTTGTAATTATTGAAAGATGCTAATTTTATGATCCTGAAAACACAAATTATCATTTAGCACACACTATGGCACATCCTTATTTCGAAAGCTCGATGGCAAATAGGAAAATTACGTGTCAATGAATACATTTTAAAATGCTAGGAAAACACATTCTGTTATTCAACTGTGTTCACACGTAACTTGCCTACTCCTACAAGACTTCTGCTCCTGCAAAAACCGTAATATAAATGAACAACAAAAACACGAAGCCCCCGCCACCGTACAGAGATGCAGGCAGTGCATTACAAAGGCTGTAATAGAACTCCGAGCCAAGGGTGGTGGACACAGCACAGCTCGTGAGCATGTAGTTTATCTTCCTTTATATGCAAGGACAGGTGCCATTAGCAGAGGGCACAGATTCATTACCTTCTCTCCCACTTCACTTAGCATGCTTCCCCAGCTGAAAAAAACTTCCTCTCTGTCTCGAAACACCCGTAGATGGAAGGGTGCTGGAACTTTCCATTGGGAAAAGCTGTAGCAGTCTCACCTTCAAACGTACTTTTGATTACATCTGACTATCAACATTATTGGTGGTTTGCAGCAGTAAAGAATTAATCACAAATAAATGTAGGTAAAACAAGGACAACCATTCACACTAAAATGCATTAGAAGGTGAAAGTATTTAAGTATGAATAACCTTACAGATTGCTAGAAGCTACCATCATATTTGGTCGTTTCTGTTGGGCTGGGTTAGTCATGCTAAACGATTGACATTCAACAACTTAACCAATGACCATATATAGTTATCTATGGATCATTTTACGATTCCTTGAGGAAGGGTTTCAGGGGCCGCTCTTACCTCACCGCACTCGGCAGGCGCACCAGAGCAGTACTCCGACCTGGCAAGCCGAGGGGCTTTTTTACAAGCCCCTTGCGCCATAGTTGTATCACTTTTTCCCATAATAATAGTGACGTAATCAGAGGAAGGACATGATGGCAGAGCATCTAAACATTGCACCACTTAAAGAGAGGCTTTGGACATATTTGCAAGCCCCTTTGTGTCACTCTTGCTCCACACAACATGGTGCAAAGTAAACCACACTTCAGTATGGGATCATGTGGGATTGGTCGACTCCAAAGTGACCCTTTGGGAGGCTTTTAAAACAGTTGTTAGAGGCAGAGCGCATATAGGGGCCATATAGAAGGAAAAACAACTAAAATGCCACACCCTTGAAAATGAAATAACAAGCCCTGAATCTCGGGTAGTGGGGGGAGACTCACGACCAGTGGAGGAAGGACAGCGCCTATGGCTGCGCCAAGGGGAATTACGAGACTCACCAGAGGACAGTGTCAGGGCTTAGGCATTAGCCACACAGCACAGGCTTTATGACACTAGGGACTAGGCGAATAAACTACTGGCCTGTATAGATAAGAAGAGGATGAATGGCGGGTTGGTTCCAGGACTGATTGAAGAAGAAGGAGGCAGATACAAAACAGGGACTGAAATGACGGAGTGATTTGCCATGTATTATGAGGAAATATGCCCCTCCTCATCCGTAAATACAGAGCAAGATTGCAGTGACTTCTTACGAGACATTACTCTACCATGATTCACAGCGAAAGACAGAGAGAGGCTAGAGTATGAGCTAACAATCGATGAACTAAAGGCGGCATCCCGCTCCATACAATCGCGCAAAGCAGAAGGGCCTAATGGTCTCCCAGTGGAGATGTACAAATCAATGATGAACGAGACAGCAGAGCACTTACTGGGTATTTTTGAACAGACAAAACAAGAGGAAATTCTGCCGTTGGATCAGCGGATAGTGGTAATAGCTGTAATACCAAAAAAAGGCAAACCACCAACTGAATGTGGGTCATACAGACCAATCTCACTGCTAAATTATGAAGTAAAGGTCCTAGCAAAACTCCTGTCCATGCACCTGGCCCACGTGATTACCACCCTCATGCACTTGGATCAGTCTGGGTTTATGCCAACTCAGAGGAACTAGACTGAACCTCCGGAGGCTGTTCGGGGTTCTTCATTTAACCGAAACAAACTTGGAGGACCAGACAGCCCTCCTGTCCCTAGACGCCAGAATAGCCCTCAACAGTGGGGAATGGAACTATCTCTTCACGGTCTTAAGGTGGTTTGCAGGAGACCCAAATTTATAGGGGGGTTAAACTTCTCTACCAACAACCATTGGCCAGAATAAGAATCAATGCCACAGTGTCCTGAGTGTTCGCTCTGCAAAGGGGGGACAAGACAAGGTTGCCCACTGTCCCCAATTTTTTTTGTTTTGGCCCTGGAGCCGTTAGCAGCATGGATAAGTCAAGACTCATTTATCTGGGGGATACCAGTTGGGGAGGAGTGGAAAGAACGGATCTTGATATATGCAGACAATATCCTCCTGTACATCAGGAAACCAAGACAATCAATTGACTATACTACAAATATTCCGCATATACGGGGAGTACTTAGGGTACCGAATCAATTGGGACAAATCACTGCACTTCCCCTCGGCAGTGGGAAAACCTGCGTTAACAACCAGGACTGTAGTGACAATTGTAGAACAAGCATCTAAATACCTAGGAATTTATATAACAAAAGATGCCCAGGAATTCTAGTGTAGGAATTTGGGCCTGCAACTGGACAGACTCATTGTGGACGCCAAACATAGGCAAAACTTGCCTCTAACCATGATGCGCCGAGCAGCCCTGTTCAAAATGATGGCCCTCTCCTGATTACCATACTCAATGCAAAACACCCCATAAGAGGCGCCCCCTTCCTTCTTTCAAAGGGACGACTCTGAACTGCGACCCTTATTATGATGCAGGACTGCGCCGCAGATAGAGTTGCACAAAATCCAGAGAGGGATTTACGAAAGACAACTAGCAGTACCAGACATCTGCAGCTACTACTGGACAGCCCAATTATTCACAGTCTAAAGCGATATTATACTCCTGGCTAGCAAGGATGAATCCACCAACACACACAAGGACAGTGATAAAGGCATGGTATGCAACAACAAAATACCTAGGCTGGGAAGTCAAACTCACAGGGATGACGCCACTATGGGATAGTCTTCATCTGAAGTGTGTATGTGACCTGGGGGAGCTACTGGGTCTGGAGACCCTGACAGATGTATGGAGAGGTCAGGCATACATCACATTTACAACACTACAAATGGAATATGAAATGGGGAAAGGGGAATGGCTAAGATACATCCAGTTAGGACATGCCCTGGGAAAATAACATCTGAGAAGGGGAGACTCTAGAAGAAGTATCTCCTTTACAAGATTGAATACTGACTGAATGGCTACAGGAAAAAGCCTTTTCCTTGCTGTATAAGAAAATAATCACTGTTGCCCTGGACACACGGGCTCGCTGAGGAGTACCTGGGAAGGGAATATGGGCCCGATAGAGGAGGAGGAGTCGACTGAGGTATTGCAGGGCCAGAGAGAGGTGGCTATACAGGCAAGCTTCCAGTTAATACAACAGAAAATACTCCACGGAATGTATTATCCCAGGTCAGTGCTGTACCGAATGGGATGCAGTAAATATACATGTTGCGATAGAGGGTGTGGATTGGAAGGGATCTTTTATCATTTATTATGGGAATGCCTAATGATACAGACATATTGGCAGAAGGTAGGAGAGGTCATGGCAGCGATTGTGGGCACAGGGGTACTGATAGAGCCAAAATGGTTCCTACTATTAATCTTGGGGGAAGATAACTGGCAGAGACATGTTAAACAGTGGTTGGCATTAGCAGCTGTAGTTGTAAAATGAAACGTTCCAAGGAAATGGGGTGCAACTGCCATACCAACACTAGCAGAAGACAAAAATGATCTAGATTGGTGCTGGCAGGCAGAACACACAGTATATAGGAGCACAGGACACCCAAGGAAATAGGAGAAGATGTTGGGGTCTGGCAGACTTACAAGGGCCTATAGAGAGTTTACATCCAGCCTTGACCTGGTGATTAATAAAAACAAATCACACACCATGTCAGTAGGATGTGGTAAACGTAAAGAAAAAAACTTTTTTTGCGATGGAGAGGTGATCACAAGTGTGAAAGTCTTTACATACTTGGGAGTGATTTTTGACCAAAGGGGAACTTGGACACCGCAGTTAACATCTAAAGCAAATGCGGTGAGAAGTTCATATTCTGCAATCCTGGGGTTTACTAAGAGATTGGGGGGGAAACCAATGGAGGCTATCCTGGCCGTCTACAAAGCCAAGACAGTCGCGATCGCTAGATACGGGGCTGCAGTCTGGGGTTATGTTAATTCAAAATGCATTCAGATAGAGGAAAACAAATTTCTTCGTTCTCTGTTGGGACTACCCCAGTCAACTGCCACTCACTCTTTACATCTTGAGCTGGGTTTGGGCTATATTCTAGATATAATCAATCTAGCTCCACTCTTGATGTGGATTAAGCTCTGGCTTAACCCGAACCTCAGCCTTAACCATCGGATAATCAAAGATTGTCTTATACTAGATCACAGGAGGGATATTCAGTGGCTGTCTTATATTGAATCTATGGCCGCACATTTGGGACGCCCCGAAATCTTTAACAGCCCAGAATCCCTGTGTAAAGCTGATTTGCTGTGGGTGAAGACCAATTTCACCAGATTACGTATGGCCGAGCGTGAAGCGGACGATTTATGTAAACCCTCTGTGAGGGCTCATGTATTGATAACCCCATCTTTTGAGTTGGCTCCTTATTTGTCAGTGGTCACTAATTCTTTTCATAGGTGGCTACTATCCAAATTTCGTTTTAATCAAATCTATATGGTGCTGCGGGACGAGAAAGATTGGTGCAAGCTCGAGGAATCGTCCCCATGCAAATGCGATGGTTTCTCTACCCAGGATAATGCCCATTTTCTGTTCTTCTGTTCTTTTTATCACGAACCTCGTACCCGATATTTAAAATCAATTTTGAAGGAGCTGGGTTTTATGCAGTACAAGCCTGCGTTGTTATACTTACAGATGTTGCTTTCTCCTGTAATCATGTATTGCATTGCTAGCTTTTTGGCTGCATCTGTTAGATGTAAGAGATCAAGGTTAAGATTGGAATCACAGATGAGGACAGATACTTGAATTCATGTTTATTGTAGTGTTGAGTGCAAATTGTAATGAATTTTGTAAATAATGCCTTTTTAACTTGCTTTTTAAATCTACCTACTGTTTAATACTGTTTTAATCTGTTTCTTAAATCATATGAACGTAAGATATTTGTTGTAGAATACTTTTATGATTTTAATTAATCGAATAAAGTGGACTTTGACTTGACTTGAGAGTTTACTGTAAATTGTAATGGTCATAATCGCCTGTCATTGCTGTTGTAAATGATGATGTTCGGTTGATTCCTAACAAAAGTATATAAAAAAAGGAGATGGCAACACATTATAACTTTTCCTTATGAAGAAATCAAAACCTTCTCAGGGGTTTCACTGATACACCTGGGCCTTTTAAACCAACAGCAAAGAATTTTTGGGCACAGAAGCTGTAATATAAAAGACATCTTTTTTATTAAGCTCAGAAGAGGGAGATTGTGTCATATAGTAATCTCAAGTCACTGTAGGAGGCATTCTAAGGAGTACAGAGAACAGGGGCCTTATATACCCACACAGGGGCTCAAAAGAAGGCGGTACACGTACACATGAGAAGAGTTACACACATAGATGGTCATACAGAAAATGCACAGTCAACAAGTAGGAGGAGTAATAAGTTGCTGACATCAGTTAGAACAGCCTGACAGTTCTATACTAGGAGCAGGTGCATTCTACTAGCTAGGCCCTTCTGAACATGTGCAAGGCTCTGAATGAGGGAAACAGCAAATGGCCAGCACATAGCTAACTAAAATGGCTGCCAAGTACAACATGGCTTTCAGCTCATGCTAACAGATCCCTGTAATCTTTAACAGATGGTCCTTTTAGCATGAGCTAAAGACATTCCCATGATCCAGTAGGAACACAGAAAATATTTGCACATTAATTTTCATAAATTTATCAATATCCTAATTCATTGCTAGGTGGGCATTTCTCATTCTAAATATTGTTAAGCGGCTATATATAAGGTATAAGCAGGAGTACAAAGGGAACAGAGCATTGGGTCATACAGATAGCAGGAGAGAGTAATGACTATTATCACAAACAGAATTATTAACTTTCTAGTTCTAAACAAATCCCAGAACCATCTAGTAAAAACGTTTTCAAGGCTCCTATGCATTTCAGTGACCATCCATTTCAACTTCAGAATAGCCAACAGCACATATCTAATAAAAACATTTTCACTAGACTTTTCCAGTGCTTCCTTTATGAGGGCTAGAGTATCAATCATTATAATCAAGGAAAGGGTAAAGTAACATTTGTCAACTGCTCAGATGAACTTTTCTCTTGCAGAATAAACATTATTCCTAATGCAAATATTAAAGCAGTCAGACATATTATTACAAAAATGATCCTGGATCCAGGGGACCAGGAGGACCACACAGGGCCATAGGAATTAGGACGAAGAGCTGCAAAGGGCTGCTCCTCCTCAAAAATGGGACGACCAATGGAGTACATTTTTAACAAAAAAGAAAAGGTCCTTGGGAAATTAAAGCCACTGTACAACCAGCCAGAGGGGAGTCTTCTCCCTGTGTCCGTTTGAGCCTCACAGGCAGGCTCTTGTTGTTCACAGGGTGGAGCTGCACAACTCGCAAACTCAGGAATCATGGCCCAGTTTCAAGGGAAAAGGTTCTTCCTTCAGAATAGGGCAATCACCCACCAGGGCAAATGCTCTCAGCGATCCTGTCCAGTGTCTCAGGCAGTGTACCAGTTTTCTTCACTTCAATCTAACAGGCACTAGAGACACAGCACCTGTACACTGAACTCAAGTCCTTCCCTAACTCCTGTATTGCTCTGCTGGTAGACTGCTCTTTCGTTGGGGCCACACATTGCATCCAGTGTACCGAGGTATCTCTTGACCAACAAAGGTGAAGACTTGCAGTCACTTTGGGACCAGGATTTAGAGGCCTGATGCTGGGATCTCTGAAGCAACCCTTGTTTCAAAGGGGGGTCACCTCAAGCAAAAACAACCTTGCCTTTCTGGTTGGTCTGTGACTTTCAGCTGGGCATCAGAAACTTGATCCACGATTTCTCCTTTCTGATTTGTGACCCCGTTTTTCGCTCAAGACAGTGGCAGGGGTACACACTTCACATCCCAGTGCTTCCGGCCTTCTACCTTCAATGAGGTCCTAGTTGCCAGCAATGCCGGTGCTGGTTAACTTCACCTTGACTTCAGGCTGGACTGGGGCTGACTCCCCAAGCTGGATCTGATGTCTGTGCCCCTCTGGCAATGGTTGTAAGGCAGCAAATATCTATTGGTGGACAGAACAAAAGGGTCTTTAGACAAGGCACAGAAATAATCTATCAACAGAGAGGATATTCTCAGAATACTTTCTAGTCTTGGGATGCCCCATATATTAGCAAGGCACCCAAGAACCACTTTCATCTATGTGAGAGTAAAAAAATCAACAGTCTGAACCTATTGGCAAGTATAAAAGGAACTCTTTGGTGAGCTGACACGAGTAATACGTCACCCAATCCCAAGCAGCCAAGGAAGTCTGTGTTCATTTACTAAATTCTGAGGAAAAGAGAAAAATCAATACAGACATACTCCAAATCCTTACATCTATGTATTCCTATATTATTCATGAGTGCATGGTCCTAAGCGTACAATGTAGGTGCTTTTATTAAGAGAAATCATTTTAGAAGTGTCTGCAGTCCTGTACAAGTAATGCAAAGTCTATGAGTAAAAGTGTAGAACATTTTCTTTTTTCTTGAGGGTCTTCAGATGAATAATATGCGTTGTAATGGAAATGCGTTGTAAAGGTAGTTTTTAAAAATGCGTTGTAGTGTCATGCGTTGTAATGTCATGCGTTGTAATGGATTATGCGTTGTAAAAAATGCGTTGTAAGTGCATGCGTTGTAAAAGTGTGCGTTGTAACGACATACATCCAAGCTTCATCCCTTGCCTATCATATTTAAACGCATTCATTCATAACCCTAAGCACAGATACCTAACTTGAAACATGAAAGTCTGCGCCACTTTTAAAGGACAGTCATTATTATTTAACATCAAAACCACTGATATCCTTATTTAAAAAGGCATTAAGAAAAGAAATCCCTACTGTCAATCTGTTCTCTGTTATCCAAAATAATGAACCTGATTTCTAACTTTTAAAACAGCAATCTGAAATGCAGGGTTTTACACTGTGTTTGCACTGACTTAAGATTTAGTGGACTTCAGCATTCTTTCTTTCTGTGGCCTGGAGTCAGAAATACCCACGTGCTGACACAGCTGCTTGTGATCCGCAGGTGTCGAATTCACACGCCTTTCAAGCCAGCCTTTCAAGCCAGCACAAATCTATCGTTCTGTAATGTGTGCTTAGTTCAGCAACAACCAACACACTCAGATAATGTGAATGCCTTTTAATACCTAGTACATAAGGATAAATGCTGTGACATTTTGTATCTTCATTTATTTATTGCAAAACACACAGTTTCGTTTTTGAAGCTTTTTTCTTTACTCCGATTCAATGTGAATTCTAATTTTATCTTTAGCATCGAGGCAATTTGCACACATGTATAGTGTCTTACTCTGTCAATTTAATGATAGCGTGCAGCTATTTTGCATATATTATATCATTCATTGCTGGATTATTTTAAAATATATTTTATTTTAATGATATTTTGCATAAAAGAATGATTACAAAAAAACACATTGAGCTAATTCCAGACATTTTCCAAAGGGGGTCATACACTCAGAACACACAATAGAGTGCGCTTAAGGCTAGCCATTCTTGCACCAAGAGCGCAATCGCTACTTACTCACACCAGTACCACTAATGACAAACCACAGACATTTAAACACACATTTAACCCACAGATCAACACTTAGGACAGAAACAAAAGACAGCCCACAGACTGTACTTAAACCAAACCATTTGTAAATATTAGTTGTAAGATATATTCACTAGATTTGGCTGGCAGAACACCAAGAAAAAACCGCTCTGCATATCACCACTTATGAATGTTACGAAGTGCACAGACCAGGATCCTTTTTATGTACATATTTAGTTCCTCGGGGACTAGTCACCGCAGAAGAAATACGTTTTTATACCTAAACCTAGTTAGGTATCCCCTCTAGGGGAGCCGGCTAATTCTATACAAGTTCCAAAATGGTACCTCCAAGAAAGCAACACATTCTACGATGTGTGCTAGGAACAGGCATGCCAAGAATATTGCAGCATATACAATATTATACACAAAGTAGCACTTAACTCAAAGTGTGCAGTTCAAGTTTACAAAAGTTTCTCATTACCTGCCTACATAAATAGCATTTTATGTATTTCTCACATTCCCATCACATATTGGCCAATTTCCATTTCCATATCACTATATCTCACGTTATATCACTTTATATCTCATGTTATATCACTTATATCTCACGTTTATCTGTGCAACCGGCGCACTTCTCTCACTATCTCACAAATGACCTTACCTAGCATAGGTCTCCAGATTCTAACTGCTAAGTTCTGAGTGACCAAACAGTCATTTTTAGAATACTCACACCAAAAATGTTCTCAGTCAGGAGTGGTACGCAGTTGGAGGAGTCAAATCAGGAAGACCAGAAATATACTGGGCTGCAGAGACAAAATCTCAGTTTATGGTACCTTCTTTCTAGAGTCCTGTTCTATCCTCCTCAGTAGATTCCTGTCTCCCATCAAGACCACTCCCTTGGATAGCCACTTCTCTGATGAGCCTCACAGAGGGCACTAATTGAAGAAATCAAAACCTTCTCTGGGGTTTCACTGATACACCTGGTCCTTTTAAATAAGCCTGGGCAAAACACTACGCTACGCTCACGTAGTTTGCGAAGTTCGCGCTACTTCGCACTACGCGAATTGCACGTAGCACAGTGCGAACACGCGTAGCGTAGTGTTGCGTAGTGCTGCGGTCATTTTTTGCTTGCTCGCGGTCCTCAACGTCAAGTTGGCGACCACGAGCAAGCAAAATGACATCCCGGCGAGACTTTTTCCTTGTTCGCGATCAGCAACATCAAGTTGGCGATCGCGAGCATGGAAAATAAACCTCCCGGCGAGATTCCCAACGCGAGGAGGTCAAGTTTCTCATTGCTAGTGGTCGCGTATGCTTGCGACCGCTCGCGATGAGAAACTACCAGTTCGCGTTGAGAAAGCTGCCGCTCGAGTAAAAATCTACTTGAGCAGCAGAAAACTACAGCTCGCACTGTGCAAGATGCCATTTTCAATGATTGTACAGTGCCGGTTGCTTGTCCGCACTGTGCAATCATTGAAAACGACATCTGGCACAGTGCGAACAAGGTACTACGCAGTTCGCGAAGTGCTACACGGAGCTCGCGTAGTGCGAACTGCACTTTGCGTAGCTTCGCGAAGTGCTACTTCGCGAACTACGCCCAGGGTTACTTTTAAACCAACAGCAACGAAGAGATTGGCACCGAAGCAGTAATATAAAATACAACTTTTTTATTAACCTCAGAAGAGGGAGATTGCGTCATACAATAATCTCAAGTCACTTGAGGAGGCATTCTAAGGAGTACAGAGAACAGGGGCCTTATATACCCACACAGCGGTTCAAAAGAAGGCCGTACAAGTACACATGAGAAGAGTTACACACATAGATGGTCATTCAAAAAATGCACAGTCAACAAGTGGGAGGAGTAATAAGTTGCTGACATCAGTTAGAACAGCCTGACAGTTCTATACTAGGAGCAGGTGCATTCTACTAGCTAGGCCCTTCTGAGCATGTACAAGGCTCTACATGAGGGAAACAGCAAACGGCCAGCACATAGCTAACTAAAATGGCTGCCAAGTACAAAATGGCTTTCAGCTCATGCTAACAGATCCCTGTAATCTTTCACAATTATATGTACTGACTATTGATTATATACCAATAAAAAGGGTTTAAAAAAAGAACTTCAAAAGGAGATTTATGAAGCCTCACAAAGCCACAAGTGGCTTCATAAATCTCGAGTAATGCAACACATTATTCTGCACCAGGGAGGTGTTCCCACGCAACATCCATAGATTTTGATGCATTCCCAGATTTACCAGAATAGGTAGACCTGGGCATGCACCAAAAACCTAAGCCTACCCAGGTAAGGTGTAACGAGGGGCAATATCTTTATTTCTCCTCATTGTTCCCACACGTGTTACATTCTACATCACACATAGAAAGAGAAAAAAGCCTCAGGGAATTGTTTTTGTACAGTAAGGTACCTCTTCCTGCACAAAGACAATCCTCCCTACAACGCAGGCACCCCTGCACCATGAGGCATTCCTGCCCTTTCCCTGTCACACAGCGCTGTAAGGTGACATGCTGCTCTACGCTGCACAGCGTGAGTTGGCCATAAATATGGCTCTATGGTATTCAATGGATACACTTGGCATGGCATTTGCGTGTAATGCCGGAAAGTGCATTTCCCATGAAACAACAGAAATCTCATGATATTTGCAAGTAGCGGTGGCCATTTTGATGTTATCGAGCATATGTTCCTCATGGCCCAGTGCATCTTTGCTAGGCAATCAAGATACATTGTGGCTGCAGCCAGGATCTTGTTACCAGCACTCGTGGAAAAAACCACGAAGATTATTTGATAATATTTTAGAAGTATTTATAATGTCTGATCTGAATACAGAGAAGTACTCTTAAGAATCCAATATATTATGAACACACACTTCCATTGTAAAATAACAGTTTCAGAGATATTCTCAACGAAATATTAAATTCATATTTTAATATGCACATTTTCTGCTGTTCGCTGTGAGGAACGGGAAGCATCTTCACATCTTAAAAAGACATTTGATCCTTTTCACATGATGCATGTATTCAGTTATGGTAGTTCTATGTTTTGGAAAGTGTTTATTTAATCAACATGGCCACTATATTTCTGATGAACATTTGTTACTTTGAGATAAAACAAACAGATCTATACTCGAACAAGAGCATTCTTGCAAAAAAGAAAGAAGTCACATTTATGAAAGGAGTAACTTCGATTATTCGAAAACCTTTAGGATCTTAATTCCTAAATATATTTTTTTCAGTGTCAAGAAAATCTGAGTTCAATTAGAATGCAGAGAATCTGGGAATCTGAGAGACAGAGACATGTTTGATGTATCATTTATTATAAAGCAAGTGTTAGATGCTGCAATACATTGATAAGGTATTAAATATATGAATCTTGCCTTCAGATGCGGCCACTCGACTAGGAAGGAAGAGCATCACCCCACTGCTTACTCGCAGTGGAGAAGCAGAAACATGAAATTGAAATAACTTTCTGTTAGTATCATTTTACGTTTAGTTGCGGGTCTGCTCTTCGAGCAGGGGAGGAGTGGTGTGTCTACTCCTGAGGGCGCAATGACTGTTTGGTTGGCTCTCTGGGGCCGCACAAACCAGTCATGCTCACTCTGCCCTTTCTCCATGCAGGCTGTACTGCCAGTCAGCAAATGTGAAAACGTATATCAAGTTAATATTGAAGCAACATTTATAAGTTTACATTACCATTTTCTCTTTACAGTTTCAATGAGTCTATAATTCTTAGTGGAAATGATCTAACATGGGGTGACAGGACCTAAATGAACATAATATTAAAGTCAGCACATTTCTAGGATGACATAAATGTTAAGCCGTTGCACAGTGCACTTTATAATGAGCAAAGATCGAAAAGTAAGACTTGGGCCTAGTTGCTGCACAGGATAAACTATGTTTGCTTAGTGCAAAATGTTTAAAACATGCCATTAGAAATGAAGAATTTCTAATTAAATTTTTTGTGTCTACAATTCTCACTCTACAATGTATTTCAGTTTCAATTATTTATTTTACTAAAGGTATTCACACAATTTGTAAGTCACTTCTAGATGTGCATTTCATTTGCATTTAAATTGTACTTTGTAATGGACTAAAATATGTTGATTTCTAAATATGTGGTAATCTCTAACAAACTACCCCCCTTTTGATTATGTATATCATCACAATAATTGTTGGTTTCACCCTCACAATCAATATCTAGAATGCAGTTTCGTCCTCAAATGTATCGCTTCTCTTTCTCTTTACTCCCCTTGTGTGTTGTAAAGTTTTCATGTAGTCATCATTATTTATTCCCACTAAGCCCATGTCTTTTTCGAAATGTTTTTGTTGATAAGCATCATGTCTATTGCGTAGTATATGTTTACAGGCCTTATATAGTACATACGGTAGTATCAGGCATAAGCCGACAATTAGTATACACATTAGTATTGTCTTTAATCTTCCCTTCCCTGCTGTTGAGAACAGTTGCCAAATGTATTTAAATCTTTCCCAAAATCTTCAGACAGACTTGGGGGCATATTTACAAGCCCCTTGCGTCACCGGTGCGTCATTTTTTTTGAGTGGCTTTTTGTATCCTTTTAATTATGGCCCCTATTCATGCAGCACTTTGCGAGAAACCCATGCAACACCCATGGATTTTGCTACATTCCCAGATTTTCAATGTTTCGTAAACCTGGGAATGTATCAGAATCCTGAGCCTCCCAGGGGAGGAGTTAGGAGGCACAACGAGGAGAAATACTTTTATTCCTCCTCATTTTTCCTCTATCTATGGCAAGCATAGAAAGAGGAAAACAACTCTCGTGATTGTTTATGTGCCGGAAGATGTCCCTTTCCGCACAAAAACAATCATCCCCGCACTGCTGGCACCCTGCCCCACGGTGCACGGGTGCCTAAATTGGCACATGGCATCTAATTGTGTGCCAGCACAGGGGAGAGGTCAGGGATACATCATATTGCTGTAAATATGATTAATCCCTTTGCTTTGAAAGTAATGCAGCGCAGCTAAATGGATTGCGTTACTCTCTTGTAAAAATAAAGCCCTTGGTATTTCCAATTCTTGTAGTTCGGGTCTCAAATGTGATATATTTCCTGTAAACTCCTCTATTTTCCCACTCTCAGCTGGGATATACGAACATCAATGAGTTAGCTTAAGCACATGACGGACCCTCCCTTTCTCGGCCAAAAAGACGTCTAATGCAAGACTGTCCTGCAAAACCATAAACCAAATAGCAATTAGTTTTGTATTATTTAGTAATAAAGTTTCAGGGGCCATATTACACAAAGTGTCCGGGGGGCACAGCAGGCATTTGCACCTGCTTTACGTGCCTCCTGGGCACTTTGGTAATACGGAAGGGACTGCAGATGCTTTTGCGGACCCTTCTATAATACCTATAGAGCTGGTGCACATAAAGCACTAGCGCTATTTTCAGGGAATATCATGAGGGAATACCTTTGCCTCTGCGTCTGCACCGTATTATAGACAGGTCTCAGAGGCAAAGAAGCTTTCAGGTGGTGCACTGAAAGTGTGCCCCATGAAAGAAGCCTTTTTGAGGGAGGAAAAGGGGTCCTATACTACCCCCAGATATCCCCTTGCAGGCAGGTGCAGTCACTGACTGCAACCGCCTGCAAGTGGATCCCTAACCCCCTTCAAAATGCCGGCAGGTGTGCCGCATCCACTGTGAAAACATGAACCGGCTTTAAAGCAGCCCCTCAGTTTTTCACATGAATGTGCTGCCCTGGGGGCAGCGCAAGTTCGCGGCTGCCCTGGGGGCAGCACCTTCATCATAATACAGTGCATTTTCTAAGCCTGGGCAAAGCACTACGCTACGCTCGCGTAGTTTGCGAAGTTCGCGCTACTTCGCACTACGCGAACTGCACGTAGAACAGTGCGAACACGCGTAGCGTAGTGTTGCGTAGTGCTGCGGTCATTTTTTGCTTGCTCGCGGTCCTCAACATCAAGTTGGCGACCGCGAGCAAGCAAAATGACATCCCAGCGAGATTTTTTCCTTGTTCGCGATCAGCAACATCAAGTTGGCGATCGCGAGCATGGAAAATAAACCTCCCGGCGAGATTCCTAACGCGAGGAGGTCAGGTTTCTCATTGCGAGTGGTCGCATATGCTCGCGACCGCTCGCGATGAGAAACTACCAGTTCGCGTCGAGAAAGCTGCCGCTCGAGTAAAAATCTACTCGAGCAGCAGAAAACTACAGCTTGCACTGTGCAAGATGCCACTTTCAATGATTGCACAGTGTCGGTTGCTTGTCCGCACTGTGCAATCATTGAAAACGACATCTGGCACAGTGCGAACAAGGTACTACGCAGTTCGCGAAGTGCTACGCGTAGCTCGCGTAGTGCGAACTGCACTTTGCGTATCTTCGCGAAGTGCTACTTCGCGAACTACGCCCAGGGTTAGCATTTTCCTCCATTGCGCTGGGCAAACCTCTTTAAAGATGAGCCCAGAAGTCAAATGAGCCACATCTATAATGCGGCCCCTGATGAACTAGTTGTCATTTTGTCCACTGCTGTAGCTAGCTTTTGAATATTTTTTTTTTTTTTTTCTTTTTTCCCCAAAACCTTTATTGATCGTGAAAAAGTAACACACAGCTCTACGCCTACATCCTGAATTAACAGGCCGGCAGCGACAACGTGCAGTGCAAGAATCAAGAAGCACAGGTTGAAAAGCAACGACTACAGTACACAGCATGTCGCCTACAACCCAGTCGGGCCGGCCGCGTAGTATTGGAAGTTGAGCTGTTGAAGAATGCAGTAGTAAGTAGGCGTATCCGCAAGTGATATTCAAGCATGAGGTACCTGAGGTTTCATTCAACTTTAGTAACAAACCCAAAACAAGTGCAATATGAACTGTTCCCTCCCAGAAGTTGCCCTCCATACACAGTATGAGGTATACAAAGGTAGTGAAGCATGGTGCTGTGAGGGCATTACCGTCCATCATGGAATGCAGTCGATAAGCAGCGTCGCGACGCCCTGCGCCCCACAGACCCATCTAATGTTCTGGGAGGATGTGGTAATGACCCAAGTAAGAAACGTGCCATGTAGCCACTGCCTGTAGTGCCGTGTATGTTGTGCCATCCCGGGGTGGACTCCGCCACGTTCCATTCCCAGGGGGGGCGGAAGGTCCGCCACTCCACTAACCTGTGTCAGCGGATGCTCCACGGGACATATGTTGCCCTGCCATTTGTACCAAGAACGCAAGCCCTTATGTATGGGAAGCAAGAGGGGTGAGGAAGGGGAGGGGATCAGACAATGTCAGTTGTCAGTGGAGGGGGCGCTGGAGACAGCATGGAAGGCCGGCCGCGCATCACCATGTCCCCATTCGCGTCAGCAGTGGATGCGTCTGGAACCTGTGAACGAAGGAGGTACGCAGCTAGGGGGCCCCAAAGGTCCCTAGGGCGCGACTTGTGTGGTAAAAGGTCTGAATAACTATGCAGCTGCTCCTGCCAAGTTGTCATCGTGTCCAGCCAGGTTTTGAATTTAGGCGCACGCCCCCGTCCCCACCGGCACGCGACGTGGCGCTTAGCCAGCAGGAGTCCCAGCGCGAAAAATTTCCGGTGTGTTTTAACAGCGGGGTTGGAGTGACCCAGCAGGGCTATCCGAGGGCAGGGCGCAATGTTTACCCCAATCATGTCAGATAGAGCAGCAAACACCGCTACCCAATAGACGGCCACGGCCTGGCACGCCCATGCTAAGTGCATGAAGCCTGCTCCTGGCCTTCTGCACCGTAGGCAGCGATCATTGTCACGGAGTCCGAATCAGTGCAGTTTGGCAGGGGTAATGTAGAGGCGATGTAGAAATTTAAAGTGAACTAGCCTAAGGCGAGCATTGCCTGTCACCGTATTGGTATGAGAGCAACTTTCTTCCCACTGATCATCCGACAGTGGCTCCCCCAGATCTGTGTCCCAGCTGGTGCGTGCTCGAAGAGGGGGGGGAGACGGGGCCGCCTGCGCGTGTTTATATAACATGGAGACCACGTGTGACGGCGTTCCCTTCTGCAACAGAGCATGCAGCGGCGCCACGGTATCTGGCTCATCCGGAAAGTCAGGCGCGACAGCCCTGATATTTTGCCGAAGCCGAACGTAAATGAAGGTATCCATAACCGAGGGAGTATTGTCCCCAAAGAAGTGCGTCGCCGTACGAAAACTCCCCTGGTGGTATAAATCCCCCCAAGTGTGAATCGCGAGTTTTGTGAGCAGCCTACGGCCAATCTCCTCACGGGTGACACTCAATCTGGGATCGTTCGCCAGAGCCATGCGGGGTGAGTATAGGAATTTCACGTCCATATATCCTGCCAATCGTTTCCAGGCATTAACCGTGCAGTCGACCGTGGTGGGGTCTCTATGTTCTGTGCGTGCTAACGTGTATAAATACCCGGAGGGTTGCTCTGGCCTCATATACCCATCCTCAACTGCCAGGTGCGCCATAAAGGGAGGGGGGTGGAACCAGTAGGCCGCGAAGTGGCCCTGTGCGCAGTCATAATATCGTCGAAAGTTGGGTACATCAAACCCCCCTTGGTGATAAGGCAACATGAGGGTCCGCAGGCTAAGTCTGGCCTGCTTCCCACCCCAGATAAGTCTCGACAACTGGGAGTCGAGAGCACGAAAGAAACAAGCGCCAGGGCTGTACGGTATGTTGGTAAAGAGGTACAACAGCTTGGGAAGAACCACCATCTTTATCAGCGAGATCCGACCCGCCATTGACAGCGGGAGGCGAATCCACCGAGTAACGTTGTCCGTGAGTTTGTCAATGACAGTCCCGTAGTTGCCTCTAATCAGGGCCTCCCGATTTCTAGCCACCTGAATGCCCAGGTATTTTATCTCGGCCGATTCCCACACCAGGGGGTAATCTAGAGGAAACTGCGTGGTGTTCTCAGTCAAGGGGAACAGAGCTGACTTTGCCCAGTTGATTTGTATCCCCGAGATGGCTCCGAATTTGGTGACTTCACGCAGCAGAGGGTTCAGGTGTTCCCGCGGCTTATGCACATATAGAGTCATGTCATCTGCATATAGGGCAATGAGTAGTTGGCGCTCTGGATAAATGAGAGCTCGGTGTTTGTGATGCTGCCGAAGCTTGGCCGCCAGGGGCTCTATGGCGATTGCGAACAGAACAGGGGAGAGAGGGCACCCCTGTCGGGTACCCCTATGGATCGCGAAGGGGGGGAGCGGGTGCCGTTGAGCAGGACCGCTGCACGAGGTTGGCAGTACAACAGCCGTATCCAATCTAGGAAATTGAATGGCATGCCCATCCGCTCCAACAAGGCCAGAAGGTAATCCCACTCCAAGGAATCAAACGCCTTTGTGGCGTCAAGAAAAACCGCGGCAGCCTCACTCGTAGGGTCAATATCCTGCATCACCGCCTGTAGCGTGCGCAGGTTGTGGGAAGTCGCATGGTTGGGGACAAACCCGGCCTGGTCCGGGAGGACGAGGCGCTCCATCAGAAGGGTAAGACGCGTTGCTAGGACCTTCGCCAAGATCTTAACGTCCGTGTTTAATAGCGAAAGGGGCCTGTACGAGTCGCAGTGTTCCGGTGGCTTACCAGGTTTCAACAGTGACGTTATGAGTGCCTCCCGCATCGTGGCAGGCAGAGCGCCCACCTCCAGTGCAGAGTAGTACACCTGCTGTAGAATGGGGGCCAGCACATGCTTGAAGGCCTTGTAAAAATCAACCGGTAACCCGTCCGATCCCGCGCCTTACCCGACTTTATGGCCATTATGGCGTCTGTTATTTCATCTAGTTCTAATTCGTGATGAAGGAACTTGTGCTGGGATGGGCCCAGCCATGCAAGTGCAGTGTCGTCAAGGTACTCATGCAGTACGAGCGGTGTAGTCCTGTGGGATGTGTAAAGTTTAGAGTAGTGGTCTGTGAGGACTTTGAGTTGGGCAGCAAGATCCCGCTGCGGGGTTCCTTGTTCATCAAGCAGGGAGGTAACGTAGTTATGGTACCTGGGGGGCCGAACCGCGGAGGCCAACGCCCTGCCCGGCCTGTCACCCTCTCCATACACCCTAGCGACAAAGGGTCGCCCCAGAAATTTGCTTTCTTTGGCAGCAGCTTCCGTGTATTCATTGAGTTTCTCTCGGAGCTGTGCCCCGGTGTCAGGCCCCCGTTTGTTCCGTTCCATTTCGCGCTCTAGCACACGCAGTTCGCTCTCCAGCCTGCGCAGATCGCCATGCAGAGACTTAAGGACACCTCCCCCCTTAGCTATGCACCAACCCCTTACGGTGACTTTAAACGCCTCCCAAACAGTAGTGAGGCTAGATACGGAATTAATATTACGTTCAAAAAAATCTTTTATGTCGTGCTCTAGTTACGCATGAAACACGGGGTCCGTGAGGTGCGCGGGATTTAAGCGCCAGCTCTGGTACGGAGATACCTCAAGGGGAATACGCATGGACAGCAGGACAGGGGAATGGTCCGAGAATGTGCGGGAGAGATGAAGCGCCTCGCCCAACCAAGGAGAGAGGCCGGGCGACAGGTATATGTAATTAAGACGTGCCCAAGTGGAATGCACTGCGGAGTAGTGCGTGCCCTGCCGGAGCGAGGGATGGCAGTGCCTCCAAGCGTCTACTAAGTGGTGCTCATCCACTATGTTTACCAACGCGCGCTGTGTGTTCGTGTAGTGAGATGCCTGCGGGCATGATCTGTCCATTGCAGGGTTGAGTGCAGTGTTGAAATCCCCCCCAGCAGGATGTGAGATATTCCTAGGGTCTGAATCCTGCCCCACATAGTGAGGAGCGCGGACGGGTCGTCCGTATTAGGGCCATAATAACACGCAAACAGCATTGTATGTAAGTGCAATGTCCCCCACGCCATGCAGTACCTCCCGCCAGGATCCACTTCGGCCCCCGCAAGTGTAAACCCTACCCCGCGTCTCACCAGGATGGTCACTCCCCTCGCGTAACTCGAGTAAGACGAGAACACCCTACTATCAGCCCATCGTGATGCAAAGGAGGGAGTTCCTCCTGGTTTTAAGTGTGTCTCCTGGAGCATGGCTACGGACACTCCCTGCCTGGTCAGGTAACTCAAGACCTGCCTCTTCTTCCTTGAGTCATTTAATCCGCGTACGTTCCAGGAGAGCAGCTGAAAGTTAGGCGCAGGGCGCGTGTCAGTTAGGTCCCCCATTCACCCGGGTGAAGGTATGTGTGGCATGTATTCATAGCACGGAAGTGCACATAGCACTCAGCATCACATTTCAAACCTAGGTCCAAATTATTTAACCCACCCACTCGACTTTTCATACCCTGTCCGGAGTCATCGATAAACCCAGGTGAAAGTCGGAACAGCAACCCACCCACGCCGGCAACCCCAACTGGCCGGGTACACTTTGCCCTCCCATCCCCTACCCCCCCCACCAAACCCAACGTAACAACCAGAACAATGGCAGTAACCACCCCTGCCTTAAGGAGGAAAGGGGCGTAATGGGGTGCGCCCATTGGGGGATCGAACTCTAGGGGCGCCAGACCTGCCAACCACCTCCCTACTTACACCCACGAGGACCCAGACATACTCCAGGGCCCCTGTATGGGACGGAGGTGGGCGACCGGGCACATAGTATCACAGCGATAGTTCAAGTGACATGTTCTTGAAAAAAACATAGAAGTACCTCACCAGGAGTGACGTTGGCCCATTCAGGCAAGTCCGGCCACGGCAACATATCGAGCCAAGGGGAGCATCCCCCCAACTCACTCAGTCCAGCCGTTCCGTCGGCGAGGATGACCGAGAGCGCCGCGGCTCCGCATCCTCCTTGGCCGAGTCCCTCCTGTGCTGTTTGAGGAAGTCCTCCACCCGCTGCGGCTGCTGGAAAAACAGTTGTTTGCCCCGGTGCGAGATTTTCAGTTTCGCAGGGTACAGCATCGCGTACGGAATCTCACGGGCCTGCAATTTTTTCTTAACCCCAGTGAATTTCCGGCGGGCTTCCTGCACAGATGCGGTGAAATCGGGGAAGAAGGACAGCGTAGTGTTGCAGTAACTCACTGTTCCCATCTCTCTCGAGCGTCTGAGCACCACATCCCGGTCCCTATAATTGAGGAAACGCGCGATGATGGGCCGCGGCTGGGCGCCAGGATGGGGACGGGCCGCAAGGGATCTGTGGGCTCTCTCCACGATGAGGTGCGGGGAGAAGGACTCTCTACCAAACAATTCAGCCACCAGGTTCTCGATGAAGACCTCCAGTTTCCCAGTGTTGGTGGTCTCCGCCAGGCCTAGGATGCGAACGTTGTTGCGACGGGACCTCGCTTCTAGGTCCTCGTTCTTGTCAGCGATTATTTTGAGAAGACGGTCCATTTGTGTCATATGTCGGTCCGCAGATGTGGCACCGTCTTTCAGTGTGGAGATCCTGTCCTCAGTCTCCTTTATGCGGGCGTCATGCTGGTCCAGTTTGGCAACCACCCCATCCAACCTGGTAGTAATGTTGTCAATCTTGGAGTCTATGGTCGTTAGGCTTTGTTTCAATCCCAGCAGAAGAGATTTCCAGTCCTCGTCCGGAGGGCCGGCGGCGGAGGGGCCAGGCTCGGGCGATGCCGCGGGGGCTTTTTGGGTTTCAAACGGCAATTTGGACTGCTTAGCGTCTTTGCGCCCCCTGTTGCCAGGCATCCGACCCTCCTCGCTCACCCCGCAGCCAGCGCAGTCGAGGAGAGAGCCCGCACCACCGGGACCCGCGGGGGCCCCGCTCGGAACCGGCCAATCCGCTTGTGCAATTCGGGCCGACTCAACTCCCAGGTCCACCTCGAGGAGCACGGCCACTAGGGGCGTGGTCCCTCCGGCCCCCCCAGGACGTCCCGCCCGCGGCCGGTCAAGCAATCAGGGAGGGGGGGGACCCCACGGCCAGCAGGCCCACCCCGGCCGGATCACGCGAGGCAGCACCCCCAGGCCCGTAGTGGACCGCAGCAAGAGTCCTTATGGCAGCGGGGGGGAGGGGGGCGGGTGTCCGGGTCGCGATCCTCCCGCTCCAAGCGGCCCCACAGCGTGGTCCACCGCAGGGGGCCCCGGCCCCAGGCCCGCAGTCAGCCGGATGCGGTCACGGGCGCAAACTCCAAGCAACCGAAGGATCACAGCCCCCGCCTCTCACCCCAGCAGCAGGGGGGCAACAGCAAACGCTCCGGCCCTTCGGTTCACCCAGCCGGCCAAGCGGGGAATGATGCACCGTGCAGGTCGACGTTCTCAGGCCCCTCCAAATGCGTCCCCGCAGCCAGGCCAGGGCAAGCGTCCACACAGGCAGGGGAGCTATAATGCTTATCTCTGCCCCCCAGTCTGCCGCAGCAGTCCAAGGCGTGCGCAGCCCTCCAGCGACACCAGCAGCCCGCCAACCCGAGGCTCGGGCGCGGGCCCCGGCAGATGTAGGGGGCAGCGGGCGGGAAGGACCCACAGGGCGCCCAGGTCACAGGGGGGTTCCCCGCCTACCTCCTCCGAGACCTCCTTGTAATGGCGGGGACAGCCGATGATCGTCCGGTTCAGCTATCAGCTCTGGGGACCGGGATCCGTCCACGCCGCATAGGCCCCGCAGCACCGGGCTCGCGTGCAGAGTCCCCCGTCAGGCGCAGGCCGAGGATGAAAGCTCCCCTCCGCTCGGCACAACGATGGAGGATATCGGGGCACTCCGGCCGCCCCCGCAGACGTGCCGGGCACCGGAATGTCCCACAGGGCACAGCGGACCCAGCTGTAGGGGTGAGGCAGAGGATTACGCTGTTAGGATACTGGAAAGGATAGCGGAATCGCCCGGTCAGGCGGGAGCCTCACTCGCGTGCGGCCATCTTGGTTTGGCGCCCTCTAGCGCCCCCCTAGCTTTTGAATCTTTTCATCATTTATTATTATTCCCTCTGGTGGTATCACTGCTCCAAGTATATCTCATGTTAAAGAAGCTCCGTTCCGTTCATTTTGCTTATGTCTATGGGGTAGTGCTAGAGTCAATGCTTTTATACTATTAACATGATACATCTTTGAAATTAGAATACCTAAAAAACATGTTCCTTCCTAGTCAGCAGGTAATAAGAAGTAAGCATTCGGTCCACAAATGTAATATACCCCTGGAATAATGTTCTCAGCTCCCTGTAAAATTTGCCAAGTTCCCCCCAATAATTCAAAGGTGTGGTCACAAGTGCTAATTCCTACATTTCTTATTCACTTTTGTGTTTGTCTCTTAAAGAATCGGATTTTCCCTTTATGTTGGGTATCTAACCCATGTTTCAGATTTGATAGTTATTTTCCTAAATTCATTTTCCTCCTATTTCCTCACATTTATTACAACATCTCCCTTTTCATGAACATTCTTTTTCATGTTCATGTAACTTCCTGCCAACACCATAAAATATTCTTTTTCTTTGGGATTCATTAAACAAGCTTCTACAGTGTTCAGTGGAAAAGACTGGGGGAGGAAATAATAGCAAGCAGTGTCCATTGTTTTTCTTTGTGAGTGTAAATTCATGCTTCACCTCGGAAGTACTTGTGAAAGCACTAATTCATGTTCCCAACTATAAACTATGGAGCAGAATGGTACATGAGATTTCATAGGATACGGATTTGTGATAGTTAGTGACTGCTGATGAAACTGAAGTTGGCAAATGTGCACAAACGTAGCAATCCTTAATATTTAAAGCAGTCGTATATTATTGCATCTAATCTAGAATAAGCATTAGTGAAATAACCTTCTCCTTTAAAATTTCTGAAATGTTTAATGAAGGGGTTGTCTCTAAAATATTTTGAATAATCATTAGCAATGTTAACTCTAGGTGTTCCAGGATTGGGTGTCAAATAAACTCTGTAAATGCTATAGATATCATGATAACTGTTACTATGAAAATCACACATATAATGCATTTACATTTCCTTCTAATGCAATACATCCTTTTGAGTCAGCAATTTAAAAAATGTTTCTTCCCTTCTAGACAGGTCCCTGTCAGATAATCCTTAACCCTACTCTGTGTTCTTCTAACATGTATCTCTATTCTTCTGTAACTTTCTTCTTAGCCCTAATTTAGTCTTCTGTAAAACAAATAACTAAAAATATAAGCATCGAATAGACACAGCTCAAACTTGTTTTTCTATCATTGGACTCTTTCCCCTACTTTTGCATACTCTTTCCCAATCATAGTCTTTATTTTCTCTCCAGGGAGGTACTAGCAATACAGGATTTTCTTTGCATGTCGTTCACAGTCACATTCAATGTAATATGACCATTTAGGAGCTGAATATCTTCTGAATATCTTCTGAGCATAGGTTAAACTTGTGTTTGTGGTTGAAATAATAGATGAGAATTACAGAGAATGAGGGTGCATTTCATTTCCCTTGGTTTGGAACTTTTAACACCAGAATTCCAGATCATTTAAGGGGAAAATTGAATAGAAGGCCGCCGCGACCTCGACCCATGCAATGTGAAGCTTTATAAATTGGGAAAAGCTTGCAAAGGAGAAAGAGAAGGGCAAATATCAGAGGAGAGCAGGTAGGGCAATGGAGAACTATGCAAATGTCCAGTGGGACAAAGAGCAGCGTAGATGGAGGAAGGGAATGATTGAGCGAACTAGACTGTATCCCGTTCTAACTTCAGAAGTTAAGGAGAAGAGTAAAAATGCAGTTAAGCGGAAAGAGGAAGAGTCAGATATTGATTCAGGAGATGAGATATTGGAAGAAATGTTGTCATTCCAACCATGTCCTGTGACTTACACTGACCCAGGAGAAATAAGCATTAGTTTGAGTCAGACTGTGCCTATTGCTCCAGTATAACCAAAACATGCTTCAATGGAACAACCTTCATAGGTTTTACAAATTGCTCCATCAGTAATGATGCCACCAATAACTGTGATCCCCATTGATACTTTTAATTAGAAAGACAAAACATACATGTTGAGATTGAGTGAGCTACTATATATGGCATGGATCAATTTAAGATCTCTGGGTTTTATGTCAGTTTATCTCGGTCACAATACTATAAGACAAAATAAGAATAGATTTACTGATTTTAATTCCACGTCTACTTACCTAAACAATAAGGTAGTATGTGATATAGTGGATGCATTATTTTTGCATGCTGATAGTTTAACTGTGACACAGTGATTCCAAAATGATTGAACAAATCAGACTAGGCTTCTGGCTGAAATTCAGATTTTTCACTGTCCCAAAGATATAGCAGGGTAATTTAGATTCTGTGAATAGGCCGTGGGTCCACCAGGGGGTGGAGGCCCAGGCCCCTGCCACACTGGGAGACCTCCGCCCTATTTACAGATTTCAGATGTACCTGGCAGGGATCTCTTTGCTAATAAGGGAGCTGGTGCCATGTTCAAATCACACCCACAAACAAGATGGAAGGAATGCTTACTGATCATCTAAACCGCTGGCAATCTCTCTGAGTAGCATTCCAACCCATAGCTGTTCTCTCAGTGAAGCACTGTAAACAGAGACATGCATTCTGAAAATAAATACTGTAGCTGCTCCTCCTGGGAACAGCCCATCCAAACCTGTGTAGTGATGCTGTCTCATGAAGGAAACACAAGCAGCCCAAGAAGACCAGTTTCGACCTAATGAGGCCTCGCCAATGAGGTAGAGCTTGGATATTGTGGTACAGTGAGCAAGGGACCCATGTTTGGGTATTCCCTTGACCACCTAAGGTGGTACCTCAAACACACAAAAAGATTATGGTAGGAATACTTCCAAATAGTTTAAACCACTATTCTATTCTGAGTATTTGTTCAGCCCATCTTTATTTTACACACAGAGCAACTCTAGACAGAAGACACCTTATACAAATCAACATTGATGCTGCTACCCATGAAACCATTGCCTCTCAAACTGCCAGGTGCAGGCTCCTTCCCAAAGGGAACATAATCAACCCAAGGCCATTTTCGGACTTCTTTGGGCCGCACCAGTGAGTTATAGCTTCGATTATGTGGCATAACATGCAGGGGGGCCATGTCTGTTTATACATTTGAATATTTAGGATGAGAAGAGGAAAGGATGCAAGAAGTCTAAACCACTGCAAATCTCTGTGGCTGGCATTCTAATCCATTGTTTTTCATAAAGATAGACACTCTAAACATGTCTTATTTTAAAAACAATATCTATTCGCCCAGTGAACCCAAATAATTATATATTTGTAGATGGACCTATTTTCCTACAGTTATATTTGAACTAATCTTACAAAACAACTGACAAAACGTCTAGAGAATAATGTTCTTATGAGGAATTTGTGATCAAACTATAGTCAAGCAGAAATACATAAATGGATTCTATGGGTTTGCTTGAAAGGCTGGTAAAAACTCTGATTTTGAGATTGCAATACTGTTAGTGTTGCTTGCTGTCTCTTGTCACTATGGTATTCTGATCAGTTGCCTGAAACAAAGAGGTAATGTGTCTCTGACCTTGTTCAAGTAGTTTAAGTCACTCCTATGCTGTAGATCGTTGCAGGTAGGTAATGATGGTGTGGCACTATTGGTTGTGGAATCAGTGTGTGGAACGCAATCTCCCATGCTTTTTCATTTCTATATCAAACTGCTAGGCAACCTAATTCTAGCAGCACATAGAATAGGATTCCATGTCTATTTTGCTGACACCAAGTTGCTGCTCCTCCTAAACAGAGACAGAGACAGAGCTGATACAAGGCAGGAGGTTGGAAGGCTGGCCTGTAGTCAACACTTCCATGAAAGAGTTGATGTTGGTGAGCTTTCAGGCCACCACCAGAAATTATGAAAGGTGCTGGGAGCTAGGTTAAATGAATATCAGTCCTTCATGAGAAATTAAATTAAGAGGGCTTGCATTTGATTACCTGCAATATTTGAAGGAGCCAGATTAATTAATTGATTAAGACACGATGCCACCACATTCATTTACTTTCAAAGCTGCGATCATATTTGTGTGAAGACATGAGGGCCTTTTGGATCAGGCTGAATACTCTTTTTCCTGGGTTTGTCAGCCCTAATTTTGGGTGTGGGTCCTTAAGATCAATGGCAGAATATTAAGGTTATAATAGGGGGGGTTAACATTAATTATTTCTTCTAACCATAATATCGAAGTACTACACATATATTTAGGCTTTTCTGTTTTCAGTTTCTATTTTTGGTCAATTCTGGTGGGGTTTTTTCAGTTTTTTCAAAACCTTAAAAAAACAGTGGTTATCAGTGATTACACATTTTCGCACCGTTAAAAACAATAGAAACAGTGTTTTTCCGGTGTTTATGGAATTTGACTTTAATTTTAATTATTGCGTGTCTACTGCAATAAGAGTGCATGTGTATAGATCGCTTGTGCACAGGGTATATGAGGTCTAAATACAGTTGTACTGGACCAGAATGGACTACAAAGTCAATAGTATTCTTCATTATCTCTGAAGATTGTAAAGATGCTTCCAGCATACCATCTAGCAAGTGCTTGGTGACAACATTCTTTTCACATATACCTGTCACTACATCTTGCATTGAATGTTTAAAGCCTAGGGTGTTTGGCAATTAACTTACAAATACTGACTCACTAGAAAAGGGGGCTAATGTATCAAAGGATTTCACCTATCTCTGTCTGTGGCTAAATGTGATGATACATATTAGGATTTTTTTAATGAAACCAGCCATTTTACCTATCAGTGAAATCAAATGTAGCCAAAATATCAAATATTATTTTGTTATTTGCCGATTCTCTACAGTTCATAAAAGAACTAAATATGCCTTGCATCTAAACACTGCATCTTTAGACCAAAGACCACAAAACTGAAAAAAGCTGAAGGAAGAAAAGACAATGTTTTAGTGACATACTTAAACAACAAAACTCAAGCAGAGTAATGTTAGCCCAGTCTTTCTTGATGCTACCTTGTTTAACAAAGTTACATTGTATTAGCCCCTTCAGAAAGAAATAAAAATGACTCTTTCACTCATCTTTTCCTTTCTTTGAATGGCACTTAGTTTGTGGTTGCAAAGGTGTTTTCTCAGTGTTTATATGTTTACACCGGTGATGGCTATTTTCCTTTTGGTGGGGTTTTATCAGTTATTATAGGTTTAAACCTAAAACCAGACAGCCTACATATGTTGCTTTAATTTTTTTTGATTTATCAATTGTTGCACTTTTAAATGCATTGCAATGTGGATAAATTTGGAATAAGAATAGTAAATCTGACCCACCAACATTCAACACTTTACCCAGTTTTGATGTATTTGGAGTGGGAATGTTAAATCTGACCTCACCATTATGTTGCTTAGTTTGAAATGGTTACAGCCAACCTGACCCCTTTGGAGTCTGGAGTGTTCCTCTATTTTGTTATGTTTAGAGCGCAAATAGTAAATCAGATGCCTTCCCCCCTAACATGCATCGCTTTTCCCATGTGACTTAGGGGCTGGCCGCCATCGTAGCGGTGTTTGGGACCGCTTGCCAGACATGCGGCGGTCCCACCTCTGAGATTAGAATGCGCCCACCATACTGGCGGGCGCATCCAGGGCTTTTAACATTGCGGGCCGTGCTACAGGCTGCAGCACCATTCGCAATGTCGAAAGTGTGTGCACTGCATTTCCTTGCACTACGTGGCAGGCACCACGCAGTGCCTGCCACCTGGTGCATGAAAATGCAGGGGGATACCTTGGGTACCCCCCAGTTCAGCGACACCCCCAAAACAAGGGGGGCCCGCAACGGGCACTCAAACCCAATCCCCGCCAGCCTTCCCATGGTGGCATCACCCCCCATGGAAAGGCCTTCCCATACCCACATCCTAATTTGGTGGGCACCATTTTAGTGGCCCTGCACAGTCCACCAGGCAATCGGCGGTGGTGGAGGAGGGACTTTGCGTCCACAGCGGTACCTACCGCCATCCTAATTTGGCAGTGGGTAATACGCTTGTTGATGGTGGAAGGACCCCCTTAGTTTGGAGTGGGAACATTAAATATGACACCTCCCATTAAATCTGACACCTCCAGAGTTTAATGCTTTTCCCAATGTTATGATATTTTTTAACTCTGGATATGTTTGCAGACAGATATTTTGGATTAAATTTGTTCGATGATTCAAATATAAGGATAGAGTTGTCAATAATATGGTCGTGTATATTTTGACATCAGTATTAGTGTAAGTCGATTTTTCTGTTTTCGGAATAATGTATCGTCTCATGATTGCTGACTGAGTGGAGTTTTTTGCCTTCACCATTACATTTTTTTAGAGTTTTTCTTGGAGGAAGACAAGCTTAAGGCACATACATCATTGAGGTTCCTTTACATGTTTCGATTGTGGATGGCCGGAGAGTAGCAGCATAAAAAGTTGGTAATCTGCTCCAGGGTACCAGTGTCACATGTTTTTTTTTCCAATGAGGTTAGAAAAGATTACAACTCTTGATATTTATAATGTATCTTGTTGTGATGCATGCTGATGCATCGCAAGTGATAGCGGTATTTTGCCAAATGAATTTGGATTATTACGAACTGAGCCATGGAAATCATCTCACAGTGTCCTTGACTATTCTCTTCACATTTTTATAAACAAAATGAAACATGCCTGAAAATATTTCGCTGGCACATCCCGGAGTACTGAAGGGGTTAACCAATCAAGGCTGCTCACGCACACATGCACGGGCGAGTAGCGCTTATTCTTTTCTTCAGTATAAAGTATCCAATTTAATGTTTTAAATAATTAATTAAATAACTGAACTGTTAATGGACTTAAGACATCACACTGCTGAGGCACTTTAAAGCCACTGAAGCAATAAACAAGTTTTCCCCCTTAGAGACACAAATTAGATAGGATTCGTGTTTAGACTTTGTCTCCTTCCTCCCTCTTTTTTTTTACATGGATATTCCTGAATTGAATCTAAAGTTCTCTGGAAAACGCATAACGCCATTCTAATAATGCATCATTATCATTAGTTACATCTGGATAAATGCAAAGAATATATGATTTTGCAATCATACATATATACCATCGTTCGGTAAGAATAGCATCTCGACGAGCAATGGTGACAAGAACACTGCAATGAACTTAGACACTTTCAATTGGCACCTTGATATATATACTCCACGGAAGATCTATATACCTGCTTATAAACATCGTGCAGAAGGGCGGGCATTGAAAGTGGAAGTACCATTATAAGAAATAGATATTGTTGTGTTGCTTAGTAATGTGTTGCTTTGCATCCTCGTGGGCGCACTGAATGTTTGGGTTTGTATGGGGTTCTGGTTCCACTGCGTGGTAGACCAGAACCGTTGTTGGAGTTGGAGAGGAACGTTGTACCTGATTGATGCTCCTCAATTAATAAAGGAATCTACATTTATTTGCATCTCTCTCTCACTTCAATTGGCGATGAGGATGGGATAGTGGGTGACTGGGTTAGAGTTAAAAAACCTGGATTTGTGTGCAAGGGTGAAAGCGCTTTCTTTGATGCTGAGGAAGTGGTAGAGGTGCTTCACAATGCCGTGAGACTTAGAAATGGTGAAGTTTGGAATTTAAAAAGGGTCGCCATGGACCACCTCGGTCAGTGTAGTAGACTCAGTGAGGGTCCTTACAATTCGGATTGGTTGGAAGATGATTTTAATAACGTAACAGTTCCTGCCTCTGATTTGGCTGAGGGCTGTAATGTTCATCTTCCTGTTGTGGTTCAGGAGGGGGATGGGGTGGTCTCAGAGGTGCCAAGGTTGGCTAGTCCTAATTCGGGTGAGAATATTCCAACTTCTGGAGAGAACATTCCATCTGCTGGTCCTCCTGTTGTTAATCAAAGGGCTCCACGTTCAAAGAGGGCTCCTGTGTGGCTTAGGGATTATGTGGTTAACAATGAGTGTGGTTGAGTGTGGTAATAATTGTGTGTTGCATATTCTTGTATTCTTAGGTTCTTACTTTTGTTTTTTACCCTTATTTTTCTTGTTCTTATTTTTACTTTTGTTATCCCCGTGTATATATATTATTTAATTGTGTTTATATAAGGAGGGGGAAGTGTTGTGTTGCTTAGTAACGTGTTGCTTTGCATCCTCTTGGGCGCACTGAATGTTTGGGTTTGTATGGGGTTCTGGTTCCACTGCGTGGTAGACCAGAACCGTTGCTGGAATTGGAGAGGAACGTTGTACCTGATTGATGCTCCTCTATTAATAAAGGAATCTACATTTATTTGCATCTCTCTCACTTCAGATATTTATATGGATTTACAAAAACATCGTAAAAACAACATTAGTCAAAAGAATCCCGAAGAAAGAACCCCTCCCCTCCCAGTTTTTAAATTCCACAGTTTTTAGCTATCACAAGTCACCTTTTAACACAATTTTAAAACATAAGGCACATGCACTTTGTGAGGGTTTACACTAAACATCAGCACTTTTCCAGACAGTACATACTTTGTTTACAGACCGAATTTGCGAATTTGCACAGTACTAACTGTACAGAATGTTAGCATTAATTGAAAGAAGGTGGGTTTATCCATAAGCTCAATACCCTTAATCCTTAGTAATCTAAGCGCACAACAATAATTTTATCTGATTTTATGTATTTGTACATGGATGTTGATAAATCATGGTATTTGTAAATGTGAAGCGAAAAGATTTGAAAACAAATTAATGTTTAAAAATCGCAAGCTATGGCCATATTATCAAGGAACTGTCTCTTAAGATTTCTCCTTGATCTTTCAACTTGATTTTCAACCTTTTCTTCACCAGTTATAAAATTGATCTCCCCCTCTTGCTACATATTATTATCTCTGCATGCAGTATTACACAAACTGTTATTTTGTACAGCAGTCTGAGTGTCTTGATCATTAGCTTATGTCTCTTCCACTAGTTCAACTGGTCTAACTCTCTTGTAGAAGCAGTGCCACTCTCAAATACTTGACTGAACTATTTGCAGTTAAGATAACTTGGTGAGGCCCACTCTACCTTTCGTCCAAGCAGCCTTTGCAGACGTGTTTGTGAATGAGAATGAAATCTCCAGCATTAAAGTTGTGAAAGAGTGTGTCCCTGTAGTCTTCTGTGTATTCATCCACCTGGATTTTACCATATCAGCCAGACCTTTGCAGTAATCCTAAATGATGTAATTAGGTACTGAAACTAATGAATCACTGACATAATATCGAAGTCAAAAATATAGAACACAAAAATATCGATGTAAAAATATCGATAGTCAAAATATCGACATCCTACCTTTAAAATATAAATGACAAAAATATCGAGATAAATACAGATATAAAAAGTATCGATGCCCAAAATATCGTTGTTTTAATATATAAAAAATGTTGTTAAAACAATTATATTTTAGAATTAACTTTAAAAAATTACTTTATTATTATAAACATTAAAAAAATATAATAAACACATTTAATTTATAAAAAAATGAAACATACATATATAAAATTAAATATATAAATGTATATTTACTGTAAAATTATTAATAAACTAATAACTTTAATTTATTTTAAAATATTATAACTATATAAAAATTAACTATAATATATACATATATATATTATTCAGTGAAAAAACCATAGGTTTCACACACGTTATAGTTAGCTGGACATTTCACTCGTAAAAAACCAATGAAATTTCCCCGTTATAGTTAGTTAAGCTAACTATAACTCGCGCGCCCGCAATGCACTGCTGATGACGTCACATATTACATCACTCATGACATGGTCAGTTACATCACTCATGACATCACTGATGACATCTCAAATGACATCACTGATGACATCATCCAGTGAATGTGTGTTTTTCTGAAAATGAAATATGTTTTATATATCTCAAGGTCGATGGAAGAATAAATGAGTATATAAGTGTCTAAATGGATGATTTGTTTTTGAAAAATTGATTGTATTACTGACTGATTAAGTGTATCTTATTGAATACATGGCTAAGTGAGTAATGTTTAAATGTGTAAATACCTGTATCAGTCTCTCACTTTGTGTATAAGTGGCTGCATGGGTTGGTGAGCAGCAACATGAGTGTCTATATAGGTTATTAGTTGGTTTTTTGAGTATCAGTATGAGTGTCTGAGTGTCTGTATGGTTCAATGGGGGGTATTACGTAGTGCATAAGTGCATGAATGAGTGACTCACTGTTTGTATGTGTTGAAGACAGCATATGTGCAGGACTGTATGGGTGGAAGAGTGTGTGTATGGGTGTGTTAGTGAGTGAATGGCTGTCTCAATAGTGTCTTTATGAGTAACTACATATGTTTTAAACTAGTATATGTGACTATTGGTGTATATAAGTGAGTGTATGTGAGAGTGAGAGATTGAAAGAGTTCCTGTATGAATAAGTATGTGTTTCTATAAGTGATTGTTTAAAAGACTAAGTATGTGTAAGTTTCCGTAGAAGTAAGTGTGGTGGTGTGTGTATAACTGTATATGCGAATAAATGTATGTTTGATTCTTTATTAGCATGAGTAACTATGTGTGTGAGTAACTCTATGGATGAGAGGCATTGTGTTACAGGATGTATAGGTGTATGAGTACATATGATGTGTGAGTACACGAATGAGTGACTGTACAGGACTGTTGGTGAATAAGTGGATGTTTATGTGGATCTTAGAATTATTGGAGAGGTTGTTGTAATTGGTATTGATATGTCCATTTTTTTGAAAATGTCAGTCTCTATTTTTGAATGTGTGTATCAAAGGTTATATTAGGGTGAGAGGAGGTCTGCCACTTTATCACATGGATGATGTCATCAGTGATGTCATCAGTGATGTCATTTGAGATGTCATCAGTGATGTCATGAGTGATGTCACTGACCATGTCATGAGTGATGTAATATGTGACGTCATCAGCAGTGCATTGCGGGCGCGCGAGTTATAGTTGGCTTAACTAACTATAACGGGGAAATTTCATTGGTTTTTTACGAGTGAAATGTCCAGCTAACTATAACGTGTGTGAAACCTATGGTTTTTTCACTGAATTTGCAAGGTTTTTTGAATGCTAATTCCTAACTATAATGTGTGTGAAACCTATGGTTTTTTCACTGAATTTGCAAGGTTTTTTAAATGCTAATTCCTAACTATAACATGTGTGAAACCTATGGTTTTTTCAGTGAATTTGCAAGGTTTTTTAAATGCTAATTTCTAACTATAACGTGTGTGAAACCCATGGTTTTTTCAGTGAATTTGTATGTTTTTTTAAATGCTAATTCTTAGCTATAACATATGTGATTCCCATATTTTTTTTTATTGATTTTTTATGATTTTTTTATTATAAATTCTTAAAATAAATGTGTTTTTTTTTTTAAAAAAAGAAGTTTTTTTAAAACTTTTTATTCTCTTAAAACACTATGTATTTTTTCTAAAAAATCTGCAATATTTCAAGTTTTCTCTTTTTTTTTTTTACCAAACAGGTAAGATTTATTAGTATAACTTTGAAAATATTTTTTTTTTTTCTTTCTTTTTTTTTTTTGTAGTGCGCGTACGGTAAGCGTACGGTTTACGCAATGTCCGTAATTTATCTACTCTGCTTGCGTATAGTTACGCAATTTGCGTAGCCGCGCGTACTGCGCGTGGGCCGCGTAGGCGTGTATGCTACACGCGCACGTTACGCGGAAGTGTTGGGGAGTGACTGTTATGCGCATGCGCGCGAGCGCGTGTCTTTTTTACGCGCATGCGTACCTTTGCCGTAAGCGCACCGTAAGCGCACCGTAAGCGTAACGTACGCGCACGGTGGGTCATGTGATCATGAAACACAACTTTTGATTGGTTGAAACTACTTTCAGTTCTAGAACTCTCCTACACCACACCCATTCCCCTCATTTCTGCTTGTGATCCCTTAGGAGAAGGAGCTGGGTTGTCTTTGTGATACGATGGCAGAACAGCACTCTTCTGCTGAGAGTGAGGCTAGCAGCACTACCTTGAGGCAGAGAAGGAGGAAACAAAAGACCTCTTTCATATGGGAGTATTTTACTTTTCCAGAGAACAAGAAAAAGGTAAATGCACCCTTAGTGACTTGTAAGCTGTGTGGCCGTTTACTTTCAAGAGGGAATCCCAACAAGAAGTATTCCTTCGGGAATCACACCATGTTGAGACACCTTAAAGATGTACACAGAAGGACACATGCTCGACATACTGAAGGTAACCCTTCAGTAAGTCAACCAAGCACATTCACAGCAGCTCAGCCTGGTCCATCATCTGCAGGGCCGAGTCCATCTTCGGCAGGTCAGGTGAGCCCTTCATCTGTGGTGGGAGCATCTCCTTTTTCTTCTCCTCTGGAAACAAACCATCGGTTTGTGAGGGTTGAAATACGGTGCGCCACTTGTCATGATCTAATTTGTCATAGGGAGACCAGTGTTTCCCTAGTGAACAATAAAATAGATCAGCACATTTGTCGTACCGACTAATATTCCCATTCTTTCTTTCCTCTGTCCCTGCATGAACACAACGGCTCTTGTAAGAGCCAACCTTACCTTTCAACTATTTTTTATATATGTTTTTAAAACTTTTTTTTGATTTTTTTTTTACCGTACGCGTACGGTGCGCGTAATTTATTTTTTTTTTTTTAAAAACACTAAAAATCAATTATCACATTACAAGGTCCTTGAGAGACTACAATGAAAAACTGAAAATGTGATTGTGGAGAAGTGGAAAAAAGGGACCATGAAATTTTTGACTTACCATACCCACTCAAAAAAATATTTATTAATTTAAATTTAATTTTAATTGCTTTAAAAATGGTTCTAGTTTTCGAAAATTTTCTATCTCAATCTGAAAAAAAAGAAAAAAGTATTAATATTTAATAAAACATTTTATAATACAGTACACATATTTACATATTTTTCAAAAAAAATGTTTGCCTTTTTTTTGCTGTTTTCAGAATATATTGCATTTCACTATAAAATGCTAAATGTATTTGCATTACTGACTGAAACCTCAAACCCCACTCGGTTGTGAATACTGTGCATGATACCAGAGGATAAGCAGCTGGGTGTGTGCTAAGAGTCTGCTTCTACACAAAAAAAATGGCTCCCCCTTTCCATCTAATGCAACTGTGAAATCACCAGAGCAATACGCAATAAATCTCTGCCTGTAATTCCTCTTTGCACACAGAGTCATGTTTTCATATTAGTCACAAAACGAAATTTCTTTGCCAATTTGAAAGCACACTTACTACTCTTTTTTTTGGCAAGTGATAAACACTTTTACAGACTGACACATTTTGAATCCACTTTTTAGATTCTTAAAAAAGCACATGTCCAAACTGCTTTTTCAGACCAGCACCATATGTAACCTGGGTGACTGACTACACTCCATCAAGGGCAACCAGCCTTAGTGATGCTGAATGTATTTGCATTACTGACTGAAACCTCAAACCCCACTCGGTTGTGAATACTGTGCATGATACCAGAGGATAAGCAGCTGGGTGTGTGCTAAGAGTCTGCTTCTACACAAAAAAAATGGCTCCCCCTTTCCATCTAATGCAACTGTGAAATCACCAGAGCAATACGCAATAAATCTCTGCCTGTAATTCCTCTTTGCACACAGAGTCATGTTTTCACATTAGTCACAAAACGAAATTTCTTTGCCAATTTGAAAGCACACTTACTTTTCTTTTTTTTGGCAAGTGATAAGTACTTTTACAGACTGACACATTTTGAATCCACTTTTCAGATTCTGAAAACAGCACATGTCCAAACTGCTTTTTCATACCAGCACCATTTGTAACCTGGGTGACTGCCTACACTCCAGCAAGGGCAACCAGCCTTACTGATGCTCTATGTATTTGCATTACTGAGTGCAACCTCAAACCCTTAAAGTATTCCTTATTTTTACCAGTACACCTTAATTTATCGTGAAAACATAGTCCATATTATTTTACATGTTCCTCACATTTAAATTTCTCCCAAAACAGAAAATGATAAACACATCTTCAACAAAAGGAATTCCATTTCTATTATTCATTTCTTAATTTACCATATACATCCCCTCTCAAACTCTAAACTCACCTTTAAAATTAGTTAGTTGTGAAAGAAATGTGGCACTCAAACAGCAGATTATCAGAGCCAGGATCTCTGTTCTTTACACCTCTGTCCTCTCAGCAGAACCAGATAATGGCAAACTTTCCCTCTCTTTTTCCACACATATACATGTTAATTTCAAATCTCAGTGCTTCCCCCTTTTTTCAAATGTAATCACACATTTCTATTGGTTGAAAACCAACCCTTTTCCAAAAGTACCCTTCCCCCAACTTGACTTCTGCCTAGTACCCTTCCCCCAACTTGACTTCTGCCTGCTACCATAGCAACAGCTCATGGAACACTGCTGTGTGGAGTTAGGTCAGAAGTTCACCAAACAATGTTTCAATTCCACAGAGCAAGAGTGCTTGACTTTTCAAACCTAACAGCAAATCCATAGTACTGTTCTTTGGTAACACATTTTTCTCTACCAATACAAAACATGCTTCTATTAATTTACACATACAGCCTAGTTTTTATTCTAGAATGGTATGAAACAGCCAATCAGTTCTTTTTTTTATAAAAAAAATATGTATGCCTCCATTTCCAAACTGTCTTTCATTTCTTTTTACCATTCTACTGAATTTCACCTCCTGAGTGCATCCATTTCTCCTTTGAAGATGTTCACAGTGTGGATTGTAGGGCACAGCTATGTCTTCTGGAGTGAAAAGTATGCAGAGAAAACAGATATGGTGAGAGACCTTGCTTTGCCAAATGTAGACATTAAATGGATTGGTCAGAGAGGGTTAAAGTGGCACCAATTGATGCCATTGGTGAAATCCTTCATGCAAATCCAACACCCTGACCTCATAATAGTGCACTGTGGTGGCAATGACCTAGGCACTTTGACTGGGGTAGGTCTGGAAATGCTTATGAAGGACACCTTTGCACAACTGTTTTCACTTTTCCCTAAAACTGCCTTTGTCTTTTCTAACATATGCCAACGGCAAAAATGGAACTGGTCCAATCATTTTTGTCCGCAGATTGACAAAGCAAGAAAGCACGTCAACAAATCTGTTTCTGCTTTCCTCAGAGACTATGGTATGGGTTCCATTTACCACAACAACTTGCGTTACAACATGCAAGACATTTATAGAGGAGATGGTGTGCACTTCAATGATGAAGGGAACAGAGTCTTCCTCTTGAACCTTAGACTCTGCATCGGTACTTACTTGTAGGTACCACTAAAAAATCAAATCACTTCATAAACACAACGGCTCTTTTTAGAGCCCCCTAATATCTAAACTCTTAAATGTGAATTTCATTTCTTTTTTTTTCTTTTTTTTTTCTACCGTACGCGTACGTTGAGCTTACCGTACGCGTACTCCGCGATTTTTTTAAAAATCAATAAATGTTTTCTTTGTACTTTTCTGTCCTTCTTTGACCCCATTACAAATGTTAGGGGGTCTGTAACTCTCTCCCTTGCCCCCTTTTCAAGATATCACCCTTTTTTTTCTGAGTGAAACACACGAAATGGCGGCCGCCGCTTCCTGGTTTCGACCGATTCGAATGTTTACTAAGATCTAACAGCCAATCAGAATCGCGCACGCCACCGTACGCGTACGGTAAGCGCACCGTAAGCTGGCTCAGATATATATATTGATTTAAAGGCTATTTTCTCAGAATCTACTGAACAGATTTACACCAAACCTACAAAAGGCACTTCCTTGACCTGAGGACTACCTCTCTGCCAAATTTCAAGTAACTCTGTTCAGCCGTTCGGGCTGTAGCTGTGTCTAAAGGTCCTATGGAAAAATGCATGGGAAAAACGCGTTTTGGGACCCCCCTTTTATCTCAGCCCCCGTTTGACCAATCCCCCCGAGACTTTCAGGGTAGGAGCGGAGCGTAGCGCCCCACCTATTTTAAAAAATTCGCGAGGATTCGTCGACCGACGCCAAAGTTATTCAAAATAGAATGTTGCGGTTTTCCTATGGAAACAGGGTCCTAACTATAACTACCTACTGGCGACAGCCAGTAGGTAATATATATACATATATATATTCACTGAAAAAACCATAGGTTTCACACACGTTATAGTTAGGAATTAGCATTTAAAAAACCTTAGAAATTCAGTGAAAAAACCATAGGTTTCACACATGTTATAGTTAGCTGGACATTTTACTCGTAAAAAACCAATGAAATTGCCCCGTTATAGTTAGTTCAGCTAACTATAACTCGCGCGCCCGCAATGCACTGCTGATGACGTCACATATTACATCACTCATGACATGGTCAGTGACATCACTCATGACATCACTGATGACATCTCAAATGACATCACTGATGACATCACTGATGACATCATCCTTGTGATAGAGTGGCAGACCTCCTCTCACCCTAATATAACCTTTGACACACACATTCAAAAATAGAGACTAAAATTTTCAAAACAATGGACATACCAATACCAGTTACAACAACCTCTTCAGTAATTCTAAGATCCACATACACATCCACTCATTCACCAACAGTCCAATACAGTCACTCATACATGTACTCACTCATCAAATGCTAATTCCTAACTATAACGTGTGTGAAACCTATGGTTTTTTCAGTGAATTTGCAAGGTTTTTTAAATGCTAATTCCTAACTATAACGTGTGTGAAACCCATGGTTTTTTCAGTGAATTTGCAAGGTTTTTTAAATGCTAATTTTTTTTTTTTTTTTCTAACATATTTTTAATTTAATTATCTTACCTTTTATAAAGACTATGATTAAATTTTTTTAGTACGCGTACCGTAAGCTCACGGTAAGCGTACGGTTTACGCAACGTCCGTAATCTATCTACGCTGCTTGCGTATAGTTACGCACTTTGCGTAGCCGCGCGTACTGCGCGTGGGACGCGTGCGCGCTTACGCTACACGCGCACGTTACGCGGAAGTGCCGGGGAGTGACTGTTATGCGCATGCGCGCAAGCGCGTGTCTTTTTTACGCGCATGCGTACTTTTGCCGTAAGCGCACCGTAAGCGTACCGTAAGCGTACGGTAGGTCATGTGATCATGAAACACAACTTTTGATTGGTTGAAACTACTTTCAGTTCTAGAACTCTCCTACACCACACCCATTCCCCTCATTTCTGCTTGTGATCCCTTGGGAGAAGGAGCTGGTTTGTCTTTGGGATACGATGGCAGAACAGCAGAGCTCTTCTGAGAGTGAGGCTAGCACTAGCAGCACTGTCTTGAGGCAGAGATCGAGGAAACAAAAGCCCTCTTATGTATGGGATTATTTTACTTTTCCTGAAGGCCAGCAAAAGGTAAATGCACCCTTAGTGACTTGTAAGCTGTGTAAGCGTGTACTTTCTAGAGGTAATCCTAACAGGAAGTATTCCTTTGGGAATCACACCATGAAGAGACACCTCCAGGATGTACACAGAAGGACACATGGTCATCTTTTTGGAGGTAACTCTTCAGAAAGACGAGCCAGTACATCCACAGTAGCTCAGCCTGGACCATCATCTGCAGGGCTGACTCCTTCTTCTGCAGGTCAGGTGAGCCCTTCATCTGTGGGGGGAGAATCTCCTTTTGCTGGCCCTCTGGAAATGAACCCTCGATTTCGGAAGGTTGATATTCATTGCACATTTTGTAAAGATCTAATTTGCCATAGGGAGACCAGTGTTTCCCTAGTGAACAACAAAATAGATCAGCACATTTGTCGCTTTGAATAATTTTCCCATGCTTCCTTTCCTCTGTCCCTGCATGAACACAACGGTTCTTTTAAGAGCCAACCTTATCTTTCATCTTTTTTTTACATATGTTTTTAAAAACTTTTTTTTATTTTTTTTTACCGTACGCGTACGGTGCGCATACTTTTTTTTTTTTAAAAAACAATAAAAATCAATAAACACATTACAAGGTCCTTGAGAGACTACAATTATTATTATTGACTTACCATACTCACTGAAAAAATATTTATTCATTTGTTTTTTTAAAAAATAGTTTTAAAAATGTTTGTAGTTTTCGAAAATTTTCTATATCTATCTGGAAAAAAAGAAAAAAGTATTAATATTTTTAAAACATTTTATAATACAGTACACATATTTACATTTTTTTCCCAAAAATATTTTTGCCTTATTTTTGCTGTTTTCAGAATATATTGCATTTCACTATAAATTGTGAAAGCAATTGCATTCATCATTTTACAGCGGGCAAAAAAAAATAACAATCACAAAGATTGTATTAAAAAAGCCCTGATTCTTTTTTTACTTAAACTTAACATTATAGAAATGCATAATATTCTAAAAAAATATCATCTAATACCAATACTTATTTCTTTAAAATACCGTCTGATATGTTTGTTTCAGAAGTATAATCACAATATTATATCTCAAATAACTCCAAAATACATCTGATTTCATTTCCTTTAGACCAAATAGTAATTTAAAATTTTTTTTTGGAATAAATTTCCAACGGTAATCCAATAAAATTCTAAAGTTTAATTTGTCCAGATCTCACCGATTCTCTGTAACATTTTGGTTCACAAAAATTTTTTGAATAATTTATTAAGTCCACAATAGAATTGGTTACTTTTCCGCATGGCCAAATAGTAATTTTTTAAATCCTTTTTGAAAAAATTTCCAATGGCAGTCCAATAACATTCCAAAATTTAAAATGTGCAGAAGTTACCGATAATCTCTAAATTATTGGTTTTTCAAAGTTTAATTTAAAATTTAAAAAGTCCACATTACAATTGGTTATCTTTCCATTAGGCCAAATGATAATTTAAAAAATCTTTTTTCTACAAAATTGCAATGGTAATCCAGTAAAATGGTAAAATTATTTTGTCGAGATCTTGCCAAATCTGTCTAAAATTTAGGTTTCAGGAAGATTAGATAGGAATTTGCTAAATCAAAAGGCAAACGTTGTTTGAAAATCAATTGGGAATCATTACACAGTGTCCAGCCTTTTTCACATTTAAGATAAACTGTGTAATGTCCAGAAGTAACAGTAGGTCCATCATGAAAAATTATTGCAACAGTTACAAAAGTTTTTCCAGAAATTGATAATTGCTGTCCTGTAAACTTCTTTATTAAAGTATCCAATTTTGAACCATCAGCTCTACATCGTTGCATCATTAAAATTACATACTGTCCGTATTCCTTTAAAATTAATGTTGAAAACATGTCAGAATTACACTCACTACATTTCATGCTATGATTAGCATCTTTAACTAATTTTGCAAAAGTGACTGTTTTACTCTCTGGCAATGTCAAATAAATAAATCTTTCATTATCAACAATAGAGCCACATATATTATAACAATTATCACAACTATGTTCCCATTTATAAGAGAGACCAAAAAAAATGTCAATGGGAACTCCTTCTTCTTCCACTACCTGAAGAAAATACATCAAAAATTCATGTGCATCTTGCTGTTCATTTTGAGAAAACTGTGTTCGTCCTGAACATACATCTAAAAGTTTTCTAATTTCAGTAGCACTTTCTATTTGAGTTTTATCTTTACTCAGCTTTTGAAAAAGGAGACTCAGCTCTGAACAGAATCTTTTTCCCTGATTTACTATTATCTGCTCTTGCAAACTTTTCAGATAAAATGCAACATTCAGCACTACATTTGCGTAGCAGTTGACACCAGAGCTATTTTCAAAATGACATCCTACAACCTGTTCTTCATTTTCCTTTTTCTTTTTGCTTGCAATTACATCACTCCTCTTTTTTTTCCTCTTCTCTACATCTTCATTACAGATATTCTCATTTTTTCTTTTACGAGAAACTACACGTTTCTCCAACACAGGATACTGACCTAAATGAGGAGCATAGCTTCTTCTTAATCTATTATACTCCTTTACACAGTTTGTATCAGCACTAACTTTTGAGTCATCAAAGTCTATCATGAATAAACCTGATAATGTTTTCACTCGTGACAAAGCTACATATGCCATACCTTCTTTGAACACAGTTGAACCAATGTTCACAAATGCACAATCTACAGTCAATCCTTGAGACTTGTGAATAGTTACAGCATATGCTAGAGAAAACGGAAACTGCTTCCTACGTACATATAAGTCTTTCACAAGCATAAAACGTACTGTACAACGACAAATATCTTTAACTTCTTCTATCTGATCAAATTTTATTTTTAAACATTCAACTCCTTCTTTTTTCTGGTAATTAATAAAACCCACAACTCTTCCCATTGCTCCATTAACTAAACCTTTTTCAACATCCAAATTTCTCCTTAAAAATACTCTACAGTTCATGCAAACATATAGATTTTTTTCTAATCCAGCTGTTTTGGAGATGTTCTTCTCTAGTGAGTCCAATTTATTTTTCAGTTTGCCTGTTACTGTGACACTAATTCTTCCATCCTCAATTTTGTCCACTGCTTCCAATTTCCTGATCTCTTCCTTTTCCAATTTCAAAAGCTCCTCATTGAATATTGAGCATTCACGTAGAGTTGGCATTAAGCAGATGACACTTTTGTTTTCTGCAATGTTCTTGTATATCTTCTCTGCAACTATTTCTTCCTTTGGAAATAAATGATGTAGCAGCCGACTCTGTAATGTTTTTTTGCCAACTTCTGTGAGTAGTCCAATCCTGATATCTTTCAGAATACTTCCATATTCTTCATCGCTTGCTTGCCTCATATTAGTAGTAAGTTCCTTGTACTCAAAGAAGGACCAAATATTTGTATTTCCGATGCTTCCCAATGACTCCTTCGTGTCTTCATGTGTGACAGTATTAAACACTGGTTGTCCTTTAACTGGAGTAAGCTGCAGAAGATCTCCAAAAACTATGACGTGTTTTCCACCAAATAACATGTCATAGTCTGTCTTCAAAATTTGCTGCATTCTTAAATGCACAAAGGCAAGCATTAAGTTTGATACCATGCTCACCTCATCAATAATGAGAACTTGCATCTTCTTCAATACTCTTGAAACTTCCAAGGATGCTTCTCCAGTTAGCTTGTTGAATTGTATTTTGTTCTCATGCTCCACTGGTAACATTAGCAAACGATGTAAAGTGATTCCTTTTATGTTATATGCTGCTAACCCAGTTGGAGCAGTAACCACACAAGACAAAGTAGAATCCGTTTTTTGCTTTAGGTAGCTTCTGATGACTTTTATTAGGAAACTTTTTCCAGTTCCAGCTTGTCCGCTTACATACATCCTGATTGGATGAAATGATGTGCATGAACACTCTTTTTTTTCATGTAGAAATCCGTGATCAATTTTGTTTTTGATCTCTTCATAAATTTGTTGCTGCTCTTGATTCAGTTGTCTTTCCAAATTTTCTAAGTCTATAAATTCTTCTTGAGCTTGATTCATAGCCGTTTCCACTTCATTCATGGCTATTGATGCTTCATTTTCAATGATTGGTTGTCCTAGGGGATCTTGACTGAGTGTTCCTGAACTTTGGCTGTCCTGAGAACTATCTCTAGCGATTTCTGCTGCAATTGTAGTTTCCTGATCAATTTCTTCATTTAACATTTGCAGATAAGTTGAGAATGTACTGCATTGTATGCTGTCTTTGCAAGCATTAAAAGAATCTTCATAGCTCTGGAATTCTCCCAGTAGTTCATCCTCTGTACGCCATGGTTTAAACAACTGTAAAAGAGCCAAGTAGTAAAATTCCTTCTTGTCAGTAGTGTCGCAACTCAGCTTCCGGTGATTTATCAAACTTCCTTTTGTTTGCTTCACCAAACATCCTTCTTCACCAACGACTTTATATTTTCCATTATTGATGTCTTCTGTGGCTTTCCGTGAATAAATGTAGTTCTGCAGCACTTCATAGAGACACATGTTCTCCAGATGTTGACTTCTCTTGGGATAATATGTGTCCAACATGTTTGTTTTCAAAATATCTGTACTTTCTGGGTCATTCTCGGCCAAATATTCAATTTCTCCTACAGATTTCAGTACCCGATTTCTCATTGCTGCAAGGCCTAAACTTGCCCAAATTATTCTTCTTGACTTCGAGTAGAGACTTGCAGAAGATAACCTATCTGAACATTCGTAGGATCCAATTTCTCGATGCGATAACATCTTCAAACTGAAACTGTACAGCTTCTTACTGACAGTCTTCTCGTGAGAAATCTCTTCCCACATTTCCTTCAATTCTGTTTTTTCTGATTTCGTAATGTAAGACGTTACATATCGAGCAACAGCAATGGAATTGTCAGCTACATACTGTATATCCATGTTAGCGTTCCACATGGATAAAATGACTGGGTTGTAGTCATTTATATTTTTTGATTCTTCTTTTCTTTTTAGGTTGTAGGTATTCTTAGGTGATTTTCTTGTGACAGTATGTCTCACAGCTGACATAAAACTGTTGACTCTTCCATTTGAAAGAACAGGTCTAGGAAATCCAAATCGACATTTAGTGTAGTATTTTTCTTTGCTCTTGTATTTCCGTCGACAGTATTTTCCACACCGATGACTTTGGAAACGTAAAACTTGCTCCTTTAACTTGTTCTCTTCTGTGCTTTTTGGTATAGCATATGTTGCATATTCTTCAATGTAAGATAACACTGCTTCATCAGCATCTGTTCCAAACTTTGGGGCATCCTTGATCCACAACAGCATATGAATATGAGGAGCACCTCTTGCCTGGTACTCTTTTCTCCAAAAGAAATCCACTACTTCTCCAAGGGGTGGATTTTTTTTATTGCAGATGAAGGACATCATAGCCTCAAATCTATGATTGAAATATCTGCAAACATTAACCGGATCCAATGAGCACAGTTCTCCTGCTGTCTTGTATTCGATGTTTTTAATGTTTGAATTGGCCTCTCGTAGAAAATCCAGTAAATCATCCCAAGCGTACTCGGCACAGCTTAGGGTAAGGAACCATGTTGGTGTTCCTAAATTCCGTAACATGCATTTTAGTTCACCATGGCGTCGGTACCAATATTCATTTGTCCCACGCTGACAAGCCATCAGATTGATCAGTTGTGTTTCCAAATGATCATCTCGGTGCTGCACTTTCTCCATAAAATCCTTAGCAGACACATTTTGTAAATGTACTCCACTTTTTAAAATGTGATTTACTGCATAAGACAGTGCAGACAAGTCGCTTTCAAATAAAAGATGGAACAAATAAGGAATACTTTGTCGAAATCTGGGATCTTCAGCATATAGTCTTGTAGTCCGATACTCAGAAGCTGGAATCTGTTCTCGACGTTCATCGTATCGTCCTCCTTTTCCTTTAGGAAACAGCTGGGGAAAACATCGAGCTTCCAAGCTCTCCTCCCATACACTCACGGGACTTCCTTTTGCTTTCTTCATCTGAAAGAGATCAATATTGTCTCCCATAACTTCTTTCGAATGAAGAGGATGTATGCTAAAATGTTCATAAATTTCTTCTTCCTTTGACTTGTCCACTTTTTCAATTTGTCCAGTTGGTATTTCTGTGTCTTCTTGTAAATCTTCTTCTTCTTCTTCTTCTTCTTCTATGTAAATTGATTCATACCATTTGTTATTTTTTTTCAAATACAAATTTGCTCTTTGTACTTTCCGCACATCTACCAGCTCCTGCCAAATCTTCTTATTCTTTGTAGGTACACCATTAACCAGAATAATTATTGGTTCAGTTTCCAAAGTATCCGCATCAATAGTTTCCATATTTTTTTTCAAATCCAAGGGCAAATACACCACTCTACCTTTTAAACCTCTCAGTAAATCTGAAGGAGGTAATTTACCAGTTTTGGGCTCCATACGTACTATGGTCTGGAACGGATGAACACATTGAATGAGTATAGACTCATATGTATTTAATTCAGAAAGTTCAGCAGGAATAGCATCCAATTCTAAATTATTATGTACAGCTCTGGTCGGCATTCTATTTTCCTCTAACTTGTTGTAACAGTATTTACAAATACGCTGATCTTCACCCAATTCAAAACAATTTTCTAGAAATATATATGTGGCAAAATCCTTCCACTTATAATTATCTTCATTTTCACTCTTTCTGTAGAGATCAACATTCCTAGTTTGTTTTCTATAATGAGTTCTGCGGCAACAAATACAAGTAAAATTTGGTCTTTCATTAGAGACTATTGCAAATTTTGTTATGTGATCATTAAATGTGTTACTTACAGAGGGTTCTACATTCTCTTCCACTTCTTCCTCATTTACTGTGTCCTTCTCTGCACTGTTTTGTTCAGGACCAAAGTAACAAAACTGAATTTCATCAACAACCTTCTCTACATCTGATACTGTTCCTCGGAACAGAGCCCTATTCAATTCATTTAACTTTATTGCTGGACTTTTGGCAAAATACAACCGTCTCACAAACTTTCTCATTTCAGTATGATGAACAGCCAGCATCCTAAAATGATGGAAAACACTATTGCACACTTTTCTAGATAGACAAGCCAGAGAATGACCCTGCAAACCAGTATTCTCTCTCACTCTGCATGGATCCAGACTTTGAAGCACCTTAATCTTCTGTTTTACACTTTTTTTACTATATTCTCTTAGAAACTCACGAAATTTGTCAATAGATTCCTGACGCACAGTGCAAATACTACTACAATTCCAAGTGTACACTGGGGCTTTAGGACGTCTCCCCATTGCCTCATCTGCCATCACTTGTACCTCATCTCTTGGAACCATTATCTCCTTCTCCATTATGCAACCATTTGTTACTTCGTATGAACGACCTCTGGTGTCAACTGCATGCAGCAAACTATTACTTTGAAAATAGCTCTCTTCATTAGAAAAAGGTTCACTACTTGAACTATGCATCCACTTTCCTAAAAACACTTTACAAAAGTTTGTTCTGTTCACTACTCTTTTCCTTTTGCTATGTGATTTCAGTACATTAACCATTTTGTCTAATGTACGCATCCTATTCAAAATTAATATGAATAGTTTCCTTTTTAATTCTAATGCCTTTGCTGCAATGGCTTCAATTTCTTTTTTTCTCTTGTAATATTTTGCCTTTTGCTTATATTTCTTCACATCCTTTATCAGATTGGACATAACTCTTCTCTGAAACATTTTTCTACGTATCTCTTTAAACGCTGTTTTTCTGTTTATGTAAATCTTTTCAGTTGCAGAAGGTATATTTGCATTAACTAAATTCTCAATTTTTTCCTGTTCTGTTCGTTTCGTAACATTCTTTCCAGTACAGACATTTTGTACATTTTTCCTTGTTTTGAATATATTTTTAAGAAATTGTTTTTTCTGCTTACCAGAAGATTTTTTCTTTTTCCCAACATGAGCATCTTCTACTAACTTTGGTCCTCCAGTTGTCTTCAAATATAGTTTTTTTTTTAGCGTTTTTTGAACTCTGGATTTTGTAGGCATCTTAAATTTTGTTCACTGCTCTTCAGCAATACCTGAAAAAAACTAAAAAAAAATTCCTTTATTGTATTTAAATATATTACTACATTTCTTTTCACAATAGTCACAAAACGAAATTTCTATGCCAATTTGAATGCACACTAACTGCTCTTTTTTTTGGGCAAGTGAAAATCACTTTTACAAACTGTCACATTATGAAACCACTTTTCAGATTTTTTAAAAAGCCCATGTCCAGACTGCTACACTACAGCAAGGGCAACCAGCCTTAGTGATGCTGAATGTATTTGCATTACAGACTGAAACCTGAAAACCCCACTCGCTTGTAAATACTGTGCATGATTATACGTGGCAAGCACATGGGTGTGTGCTAAGAGTCTGCTTCTTCCCCCAAAAATTCGCTCCCCCTTTCCATCTAATGCAACTGTGAAATCACCAGAGCAATACGCAATAAATCTCTGCCTATAATTCCTCTCTGCACACAGAGTCATGTTTTCACATTAGTCCCAAAACGAAATTTCTTTGCCAATTTGAAAGCACACTTACTGCTCTTTTTTTTTCGGGGCAAGTGAAAATCACTTTTACAGACTGACACATTATGAAACCACTTTTTTTGATTTATTTAAATGCACATGTCCAAACTGTTTTTTCAGACCACCACCATGTGTATTCTCGGTGACTGCCTACACTCCAGCAAGGGCAACCAGCCTTAGTGATGCTGAATGTATTTGCATTACAGACTGAAACCTGAAAACCCCACTCGCTTGTAAATACTGTGCATGACTATACATGGCAAGCACATGGGTGTGTGCTAAGACTCTGCTTCTTCCCCCAAAAATTCGCTCCCCCTTTCCATCTAATGCAACTGTGAAATCACCAGAGCAAGACGCAATAAATCTCTGCCTATAATTCCTCTCTGCACACAGAGTCATGTTTTCACATTAGTCCCAAAACGAAATTTCTTTGCCAATTTGAAAGCACACTTACTGCTCTTTTTTTTTTCGGCGCAAGTGAAAATCACTTTTACAGACTGACACATTATGAAACCACTTTTTTTGATTTATTTAAATGCACATGTCCAAACTGATTTTTCAGACCACCACCATGTGTATTCTCGGTGACTGCCTACACTCCAGCAAGGGCAACCAGCCTTAGTGATGCTGAATGTATTTGCATTACAGACTGAAACCTGAAAACCCCACTCGCTTGTAAATACTGTGCATGACTATACATGGCAAGCACATGGGTGTGTGCTAAGACTCTACTTCTTCCCCCAAAAATTCGCTCCCCCTTTCCATCTAATGCAACTGTGAAATCACCAGAGCAATACGCAATAAATCTCTGCCTATAATTCCTCTCTGCACACAGAGTCATGTTTTCACATTAGTCCCAAAACTAAATTTCTTTGCCAATTTGAAAGCACACTTACTGCTCTTTTTTTTTTCGGGGCAAGTGAAAATCAATTTTTACAAGTGAAAATCACTTTTACAGACTGACACATTATGAAACCACTTTTTTTGATTTATTTAAATGCACATGTCCAAACTGTTTTTTCAGACCACCACCATGTGTATTCTCGGTGACTGCCTACACTCCAGCAAGGGCAACCAGCCTTAGTGATGCTGAATGTATTTGCATTACAGACTGAAACCTGAAAACCCCACTCGCTTGTAAATACTGTGCATGACTATACATGGCAAGCACATGGGTGTGTGCTAAGACTCTGCTTCTTCCCCCAAAAATTCGCTCCCCCTTTCCATCTAATGTAACTGTGAAATCACCAGAGCAATACGCAATAAATCTCTGCCTATAATTCCTCTCTGCACACAGAGTCATGATTTCACATTAGTCCCAAAACGAAATTTCTTTGCCAATTTGAAAGCACACTTACTGCTCTTTTTTTTTTCGGGGCAAGTGAAAATCACTTTTTACAAGTGAAAATCACTTTTACAGACTGACACATTATGAAACCACTTTTTTTGATTTATTTAAATGCACATGTCCAAACTGTTTTTTCAGACCACCACCATGTGTATTCTCGGTGACTGCCTACACTCCAGCAAGGGCAACCAGCCTTAGTGATGCTGAATGTATTTGCATTACAGACTGAAACCTGAAAACCCCACTCGCTTGTAAATACTGTGCATGATTCTACATGAAAAGCAGCTGGGTGTGTGCTAAGACTCTGCTTCTTCCTCCAAAAATTCGCTGCCCCTTTCCATCTAATGCAACTGTGAAATCACCAGAGCAATACGCAATAAATCTCTGCCTATAATTCCTCTCTGCACACAGAGTCATGTTTTCACATTAGTCCCAAAACTAAATTTCTTTGCCAATTTGAAAGCACACTTACTGCTCTTTTTTTTGGGCAAGTGAAAATCACTTTTACAGACTGACACATTATGAAACCTCCATGTGTAACTACAACAAAAACATTTTCCATTTCTATTATTCATTTCTTAAGTTACCACATACATCCCCTCTCAAACTGTAAACTCACCTTTAAAATTAGTTAGTTGTGAAAGAAATGTGACACTCAAACAGCAGATTATCAGAGCCAGGATCTCTGTTGTGTTCACCTCTCTCCTCTCAGCAGAACCAGATAATGGCAAACTTTCCCTCTATTTTTCCACACATATACTTGTAAGTTTCAAATCTCAGTGCTTCCCCCTTTTTTCAAATGTAATCACACATTTCTATTGGTTGAAAACCAACCCTTTTCCAAAAGTACCCTTCCCCCAACTTGACTTCTGCCTAGTACCCTTCCCCCAACTTGACTTCTGCCTGCTACCATAGCAACAGCTCATGGAACACTGCTGTGTTGAGTTAGGTCAGAAGTTCGCCAAACAATGTTTCAATTCCACAGAGCAAGAGTGCTTGACTTTTCAAACCTAACAGCAAATCCATAGTACTGTTCTTTGGTTACACATTTTTTTTTACCAATACAAAACATGCTTCTATTAATTTACACATACAGCCTAGTTTTTATTCTAGAATGGTATGAAACAGCCAATCAGTTCTTTTTGTTTTGAAAAAAATATGTATGCCTCCATTTCCAAACTGTCTTTCTTTTCATATTGCCATTCTACTGAAAGACACCTCCTGAGTGCATCCAGTTCTCCTTTGAAGATGTTCACAGTGTGGATTGTAGGGCACAGCTATGTCTTCTGGAGTGAAAAGTTTGCAGAGAAAACAGGTATGGTGAGAGACCTTGCTTTGCCAAATGTAGACATTAAATGGATTGGTCAGAGAGGGTTAAAGTGGCACCAATTGATGCCATTGGTGAAATCCTTCATTCAAATCCAACACCCTGACCTCATAATAGTGCACTGTGGTGGCAATGACCTAGGCACTTTGACTGGGGTAGGTCTGGAAATGCTTATGAAGGACACCTTTGCACAACTGTTTACACTTTTCCCTAAAACTGCCTTTGTGTTTTCCAACATATGCCAAAGGCAAAAATGGAACTGGTCCAATCATTTCTGTCCACAGATTGACAAAGCAAGAAAGCACGTCAACAAATCTGTTTCTGCTTTCCTCCGTGACTATGGTATGGGTGCCATTTACCACAACAACTTGCGTTATGACATGCAAGACATTTATAGAGGAGATGGTGTGCACTTCAATGATGAAGGGAACAGAGTCTTCATCTTGAACCTTAGACTCTGCATCGGTACTTACTTGTAGGTACCACTAAAAAATCACTTCATAAACACAACGGCTCTTTTTAGAGCCCCCTAATATCTAAACTCTTAAATCTGCTTTTCATTTATTTTTTTTTATTTTTTTTACCGTACGCTTACCGTAAGCTTACCGTACGCGTACCCCGTGATTTTTTTTAAAATCAATAAATGTTTTTTTTGTACTTTTCTGTCCTTCTTTGACCCCCTTACAAATGTTAGGGGGTCTATAACTCTCCTCATTGCCCCCTTTCCTTGTTTTCACTCTTTTTTTTCAGAGTGAAATACACAAAATGGCGGCCGCCGCTTCCTGGTTTCGACCGATTCGAATGTTTACTAAGATCTAAGAGCCAATCAGAATCGCGCTCGCGCACGCCACCGTACGCTTACCGTAAGCGTACGGTAAGCGTACCGTAAGCGGGCTCAGATATATATATTGATTTAAAGGCTATTTTCTCAGAATCTACTGAACAGATTTACACCAAACCTACAAAAGGCACTTCCTTGACCTAGGGACTACCTCTCTGCCAAATTTTGAGTAATTCTGTTCAGCCGTTCGGGCTGTAGCTCGTTCTAAAGGTCCTATGGAAAAATGCATGGGAAAAATGCGTTTTGGGACCCCCCTTTTATCTCAGCCCCCGCTTGACGGATCCCCCCGAGACTTTCAGGGTAGGAGCGGAGCGTAGCGCCCCACCTATTTCGAGAAATTCGCGAGGATTCATCGACCGGCGCCAAAGTTATTCAAAATAGAATGTTGAGGTTTTCCTATGGAAACGTGGTCCTAACTATAACTACCTACTGGCGACCGCCAGTAGGTAATATATATTATCTACTGGCGGTCGCCAGTAGATAGTTATAGTTAGGACCGTGTTTCCATAGGAAATCTGCAACATTCTATTTGGAATAACTTTGGCGCCGGTTGACGAATCCTCGCGAAATTTTCAAAATAGGTGGGGCGCTCCGCTCCGCTCCTACCCTGAAAGTCTCGGGGGGATTTGTCAAGCGGCGGCTGAGAAAAAAGGGGGGTCCCAAAACGCATTTTCCCCATGCAATTTTCCATAGGGACCTTTAGTCCAAGGTACAGCCCGAACAGCTGAACAGAATTACTTGAAATTTGGCAGAGAGTTAGTCCTCAGCTCAGGGAAGTGCCTTTTGCAGGTCTGGTGTCAATCTGTTCAGTAGTTCCTGAGAAAATCAAAAGTAAAATCATATATATATGTGGGCGGAGCCTAACCACACATCTCATCCTGAGATCTGATTGGCTGTCAGCACTTCATCCAAGAAGTGTTGGCAGCCATCTTGGGACCAATATACATGATAGCACCTCATTAAAAAGCATTGCAGTTAATAGAAGGTTTAGACTTTAGTTACATTATAAATCATTTGTTGATGGTACCATACTCATTTTAGGAATTGTGGTACGTTCTAAGGTGATTTCGCCATGTGAAAAAGCCTTCTGCTGGGATATCATGATTGAGAGAAAAATATTTTCTCATGCTTTTCCCACAAAGGTTTGGAAGGTGATCTATAAGCTAAACTGAGAGCTTATTTTCTGTAAATTCACATTATCTTTCTCAGTCATGTGAGAATGAAGTCTGACATTCACAGTAAAACATGTACATCCAACAAGGGCAGAGACTGTCAGTTGATTCCTTTGTGTTCTACTGCAGCTTCCCAGAGTGTTCCAAAGAACAACTAGAGCGCTAACAGTCCTACTTATGATAAACGTATGGCACACCTGAAGCCATCTTGCTTGGATTAAAGTGGTAACTCTTAAAACATTTAATTTAAAAAGGAACAAAATGAGGGGGTTCATTTTTCCATAACAAGTATGATTAGTGCTGCAGAAAGAAAAACTAGGGCACATTTTGACTTCTGAAATCCTCTTATTTCATTAAAAAATTCTGACATGCAGACTGAAACATGCACTTTCAATACCAGCAGCAGTTTTCCCTGGTGAGCAGTAGCTTTACTACGGTGATCTAATGAGCAAAAAGAGTGCTAACATTCTGAATTTATGGCAAATGTGTGACACATCTGAATTCCTTCTTTATGGAATCAAAGTAAAAAACTGAAAGTATTTCCTACTGAGGAGACTGCAGTAAATGAGGAAATTAGGAAACTTCATAACAAATAAGTCTCCCAAGATGGCCACCAGAGACAAAAGAGCCCAAATGTAGCCCAAATATCACCCAGATGTAGCCCAAGTATAGCCCAATGACAGAATGTCCCAGAGTGTTCTTAAAAAAAACTAGAGCGCTTACTGTCTTCATTATGACAAAAGTATGGCACACCTGAAGCCATCTTGATTGGAATAAACTGGTAACACTTGCAACATTTAATTTAAAAAGGAACACAATGAGGGGGTTCATTTTGCCATAGAAATTATGATTAATGCTGAAGAAAGAAAATGAGGGCACATTTTGAGTGACTTCTCAAATCCTCTTCTATTTCATTAAAAAATTCTGACATGCAGACTGAAACATGCACTTTTAATACCAGGAGCAGACTTACATGGTGAACAGTAGTTTTACTACAGTGATCTAATGAGCAACTAGAGTGCTAACTTTCAGAATTTATGGCAAATGTTCGCAAGTATCTGAATGCCTTCTTGATGGAATCAAAGTAAAAAACTGAAAGCATTTCCTACTGAGGAGACTGCAGTACATGAGGAAATTAGGAAACTTCATAACAAATAAATCTCCCAAGATGGCCACCGGAGACAAAAGAGCCCAACTGTAGCCCAAAATCACCCAGATGTAGCCCAAATATAGCCCAATGACAGAAGTGTGCAAAACACTTATTATTTTGTGTTTTTGCAGTGTTATATAGTGCAGACTTGTCAGGTATTGGAGTGCTTTACATGAGCATTGGTTACATCACACAAGAACAAATTCATTTTGGTTGTAGACATGGGGAGACTAAGTGATTTGACCAGAATCACAGAATGTCGAGCTGAAGCAGAAACTCCAACCTGGTTCCCCAGTTGCAAACTCTGCAGTTCTATAAGTAACACCACATCCTCTCCCCTAAGTGCAACATTTAATCAAGTGGTCAACTGGATAAAAAAACATAAAGATAACAAATAATTTAAAAGTGCTTTGTCGCTATTTGAAAACTCAGAAAATATGTCCTTATTTTAGTCGTTTAGAGCACCAACCATAATTTTGATGCCAATAAGACCCTCTCATATATGTAATTTCTAAAGGAAATGCTCTAGGTATTACAGTTTTGATTACATCAAGATGACGTCAGGCGTTCCACACTTTTGTAATAAATATAGAATGTTAGCAATCTAGTTGTTCATTAGGATACTGTTGAGAGGCAGAGGCCAGGGGCACGGACTCTGAAAATTGAAGGCAGGTAGGAGGGTGCAAAGGCAACAATTTAACCACACTGAGCAGGCAGGAAGGGCCGTGGCAGCACAACAGACTATGGAGGGCAGTGGAAAGGGGGGCAGGGGCAACAAACCAACAATACAGGACTTGCAAGAGAGGCTGTGGCAATGTAATAGACCATTGTGGGCAGAAGGAAGAGGCAATGGTAGTACAACCATACATGCCAACAGACCCGATTCAGCCAGGAAACGTCCAATGTTTTTAAGCTCAAATGGGCTTTATTTGATCTGTCTCCTGTCTACAATCTCCTCTTTTTCAATGTAACTCAAAGGGGAAAATCAATACCCCAGTTTTTTTTCAAAATCTCCCTCTTACCAAGTTCAAAATGTTCGCAAGTATGGTACATTGGATCATGGAAGGAAATGGGGTAGGGACATGGACTTGGATAACAAAGGACAGGAGGGACATGGAGAGGTGCACCAAACTGACCCTGCAGGCCAGGCATCAGGGTTTGCAGCAGCACAATACACCACACAGGGCATGCGGGACGGGAGTGCAGCACAACAATCCATAGTAAGCAAGAGGGAGGGGACAGGACCATGCACATGGACAACAGAGAACAGAGGGGCAAGAGGCAATGGTAGCTAGCTGACCATAATGGACAGACAGGAGGGAAAGCTACAGCATAACAGACCATAAAGGGCAGGAGGGACGGATCAGGGGCATTACAATGGAACAGACAAGCCAGGAGGGAGGGATTAGGGGTCTGCACATGTAAACAGAGGGCTGGGGGCAAGGGGGCAGGGCAGGAGCAGCAAGATAGCTATGGAGGTCAGGCAGGATGGGCACTAGAAGCAAGACACACCATGAAGAGCAACAGTGAGACTGTGATGGCATACACACAGACCTTGGAGGGAAGGTGGGAGGGGGTCAGGTAACTGACCACAGAGGGAAGGTGGGAGGGGCCATGGCGGCACAGAAGACCATGCATGGCAAGTGGGAGGGTTAGTGGCAGCACAATGGCTATGATGGGCAAGAAGGAGGGTGCAGGGGCATGCACAAAGGACGATGGAGGATAGAAGGGAGGGTCAGGACCTGTGCACAGACAAGAAAGTTCAGGGGAAGGGGCCTCACAACAGACAGCACGGGGCAGGCAGGAGGAGCAGTTGCAGCACAACAGACCAGGGAGGGCAGAAGGGTGTGGCAGTACAATGGACCATGTAGGACAGGAGGAAGAGGATAGGGGCATGGCATGTGGGCAGGCAGGGTAGAGGTGGCAGGGACAGGTTACAGTCATCTGACAATGCTAGGCAGGTGGGAGGGGAGTGGCAGCTCAACAGAACACTCAGAGTAGATAGGAGTGGCAGGTCCATGGAACATGGTGGGCAAAAAGGATGGAGCAGGGGCATGCACAAAGACATCGGAGGGCAGGGGGAAGGAGAATAGGGGCAGCAAGCTAAGCACAGAGTTTAAGCCGGAGGTCAATGATGGGGCATAGAATTGGGCAATGGAGGGCAGTAGGAGGGGACTGGTACATCATACTAAATTGAGGGCAGTGGCAGCACATCAGACCATGCATGGCAGGAGGGAGGAGGCTAGTCCATGGATTCACACAACAGAGGATAGGAAGGAGGGGGATGGGGCAGCAAGCTAACTGTTCAGAGAAGGCGGGGATTAGGAACTTTATTGTTTTTAAAACGTGTGTTTGTGTGTACTACTTCAAATATGAACAAGTATGCAGCATAATCTCACTTTTATTCAGGAAGAAGAGGACGTTTGTGACTGTGACTCCGGGCTCACTTGGTAGAAACACCCCCTGACCCTCCACCCCCTATCGCAAAATGTAATGCTCGTGAAAAGGGTAGGTGAACACATTGTTATATAGAACAGAGTCCTGAGAGCACAATTGAAAATGAAAACTAGATATAGTGTATGGTATAAACTATGCACCAAAAAGTGTGATATAAGATGAACCGGGCGTGAAATATAATATGCAATACATTGTGCGCAATGACAGATTCATTGGAGAGCGCGAGATAGCACAGGCACTAGCGCGTGCTATGCGATGTGCGCCTTGGAGTGTAACATGCACAGGGCATTGTTGTGTAACCTAACTAGTCTCTAAAGTTGTAATATAAAATATGTGCTGGGGAGTGTAACGTTGCATATGCACTGTGACAAAGATATGGATCCCAGATTGTAATATGTATGGCATAGCACTGTGCGTTATAACATAGGCATCGAGGAAGGCACGTTAGATGGGGCAATATAACCCGTGCAAAGACAAATGTGGCATGACATATTCACGGGGTGGTGTTACAGTGCACATGGGCTAGAGAGTGTCATAGCATATGCACTAGCTGGTGGAATACAACACAGAGGTGTGTGGCACTCGGCAGGCAATGGTGGGTGTAACACAGCATTGGGCTCTGCCAGGAGCACGCTGTGACTCTCAAGTGATGTTCGTCCCCTTTCCAGAGAGTAAAATAAAAAGTATTACACATCCGGCAGTGGATGTGTGTTATATTAACCGTGAGGGGGGTTTCTTACATAGCTTTGGTCGAATCTTTGTCGAATCCCCTTTGAATGGCTTGGTGTGCATGTGTATTAAATGTGCCCGTCAATAGCTACCCATGTTTGTATAAATAAACGACAAGGGTGTCTACCGGGATTAGGCACGGTAGGGCATCAGACATGTCAGAGCTTCACTAGTGGTGTAAATACATTCCACGTGGATTCATTGTATGCATAGTCGCCTTTTAATGAATATCACTCAAATCATCATGGTGATAGGTACGTACGGTTTGTCCAGCATGTCCTAGGTGTGTCTATAAATATATATTTTTTAAAAATAATAAAAAACAGTGGCCGGCCCTGGGGATTGGGGTCAAAAAAATATAATTAGGAGACAGGCCCTGGGGGATGGGGTCATCAGGGCCAATAAATTAGAATAAGAAGGGGAACCACACAGCCATCCTTCTTAAAAAATTAAAATAAATAAAAGACTGGCATCGTGCAGGAGGCCACGCCCCCTCCTTGCAGCACTCTGCAAACGCGCCCCCTGGCGAGTTGTAAGTTGGGGAATTAATTCCTCTTCAATACTGAGGGTCCCTGAGGGCCAACTAGCCCAACAGGCATCTCCAGTATGCGCCAGGGAGCTGCGCTGCAGACAGGTGTTCTGAGGCCAAGCCCCTTTTTACACCTCTCTGCAACGCAGCTCTGTGGCGCTTACTGGAGGTACCTAGTGGTCTAGTTTGATCCTAGGGACCCTTAGGATTCAAGGGGACTTAATCTCTCAACTTAGAACAGCCACAGGGCGCGTTTACACAGTGGTGAAGGGAGGGGACGGGGCCTGAGGTGACGTGTGCAAACACGCACTATGGCACGTTTTAAATTTGGGATATAATTTCCCTTCAATACTGAGGGCCCCTGGGGGCTAACTAGCCCACCAAGTGCTTCCAGTAAGCGCCACTGAGCTGCATTGCAGAGAGGTGGTCCAGGCTGTGTCACTTTTTACACCTCTCTGCAACGCAGCTCTGTGGCACTTACTGGAGGTACCTAGTGGGCTAGTTGGACCCCAGGGACCCTCAGGATTCAAATGAACTTAATCTCCCAACTAAAAACGGACACAGGGCGTGTTTACACAGTGGTGAAGGGAGGGGACGGGGCCTGAGTTAACGTGTGCAAAAACGCCCTGTGGCCTGTTTTAAGAGGTAGTTTTAATCCCCCTGCCCTATTATATACTAGGGGCTTACAGAGGAGATCATGCTAATCACAGGGGGACCCCAACGCATAATGTTCCCTAGTGTATGTAGGTGTTTTCACTGTATTCTAAGTGTCTTTTAACATAGCACTGGCTCTAGGACTGGTTAGTCAGACTCAGTTACCACCAGAATCCGTCTGAAAAAGTTGAGGGTACAGGATGATTTTGCAACAAGGATTCTTTCTGCTCTTCTTTTTGTTCTTTCTGCACGTTATCCTTCTTCCTGCACTTTTCTTCGTCTTTGAGGACTTCTGTTGCTTCTTTCTGCACTTCTTTTTTTTCTTTCTGTGCATTTTTTCTTCTTTCTTCACATGTCCTATCTCTGTAGGCATAGTTAGAAATTAGCATTTAAAAAACCTTCGCTCCGGTAAGGCTCCAGGTCCTGATGGATATCCTATTTTGTTTTATAAAACCTTAATGTCTGTGATTGTGCCGAAACTTCAATCCGTCTTTGATGCTTTTATTAAAGATGGTTCTGTGTCTGGTACTGCTGCTGATGCTACTATTGTAGTAATCCCCAAAGAAGGAAAAGTTCGTTCGGACCCCAAAAATTTTCGTCCTATTTCTCTTCTTAACATGGAAGCTAAGATTTTTGCTAAAATTTTAGCTAAACGTTTAGAATCCTTTATTCCTCAATTGGTTCATCCTTCCCAAACAGGTTTTGTAAAGGGTCGTCTTGCACATGATAATATCCGTACTTTTTGTCACATTCTCGGTTCAGCCAAGCGATCCAATCTGCCGGCGGCGGCCTTGGCCCTTGATGCTGAAAAGGCCTTTGATAAGGTCTCTTGGCCTTTTCTACGAGCTGTTTTATGTGCACACAATCTTGGTGATTCCTTTATCCGTATAGTTATGTCTCTTTATTCCTGACCTAGAGCTAACATAAGAGTAAATGGAGCTACGTCGTCCTTTTTTAACCTTCGCCAACGTACTAGGCAAGGATGTCCCTTGTCTCCTCTTTTATTTTTGTTATCCATTGATCCTCTTCTCAGAATGATTGACTTACATCCAGACATTAAGGGGTTCTCTTTTGGGTCTCATCAGATAAAAACAGCTGCATATGTGGATGATGTTCTTATTTTTTCTGATGATATTGCATTGGCCATCCCTGCTATCTCTGATACGATTTCTCTTTTCTCAAAGGTTTCAGGATATACGCTGAACAAAGATAAGACAGAAATGTTCCCCTTAAATGCTTACTGTTTCTCTTCTCATATGGGTTCGGCGGGTTTTAAGTGGCAATCTAAATAACTAAAATATCTGGGTATTTATTTTTGTTCCACCCTTTATGCTACGGTTACTTATAATGAATCTCAAACTATTCTTAAGGTGCGACGTCTTTTAGAAACTTGGTCTCCTAAGCATATTTCCTGGTGGAGTCGACTGCAGACTCTTAAAATGATGATAACACCTATTATTAATTTTGTTTCTTCTATGCTTCCGGTAAAGCTCTCGGATTCCTTCTTTCACGAACTTGATTTACTTACTTCCAAATTTTTATGGAATGACAAAAGGGCTAGAATTGCTTATAAATTATTACGGAAATCTTACGATATGGGAGGCTGTAATCTTCCTGATTGGGGGAAATATCAATCTGCTTTTCTGGCGTCTCAGGGTGCGCTCTGGTTTTCTTCTCCCTCTATTCATGTTCCAGCTTGGTTGCTAAGAGAACAAGAATTGGCCTCCCCTTTGCCGACTGCCTCTTTTTTAACCATGAATACCCTTTCTATTCCATTCTCTCACTCTATTATCTTAGACACTATTGCTGCGGTTCGCAAGGTTGATAAGAAAGTGGCAATTCCACTGCATAAAACTAGATGGCCGTCTATTTGGCGGAATTCTAAAATCAAAATTAATATTGATCCAGAGTTGATGTCTTATTGGGCTGGGAAAGGTATCTCACTTGTTAAACATCTCTATGACTCCAATAATGATCCTTTCCCTTTCTCTTCCCTAGCAAAACAATTTTCTTTATCTAACTTAGATTTTTATACCTTTCTTAAGATAAAGGTAGCACTTGCTAAAGTGCACCTTCATCCTTCTTCCCCTACGATTACGCTCTTTCAATTATGGATCAGGACTGGTCATGTAGCATCTAGGATTTACAAATTTTTGTCGTCCTCTACACTTCCTTCCCAAACTGTTGCACAGCAAAAATGGCTACATCATTTCGATCATAGTGTTACCGATCATATCTCTTCAGACACATGGCAAGATATTGGTAAGTTTTCTCTTCGTAACAAAATCGCCCCCTCATTAATGCAATCTAAGTTTTTCTCTGTTAATCTTCTTCACTGGACTTCCATTCGTTTGTATTCGCTAAATCTCAAAGAAGACAATCTGTGTTGGAGTTGTGGTCTTTCACCAGGCGATTTTCAACATATGTTCTTTGATTGTTCCCTTCTCCAACCCTTTTGGGATTTAATTCACAAACACCTCATGATTATCTTTAATATTAAGTTTCAATTCTCTTTTCCATTAATTGTTTTAGGCCCGTTGGCGGCCCTGGTCCCTTTGCCTTTAGATTCCATGGAATTACAATTGTTGGATCTCTTATTGACTATTGCAGTCAAAGTAATTCTCATGGAGTGGAAATCTTTCTCTTCAGTTTCTTACCATACTTGGTGGGCTTGGGTTTCCTTTTTACGAAGTGCTCATACGTCAGTTGATCACGCTCATCTCTCTCCTGTTATATCTACTGGTGTTTGGAAACCCTTAGATACGTACATGGAATTGGCCTCAGAGGGGTTGGGGGAACAATATCCTTTTGATTTGTCTGGTTAATGTTGTCTTGTGTGTTGGGTGAATCCTTTGGAAATCTTCTCCTCTTCCTTCACTCCGCCCTGTCTTTCTCCATCTCTTTCCTACTTTTTCCGTCTTTTCTTCCTTCCTTTCTTTTTTCCTCTCATCCCTAATTTACTATCTGATGGTGATACTTTTAATAATTACTTCTGCCGGCTATCATTTGTTTCTTCCCTAATTAACTTATTTATCTGATATCGGCAGATTAATGAATGTTAAGGATGTGTTTCTTAATATTTAATTTCAATCTAACATATTGTGTGTCTTTATCTGATATCAATTGTATCACTTTTGCTTGTATCCTATGTCCTTACTTGCTCCTTTAAAATAATAAAATTCTTTTGAAATGAAAGCATTTAAAAAACCTTTGAAATTCACAGAAAAAAACATAGGTTTCAGGCACGTTATAGTTAGGAATTAGCATTTAAAAAACCTCAGAAATTCACTGAAAAAACCATAGGTTTCAGGGGTGTTATAGTTAGCTGGACTTTTCACTTGTACAAAACCATTGAAATTCCCCCGTTATAGTTAGTTCAGCTAACTATAACTCGCGCGCCCGCAATGCACTGCTGATGACGTCACACATTACATCACTCATGACATGGTCAGTGACATCACTCATGACATCACTGATGACATCTCAAATGACATCACTGATGACATCACTGATGACATCATCCTTGTGATAGAGTGACAGACCTCCTCTCACCCTAATATAACCTTTGATACACACATTCAAAAATAGAGACTAAAATTTTCAAAACAATGGACATACCAATACCAGTTACAACAACCTCTTCAGTAATTCTAAGATCCACATACACATCCACTCATTCACCAACAGTCCTATACAGTCACTCATACATGTACTCACTCATCATATGTACTCATACACCTATACATCCTGTTACACAATGCCACTCATCCATAGAGTTACTCACACACATAGTCACTCATGCTAATAAATAATCAAACATACATTTACTTGCATATACAGTTATACACACACCACCACACTTACTTCTACGGAAACTTACACATACTTAGTCTTTTAAACAATCACTTATAGAAACACATACTTATTAATACAGGAACTCTTTCAATCTCTCACTCTCACATATACTCACTTATATACACCAATAGTCACATATACTAGTTTAAAACATATGTAGTTACTCATAACAACACTATTGAGACAGTCATTCACTCACTAACACACCCATACACACACTCATCCACCCATACAGTCCTGCACACATGCTGTCTTCAACACATACAAACAGTGAGTCACTCATTCATGCACCTATGCACTACGTAATACCCCCCACCGAACCATGCAGACACTCAGACTGATACTCAAAAAACCATCTAATAACCTATATAGACACCCATGTAGCTACTCACCAACCCATGCAGCCACTTATACACAAAGTGAGAGACTGATACCGATATTTACATATTTAAACATTACTCACTAAGCCATGTATTCACTATGATACACTTAATCAGTCAGTTACACAATCAATTTTTCAAAAACAAATCATCCATTTAGACACTTATATACCCATTTATTCTTCCATCGACCTTGAGATATACATATATAAAACATATTTAATTTTCAGAAAAACAGACATTCACTGGATGATGTCATCAGTGATGTCATTTGAGATGTCATCAGTGATGTCATGAGTGATGTCACTGACCATGTCATGAGTGATGTAATATGTGACGTCATCAGCAGTGCATTGCGGGCGCGCGAGTTATAGTTAGCTGAACTAACTATAACGGGGGAATTTCAATGGTTTTGTACAAGTGAAAAGTCCAGCTAACTATAACACCCCTGAAACCTATGTTTTTTTCAGTGAATTCTACCGTGCCTAATCCTGGTAGACACCCTTGTCGTTTATTTATACAAACATGGGTAGCTATTGACGGGCACATTTAATACACATGCACACCAAGCCATTCAAAGGGGTTCGACAAAAATTCGACCAAAACTATGTAAGAAACCCCCCTCACGGTTAATAAAACACACATCCACTGCCGGATGTGTAATACTTTTTATTTTACTCTCTGGAAAGGGGACGAACATCACTTGAGAGTCACAGCGCGCTCCTGGCAGAGCCCAATGCTGTGTTACACCCACCATTGCCTGCCGAGTGCCGCACACCTCTGTGTTGTATTCCACTAGCTAGTGCATATGCTATGACACTCTCTAGCCCATGTGCACTGTAACACCACCCCGTGAATATGTCATGCCACACTTGTCTTCGCACGGGTTATATTGCCCCATCTAACGTGCCTTCCTCGATACCTATGTTATAACGCACAGTGCTATGCCATACATATTACAATCTGGGATCCATATCTTTGTCACAGTGCATATGCAACGTTACACTCCCCAGCACATATTTTATATTACAACTTTAGAGACTAGTTAGGTTACACAACACTGCCCTGTGCATATTACACTCCAAGGCGCACATCGTATAGCACGCGGTAGTGCCTGTGCTATCTTGCGCTCTCCATTGAATCTGTCATTGCGCACAATGTATTGCATATTATATTTCACGCCCGGTTCATCTTATATCACACTTTTTGGTGCATAGTTTATACTATACACTATGGTGCCGATCACGATCCGGTAAAAAATTCCCCCGTGCGACTCGTATCGGGTCTTTTTACCGTACGAATCGTCCAAGTGCCGTACGAACTGGCAATCACGATTCGCATGGTAAAAAGTCCATACGACCCGCACCGGGAATCATTCCCCATACGTCCTCGGGTCGGAAAATGTGTCCGACACGTCCTCGGACGATTTACCTTACAAACGTAAAAATCCAAGTCCGACCGAGGAATCACGATCCATCCCGTGCGTCCGAGCCTACAACCGTATGGAAAAAACACCGTCCGCACCGAACACCAATAGCAACCATGGAGACATGTGCCCGCATACGCGCCCAACACTCCCCCCAGCCCCCGTACGTCCGACACGTACCCCCCGTATATGTATACCCCCACCCGTCTATGTACACCCCAGTACGTTCCAGTCGTACCCCCACCCCAGTACGTGTCGTACCACCGTCTATGTACACCCCCCCACCCCTGTACGTGTCGTACCACCGTCTATGTACACCCCCCCACCCCTGTACGTGTCGTACCACCGTCTATGAACACCCCAGTACGTTCCAGTCGTACCCCCACCCCAGTACGTGTCGTACCACCGTCAATGTACACCCCCCACCCCTGTACGTGTCGTACCACCGTCTATGTACACCCCCCCACCCCTGTACGTGTCGTACCACCGCCCATGTACACCCCAGTACGTTCCAGTCGTACCCCCACCCCAGTACGTGTCGTACCACCGTCTATGAACACCCCAGTACGTTCCAGTCGTACCCCCACCCCAGTACGTGTCGTACCACCGTCAATGTACACCCCCCACCCCTGTACGTGTCGTACCACCGTCTATGTACACCCCCCCACCCCTGTACGTGTCGTACCACCGCCCATGTACACCCCAGTACGTTCCAGTCGTACCCCCACCCCAGTACGTGTCGTACCACCGTCTATGAACACCCCAGTACGTTCCAGTCGTACCCCCACCCCAGTACGTGTCGTACCACCGTCAATGTACACCCCCCACCCCTGTACGTGTCGTACCACCGTCCATGTACACCCCCCCACCCCTGTACGTGTCGTACCACCGCCCATGTACACCCCAGTACGTTCCAGTCGTACCCCCACCCCAGTACGTGTCGTACCACCGTCTATGAACACCCCAGTACGTTCCAGTCGTACCCCCACCCCAGTACGTGTCGTACCACCGTCAATGTACACCCCCCACCCCTGTACGTGTCGTACCACCGTCCATGTACACCCCCCCACCCCTGTACGTGTCGTACCACCGCCCATGTACACCCCAGTACGTTCCAGTCGTACCCCCACCCCAGTACGTGTCGTACCACCGTCTATGAACACCCCAGTACGTTCCAGTCGTACCCCCACCCCTGTACGTGTCGTACCACCGTCTATGTACACCCCCCCACCCCTGTACGTGTCGTACCACCGTCTATGAACACCCCAGTACGTTCCAGTCGTACCCCCACCCCAGTACGTGTCGTACCACCGTCAATGTACACCCCCCACCCCTGTACGTGTCGTACCACCGTCTATGTACACCCCCCCACCCCTGTACGTGTCGTACCACCGCCCATGTACACCCCAGTACGTTCCAGTCGTACCCCCACCCCAGTACGTGTCGTACCACCGTCTATGAACACCCCAGTACGTTCCAGTCGTACCCCCACCCCAGTACGTGTCGTACCACCGTCAATGTACACCCCCCACCCCTGTACGTGTCGTACCACCGTCTATGTACACCCCCCCACCCCTGTACGTGTCGTACCACCGCCCATGTACACCCCAGTACGTTCCAGTCGTACCCCCACCCCAGTACGTGTCGTACCACCGTCAATGTACACCCCCCCACCCCTGTACGTGTCGTACCACCGTCTATGTACACCCCCCCACCCCTGTACGTGTCGTACCACCGTCTATGTACACCCCCCCACCCCTGTACGTGTCGTACCACCGCCCATGTACACCCCAGTACGTTCCAGTCGTACCCCCACCCCAGTACGTGTCGTACCACCGTCTATGTACACCCCCCCACCCCTGTACGTGTCGTACCACCGTCTATGAACACCCCAGTACGTTCCAGTCGTACCCCCACCCCAGTACGTTCCTGGCGCACCCCCAACACAACCTTCTAAGTACGGAGCGCACCCCATGCCCCAACATCACAACCGCATGTACGAGTCGTACAAAGCCACACACAAGGACCAAATCGTACAACCAAATGGCCCATGTACACACCGTACACACGCTCAAAACGCACGTACACAACAAGGACAAAACAAAACAACTCAACAATACACCATTCGCAAGGCACACAGCCACTAAACATGGCCAACAACCACTAAAATAACACAATCACTGACCTGCAACTGTCAAAAACAAACAGAGGCCCAATACACCACCACTCCTTATAACACACCCACCCAAAATTCAAACACTGCCACACCCACCCATGGACCAATAAAAAGGGCCCACACACACAAACCATGAGCCTTTGCAACAGACCCACTGCTGCCAGACACCACAGAACCAGACTACAAGCGACACCACATCTTACACTTGCACACCTTCACACGACCACCCTCACAAACACCCTCTCATCACATTCACACACACACACAACCATCCACACCCCCCCCCAACATCCACACACCCCCCACACCCACACCATCCCCACCCACACCCCTCACCATGCCCACTACCAAGAATCCAAAGTTCAGTCACCGAGAGTTGGAGGTCCTTGTTGATCAAATCCTCAGAGTCGAGCCACAGATCTTTGGAACATTGGTCAGAAGCACCAGCCAGGCAGCCAAAACAGCCATGTGGCAGACCATCGTCGATGCTGTGAATGCTGTTGCGGACACCAGGAGGACCAAGCAGGATTGCCAGAACAGGTGGTACGATCTGCGGAGGAGGGTCAGAGCCAAGAGACAGGAGGAACACGACCAGGCCAACGCCACCGGAGGAGGGCCCTCCCGCAGACCCGTACAGTACCATCCCTGGGAGGAGAGGGTGATGGCCATACTGCCGGTGGAGGCAGTTGAAGGAGTAGAAGGACTCCGAGACCCGGGTGAGTACACAAACAACGCACCTCACATGGGGGGAACTGCAACCACAACCAAAATTAATAACAGGCACGCAAACACCACAAGCCATCGCATTACTCAACCACACTCCATGAGCAGGCACATGCCACTGCTGCCACCATGCCCCATGCACCCAGCTGGACAATGTCAAGTCACAGGCCACAGAAGACAACAACACATGACACGGTAACCCGGATGGCGGGAGTGTGGGCACCAAGAATCACATAGTGCGACTCCAAAGCAGACAACAATGCCCTCTGCCCATATGGCCTAGGTCACAGCCAGACAAACACTGTGTCCCAACACAGGAATGACTTGCCAGCAAATGGCGGACGCCTTGCATCAACACATGGGGGTGAAGGCACTGTTTTGCACATGCCAGCAGCTAATGAACAGCCAACAGTGTGAAAGAGTGGCAGCACACACCACCACAGCAGCAGCGCACAGACACACAGCAGACAAAATGGGTGCCTGGAGATCAGAAACAAACTCACATCAACAGGCCAAGGGCCACTCAAAGATCTGCTAACAGTGTGTGCCCAGGAAGCTGGGCCAAGGTGACAGAGGGTGACACACGGAGGGAGGGAGAGGGGGACACAGAGGGAGGGAGAGGGGGACTGAGAGGGAGGGAGACACAGGAAGATGGACAGAGGGAGGAGGCTGACACACAGAGGGAGGGAGAGGGGGACAGAGAGGGAGGGAGAGGGGGACAGAGAGGGAGGGAGACACAGGAAGATGGACAGAGGGAGGAGGCTGACACACAGAGGGAGGGAGAGGGGGACACAGAGGGAGGGAGACACAGGAAGATGGACAGAGGGAGGAGGCTGACACACAGAGGGAGGGAGAGGGGGACACAGAGGGAGGGAGAGGGGGACAGAGAGGGAGGGAGACACAGGAAGATGGACAGAGGGAGGAGGCTGACACACAGAGGGAGGGAGAGGGGGACACAGAGGGAGGGAGACACAGGAAGATGGACAGAGGGAGGAGGCTGACACACAGAGGGAGGGAGAGGGGGACACAGAGGGAGGGAGAGGGGGACAGAGAGGGAGGGAGACACAGGAAGATGGACAGAGGGAGGAGGCTGACACACAGAGGGAGGGAGAGGGGGACACAGAGGGAGGGAGACACAGGAAGATGGACAGAGGGAGGAGGCTGACACACAGAGGGAGGGAGAGGGGGACACAGAGGGAGGGAGAGGGGGACAGAGAGGGAGGGAGAGGGGGACACAGAGGGAGGGAGAGGGGGACACAGAGGGAGGGAGAGGGGGACAGAGAGGGAGGGAGAGGGGGACAGAGAAGGAGGGAGACACAGGGAGAGCAAATCAGTCCTTTGGTGTGTGGGAATGTCTGCTCGTCAGCAGGTGGACTGCGTGCATGTAGACAAGGGTGCCCAGTGCCAGAACCCCCCCTCTTCATCATGGCAAAACGCAGGGCCATGTCACAACCTGTACACGAGCACAAGGACAGCCACCTGCATCATATGAGTGTGTGGATCCACTCCATGTGCACATGTACAGTGCTACAAGGAAGGCGCAAACGCATAGCTCGGCACACATGCACACTCCACTGCTGACTGCAGTCACACTTGACGCAGCAAGTAAGACTGTGCCACACATAGTTAAAGGGGCCAAATTGGTGCCCAAGGGACACACACATGCACAAGTGCACTGTGAGTGGAATGCAAGACAGATCCTAATTCCAAGAGGAAATGTGCCAACTTTGTAACGGATGAAACATGGATGTTGCATGGATCCAAAGTAACATTGTCTCTCTCACACACAGGTCAACGTCGTGCTGCACCCCCCAACACTGGGGGGGAACACTCACAGGACCCGGATCTGCAGGAGACCGATCCCACCGGCAGCGACCACTCTCACCACTCTGCGGACGACCCCGACCGACCTGGCCCCTCTGGTGTCCAACCACCTGCAGCACCTGCGTCAGGTACAACCGTGCCAACCACCACCCCCACTCCTGCCACATCCCAGGAGACACCCAGGATCCCTGCCCCAACACCACAATGCAGCCAGGCTCGCCAGGAGGGACACGGTGTCCCGGGCACCCAGGAGGAGGCAGGCGACAACGCCAATGCCACCCCTCAGGGGTCCCGGAGACCCCATGTGCCCACAAGTGCAGGCCAGATGCAAGTGGGCAGGGGTGGTGGGAGTGGAGAGCGGCGGAGGCGCGAGCCTGACCAGTTGGCTGGGGATCCGGTATTTTCACATGTCCGTAACATCCTGGACTCATACCGGCAGGACACCACGGGCATGGCCCAGGTTGTGTCCGTCCTCGAGGGGATCAAGGTCCAGCAGGCCCAGCAACATGCGGAGCTAATAGCCTGTCTACAGCTACACCAACGGAGGATGGAGGACAGACAGGCTGAGCAAGTGACGGCGTCCCAGGGGATTCACGCTGAACTCCGTCGGATGGCCGACACCATGGCCGACCCTCCCTGTGCCAGAAGGCGGAGAACATCACCACCCACAGGGAGGGATCATGAGGAGGAGGAGGAAACATCCGACGGAGCATCCCAGACGTCGTCACGGCCTGCTGCTGAGGTTCCCCGCAGGAAGCCGGGTCGTCCACGGAAAGGACCGTGAGGGTGGCTGCTACATCACCATCTCCCAGGACACCTGGCCTGGCACCTGGCCCACTGGAGCAACAGCATCACAGCATCAAGAGACATTCTCTGACACATGGCCCTGCTGGTCACTAGCTGACCAATGTTGACAAAGACTGTGGCATGGACTCTGAGGATTTCCAATGGCAAGGACACCAACTCCCCTACTGAACTTTGGATTCCCTAATCCCGGAAAGGCCCTCACTTGGCCCCCCCCCCCAATAATAAATCACACTATTATGAGTTGATGCCTGCTGGTAGCATTATTACCTAACATGTGTCTTGTACAGTCTAAACATGCCTGAGTCATCTGTTCACTTCAACCATCCACACCCTGGGGCCTGAGTCTGGCACAGGACACATGGGTCACAGTTTACTAGGCAAGACAGACATGGAGCACCATACACACCCGTGATGGTCAGAACCAGCTGAGGGGGTGGCCGAACAACCGTGCTGACAGACACATTGAGTACAGCAACAGTCATGCGCAGAGGTCAGGGATCCTGGCCCGTGTCCTGGGGGGCACCCAGGTACGTGTAGACAGGTGGCAGAACCATGTCCTGCAAGCTTGAGTCCGGTGGATGCAGAGAATGGGGTCATGGACAACGTTGGATGCATGGGGATGGCACATGTCACAATACCCACACAGTCATGGACATCATGCCCATTACACAGTCTCAGCACACACACACAGCTTGCATCTTGCCACTCGACACATTGACACATAGCCACAATCAGGGAATACCATGCCAGACATGCAGGATGCACCGTGCCAACACACCAGCATTGACTGAGAAGAGGCACCTTGGAGGCATAGGGACATCTTTAATAGTCATGTGTTTGGGATTGCAGAGGCAACTTGAAGTACACATGAACACATCATGTGGAGTAACATGTGGCTCCAACACTGGCACCCCACTCTGCAGCACTAATGCGTGATAGCCATGGAACTGGCACACAAGTGTCGGATAATAGCTAAATACCCACAGCTGCTCACGGAGAGCCTGCCATACACCATACATCCGCTGATGTGGAAGTCCCACGCCATGTCAAGACAATGTTAACCGTATGTGTCCGAGGGCAGTGTCACACACATTGATGCCTTCATCACAATCCACCATCCCATCACTGATGACTGACAACCAGGCAGCCCATCTATTCAGGTGTACCCAGCTGCATGTCGTGTCCCATGGGGATGCCACATGTCTGCAGAGGACCCAAACCCCGACCGGGGCAGTGTGCACACATCGTGAACAACTGCCACACCCAATACACCCCAGATGCATCCCTTACCCCATGGAGACTTCCAAACGTGTCCGTGCCTGTAACGCTGAGTCAGCCCACGATGCCATGTCCATGAGGAATAGCAGTGCCACAACAATGCAACCAGCAAACGGCATGCGCAGGTACCTGGGGAAGAGAGACACACAAGAAGTCAGCCACAAGAAGCACAGCCACTTGCATGTGCATGTACTCGACACATGTATGTATGACAACATGCTAGGTCACAATTATGTCTGGGGAAATACTACCATCACTGCCACCATCACTCCAGTGACACACCCACACACACCTCTGACCCACGTGCCATACATGCAGGTGGAGACACACATCACAACGCATGCCACACGTGGACCAATGCGTGCACACTCAGACCCTGGTACTCACCACTAAGCAAAGAAGTCGCGTATGAGCCGAGTCCGGATGTCCTCTTGAGGCTCCACATCCTCCACATCACTAGCCCCATTGCCAAGCCCTTCGTCCTCCACGGGTGGATGGTCCTCGTCATCTTGATCCAGGATGAGGGGCACAGCTCTTTCAACTGCCATGTTGTGCAGCATGCAGCAGACCATGAAGATCTTGCAGACCTTCGCCGGGGCATATGGGAGTGCGCCGCCGGTCTTGTGGAGGCACCGGAATCGGCTCTTCAGCATGCCAAACGTCCTCTCTATCACACGCCTTGTCCGGCCATGGGCGGTGTTGTAGCGGAGCTGGGCCGGCGTGATGGGGTTGCGGAGAGGTGTCAGCAGCCAAGGCATGTTGGGATAGCCAGCGTCCCCTAAATGGAAAGCACATGGACATCGTTAGAACTGGCGAAGCGGTAGTGCTGCTCGGCCAAACAGAATACAGGACCGACAGACTGTACCCACCAACAACACATGCACGTTCGTTGCGCAGCTGCATCATCATATCAGGCATCCCGCTACGCCTCATGATGTAGGCATCGTGTGCTGATCCTGGAAAACGAGCACAGACATGTGAAATCACCATGTTGGACAGACACACCACAAGGGCATTGATGGAGTGGTAGTGCTTCCGATTGCGGTACGCCACCTCCCGTGCGTGTGGTGGTACCAAACCTACATGTGTCCCATCTATGGACCCAATGACATGGGGCATCCCTCCCAGGGCATAGAAACCACGTTTGACCTCAGTCATCTGTTCAGGGGTTGGGAACTTGATGAAGTCATCCAGGTGAATCAACATGGCCTCCAAGAAATCATGCAGCACACCGCTGAACATGCTCTGGGACATGCCACCAACATGGGCTATGGTATATTGGAAGGTACCCGTGGCAAGGAAATGTAGGGCAGCCATTACCTTCAGCTGGGGTGTCAGTGCCGTAGGATACCTGTGCTGCGGTTGCAGGTGTGGTGCCAGTCTCGCCGTCAGCTCCAGAATCAACGGTTGGGTGAAGCGGTAGAGCCGGATGCTGTCATTCTCCTGCATGGTGGCCAAGTCTGGAATTCTTCGGGCAACAGGAGGCGCTCTGCAGTAATTTGGAAGTGACAAGGAAGAGTGAGTGCACTACGAGAACAACTCATGTCTACTGAGCACATGTAAATCTGCCAATACACACATGCCACATAGGGAGTCAGGCATGTGCTACATGCCCAGGACACGTATGGATGCAAGGTGACACTCCTTCCAAGACCCAGCTACACACGGTGATTGAGAACCTCCCCATGCCACGCCATGGGAATAGCTGTGTCCCAGTGCAAGTGAACAGCCCGACGCAAGACAGGAGTGACATACGCCCACACATCAGCAGAAGTAGGATGCCGATTGTAGAGACTGGTAGCGGAACACCGGAGCCACAGGTCACATGACATTACACTAGGCCTGCCCACACACCTTGCCATGAAGGTGCACATGTCATGACTCACCACACATTCCTTGTGAGGATGCTGACATGGCCTTGTCACGCTACTCCGTGTCCCATGCATACATGTGCACCTCACATCAGATACCACATGTGGCATGGTGTGCGGAACAGTGTGCAATGACAATCTACACACAGACACATGTTGGTTGCTGCAACGGCTGCAGCTTTTGAGGGTGCTACAACATCAACCTGATGTAAATCCCGGACACATAAATGACATAGTCACATTGTGCACTGTGGGTAGTGACAAGTCAGGTGTCATGACCCCTGTACCGGGCATCATGGGACACTTCCGTGTGTTGGTGTCCGTGCCATGCCAGTGACGCTCACCCCAAGTGCGCAGTACGACATGCACACATGTCAAAGGAGTCAAGGGCATGCCTGGCACACATTGCACCCTCACACAGTACACCTGTACACATCTCATCATACATCTGGTGCCTCCTCCACTCAGGAGGCATGTTCCACATCACAGCCTGTCACACCTGTGCCCCACACATGTAGTAATGCACAGACGATGCCTTGATGTCCATTCCTGGACAAGTATGTCCATCCATGGACAAGTATGTCCGCCCTATTCCTACCTGTGTGTCGACTATCACCACAGTGATGTGTACAAACCGGCGTACTGCTGCTAAGAGGGCCTGTGTATGTTCCCCAATCACTGTGGGAGTGCTGCCGTATGTGTACCCATCGTGATGGCGAGCGTACAGGCATTTGTACGGTCCGTACCACTACGTGTACGCATACGCGTGCAGAACCATAGTGATAGTGAGCGTACAGGCATTCGTACGGTCCGTACCACTACGTGTACGCATACGCGTGCAGACCCATAGTGATAGTGAGCGTACATGCGAGTGTACGGCCCTCTCACTATGGGTCTGCACGCGTATGCGTACTCGTTGTGGTACGGACCGTACACTCGCATCTACGCTCACTATCACTATGGGTCTGCACGCATATGCGTACACGTAGTGGTACGGACCGTACAAATGCCTGTGCGCTCACTATCACTATGGGTCTGCACGCGTATGCGTACTCGTTGTGGTACGGACCGTACAAATGCCTGTACGCTCACTATCACTATGGTTCTGCACGCGTATGCGTACACGTAGTGGTACGGACCGTACACTCGCATCTACGCTCACTATCACTATGGTTCTGCACGCATATGCGTACACGTAGTGGTACGGACCGTACACTCGCATGTACGCTCACTATCACTACGGGTACACAGACCCATAGTGATAGTGAGCGTACAGGCATTTGTACGGTCCGTACCACGACGAGTACGCATACGCGTGCAGACCCATAGTGATAGTGAGCGTACATGCGTGTGTACGGTCCGTACCACTACGTGTACGCATACGCGTGCAGACCCATAGTGATTTTGAACGTCGGCATGCATGTACGGGCCGTTGCCATGCATTTGGGGTGCCCTAGGGCCCGGAAACGCACCGTACCTGTGTGTGATTCTCCTAATTACATAGGGGACAAGTATTAAGGCCCACATGCATGCTGGTTGTCATGGCGACCAGGTTCAAATTTCGATTTTGTTCTGGAAGGTGCACAGCAGAAGTCAGTTGGAATTCTTCTACTTTGTTGCAATGTGTTTGTGGGGCTGACATCATGCAGGAGAATGAAACCGATAGAGAACCCACAGACTGCTAGGTTTGAAGGGATTGGTGGAAACATAGGATGCAAATGTGAGTGACCAATCACTCTGTACTCCTGTGCATGAGACTGGGCAGAAGGCCACATATAAGGCAGCCAGGTCCCATGAGGGATTACTTGCCTGCACATCTTTGCATTTGTCGACCAAGCTGCTGCTACTGATTCCCTGGAACCATGTCAAGGGCTGTGGAGAGGACACAGCCATTCACCCTGGAGGAGAACATGGCTCTGCTGGATGTGATCCTCCCACAGTACCCCATGCTGTATGGGCGACCAGGGTATCAGGTGAGTGCATAGGCCACTGCCACAGACTGTCCCTATGTTGTGACTGTGTCTTCAGGCATTGTGACCCGGTGTGACACACATGCCATGTACTGTCGGGGGGGTACCAGGGGGGGGGTGCCTGATGTCTCCCAGCAGTGCCCTGAGACAGGAGGGGTGTGTGCAGAGTCCTCCCAGCAGTGCCCTGAGACAGGAGGGGTGGGGACCTATCACTAACATCAGTGCCCTGAGACAGGAGGGGTGGGTGTGGAGTCCTCCCAGCAGTGCCCTGAGACAGGAGGGGTGGGTGTGGAGTCCTCCCAGCAGTGCCCTGAGACAGGAGGGGTGGGGACCTATCACTAACAGCAGTGCCCTGAGACAGGAGGGGTGGGTGTGATGCACAGTGTGAGCCTTGATCATTGATTGTGACATTGCCATCATTCCACCTGAGTACCCACTATGGCACGTACTGCCTTTTCCCTCACCAGAGGATGATGTCCCTATGACAGAGGTGCAATGCGTTGGCTGCATTACATGCCATGTAGTAACCAGCTATTATGTTCACATATGTCTCTCTGTGACATGTGGCTGGTGTATTGATGTGGTGTCACTTGTACTTCCTCACAGGTAGGCGCCTCTGCCAAGGAGCAGATCTGGCTGACCGCCGTCAGTGCCGTGAGGCGTGTGGATGGTCGGAGGCGGAGCCTGTCCCAGGTGAGGAAACGCTGGCAGGATATCCGGTGCTGGACGCGGAGGATTGCACGGCTCCTGCTGGGGGACTCACCTGAGAGCCACAAGAACCGCGGCCGCCGCCGTCTGACCCACCTCCACAGGCGTGTGCTGCCGGTGGTCTTTCCAGACCTGGAGAGGCGCTTACAGGCGATGCAGCAGGCGGAAGGGGGTAGGTACATGTGCGTTTGTTGTGTGTCACCGGCATTTGTAAGGGCACAGTGGCATTAATTCACTGGCAGGGTTTAAAGGTGCTGTGCCCATCCAGTTTGCCCAAGTGTAGCGCTGCGCCCCTGCCACCCTTCCCCTCCTTGCAATGTGTTCCCTGGTCTGTGTGTAGTCACTCCTTCACAAGGTAATGTAGGCTGGCGCTTTGTCCACGAGAACAATGACTGTAGCATCATGGGTGGTGGTGGTGGGTAACAGGTTGTGGGACCTTGCCTGTGAACTGTCAAGTTCACTGCATGTGGGTTCCATGTCAGTTGGCACTGATGCTGGCTCCAGACATGGGAGTTGGTCTCTCATGTGTCATGCCTTACAGCGCGCATGTCCTATGTAGTGGCCTGTGACATGATGTGCATGAGTGTGCGCTACGCATAGTGCAGGGATGGTGACGTGTGTAGCAGTCATTCCCATTCAGCCATTCAGTAGCATGTAGTTGCGTGCCCAATACTGTCCCCTGGGGCACCTTATCCTCAGTGTTGTTTGTGTCATCATCAACGTGGACACTCTCACTGTCTACAGCGTAGGTTGTGCTCTGTGCCATTGTCCCCTGTCACCATGTATATAGACGTGCTATTATGTACAGGTGTCCACTGTGCAGCCTGACCTGATTGTCCCTCTTCATACTCACAGTTGCCAGTGCCTGTGTGTCTTGTTATACTCATCTGAGGATGGGCACTGGTACCTCATTATTTGTACAGGCGCACCTTTGCTGTTTTGCGTCCAATCTAGCCTTTTGCCTGCCACTGTGTTTATCACCCAGACTATGAGATGTTGGTGCCACCTGTGTCTCAGCAATTAGCATCGTGTGGGGGTTGCTTGGGGCGGGCAATGCCTATGTGTCAAATCCTGATTCCTAATTGCTGGGTCTGGACAGTGTGTGATGTTACTGGACACACACGCAAGGTGCAGTGACCGAGTTATGTTGGGCATGTTTGCAGCATTACCTATGCAGCATGTGTCTCAAGTTCATGGATATTGTCCCTGGTCATAGGTATTTTCACAAACGCTGTGTGGTGCAGAGGCAGTGCAGGATTGTCCCCAGGGCCTGGGTGCTATGTCAGACTCCGTTTCCTGTCATCAGCTATTGTCTCATGCTCTCCATGGTATTTCAGTGGCATGGTGGCTCAACCAACTGTGTTTCATGCCCTACATCGGTACCTTGTTTTGCAGATGTTAGGGATCTGCCTCTTCAGGCTATGCAATGTTGACTATGTAGATTGGACTCATGTGACAGATGTGTACAGGTGTCTGATTAATTTCTGTCTCTCCACCCTGCCCACAGCATCGTCGGGGGACACAGAGGGAGACATGGACACGGACCAGGCGGAGGGACCGAGCACCAGTGGCAGCCGTGACATTGGGGCTGGCACATCGAGTGGGACAGAGGCGGAGGATAGTGTGGCCGAGGACCTGTCGACTGGCACATCAGACTACGAAGCTGACAGGTCCGAGGAGGATGTCTCAGGGTTGGCGGAGGCTGCACCAGCAGCTGACAGTGGAACAACACCTGCCACCGCCCCCTCAGTTCCCACCAACCGCCTCCCACTTGCTCGTGTCCCTTCCCAGCGTGCCCGGTCACCGCATGTCTCCTTCCTGCCAGGCACCGCACCCCCTGCCCCTGTCTCCACTGCTGCCGCCAATGCTGAGTCTATGGACATCCAGCGGCAAATGCAGGTTGGTCAGGCTGCGATCCTGAATGTCCTCCATTCCCACGGGAAAACCCTCACCAACATCGAGGCATTCTTGGAGGGCATTCATTCTTTGCAGGCTGACCAACGCAACTTGCTGAGGTCCCTAGACTCCACACTGACTGCAGCAGTGGGTCTCCTGCAGCGCGACCTCCCCCCACCTACCCCTGCCCCATCCACACTTCCCACTTCCATGCCTGTCCCACGTACACCCAGACGTCGGCATGCACCCACCACAACAGACACAGGCACCACACCAGCAGGGAAGGTCCACCGCACTCCTCCTGACACGCACACACAGGGTGAGATAGGCACACCCACTGGGTCGGGGGGCAAACGTGTGACACGCAGCCAGAGTGGGAGTCCGCATTCCACACAATCCACTCCCTCCAAATCCCCTCCCCTCAGCTCTCCTGGCCACATCTCCCCCAAGGACTCCTTCATGGCCGCTCTGTCCCTGAGCCCCACAGTTACGCCACCACGCAAGCGGTCAAGGAAGTCCTCGGTCAGGGTGGTTGAGTCTCCCCCCCTGTCTCCACCCTCCCCCGGTGGCGCTGCAACCCATCCCTATGAACCCCCCCCCTCCTTGGGGCCTGAGGTCACTTCGGGTGCAGGGGACTCCCTGGAGGACCTTGCTAAGGTGTGTAGTGCCATCCTGGCCTCCGCCTTTGGCCATGACACACCCCCTGTGGTTGAGTCCTCCATCCCTGCACCCACAACGCCGCCCCTTTGCCCTGATGTCCCTGCGGTGCCTGTTGCTTCCCCCCCCCCTGATGCCCTCACCAGTATGGAAGACGATGGCATTTGACTGTGCAGGCAAGGTAGGGGACACACATCCCACTGTGTCCCCCATGCAGCTGGGAATAATTGACTGCCCTATGGCCTTTGTTGACTTTGAACTGCCGTTGATCCACGGACATTGTGCTCATGCTGATTAGAGCTTATTTTTTTTTTCATTATCACACTCCTGCTATGGTGGTATTGGTGTTGGTGGGGCTGCTACATTGTTTTGGGTGGTGTTTAAGGCTTTGGGTGTGTGGGATTTGTAGTAGTGTTCTGCTCTTTGGGGCCACCCTAGGATCTGTGTGCCATCACAAGGTGTTGGCTAACTTCCTTAGGTCATGTCAGCAGTTACTGCATGGTTCAATTGTCCCAGGGTGTATTCCTTCCTCTGTGTACCCAGTTTCTTCCCTGCAGGGTGTTCCCAATGTTTAGCGCAGAGCTGTGTGTACATGAGCTGTGTGTGTGACGGAGCCCTTCTACTTTGGCCATGCATGCATGGCCATGTCTCCACCTGCAACAATCGTGGCATCCTTGGTGATCACTGTACTTGTGTGTGGAGTCAGTTGACATGAGTTCATGGGGACATGTTCCCTTGTAGGCAGTATGGATGTGGGTAATTGTGGCATCACACACATGTGTTACACCCCTCCTGGGTGTGGACACTGCTGGGAGGACTCTGCACCCACCCCTCCTGGGTCTGGACACTGCTGGGAGGACTCTGCACACACCCCTCCTGGGTCTGGACACTGCTGGGAGGACTCTGCACACACCCCTCCTGTCTCTGGGCACTGCTGGGAGGTGTCTGCACCCACCCCTCCTGGGTCTGGACACTGCTGGGAGGACTCTGCACCCACCCCTCCTGTCTCTGGGCACTGCTGGGAGGACTCACCACCCACCCCTCCTGGGTCTGGACACTGCTGGGAGGTCTCTGCACCCACCCCTCCTGTCTCTGGGCACTGCTGGGTGGACTCACCACCCACCCCTCCTGGGTCTGGACACTGCTGGGAGGACTCTGCACCCACCCCTCCTGGGTCTGGACACTGCTGGGAGGACTCTGCACACACCCCTCCTGTCTCAGGGCACTGCTGGGAGGTCTCTGCACCCACCCCTCCTGTCTCTGGGCACTGCTGGGTGGACTCACCACCCACCCCTCCTGGGTCTGGACACTGCTGGGAGGACTCTGCACACACCCCTCCTGTCTCTGGGCACTGCTGGGAGGTGTCTGCACCCACCCCTCCTGGGTCTGGACACTGCTGGGAGGACTCTGCACACACCCCTCCTGTCTCAGGGCACTGCTGGGAGGTCTCTGCACCCACCCCTCCTGTCTCTGGGCACTGCTGGGAGGACTCACCACCCACCCCTCCTGGGTCTGGACACTGCTGGGAGGACTCTGCACACACCCCTCCTGTCTCAGGGCACTGCTGGGTGGACTCTGCACACACACCTCCGATTTCTGGATATGTGCGCTTGGCACATACACGGTGGGGTTACGCACACTGCATTAGAGGTGAGGGTACGTGTCTACTGACACTGGTGTGGTGGGGGTACGCTCCGTACGTCCGCGGGTGTGGGTACGGGTCGTACTTACACTGTTGGGCAGGGGGGTACGCTCCTTGCATTCGTGGGTGGGGGTTCGAGTCGTACTTACACTGTTGGGCTGGGGGTACGCTCCGTACGTCCGCGGGTGGGGGTACGGGTCGTACTTACACTGTTGGGCTGGGGGTACGCTCCGTACGTCCGCGGGTGTGGGTACGGGTCGTACTTACACTGTTGGGCAGGGGGGTACGCTCCTTGCATTCGCGGGTGGGGGTACGGGTCGTACTTACACTGTTGGGCTGGGGGTACGCTCCGTACGTCCGCGGGTGGGGGTACGGGTCGTACTTACACTGTTGGGCTGGGGGTACGCTCCGTGCGTCCGCGGGTGGGGGTACGGGTCGTACTTACACTGTTGGGCAGGGGGGTACGCTCCTTGCATTCGTGGGTGGGGGTTCGAGTCGTACTTACACTGTTGGCATGGGGGGTACGCTCCGTACGTCCGCGGGTGGGGGTACGGGTCGTACTTACACTGTTGGGCTGGGGGTACGCTCCGTGCGTCCGCGGGTGTGGGTACGGGTCGTACTTACACTGTTGGGCTGGGGGTACGCTCCGTACGTCCGCGGGTGTGGGTACGGGTCGTACTTACACTGTTGGGCAGGGGGTACGCTCCGTACGTCCGCGGGTGTGGGTACGGGTCGTACTTACACTGTTGGGCAGGGGGGTACGCTCCTTGCATTCGTGGGTGGGGGTTCGAGTCGTACTTACACTGTTGGCATGGGGGGTACGCTCCATGCATACGCGGGTGGGGGTACGGGTCGTACTTACACTGTTGGGCAGGGGGGTACGCTCCTTGCATTCGTGGGTGGGGGTTCGAGTCGTACTTACACTGTTGGCATGGGGGGTACGCTCCGTACGTCCGCGGGTGTGGGTACGGGTCGTACTTACACTGTTGGGCAGGGGGGTACGCTCCTTGCATTCGCGGGTGGGGGTACGGGTCGTACTTACACTGTTGGGCTGGGGGTACGCTCCGTACGTCCGCGGGTGGGGGTACGGGTCGTACTTACACTGTTGGGCTGGGGGTACGCTCCGTACGTCCGCGGGTGTGGGTACGGGTCGTACTTACACTGTTGGGCAGGGGGGTACGCTCCTTGCATTCGCGGGTGGGGGTACGGGTCGTACTTACACTGTTGGGCTGGGGGTACGCTCCGTACGTCCGCGGGTGGGGGTACGGGTCGTACTTACACTGTTGGGCTGGGGGTACGCTCCGTGCGTCCGCGGGTGGGGGTACGGGTCGTACTTACACTGTTGGGCAGGGGGGTACGCTCCTTGCATTCGTGGGTGGGGGTTCGAGTCGTACTTACACTGTTGGCATGGGGGGTACGCTCCGTACGTCCGCGGGTGGGGGTACGGGTCGTACTTACACTGTTGGGCTGGGGGTACGCTCCGTGCGTCCGCGGGTGTGGGTACGGGTCGTACTTACACTGTTGGGCTGGGGGTACGCTCCGTACGTCCGCGGGTGTGGGTACGGGTCGTACTTACACTGTTGGGCAGGGGGTACGCTCCGTACGTCCGCGGGTGTGGGTACGGGTCGTACTTACACTGTTGGGCAGGGGGGTACGCTCCTTGCATTCGTGGGTGGGGGTTCGAGTCGTACTTACACTGTTGGCATGGGGGGTACGCTCCATGCATACGCGGGTGGGGGTACGGGTCGTACTTACACTGTTGGGCAGGGGGGTATGCTCCTTGCATTCGTGGGTGGGGGTTCGAGTCGTACTTACACTGTTGGCATGGGGGGTATGCTCCGTACGTCCGCGGGTGTGGGTACGGGTCGTACTTACACTGTTGGGCAGGGGGGTACGCTCCTTGCATTCGCGGGTGGGGGTACGGGTCGTACTTACACTGTTGGGCTGGGGGTACGCTCCGTACGTCCGCGGGTGGGGGTACGGGTCGTACTTACACTGTTGGGCTGGGGGTACGCTCCGTGCGTCCGCGGGTGGGGGTACGGGTCGTACTTACACTGTTGGGCAGGGGGGTACGCTCCTTGCATTCGTGGGTGGGGGTTCGAGTCGTACTTACACTGTTGGCATGGGGGGTACGCTCCGTACGTCCGCGGGTGGGGGTACGGGTCGTACTTACACTGTTGGGCTGGGGGTACGCTCCGTGCGTCCGCGGGTGTGGGTACGGGTCGTACTTACACTGTTGGGCTGGGGGTACGCTCCGTACGTCCGCGGGTGTGGGTACGGGTCGTACTTACACTGTTGGGCTGGGGGTACGCTCCGTACGTCCGCGGGTGTGGGTACGGGTCGTACTTACACTGTTGGGCAGGGGGGTACGCTCCTTGCATTCGTGGGTGGGGGTTCGAGTCGTACTTACACTGTTGGCATGGGGGGTACGCTCCATGCATACGCGGGTGGGGGTACGGGTCGTACTTACACTGTTGGGCAGGGGGGTACGCTCCTTGCATTCGCGGGTGGGGGTACGGGTCGTACTTACACTGTTGGGCTGGGGGTACGCTCCGTACGTCCGCGGGTGGGGGTACGGGTCGTACTTCCACTGTTGGGCTGGGGGTACGCTCCGTGCGTCCGCGGGTGGGGGTACGGGTCGTACTTACACTGTTGGGCTGGGGGTACGCTCCGTACGTCCGCGGGTGGGGGTACGGGTCGTACTTACACTGTTGGGCTGGGGGTACGCTCCGTACGTCCGCGGGTGGGGGTACGGGTCGTACTTACACTGTTGGGCTGGGGGTACGCTCCGTACGTCCGCGGGTGGGGGTACGGGTCGTACTTACACTGTTGGGCAGGGGGGTACGCTCCTTGCATTCGCGGGTGGGGGTACGGGTCGTACTTACACTGTTGGGCTGGGGGTACGCTCCGTACGTCCGCGGGTGGGGGTACGGGTCGTACTTCCACTGTTGGGCTGGGGGTACGCTCCGTACGTCCGCGGGTGGGGGTACGGGTCGTACTTACACTGTTGGGCAGGGGGGTACGCTCCTTGCATTCGCGGGTGGGGGTACGGGTCGTACTTACACTGTTGGGCTGGGGGTACGCTCCGTACGTCCGCGGGTGGGGGTACGGGTCGTACTTACACTGTTGGGCTGGGGGTACGCTCCGTACGTCCGCGGGTGGGGGTACGGGTCGTACTTGCACTGTTGGGCTGGGGGGTACGCTCCTTGCATACGGGGTGGGGGTAGGGTCCGTACATATCCGTCCCCATGCTATGTGATGTTTGTGCGGCCCGTACCCAGGCCTTTGCCACGTGGGTGCGATCCGTCCCGCCATTGTTGGGGTGACGTGTGTGGGCGTGGTCCGACTCGTACCCACGCTCTTCAGGCGTGGGTACGGGACGTACCTGTCTGGTTGTGTTGCCGGTTCGCGTGGTGACGGACTTCCGTTGTGGCGGTCGCTGGATTATCAGGACACGCCCCCACCCCCTCGTGGTGACCAGGGCATGGGAGTCAGGTATGTCCAGGCCATGTGTAGTGTGTCACTCATGTGGTTGTTTTGTGGCCTGCCCTGGTAGTGCCACCCCCACCCCACCCCACTTTCCCCCCTCCCTTAGTTATTCTGACCTTCTGCGGCGTCTGCGTCGTAACCTGTAGAGGAGGTGTACTGCTATGAGGGCAGGGATGACTCGTAGGTTCGGGTCCATGTCTGTCCGTCGCGTACTGGTACTCCTTGCTCGCGTCGTCCTGTCGCGTAAGGGTCCTCCTTGATCGCGTCGTCCTGTCGCGTACGGGTCCTCCTTGGTGGCGTCGTCCTGTGTGTCCGTCACGTACTGGTCCTCCTTGTTCGCGTCGCCGTCTGTCCGTCGCGTACTGGTGGTCCTTGTTCGCGTCGTCCTGATTTTCCGGCAGTTTTTGGGTGCCGCAAAATATTCACCGTGCGGGGTGACGTCGGTGCGAATCGTGATTCCTGGGTCGTGAATGGCTGGCTGCGTGCGTCCCGACGTCAGGTCGGCGCTTTCCCGGATCGCATTGGTAGGTGTTTTTTGTTCGGTCGGTCTTTTTTACGATTCGTACGGTAATGGTGTACCCGTGCGAATCGTAATTCCATGTTTGTATATTTTGACGACCGGGTACGCGTCGGACGGAGAATATGCTCCGTCCGACGGTTCGTACCCGGTTTTTACCGGATTGTGATCGGCACCTATATCTAGTTTTCATTTTCAATCGTGCTCTCAGGACTATGTTCTATATAACACTGTGTTCACCTACCCTTTTCACGGGCATTACATTTTGCGATAGGGGGTGGAGGGTCAGGGGGTGTTTCTGCCAAGTGAGCCCAGAGTCACAGTCACAAACGTCCTCTTCTTCCTGAATAAAAGTGAGATTATGCTGCATACTTTTTCATATTTTAAGTAATTCGCACAGACACACGTTTTAAAAACAACAAAGTTCCTAATACCCGCCTTCTCTGAACAGTTAGCTTGCTGCCCCATCCCCCTCCTCCCTATCCTCTGTTGTGTGAATCCATGGACTAGCCTCCTCCCTCCTGCAATGCATGGTCTGATGTGCGGCCACTGCCCTCAATTTAGTATGATGTACCAGTCCCCTCCTCCTGCCCTCCATTGCCCAATTCTATCCCCCATCATTGACCTCCTGCTTAAACTCTGTGCTTAGCTTGCTGCCCCTATTCTCCTTCCCCCTGCCCTCTGATGTCTTTGTGTATGCCCCTGCTCCATCCTTTTTGCCCACCATGTTCCATGGACCTGCCACTCCTATATATGTGCAGACCCCTAATCCCTCCCTCCTGGCTTGTTTGTTCCATTGTAATGCCCCTGATCCGTCCATCCTGCCCTTAATGGTCTGTTATGCTGCAGCTTTCTCTCCTGTCTGTCCATTATGGTCAGCTAACTACCATTGCCTCTTACCCCTCTGTTCTCTGTTGTCCATGTGCATGGTCCTGTCCCCTCCCTCATGCTTTCTATGGATTGTTGTGCTGCACTCCCGTCCCGCATGCCCTGTGTGGTGTATTGTGCTGCTGCAAACCCTGATGCCTGCCCTCCAGGGTCAGTTTGGTGCACCTCTCCATGTCCCTCCTGTCCTCTGTTATCCAAGTCCATGTCCCTACCCCATTTCCTTCCATGATCCAATGTACCATACTTGCGAACATTTTGAACTTGGTAAGAGGGAGATTTTGAAAAAAAACTGGGGTATTGATTTTCCCCTTTGAGTTACATTGAAAAAGAGGAGATTGTAGACAGGAGACATATCAAATAAAGCCCATTTGAGCTTAAAAACATTGGACGTTTCCTGGCTGAATCGGGTCTGTTGGCATGTATGGTTGTACTACCATTGCCTCTTCCTTCTGCCCACAATGGTCTATTACATTGCCACAGCCTCTCTTGCAAGTCCTGTATTGTTGGTTTGTTGCCCCTGCCCCCCTTTCCATTGCCCTCCATAGTCTGTTGTGCTGCCACGGCCCTTCCTGCCTGCTCAGTGTGGTTAAATTGTTGCCTTTGCACCCTCCTACCTGCATTCAATTTTCAGAGTCCGTGCCCCTGGCCTCTGCCTCTCAACAGTATCCTAATGAACAACTAGATTGCTAACATTCTATATTTATTACAAAAGTGTGGAACGCCTGACGTCATCTTGATGTAATCAAAACTGTAATACCTAGAGCATTTCCTTTAGAAATTACATATATTAGAGGGTCTTATTGGCATCAAAATTATGGTTAGTGCTCTAAAAGACTAAAATAAGGACATATTTTCTGAGTTTTCAAATAGCGACAAACCACTTTTAAATTATTTGTTATCTTTATGTTTTTTTATCCAGTTGACCACTTGATTAAATGTTGCACTTAGGGGAGAGGTTGTGGTGTTACTTCCAGAACTGCAGACTTTGCAACTGGGGAACCAGGTTGGAGTTTCTGCTTCAGCTCGACATTCTGTGAATCTGGTCAAATCACTTAGTCTCCCCATGTCTACAACCAAAATGAATTTGTTCTTGTGTGGTGTAACCAATGCTCATGTAAAGCACTCCAATACCTGACAAGTCTGCACTATATAACACTGCAAAAACACAAAATAATAAGTGTTTTGCACACTTCTGTCATTGGGCTATATTTGGGCTACATCTGGGTGATATTGGGCTACATTTGGGCTCTTTTGTCTCCGGTGGCCATCTTGGGAGATTTATTTGTTATGAAGTTTCCTAATTTCCTCATGTACTGCAGTCTCCTCAGTAGGAAATACTTTCAGTTTTTTACTTTGATTCCATAAAGAAGGAATTCAGATGTGTCACACATTTGCCATAAATTCAGAATGTTAGCACCCTTTTTGCTCATTAGATCACTGTAGTAAAGCTACTGCTCACCAGGGAAAACTGCTGCTGGTATTGAAAGTGCATGTTTCAGTCTGCATGTCAGAATTTTTTAATGAGATAAAAGAGGATTTCAGAAGTCAAAATGTGCCCTAGTTTTTCTTTCTGCAGCACTAATCATACTTGTTATGGAAAAATGAACCCCCTCATTTTGTTCCTTTTTAAATTAAATGTTTTAAGAGTTACCACTTTAATCCAAGCAAGATGGCTTCAGGTGTGCCATACGTTTATCATAAGTAGGACTGTTAGCGCTCTAGTTGTTCTTTGGAACACTCTGGGAAGCTGCAGTAGAACACAAAGGAATCAACTGACAGTGTCTGCCCTTGTTGGATGTACATGTTTTACTGAGAATGTCAGACTTCATTCTCACATGACTGAGAAAGATAATGTGAATTTACAGAAAATAAGCTCTCAGTTTAGCTTATAGATCACCTTCCAAACCTCTGTGGGAAAAGCATGAGAAAATATTTTTCTCTCAATCATGATATCCCAGCAGAAGGCTTTTTCACATGGTGAAATCACCTTAGAACATACCACAATTCCTAAAATGAGTATGGTACCATCAACAAATGATTTATAATGTAACTAAAGTCTTAAAACCTTCTATTAACTGCAATGCTTTTCAATGAGGTGCTATCATGTATATTGGTCCCAAGATGGCTGCCAACACTTCTTTGATGAAGTGCTGACAGCCAATCAGATCTCAGGATGAGATGTGTGGTTAGGCTCCGCCCATATATATATATGATTTTACTTTTGATTTTCTCAGGAACTACTGAACAGATTGACACCAGACCTGCAAAAGGCACTTCCCTGAGCTGAGGACTACCTCTCTGCCAAATTTCAAGTAATTCTGTTCAGCCGTTCGGGCTGTACCTTGGACTAAAGGTCCCTATGGAAAATTGCATGGGGAAAACGCGTTTTGGGACCCCCCTTTTTTCTCAGCCCCCGCTTGACGAATCCCCCCGAGACTTTCAGGGTAGGAGCGGAACGGAGCGCCCCACCTATTTTGTGAATTTTGCGAGGATTCGTCAACCGGCACCAAAGTTATTCCAAATAGAATGTTGCGGATTTCCTATGGAAACACGGTCCTAACTATAACTATCTACTGGCGACCGCCAGTAGATAATATATACATACACACTCATACACCTATAACATAAAATATCATAATAAAACATTATATTATAAAATAAAATGCTAAAATATTAATACATTTTCAAACTTACATTCTGCACTCCATTGAGCGTAACAGTAGGAAAATTGTTGAATAGCAAAAAAGGTAAAACATTAATATTTCCAATGCAATTACTGCAACAGTGTTGGATAGCAGAGGGGAAAAAAATACTATTCCCACTCCAATGAGTGCAACAGTAGGGAAAGTATTGGATAGAGGATGGGAAAAAATTACTATTCCCACTCCAGAGAGGGCAACAGTAGAGAAAGTGTTGGATAGCGTAAAAGAAAAAAATACTATTCCCACTCCAGAGAGTGCAGCAGTAGGGAAAGTGTTGGATAGCACAGGGGTAAATATTACTATTCCCACTCCAGAGAGTGAAACATTAGGGAAAGTGTTGGATAGCAGAAGGGTAAAAATTACTATTCCCACTCCAGCAAGTGTAACAGTAGGGAAAGTGCTGGATGGCGGAGGGGAATAATTGACTATTCCCACTCCAGCAAGTGCAACAGTAGAGAAAGTGTTGAATAGCGGAGGGGAATTATTTACTATTTCAACTCCAGGGAGTGCAACAGTAGGGAGTGTTGGATAGCGCAGGGTTACAAATGACTATTCTCACTCCAGCAAATGCAGCAGTTGGGAAAGTGCTGGATAGCGGAAGGGAATAATTTACTATTCCCACTCCAGCAAGTGCAACAGTAGGGAAAGTGTTGGATAGCGGAGGGGAACAATTTACTATTCCCACTCCAGCAATTGCAACAGTAGGGAAAGTGTTGGATAGTGGAAGGGAATAATTTACTATTCCCACTCCAGGAAGTGCTACAGTAGGGAAAGTGTTGGATAGCGGAGGGGTAGAATTTACTATTCCCACTCCAGCAAGTGCAACAGTAGGGAAAGTGTTGGATAGCGGAAGGGAATAATTTACTATTCCCACTCCAACAAGTGCAACAGTAGGAAAAGTGTTGGATAGCGGAGGGGAATAATTCACTATTCCCACTCCAGCAAATTAATTAGCATTAATTAACAAACTATTAATTAATTTAAAATAATTTACCTCACACCATATTACCCTATAAAGGACACTACCAATGTCGTAAAACATGACACAATTATCATCAATAATTAACAATTAATTACTCAATTAATAACAATTAATAAGCAATTTATAAACAATTATTCATGAATTAATTCACACAATTAACACTATAAAACAACATTAAATACATATTTTATAAAAAATGTATGAAAATTAAATTACTTCCCTCCCTACTCCCCTATCAACCCAAAACCCGCCACTAAAAAAATGACTCAATTAACGCAATTAACAATAAATTATTAAAAAGTAATAACCAATTAATAACTAACCAATAATAAATTATTTACCACAATTAGCATTATAAAGTAATAAATACATACATATTAATTAATAAAAAATATTAATTATTTATAATTAAATTACTTCCCACCCTACTCCCCTATACACCCACAACCCGTTCCACAAAATATTATAAATAATACATACTAAAATACATCACACTAATATAAAAATCGATATTATAAACAAGGATATTTTCACTAACGATATTACTAACTTTGATATTTAAAAAAACGATATTTCTTACCTTACTGTCGATATTCTGGACCACAATATGTTTGTAGTCGATATTCTTGCATCACAATATTTGCAACTCGATATTATGGTAGGTCGATATTTGCAACTCGATATTCTGTCTGTGCACCAAAACTAATGCAGCAGAAGGTACATGCGCAAGTCTCATTGCTCTATCCATGATGATCTCATGGGGAGACAAACTTGTCTTATCTTGTTTGATGTACTTATCATATACATCAACACAATAAGAAGTGCATTTTTAATAACCCTGGGCGTAGTTCGCGAAGTAGCGCTACGCGTAGCTACGCAAAGTGCACTTCGCACTACGCGAGCTACATTAGAACTGCGCGAACTACGTAGTACCCTGTTCGTACTGTGCAAGATGCCGTTTTCAATGATTGCACAGTGCGGACAAGCAGCCGGCACTGTGCAATAATTGAAAACAGCATCTTGCACAGTGCGAGCTGTAGTTTTCTGCCGCTCGAGTAGGTTTTTACTTGAGCAGCAGCTTTCTCAACGCGGACTGGTAGTTTTCTCATCGCGAGCGGTCGCGAGCATACGCGACCACTCGCAGTGAGAAACCTGACCACCCCGCATTGAGAATCTCGCCGGGAGGTTTATTTTCCACGCTCGCGATCGGCAACTTGATGTTGCTGATCGCGAACGAGGAAAAAGTCTCGCAGGGATGTCATTTTGCTTGCTCGCGGTCACTAACTTGACGTTGAGGACCACGAGCAAGCAAAAAATGACTGCTGCACAACGCTATGCTACGCTACGCTACACTACGCTACGCATGTCTGCACTGTGCTACGTGCAATTTGCGTAGTGTGAAGTTGCGCAAACTTCGTAAACTACGCGAGCGTAGTGTAGTGCTTTGCCCAGGCTTAATTTTTAAGCCTGTCGAGGCACATGCTTTTACTAGTTTGTTCTTGAGGGTATTGTTAGTTCTCTCCACCACAACCTTTGGATCCCTATAGGAGATTTTGCAAGGAACAGTGTATCACCAGCAAACATGAGGGTTGGAAACCTCATGTTGGCCAACTTGGGGACATCATTATCGTATATATTGTTATGCTCAACAAGATCGTTCATGTACAGTGTGAAGAGGGTGGAAGCCAAGACACAGCCCTGTCTTGCACCCTTTCCTACAGTAAATGGAACTGTCATCTCTTCAGCTCAAGTGTAATTGAATATTTTTTAGTCAATGTTGGGATATGGCCCCTTGTCGAGGATATGACTGTGGCCACTAGACATGACAGTTACCACAATGCCCTCGAGCTAGCCCTGGACCTTCCCAAGCCTCTTCTGGTGTTTGTATTTGCCCTTAGATAATAGGGGGCCGATTCTGATCCTGGACTTTTATTTTACATACAAATCGGATCCGTATTTTTTCCATACAAATCGTACAAGTCCCTTCCAACCCGTGTAGTACGATTCGTACGGGACAAATACATACAGATCGGCCCGATCCTTACAAATCGGATTGGGAAAAGCTATACGACACGGATTTGTAAAAAAGACCAAACAATTTGTAAGAAGGCTGTACAACCCGTCAAGTACAATTTGTACCGGGTTGTTAGCATGCGATTTGTATGGAAAATGGCCTATATACAGGGAACGACTCGTACCGGGCTACGAAGCGAACCCCTATACGCCTCGTACCCTGGTATGACTCGTTATGGGGGTACGACTCGTACCGGGGTATGGGTCGTATAGGGGTATAAGCGTACAGGGGTCCCCCCACATGCGAGGCATGTGTATGGAGCGTACCCCAACATCGCGCATGTACGCACCGTACATACGCGATTTTGGGGTCCACACCGAACATGCGCAATTTTAGGGTACGGTGCGTACACAAGCGATTTTGGGGTACGGTGCTTGTATGGTGCGTACACGACCAGTACCCCTTCAGCGCGTATATACGCACCGTACCCCACTTTCCGTGTCATCGGTATGTATCATACATACGCACCGTACCCCTGTATTCATGGGGTATACGACGCGTACATGGGGGATCCGTCTCGTACTGTTTTCGGGGCATTCAATGTTCTCCCAGCACTTTTTGGCTCCTGTAAAAAAAGAGCCGTACGGAGGGCCGTTTGTACGAATCGTACTTGACGGGTTGTAAACTGCTGCCGGGAATACATGTGAACGACGCGTGCAGGGCAATCCGAATCAGAATCGCTTGTATTTACGAGTTGTATGGTCTTTTTTACAATTTGTATGGAGAGCGTCTATTTGTACGGATTGTACTTTCTAGGTTGTAGGGCAATCCTTACAAGTACGAGTTGTATGGGGAAAACGCTCCATACCACAATTTGTACAGCGTTTTTCCAGGATCGGAATCGGCCCCTAGATGTCTTTGGGCCCATAACAAATGGAAGATCCACTGCCGTCCATTGGCTCAATCTGAGCAGGTAGTGAAGTCTATTTACACACATATGGAAAGGTCCCCTTGAGAGTTGTGTAATATTGAATTGGAAGTAAAATGTCAAATAACTGGGAATAGAATTACCGATTAAACAGGCTTTTGTAAACTTCTTTCAAGACCTTTATACAGAAGACATAAACCCAGATAGGGATCAAATAGCAGTTGTTTTTTCAAGATATCAATCTCCTGTCTCTTAGTGATGAACTCAGAGTAGAACTATCTGCCCCTTCACAATAGAAGAAATTTACAGCGTTATTAAAAGTTTAAAGAAAGGCAAGGCTGCAGGACCTGATGCTGTTCCAAATGAAATCTATTCCCATCTGAAAGAGGAATTAGCCCCCATTTTGCTTGATCTTTTTAATTTAGTGTATATTTCCAAATTAGAACTTCCCCCATCTTGGGATTTAGCCACAATAATTATATTGTTGAAACCTAATAAAGATCCAAGATTATGTGACTCATATAGGCTGATCTCCCTTCTTAACAGCAATTATAAATTGTACACACAAATAATTACTAAAAGGCTGGATCAGATGGTCGGCCTCCTGATTCATAACGACCAGAATGGATTCATAAAAGGTAGGCACTTGCATGACTTAACCCACGAGTTAATAGGCACAATTGATTTAGCAACAGAGTGTGCCATGCCCCTAATGGTGATGACATGTGACACAGCTAAAGCGTTTGACAGGGTCAATTGGCCTTTCCTCTAAGAGGTAATTCAGCGTTTTAACTTAGGTCACAATTTTGTATCGGCAATTAAGCCTCTTTATAAAAATTCCTTAGCTCGTGTTTTAGTAAATGGTACTCTTTCTACACAGGTTACAATAGGTAGAGGCACCAGGCAGGGGTGTCCACTTTCACCTCTATTGTTTAATCTGTATATAGAGCCACTTACTATTAAACTGAGGGAATGTAAGACTATTATATAATTTTCTTGTAATGGGTGGGTCAAAAAAATAAGCCTATACGCAGATGACCTGATGATATTTACTGGTCCCTTACAAGACTCAATAGAAGCTATTTGGTAAACACTAAAAAGTTTTGGGGAAATTTCTGGATATGCTGTTAATCCTGCCAAAACAGAGGTTATGCAATGGAACACATGTTATAGGTGTGATCAAGTCCGACACAGTATAAGGTATTTGGGGATCGAGGTGGTTCAGAAGCTTGATTTATTAACCAAAACTAATTTTGATAAAGTTACATCTAAAGTAAGGGAACAATTACAACCGTAGGAATCCTTACCTCTATCCTTCTTAGGCAAGTCTAATCTCCTGAAAATGGCAATTCTACCCAAATACATCTTTCTATTTAACTCGATCCCCTTGGAGTTTAAGAAGGACTGGATAATTAAAGAACAAGGCCTGTTCTCCAGTTTCATTTGGGGCAAGAAAAGACCACGAATAGCCTGGCGGAAGTTTAGGGAAAAAAAGGAAAATGGTGGAGTTGCCAGTCCAGACCTCCTCTAATTCCAGAGAGCATTCCATCTTAAAAGTTTCAGGCAACTATTAGGAGACACCGCTGCCCTTTCACCACTTTTTCAAGCGCTTACTTTCAGCTTTTCAGCCCAATCCAACTTTTTCTTTTTAAATTTCGAGACCCGAATTTTTTTTAAAGGTGAGACTCAAAATTCTTCAAGCTGCTTGTAAGGTATGGGTTCAAGCGAGGGTGATATTTCATATCCCGTATTATAGCAAGTAAGCCCCAATCTGGAATTCAGCCGAAACACCAGCTTGTTTACAGGACTCCCTTGCGGTTCCAATAAAAGCAGGGAATTGAAAGATGGGGCCAACTGCTAGAAGGGTCTGAGTTAATTTCATGGCAGAATCTACAGGATACCACAGAAAGATTGGTCTCCAAATGTAAGTATTACCAAAATAATTTTGTCTTCACTGGGTCGAAAAGAAATTGCTACTTGATACTGGATGCTAGTACAGTCTAAGAAAGAGTCACAGTCTTGGTTTAAGACAACTTGGAGGAAGGAACTGCTGAACTACGATCTTGACATTTTATGGAAAGTATCTTTATCTTTTTTATGGCACAGTGTTAAGTCTGCACCTCTAAGAAAAAATCACTTATTTACTATCCACAAGGCATATTGGACTCCACGAAGGCTATCCAAAATGGGCACACAAGCTGCGAAGAAATGTTCAAAATGCAGAGAAATACAAGCAGATGAAGCACATATGTTTAGGCGGTGTCCTTCCATCCAAACCTTCTGGGAAAAAGTAGGTGCAACGATTTCCAGTATTGTGGGGCAGCAAATTAAGGTGAGTCTTCCGCTGACTATTTTCGGAGTAATCCAAGATGAAGACGCAGGGCCCGATTCACAGAACTAACTTAAGACAAAATCCTAAACTTACTACAATTTTGGTATTCACAGAAGGCACTTACTCATTTTGGTATTCACAGAAGGCACTTACTCATTTCGGTATTCACAGAAGTTAGGAGTCCTAACTTTAGGACTCCTAAATGCCTTCTGTGAATACCGAAAGTCTTACAATTAGGATTTTTCTCAGTTTATGAGTAGTAAAGTTAGGACTCCAAACTTTAGGACTCCTAAATGCCTTCTGTGAATACCGAAAGTCTTAAAATAAGGATTTTTCTCAGTTTAGTAGTAGTAAAGTTAGGACTCCTAACTTTAGGACTCCTAAATGCCTTCTGTGAATACCGAAAGTCTTAAAATTAGGATTTGTCTCAGTTTAGTAGTAGTAAAGTGAGGACTCCTAACTTTAGGACTCCTAAATGCCTTCTGCGAATACCGAAAGTCTTAAAATTAGGATTTTTCTCAGTTTAGTAGTAGTAAAGTTAGGACTCTTAACTTTAGGACTCCTAAATGCCTTCTGTGAATACCTAAAGTTGTAAAGTTAGGATTTTTCTCAGTTTAGGAGTAGTAAAGTTAGGAGTCCTAACTTTACTACTCCTAAACTGAGAAAAATCCAAATTTTAAGACTTTCGGAATTCACAGAAGGCATTTAGGAGTCCTAAAGTTAGGACTCCTAACTTCTGTGAATACCGAAATGAGTAAGTGCCTTCTGTGAATACCAAAATGAGTAAGTGCCTTCTGTGAATACCCAACTATTAGTAAGTTTAGGATTTTGTCTTAAGTTAGTTCTGTGAATCGGGCCCGCTATATTTAATATATCTAAACAACACAAATCTCTTATTTTTCTGTTCATTTTATTGGCACGCAGAGAATTGTGCATTAAATGGATTTTACTTGTTTCACCTTTAGAGTGCAAATGGCTTAACTCTGTGCGTAGAATAGCAAAATTAGACGGGCAACGCATAATTAAAAAAAACTAAATTTGGGATGACTGGTGTAAGAATAAGAATTCGTAATTGTAACTGCCATAAGTATTCTTACCGTATTTTTCTTTAGTAGTCCCTTTTTTATTATGTGTTTATTTTTTTTATTTTTTGTCTAGTCCTATGATTAAGAAGCAGTCACGCAGGTTGGCAGGGACTGTCCGAGATGGGTTGGTAGCCCCAGTGCGGTTAAGCCGCTAGTCCTGTAGTAATGGAGTAAAAAAGAAAAGGGAAAGTGGCTAGTCCAATAGAGGGTTCGCGATGTTACACATCCTGCCCGTAAAGGAGAAACAGGACTCCTCACATATTGTGCGCCCAAAAAAAAAAAGCCGAAAAATCAAATCTTTTTATCTCCAAGTGGTAACTGCTTACGACAAATGAGGACACAAAAAAAATAAAATAAAATAACAATTAATATTGAATTGGATCTGTCTCAAGAAGCTGTCCAGGTCAAGTTTGGTAATGTGCATCAGTCCTTATTTGAAAGCCTTAAAAAGTAATCAAGGCCCAAGGAAGAGTCTTCGATCTTGGTTTGACTCCCAATAGAAAAGCCAAATCTTCCCACAGTGAAGTTAATTTGCATGTAACCTCTCGATAATTATGCAAAAATTCAGGAACGCTCATCTTTTCAAGCACCTGCCACAACCTTTTTTCTTGGGACAATGTCAAAAGGCTGCTTTTAGAACTACGAACACTGGGTAGATCTAAGGGCTAATACAAGCACCAGAAGAGGCCACCTTGGGAAGGTCCAGGGCTAGCTTGAGGGCATTGTGGTCACTGTCATGTCTAGTGGCCACAGTCATATCCTTGACTAGCTGCCATATCCTAACATTGAATAAAAATTAGTCAAATACACTGGAGCCGTTAGAGCTCTTAAAAGTGTGCATCCCGGCTCCACCAGACCTCGTCCTCCAATTGCAGACATGTAAGTTCTTATTTAACACTGAAGCATTGATTTGAATGGCCAGGGGGCCCATTTCCTGATCAAGTTGACAATAAGATCAGGAATGACCTGATTTTGTCCTCTTCCAAATGGTGAATCAAGTTTGTATTTTCTAGAGGTTTAAACTGGCAGCTGAGGTCACCCCCCACTGTTATCAATACCTCCATCTTAAGACCACTCATATGATTTGCAATTTGATCAACTGCTGAGGTTTCTTGTTTGTTGCCTGTTGATCTCATGTAGATGTTATAGGTACAAAAAGTGCTTCTACTAGGTATTATTATTGTGACACACATGATATCATTCAATTAAGTCATCAGCCTCCACCACTGTACAGTTAATGAGAGTACCTACCCAGATCGACAGGCCGCCAGACGGACTCCCCCTGCTGCTAGTCACTGCCTCAGTATGAAAGTTTGGCAAACCAGCTCTATTTATTTCGATTTGAGCCATGTTTCCTGAAAGAGACAGATATCAAATTGATTTATATATGAGCCTTAGTACTGATTCTTGAGCTTTTGACACGGGCCTGCAACATTCCAGAAGATCGCCTTAAAAGGAGGATTAGCTGTTAAGTTAGTCCAGGTGAATTCCTGGTAATCTATAGCCTTATCATTGAGATTACTGTCTGGGCCCTGCTCAGAGGCATCAAGAATTAGTACGACTGAACTCTGTGTCCCTAGGTTGTTACAGAATGGTAGAATACCACTATCAGGCAGCTCTGTGTTGCCAACCTCTCATCCTCTTCATTACAGAGGAAATGATCCTGATTTTTGAATTGTGATACGGAATAGAGCAACCCCATATGGCCATCGCATGCAATGTCCACACTTAGCAGCATGATTTTCAATCTCGTTTATGAGAGATAAGGCCCTTATACTCCTTGGTCTTGTGCTAAGTGTGCCTTCCCTTCTAAGCCCTTTCGGAGAACTCTTCATAAAGAATGACTTCTCAGCATCATTAAGTCAATTGTCTTGGTCCAATGGGCCAAACCTGTTCATTAAAGAAGGTACCATCCATTTGGAGTTGCTTACAGCTGGATGCTGCAGAAGGCGTGCAGTTGCTATACTGAATTGTATTTGACCCCCGCTGAGGCCAGTTGGGGATTTGTATAACTACCCTAGTGGAAGGAGGGTTAACTTATTTCAGTACCCCTCGCCCGGTGTAGGTTGGCGCCGAATAGCAATTTGTAAACCAGAGCTGGGTCCTGATAATTGATGATAACACAGTCACCTGCACAGTCTTTTTGACCCTTCCCAATTCATCTTACATGGCGAGTGAGAATAAAGTCATTAGCCATTAAAGGCGGTTTGTCCTTGAACTTTCCCAGCCTGTTTAAGCACTTATTCTTGAGTTGAATATGAGATTTGGCAGAGACTGTCCCTCAGCACTAGAACACCTACCATCACTGCCACATACGCATATGCTGCTCGGGTAAGTTAATTTGAGGAGATTCCTTATTTTATTTGATAGGGACTTACCTCCCCCATTCTCTTGCAACCCCGATGTGTCTGGAGCCCCCTGCGCAGGTTTTGCATCATGATATGCTGGTCTTCTCTAGCCCAACCTTTAGATTTAATTGGTAAATTGTTGCTAGACTCAGAGATCTTACTATGGGTAAGGATACTGTGATTCTCCTGAGAATGAAATGCATTGGTCATTGGTTCCCGCTGGGCAGCTTCGTTGTTTGCAGACATCAAGACTTATTTAGGTACAGTTTAAAAGCTGATTTTATAAATGTGTCGATCTCTGCCAACTTAACCAAAACAGGGGAGAATTATTCCAATATTACTGCTTTGACCTGCTCTATGAGAGCCTCCTTAAATTTGTCCAACCTGTTGGGTTTTGGGTTAACTTCTGGGGCCTCCTTATTGATAGTAGTGTGTGCAAATCCAGGCGGGTTATGTAAATGATCAGCAAGATTCCTGTCATTATTAATGGCCCGCTTCTCCTTTTTGAGAGCATGGTTTAACTCCCCCATTGTACTTTCATAACTTGAGCCATTACTGTGTTGGGAGGGGCGCCTCTATTACCCATCTTGCTGCAGTCAGCATTTTATTTTTTGGTTAGTAGGTCTGGGGCCTCAATAATTGTTGGAGTGGGGGGTGGAATTTAAGAGCTTGGCTCCACTATGGGGCCGCTGCCACCAAAAAAGAGATGCCTCTCAGTAAATTCTATTTTGGTGTCACTTACCCCCATTGCCTTTTGAATCATCTTACCAATAGAAATAGATTTGGTGTGAGGGGGAGTAGAGACACCCCTGCTTTCTTTTTGCCCATGCTAGTTTCCAAAATTAAAAGCCAACTGATAATGTGGGTCACTCAGCAAGTTTGACAGAAAAGTTCCTGGGAGCAAAAACAAAGAGGGTCGGCCCATCCCAACCTCTGCTGGGCAATAAGTGAGCAGCCACCTTTGTGTGCCTCCTGGTGCAAAAAAAACATGGGTGGCCTTGCTGCTACAAAGGAAGCTGGTATGTGTGGTCTCTGGCACCCGGAATCAGCTTCTCTCCCTGTGGGAGTGCACAGCCCCCCTTGTGCACCTTCTGGTGTGAAAAAACCATGGGCTGCCTAGCAGTCGCAAAAAAAGAAGCTGGGATGTGTGGCCTCTGGCCCCGTGTCCTGATTTCGGAACTGTTCATACATTCTTCTTAATAAGGTATTCAAGACAGATAACTTTTTTCTCACAATACTGAATCTTCATTAGGGAAACTGTATATCCATTTTTTGCTAAATGATTCAACAAAGCTATGGTATCAACTTTACAGTCTTCTTTTGTTTTAGATGCCAACAAGAGGTCATCAATGTAGTGGACTAGAAAATCATTACACGGCCATTTTAAACTTTCTAAATCCTTTTTAAGGAGCTGGGAGAAAATTGAATGCCTTTCAGAATACCATTGTGGAACACCAAAGTAACTTTATTCAAACATTTAAATGCAAAGAAGAACTGTGAATCCTCATGCAATGTAATTGAAAAGAGTGCTTGGTACTAGTCAATGACTGGATACCACTCTGCCTCTCCTGAAAATTTAAACAGTCAGTCAGTCAAAGTATGCTTTATTCGAATTTCATTCATAAAAGCAAAATGCAGTTTTACAATAGAAACAGATTCATACAGCATTTTTAAAATAGAATTAATTCCAAACAGTAATATCAGAATACAAGACATACTTCTTAAAGTTTTCTGACTTGATTACTAATCCTGTTTTTATATTGAACGTACCGTACTATTAGACAATAGGGAATTCTAAAAAATGATAAGAATGATTTGGATAAAAGGGTAGATTAAAAAAACATACAAGTTAAAAAAATGCAGACGAAATAACATAGCAGAGAATAGTCAAATGACTAGCAGTCTCTGTCTAATCAAGAGAATAGTCAGGTGACTAGCAGTCTCTGTCTAATCGTCCACGCCCACCCTAGATACTTTGCAGTGGCTACTGAAATCCAAGTCAAAGTGCTAGTGCATATAATACGCAGAGCGGCAATGCTACTGGTGGTCCCCAAGTTTTTGCACATCGGGGACAGCCAGATACGCCTCGTTTCTTTAGTAATACCACAAACAGGGCAGTTATCACAGGATCCACCTTCCCATTTAGCTGTCAAATATCTGAGGGGAAGTGCACCTGCTCTGAGTTGGAAGAGGAGCTTTCTTTCTCCTGGCCTGGTTACAATGTCCCAGTAGGGTTCAAGACAGGGATACATCTTGGCCTCTAAGAATTCTCCAGTCATAGATCCAGCACTGGAGCTACTCCAATACCGGGAGGCAACCATCTCCCAGTAAGTTTCTTTCAGAGTACTTTAAGACGGAAAAATCGCTCTCGCCAGATCTTCCCAGAGTGAAGACATACCAAGCTCAGTCAAGGATGTCTTAAGTGATTTTAACCACCCGATTTTGTGGTATACGTCAGATCTTATAATGTCTAAGAAGCCCTCGGCATAATGGGAGAGCACAGGAGTCGTCCATAACCTACACCAATACAAGATCGGACGAAGCTTAACCAGATCTGAGACTGCTCTTCTACCCAAATCGTATTTGAGGGGCAACAAAGGGGTGCTTTTAGGGACACCAGTTATTGCCCTGAGAAATTTGTTCTCCGAGGATTGAAGTGCAACCACCTTCTCGAAGCCCCAAAGCTCAGCACCATAAAGCGCAGAGCCTAGGGCCTTCGCTTCATAAACCTGTAGGGCAGGTTTTACTGGTTTTGTTAAAGATTTTCTATGCTCTGTGCAAATAGCACCAGACAGTTGCCTGTGTCTAAGTGTGGCAATATAAATATGATGGCGCCAACTCTTCTCACTAGATATATGTAGGCCTATATATGTAAAAGTATTCACTACCTCTAGCGGGCGGTCATTCAAAGTAATTTTGGATTTAAAACTACGATGGGGATTAAAAATCATAAGTTTTGTTTTGGCTGTATTAACCTCTAAGCCATACTCCCCACAAAATTGATCAAAAATAGACAGGGCACGCTGCAAGCCGCTAGGGGTTTTAGATAAAATGAGCGTGTCGTCTGCAAACATTAAAATAGGGATTTTAATCCCAGCTAAAAAGGGAGCATCCACTTGAGCAGTAAGCATGCGAGCGACAACATCATTAATGTACAATGTGAAAAGGACGGGAGCCATTGAACATCCTTGTCGAACTCTCGGCTCGACTGGAAAGTCCGCAGTTACCGAGCCCAGTCCCCCCCACTGAATTCTAGCAAAGTTAGATTCGTGAAGCCTCATTATCAAGGATAGTAACTCACTTGGTAAACCCTGCTTCTTGAGGACCAACCACAACTTAGACCAGGGAACAAGGTCGAAGGCAGCCCGCAAATCGACAAAAGCCGCGTACAAGCTGCCTTCTCCCAGTACGACGGTCCTCCATTGCAACAGGGTAAAACGAAAGACCTGGTCCACCGTACTTGTGGACCGACGAAACCCTGCCTGAAAGGGTGAGAGGGCATTGGTCTCCTCTGCCCAATCCAGGAGCCTATTGACAATCACACGCCCCACAACCTTTTGTATAGTGTCAATAAGGCTTATTGGTCTATAGTTTCCCAGCTGGGACCGATCGCTTTTCTTAAAGACAGGTATGATTACTGCACCCTGCCAGGATGTTGGTACCGCTGCACCCAGTGCAATAGCATTCAAGAGAAGATGAATGTACTTACACCAGCGCTCTTTATCATTAATGAATGCGTCAGCTGGGACACCATCAAGACCAGGGGCACGTCCACTAGCCACTGTGCTAAGGGCCATTATAATTTCATTGATACTAAAGAAATTATCTTGGAATTGATTTACACTTATATCTGACCCTTGCACAACATTATTTGGCTCAGCATACTGGTTTTTCAAATTTTTTACCCATTCATCCTCTGGTACATTGTTATCTGGGGGATCGGGTAAACCCGAACTTCACCACTTAACAATGCGCCAGAATAACCTGGAATCCTTCCTATCACTAGCTGCCTTTAGCTCGGACCAGTGGTGCTCGTCCCAGGCTTTCTTAGCCTTGGATATACTAGCTTTGTAATCCTTTCTAGCAGATTGGATTACAGTAGATTGCCCACTCTTAATGGCATTACTTAAAGCTAGTCGAGCGTCCCTACACTGGTCGTTATACCACATTACGGGCTTAAAGGCTCTGGTTCCTTTGTTTTTCACAGGCTTAAGGAAGTGGTCTTTAATTGTAAAGGGCGTTATGTATTCCTACTACCTTATCCAAACCGGTGCTAAGTGAATTGGAGTGCTCTATGGCCAGTATTGCTTTATCAACCTGTCCGCTGATATTAGTAATAACCTGTTGATTAGTTGCTATGTTTTCCCACCTTAATCTACGCATGTTGTTAGTGGGGACAATCTGGGGAGGGACGATCTCAGTGGGGCCTGTGGGCCGGTTGATATGGAACCACCATTTATGGATTGCGCACAGGGGGTTGTGATCGCTCTCTATCCTCCAAACAACCTCCATGTCGCAAATCAAGGGCCATAATTTAAGACTACATAAAACGTAGTCAATCCGGCTATTGTGTCGCCCATTATCAAATGTACTGGTCCCATTTTTGTCACTACAGGTCCTTCCATTTAGAGCTCTTAAACCCTTTTCGTAACAGAGGGCATTTTGACTAATCACATCATCAGTCCAACGCACAACCGGGGTGAGCTCCAATTTAGTAACTCCCCATTGCCGGTCCTCTTCGTCCCCAAAGAGATCATCTTCATTGACTAGGGGTTCGAATGTTCTATTGAAGTCGCCCGCAATGACAATGTTGTTGTTTAGGGAGTGGGTATCAAGGAGACAACCCAAGGCTGCTAAAACCTCAGACCTCCCTCCCCTGTTACTCCTGACATAGACATTATAAATATCCAACGTTCCTAATTTATCTAAATTCAGTTTAATTAGTTGAATATCTCTATGGCTGGTGTCAATAACTTTAATGACTATCTTTAAACTCTGTCGTACCCAGATAGTTAGTCCCCCCATAGGTCTCCCCTTTGGGCCCTTTAAAGCAGGCACAAAATAATTCATATATCCCTGTGCAAAAGATGGTTTACATGACCAAGTCTCTTGGAATATGCATAGATCAAAGTTGTTGACAAAACATATCCAGTCCTCAGAACCCAGTTTAGAGGACAACCCTGCAATATTCCAGGAGAATAACTTCCCTGTGATAACCTCGATGCCAGCCAAAAGGTTGGCAGATAGCGGAGAATCAGGGACAATAAAATGATTAGTACAAGTGTCAACACTTGCTTCTGGTACTAGATTTCTTAGCTCATTGGGAGGTGAAGATAAATCAGAAGATTGCTCATCGGGGGCTAATAACGAACCCTTGAAGTGATTAAGTCAATCTACATCTTCCAGATTTGCTAGTGCCTCATAGCGGTTTCTAAGCGGAATGAGAGGATTGGACTGGTTACAAAGTAGGGCCCCTGGAATAAGAGTGGGAACTGGTTGAGGTCTTGGATAGAAATAAGTCAGTTCTGAGGTAGTGATAAAAGACCTCACATGATTTGTGTGCCAGTTAAGGATATGACTGACAGCTCTAGGATCTCTAAAGTTAATTATAATGATGTCCCCATTTATATTCTTTGGTGTGTTTCCCAGCCAGGATAGACGCCGGACATGTAAAATTTCCCCGTTTATATACGAGGGAAGTGGGCGATTCTGTCCAAGCCAGTGAATCACTTTGTTTTTTAACTGGAAATGGCCCTCAATTGCACCGTCCTTTAAAGTTGGAACCCCCGCAAGAACAACTACAAGAGGGACAGCTTCTGGTGGCAACTCGATAGAAAAAGGCCCGCGTATCTTTGCGATAGGAATTTAAATGTGACCTTTACTGTCGCATATTGTACCTTTTTGTGTTAGGTTATTTTCTCCCAAGGAATCTCTGTCCTTGTTTAAAATGATGTGTTGGATTGGCTTGGGGAGAGTGATTCTCCCTGCATTAATTACGTTATTAATGCTTGGGTGATTTTGGGGAATGGGCTTTGATGATAAAGGAATAGGGGTGATACGACAGAAACTGGGACAACGGGGGACATTATAGTTGACTTTGTAAGATTCTTGATGGATTCCCTATTATTACCTATTAGCAATTCTAATTTATCAAGCCTTTTAGCGATTGATTTTAAACTCTCAACAATAGGTGACATAAGAGATTTAAATAACTGTTCTATGTTGCCCAGTAACTTCGTAATAGTTGTATCATTTACAGACCCAGATACAGACATGGCTGAGAAAGATGTATTGGCAGTGCAGAATATAGGACCTTTGTCAGTAGAAGCCAGATCAGGATTACGACTGTTTTTTTTTTTACTCTTTAGTGACTCTGAATCTATCTTTCTCCTTTTTCTAGGTAATGGGCCTGAAGCTTTGGATTGCCTAGATGAGTTAACCTTTTGAGATAGAAGCTTGATAGCTTGTGGTGGTGACCCATTTAATACAACTGGGTCAGGAGTTAAATTAAGGGGTAGGGGTGAGGCAATTGGGGACAAATCATTAGTTGACTCGGTTAAAGAGATTAAGTTTCGAGATATTGTTGAAGAGTCAACATTACTAGAGATGTATGGAACTTCTTTATGAGAGGGTCCAGTCCTAACTGGGGAGGTGACTAAATGAGAGGGAGCCACGGAGAGTGGCGTATTTTTAATAAGCTCAATAGAGCTACGACGCTTCGCCCTTAATTCCGCAAGAGTGGCATCCCGTTCTATTCCCGAATTAACTTTAAATAAATAACCATCAAGGGTCCCCTTATTTACACCTTCAGCCATATTAATGATGCTAATGCAGTAACCCGCTATAAGTGTTGCGTACCAACGGAGCAAAGGAAAACAAAACAAGTATATAAGTACAAGTACACTAAGTAATCAGTCCAGGAAAAGGAACACAAACATTAGAACAGAACAATCAAACAATAAGAGGGTAAGCCCAGCCCGGCCTCCTTCAGCTCCTGAGGGCTACAGAGGGCCCGCCCTTTGCCCGGGCTTAGCCCGGCGCCACCCGCGCGCGCTCCCGCGACGCGGGGTGTAGAGTTATTTTTGTAGCGCCTTCGGGCGCGAAATGCCGGGTGTCCGCTTCCGCTTCCGGTGGGCTGCAACTAAGGAGCCTGGGAGTTGTGGTTTACAGCTCCCTCCACACAGCGGTCGCCAATGTCACCAGTGCGACGGCGGGAGGGAGCGGCCAGCACAGCAACGAGAAGGAGACAACCCCCAAAAACAGCCAAACAGGTAGGCGCAGCACCAGCTGCAGTGCGGGAAGTGCGTTTCAGGCAAGCGTTTCAGGCAACCTATTCAAGGCTTGGTAATAATAGGATGCAACTGCTTACAATCACTAAAGAAGAGCTACTTGTTCAAAAACAGTACACAACCTCACATTAGGCCAGCAGGGGGCGATCAACTTGAAACATGCAAATGGCAAGAAGACTCTTTTTTTGAAAAGAAAACGTGATTCCAGATCCGTAATGGAAAAACAAAGCAGCAGCAGGAACACAGGCGTGGCTTTGGAGGTCAGTTAAAATGTATTTTGTTCATTTACCGAGTTTTAGCATGTGAACGTGAGCACACGGCTCCTGCTCCTGCTGCTGTGAGACACTGTTTGCAACTTTAGCTGCAACAAAGAAAATGCCTCACGGCTCCTGCCACTTTGGTACACAGTTCGCGGGGTCACCTGCGACGAATAAGGCTCCTGCCGCCTTTGGAAATACACTCCGCGGCTTCAGCCGTGATGAAGAAAGTTTACGCGGCTCCTGCCGCTTTTTACAGACTCTTTGCGGCTCTTGCCGCTTTAGAAATGCACTTCGCGGCTTCAGCCGTGATGAAGAAAGTTTACGCAGCTCCTGCCGCTTTTCACAGACACTTTGCGGCTTCAGCCGCAACAGGAAAAGTTTACGCGGCTCCTGCCACTTTGCAAAATATGCTTTGCGGCTTCAGCCTCGAAGGGAAAGAGGCCAATGAGACCGACCGTCTGCTTCACCTTCCAGGCTCCTGCGCTCACCCTCGCATCCGGGGTCACAGGCTACGAACTCTGTGACACAACTCGAACGCCCTCAGAACACCGGAGTCGCGTGGAGCTGACAAAACCGGGACCGGGGCAGGGGCCAAGGCTGGAACTAAACAGCAAGGAACCACTATGTTATTAATATTTCTGAGCACCCATTTCCCACTCGGTTTCTTAATTCCCATTATCAGAGAATTACATGGCCTCTTCAGCCTCTCTAGTTAATCTGTATTGTCTAGTTCTTGGGAATATTGGATTAACTATCACCATTATCTTTGCCAGTTCGACCATTTAAATCAATCCATTTTTTTCCCCTGAAAATTTCCATTCTTCCTGTAAGTCTTTAGTTTGGAGAAAGGTCTTCTCTCAATACTGGGTATTGCTCAACTCTGGAATTCTATGTAATGATTTTGAAAAGTGAATTCCCATCTTGTGTTTTTCCTGCAACACGAACAGGTGTGCAGTAAATAACACAATTCATCTTGCAAAGAAGATCTCTTTCAAGCCATTTCACTGGGTTTGAATACATAGAATAAATAGATGTTTATTACACATTTGTCCTATTTTGACTGGCAGTTCAGCTGGAACTTCATTAAAAACATTATTAATAGCTAATCCTACAACCTGGACTTCTTTTTCAGAGTAAGGTAGGGTCGGTACTTCATTATTCGCTCAATCTCTCATAATAATAATGCACTGACTCTTTTGGTTCCTGTGTTGTCCTCAAATCTTTCCCAATTTATATCCCTTTCTGGAATTTTTTTCTTCAAATGCTCAACAACTGCACTATATTTCTTAACCACATGTGGTGCTGCTGCATTAATAGGACATGGTCCAGCTGGTTCCTGCGTTGGCCACCCTGAAACAACTTTACACTCCGACCACAAATATACTAGAATTTCAAACAATAAATTAAAATCTGTTCTTGGAGGGGGTATGTCAACTTATAGACTTCATCCTGTCACTATGCTGGATCTTTAATCAACTTTATAAAATTATGCATATACACAAACAAATCTGCTCTTGTCCAAGGAACATGCACAAAAATCCCTCTATGTACTTCTCACAATGTCACCACCTCTGATTCACTTACTACACCTTTTCCCAACTTTGCTTGTCTATTCTTCAGCTTTTTCTCGTTTACCGTTCGTTTTTTCTATTTTTCTCAACATTTCTTCCAATCGCAGCAATTCCATGTTTTCTCAATTAAATCCTTAATATGGGGTCTTACTGTTAAGAGACTCATCTCCTTAATTTCATCATGTGTCAAGTGATTTTATAATTTTGTTTGACATTCTTCAATTTACTTTAGTCAACATCTTACTCATTAGCCAGTTCTTCTAATTTATCATGCTCTTCATTGCTGCATCTTACTGCTTTTTGATCAAATATCTCATCCAACC